>NC_136060.1:31231701-32731701 GCF_964261635.1 Lissotriton helveticus | reverse complement strand
TGTTTCATGATTCCTCAATCGTCAGTAGGGAAAAAACAAACAAAGTTCATTGGTTGCAGGGCATGCTGCCGTTATCTCTCAGGACCAGTTCCACTCTCAGCATGCAGGCGCAAGCTCCCGAGCTTGTCAGCTCTACGGCATTTTTAAACTATTCGGGGGTGGGAGCGCACCGCGGACATGCCCCAACGTAATTACCTCTTGCATTATGGTTCATGTAGTTCCTGATTTCTCGCTCAATACTCAGTTCAAAGTGTTCATAGCCAGTGCTGCATTATTAATTTCCAATTTGTATCCCTAGACACGTGTTTCATGATTCCTCAATCGCCAGTAGGGAAAAAAAAAACAAAGTTCATAGGTTGCAGGGCATGCTGCCGTTATCTCTCAGGACCAGTTCCATTCTCAGCATGCAGGCGCAAGCTCCCGAGCTCGTCAGCTCTACGGCATTTTTAAACTATTCAGGGGTGGGAGCGCACCGCTAACATGCCCCAACGTAATTACCTCTTGCATGATGGTTCATGTAGTTCCTAATTTCTCGCTCGCCCCCCCCCCCCCCTGAATGTTTAAATGAGTGGTAATATCCCTGATAAGATGACGGCAGCATGCACAGGAACCTATGAACTTTTTTCCCTACTGAAGAGAGAAGAATCTCGAAACACGTGTATAGGGATACGGGCACTGGCCATGAAACTTGATAAACTTATCCGAAGCAAGCAACCTTGAAAACTACATTTACCATGATGCAAAAAGGTAATCCCGTTGTGCATGTCCGCGGCGTGCCCCAACCCCCTGAATGTTTAAATTGGCTGCCACGGGCCACGAGCTGACGAGCTCTGGGGTGTGCGACGCATGCTGAGAGTGGTAATATCCCTGATAAGATGACGGCAGCATGCACAGGAACCTATGAACGTTTTTCCCTACTGAAGAGAGAAGAATCTCGAAACACGTGTATAGGGATACGGGCACTGGCCATGAAACTTGATAAACTTATCCGAAGCAAGCAACCTTGAAAACTACATTTACCATGATGCAATAAGGTAATCCCGTTGTGCATGTCCGCGGCGTGCCCCCCCCCCCCTGATTGTTGGTAAATGCGACATAGTTCTCAACAAAGTACCTGGATGTGTAACGCAAAGTGAACAAAAGGCTCGCAAAAGGGGAGATGCGTCGGTTCCGTGACCCGGGGGAACGGTTGTGTCCTTCCTCAATGCTTGCGCAGAGTAGGGAACTCGTCGTGAGCCTTACCGGTGCGTAGATTCTGGGCCTGCGGGCCCGTTGCGGTGCGCAAGATGGCGCCTCGATGCAATGCGATGATCCAGGTTGCGATGCGAGAAGATGGCGCCCTTGATGCAGTGATGCGATGACGATACAATGACGCCCTGGCAGCCTTGCGACGACTCTGTACTTTGGAGCTGTGAGAGGCCCTGAGACACGCTTCTCCGGTGATGCGATGGCGACTCTCTCGATGGCGTCACGCTTCTCCGGTGATGTGACAGCAGGCAGCTTCGATGAACACACGCTTCCAGGGAGATGCGGCGGCGACACGCTTCCTCTCGATGCGTCGCGCTTCCACCTCCCAGCGGCACGCTAGTGGCTGGAGTCAGAATTCCCAGCAAGGAAATTCAGGAGGGAGCTGGAGGTGAAGTCTTTTATCCCTGAGACTTCAGCAGGAGGCAAGCACAGTTCAAGTCCTTGGAGAATTTTCTGCAGATGAAAGTCCTTACAAAGTTCCTTCTCCTTTCCCTTGGCAATGAAGCAACCACTGCAGGCCAACCCAGCAAACAGAACACTGGCAGAGGGGCAGTCCAAACTCCTGCAGCTTCTTTGGTTCTTCTCCTTGGCAGAAAGGTTTCTTGTTCCAGAAGTGATCTAATTTCTTGGGATCAGGGTCCCAATATTTATGCCCCAAAACCCTTTGTTCTCTGAAGGCAGAGAGGCCTTTGCCTGGGCCAAACCAGTTCCTGAGCACTTTGTTTATATCACTCTATTCTTCCTTTCACTGTGCAGGGCAGAGACATCAGACGCCCCACAGGAGGTGGAGCCAGCACAGGGGAGGGAAGATACAGCCCCGGAGCCCTCTGTTGACAGGATTCCTCCTCTCCTTTCACAGTGCAGAGCAGAGACATCAGACAAGCCACAGGGGCGGAAGCCAGCATTGTAGAGTGAAGGCCCAGCCATATTCAGGTCCCAGGTGCAACTCCTTCCTCCCATCTAGATGCAGATCTCTCTATTCACCACCGGGCTGCCCTCTCCTGGAATCCCCCAGCCCTGTCACTCACAAACCCAGACAAGGAATACACAACCCAGCAGAAGCAGGCTCAAATGGTTAGGCAAGCAAATACCTGCTTTCTAAAAGTGGTATTTGCAAACACAGAATATTACAATAAACTTTACTAAAAGGTGTACTTTAATATTCTGAGTTCAGACATACTAAATTCGAATTTCTACCATGTTCCCTGAGTCAGTTAGGAATATAAGAATGTAATAATCTAACTGCCCGTTCTGGCCTATGAGAACAGGTAGCCTTCAATAGTGGAAAACGAAAATGGCTGTAATTCACTATTAGAGCATGCTACACACATCAGAGCATGTCCTACCTTATACTTACAATGCACACTGCCCTTGGGCCTACCATAGGGGTGTCCAATATGAATCAAAGGGAAGGTTTAGGGACTGGCAAGTGGGTGCACTTGGCCAAGTCGACATGGCAGTGCTAGACTACACACAGGCCTTGCAATGGCAGGTCTGAGACACACTTTACAAGCTGCTTCTGTGGGTGGCACAACCAGTGCTGCAAGCCCACCAGCAGCATTTGATTTACAAGCCCTAAGCACACATGGTGCACTGTACTAGGGGCTGACAGATAAATCAAATAATCCAATCATGGAATCCAATTATTACATCAATTTAACATAGGGAGCACTTGCACTGTGGCACTGATTAGCAGAGGCACAGTACCCAAAGCAATAGTATGAAGATGGGGACCCCATCTAAATTTACTTCAAGCCAGGGAAAAGAGAGGAAAATGTACACACATGAATAGAGAATTTCCCTTATGGCTTACATAATTTATACAATGTGTCTCAGTTCACATCAATATCTCATGTCCTTCAAAGTATGCTAATAACACATTTCTTAGATTTGTATTTATCAAGTTTTATTTCTTTTTTTTAAAACAGTATATCAAAAAAGAGCTTTTTTTCCTTTTTTAGATGCTTTTTTTATATAACATTTCTTTTTATAAATTCATTTGGACAATTAACACATAGTTCATCATTTACATATTTGTTTCAAGTTTTTATCCACAAAAATTAAAAAACTACCCTGATGTCCACACCTAAATCACACTCAACAGTCATTCATACTAACACTTGCATACTATCCATTTATCCACTAAATATTCTTTCTGTCTGTAAGGTTTTGACAGAGAAAAAAAAAACTCTGACTGAGTAGCAACCACAGAATGTTATATGGGATCCCACGCTAGGTCGACGCGCGTTTCGGCGGACTTGTACCACCTTCCTCAGGACCTCAAAACCGCTATTTTTTTGATTATTGTGTGGATGCAGGGTATCCTTAAGCTAGCGTTGCTACAGGTTGTGGGGTCTGTCAATTAGTTTCCACTCCCCATATCATAGCGGACTTCTTTATTCAAAACTATTCTCAAAACGGCTTAACTTTTTCAACTTATGTGCGACTTCAGTAGAAATTTCTTGTTTTCTGAATTTTTCAGGTCTATAAGAACTTTGCCATCCTCGTGATTAGCTTCGTTTTGTTGTCCAAAGTCGAGGGAAATACTTTTTATACGAGAGGCCACATCTTATATAATTGCCATAGGTTACGGCAGGAGTTGTCAAAATCAGTCCGCACGAAGGCCGTCAGCACCCAAAGCATAAATCCAGCAAAAACATATCAAAACAGAGGAGGCAATCCGTCAAAATGGAAGGGAGACTCACGCCAATGATGCCAGGTCTAACAGTGTGCATGTCGGCATCAGATGAACCCATTCAGGCCAATCTCAGTGCTTCTCTCATGCTAGGTATAGCATGAGAGCAGCGTTTGGATTAGGTCGGAAGCCTGTATTTTGTGCCTCATCGCGAGAGGAGCAACAAGGCGGCCATCAGCGGGCATGGCAGGTAAGTCACTTTACTTTCATAGGCATCATTCAAAGAGCTTTGGACACCCCTTAGAAGTCAGCTAAGCTCTACGAGAATGGACTGCACCCCTCCAGCGCTAGACTTTGAACCCCCTCCACCAGGAACGGCGCGCACGGCCAGTGCCAAACTTCTGGTGTGATTGCTGGCAACTTAAAGTAATAGCCATATAGCCATAAGTTTGCAACAAAAGATTTGATATGTAAACTGATTACCTACCAAATATAATTTACACTTAGAACAGGTTTAAAAACTCAGTCTTCACAAACGTTTTCCTCTGTCACCTCCTGGGCCCCTGTGATGCTTCGAAGGAGGTTTTTAGCGTGGTTAGCTGGGAGGTGTGCGGCTGGGAAAGCAGGAAATGCTCTGACTGAGGGTTGGTTTGTCCGGAGAAGGTGCTGTAAGTGAAGCCTCTGGTAGATGATGTTCTTGACAGGGGGTGCGCTTTGTCTGGTACGACAGCCACTAATAACATATGTAGATTGAGGGAACGGGTAGCATATAGTCACGCTCTCCTTTCTTGCACACTGTCCTGCCATCTTTCACGAAGGGAAACAAGTTTGCTTTTCACGTTAGCGATGTATATGCAACATACAGAGCTGCCGACTTTGTGCTTGAGGAACCGGGTTCGAGTCTTGGCGTTGGCTCTACAATCAACATGCAGATTGTAATAAAATTAAACTCCCAACAAATAAATATAAACAATGGCATATTGAAACCACATAGGAACGGAAACAAGCGGTACAGGAGCATTTAAAAGAAAAAAACAAGCCGGCCACAAAGTAAAAAAAAAAACGAACACTGAACACAGCTGAGGCAGGCCTACAAAAAAAATTAATGCTCTCAAAGTATCCTAAATACCATGAAGAATAATAGCACATGTAACAGGGGCAGTCCTCATGACAGGATACACAAGTCCAAAAGGAGGGACTACTAAGCGTATTCACCAAACAAAAGCCGGCATTTTCAAAGGACAGTAAGTGGTACCAGTGAAAAAGATGGGTGATTCTTGAAGCCCATATTGTAGATACAGCATGTTTTGAAGAGACAGTGCTTATTCACTACCTAGGCGAGACCTAAACTGGGAAATCCTACTTCCATATGGATTGCAGTCCCAGAAGTTGAGAGTAGATCATCAAGAAGTTATCTAAGAAATATTTTCTCCTGCCTTTGTAACAACATGCTGTCCCCATCCCCCTATATGCTTGCTCAGTATATTACTACAGAAACTGTTTTAGCACTATAGAGGACCATCATTTCTTTGTTGGTCTTCAAACCTAATTTATTTGCAGACCTAAATTTACCTTCAATATTTCTCAGTATGTCAGTGCAACTAATTTCCTTATGGAGGTTTCCGCTGTCATTCGAGGAGAAATGTAAACCTAAGTAGTAGTAACTCTGGGTGCTTCTTTCAATCACGTTGTACTTGTAGAGCGCAGCTTGTGACCCACGAGGGTATCCAGGCACTTGCTCCAGGTTCCAGTTAAATAACCAGGTCTTGAGTCCCTTCTTGAAGTGGGTCAGTAGGGTGCAGTGCAGAGGGGAGGGAATTACAGGTTTTGGCAGCAAGATGAGAGAAGGATTGACCTCCAGCGTGGCAGTGGTGTATGCGAGGGGTCGGTGTGAGGGTGTGGATTTTGGAGTGGAGGTTCTTTGTAGTTCAGTGGAAAAGCAGTTGATGGTTCGTGTAAGCGGGCCCTTGGTCGTAGGGAGCTTTGTAGTCGTGGGTCAGGAGCTTGAAAAGGCATCTCTTCTGGAACAGGAACTAGTGGAGGTTTTCAGGTGCTGGGTGATGTGGGTTCTCTGGGGCAGGTTAAGGATCAGTCTGGCAGCTGCATTCTAGATCGTCTGGAGTCTTCATTAGTTCTGTGGTGGTACCTGCATACAGTGTGTTGCTTTAGTCTAGTCAGCTGGTGATGAAGGCCTGCATCACCGTCGTCCTAGTGCTAATGGGGAGCCACTTGAAAACTTTGCAGGGCGTGTGGAAGCATTCTGAATAGACGGCGTTGACCTGATGTTTCATAGAAAATTTCCTTTAGAGGATAATGCTGAGGATGTGGGTGTGGTTTTTCGGTTTGGGGGTGGGTCTGAGTTCCGACGGCCACCGGGAGTCTATCCAGAGGGATGTGTGTCTGCCAAAGATCAGAACGTCAGTTTTGTCTGTGTTGCTTTTCAGGCAGTTGTACTTCATCCAGGCTGAGACGTTCTTCATTCGGCTGTGAAAGTTGGTCTTCGTCGAGGGGGGTCCGCTGAGAGCGAGTTGGTGAGATGAGTGCTGTCGGCATAGGAGATGATGATGTGTGATCTGACGATGTCTGCAAGTGGAATCCAGTAGATGTTGAAGAGGGTTTGACTAAGGGATGAGCTTTACGGAGCACCACAGATGGTGTCCTGGCATGCGAGGTGAAGAGAGGGAGGGGAGGCGGACTCTCTGGGTGCGACCCCTGAGAGACAATGCCATCCATCTGAGCGCATCTTCTGTGATACCAATCCGGTGTAATCGATCAATGAGTATGTGGTGGGAGTCGGTGTCAGAGGCTGCGGAGAGGTGGAGCATGATTAGTGGTACTGATTCTCCTCTGTTAAGTAGGGTGCACATGTCGTCTGTTCCTGCGATCAAAGCTGTCTCTGTCCTGTGGTTGGCATTGAAGCCTTATTAGGAAGGGTCTAGTAGGTTTTAAAAATAGTGTGATCCTGCCCCTTTCGTGTAAAAGGGATGAGTCTTTGATCTTCCTTTACCACAGTTGATGGTAAACATTTTTTTAAATATTTATCTTCAGGTCTATCTCTTGCATGTACTCAATAAAAATATTAGTAAGACTCTGCAGGCCTAAAGGAGTTTGACATAGTAAGACTACATTGGCAGCATATAAGAGTATTGGTATGGGTAGTTGGCAACTCTAGGGGTGTCAGTGCCAACTGATTGCAATTTCCCTTCAACACCATTGATATTGAAAGAGTAGAGAAAATGTGTGAGGACACATCCCTGCCAGCCCCCCTCTTGTTGTCTTAAAAGAATGGGTTACTTCCCCTGATGGTACAAAACTAACCCCAGATAAATGAATTACGTATGAGCTAAAACAGAGAATATATCCTTTGATGCTCCCAGTAGACCCATACACTGCCACAATGTATGGTTCACCAAATAAAAAGCACTACTCAGGTCTATAAAACACATATACAAACATCCTTCCTTTGCCCTTGTGTACTTCACCACCAGGAGGTTCAAGTTGAGGCACTGTTCTACGGTCCCCAACCCTCTCCTAAATCCATATTGTACTGTGGTCAAAATATTATCTTCTGCCCACTATTCCAATCTTTCTAGAATGACCCTTCCTTTTAATTTTGCTGAGGAATAAAGCAGTGATATTGGTCAATAGAATTTTGGGTGATTTTTTTAACCACTGTTGAAGATTGAAATGGTTATTGATTTTGACCAAGGAGAGGGTATGTAGCCAGCACCGGCTGCATGTAGTACTATAGTTAACAAGGGTGACCATAAAGAAGGTACATACGTATAGGTGTCTGAGGGAGCACAGTCAGGGCCAGGAGCCTTTCCCGTGGTACTTGTATCTAGGGTTCTGATTACCTCAGAGTAAAAACGATTGTAAAATTATACTAATATTGAGGTTTATTGGGCAATGGTCACTTTTACAGTTTTCCTCCACTTTGAAATTGATAGGTAAGATCATATCATATACTGAAGCAAATATGTGACCAATGTTACTATTGACTCCTCTGTCAATAAACGTAGGAGGAAAAGCATCTCATCTGGAGCAATAAATGTGAGACATAATTAGGTTATATTTACACATCAATTTATTTAAAAACTAAACCACGAGGACAGTGTCGAAAGTGGCCAAAGTCTTCACCCTGCATATCAGTACGACTGCACACCTATTTTGAGGGAAGAGAGCCTTTGATGATATTGATGTCCGCAGCCCATCTTATGTAGACATCATTTGCCCTACAGTAGAAGAAAGAATCTAGGGCATTCTCCAAAGCTCCTACCACACCTACACGTGAAGCTTCAAATATATCATTGTAAAAATTAATTATTAATAAATCAGGTTTATCCTCAGAAATTAGTAATATTAATTGGTAATATATTGATGCTAAAAACGTTTTAGACACTTTGAGTGGAACTGTGGTTGAGACTAATACAAGCAATACCTGTTTAGCCCTTCCCATTATAGATTGAATTGCCACTGAACAAAAGGAGAAGGCAAACGTATCCTCTGGCCATGTTTCTTGGAGACAGAGTACCTGGACTGCATTGCTGTATTTACACTTGTCCTCTGTTGATGGCTTAATTGCCAGCCCTGCCACATTAAAAAAAACTATTGATATTTCCGATGTACCCCAGAATACGTGGATAGCATGACTAGGTCTATATGCTCTTAGCCTATGTTGGTTGGTGATGCATTAGAAGTCGTGTGCCTTGCCTGAAAAGGATCAGGCATGATCATATTCCGAGTGGAGAGCCAATCAATTTCCTCAAAGTCTTCAAGGGGGTCAAATCGATTGCTCACACAATAGTTCTGACCTTACATACTGTTTGAAACTCCTCCTTTATTGATAATAGGGGGAGCAAAAAATATTCAGTGGCCCAGCCGTGCACATACGCAGACAGGCCTGCTCCTGGCCAGGTCTTCACCCGGGTGTGTCCTGTGACTCCTGAAAACTAGATAAGCGCGGTGCGCAGTGTGTAGCAGGCCCTCTTTTTCCTGTGCTTTCTTGACATTGAAGTCCTTAATTGCCCACCAAAGGTGTCCCATGCCTTTTAACAAGCATTTGCAATGCAGTAGGTCTCGCATTTACAAGAGTTTGAGCTATTGGCATTGTGAATGACACTGCTTTTTATTTACGTGTTGTTTTTAAAACAGATAAATATAAGGAATTGCCATTTACAATTCCAATAGCTTAAACTCTTGCAAATGCAAGACCTAGAGCATTGCAAATGCCAGCGCCTGTGCTATACATTTTTTTTAATGTTTAGGAGAGAACGTATCCTTCTTGCAACAGCAGGCAGGACAAAGCTATTAGAGAAAATAGTGCTTGGAGGCTGTAATTAAACCCTACCGCGTAGCAACCCATGTAACAGGGGGTGTTGACACAGCAGGTAACAAAATGAGATAAGGCAGTATTAAGGAGGGACTACTAAGCCTATCCTCCAATGAACAGCTACAGTTTACAGTGGACAAAGACACAAGACAGCCAATGAAAAATATGGGTGTAGAGTGGGCGGAGCTTTAAGTCCCTACCTGAATACAGCGTGCCTTGCAGAGCAGCGCATGTGCTGTCCAGGCTCGACCTAATAAATGTAGTTCTCTTAAAAATTTGGCAACGATCCAGCCCTCCATTACGGAATTTGGAGAACCCTGCTCTCAAGCACCCTCTTTTCACTCCTTCCTGAATGCACTACCTCGCAGGCCCTTCACTACACCATCCCCCAAACATGCCCAACGCACATACTCGCAAAAAACATACAGGGAGAGGATGGTCAAAGGGAAGAGATTAAAGACCTACTACTGGTTCATTTCCCCAGCAACATCATGTGAATCACAAACAAGAACCCAGGAGGTCTATGAGCCATACATTATACTGGCCATACTGACAAATCTTCTACTATGTCAGTTGGTGCTACAGTCACCATATAATAGATTCAGAAGGTCGAACAAAGAAGAACAGAAGAGACATGTGTGGGAAGCAAGAAAGGTAATCTCTAGAAAAATTGTGTAGGAACAACGATCACAGACTGGTCAACCAAATCCAGTACAGGAACTTTGTGGATAACCATCAAACAAACCAAGTGATCCGTCCTATCATTTGGCCGTCCACACCGTGGCCTGGCGGGTCCCTAGATCATCTAGACTCCACGCCACACAGTAGATAGTAAATACTGGGTGCGGTCCACAATGGTATGAACCTCCAATTGTTGGCCAGTTTGTGATGGTTGGTGAAAGGTGGTAAAGACACAGTGCAACATACAGACAAAGTGGTGAATATAAAATAGGGTGATGTGTCTAAACAACTCTTTAATAGGAACAAGGCACATCAACTAATTAAAAAACAGGAACAGGACAAACAACAGTATGAAACAAATGACTGTCGGAAATAGGGCCAACATGTTTCTGCCTACCGGGCAAAGCGTCCCTTGGCTTTCATCAGGGCCACTGCTCTTACAATAGTTGCTACTGTTATATGTGTGTGAATACAAATAAAACACCCAACTAATCAGTGAAAAAGAATATAGATAATACCAGTAGGAACGGTAAAACCTGTACCTACATTCAAATACTGATTCTCCTTGTCACTGGATACTCAACGTGATCTATGAAAACGTATATACATCACTATTGTTAATAACAAGAACCTTTTTGCATGATTCAAAGTGCCACACATGCTCTTATTCTTAACTTGTACATATAATAACATGAAAAAACTTTACTGCTCACCCAGAATGACAGGGGACTGGACCTCACCTCACCTGGACCGTGCTCAGGTACACGAGGCCCCGCACTGTGGAACAAATGAACGCAACCAGGGGTTTAAGCATCAGAAATCCACACTTAATATAGAATATAAAGATGCCTAATTGTATTCCCTGTGCAAAATATCACAAAAGTCCACAGAATAGGATAAAGACAGTGGTAAAGTGCACCCCAAATACTCGACTGATACCCCCAAGACCGATGTTTGAGGGAAACACCTGTCTTATATCATGAAGAACGATACTCCTCATCAACTAAGCACAAGTTATCTTAGCTTTAACTTTAAATCATACCAATATTGTCAGCTACTAAAAGCTACAGTGCAGTCATGCCCCAGCTCACTAGACATCTGCTAAATTGGCTTTACGTCTGTAACACTCACCTCTCCGTCGGTGCCACCAAACTAACCTGAAGCTTGGGGGAGGCACCGATCGGAAGAGGTGTGGGTTGAAGTATCTTCGCTGGAAACTAGGAAGGGGACTACTTTACGTTTGTGCCGATCCTTGCTGTTATCAATTTTCGTCAAGGCTTGAAATGAGGTAGAATATCACCTCATAACCAAAGCTACAGTACCGAATAAAAGCGGAATGGTAGTTACATGCAACTACTCTTCAAAACATTCCTCGATCTCACTTACTGTTAGCATCCAAGATCGGCGTTCGTATCAATGCGCGGGACTACAGAATGGCGTAATCGGGGCCCGTTCTGTAGTTCCAAAGGCGCAACTAATCAGAATGGTGTCTATATCGATAGAAACGCTATTAGCATGTTTCTTCCCATTAACTTAGAAAAGTCCTCTGTGTATGCATAAACACTCATAGCTATTCCTGGCATAGCCCCGTAATAGGCTTACAGAAATGGAAAGGATTACCCCTAAAACCTGGACTACAGGATGACCCCGAGTCGGCCATCTTTGTAGTTCTGAACCCCCGGGAGACTCTCTAGTGGATATAATCGGTTGGAAAGATGAGTTACTGGACCCCTGATTTTAACCCATGGGGCATGATTCAAGCTTAATGTAGAGATATCCAGAGGAGTTATAATCTCGGACATGAAAAGCTGAAGCAGTGGGTCTTATAGACATGTTTATGACAGGTGTTACTCTGTAGAGAAAGGCCATATCTTGCATGTCATAATTTCATATCTGTTGTAGTTTCATATCTGATGTAGGAGAACTACAGAGCATGCCACAGTATATGATCATTGAGTCCCACTCTATCCGAAGATAGCTTATAGATCCATTTTTGCTCTCTGAGGAATAGATATTTGGAAACATTTTTCACATGGGAAGGTATGAAGGGTTTCTCCAAGACCGTCCATGTGCATTCAGATTCACCATGCTGTTTCTCAAGGAAGTGTTTGGTTAACTGCGTCATAGACTTTTTGCAGCGGAACGAGCTCTTATGCTCCAGCATACGTATTCGCACCTTACGGGTGGTCATTCCTATGTATTGACAGGAGCAAGGGCAAGTCAATGAGTAAATAAGGTGATCGCTGTTGCAGTTAGTAAAATGAGTTTATAACCAAGGCCTGTGAGTGCCTATGTCTATCTCTGTCGAGTGTTTGGTTTGTGGACAGATAGAACAATTACCACAGTGATGATACCCAACTGTAGGTGGTAAATCCCACAACGTGCCTAAGGTCCTTTTCGGGAACTCTTTAGGGCACGTGTGTATGAGGCGATCCCTGATACTGGTGGATCTTTTGAAGGCAAACAAAGGCATTGCGATTTTTTCATTGCCATGATTCAGAATACGCCAATGCTTTCTGATGATTCTCTGTAGGCTATTGCTTCTGGTGTTAAATGTACTCACAAGAGTGAGTCTATCAGTAGTAGGTTTGGGAACAGGTGGTTCTAGGAGCGCCTCCCGATTGTTATTATGCGCTCGCTTGAGAGACCGCTTGATCAGAGGTTTAGGATAATGTCTATCCAATAGTTGTGAAGACAGATTACTGGCATGGATCATAAAATCATCCTGACTGGAACAGTTCCTTCAAACACGGAGGAACTGGCCGTATGGTAAATTATCCCTCAGGGATTTAGGGTGATGACTTTCGTACAGAAGCAACGAGTTTCTCGCCATAGGCTTCTTGTACAACTCACTCTGCAAGCCTGCAGATGTCACGTAGATCGAGAGGTCCAAAAAGGACAATCTCTCTTTGTGGGCCTCAAAGGTGAATCTGAGGAAATTATTCCTAGCATTCAACCAAAGATGGAATTTGCTCACTGATTCGAGACTCCCTCTCCACACTACCAGCACATCATCGATATAGCGTTTCCACCATATTATCGGTGATCGAAAAGGGTTGGTTGGTGTGAGTACGTGCTGTTGCTCGAAATGGTGCACGTATAAATTTGCTAGGCTCGGCGCAAAAACGATGCCCATTCTCGTTCCAGAGGTCTGCAGGTAAATGGTGTCCTCGAAACGGAAGTAATTCTCTTTCATGGCCAGTGTAGCCAGAGCCATAATGAATGTTATGGGCGTGATGGTTTTGCAGATATTGTCCCCCAGGATGGATGTAACCACTTCAAGAGTTTCATCCTGGGGATGGAGGTATACAAAGATTCCACGTCGAAGGAGACCTGCAGGTCTCTTTCAGGGTCGAAGTCGATTTCAGGAAGTGCCCTCAATACGTCCTTCGTATCTTGCAGGTGGGTGGGCATCCTCTGCACAATGGGTCTCAAGAAGAAATCCATGAAGGTGGAGAGGGGTTCCAGGGCTGAACCCAAGCCGGAGATAATGGGTCTCCCTGGTGGCGGTCTTTGTGGCTTGTGTACCTTAGAGAGAAGGTAGAGGTAGGGCATAACAGGGAAATCTGTTACCAAAAAAGACCCTTCGTTCGGAGTGATCCAACCCTCAGCCAATGCTTCTTCTACCACATGTTTGATCCTAATCATAAGACCTTCAGTGGGATCTTCCTGCAAGGGCAATTACGCATGCCTGTCACTCAATTGTCTCAGGCATTCAGTGCGGTTCGATAGAATGACTATCGAACCGCCTTTGTCGGCAGGCTTGATCGTTATCAATTGGTCATCCGACAAACTTTTCAAAGCCTTCTGTTCCTGGCCTGACATATTTTTAAAGGACCTATCCTGTGTCTTCCATAATTTGGATACTTCGTCTCCTACTGCTTTCTCAAAAGCTAGGACCTGAGGGGGGACTATGTGTGTGGGTGGTTGAAAATTCGATTTCACCTTCAGCCCCGTGTTTGTGTCATAGGTGCCTCCTAAATCATCAGATTTGTCTTTGAAACAGTAGTGGAGTTTGAGTTTGCAAAATAATTGACTCAGTTCGCATTGGAGTGTAAACGGGTCTCCATTGTTCGTCATTACGAAGCCCAAACCTTTGTTAAGTACCTGTTCTTCCAAAGGAGTTAATACCTTCGTTGAGAGATTTACTATGAGGGTTGATTCCCTGATGTTCCTGCTTTCTGAAGGTTTTTGGCTGTCTGGCATCCGGGTTCCTGTTTGCGGACCTGTTTGATCTTGCCACTGGACCCCTGATTGTTGTGAGGTCCGATGCCTGCCCCTGGTCCTGCGTGTGCCAAACCCTAAAAAAGGCTGTGTATTAAATGTGTTGGGAAACCCTTGGAACGGTCCGGGTGGTGGTGGGTACATCAGTTGTTGTTGTGGTGGATATCCCCATGGTGTAGGAGGCCACCATTGTTGAAAGTGACCCGATGGTTGGTTCCCATGTGAGAAACCTCTATTGCCTCACCCACGACCCCTGGGTTGGAAATGTGGTGAATAGGTGTTGTCAGGGTAGCTATCCTCTGAACTAGAACCTGAATGGTTTGACCCAAAACGTTTCCCATTGTTCCTAAACTCAGGGGGGGGGTGTAACTAGCACTAGTATAAGGATACACCCGCTCATGCTTGAACTTTGAAAGATCTTTTTAAACTTATCCAGCTTAGTCTGTAAAATGGTATCTTTCAATTCTGTCATGTTTTTATTAGACTCGTCCTGTTGCCTCTTAAATAACGTAGGTGTAATCGTTGCTTTAATTGAAGCTTCCAGGACCTGAATCTCTATCAGAATAGTGTCAGCTATTAGTTTGGCTGTGCTGATAATGAGGATCAGCCAGTCTCTGGTGCACCTCCAGGCTATCAAAGACCAATCTTTTAGAAAGGCTTTGTCCTGCAAAAACAGGCGTGGTGCATTGGCGACAATTAAACCTGGAGGTGCACAACTGGCCCTCAAATATTCAGCCATAGCTATCCCATGTACTAGGGTCCGAGAGTGAGACTTCTTCAAGATCAAAACCTTTGTCCAGTCATCAGATGAAACACCACTCGTAGTGTGATGTATTCCTATAGGTTCTGTATTGATCCCCCTATTCCTGACCCTATTCTGGTTAACAAGTTAACTAGCAGCCATCCCATGATGCAGAAACCGTTATCTGATTACGCCAGACCACGGCACAGGAGCGCGTTATCTGATTAGGTCATAACGCTTGCCATCTAATTAGGCAAAGCAATATTCCTCCAGCCCCTGATAAGGCATACGGAGTCCTCAAAACAAATCAAACCTATGACAACCTGAGAAAAACCCTGCGGCCATTGTTTTGATTTCACCGAGAACTTCAGTAAAAGAATGTGCTAACGACCAGCTCGTATGACATCCTTATTGACGTATCTATGTCCATCCTTACGTCAATCTCGGCACCTTACAGGTATAAATATTACCGATATTGCCTTAAGCAAACACACGCGGTGGTGACGAGATCGGAGCAGCGAGACTTGCCGAAGCCTAGCAGAGAGCGAAGCCCACTGGCGCTGCCCCGCCTTCCTGACGCGCTGAGAACGAGACGCTGTTTTCTCCTGCCGAGAAATCCAGCTCCAGCGCTTCCGAGCAGCCCTGGCAGGCAGCTTGGAATATCGAGACCTCAGACGAGAGATACTATCCCTCAACCATCCTAGATCACAGGTACAGAGCTGAATAACCCCTTGCAGAGAATTCTTGAGTCAGTCACTTGGCAAAACAAACTTAACTTAAACTGCTACTTTCTATCCCCGCCCACGTATCAGGCTTAGGTCAAGTACACTGGGGTAGGCGTACTTAGAAGCACCAGTTGAGTACGATTAGTCAAATGTATATGTGTATGTATATATTCTGTCCATTTTAAATAACGTATGGCTTAGAAACCATATCAATGTTTTTACAGTATTATTTTATAATTCTGCTTTTATTGTATGCACTTTACTTAACCATAAGTATTGCGATAATATCGATCCATTTCTCTTGTACGAGAAAAGAGACTGATCAATAAATAACATCTTTTATTGAACACGCCCGTCTCTTCCTTTTCTCTACAATCTGGTGAAACTAAGAATGCACGTACTGACTGAGTAAAATAAGTTGTCTTTTGTTTTCACAGGACTCTAGAGATACACTCTTGATTAGGGGAGAGCAAAGTTGTCATGTTCTATGGTTGTCAGAAACTAAATCCCTTCTTGTCTATCCAGGGAGGTTCAACTCCTCCTTGCCTATTCGAGAAAGTTTCTAGTGAACTCTGAGCTAGCTGGCAAACCCAAAACTTTAAGTCTAATATCGACAGTAGAAGACCTAGTTGACGTCTGGTCTAGGTCTATACTATTGGAGGTATTATTCCAATGCGCAGAGCCTATTGGGATAATAGGAACTACACTACATGGCGCCCAACGTGTTTGGATAGGCGATAAAACTAACGCAAGACTATTAGAGTAACTCAGTCGTGCTCTTTCACTCAGACCCCTTTTCCCCATAATACTCCAAAGACGTCTGGAGTGGGTGAGAGGTAAAATCCGCCAAACCTCGCAGGAGGGAACTCCTATGTATGGTTCTTGGTTCAATCAACGTTGAAGGATACACTGTTCCAAAATATTGTGCATCTAATCTTTGTTTCCATAAGGAACCTGATCTGCAAACAAACAGAATAACCTTCCTGACAGTAAAATGCCAGAAAGTGATGATGAAAGAGAGAGAGCTAGATTAGCAGCTGAACTAATAGAAGCTGATAATACTATGCAAGAAGCAGACCCGGATATAAAACTCATCCTGGTCAACATAAGAAGATCTATAACGTTAAAACTTATAGACAATGGACTGACACCAAGAGGTGGTACAGTCATATTCGTAATTGAGGCACACGAATATCGGCAGACAGAGGTATTCTATTCATGGATAAACTTTCCAGCAGCAAATGCTGTAACAAAGGAGTTCCACTATTATAAAATAGAGGAACCACCGGATACCTACACTCCTTTCGAGGAAGTGGAAGTACCACTCAAATTCCAAGAGCACCTGCTCTTGTTTAATGGCACCCTAAAACATAATAATCACATCACCAGGCTCGGTCCACTAGGTAGACCAGGAGCAACATGGCCGGTCCTAGCCGGATACACACCACATCCAGACATCGAAAGAATGTCTGCAGCAGATGTTTTAGTACAACTAAAACAACTAATTAAAATATATAGACAACTAGTCCAATATGTAATGCGGACTTCAACCATCCAACCTGTAGTTAAAATTCCACAGCTGACCCCACATCAGGGGAACACAAATAAAATTACACCACAGAACATACAGTCCTGCCTAGGTAAAGTACCAGCTAAACGGGAACAAATACCATTCTGGTTAGCACAAAAAATCACCCAAATAGAGGCGGTGTTTCCAGACACCACCCCTGTGGATAAACACAGGATTCTGACTATCTGTCTTCCAATGGGAATCGCACCACACGTGGAGAACTGTGACACTTGGGTTACAGTCTTTGCTTCCATTTACACAAAAACACATGGTGTACCATCCATGTCGGTAATACCAGATGTGCTAAAACAAATTCAAGACGAATACGGTCCAGAACCCGCTTTAACTCTCGGTATGAAATTACTAAAAGACTTCAAGCAGGTCTCGGCAATATTACTAGCCAACATAAAAGGAGAAGCAGCGAATGTGGTGATCCGCCAGAGGTTAAAAGAGACAGATATAGCTGACCAACCAGCTGAAATTGCCAGAATTATAGAAAAATCCTATGAAGAACTAGGTAGAGATAGTTTGGGTGGAATACCAGTGAAGCCCCAACTAATTGAAAGTCCTGAAAAAATATTTATAAACAATAATCTAAACAGTCAAAAGAAGAACTGGGATGGAAACAAACAATCCAATCCAAAAGAAAAGAGATTCCAGTCCAGAGGAAGGTCTCCTCGGCGGAGAGAAAGATCTCCGGACCAAGGACCCAAGTCTCCCCAAAGGGAGCCCTCTGTGAAGAAATACAACCTTAGAAATAGGGATAACATAAAGAAACCGGATAGATATCAAGATTTTGATACACGTCCCTCTCAATCTTTTCAGACTTCCTCGCAGAAATCGGAAAGAAGAGGACGATCGGAACCCAGGGAAGGGCACGTCAAGTTCAAAGACAAGGAACCTGCTCATCCAAATAAAAAATTACAGTTTCCAAAGAAGAAGGTAGCCAGTATTAAAGTATTCAACAATGCCGAGAATACTGAGGACACAGCTGAAAAACGGAGAGTGGGCTCAGACAATGCTAGACAGCGCAGCAGAAGTGAGCATAGCACGCAAAGTCCTTATGAATCATCTGGAGACAGTGGACACGAATGAATACATTCAGGTGGAAACTGCTGACACCAGAGTTAGCAAACCTCACAAAATATATGAAATAACTTTACGTATAGAAGGGGATAAGACTAGGAAAATAAGGGGCCTTTTTTGGGATAATCTCTCCAAGGGCTATGACATCCTTCTAGCTGAAAAAGATTGGCCACCAGAGTTCGTCAGGGAGTGCCCACATGGCGAAGAAATAATTATGCCTGCCTTCTCAAATCATATTCCAATTCATAAAAAATATACACTTGCAAGAAAGTGGGCAGTAGCTCAAGCTCCTGCTTTATATAAAAATCATGTAGGATGGGATGAGGACTCTCCTCCTCGCAAAATCCAGTTAAAATCACAACCTACTGCACAAAGGCAGTATCCAATCAAGCAACAAGCTAAAAAACAGGTAAAAGAAATTCTAGATCAACTAGAATACCAGGGGGTGATTGAAACTTGCACCTCACAAATGAACAACCCTTTGTTTCCTGTCTCCAAACCAGACAATTCATATCGTCTAGTTTTGGATTACAGACACCTTAACTCATGTTGCAAAACTTTTGCAGTACAAAACTCGCATAGTGCTGCACTAAGGAATAACATAGTGCGCAAAAAATATAAAACAACATTAGACATCTCTAATGGATTCTTTTGTCAAAATATAGCACCAGAGAGCAGATACTTATCAGCGTTCTCAATAAATGGCGCTCAAAAATAATTCTGTCGGTTACCCCAGGGGTACAAGAACAGCCCAGGATTATTCTCAGCGAGAGTAACAGAGTTACTACAAACATATGATGACGAAGCATTATCGTATGTCGACGACATATACCTAACAGACGATGACTTGGATACTCACTTGAAGAGAGTGAACACCATAATACTTGGGTTCGCGGCAGAGGGTTACAAATTCAACTTTAAAAAATCTAGAATTGCCCATCTAACAGTCCTGTTCTTAGGATATGAATTATCAAGTGAAGGCAAAAGCCTGGCTGACAATTTCCTAGAGAAATGTGCCGTACTCCAAGCACCTAGAACACTAAAAAACCTACAGTCAATTCTAGGCTTCCTAAATTTCGGAAGAACATACATTGCAAATTACGCAGAAAGGGTCAAACCCCTTTATGATCTAATAAAACCAGATTTTAAAAAAACAAATTGGACTCAAAAACACACAGAAATTCTGAGATTCTTACAAACAGATATGTTAATTAAAACAAAATTAGAAACACGTGATAACACACGCAACCTTGTGATTCGAGTCATCCCAGGAAGATGCGGATTCACATACCTGACCTCTAATGAGGGAGAAAAGGTACCAATTGCATTCAAATCACACTTGTACACTAAAGCTGAAAAGAAATTCAGCATTAAAGAAAACATTGTTCATGCAGTTCAAACCGCAATAGCTAGAGAAAAAGATAAAGCTGACGGTAGACACATCACAGTCAGAACAGCAGAATCAGCCTTTGAGGCATTAACAACCCCGTGTAATTTACCAACAACAGCATTGAATCCGGAATGGATACAATGGGTGAATTCTATTACAATGGACAAAGTAAAATACTACTTTGATCCAGAACTAGAGGAACTAAAATATCTAGAATATGAAAGAATATTCCCTCTGCCAATCGACATTCTGCCATTACGACAGTACGCTTGTGTAATCTATACAGACGGATATGCTCAACCATCCGTTTGGGGAGAACAAGCATACAACCCCACATGTGAGATTACAAAAGAAGTGTGGCGCGGAGGTATACTAAGACCTCTATTAACAAAAACACACTCAGTAGAAACTAATTCAGAACAACAGACTGAAATAATAGCATTGAAAATGGCGCTAGATAGTGCAGATCGCGAATTCCCGACACTCATAGTGTCCGATTCGTATTACTGCGTCAAATCATATAACAGCGATTTACAGAAATGGATTCAAAACGGTTACAAAGATGACACAGGTGCAACAATAAAGCAAAAACTGCTTTGGGAACAAATAGTTCTGTTAAAAAAAGAACTACCAAAGACTCACGTGATACACTCACTGAGTCATCAGCGTGATGGCGTTCACGTTGCAGGGAATTCATTGGCTGAGAAAGCCACAGCGGTAGCAACTAAATCGGCTTCCGTAGCTAGAAAAAAGCGTGCATTAAAATACATTGACGGTGAAGCAATGCTGGCGTTGAAAACGTCATCAAAAGGCGACTGCTCAGTGTTACCGATCAGTTACCCACTCAAATATACATACATAATCGATGCGAACTCCGTTCCTTTTGCTCGAATCCCTGGAGTGGGGAATAGAGTAATTCCAAACAAGGACAGGAGAACTTTGTTAATAGCAGACGCACATATGGGCGAGGGTCTCAGACACCTCAAACTAAAAGATTCTCTGGAAGAACTACAATCAGTGTACTGGTGGCCAGGCATGAGCCTGCATCATCACATTTTTGTAAAAAAATGCCCGGGCTGCAACAGAGATCGCAGCGGCGAGAGGAACGGGGTAATACCATGGCGTTTCACTCAATAAGGGCTAAACAATAATCAGTGAAACATGTGTAAATAATGCGTCCCATTAACAAATAAAGACTAGCTTCCACTTATAAATGTAGACCCCAGCACTCGGCTGACGTCGGGACTGTTATACAAAGATTTGCGAGTCTAAATGGCATATACGCTAGGAGCATGCTACTTTTGACCAATGTTTTCACTTTAGCCCTCAAGCTTGTGGGAAAGCACGGCCAAATGAGCATAGCGAAGCGGGATTCTTCTCACTTCCTTCCTGAGGGATACGGGATGGTGTAAAGAAAAAACCAAGGCATAAAGCAATCTATAACAGCAAAGGTATTAGGTTCGGGAGCTGGGTGGGTCAAACATCTAATAAGTGTCCAACGTAGTCTAAACAACTTGCCAAGAAATTCTCTGAGGGGATTCAGTCCGTACGAATTACTGTTTGGGACTAGGATGCTAGTCTTAGATCTTGACAGTCAGACTTCAGTGGTGAAAGAAAAAAGCTTTGATATCAAAGATCGTTTGGCTATTTTACAGGACTTAAACGAAACAAGAAAAGACCTGAGCAACATAAAGTTGAAACAGCAGCCAACAACCACTGAAGAGCCACCACCTGTCCCAGCAAGACCTGTCTGGATTCCAAAAATCGGGGATCTAGTCAGAGAAAAGATCGCGGTAAAGAAGGAATTTGGGCCTTCTTACAGAAAAGCAGTTCCTGTCTTGTCCATCAACGGGACGAGATCAGTTGTACTACCGCCACTTGCTGGTAAAAAGGAGAACCGAGTTGTATCCATCGACCTGGTAAAACCACAATCATGTGGCCGATAACAAACAGTAGGCCAAGTGGACTCCCGATAAGTAGTAGAACACCGAGGTTTGCTACAAGTACAGAGGTGCTAACTAAAAGGCTAATCACATTCGAAACGCCTACAGAACAACAACAAGGACTATGCAACAATGCAATGGAACTCACACCTCTGAAAACCCAAATAAAAACATTTAGTAGAGACACACCAACCTACAATGAAGTAACAAATGAATATGCTGAAGCTGCAAGAAACAGTAATCCTGAAGCAATTGGAACAATAGACAGAACGGCATCCGGCTACTTCATCAACTTTGATGATTCTTCTGAAGATCTAAGTGAATCAAAGACACAGCCATCAACAAAAACTTTTAAAGATAAAGCTAAGGAACTTTTGAAACAGCTGAAAGAAACCTATCTGATTTCTCCATGGATTGAATTTTGGGTGTCCTTTGGTGTATTTATCCTGATACTTTGGCTCATCATGATACTATGTTTGGGACGCTTCATTGAGGGAAAATATGCAAAAATGGACACAGCAAGCCAGAAAATCAACTTGATCCTCAAGCCACACACGTCTTCACACGTCAAGAAAAGAGAACTTTCTTCAGTCAATTTCACAGCCAATCCTATACCGGGTGGGGTAGCATGGGACAATACTGACTATGAAATTTATGGTCCGGTTGAAATCCTCAAATATCCACACCAAATCAAGATCTCGTTGAGTGACTTTGTAAAACCAAACTCATTTGCTGATGATTGGGACTTTGAAAGTATTAATGACATGATGTCTGATCTAGTAATGTCTGCTAAATTTACCAAACATGATTATTTGCAGGGTTCATCTAATTATGATAGTATGTACTGCTACAACCACTATGGTAACCATTTTCTACATAAATCTGCACAACCTAGAAATGTTTTAACTTATAATCAATGGGAACATTGTGCAACCCCTCCAAAAGGAAGCTCAAGAACCTTTTATGACAAATATTCATACTTTTCAGGGTTCAACACAAGTAATGCTGAAACATTTTATTTCAAATTGTCAAATAAGACAGGAACAAAAACCATGCTTACAAACACGAAATTGATATATTCGGACTCATTTTTTGAACAAATGAATACATTTGGTTTTGATTATTGGGATAAAAATGTTGAAGTAAAAAGTGTTTGGGGTACAAAAGAATGGCAAGTACAAGGTATAGAATCATTGTTTAGAGCCTGCATGATCCCAGAACAAATTATATTCTTGAATGAAAGTATTCAACAAACTACCTGTCTTGGATTAGCCAAAATCAAAGACTTAAATAAACCGTCTATTCCAAAACCAACAATGAACAGCAATAACTCTGCGGATGAAGAGATAGACGTAAGCTATGTATTAAACCAAAACAGAACAAATCCTGATTGGAAACAATGGTTAATCTGGCCCACAGATACTAATAACTGTCAAGACAGATTCCTGAACAAAACACAGGGGTTCACATTGACCAGGCCAGACCCTAGATATTCCCAAAGACAACACCCAGGGATAATCACCACCTACAGTGTGGGCAAACTCTGCCTTCAATGGCTAAAAACTTCCACACTGACAGAGATTAAGCAACACCTAACTTTACTTACTGATGGTGCTGACTTGCGTGATTTCATTATGGGACCGCGCAAACAGCGTCAAAAACGCTTCATAGCAGCCTCTATATATGCAGCTTACAACGAGGCCTGGAAGATAACTCAAATTGAGACAGCAGAAAGTATACGGGAAATTGACCGTATTAATTTGGAAAAATCGCTTTCTGTAGTGGACAATGGGTTAATGACTCTGTCCTCCAGAATCTTTTCATTGGACAGCATTGTGTCATCAGCAATCGACATAATATCGCAAGACTTACTGTTGTTACAACACGGTCAGTCTCAATTGCGTTCTATTGTACAGCTTGGCTGGACGTTACAAAATCTGCGTTCAGGCTATGTGCCTTGGCGTTTAATCAACACAACGTCACTATTCAATATCTTTAACCTTACTGATAAACAAATCAGTATGGCACAGAAGGGTGCTGATTATACAATCCTGAGCATTGAGAAACTCGAGAGATTACCATTGACAATGTCAGAACGACCTGTCATTGAATGGATAATACATGGGATAATTAATATTCCGATATCTACTTTCAGGTTTCAATACTGCCAAAAATATATACAGGCTGGCATGTATGAAAAATTGGGAATAGGGTACATTAAGACAACATGGAACTTGCCCTATTCACATGCATGTGTCAGTAATAAAGGACAGAAAGTGTTTCTTAGTGGCAATAATTGTGCGATGTCACTAAGCGGTACACTTCTGTGTAATGGAATTAGTTTGCATGGAACCTGTGAAGGGAACTCAAATAACCTTTCATGTCACCAGCTAGGCACACCTGCAACAGAGATAGAACCATTCTTTAAAAGACTCTATAACGGGAGTTACATTCTAATTGTGGATCGCAGATGTTGTAGTCTACTGCCCGGGGTTCCTTATCTCGTTAGTACGACTGCGAAGGTCATGTGCTGTGGACGCTTATTGTTCCCCAGCTCCTTTCCAGACAGGGAGGCAAGGGCATGGCCTAACTTGAAAATTACTTCTATTCGAGTTGATACTTTAAGCAGAATGAAAACAGTGCTTCTTCAGACGCCGACCAGGCTCACGTCATCAAAAGAAACGTACGATCTCCTAGTCGCAAGGACGACTGCAGAGATTCCCTCATTGTTATCGACTAATTCCCCCATACATTTCGCAGAAATCCTGAATGAAATCTTAAATATTTCTGATACCAGTGGAGTCTCAAATGTATTTAAGACAGTATTTTCGATGGCATTAACACCATTCAAAGCCATACTGGGTATTTTTCCAGACTTCGTCCATTCGATTTTTGGAGGAGTTCCCCTCATTTTGGGACTAATTGCAGGAATCCTATTCTTAGTCCTTATATTTCGTTATGGCAAACCATGTCACAGACAAAACACCCGCGACAAGGGAAGAAACAATCCGAGCCATTGGATACCGGGACCGGATATCAAAAATCCTGAGACTAACCCGGCTTAGAGACCTGAACATGACTTGGTTTCTTTCATTTCGGCCGATATGGCAAAGATGTGTTTTACCTGTATTAAGGTGCATGCTGTGCGGTGAAGAATGCGTGTTGGACACCTGTCTGACGCTACAATCGGATGCGCCAATGGATGCAGAAACATTGTTGGGTCCGGTAAAGGCTCATGCATTGTGCTGCCCTCAACGGCTGCCAATCCTGATGACGGCATTCGTGGAAACTTCACCACTACGATTAAGGGGTAGTGAAGATCAAGATGAAAGCAGCATCGATCAGGTACAACCTTCTGTCAGCAATACTACTCAAAACGTCAATGGAGACAATCATGCACATGAATGCATGGTTACATCCTTTTCCGAGTTAGTGGAACTCTCACAGGAAGCTGTTGACAGCTTTTTCAGCAGTCTCAATGATATGATGTTCTCACCAGAGCAGAAATAATGACTCTTGAACAAGCTAGCACACGGCGTTCCCGACACCTTGAATTTGGCCTTCAACTTTAATAATAAAGTATCAAGATCAACTTTTCCTCCAGTCCACGGACAGCAATTTTTTAGCAGCCCCAAAATATTTTTTTTTAATTTTACGGGACACTTTTCTTCTGCTTAAAGTAAGAACTATTCTTAGAGAACTAATTTCTGTTTTTAGAAACTTCATAGACATTAGCTGCCCGCTGGTATGTTCATAAATATTTTTTTCTCTTGAACTGTGATGAAGTGGTCTCGAACTTTTCTTCTGTATTAAGAGCCATTTCATGTGTAATTCTCATATTCGATTACTAATAATGTATACATGCGTGATTAATTTAGCATTAGTCTACTGCTTAAGTGCATATAGTACATATGGCTATTTTATTTTCCCGTACATTACATAATTTCGAAATGCATTATATGTATTTTGGGGTGGTAAGGTATACACGATACTCTACAGTATGTTTTACTATGCCTAGATTCGTAAATATGGCCATAGTTAGAGTGGAGTGGGTGTGATGTATTCCTATAGGTTCTGTATCGATCCCCCTATCCCTGACCCTATTCTGGTTAACAAGTTAACTAGCAGCCATCCCATGATGCAGAAACCGTTATCTGATTACGCCAGACCACGGCACAGGAGCGCGTTATCTGATTAGGTCATAACGCTTGCCATCTAATTAGGCAAAGCAATATTCCTCCAGCCCCTGATAAGGCATACGGAGTCCTCAAAACAAATCAAACCTATGACAACCTGGGAAAAACCCTGCGGCCATTGTTTTGATTTCACCGAGAACTTCAGTAAAAGAATGTGCTAACGACCAGCTCGTATGACATCCTTATTGACGTATCTATGTCCATCCTTACGTCAATCTCGGCACCTTACAGGTATAAATATTACCGATATTGCCTTAAGCAAACACACGCGGTGGTGACGAGATCGGAGCAGCGAGACTTGCCAAAGCCTAGCAGAGAGCGAAGCCCACTGGCGCTGCCCCGCCTTCCTAACGCGCTGAGAACGAGACGCTGTTTTCTCCTGCCGAGAAATCCAGCTCCAGCGCTTCCGAGCAGCCCTCGCAGGCAGCTTGGAATATCGAGACCTCAGACGAGAGATACTATCCCTCAACCATCCTAGATCACAGGTACAGAGCTGAATAACCCCTTGCAGAGAATTCTTGAGTCAGTCACTT
This sequence comes from Lissotriton helveticus, assembly GCF_964261635.1. Classification (NCBI taxonomy): domain Eukaryota; kingdom Metazoa; phylum Chordata; class Amphibia; order Caudata; family Salamandridae; genus Lissotriton; species Lissotriton helveticus. The sequence goes on along the minus strand of NC_136060.1, from coordinate 32,705,396 downwards.
GGCAAAACAAACTTAACTTAAACTGCTACTTTCTATCCCCGCCCACGTATTAGGCTTAGGTCAAGTACACTGGGGTAGGCGTAGTTAGAAGCACCAGTTGAGTACGATTAGTCAAATGTATATGTGTATGTATATATTCTGTCCATTTTAAATAACGTATGGCTTAGAAACCATATCAATGTTTTTACAGTATTATTTTATAATTCTGCTTTTATTGTATGCACTTTACTTAACCATAAGTATTGCGATAATATCGATCCATTTCTCTTGTACGAGAAAAGAGACTGATCAATAAATAACTTCTTTTATTGAACACGCCCGTCTCTTCCTTTTCTCTACAATCTGGTGAAACTAAGAATGCACGTACTGACTGAGTAAAATAAGTTGTCTTTTGTTTTCACACGACTCTAGAGATACACTCTTGATTAGGGGAGAGCAAAGTTGTCATGTTCTATGGTTGTCAGAAACGAAATCCCTTCTTGTCTATCCAGGGAGGTTCAACTCCTCCTTGCCTATTCGAGAAAGTTTCTAGTGAACTCTGAGCTAGCTGGCAAACCCAAAACTTTAAGTCTAATATCGACAGTAGAAGACCTAGTTAACGTCTGGTCTAGGTCTATACTATTGGAGGTATTATTCCAATGCGCAGAGCCTATTGGGATAATAGGAACTACACTACAGTAGTAGGTACTGATTTAAGCATGCTAGGCATGCTGTCCAAAATGGACTGATAAGTTGAGTCATCATAAGCTAGACCACTTATTTCTGCCATGATGTAATGGTGCAGTAGTATGTGCTTCAAAATATATAGGAGTACAGCCAAGAGTGAGGGCACCTCTCTAACCCACTAAATCTATCTCAGTCTCAAGTTCGGTACACCGTAACTGTGAGAACTAATCCGAAAGAGTATACATCTTTTGAGAAAAGAATGACCCGCAGCCAGCAGCTGCTCTAAAATGCAAAAAACATACAGGGAGAGGAGGGTCAAAGGGAAGAGATTAAAGACCTACTACTGGTTCATTTCCCCAGCAACATCATGTGAATCACAAACAAGAACCCAGGAGGTCTATGAGCCATACATTATACTGGCCATACTGACAAATCTTCTACTATGTCAGTTGGTGCTACAGTCACCATATAATAGATTCAGAAGGTCGAACAAAGAAGAACAGAAGAGACATGTGTGGGAAGCAAGAAAGGTAATCTCTAGAAAAATTGTGTAGGAACAACGATCACAGACTAGTCAACCAAATCCAGTACAGGAACTTTGTGGATAACCATCAAACAAACCAAGTGATCCGTCCTATCCTTTGGCCGTCCACACCGTGGCCTGGCGGGTCCCTAGATCATCTAGACTCCACGCCACACAGTAGATAGTAAATACTGGGTGCGGTCCACAATGGTATGAACCTCCAATTGTTGGCCAGTTTGTGATGGTTGGTGAAAGGTGGTAAAGACACAGTGCAACATACAGACAAAGTGGTGAATATAAAATAGGGTGATGTGTCTAAACAACTCTTTAATAGGAACAAGGCACATCCCCTAATTAAAAAACAGGAACAGCGCAAACGACAGTATGAAACAAATGGCTGTCGAAAATAGGGCCAACATGTTTCTGCCTACCGGGCAAAGCGTCCCTTGGCTTTCATCAGGGCGACTGCTCTTACAATAATTGCTACTGTTATATGTGTGTGAATACAAATAAACACCCAACTAATCGGAGAAAAAGAATATAGATAATACCAGTAGGAACGGTACAACCTGTACCTACGTTCAAATACTGATCCTCCTTGTCACTGGATACTCCACGTGATCCATGAAAACGTATATACATCACTATTGTTAATAACAAGAACCTTTTTGCATGATTCAAAGTGCCACACATGCTCTTATTCTTATCTTGTACATATAATAACATGAAAAAACTTTATTGCTCACCCAGAATGACAGGGGACTGGACCTCACTTCACCTGGACCGTGCTCAGGTACACGAGGCCCCACACTGTGGAACAAATGAACGCAACCAGGGGTTTAAGCATCAAAAATCCACACTTAATATGGAATATAAAGATGCCTAATTGTATTCCCTGTGCAAAATATCACAAAAGTCCACAGAATAGGATGAAGACCGTGGTAAAGTGCATCCCAAATACTCGACTGATACCCCCAAGACCGATGTTTGAGGGAAACACCTGCCTTATATCATGAAGAACGATACTCCTCATCAACTAAGCACAAGTTATCTTAGCTTTAACTTTAAATCATACCAATATTGTCAGCTACTAAAAGCTACAGTGCAGTCATGCCCCAGCTTACTAGGTATCTGCTAAATTGGCTTTACGTCTGTAACACTCACCTCTCCGTCGGTGCCACCAAACTAACCTGAAGCTTGGGAGAGGCACCGATCGGAAGAGGTGTGGGTTGAAGTATCTTCGCTGGAAACTAGGAAGGGGACTACTTTACGTTCGTGTCGACCCTTGCTGTTATCAATTTTCGTCAAGGCTTGAAATGAGGTAGAATATCACCTCATAACCAAAACTACAGTACCGAATAAAAGCGAAATGGTAGTTACATGCAACTACTCTTCAAAACATTCCTCGATCTCACTTACTGTTAGCATCCAAGATCGGCGTTCGTATCAATGCGCGGGACTACAGAATGGCGTCATCGGGGCCCGTTCTGTAGTTCCAAAGGCGCAACTAATCAGAATGGTGTCTATATCGATAGAAACGTTATTAGCATGTTTCTTCCCATTAACTTAGAAAAGTCCTCTGTGTATGCATAAACACTCATAGCTATTCCTGGCATAGCCCCGTAATAGGCGAACAGAAAGGGAAAGGATTACCCCTAAAACCTGGACTACAGGGTGACTCTGAGTCGGCCATCTTTGTAGTTCTGAACCCCCGGGAGACTCTCTAGTGGATATAATCGGTTGGAAAGATGAGTTACTGGACCCCTGATTTTAACCCATGGGGCATGATTCAAGCTTAATGTAGAGATGTCCAGAGGAGTTATAATCTCAGACATGATAAGCTGAAGCAGTGGGTCTTATAGACATGTTTATGACAGGTGTTACTCTGTAGAGAAAGGCCATATCTTGCATGTCATAATTTCATATCTGTTGTACTTTCATATCTGATGTAGGAGAACTACAGAGCATGCCACGGTATATGATCATTGAGTCCCACTCTATCCGAAGATAGCTTATAGATCCATTTTTGCTCTCTGAGGAATAGATATTTGGAAACATTTTTCACATGGGAAGGTATGAAGGGTTTCTCCAAGACTGTCCATGTGAATTCAGATTCACCATGCTGTTTCTCAAGGAAGTGTTTGGTTAACTATGACGCAGTATATATATATATATATATATATATATATATATATATATATATATATATATATATATATATATATATATATATACATATATATATACTGTGGCATGCTCTGTAGTTCTCCTATTCACCTTATTTACTTATTGACTTGCCCTTGCTCCTGTCAATACGTAGGAATGACCACCTGTAAGGTGCGAATACGTATGCTGGAGCATAAGAGCTCGTTCCGCTGCAAAAAATCTATGACGCAGTTAACCAAACACTTCCTTGAGAAACAGCATGGTGAATCTGAATTCACATGGGCGGTCTTGGAGAAACCCTTCATACCTTCCCATGTGAAAAATGTTTCCAAATATCTATTCCTCAGAGATCAAAAATGGATCTATAAGCTATCTTCGGATAGAGTGGGACTCAATGATCATATACCGTGGCATGCTCTGTAGTTCTCCTACATCAGATATGAAACTACAACAGATATGAAATTATGACATGCAAGATATGGCCTTTCTCTACAGAGTAACACCTGTCATAAACATGTCTATAAGACCCACTGCTTCAGCTTATCATGTCCGAGATTATAACTCCTCTGGACATCTCTACATTAAGCTTGAATCATGCCCCATGGGTTAAAATCAGGGGTCCAGTAACTCATCTTTCCAACCGATTATATCCACTAGAGAGTCTCCCGGGGGTTCAGAACTACAAAGATGGCCGACTCGGAGTCATCCTGTAGTCCAGGTTTTAGGGGTAATCCTTTCCCTTTCTGTAAGCCTATTACGGGGCTATGCCAGGAATAGCTATGAGTGTTTATGCATACACAGAGGACTTTTCTAAGTTAATGGGAAGAAACATGCTAATAGCGTTTCTATCGATATAGACACCATTCTGATTAGTTGCGCCTTTGGAACTACAGAACGGGCTCCGATGACGCCATTCTGTAGTCCCGCGCATTGATACGAATGCCGATCTTGGATGCTATCAGTAAGTGAGATCGGGGAATGTTTTGAAGAGTAGTTGCATGTAATTACCATTCCGCTTTTATTCGGTACTGTAGCTTTGGTTATGAGGTGATATTCTACCTCATTTCAAGCCTTGATGAAAATTGACAACAGCAAGGGTCGACACGAACGTAAAGTGGGCGTAAACGCGGGCAGCTGCGCATGCGCATTAGTATCTAAGACACGCGCGCCGGCGGCGCGATGACGAGAGGGAGCCCCGGGGACGCGGCGGACAAGGTAAGTGGTTTTATAATTCTTTTATAATATCATTTAAGCATTTAGGGAGGGCGGGAGGGAGGCGGGTGGCGCATAGTGGGGCTACGCGAAGTGCGTGGGTGGGCGTAGTTTTTTGCCCACTTCGCGTAGCTTCGCGAAGCCCCACTACGCCCACTAAGCCCAGGGTTAGTTATTATATGTACAAGATAAGAATAAGAGCATGTGTGGCACTTTGAATCATGCAAAAAGGTTCTTGTTATTAACAATAGTGATGTATATACGTTTTCATAGATCACGTTAAGTATCCAGTGACAAGGAGGATCAGTATTTGAATGTAGGTACAGGTTGTACCGTTCCTACTGGTATTATCTATATTCTTTTTCACCGATTAGTTGGGTGTTTTATTTGTATTCACACACATATAACAGTAGCAACTATTGTAAGAGCAGTGGCCCTGATGAAAGCCAAGGGACGCTTTGCCCCGTAGGCAGAAACATGTTGGCCCTATTTTCGACAGTCATTTGTTTCATACTGTCGTTTGCGCTGTTCCTGTTTTTTAATTAGGGGATGTGCCTTGTTCCTATCAAAGAGTTGTTTAGACACATCACCCTATTTTATATTCACCACTTTGTCTGTATGTTGCACTGTGTCTTTACCACCTTTCACCAACCATCACAAACTGGCCAACAATTGGAGGTTCATACCATTGTGGACCGTACCCAGTATTTACTATCTACTTTGTGGCGTGGGGTCTAGATGATCTAGGGACCCGCCAGGCCACAGTGTGGACAGCCAAATGATAGGACGGATCACTTAGTTTGTTTGATGGTTATCCACAAAGTTCCTGTACTGGATTTGGTTGACCAGTCTGTGATCGTTGTTCCTACACAATTTTTCTAGAGATTACCTTTCTTGCTTCCCACACATGTCTCTTCTGTTCTTCTTTGTTTGACCTTCTGAATCTATTATATGGTGACTGTAGCACCAACTGGCAACGCACATACTCACCAGCAAGCCCTGCATTTTCTTGTCAATATTTTGACATCTATATACCTCCTCCACACACGTTTGCACAGAATAACACTGAAACGGGTATACCCAACCTTTGCTCTGTTTTGTTCAGCAGAGAGGCCAATGATTAGAAGGCTAGTATTCTGAACACATTTTTGATCCACTGACAGGCACAGTGAGAAAGATACTGACACCGCCTTCAGTCTCACTCCAAAGCAATTGTGGCCTAGTATAAACACCTGAAGGCGGCCTAGTTTAAAGAATGCACTAATCATAACCCCTGTCATTGCTGACAGGGGTTATTTAAATGTTTTTTTACATACATTTTTCAGAAATGTATCAGTGTAATTTTCAGTACGGTTAATGATATGAACATAGGGCCTGATAGGGACCCGTTTCTATTTCCATTTTTAATTACTACCGGGCCGGAAAAGATCCGGTCCTCCTAAAGCCCTGGGCGAATAATGAAATCAGCTACCCCAAACCATAAGGGCAGTTTCTGTCCTTGAAGCTAGCTCCCCACTTAACTTGGCGCCACGCCTTTGCCTGGTTCATGATACTGACAGGCCGCTACTGCCCCAAGAGAGTGGCTGACTTGTGGACACAAGAAGGGCACCGAATGAGACTGCCCATGAAATTAATGGCCCAGAATGGGGGTCCTCCTGGGAAATAATGGCCCGGCGGAGACTGTGATGTGGGAGAGTCACTTAACAGTAGTGCAAGGGAGCATGACATTAATGCCCCAGAGGTAAACTATCAAGTTAACATAATGGCCTGAACTGACACTCAAATGTGAAATTTACGTCAATGAAGAAGGCTGATATTTGAAATATTGCCCCAAGAGAGGATCAACAATGTTATTAAAGACCCCTAAGAGACTCTGCACATGAATACTCTCACACATGTCCCCATAGCCTCTTACCTCAGTAGTGGGCACAGAAGGGCACATCTCCATTGGGCAGGCTCAGGTGTGGCCCCTTGAAGCTGAACGTGTACTCAAACCTGCGATGAGCAACAAGGGTCTTAGACTGAGAGAGGTACAGGAGTGGGAAGGTGGCCAGGTGAAGGGGAATAACCCCCAGAGACTCGTTTTGCCGCCAGGAGCTGGCCAAAGATACCTGCAGTATGAGGAGGGGTGGAGAGAGCAGGGTCTAAGACCCGGAGCTGCCTGCGGGACAGTGAGCGGGCACAGAGCACTACACAGGGGCTCGGACTGGCAGAAGCAGACCAGGCACTCCTTGATTGGTGGAGACCAACCATCCTCTTCCCACATACCAAGGTTACCCCAGCCCACCACCTCTCACCTGTCTCAGGAGAACAGTTGTGGAACTGATAAAAAAACAAAAGTGTTGCGTTTAAATACAGCTGCCTTCTTTCTGCTTCCTAAAAATAGGGTTTTTTAAGTGCTTTTTTTTTTAGATATCTTTTTTTATTAGCAAAAGAAAATAAATTAGATGGTCATCACATACAGGGAGTACAGTTGTCATAAAAGCATCATTGGAAAACACAGTACATACAGATCGTGCCTGGTAGAGCTTTTCACAGGATGTTATCAATGCAGCAGTAATTTACATTGTAATTAGTTCATCAATGGGCATAATAAGGGGGGGGTTCACATAGGTTACCACGTTAATCATTCCAGTTGTACCATATAGCCACCCACTTCCGGGGGCAGCCCCAGGCCACATAAACTGTCTTTTCTTGGATCATGCACCAGTCCATATCTTTCTTCCAGGAGCTGAGCGTTGGAGGTGTTACCGCTCCCCACAATCTTGCTATATTCCTTTTAGCAATTGCCAATCCTAACGTTACCCATATTTTGCCTTTCGATGATAGATCTGTGGGCTCCCAGATGTTCAGAAGGCTTCTCTTAACCTCTGGACGCAATTCCACCCCCCAGACCTCCCACATACAGTTGTGTCCCTGCTTCCAATAAGCTTGCAGCACCGGGCATTCCCACAGTATGTGAAAGAAAGTTCCCACCTCCCTACATCTCCTCCTGCAGAGACCGTCTTCACTTCGGCCCATCAACATCAGCCTGGTGCCAGAAATATAGACTCGGTGGAGTATTTTTAACTGAATAAGTCTCAATTTAGCCGATATGGCTACTTCTTTGGGGGATGCGAGTGCTTCTCTCCACTCCTCGTTGTCAATTTCGAGTCCGTCTGCCTCCCATTTCCCCCTAAGAGCTAACAATGGGTCTGGAGTGTGAATTATAAGCTTCTTATATGTAAGGGAAATAGCCCGTTCTGGAAGGTGACCATCCAGCAGCCTGTCCTAGAGAGGGGAGGTCTCCGGGAGCTGAGTCCCTGGTGGGATGTTTGCCTGGAGGGAATGCCTAACCTGCAAATATGGAAAGTGCTCCATGTGCGCCAGGTCATAGGTGTGTTGGAGCGAAGCGAATGTCACCACTTCATCAGGACCCCACAGGTCTTTTATGTGAGAGATCCCTATCAAGTCCCAATTGTGAAAACCTATGGGATGACTCAGTGATCCCAATCTTTCAGAGGCCCATAGCGAGGTAACCAGTGTAAGTTTGTCAGCCCATCCCAATTTTCGGTTAATGTGTGCCATAGTTGGACAGAATGTTTTGTCTGTCTCATGAGGGGGTATCTGCTGGGCCTGGAATAAAGTGCTGCCTCGAAGTTCCCGCCCGGGAGGAGCCACCTGTCCATCCCATATCCAGGGTCATTCCCGTCACAGTAAGTGCCCTGATTTATGGCAGAGCGATGCACCGCCCAGTAATATTTCCGGATGTCAGGATGTGCTATACCCCATCATACAATCCTTATGTGAGTTTCTGTAAGGTAATTGGGGTATCCCGGTCCACAGAAGATCTCTTTGTGTGGCTTCGATGGCAGCAAAGTATTTTTGCGGAACTAAGTCCGGGTAGTTTTGGAGGGCGTATAGAAAACGTGGCAGCGCCATCATTTTAAAGAGCGCTGCCCGTCCCAGTAGGGACAGCGGGAGTTTCTTCCAAGTAGTGGTGTCTCTCTTAAGCCGTTGCAAAGGCGGTAGGGGATTATTCTCGTATCTATTGGCTTTCTCCTTGGAGATAAAGATTCCCAGGTACATGAACCCATCTGTGGCCACCTTAATTGGGCAGTTGCGCGGGATTTGTGGGGGGCTCCATGAAGGACAAAAAGGAGTGGATTTACCCAGTTAATACTATATCCTGAATTCTTCCCAAAGCTGGTAAAAATATCTAAGGCTACCGTGAGGGACTCATTAGGGTTTGCGAGGTACAGAAAGATGTCATCCGCATAAAACGAAATCCTGTCCTCCCACCCGTCAGCCCATGAAAGCCCTTTCAGGGAGGGATCTTGTCGTATCCAGGCAGCTAGTGGTTCCAGGGAGAGGGCAAAAAGCAAAGGTAAGAGGAGACACCCCTGCCGCGTCCCTCTTTCTAGGGTAAAAACCTCTGAGATTTTGTTGTTGACTACCACCTGGGCCAGAGGTTCGGTATAGAGGAGGCGCACCCGACCAATAAAGGTCGGACCTAAACCCAATTTCTGAAGAACTGCCATCATGTAGGGCCATTCAAGCGTGTTGAATGCCATTGCGGCGTCTAATGATGCCACCACTGCATCCTCTTGAATCGTGTGGCAGCGTCTCAATACTCAGTGGAGACGGCGCAGGTTAAGCTCCGTGTTACGGTGGGGAATAAAGCCCGACTGGTCCGGGTGGACCAGCGTATTGAGAACCGGCTTGAGCCTGTTGGCAAGTACTTTTGCCAGGATTTTCAGCTCAGCATTCAATAGTGATATTGGTCTGTAGAAGGCCCTTAATTCTCTTGGTTTCCCTTCCTTAGGAATGGCCACAATTGTAGGTATACGGTGGTCCCTCGGCAGTATACCTTGCTCCCTACTTTCCTCAAACATGTGTTTTAGGTGCTGGCTCAGGCTGTCAGGCTTTAGCTTGTAGAGCTCAATAGGAAGACCATTGGGCTCGAGGGCCTTTCCAGGTCGGAGGTCATGGATGGCCCTGGTCAGTTCCTCCGTAGTAAGTGACTCTTCCAGATTCTCTCGTTCGTCATCTGAGAGGGTAGGCAGCATAATGTCAGCCAGTAGGGAAGATGAATCTTCTTCCAAACAATTGGACCCCCTGCTGTACACTTTTTGGAAGTATCCTGCGAACTCCCTGACAATCTCCCGGGGTTCCGTAATGATGGTCCCCGAATCAGCCCTAAGCTCGGCCACCACCCTCTGCGCCTGCTTCTTTTTGTCCAGCCAGGCTATTAACTTTACCGCTTTGTCCCCTTGATCATATAGCCGGCGCTCCCTATCTCTTGCTAGGGTCTTAGCAGCGTCAGTAGCCAACGCCTTGTATTCTGCTGCTTTAAGTTGCATCTGATGCAGGATTTCTGGGCTACCGTCGCTCTGTGCTGTGTTTTCTAATGCGAGAAGATCGCCTTCCATGGTTACCATCTGTGCCTCTCGCTTCTTAAGGCGTCCAGCGATTACGGAGAGGGCTTCTCCCCTCAGCACCGTCTTAAACGATTCTCAGAGGACTACTGATCACTCTACAGCCCCGACATTTTCCCCAAAGTACCTGTCAATTGAGAGAATAAGTTTCTTTTTTGTCTCCTTGTTACGAAGATACCAGGCATTAATCGACGCAACACATCCCACCCTTCGATCCCCAATTGCAAGATGGGCCCATAGTGGGGAATGGTCCGAGATACCTTTCGCTAGGTGTGTGACATTGTGAATTGTAGTGTCCTGCTGCATCGGTGCTAAAATGTAATCTATGCGTGAGAACGTGTGGTGTGGGCCTGAGAAGAAAGTGTATTGTTTTTGGTTCAGATGTCGAAGACGCCAGAGATCAAGTAACCCGAATGCCTCAAGGAGATTGGAGGGCCACATGTATCCCGCCATTATGTCCCTAGGTGGGTGCCTATCTAAATCACCCGATACTACAGCATTAAAGTCCCCACCCATTAGGAGTTGCCCCTCTGGAAGGGAAAGGAGAAGCCTGCCCAAATCTAGATACGACTGAGTTTGGAGACCCGGCGGGATATAGGCCGTCACAAGGTTAAGCCTGTTCCCTCCCATTTTCCTGTGATAGCAGCAAATCGTCCCAGAGGATCCGTGTCTGTGTGGTCAATGACAAGTGGAAAGTTACGGCGCAGCAGGATCCCCACCCCACGTGACCCTGAAGTAACGCCGGCATGGAGTACCAGTGAGTATCCCCATCTGTTTAATGCGTGATGACTGTGTTCCCCACAAGGTGGGTTTCTTGCAGCAGGACCACATCCGGGAGGTGACGTTTAACAAATTGAAGCACTATACTACTTTTAAACTTGTCCCCTAACCTATTGACATTCCAGCTAAGTACCTTATAGCTTTTATCCTACTTCATAGCCATTAGCGAGTATTACTGTAGCAGTCTTCCTGTTATTCCTGATACTTCTTGCTAGCACAACCGAACAATCCCTATGTGACCGTTTCAAACTCCCGCCCCTCCCCCGACCATGCCCAACATCAATCCACAACCCTGAATCAGATATCTTCCCCCTTTGCCCCCCTCCCTGCTACCCTGCCAAGTAGGTTTCGAACTACCCACATCCCCAAATAGCAGAGCGCCTTTCACCCAACCCAACCCAGGAGTGAGGAAACCTCCCCCTCCCGAAGAACCTACTTAAAGGGGAAAGTGCGCCGCCCCAGCTCCAGCCACTAAGCGCCCTCCCCACAAACACTATACCTCGCTAAGCATGCATGCACTCCTTCATATTTAGATCAATGACACGTGAAATTTGTTCCCCTTTAGGCAAAGTGATGCTCCTTCCATTTCTGAGACAGTCTAGAGCTGCCCGTTTGTAAGGGGGAGGTAGTTAAAGTCACATCTCGGCTCTAGCCCAGGTCTTCTGTCCATGGGGTCCAAATAACCTTTCCCCCACACACAAAATACCCCCCAGGAGATCGTAACCCCAACATCATGAACAGAGAATATACATTACATTATAGTTCGTATGGGTCAATGTTGGCAGTCCCTCCTCTGCTACTGTCCACTAGCGTCTCTGAGAGTCCCCCATTTTGGGCTAGCAGACCTCGATCGCCAGGAGCGCTGACTCGCTCTATCCACATCTGATCTACCATCCAGAGATCCCGGTGAAGCGGCCTTGTTGTCTCTCCAATCGCCACCTGCTCTAGAAGTAGAGAACCATGATGACCCTCTTTCAGCCAATGTTCCGATGGTGCAGTGCAGAACAGAGATTTGCCCCCTGCAATAACTTTGAGTTTGGCCAGAAAAAATATCATGTATTTGATTCCTTTGTTCCCTAGTGCCACTTTCACTCCATCACAGGAGCGCCTTTCACGTTGTACTTTAAGCGTGAAGCCTGAAAAGAACCTGACCGTCGCATTTTCGTATTGTAGGTCGCCCATCTGTCTGGCGGCCTGGAGAATAGCGTCTCTGTCCCTGTAATTCAGGATTTTTGCAATGATTGTCCTCGGTGGCGCTCCTGGCCTGGGCTTAGGAATTGGCGCACAATGCGCCCGTTCGATGGTGAAGATGTTGGAGAGGCGCTTTGGCTTTAGATGATTGAGGATCAGGTCTTCAAGAAACAGGTCCATACTTGGACCTTCCAATCCTCTGGAACGCCCACCACGATGATGTTGTTCTGGCGGGCCCTCCCTTCCTGATCCTCCAGCTTCAGGGCCAATTGCCGGTGCTGATGCACGAGGTCGTCAAAGCGTTGTTCGAGTTTCTTTGAGGAGGCCTGGAGTTCCCGTATGTCTGTCTCATTTGCCTTGGCCTTTTCCGACATTTTGCAGAGGTCTGTTTGAAGAAAATTAACCTCAATCGACATCTTGTCGATCTTTGTCTCCAGGGTAGTCCCCAAGGTCTGGATCGCTGTCATAATAGAAGCTAGGGATGGTTCAGTAGGAGCAGAGTTGTCTTCCGGTGCTCCCCCGGTCTCGGGGTCCCCAATGGGATCGCATACTTGTCCAATTTATTAGTCTGCGCAGTTAATGTTCCCTTCGGTTTCATCTTGTAGACCTACGCTCCCTACCTGCAACCCGCAAGGCCTCGCTTCAGCCCCAATGTATTGTCACCCAGGAATCAGCGATTGGGTATGGGGGCAGCCTCCAGGACTTCTCACCTCCGCTGGCGGCCTCGGGTCCCCACTCCTCTTCAGTCCCACCGCTACACAGGCGGTACTCTTCCTGTATCTCGCTGGCAGTCCACAGTGCCCTTTTCCCTGCTCCCAGGTGTTTCTTTCTCCAGCCGGGCCACCAGTTCTCCTTCTGTTAGGTCCCCTGGGCCACACGCCCCACCAGCCGCCTCTGCACCTGGGTATCGTCTCCGTGCGGTCGGTTGGCTCCTCTGGTATTGCCGCCACCCCGGTAGCCTTCTCCGGTAGAGGCCGAACGCACCTCTCAGTGGTAGGGGTCGAGTGCCGCCGGGGTACCTCTCTGCTACAGTACGGTGACACTCTTAGAGTGCCCACCATGTGGTTCGGGAACAGCATCCACCAGCCCCTGCATTCAGTGATGGCGCCTCCTGTATGTAAGCCAGTGCCGCCTCCGCGCTGAAGTCCCGTCATGGAGCCCCACTCGGGCCGGTGGACGGTGCAATAGCCGGTCTCTCCCACCTCACGCCTGTGTCCCCCAGGGCACGCGATCTAGCCGATGATTAGCGGAGGCTCTTGTGTCTCAATCAAAGGCCGTTATGGCCGCCGCCGAAGACCTTCAGCCATTTCGCCCGATGGGCTGTCGTTGGGTCCCAGCGCCACCACAGAGCACGCCGCCCTCGATTGCTCCTCCTATGGCCGCTGTGCAACAGCCGACCCCGTACCGCGGTCTCGTGGGGTCGGCGGGACCTCCAATCGCGGATCCGACGCTCACTCCCCGTCACTCGTACAGGCTTCAAAGCCGGGGCCTAGCGTCGATATCACAGCCGGGTATCGGCTCACCGCCTCCGGGGCAGCAATGGCACCACAGCGTCACGTCATCTTATCTCAGCGTTGGGGGTGAGTAGTGACTTCCGAGTTGCGGTCCCTGGTGCCACTAGATGTATTGGGCATTTGCAGTTCCAGGTGTGCATAGTCGGATTTTGGCCGGATTTTGGAGGGTTTAGGGCTTGGCTCTGGCGGAGATCTCGATCAAGCAGCCATCTTCGCTGGCGCCTAGCCACGCCCCCCCTTTTAAGTGATTTTCAATAGCGAGCATGAGCATGTCTCGTTCTAATTCAACTATCAACCAATAAAGTCCATTTCGGGTTTACAACCCTAGACGACTTGGAATAAAGCACCTTCATACGACTTGAAATAAAGCACCAGGCCTCATACCTGACTCTGGCACCGCTGCTTCTGGCTTCTGCTGCCGAGTTGTGGGGCGGGGTCATGGGGTGTCATGTGAGTCCGGGAACTCAGTGGTGCTGGAAGGGCAGGGCTCATCCGATACAAAGAAAGTTTAAGCGCGGTATGCCGCGCTGTTAAAAAATATGAAATCAATCTTTGTAAAGTTGTTTTTGGCGAGCTGTGCATAAGAAAACAAATGTGCGGCCACCACTTTACATATTTAGAGTGGTGTGCACGCTATTATGAAAATGAAAATGGGCATGGCCAACAATAAAAATAATGAACAAAAGAAAAGGACGTCCGCCATTATCCCATCTGAGACGGCTGTGCTGCTTAAGTAAAAAAATATTTGCAACGCCATTGTAGTGTAGTTCCTATATTCCCAATAGGCTCTGCGCATTGGAATAATATAAACAGCAGTGTAGACGTAGGACTTGGGTCATCTAGGTCTCTACTGACTATATTAGACTTAATTTGTTTTGCCAGCTAGCTCAGAGGTCACTAGAAACTTTCTCGAATGTTCAGGAAAGAGTTAACTCTCCTGATTTAGACAAGAAGGGATTCGTTTCTGACAACCGCATAAACATGACAACTTTGCTCCCTCAGAATAAAGAGTATATCTCTAGAGTCGTGTGAAAACAATAGACAACTATTTGACTCAGTCAATCGTGCATACTTAGTTTCACCAGAGTGCAGAGAAATAGAGAGACGGGCGTTTTCAATAAAAGGTGTTATTTATTGGGCAGTCTTCTTTCTCATGCAAGAGAAATGAATTGCCACAATTTCAATACTTATCATGAAGTAAAGTGCGTACAGTAAAAGTAGTATTATGAAATAATACTGTAAAAGCATTGATATGGTTTCTTAGCCATATGATACTTTAAAACGGATAAAATATGTACATAGATAAAAACATTGACTAACGTACTCAACTGGTGCTTCTAATATACGCCTACCCCGGTGTACCTGACCTAAGCCTAATACATGGGAAGGAGTAAGTAAGTTGCAGTTTAAGTTAAGTTGGTTTTTGCCAAGAATCTGAATCAAGAAATCTCTCAAGGGTTTAGTCAGCTCTATACCTTGGTTCTAGAATGTAGGAGGTCTTGTATCTCTCTCTCAGGACTCGATCTCCCAGCAACCCGCAAGGGTGACTGGAAACACCGGAGCTGGAATTTCCCGGCTGGAGAAAAAGACAGCGTCTTTCTCAGTGCGTCAAAAGGGAGGGGCGGCTTCCTTCGGCTCTCGCATCAGCTGGGCTTCGGGTAAGTAGATAGCCGCTCTTCTACAAACCACCGTGTGTTTGCTTAAGGCAACGTTGGTATATTTATACCTGAAAGGTGCCGGGTTTGACATAAGGTTGGACATAAGACTTCACTAAGAACTTACAGTTCTTTCTGGACTCCAGGAGTTCTTGCACAAATCAAAACAAAAGCAGGGGAAATTCCCGGGCTGCTGGAGGCTTGGTTTGTTTAAAGAACGCGTTGTACTTTCTAGGAGTCTAGGGGAGTAGCCTTGCCGTATTTGGACTGCATGGGCTATTACTAAATATGGATATGATTCTTATGCCTTTATAAGGATACTATTTATTATAACCACAGAAGGGCATAAATCGGGAATATCGAATTAGGGTCCTAGATAGAAACACAACACCCACTCCACGTATTAATGTTCATCATTACTGAAAACTAAGCAATATTAAACATATAACGATGCATGTGTGTTTAACAACCCACCCCAAAATACAAAATTCGCATTTGAAATGGTATATGGTAAATACACCAAAAAATGAGTATTGGTACTGTACGTTTTTCAAGCAGTGGTATCATTCAGTTAAATGCATATAAATATTAGCTGAATGAATAGCGAAAATTACACATGAAATGGCTCTGAATACAGAAAAGAAGGTCGAGACCATTTCATCACATATTTATACAATACTGTACATGTGCTAGAGGCTGAGGTAAAATATTGTCTCTAAAAATAGAAGCTCTGTTCTCTAAGAAAAGTTCTACTTTAAGCAGATTACTGTGTGCCCAAAAAAGTAAATATTTTGGAAGTGGAAGAAATAATTTTGTTTTCAGGGGAAAAATAGTTCCAAATGTTTTCAGTGGCTTTGTTTATCACAATTAAAGGCCAAATTCAGAGTTCATGGAACGCTGTGTGTTCGTTGTTTTAAAAAGTTCGTCTTGTTGTTCAGGGGAGAACATCATATCAGACAGGCTTGCAAAAAATTGGTCTACAACATCAGGTGAAAGTTCGACCAAGTTTGAAAATGCTGAAATTCTGCATATGTGAGAATGATTGCTATCATCGATGTCGGGATCAGCAATGCTCACAGAAGGTTGTACCTGTTTGGTGCTGCTTTCCTCTCGTACTTCACCGCCACCTACTCGTAGTGGTGAAGTCTCAACGAATGCCGTCATCAGAATAGGTAGCCGCTGGGGACAACACGTTGCATGAGTCGTTACCGGACCTAGCAAAGTATCGATATCCATTGGTACTGCTGATGGTAGTGTAAGACAGACGTCCAACACGCATTCTTCTCCGCATAGCAGACATCGAAGCACAGATAAGATGCAATATTGCCAGATTGGTCTGAATGAAAGAAACCATGTTGCACTCAGATCTCTTAGCCGGGCCAATCCGAGGACTCTAGTGATTCGGTCTCGGTAGCGTATTGCTAAGATCGTTTCTTCCATTGTAGCTGGAGTTTTGTCTGTGGCTTGGCTTGCCATATCGGAGCAGTAGGATCAAAAATAAAATTCCTGCTACGAGTCCCAAAAGACGAGGCAGGCCGCCGAAAAAGGAATGGTCAAAATTCGGGAAAATGCCCAGAACTGTTTCAAAGGGTGCTAACAGTCCCGAAAAAATTGTCTTAAATACATGTGCGATGCCACTGGTATCAGACATGTTTAAGATTTGACCTAACATTTCTACGAAATGCACGAGGCAATTTATTGATAATAGGGAATGTATCTCTGCTGCTGTCCTTGCAACTTGCAGATCATACGTCTCTTTGGACGAGGTTAAAGGCACAGTTGTCTGTAAAAGAATGGACTTCATTCTGCTTAAAGTATCAATTCGAATAGAAGAGATATTCAAAGAAGGCCATATTGCCGCCTCCATGTCTGGATTGCTGTTTGGATACAATACTTGCATACAGCAAGTGACCATGGAACTAACGCTCACGAGATAGGCTTTTCCTGGCACCATGCCACAACAGCTGTGGTCACTTATTAGAATGTAGCTGCCGTTGGAAAGCTGTCTGAAAAATGGCTCTTTCTGTGCTGCAGGAGTGCCATGCAGGTGACATGAAAGGTTATTTGAAGACCATTCGCAGGCTCCATGCAAGTTAATACCTTGACACAGAAGTGTACTGCTTAGTGATTTTTTACAATTGTTACCACTAAGGAATACCTCCTTTTTCCCTTCACTATAACATTTGTGTGTATAAGGTAAATTCCATGTTGGCTTGATGTATCCTTTACCCAACCTTTCATACAGGCCTGCTGGTATATATTTTTAGCAATACTTACACTGGAAAGTTGTTATTGGGATTGTAATCGTTCCATGTATTATCCATTCAATGACAGGTCTCTCTGACATTGTCAATGGTAATCTCTCAAGTTTTTCAATGCTCAGAATCGTATAGTCTGCTCCTTTTTGTGCCAAACTGATTTGTTTATCAGTAAGGTTAAAGATAGAGAATAATGACGTGTTGATTAAACGCCATGGCACGCAGCCTGAACGCAGATTTTGCAACGTCCAGCCAAGCTGTACAATAGAACGTAATTGGGACTGACCATGTTGTAACATTAGTAAGTCCTGCTCTATTATATCAATAGCAGATGATACAATGCTGTCCAGTGAATATATTCTGGAGGACAGAGTTGTTAACCCATTGTCCACTACAGAAAGGGATTTTTCCAAATTTATACGATCAATTTCTCGTATTTTTTCTGCTGTTTCAATTTGTGTTGCTTCATTGTAAGCAGCGTATATACCGGCGTATATGGAACGTTTTTGACGCTGCTTGCGTGGTCCCATTATGAAATCACGCAAGTCAGCACCGTCTTTAAGTAAAGTCAAGTGTTGCTTAATTTCAGCCAGTGTGGATTTCTGTAGCCATTCGAGGCATAGTTTCCCTACACTGTATGTTGTAACTCTCCCTGGATGTTGTCTCTGGGAGTATCTAGGGTCTGGCCTGGTCTGTTTAAATCCCTGTGTTTTTTTCAGGAATCTATCTTGACAGGTATTTGTGTCTGTGGGCCAGATCAACCATTTTTTCCAATCAGGATTTGTTCTGTTTTGGTGTAAAATATGGGATACGTCTACCTCCACATCTGTAGTGCTATTACTATCAGGCATGGGATTCGGAATAGACGGTTTGTTTAAGTCTTTTATCTTGGCTAAACCAAGACAGGTTGTCTGTTGAATGGTGTCATTCAAGAATATTATTTGTTCTGGGATCATGCAGGCTCAAAATAATGCTTCTAGACCTTGAACCTGCCAGTCTTTTGAACCCCAGATGGTTTTTGTTTCAATGTTGTTTTTCCAAAATTCAAAACCAAATAAAAATTTTCAGAATACATCAATTTAGTATTTGTCAACATTGTTTTCATTCCTGTCTTATTTAACATTTTAAAATAAAACGTTTCTGCATCACTTGTATTAAACTCTGAGAAGTATGTGAATTTCTCATAAAATGTTTTCGAGCTGCCTTTTGGCGGTGTTGGACAATGTTCCCATTGATTATAATTAAAAACAATTCTAGGTTGGGCAGATTTATGCAAATAGTGATGACCATAATGATTATAACAGTACATTTCTTCATAATTTGATGAACCCTGCAAGTAATCATGTTCTGTAAATTTTGCCGACATTACTAAATCTGACATCATATTATTAATATTTTCAAAGTCCCAATCATCAGAGAAAGTACTTGGTGTCACAAAGTCACTTAAGGAAACCTTAAATTGATGTAGATATTTCAAGAGCTCAATCGGGCCATAGATGTCATAATCCGTTTTGTCCCATGCTACCCCACCGGGTATTGGATTGGCTGTGATGTTCACTGATGACAGTTCTCTTTTCTCGATGTGAGAGGATCTGTGAGACTTTAGGACCAAGTTGATGTTCTGACTTGCTGTGTCCATTGTACTATATTTTCCATCAATGAATCTACCCAAACATAAAACCATGATGAGCCAAAGCAGGAGGAAAAGTACACCTAACACAATCCCAAATTCAATCCATGGTGAAATCAGATAAGTTTCTTTTAGTTGGTGAAAAAGTTCAGTTACTTTGTCTTTGAAAGTTTTTGTTGCTGGTGTTTCTTCATGTTCACTTGGATCATCAGAAAAGTCATCGAAATTGATGAAGTAGCCAGATGCAGTTCTGTCAATTGTTGGAATTGCTTCCGGGTTCTCATTAGTCTTTGCATTTTTCTTTGTGTTATTAGCATAGTCTGAGGCTACATCGTTGTAGACAGGTGTTTCTTGGCGAACTGTTGCAATTTGGGTTTCAAGAGGCACAAGTTCCATGGCTTTGTTGCATAGTCCTTTTTTATTCACTGCAGGATTATCAAATGTGATTAGTCTCTCAGTTTGAACTTCTTGGATTGTAGCAAGATTTGGTCTTCTGCTATTTCTTGGGAGTTCACTGGGCCTACTACTTATTATTGGCCACATGATTGTGGTTTTTCCAGGTCGATGGATACAACTCGGTTCTCCTTTTTACCAGCAAGGGGCGGTAGTACAACTGATCCTGTTCCGCTGACAGCTAAGACAGGTACTGCTTTTCTGTAAGAAGGCCCAAATTTCTTCTTCACCGCGATCTTCTCTCTGACTAGATCCCCAATCTTTGGAATCCAGACAGGTCTTGCTGGGACAGGTGGTTTCTCTTCAGTGGCTGTTGGCTTTAACTTTATATTACTCAGACTTCTTCTTGTTTCATTTAAGTCCTGTAAAACAGCCAAACGTTCTTTGATATCAAAGGGTTTTTCTTCTACCACTGAAGTCTGACAATCTAGATCCTGGATGTGCATTCTAGTGCCGAACAATAGTTCGTCGGGAGTGCGACCTTTTAGAGAATTTCTTGACAGATTGTTAAGACTACGTTGGACACTTGTTAAATGTTTGACCCACCCATCACCCGAACCTAATACCCTCGCCGTTATAGATTGCTTTATGTCACGGTTTTTTCTTTCCACTACCGCATTTCCCTCAGCATGGAAGGGAGAAGAGTACCGCAATGCAATTCCCATGCTGGTCATGGCCTCTTTGTAAGCTCGAGAGCTAAACGCAGGACCCTGGTCAGAATGTAGCATGCCAATTGCGTATGTGCCGATAAAGACTCGCAAATCTTTTATAACAGTTCTGGCGTCAGCCGAGCGCTGGTGTCTGCATTTTAAGTGAATCTAGTCTTAATATTTATGGGATCGCATTTCTCCTGCTGGATTTTTGCGTATAGATAGCCTTATGCTTTCTAATAGGGGTGTCCTGGCAGTAGTCTGGTCCGGTTCACGACTGCGATCTCGGTTGCAGTCTGGACAATCCTTTGCAAATTTGTAATTTTGCAGGCTCATCCCCGGCCACCAGTATTCTGTTTGTAAATCTTTTAGAGATTTCACGATCTCTTGGTGCCTTAGACCCATTCCCATGTGTGCTTCTTCAATCAAGAAGACTCTCCTGTTCGTGTTTGGAATTACTCTATCCCCCACTCCAGGGATTTGAGCAAAAGGAATGGATTTTGCATCAATTATGTATTTATTACTGAGTGGATAGTCGAGAGGTAATGTTGCATAGTCGCCTTTTAATGAGGCTTTTACTGCCAGCATGGTTTCCCCGTCTATGTGTTTTTTAGAACGCTTTTTTGTGGCTACGGAAGCCGATTGAACCGCTACCGCTGTGGCTCTGTTAGCCAATGAATTCCCTGCAACGTGAACGCCATCACGTTGATGACTCAGTGTATGTATCACGTGAGTCTTTTGTAGTTCTTTCTGCAAAAGAACTACTTGTTCCCCAAGCTTTTTATGCTTTATTGTGGCACCTGTGTAATCTTTGTAACCGTTTTTGATCCATGTCTGCATGTCATTATTGTAAGATTTGACGCAGAAATGCGAATCGCACACTATTAGTGTGGGGAATTCGCGATCGGCATTTTCAAGCGCCATCTTTAAAGATCTTATTTCAGCTTGCTGAGCTGTACAGTTTCTGAGTGATTCAGTTTTGGTGATTATCGGTCTGAATTTACCTAAGCGCCAGCGACCTTTAACAATCGCGCACGCTGCGTTGTAGGATTTTTCCTCTACATCGTAGTGTTGTGCAAATCTGTCCATGTAGATTACACATATGTACTGTTCGAGAGGCAGAATTTCGATTGGCAGAGGATATTCTTCATATTCTAGATTTTCTAGTTTTTTCATT
This sequence comes from Lissotriton helveticus, assembly GCF_964261635.1. NCBI lineage: Eukaryota > Metazoa > Chordata > Amphibia > Caudata > Salamandridae > Lissotriton > Lissotriton helveticus. Next base: position 32,684,104 of record NC_136060.1, on the reverse strand, counting down.
TTCGGGTCAAAATAGTGCTTCACGTCTTCTGCAGCAATAGAATTTTCCCATTGTATCCATTTTGGATCTAATACCACTGCATTTAGATTGCATGGGCTTGTTAATGCCTATGGGGCTGATTCTGCTGTTAAAACAGATATCCTTCTGCCTTGGGCTTGGGTTCTTTCTTTTGCTACAGCAGTTTGAACCGCTATTAGAAGTTTTTCAGTAGAACTGAATTTCATTTCAGCTTGTGTGTACAAATGTGATTTGTAAGCTATTGGTACCGTTTCTCCCTCATTAGAGGTTAGGTACGTGAATCCGCATCTTCCTGGGATGACTCGGATTACAAGGTTGCGTACGTTTTCGCGTGTTTGCAGTTTTTTTGTAGTTAACATGTCTGTTTGTAATGATCTTAACATTTCTGTGTGTTTCTGAGTCCAATTGATTGGTTTGAAATCAGGTTTTATTAATTCATAGAGAGGTTTAACCCTCTCTGCATAATTTAGAATGCATGTTCTTCCGAAATTCAGGAATCCTAGTATTGATTGTAAATTCTTCAGCGTTTTTGGAGCTTGGAGTACAGCACACTTCTCTAAGAAGTTGTCTGCTAGGCTTTTGCCTTCACTTGACAATTCATATCCTAAAAACAGGACAGTTAGGTGAGCAATTCGTGACTTTTTAAAGTTGATTTTGTACCCTTCAGCTGCGAACCCAAGTATTATGGTGTTCACTCTTTTCAAGTGAGTCTCCAGGTCATCATCTGTGAGATAGATGTCATCGACATAAGATAATGCCTCATCATCATATATTTGTAGTAACTCTGTTACTCTTGCTGAGAATAATCCTGGGCTATTCTTGAACCCCTGTGGGAGTCGACAGATTTGTTTTTGCGACCCCATTATTGAGAAAGCGGTCAAATACCTGCTTTCAGGTGCAATGTTTTGACAATAGAATCCATTAGAGATATCTAATGTCGTTTTATACTTTTTACGCACGATGTTATTCATTAGTGCGGCACTGTGTGAGTTTTGTACTGCAAATGTTTTGCAGCAGGAGTTTAGGTGTCTGTAGTCCAAAACTAGACGATATGAATCGTCTGGCTTGGAGACAGGAAACAAAGGATTGTTCATTTGTGAGGTGCATGTTTCAATCACCCCCTGATATTCAAGTTGATCTAAGATCTCCCTAACTTGCTTTTCAGCTTCTTGCTTAACAGGATACTGCCTTTGTGCAGTTGGTTGATTTTTTAACTGGATTTTATGGTGAGGAGAATCCTCATCCCATCCTACATGAATTTTATATAATGCGGGAGCTTGGGCCACTGCCCATTTTCTTGCAAATGTGTATTTTTTATGAATTGGAATATGATTTGAGAAGGCAGGCATAATCATTTCTTCGCCATGTGGGCACTCCCTGACAAACTCTGGTGGCCAGTCTTTCTCAGCTAACAGGATGTCATAGCCTTTTGAAAGGTTATCCCAAAAGAGACCCCTTATTTTCCTAGTCTTGTTCCCCTCTATATGCAATGTTATTTCATATAATTTATGGGGTTTGCTAACTCTGGTGTCTGCAGTTTCAACTTGAATGTACTCATTCGTGTCCACTGTCTCCAGAAGATTCATCAAGATCTTGCGAGCTATGGTTACTTCTGCTGCGCTGTCTAGCATTGTCTGGGCCCACTCTCCGTTTTTCAGTTGTGTCCTCAGAATCCTCGGCATGTTTTATTATAATACTAGCTACCTTCTTCTTTGGAAATTGTAATTTTTTACTTTGATGAGCACGTTCCTTGTCTTTGGACTTGACGTGCTCTTCCTTGTGTTCTGACCGACCTCTTCTTTCCGATTTCTGTGAGGAAGTCTGAAAAGATCGAGAGGGACGTGTATCAATATCTTGATATCTGTCAGGTTTTCTCAATTTATCCCTATCTCTAAGGTTGTATCTTTTCTCAGAGGGCTCCCTCTGGGGAGACTTGCCTCCTCGTTCTGGAGATCTATCTCTCCGTTGAGGAGACCTTCCTCTGGACTGAAAACGTTTTTCTCTGGGAGTGGATTGTTTATTTCCCTCCCAGCTCTTTTTTGGAGTGTTCAGATTATTTTTAATAAATGTTTTTTCAGGATTTTCAGTTAGTTGGGGTTTTACTGGTTTCCCACCCAAACTATCTCTACCTAGTTCTTCATAGGATTTTTCTATGATTCTGGCAAGTTCAAAAGGTTGTTCTGCTATATCTGTTTCTTTCAGTTTCTGGAGGTATGTTATATTGTCCATAGCCAATTGAACTAATTCTCTATATGCCTTTATTAATTATTTTAGTTTAACTAAGAGTTCTTCACTTGACATTTCTTCAATGTCGGGATGTGGTGTGTAGCTGGCTAGAACCGGCCACGTTGCTCCTGGTCTACCTAGTGGACCGAGCCTGGCGATGTGATTTTGATGTTTTAGGGCGCCATTAAACTAGAGCAGGTGCTCTTGGTAAGTTAGTGGGATTTCAACGTCCTCGAAAGGAGCGTATTCATCCAGAGGTTCCTCTATTTTGTAATAGTGTGCTGCTGGAAAATGTATCCATGAATAGAATACCTCTGTCTGCCGATATTCATGGGCCTCTACCACGAATATGACTGTACCACCTCTTGATGATAGTCCATTTTCTATAAGTTTAAGAGTTATAGTTCTTCTTACATTTACCGGAATGATTATAGCATTCGGGTCTTCTTCTCGGAGATTTGTGTCATCCGCTAGGAGTTGAGCTGCTAAAGCATCTCTTTCTTCGTCACCTTCCGGCATTTTACTGACAGAAAGTTATTTTTGCTTTGCAGAGCAAGTTTCAAGGATACAAAGATTAGGTGCACAATATTTTGGAACACTGTATCCTTCAACGTTGACTAAACCAAAAACTAATACATAGGAATCTCTTCCTACTAAGTTCAGGCGGATATTAACCTTTTACCCACTCCAGACGTCCATTGGAGTTTTTACGCGAAAAGGGGTCTGTGTGAAAAAGCACGACTGAGTTACTCTAATGTCTTGCGTTAGATTATCGCCTTACCAAACGTTGGGCGCCATGTAGTGTAGTTCCTATATTCCCAATAGGCTCTGCGCATTGGAATAATATAAACAGCAGTGTAGACGTAGGACTGAGGTCATCTAGGTCTCTACTGACTATATTAGACTTAATTAGTTTTGCCAGCTAGCTCAGAGGTCACTAGAAACTTTCTCGAATGTTCAGGAAAGAGTTAACTCTCCTGATTTAGACAAGGGATTAGTTTCTGACAACCGCATAAACATGACAACTTTGCTCCCTCCGAATAAAGAGTATATCTCTAGAGTCGTGTGAAAACAATAGACAACTATTTCACTCAGTCAATCGTGCATACTTAGTTTCACCAGAGTGCAGAGAAATAGAGAGATGGGCGTTTTCAATAAAAGGTGTTATTTATTGAGCAGTCTTCTTTCTCATGCAAGAGAAATGAATTGCCACAATTGCAATACTTATCATGAAGTAAAGTGCGTACAGTAAAAGTAGTATTATGAAATAATACTGTAAAAGCATTGATGTGGTTTCTTAGCCATATGATACTTTAAAACGGATAAAATATGTACATACATAAAAACATTGACTAACCTACTCAACTGGTGCTTCTAATATACGCCTACCCCGGTGTACCTGACCTAAGCCTAATACGTGGGAAGGAGTAAGTAAGTTGCAGTTTAAGTTAAGTTGTTTTTTGCCAAGAATCTGAATCAAGAAATCTCTCAAGGGTTTAGTCAGCTCCGTACCTTGGTTCTAGAATGTAGGAGGTCTTGTATCTCTCTCTCAGGACTCGATCTCCCAGCAACCCGCAAGGGTGACTGGAAACACCGGAGCTGGAATTTCTCGGCTGGAGAAAAAGACAGCGTCTTTCTCAGTGCGTCAAAAGGGAGGGGCGGCTTCCTTCGGCTCTCGCATCAGCTGGGCTTCGGGTAAGTAGATAGCCGCTCTGCTCCAAACCATTGTGTGTTTGCTTATAGCAACATGGTATATTTATAACTGAAAGGTGCCGGGTTTGACGGAAGGTTGGACATAAGACGTCACTAAGAACTAACAGTTCTTTCTGGACTCTATGAGTTCTTGTGCAAATCAAAACAAAAGCAGGGGGAATTCCTGGGCTGCTGGAGGCTTGGTTTGTTTAAAGAACGCGTTGTACTTTCTAGGAGTCTAGGGGAGTAGCCTTGCCGTATTTGGACTGCATGGGCTATTACTAAATATGGATATGATTCTTATGCCTTTATAAGGATACTATTGATTATAACCACATAAGGGCATAAATCGTGAATATCGAATTAGGGTCCTAGATAGAAACACAAGACCATAGGTTTCGCATTTGAATGCGAGACCTATGGCATTGCAAACTAGCGAACGGCATTGTCCAGGCTCAATAAAGAAAAGTTACACATACCGTGTAACAAACAAGTAAAGGGACCAGTAGCCATGGGAGGATATAAATGACGACATGGCCATATTAAGGAGGGACTAACAAGTCTATTAAGGAATCAGAAGACAGCATTTACGAAGGACAAAGACACAAGCCAATGAAATCTATGGGCGGGGCTTCTCCTCCGTACTCTACTTTTTTTTTGTTGAAAATATGTTTATTTGCATAGTAGTGAAAGCGTAGCATGCCATCGCCAACATACAGGTAATAGGTCAGTAATAAGTTCTATACAGCATATTGAAGGCATATGGAGTATACATTTTCTGCTTTGTTGCATCCGTAGATAATTAAACAAAAAAAAAACCCTCAACTCACCCCCCACCCCGACCCTTGGCATCCCTTCCCTTGGTACTCGTATGAATAGTTGAGTATGTACATTGGTATCGGCTACTTCCAAAAACAGCTTCTGATAAATACAGTAGTCATCTCAGTCAGCTAGAGGCATAATCGGCATTATGGTGGGTTACCCCTGTTCAGTTCTGTCGTGGTGCACCTTGGACGTCCGTGACAATTGGCCAAGCATTGCAAACCAGGCATAACTCAGACTGCAAGGGATAGGACATTAGATACATCGTCTCCCCCTGCCTCGAAAGCCCCTAGCAATGTGAACCAGTCCAGTGATATCAATGTCTTCCTATGGCCTCTGCGTTCCTCGCGTTGTAGCGCTTCCCCCTCCGCCCTGCTCCAGCGTACAACTTCAGATCTCCACATGTCAGGGTCAGGTGGTTTGGGCGATTTCCATCGCATAGTGATAGCACGTTTCGCAAGCAGCATAGCTAAGTCAGTGAAGCGTGTCGACACATTCCTTTTGCGCACCGCTGGACCCAGCCCCAATAGTGCACGTTCCGATGTGTGTGGTAGCAGGGGCGCGCCCGCCGTAGTGAGCCCCTCCTGTACAGTGGACCAGAAGTAGCCCAGCTTCGGACAGTTCCAGAGCATGTGCAGCAGTGAGGCATCATCCGTACCACACCGAGGGCAGGAGTCTGACGCGTCAGGGAACATAGCGTGTATACGGTGAGGTGTGAGATACGCCCTATGCATTATCATCAATTGAATAAACTTGAACTTCGGGTTCCTAGCCACTTTCTTGGGATATTGTAGGATACGCTCCCATTTCTTATCGTTGATCGGCCGTCCAGTGTCAGCTTCCCATTTTGCCTTTAGGGGCAACAGAGACGTCGCCCTCCCCGCTCTGATGCCGGTGGTAAGCCATCTAGTCAGGTGGCTACCTGTCCCCATTAGGTATTGCATCGACAGCAGCGGGTTAATGGGAGGCTCATCACCATTTCGCGTCCACATCATTGTCACGAAATGACGTAAACCAGCATGTAAGAGGAAAGAACCTCCTGGTATATGATGTGCGGTCCTGAAGTCCTCAAATGACAGCATGTGCCCTTCTGCAAATAGGTCCCCAACATGCATGACCCCTGTGTCGTGCCACGATGTTAGTCTTTGCGCCGAGAGCGTTCCGGACTCTAGTGGAATACCCAGTAATGGGATTGTGGGGGCGTAGGAAGACTCTGGAGTTGTGTACTTGACCGCCTTCCGCCAGTAGCGTACTGCAAGCTGGAGGAGAGGGGGGGTGTCCCTAGGGAATTCCGACCGGGGCAAGAGTAGTGCATGGATCCTCCCTTTGGAGCGATCCTCTTCCGTCATGTCTATCTCATGTAGGTTCCGGCCTGCTAGCCAGTATGCCAGCCACTGTAGTTGGCAGGCGAAATTATAGGCTCTGAAGTCCGATACCCCCAGTCCTCCTGTCTCAGTAGTCAGCTGCAATTTGTCAAGTTCTAGGCGTCTCCGCCCCGACCCCCAAATCAGCTTCGTCAGTAGCGTGTCCAGTGTCCTAAAAGTTGTCGCTGGGATCAGGAACGGTAGGTTAGTGAAGAAATAAATGAGTCTGGGGAGCACCACCATCTTAGAGATCGCTACCCTACCCATCACCGACAGAGGCAGCGACGTCCAAAACTGTACCTGCGACTTCAGCGCCCGTATTGCTCTGCCCAGGTTGCCGTCTATCATCTCCTCTGCACCTCTGTAGATTTGAATTCCAAGATAGCGGATAGTGGTGTCCGCCATTTGAGAAGTGTATGGCGGGAAAAACAGTGGAGCAGATGAACCGGCGGCATTAAAGCAATATCCGTATGACTTGGGCCCGCTAATCGTTAGGCCCGACAGTTGTCGGTATTCCTCGAATAGCGTGGGTATTGGGTCTAGGTCACCTCGCATATCACGGAGGTATAGGATTATATCATCCGCATACGCGGACACCACATGAGTCTTCCCTCCTCTCTGAATGCCCCGGTGAGAAGCTTCCCCCCTCAGTCGACAGAGGAGCGGCTGGAGCGCCAGAACAAATAAGAGTGGGGAGAGCGGGCACCCCTGTCCGGTGCCTTTGTGAATGGCCAAGGAATCAGAGATACATCTAGACGTGCGCACCCGTGTCGTGGGCTGGGTGTACAGTAGTCGGACCCACGCAATATATTCCGGGGGTAGCCCGAATTTTGCAAACGCTGCAAACATGAAGTCCCATCTGAGGGAGTCGAAGGCTTGTTTCAGGTCCAGGGAGATACAACCCTCCGTGCTCATGTCATCTCGGTCTCGTGGCATCAATTGGGCCAGTCTACGAAGGTTCATGGCTGTACTTCTACCAGGCACAAACCCGCATTGGTCGGGGTGGATCAGCTGGGGGATGTATTGCGCTAACCTAGTGGCCAAAATCTTGCTCAGTATTTTATAGTCAGTGTTAAGTAGGGACAAGGGCCTGTAGTTAGCCAGTCGCATCCCGTCTCTACCCGGCTTTAGGAGGGAAGTTATCAGAGCCTGTAGGGACGTCTGCGGTAGGGTGGAAGTCCGCAGCGCCTCTTGATAGATAATCAGTAGCCGTGGGGCCAGGATGTCGGCAAACGCCTCATAGAACTCTACGGGCAAGCCGTCCGTCCCAGGGGTTTTATTCCTCGGGAGGGCGCGTATCGCCTGTTTAATCTCTGCTGCGGTGATAGGACGCTTCAGGTCGTCGCACTGTCGAACTGTCAGTTGGGGGAGATCTAACCCCTCCATGAAGTTCCCTAAGGCTACCTGAGATACGGGCCGATGCCGGCCATACAGTGTAGTGTAGTATTCCTTGAACGCAGTGTTGACTCCCATTTGAGTCGAGGTCAGCGTACCTCCCTGGTCCACAATTTCCAATATAGGGAGGTGCGTCGGGGAGTCCCGTACGATGCGAGCTAATAGTGGTCCCGACCTATCAGCCTGCGTGTGTTGTCTGGCAGTGTGTTCTCGGTAGTCCAGTAAGCGTAAGTCCTCAAGCAGTTCAGCGTGTCTAATGTGTGCTTCTTGCAGTGGTGTAAACGGTAGGTTCGTGCCCGCTGCCTCCCGCTCCAGCATGGCCAGTTTGCCCTCTATGTCCTTAAGGCCATCAATCACCTCCCTTTTCATTCCCACCCGGGTGGCCATCGCCTCCCCTCTTATGTATGTTTTAAACGCGTCCCACTCTATTTGTCTGGAGCTAGCAGTATCAGCATTTGTAGTGAAGTAGGTCTCTATGGCGGACGCCACTGACGATTTGAAGACTGCGTCCTCTAGGAGTTCCACAGGCAATCGCCATGTCGGGATTGGCGTCAGCACTCTACCCCATTGTATCGTCAACTCTACAGGGTTGTGGTCTGAAAGCGTCTTCCCCATATGCTGTGCCGTGAGGACCGTCTCCAATAGAGGGCGGGAGCAGAACACTCGGTTAATTCTGGTGTGCAGTTGGTGTGGTGGAGAGAAGAAAGTGTACTCCTTGTCAGATAGGTGTTTATTACGCCAAGCATCAGTCAGGTCCCACCCATCTGCCCATTGCGTCAGCGCAGCCGCCTGTTTCCTGCTGTCTGTGGCGTGTAGTGGTGGGTGTGATCTGTCCAATGTAACATCCAGCACAGCATTAAAATCCCCCCCAATAATCCAATGATATCCCGCCCAATCTATTAACACACCATTAAGACTGGTGAAAAAGTCTGATTGTCCTGAATTAGGTGCATAAACACATCCGAGTACAACAGCGGCCCCATCCAGCATACCCTTCACAAATACATATCTCCCCTCTCTATCAATTCTCTGCTCCATGGGTTGAAAGGGCACAGAATTGCGAAGCCAGATAGCCGCCTCCCTTGAAAATGCAGAGTAGGATGTGGCAAAGAGTTGGCCCTTCCATTTCTTGGACAGTTTCGAAATCTCAGCAGTGTTCAAATGTGTCTCTTGGAGGCAAGCTATCATGACCCCTCTACGGTTGAGTTGTGCCAGTATTCTATGTCTTTTATAGACCGAGCCCATGCCCCTCACATTCCAGGTGCACAAGGTGTAAACATTAAGTGGCCCCATGACTGATCGTATACTGTGTCAATGTTGCGCTCGTAGGTGAGCATACCAAGTGTACCCTATAAAAGAGGGAGAGTGCCAAATAAACAGTTAACCCCTGAACAATGAGGTCCCCAGATAAACAGACCGGGGGTCCAAACCTCGGTACCCAACATGGGTGACAATCAAACATAACCATGTTCATATAATGGGGGGTGCAGTCAATTCGATTCCGATCAGCGCTAGGCCTCGATGGCATAGCAAGCCCTAAGCAGGTTTTAACCCTTCAGGCCACCCTTCCGTTTGTGGCTAACCACAACAGGCATACAGGTCATACGTTACCACCCAGTTAGTGTTCAAAGCGTTGGTGTCAGAATTCCGCAGCCATTTGCGCCGTGATCTTGGGGAAGAGCTGCAGGCTGTCCGCCGACCCTGAGACCTCAGTGCGTGTGCCCGATACGCTGGCGACGTCCCTCGCTGTGCCCGCGTCATGAGCAGCCAGGGCTTCCTCTGTTAGTTCCACCACCTTCGGTTGCCCCTCCAAGCCGGTCGCCGTTTCTTGTCTAGTCGGGGGGTTCCGAGTTGAGGGGGATTGGCCAGTGTCAGTGGCAGGGCGTCGCCGGTCCGGCCGGTGACGATGACCGCTGTTCCCACCCTTGGCAAATGGGTCCTGCGAGGTTGTCGGCGTGAGCGTCACTTCCATCCATTCCTCCGCTTCCTCCGGTGAGTCAAAAAAGTGTGATTTGTTGCCATGTAGAATCTTGAGACGGGCGGGAAACAGGAGGGCATACTTCAACTCCCGCTCACGGAGTTTGCGTTTTACCCCCAGGAAGGTGGACCGGGCTCGTTGCACCGTCGGTGTAAAGTCTGGGTACACCGACACAGTCTTGTCCTCATAACGGATTGGTGCTTTCTCCCGGGCTGCACGCAGGACTGTGTCCCGATCCTTGTAATTGAGGAGACGAGCGATCAATGGACGCGGAGGCGCCCCTGGCTATGGTGGTTTGGAAGGCATCCTGTGCGCCCGTTCCACACTGTAGAGGGCAGTCAGATCTTCTGGGCCTACCATCTGTTTGAGCCAGTCTTCCACAAATTGGGTAGGGTTCCTCCCCTCGCTGCGCTCCGGAATGCCCAAGATGCGGACGTTGTTGCGCCGGGCTCTCCCTTCCGCATCATCCACCTTTTCCCAAAGTTGTTTGAGTTGTTTTTCCATGCCCTCGAGCTTTGTTGAGTGTTCCGTCTGCTGAGGTATCAGGTCATTAAGTGCTATCTTCTGTTCCGACACCCTCTCAGCAAGTTTGTTGTGATCTGCTCGGAGCAGGGAGAGGCCCGTTGCCATGCTGTCTATGCGCGATTCCAGCGCTTCCCTCGTGGCCCTAATTTCGTTCAGGATGAGGCCCAATTTGGCGTCCTGCGATCCTTTCCCGGTCGGCGGGATAACGTCTACGTTTGAGGAGGCCAGCGGGTCTTCCGAACCGGTGGACTGCATGTCCGTCGATGTTCCCTGGTCCGGTGCTTTGCCCCTATGTCTCCCCATAGATCTGGGGTGTGGGGCGCCGCTGTGGTCGGCACTCACACCCGATACAGCCCTCGCGACGTGGCGGTGTAGAATGTCGTGGGAGCGGGCTGGTCTCGCAGCAGGGGGGCCGCGATAAGAAGGGGTACCAACTTCGCAGGTACTTGTGAGGAGTGAAGGAGCTTGCCAGTTCTATGACAAGTGGAGCGCTCTGGGTGGGCGTTGGTGCACTATGCCGAGTGTCGACTGCGCCACAATGGCGCAAGTTGGAGCAGCGTAAGTCGGTGCAGGCCGGTTCTTCACGCCGGAGGCAGTGTGAGGGGCCCTCGGCAATATTGCGCAGCAGTCCCCGCAATGGTGTTTCAGGGCGCGGCGGCTGCACCCCCTGTGTCTCAACCCAGGGAGGCTCCGGGGTCCGTTAGCTCCTGTGTGCGCCTACGGACTCAATGAGTGCCTCGGTGAGCCTCATCTGCCACTGCATACAGGCCCTACAACTGGGCGCCGCGCATGATATCCCCTCTCGTTGACGGCGTGGTGGGCTGGCGTCCCGGGAGGCAAAGCAAGATGGCGTCCCTCGATGGAGACGCGGAGCCGGGTCCTGTCGCGTTGTCGCCGTCCGCCCTCTGGTCGACCCAGCAGGTCCACAATGTCAGGGGGTCAGGGCCGTCCTCGCTGCAGGCGGGCCGCGAGGAGATGGAGTACCAATGGCGTAGGCGCTTGTGAAGAGCGAAGGAGCTTGCTGGCTCTAGGGCAAGGGCAGCGCTCTTGGTGGGTGCTGGTGCGCTATGCCAGGTGTCGAGTGCACCAAAGTGGCGCAAGTTGGGGCAGCGTGAGTCTGTGCAGGCTGGTTCGTCACGCCGGAGGGCAGTAGGAAGGGCCCTCGGTAATAGTGCGCAGCAGCCCCCGTAGTGGTGTTTCAGGGCGCGGTGACATCGCCCCCGCGTCTCGACCCAGGGTGTCGCCGGGGTCCGCTAGCTCCTATACGTGCCCACGGACTCCATAAGGGCCTCGGTGTGCCTCTCCCACCGCTGTACAGAGTTCGTACCTCTGGGCGCCGCGCCCGGCAACCCCTCTCGTAGATGGTGTGGTGGTCTGGTGGCCCGGGAGGCGAAGCAAAATGGCGTCCCTCAATGGAGACGCGGAGCCGGGCCCTGTCGCGTAGTCGCCGTCCGCCCTCAGGACGACGCAGCAGGTCTCAGGGCACCTCGGCAACCTCCCAGTACCATGTAGCCGTCGTGCAGAGTGTCGGTCCCCAGGGGTGCGCAGGCCTCGCCGTGGTGGGGCGCGCCGGTGTGCCGGTCCGAGTTCGCCGGCAACGCGGGCCGGATCCGGTGGGTCTAAGGTGGTCCCTGCAGGTGATTCAGAGGAGGAGCCCCAAGATCGTGGTAGTAAAGACAGGGAGCCAGGCGTGCAGCCGCATCCCGCACCGCCAAGTACCTCCAGCAGTCACGTAGCGTCGCGCCGGCCGTCCGCTGCAGGGCCGGGTGCGCTGTAAATCGAGGTCGTGGCTCCGCTTGCCGGCGCAGGCCCAGTCAGCCAACGCGGCTGCACTCAGTTCCGGGCAGCGTCGGAAGGCAGCTGCCGGTCGTCGCTGCCTCACCAGTGTCAGCGGAGGCACCTGGGGTGGATTTCTGGTGGGTGGCGAGATCAGGGAGAAGGATTAACAGCAGGTATCGTGGGCTACGGACGGAGCTCAAAAACTACACGTCCGCCATGATCGGCTCTTAGCCACGGACCCCTCCTCCGTACTCTACCTACAACAGATCGCCAGAGCAGCGCTTGTGCACTGGCTCAGGCTTGACCTAAAAGTAGGAATGCTTTAACAGTGCAGTTTGTAGCAGCCCCTCTTTTGCGCAGTGCGAGAGGCAGAAACAAAATGGTAAAAACGACCATTTTATGTTTCTGCTTCTCGCACTGCGAGAAAGCAGATGTGCCTGGTTGGGGGCAGGAAGGTGGGCGGTCCTGCTCGAGGGCAGGGGGAGTGGCTTGCCCACTGCTGTGGATACTGACTGTTTGGTCAGCCCTAGAGCCGACCAAACAGTCAGTACCCACAACAGTGGGTAAGCCACTCCCCCTGCCCTCAAGAAGGACCACCCACTCTCCCTTTTTAGGTCACGCCTAGGCAGCGCGCATGCGCTGCTCTAGGAGATGACATTTAGAAATTGGTCAGCTCTTTTGCACACACTCGTGCATGTGGCGGCACCCACCTTGCGGGAGCGAGCAGCGGTGCACCCAGGGGCTATCTGTTTTTTCTAATGAGCTTTCACACACGCGCTTGTTTACATTTCCCAGCATGCGGTCTCTTTCACTTTCTAGCTGTCTCAGGCGTTTGGAAGCAGCAGCGCGCGCAGGGGCCATCTGTTTTACTATTGTTTTTGACCCTCACTCATCTGTCTGAGGGTCAGGGTTCTCTGGCAAGGCCCTGTTTTCTTGCTCTCTCGTAATGGGCTAGATGTTGTTTTTTTTCTCTCCACATAATTCTACCCAAGGAACACATTTATAATCCCTGACTCACAAAATCTTACAAAATGTTTGCATATCTTGTGTGATCCTGAACAAATCGTAGCCAAATTGTGACAGGATTCATGCTGGTCCGATTAACTTCACGGGCTTGGCGCCTTCAGGTTATTTGCTCGGAACGGATCTGGCTTCCTTGTAGTATGTCTGATGTATGAATCGACCCCTCAAGGGCAAGAGTCTGGTTTTGTAACTGCACAACAGGCACGTGCACCTCATACAGACAGTCCTTTAGTGTGCTGCGTGTCAAACGAGCTTGTTAAGATAAGATACCTTGTGACTTACGCATTTGGCTCTCAGAGTCTGTTCAGTCACCAGCTCCTACGAGGAATGCAGCTCATTAAGGCTGCAGAGGAACTTGCGTAAGTGAATTCAGAAATGAACGAGCTACGAGGTCGCAGGAAGGTTGCCACAAAGTTTGTTTTAGGAAGCACCAGATCTCCCTTGCCTGTTACTGGTTACTGCCTTCGTTTCCTTCCTATTAAAGTTGTAACCGACTAGAGAAATTGACTATAACACACCCAGCGGGTCCGCACGTCATTGCACCCAAAGCCTGATCCATTCAGGGAGCTTTCCAGATGAAGTAACTGTGCTAAGAGAAGAGGGTCGGCTTTTGTTCTGCGCCCCTGACCAGGCGCGCAATACCCATTGGGCTCATCGGGCATCAGCCCCCGTCCCCCCGTAGTGTGTGTCAGCACGGGCTGAGACAGCCTCACGGGCTGGCGACTGTCGAATTGCAGCCGCACCCGAGTACCTCACAGGTCTTTTAAAGACCATTTACTTGTTAATGAGGCTTTTGTTGTGTTTTCACCCCTTCTTAGAGCCACTCTGCCTATTGCTGGAAGAATTACCCCCCCCCCGAAATCTTTTTCAGCCCCCCCACCCAAATTTGGCTCTAGTTGCCCGCCTGCCCCTGACTTTAAAGCCGGATCACAAAACATTTCTGCTGGATCTTTTACATATTGTGGCGATGGATAATATAAGTCAATGCTTGGCACAGATATACCTTTTTATTAAAGAATATTTGTTATTGTGGCCATGTGAGGCTGGCAAGAACATTTGTGATGCATTTTGTTGTGGTTGTTTTGTACTGCGATTTTTGTGTGGCAATCTTTTTTGACTATTATTTGTGTTTTGCACTGTTAGGTTTTTGTTATGTGTTTTTTTGTTATGTTATTGTGTGGTATTCTGTAATTACATTAGAAAGGTCGACAAATACTGCTAAGTTTTCTCCAAAAAGCAGTGTATTAAACAAAAAAGTCAGTCAGGCCCAAAAATGCGACAGGCAGAGTATGTCTTAGTGCTTCAATACAGAAGTACTGGTACTCACCATATAGAGTAGCCGTTTGCTCCTGGGAAGTGCCAGTACTGTCCCATTAAATGAATTGCGGCAGTGCAGGTAATCACCTTTTCACATTACACGAGCATTGACATAGCCAATAGATCTTGCCTTCGGGACCTTATAAGTATTTAGTTATGCAGCACAATATCCTTGGTGCAACAACATCAACTGTTGCATGGGTAAACACTTATAAGGTCCCAAAGGCAGGACCTTTTGCCTATGCCAATGCTTGTTCTCTATGTAGGCTGCTGCATGCAGCCTACATTAGAGCATTGCATTGCGCATTGCATTGCGCATTGCATTGCAGCATTGTGATTGGCTTCCATGTTAAGCCGCAGCCAGCGGCATCATGACTCGCCGGTTCACCGGCCGCGACTGGCAGGCGGGACCCGGTGGTAAGGTAAGTTTTATATTTTTATTTTGATCCCCCCTCCCGCGAACACCCAGCGTCCCCGTTCTCCCCCGCGATCATGCCGTCCGCAGCTGGGAGCCTGAGACCATCGAGAGGGTGCGGCCTGGTCTTCACAGTGCTGGGTAGGGGTAGGTAATGCAGGTGATGGAGTCGTCATAGTGAAGTAAACCGACCCCACGTGGCTGGGTTCATTGCACACGACTCTCTGCTGCAGACGTACGACCCCTAGGGCTACCAGACCAAGTCTGTATTGGAGAACAATAACAACTCATCTCTGCATTTCCCAGATTGCAGACATAAACCTGCCTTTGCTGGGAGGGAGCGAGCGGGGGTCCCGGCGACCGCGTTTGTCACAGACGAGCCTCTCTTGTCCGTATCTGGGGCACACTGCGCCCCCTTAACCCCCGTGGGAGGGTGGATCACGCTTCCTGCCAGGCACTGGCTACAGGAACACCCCAACAGCCGCAGGTGGCCCCTGTCACCTGCCACTCACCATAGGCCCTGAAGTAGGCCGATGGGGTGCTCGCAGGGGGCTCCGGGGTGGAAGGCAGTGAAGGGGGTGCATTACTTCGACCATTAAGGCTACCGGTGACAATCACTCGGCCCATTGAAAGTTGTTCATAGTCTCCCGCGTTCAATGGCCTTCTGAGCAAGTTAATGGTAAGGCGGAGGGCATGCTCTCATGAAGGGGGCGAGTAGGGGCTTCTGCAGAGAGCAGCACGCACAGAGAAAGAGAAGCCGACTGAGGTCAAGGAGGATAGAAAGATGGGAACTACCGGAAGACCAGGACTTTGTTAAATTGTTGAATAGTTGTTGCTCAGGAGAAAGTCGGAAAGAACAGCCAAGACATACGATGGGGGATGGAACTGTGCCAGTCAGTCTTGCATTCATCACCCCATATTCAAAATTTCTGACTATGTCTTATGTTACCGCTATCTCATGTGACGCAGTTCATTTGATATTCTTAAAACCGGGAAATGATCATCCTGCACTGTGTAACATTGCCGCTGCAGTCTGCAGAACAGCTAAAGAAATGGCCTACATCCTGATCATCAATGACATTTTGTTAGCATGCAAACACAATGCCCGTTCAGCTCCGTGCTCGGAGAGCAGACTGTTTTTGCAATGGAAAAGTGCTCGCCAACACCTGGTGCGCCGTTCTTTACCTCATTTTTGTTTAATTGAAGTCCAGCTCCTCTGTTCTTCGCACTACATGTTCAACAAAAATAGACAAACTATCTCTGCTCTGTTTTTCTTTGTTCAGAAAAACAAGGCCCTGGTATGTTAAGGCAGCTAAATTCAGGGTGAAATGCAATTACCATACAATACGTCTCTGCTCCTGGATGAAGCAATGGCCAGGGCCAATATGGTCGTGCCTGCTGATACGCACATATACTGTCACAAAGCTGTTGTATAGAGAGAAAGTTTGGGCCCCAAGAAGTTCACACACACTCATCCAGCGCTTGGGAAGCCAGGCACACACTAGCGCACTCAGGAGAAGGTGAACTCAGGATGGCATACACAAGCACCTATCCAGCATGGCGGCCATAGTGCTGTGATAAATTTAGAATAATTATAATGTCTCCAAAAATTAATTGGATTTTTTTTCTGTGGATGGTTGAGTGTGTTGAACTGCTAGCATGTGGCGCTGCCCGAGTTAAAAAGTCAATAAAACTGCAGTGGTTCAAGCAGTGGCCCCACTCATTCAGCATGAAAGTAATGAGAGTGCAGTATGTTGTTGGTGCATTTGGGGCACACTGTCCCAAATATTGTACTAATTGATGGTTCAGTAGCATAGGACACTGCCATTACCATATAGCACATTTCCACTATCCATAGCAATCCCCCCTACATTTGCACAGACAATCGCGCAGTAACTTCTAAGCCATTATCACATGAAATCTCTTTATTGATGTCAATTTCACTTTCACAATTGTTTTATTAACGTTTTATGTTTCTCAAATTTGCATGAAAAAGCACCCTTTGCCCACTCTCTTATCAACCCCCTCATCCCACAAAAAACCCTCTTTTGACAGCCGGGCTCGCAGTTTCTGACATGCAAGGGCCGCCCAGTGAGGATGGTCTGTCGGACAATATCCCTGTGTCCCAGTACTCTTCTGCGCTACTGCATGTTACTCCACAGACCTCAGATGATATCACTTAGAAATGTATCGATTGCAAATCTGTGTTTCCTTTTCTTCATCGGCCACTTGATACTAGACCCTGTTGGACACGCAAGCATAAGAAATTATGTCTTCTATTAATACACTGTGTTGTTAGTGTGGGGTAGACGGGAGGTGTAGTTGATGTGTGGCAGGGCTGGACCCATCGTTGAGCTCCCCTTATAGGTCCCCCCTTATATGGGAATATTATGTATATCAAAAGAATAACTGCCCTGCCTATACCTGTGACTAGCCAGAACTGGACCTAACTGTCAGGAACGATCTATTTAATCATTTGTGATCGGTCACTGTAAGCCTCCATACTGCTGTGCGCTATAGTCTCCACCAGACGTTAGTTGTGTGCTATTGTATTGATAGTTTGGGAAACTGCCTGTTGTAGAATTGTTCTTATGGTATTCATTGTAAGTTGTTTTTATGTTTTTTATGCAATCACTATTGAGCGAGGATGTGATTGCTGTAAAGTTAATTCTAATATGATAATGTGTATAAGCATGGGTTTCTTCTATTCACCACCGGCCCCCTGTCCTTGAGCTGGATGGAGATACGATTACCTCTGACACACATATTATATTGCACCTATTAAGATATGAACGTGGAACGTGAGAGGGATCTATAGTCCGGAGCGCCGCTACCTTATATACTCCTATTTAAAGAGACATCACATACAAATTGCACTCCTTCAGGAGAAACACCTACCTCACGCAGAAGTCGCTCTACTTCACAGACGATGGAGAGGGCAACTGTATGCGACTGGTTACTCTGCTTATGCACGAGGGGCACTCATATGGTTGAGACAGGGTACTCCATTTCAGGTGACAGACACAATGGTGGATGGGGAGGGCAGATATGTCAAGGTACGGGTGTGCTAGAGGGTAAGCAAGTAGTGCTGGCTTCACTATGCGCCCAACACTCAACAAGCTGCCTACCCGGACCAGATATCGCAAAAACTCTCCACATGGCACAACACACCCAAGATTTTAGGTGGGAACTATAACTGTGTGCTGGATGTTTCCTTAGATCGCGCCTTTCCTCCCTTGCCGGGAACAGCCACCCATGCAGCTGCGAAAGCTTTGACACACTGGGCAGAGCAATGGCATTTTACTGATGTGTGGCGGTTCAGGAACCCACTGGACAGGGTATATTCCTACTATTCTGGGGCCCACAAATTGCATGTGCTCCTAGACTGTTTCATGATATCGAATTACCTCCTCCCATGTATATCCAACACCTCATAACTAGGGCGCACACACTCCGATCACAACCCACATCTGAATGAGCTACGATGGGAAGCCGTGTCGCCGCAGATTCCTGTGTGGTGCCTTCAGCCGGATGTCTTATTAGACGCATCTTACCGTGATATACTGGGCACTGTGGTGTGACAATACTTTGATGAAAATACGGGCACGGCCACTTCGCCACTGGTGGAGTTGTACGCCTTTAAGGTGGTTGTCAGAGGGCACTGTCTGGGGGCGCTAGCAGGCATACGTGCGCAACTGGAGAGAAAACTTACCGTATTAGAGAGGCAACTGGCTACTAATGAACAAGCTGCCGCAGACGGAACTTGAGGGCAGCTGGATACACACAGGGAGGAACACGCATGCTTGTTGGAGCGGTTAAAGTGTCTGAATTATACTGCTCATTCGGGAAGGACGCACCAAATGGGTGATAAAGCAGGCAAATTACTTGCGTGGCCAAAATGACTCATCGGCGCCGATCACTTCGGTGAGGACAGCAAACGGGGGAGATGTTTATACGCAACGTGACATCCATGATGCATTCATCAAGCATTATCAGAGCTTATACAAATCACGGTTGCTGGCTACTCCCCTAGAGCTGCAGGCTTACCTGGGGGACCTAGATCTACCAAAGCTGATAAACACCCAATACGAGAACCTATATGCTCCTCTCCACTCAGAGGAACTCCGCAATAGCATTTTTTTGCTGTCTAACAGGAAATCGCCAGGACCAGATGGTCTCCCTACTGAAATTATTTTTTGATAATCAACTTTATTCAGCATTTTAAAACAACAAAGAGCATTCATTGGCAGCAGCTCACACATCAACAGGTACAATGAGTTAAAATCAGCAGTGCATATGGGTACGGTAAATCCATTCCAATCCAACAGTACAGTTTGTGTAGTAGTAACAGTAACTTTGAAGACAGTTTGTGTATCTGGGTTCACGGCGGGATCATGTTGAACCACTTCCCCCATATTTTAGGGAACAGTTCTGGAGAGCCTCGGGATTCGAACAGGGCCTCCTCTTGGGCACCGCACCAGTCCACCCCCCTCCTCCATCCCCCCATCGTAGGCACCGCATTTCGTGACCAGTGTCGTGCTATGTCCCTTTTAGCCACGGCCACCGCTGTTCCTAATAGGCGTTTATCCAACCTGGTGCCATCCAGGCCATCGAAGATCCCTAGCAGCATTCGCAGCGGGTCATGTGGGACCTCCCAGCCCAGGGTATGCGAAAGCTCCTGCTCCACTCCTTTCCAGAACCTCTCAAGCCCCGGGCACAGCCACACCATGTGGTAGAAGTCGGCCGGGGATTGCCCACATCTTGGGCAATCTGGGGAGGGTCGCAATCGGGCTCGGAAAAGCCTCTCTGGGGTGAGGTAAGACGTGTGTAGATAGTATGTATGCACCAGACGCAGCTTGGATGATGTGGTCAGGGTACGTGGGGCCATCAAGGCATCCCTCCAATCGGCCTCCTCTAGGGGTCCCACCCATCCCTCCCACCTGGTACACAGCTGATCAAGGGACGAGGGGCTATTATTTACTAGGGCGTGGTAAATTTCGGGATACCCCTCCCCTACCCAGATTCCCCATCATCACTTGGGCTTCTAGCGGGCTAAACTCTGGAAGGGTGGTTGGCGCGGGGAGGTGGGCATGAATGGCGTGGCGCAGCTGCAGATATCCAAAATGCTGGGCATGGGGAAGGGCGTGGCGCTGCTGCAGGTTAGCAAAGGCTCGAATGTGGTCTCCCACCCATACATCTCCGAGAACCGACACCCCGATAAGGTCCCAATGCCGGAATCCGCTTAGGGACGATACTTCCCGGAACCAGTTTCCATGCCAGAGTGGCGTCTGGCGGGTAAGTTTGCAATCAGTTTAGTGGCAAGGTAGTAGAGGTAGAGGAGAGTCACCCCTAGGCCTCAGTCGAAGGGGGTGATGCAGCTGTGTGCGAGGGAGATCCGTGGTCTTCCGCCACCCCAAAGGAACCTGGAGCCAATTCGGAGGGAGACGGGGGAATGGTCAGAGAGTCCTCTAGGTAAGATAGTCGCTCCGGAAACCAAATGGCAGTCTGTGGCCGGGAGCAGGAGGAGATCGATGTGGGAATGGGTATGGTGGGAGGCCGAGGTATGGGTGTATTGTGCCTTGCGAGGGTTCCAGACTTGCCAAATATCACAGAGCCCCAGAGCCGAAGCCCAGCTCGACAGGGCCGCCGCAGAGGATATTCGGGTCGTAGAAGGGGGACCGGTCGTGTCTTGCCCCGACTGCATCACGGCGTTGAAGTCGCCACCAACAACCGTGAGGCCGAGTGGGAAGGAGGAGAAGATCTGTGTAAGGCACTGGAGCGTCTGGGATAGGAGGGCGGGCGGGACGTACAAATTCAGGATGTTCAGGGGGCAACCCTCCACCATACCCGATATCGCCACGTATCGCCCCTGTAGGCTTTAACAAGGGTAAAGGGGAGACCTTTCCGAACCAAGACCGCCACCCCTCGGGACCCGCGTTGGAACCCAGAGTGCCAGACCATCGCAAACCCGTAGCGTGCCAGTAAATTGCATTGTGTTCCTAAAAGGTGGGTCTCCTGGAGAAGGAGCACGTCCGCCGAGTGGCGATGTGCCGCTCGAAGAACCGCAGCGCGCTTAATGCGGTCAAGAAGACCGTTGACGTTCCATGAGAGAACGTGGAGGGGTCTAACCAGAGTGTACGCCATGGGGGCAAGAGGGACGTGGGAGAGCATGGGAGCAAAGGGAGGCGCGCCTCGGGGGGGAGGACCTACAACGCCGTTCCAGAACAAAGGAAGGCAGTCGGATAGGGCCAGCGAGGCACGGGCACCAGGGGTCCAGGTGGGAGACAATGAGAAGGGGGCGACCGCCCGTGGCCAACTCCTGTGGTAGCCTGCAGAAACCCAGAGTAACAAAAGCATCAGAAAGCAGGAGGTGTGTGTCAGAAGAGGATGTACCCACCACATGCCGTCAGTAGGAGGAGCTGCAACCAGCTGCCCGCGGGCAGCATCGACTGAGGCCGAGGAGCGGCTGAACAACGCTAAACCAGAAAGTGGCCCGTAGGCGGCTAAAAACAACAAACGAATGGGAGACAACTGCCCCCCCCTCCCCGGTACCCCCAACACCCCCCACCCTACACTTCGGAACAGGAAGCATCTGTGGCCCTAAGTTACAAACACCCAAAGAAGAAACCCCCCGCTAGGGGACTGACACTAAACTTAAACGGTTAGTTGGGAGCAGTAGCACTAGTCTAGAGTCAAACAAGGAGGACCCCCATCCGTATTGCCGGATAAATACCAGCAGCTGTAGACAGCAAAGCTTCAAGGAGAATACATTAAAGGAAAGTTGCAGCAGTCTCACAAGGGACAGAAGGGTGTAGTAGCAGGAGGAAGAGGTAGACAGAATTAGAACGTAGAAGGGAAGGAAGACATGAGCAGTTTGAATTCCAGTTCCCAGGAAGAGCCTCCTCCAGGCATCGGAGAAGGCCTAGGAGGCCAGTCAAGGGCGGCCCGGCCGGTCAGGGTGGCCGTCTTCAGTCAGACATCTCGCGGCCCCGGCTCAGGCCTCTGCATCTTGTGGGGAATCCCAGATCACAGGGCTGCCGGATAAATCGGAGTCCGATCTTGACTTACGCAGGCACATGCTCGGGTCCGAGGGCCTGTCGATGATTACCAAGGATGGTGATACAGCCATGGGGGGGGACTCCTCGGTCCGGGGGCGTAGGAGACCGCCGGGGTCTCCCTTCCGGTGAGTGAGAGGTGTCTTGTCGCTAGCGACCCCGCCTGCGGGAGCCGGTCCGGGGTCGCCTTGGCTTGGGCCTCTCATGGGCAGGGCGGAGATTGGGCCCTTGGGTAGGGAATGGCACACACCCAGGCAGAAGGGGACGTTCCTCCGTGAGCCAGGTCCAGGCGGCTTGTGGGGTGTTGAAGAAAAAGGACTTGTCCTGGAACAAGACCTTGAGGCGGGCCGGGAATAGGAGACCATACCGCAGCCCCAGCGCCCTGAGCTTTTGCTTGACCTCGTCATAGGACCTCCGTTGGGACTGGACCTCCCTAGAGTAGTCCAGGAAGATCATTATTTTAGGGTTCTGGTAGAGCAGGGGACCCAAGTCTCTGGCCGCTCCCAGGATGGCGTCGCGGTCGCGAAAGATGAAGATGCAGAGGATGAAGGGCCGGGCAGGGCCTCCAAGGGGTGGTCTGGGCGCCAGGGATCGGTGGGCTTGTTCTAAAGCAAACCAGGGGGAGAGTTTCTCCGCAGGCATCCAGGAGCGGATCCAGGTTTTCAGGAATTCAGCTACAGGGCCCTTCTCCACCCCCTCCGGAAATCCCAGGAGGCATAAGTTGTTCCTGCGGGCTCGGTTTTCGGCTTCTTCCGCCCTGTGATGGAGGTCCGACGTCAGTGTCTGGAGACGGGCCACTTGGGTCTTGAGGGTGGTCAGGACATCCTCCGCCGTGGATATACGGGACTCTGCTTCGGTAATCCCCAATTTTATTCTCAACCGATGCCTGGGAGGCGCGGATCGCCTGGAGGATTGTAGATAAGTCCCCTCCCTCCGCCCCAGACGGAGGCGGAAGCCCGGCATTGGAGTCGTGGTCCGATTTGGTTGCTCTGGGCAGTCGTGGGTCCGTGAGGAGTGTCGCAGCTGCAGGGGCTCAGTCCGACGGGTTGGGCCACCTGGCCTCTCAGAGGAATTGGGTATCCGGATCCAGCGGTGGCGCAGGCGGGATCGCCTGCCAATGGCAGACCTCCGGGTCTCCCCGTGGCGTGGATGGAGAGGCACAGGGAGCCAGATAGTGGGGGGAAGAAGAAGAGGGAGCCGCGCTATTCCTGCGACAGGGAGCAAAGCCAGTGGGGGACTCCCAGGCGTGCGTCTCAGTCGCTGTGCCGGTCGATGGTGGGCCCAGTTCGAGTTCAGTGAGACAGAGCAGAGTCCCAGAAGCGCAGCCCCTGGGCTCCGGTGTCCGTCACTGGCATCCACGCCGCCCGAGCCCTAGAGGAAGAGCAGTGACAGCGCCTGGGTGGTTGCAGTGGTCTGGCGCGGCTTTCTTGGGCCCCCAGTCCCGTGGCAGGCAGATGTAAAGGGCAGGCGACTGGCGTGGGTACAGGGGCGGTGGCTCGGGAGGCAGGCGCCAGTTAGTGCATTGCGGTGGGCAGTACAGCATCCCCCGGGGGGGTCAATGAGGCAGGGGGGGCCTAGGCCGGCTCTCCAGGAGACGAAGGGCCAATCTGTGGACAGGCGAGGGATCTATTGCCGCCTGGAGGGTGCAGGAGCACCCGGTCTACCAGCCCGGGCTATCAGGTTGTGGGCGAGACCCCCAGGGGGCCCCAACCCTGGCCCGACCCCCTCCTCACCTCTGTCGGGCCCACTCAGCCCCAGTGCTCCGGGTCTTCGGCAGGGGCCCCCAAGGTGTCGTCCCCCACAGAGGCCGGCTGGACAGGTCTCCCGGGGCCACGCGGGATGCCCGGGTCTCAGTTGGGGTGCCCCTGGGGGGCCGCCGATGGTAGCCGTACGTCCAGGCCCTCGAGCCTCGTAGCCTCACTGCCCTGTTCTCGGTGGGGCCAAGGGGAGCTCCGCGTCTTCAGGAGCGTCTTCCACTCCGCCGCGGTGTCGGGAAGCAGCAGGTCACAGGGCGGGGGTGGATGGCCAGGTAGCGAGGAGGTCGGGGGGCTGCCCCCACCGGGAGTCCCTTCCCTGGGCAGGAGCCCGGCAAAATGCCCACAGGATGCGGCCTCGGCACCACAGCAGCCCGGTCAGTCCCGCAGATTCTCAGGAGGGCGCCAGTGTCTCGTGGGAGGTGGTCCCGGGGGGGCTGCCACCGCCGGTGGTGTGTTCAGGGCCTCCGGGCCTCTCAGCCCTTTCGTCCGGTTCCCGGCAGGGCCGGGGGAAGCCCCGAGTCTCAGGCGGACCCCTCCTCCCCACCGCCAGGTATGCCGCTGCTCCAGGCGTCAGCAGGCCGCAGGGACAGGGCCGGATGGGTCCGCGGCAAGGGGGCCCAAGGAGCCGATCACGCTGGGAGTCTCCAACTGACCTGGCCACCCGGCCGGACTCCCACAGGGCCTCCACGCGCCCCGCCGCTCCTGGGACCCGCACCGTGCCTCCGGACCAGGTAGGGAGGTGCAGCGGCCCCGGGAGAGGCTTAGTGTCTGGTAGAGGCGGATGTGATGTGCCACAGCACCCGCCCGTCCAGCGGGGTTGGAGAGCCCACGGGGCCGCTAGGGAGTGCCCGCCGCGGCTCGTAGGGACAGGCCGCCTCATTGCTTAGCTGGGGGCCGCCATCTTGCCGGTCTCGTGGCTATGAGGGGTCAAGTCAGCGGCGGCGCCAGCAAATCTCCAGGAGACCCCCAGAGACACCAGGGAATGCCCAGCGGCCAGGAGAGTTCAGGAGTGTCAGATTCGCCCGCCGATGAGAGCTGCTGCAGGCAGATGCAGTGTGGATGATGGATGGGGGGTCCAGAGCACTCTTAGAGTGCGACTGCCATCTTGACGCCCTAGGCCACGCCCCCTCCCTACTGAATTTTACAAAGCATATGCTTACATTTCCCTCCTTAAGCCCGATAAGAACCCCGACCTCCTGGGCTCCTATCGCCCATTAGCACTCCTCAATACTGACTAAAAAAAATTTGCATCAATATTGGCTAAGTGTCTCTCTCCCGCAGTGAAAACATACGAAACATCCTGACCAAAACAGCTTTGTTCCAGCCCGGTGCACCTCTCTTTTCTAGAATTTAGCGCTATGCAACACATAGATGGCCTAGAACGGGCTGCCTGGTTCTTGACCTGGAGAAAGCCTTTGACTCTATGGAGTGGCCTTATCTAGCGGCAGTCTTAGGCAAATTTGAACTGGGAGATAACTTTTTAAACATGGTCCGCCTATTGTATGAATGGCCTACTGTTTGAGACCGCACTGGTAGGCTGATTTCAGACCCAACTAAGGTGAGACGCGGGACGCGCCAGGGTTGTCCGTTGTCCCCGTTGCTGTTCTCCCTGGCAATGGAGCCTCTAGTGACGATGCTCTGAAGGGATGGGGAAGCATGGGGCATACAGTTGGGGGATGGGCTACAAGCCATTTCCCTATACGCAGATGACCTGTTATTATACTTTCGGGATGTTACCGCGATCCTGACGTCCATTGCAGAGATACTCAGAACCTTTGAGGAAATATCTGGACTCCGGGTTAACTGGGCCAAGTCGAGGATTTATCCCTTCAGCTCTGCCATAGCGGAGGAAGACGTGGTCCTAAAAGATTCACTTCCCACATGGTATCCCACCACATTTAGATACCTCTGGATATTTATATATCGGATGCCTGACGACCTATTTGAGTGTAATTTGACAAGAGCAATCTCGGCACTCCGAGCTTAAATACGATTCTGGAAGACACTTCCTCTAAACGTCATGAGCCATATCGCTCTGGTGAAAATGATTGTGTTGCCTAAGCTGCTGTATTATTTTTCAAATCTCCCACTCTATGTTCCATCTAAGCTCTTTCGAGAGTTAAAACAGCTGTTCAGGGATTTCAATGGAATAACGGGAGACCGTGGGTGGCCCTGTGGAAACTGTACACTCCCCCTGATCACGGCGGACTTGTTGTACCTATTATGGAACTGTATTACTTACATGCTTTTCTTTGGCCCCTGGCTAGGCGAGCCATAAGACATTGGTGTGTAGATAATACATAGCTATGCTGAGATATGTAACAGTAACTCGACTTGCATTGTTCAGATGGCAGTTAGCAGTGTTGTAAGTTTGAGTTTTGAATATATGTTTATTGGCAAAATAGGTCTTATTGGTATCCACACGTGACTTCTTATCAAACATTGTAAATGTACACTATTTATAATGTTGTTCAAGTCTGATTGACAGGTTATTGTTCTGTGATGAAATGGCCTGTATATCAGGTATTGTGGTATTGACCCAGACAAAGATATGTCCCAATTATGGTGTGTATAGCCATGCATCAGATACAGCAACCATGATGTGGCAGCATGTGCGTGCAATAGCACACCAGGACTTCTTTATGTGTAACCAAAATAATATGTTTATCTGTAAACAGGAACAATGTGTTAACATTAGTTTATTACTGTTGTCAACTGCACTATTGTAAGTCACATGGGCACTATAACTTCGTGCTGGACAATTGACAATGCTGTATAAAAACATGATGCCAGTTATAATTGAATCCAAAAAATATCAATAAAGATATTTAAACAATTGACAGCTAGGCTCGCTCGCCAAAGGGGACTCAGTGCAAACTTTTACGCCTCACCACTTTCAAATGTCAGCAGCCGCTACTGTATCTGGACCTTGAATATTTGATTGCCCACTAAAGGCGTCCTGTGGGAAAACAGGAGCGCTTTAATAGAGTGGTGCGTAGCAATCGCTCCTAGTCCGGGCCTTTCTGGGCAGTGAAGTCCTTGATTTCCCACTAACGGCGTGCAGAAAAATATTGAGTTGTTTTCTTGCTTGGATGATGGCCTTGTGAAAAATCCATGAATCACAGTAAAAAGGCATTCAAAATTTATCAGATTAGATTTGAGAACTTTGAAATCTGCCATAATCCATGGTAACTCTGTTTACAGTTCACCTGTCCCAAAGGCCGAAGAAAATGCAGGCGTTGCTCACAGTACAACATCTGCATGTGACGCTGTTATACATCTGAGTAGTTAAACGTTTGATGATATCCAGGGCGGCATCAGACATTTCCCCGGGAGGCTGGAAGGGTGGGGGCCGACTATGCAGCAGTGCTGCAATATCTGCCCCCAGCAACAAAAAAAAGAAGCAGTGCTGAGGGCCTGTTTAGTTAATAGCAGTGCTTCACACTTAGGTTGGGATGGGGAGCAGGATCAGGGGGTATTCAGTGAGTGGGAGTGTGAGGTTTGTGGGGTTTGAGGAATGTTGTTTTGAATCCCTTTGTCCTTGGCAAGGAAAGGTGTTTAGGACACAAGAATGCTTTTGAGTTCAGGGGCTGTTGAAGTGAAGGGAGAGGAATCTTTAGATATAGGATAATATTCCATATGTTGTTCTCAGTTGTCCTATAACTTAGTCTACAACAACTTGGAAGTGAGAAGTAGGGTCTCTTGCTGAACAGACTGCATTAGAAGAGTTATGTTCTACTTCACAGGCAGGTGCTATATAAAGGTGTCAGAAGATGAAGTTTGCAGTGTAAGTAGTGAATTTAAAAGGCATTGTTAGACCTGGCATCATTGGTGTGGGTCTCCCTTCCTTTTCTGCTGTGCCTCATGTGTTTTTCTGGTGTTAGATGCTTTGGGCACTGTGCCACTGCTGTCCAGTGCCACAGTGCACGTGCTCCCTATTGTAAATTAATGTATGAATTTGTGATTCCATGATTGGCTGGTTTGGTTTACCTGTCAGACCCTAGTACAGTGCACCAGGAGTGCCGAGAGCTTGTAAACTAAATACTGCTAGTGGGCTTACAGTACTTGTTGTGCCACCCACAGAAGCAGCCCGTAAAAGTGTGTCTAAGGACTGCCATTGCAGAGCCTATGTGCAGTCTGTTGACTGAGCACGTGCACCCACTTGCCAGTCCCTAAACCTTCCCTTTTCTTCATATCAGACACCCCTATGGTAGGCCCAAGGGCAGGGTGCATTGTAAGAATAAGGTAGGACCACCCCTGGTGTGTGTGGCATGTCCTAATAGTGAATTTCAGCCATTTTTGTTTTTCACTATTGCAAGGCTACTTGTTCTCCATAGGCCAGAATGGATTATTACATCCTATAATCCTAACTGACTCAGGGAACATGGTAGAAATTAGAGTTTAGTATGCCTGAACTCAGAATGATAAAATACATCTTTTAGTGAAGTTGATTTTAATATTCTGTGTTTGAAAATACCACTTTTAGAAAGTAGGTATTTTCTTGTCTAACTGTCCAAGCCTGCCTCTGCTAGATTGGGTATTCCTTGTCTGGAGTTTGAGTGACAAGGCTGGGGGATTCCAGGAGACAGAGTGAGTCATCCCAGTGGTGAATAGTGAGATCTGCATCTAGATGGGAGGGAGGAATTGCACCAGGGACCTGAATAGGGCTGTGCCTTTCCTCCACAATGCTGGCTCCACCTCCTGTGGTGTGTCTAATGTTTCTGCCCTGCACTGTGAAAGGAAAGAAGGAGTCCTGTAAATAGAGTGCTCCAGGACTGACCAGAACTGGTTTGGACTAGGCAAAGGCCCCTCTGTCCTCAGAGGACAAAGGATTTTGGGGTATAAGTATTGGGACCCTGATCCCAAGAATTTAGATCACTTTTGGACAAACAAGAAGAAACCTTTGCTGAGGAGAGGAACTTCAAGAAACTGAGGAGAGACTATCCCTAAGCTGAAGTGCTGCTCGGGGGATTGGCCTGCAGTGGTTGCCTGACTGCCAAAGAAAGGAGAGAGGAATTTTCTGTGTACTTTCATCAACTTGAGTAAGGATCTCCAAGGGCTTGGAACAGAGCTTGCCTCCTGCTGAAGTCTCAGGGACAACAAACTTCACCCACCAGCTCCTCAAGAGTTCTCCTGAAGTGCCTGCAGTTGTGTTGGACTTTTTGGGGACTTGCGTGTCGCAAAGAGCTGGAAGCGCGACTCAAGATCGAGAAGCGTGTCGCAGAACTGCCGCTGCCGCTTCACAACACAAAGCGCCTTGCATCGCCGGAGGAGAGGATCGACGTCACAGCAGATGCCGCCGCATCACCGGGAAGCGTGTCGTAGGAGTAGAGGATCGACGTCGCATCAGACGCCGCCGCATCTCCGAGAGGCGTGTTGCAGGGCCTGTCGCGGCTCATCACCGGAGAAGAGAATCGACGTCGCAGCAGACGCTGCTGCATCACAGGGAAGAGTGTCGCAGGGCCTGTCGTGGCTCGCATTGTTGTGGAAGCAACTCACATCGCCAGGAGAGAGGATCAACGTCGCAGCAGACGCCTCCACATCACTGGGAAGTGTGTCGCAGGGCCTGTCGCGGCTCGCATCGTGTCAAGCATCTCGCATCGCCGGGGAGAGGATCTACGTCGCAGCAGACACCGCCGCATCACCCGGAAGCGGGTCGCATCAAGGAGAAAGCGCCATCTTTATTTCTTTGCACCAGATCTTCAACGCATCACCATCCTTGCGTGACAGGGACTACCGCATCACCTTTCCTGCAACACTTTTGTTGCCCTGCTTCTCGCATCTAAAGGTACATTGACTCAAAGTGTTGCATTTTAAGATCTAAAGAGAACTATGCTAATTCTACCATTTTAAGTACAGTATTTTTGTTGTTTGTGGTCTTGTGATAAGTCTATATAAAGAATACTTATTTTTGATATAAAGCCTGTGTGCGTCTATCTGTAGTGTTGTCACTTGATTACTGTATGTGTTCACAAATGCTTCCCGCACTGCCTCTGAGATAAGCCTGTCTGCTCCTGCCAAGCTAACAAGGGGGTGAGCAGGGGTTATTTTAGGAGTGCATCACCCTTACCCTGACTAGAGGCAAGGGTCCCTATGTGTCACAAGTACCTACATGTGCCTACTAGAGACCCCCAAATCTAACAGGCATTAACCGCAAAATATTGCATAGTAGATGATTATAATTTTAAGAAAGGCTGTGCGTATCTGCGCCTTTACTTTGTGAAAGATGAACCTGTAGATTCAATATGTTATGAAAGCAAGGTAATGTGCCAGCATGATTAGTGACTAGCTGTAATGTGTTTTACAACCAAACAGATGCCTTCCTAGACGTAAAAAATGTAAATGCTGTCATGTCATTAAAATAATACATCAAAGGACGGACACTGACTCCGAATAACAAGCTATAAGTCCTGTTCCTTCTGCACTCTCTCAAAAGGACTACTTGATGAAACAATGTAACCATTATATAATTCCATGGCTTTGATGTACGGCTACTCCAAGCACTGTCAAACCCATGAAGTTTAATAGCTGAAGGGAACTGACTGAGTTGACTCTCTTTGTACTGCTTGTTTGCTATACCAAAATATTGGTGACACCAGGGCTCACAAACAGCCAAAGGTGCCTATACTGAGACATTAAACGGGCACGAAGCACCAGTAACCATCTCCATAGGAAACTGAAAAGGTTAGACAATGAGAAGGATCCTGGCTCAGGAGCATGAAGATTACATAGACATTAAACTACACCAAAGTGAGGAATAAATCCATGACTGGACAACAGCACAATATAAATAATGAGCTTGGACCTCGAAAGAGGAAAGAACTATTAAGCACCTACCATTCCAACACCCAACCACCACCAGTGGAAAACACCCATACAATGAATCTCTACAGTGGCATCTTTGAGGGCTAAGATAGCATCTCAAGGTATGGGACATGAATCCAGACATGCAGGTGAACGCCAACACTGAAACACTAACAAACCATTGAAGTGATGATCATAAAAAAGCAGATGAAAAAACAGGCTGCCTTGTTAAAGATCTCAAACGTCAATGGCAGACAATTGCACAGTAGTGGCTGGTGTTGTCGAATAGTGGAGGGGAAGCGGTTGGGAAGGACAAGTGACAAAATAACAAAATAAATAAATTAAAAATAACTTACCTGCAGCTGGCCGAGTTGCTCTTTGCTGCTCCTCTGCAGGCACAGACTCCACTGACGCTGCTCTCATGCTGCTGGAAGCAACATTTGGTTTGGCCCGAGTGCTTTGGATTTTCTCCCCTAGTGAGATTGGGAGCCTGTGCCTGCTGGCTCGGGTTGGAGATAGCTTCAGTGCGCATGATGGTTTGGCTGGCCTGAGACGGAAGGCTAAACTGTCAGGCGCACTGATCACAGTGCACTTACCACTCCTTCTACAGCCTGTCATCCCCATGGCCCTGCCCCCAAAGACTCCGCAAGAAAGGAAAAATAAAATGTTTTTATTACCATTTAATTTCCTGCCGTTTTGAGGCAGTTGGAGTGGGCGACACTGCTGCAGTTGTGTATAGAAAAATCACTACAAGCATGATCGAGACCCTACTTTTTTTATAGAAAGGAGGCTGAGAACAATATAACACAATCTCACAAATGAGATCCACTTGCACGAACTGCAAAAAGATATTGTACTAGCTGACAAGGCGATAAAGTCCCTAAAATTCTGAGCAAACCAGCTGTTACCCTTATGCCACTTTCCAAACAATTCATGGCAGAGGAACATTTCAGACTGGCTGCCTAAGCACAGCTCCAGCAGGGAGAGTGGACATTAGATGCTAATAGTTATTTGGTTATATCTATGAGCTACTGTATAACAGTCTAACACTTGTTTTCTGGATGAAATCACTAACTTTACTCTAGAACCCCAGTAATTGGGCCTGAAATTGTGGAGGAGATTGGATTTCCTTTCAGCTGAGGGTGGAATTACTAAATGAAAGCAAGAAGTTGACCTGGTGAAGAACAAGAGAACCGTGGGCTTCAACCAGCTTGTGAAAGGTCCACCCTACACCGTCATGGTATACTTTAATTCATTTCCATGTTTAAGATTGAACAGCAGGCCTAGTTTAACCCTTAATATTTACAGGCCACTCACTGACCACTTTCAGGAGTGCCCAAAAACTCCATGGACAATTCTTCTGGATCCAATAATTTGACACAGTAAGTACCATGTACTTCCAGAACATGTACAACACTGTTCAAAAGAAGGGCAACAGACAAGAAGGACCCCAAAGACTCTGTACTATCCTCTTTATAGCAATCTATCCAGGATACGCTGGAGGACTGCTGGAGACTGAGACCCTGTGCATTTGTGGCGTTTGCCAGGGGGACCTATACCTCCCAATATCCCTGCACCTGGAGGCATGAGTACCATGATGCTGCACAGAGGGTGGGACTACTCCTGATGAGCGCATTTAGTGCTGCCGGCTTCCCTGCTGCGTGCAAAACCCAGGCCATGGGAAGGCCCATTGGAGCCCGGAGGAGGCTGGGCTGGGCCAACCCGCTGACTTAAAGCCTAAAGGGTATTGCTACTATCTATCTCCCATAATCTATTTTCTTGGTTATATTGTTACATTAAGGGGTGCACTTTAATCTTGGAAAGCGTACTTTGATAGACCCATATTTTCTTTCGTACAGAGCCCGCACTGTAGTGTTAAACTCAGATAATGGGCAAAAGGAAGGCTGCAGATGATGCCTTTTGTTCTCCAATGGCAAAGAAAGATTGGAAATCAGCAGGGGGAACTGTGTGATGAACAGATTTGATTACCTATTGGGGAGACGTAGAGGAGATACTAAACCCCTCCATTGCACCAGAAGTTCCCCCTTCACCAGTGGTACCTACACGCCCTGTTCAAAAGAGAAGCCCTGGGCAGAAGGTGCCTGACATGTTTACTAACAGGAAGACCCGTGGCTCTAATCCTGTGAAAAACTGCCAGATCCCAGCTATTGCTGATCAGGGCAGTAGGGAAACCACACCAAATTGTGTTCCATACGGATGATGTATATAAAAACAGGTTTTCTGTATTAAGCGCTCAAGGGAACGAAGAGTATCGGGGGAAGAGAGAGCTACCTTTATTCATCCAAAGACACCTAGGGCACTAATTGATGGCGATAAATTGTTGGAGATTATTTTGGAATTGAGGGAAGAGGTACAGGATCTGAATTTGGTTATGAAAAGTTTGGAGGGGAAGATTAATGGGACTATGTTGCATAAGAGCCTTATGCGGGTTGCACAATCCGAGGGTTGTATTGGGGTGTCAAAGTCTCCAAGGCGTTGCATTCCCCTTCCAGCACAAGGGGTTATGACTTCAAGGCCTCCCATATTTCACACAGCACAGGGGACTGGGATCCGGTTATTCTCTTTCACCACTGATAAGCAGAGCTCAGGGGTGTCCCAGGGAGTCTACCATCAGGGAGGAAGGGGTGAGTGTAGGGCGGGCACGAGCAGAAGTGACCTTCTACGTGCCACCAAATATGGGAATATGTACATATAGAGGGAAACCTGCAATGGATTATAATGCCCTAGGTATACAACACGCCCCCCGCCCCCCTGCTCCACCATCTCCAGGGAGGGCACTAGTGTTTAGAGGAAACAAGCCCACAGGGTTACCACTCATTAACCTGCTCCAGATCGCTTCATCCAGAGTTCCCAACATCACTGAAGGATATAGAGATTGACAGGGTACCTTAACTAATAAAGTAATTCATTGGTTTCGGAATGTCAAAAAGTGCCATTCACTCATTAGGAACAACATCATGAGAGCTGAGCGGATTGTGATCCTTGGGAGCCTCTGTGATCTGGTGAGAGTGACTCAGAAGGACCAATCCTTTGTTGATAGTCTTCTTTACATGGATGCCCATAGAATCTGCACTGCTACCACCCAAATACAGATTAAATACACAGATATATAGATTGCCCATATGTCCCATAATTAGAAGACCAACGCTCCCATTGGTATACCAGGTTGGATGAAATCGATTGACTGGGCACTATTGCTGTCTGTCAGTTATCACTCTTTTGGGAATGGGGTGCGAGATCTAGAGCCCACGGATAATGTGAGATCATACATACTAGAAGGGAACTGTAAAGTAACTACCGTAAGCATGTCTGGTCAACTGCTAGGGATCGAGGGAGCAAACTCTCAGATGGCCTTGAATGGGTTGATTAGCAAATTCACGTAGGAGGGGGCTAATGCTTGGGAAGGGTAGGAAGCCTCCACACTTACCACCTGTAACTTGATCAAAATCCTTTCTTGGAATGAGGACGGTATTGGGCCTAGGCTGGCGGATTCTCATTGGGGAGTGTTTGTAGATGGTCATGACATCTGCCTATCAGGAACAGGTGTTCTTTTTTTGGTATCTATGCTTCCTCATCACACAGAGGAAGGCCTTTAAGGGGTTTAGTGATATGGGGAGTGCAAATCTCCATTGCTCAATAAGAGAATTACCACTTAATACCCAGGTTGTGCTGGCAGTTAGGGGGACTTTAATGGTGCAAATCATTATTGTTGTTTAATGTGTATAATCGGGCGATTGGCAGGAACGAAGAAACCAAAGCCATAAGTACACTTGAGGACTTTCTCCTGGATTATAAGGGAAAAGGAGAGGTACTGATAGCCGGTGATCTTAATTCCGACTTTGAGTTACTCCTGCCCCGGATCTAAATGTAACCGCTGATATAGATGCAAAATGGAGAATCCCTCCCATAGACCTCTAAATGCATTTTATTCCGGCATCACCCTGAAACAGCTCAGGAAACTACAGAACGTCCAAAATGCCGCAGCCAGACTTGTCCTCGACATCCCTCGCCACAGCCACATCACTCAACACGCTTTACAACTCCACTGACCCCTAACCAACAATAGATTTACCTTCAAGCTCCTCACACTTGCCTACAAAGCTCTCCATGACGCAGGACCAGCATATCTGAACAACTGCCTTTCAGTTCACGTACCTGCCAGACAACTTTGTTCCGCCCAACTTGCCCTGGCCACCGTCCCACAGATTCACATGACCAGAACTGGAGGAAGATCCTTGCCCTACCTCTCTGCCAAGGCCTGGAACACCCTGCCCCTCCAGCTCAGGAATTCCCTGTTGCTGACCCAAATTAGGAAGGATCTCAAGAACTGAGTCTTCTACTGAACCTCCATGCCAAGATGGATCAGTACCCCCCCCACCACCTCCACCACCTTGAGATCCTTATGGGTTGTAGTTTACAAACCCCTGATTGATTGCTTGAAATGGACCTCAAGGGCTGCACAGCTGCTGGCATTTATCCTAAAATGTGACAGTGAAGCTGTAAACGGAGGTCTATGTCAGATGGTAAGGGCAGCCTTGCGTATAATCGACCTGCCTACTCTATTATTTAATAAGTCTGATGGGATGGCCACTTATGCACGATATGGTCAATAGTGATCATAACGCCCTTAGTCTGTTGTTTGTTGTTGGGCTCGCTGGCTCAGGTTCCACATGCCAAAGGCCATGTACAAGAAGGGAATGTTGTGCTTTCCAGCAATGGGAAAGGTGTTATGTGGGGATGGGTTGAAAAACACCTGGAAGCCTTGGCAAAGTTTGTAAATAAGATCAAAAACAGCTAGTGATATTGAGTAGGCTACTCCCAGTGGAGAACCTTGAAACTCTCTTCACCGACATTAGAGACATTCTGATTCAGAGCCCCAAGTGTCCACCCAACCCTCTGAAGGAAGCTGCGTGGTATACCTCCAGAGGAAGAAATGGTTGCTGCCACTGTGCACAGACTTGGGTGTTAGGAGACATTTGGATTCAGCAAGGATTCTAAGAACCGATTGCTCCAGGCTTTGAAAATCGAATTGTATCTGTGCCGAGCAGGAGCTGCAGTGATTTAACAATCCTATGCATATATGACGGAAGGCCCTGGAAATTGCTGCTCTTATATTATTGATTTTTTTAATGTATCCTTTCTGTTTTTATCTTTGTATGATTATATTTTAATCTAGGATATGCATGTTCATTAGAAGAAAATGTACTTTATTGCTAAAATTGGAGGCCTTGCCGGTTATAAAAATTCTGGTTTGTTTGTGTGGTTTAATGGGAATGAATGGGCCTAATTGCCTTGTTTTCAATGGAACCTGAATGTTGTATGAACGCAGAGATTCCGACTAAAATGCCTTAAATTTTCCCAGCCCTTTATGTTTTGCATGGCCCTTTTATGTATCATGATCATTGGTTTTATGGTGTTTTAATGTACTTTTATGATCTTAATGCGCGAGTAAAGTTATATGATGAGGTTAATATTCAGGACATAACTAAACAGAAAAACCCAAAGATGATGGTGAGAAATAAGTGCTGCAAACAACGACTTTACCATCAACAATGTGAGGAGACGAAACCTGGTACAAATAATTTTCCCACAGTGATGCAAATGCCACCAGATGCAAAATGTGTAGGAGAGTTTGAAATAATAGTGGAGCAGACAAAAGGAATAAATGCTGAATTTACCGTCTCACTGAGGCACCAAGCAGAGACGAATATTTAACTTTTTTGTTTCATATTTTTATAGCTTTGTCTTTCCTATGAAATTTTTCAAACAATCAAAAGAGAACAAACATGTCGCTGGGCTCGTAGACTACATAAGGCGCGGGTGCGACTGCCTTACTATCCAGATATTCCTTGGAAATTTCTGGAGGAGCTGCCACATGGAGGGGGCTGGCGAATGTTGAAAGATTGGGCAGAAGCAGGCGCATCAACCCTCGAATCCCTCTTTGAGGATGGAGTACTCGGCTCATTCGAAGAGTTTCAGTCCCGGTATGGTTTTGTCTCCTCCACGGTGCTGTGACAGCGGCCAGGCGCAAACACTGGGGAGGGACAGCATTGGAGCCCCCTCATTCCACAAGCTGCCAGTATAGTTACGTCATCGGGGACCTTTAAGGCCATTACTTGTCTTTATAAAAAGATCCTGTGATCCTCACCCTAGAGGCCCTCAGAAGGGAGGAGGACCTGGGCATTCCCATACCGGAGAGTGAATGGGGAGCGATGCTGCAACACACACCTAAGGTTTCTAGGAATCCCAGGTTTAAAAGTAATACTTTGTATGTGCTACATAGGGCATACCTTATGCCTGGAAGAATTGCGGGACATTTCGCAGTACAGTGAGCCCACCAGTAAGATGCTTGTATTTCCACAAAATGCTAATAAAATATGTAAACAAAAAAAAACCATTATTAAAAAGAGAGAACAAAAATGTCTATGCGCTGGTTACAGAATAGTGCTTTACTGGTAATGTAACTATTGTATCTGAATGTAAAACAATAGGCACAGTTTGAGTGCGAATTCCCTCCTTATTTACCTTATTGTCACAGTTCTTCGTACATAGAATTTGAATGAAGGAACCAGGATGATCACCCAGCATAGACCATTTATTCCAAAGAGTACTACTTCTGGTTCCCACATTTTCACAAACCTTTAACTGCACTTTACATATCTCTCTCATGGGCATGCACCAGCTTTTTTCGGGTCCTTTGTAGTCCTACCTACCCATGTTCTCTGCATATGTCCCACCCCATTATCATTCAATCCAGTGAGAGCAACCCCAAATCACTCCATATACCCAGCACAGTGATCTTTATTATCAAAATGGTTTAATTCTTGGTTGCCAATAACTCAGTGCACTCCTTCCAGAAATTTAGATACCTTTACATACCCAAATATTATGAAGGAAGGTACCTTCCTTCCTTTTGCAAGTTTAATAAGTACAAACATTGATCCCATGATGTCTCATCCCTCGGATGTATGAGTACGTTCGCCCAATTGGCGTTCTGCACCCTCTCTTAATTGGCCTCCTATTTTTCCCTTGGGCTCCCCAGGAAGTCAGATGTATTATTTCTCAACTCCTTGTATAGCTTTGATTTTTTTTCCTGCTGTGAGTTTGTCAGCCAGCACTCAGGCTTCTACATGCGGGTAGTTTGTACAGTTTCCCATTCAATTCCCCATACACAAACAAGTTCAAATAAAACTCCTCACACACACTTGTAATGTACTACATGTCATTGGCTGAGCATTCCTTAACAATTGAATCTGCTTCGCAAACCTTCCAGATACCTCAGCTCATTCTGGCTCCAACTTGCAAACATCCCACCCATACGGAAAATCAGATCACGCCTTGTATATCGCTCCTCAAGTGTGGAATGACCCGCCACTACACATAAGAGCCTCCTCCTCACTTCTTGACTTCTGCAAGGAGCTGAAGACCTGGCTTTTCCGGTAGTCCCACTAGACTCTAGGTCTTGCTAAGTTTACACCTGTTCAGCACCAGGTTACCCTCTTGGATGTCGCTGTGCAAATCTCGGTAACAGAACAACTTACCAGCTGTCCCACGACATGTCTCACCTGTGGGTAACTGTACATAGTGAAATGTCCCCAAGCCTCCCAGTCCCACCAAGTGCACCAGATATGTGATGCCAATTAGGTTAAACTTTCTAAATACTTTTATTCTTGTATCTCCTACAAGTGCTTTTCCTGGACATAAGGAAGTTTCTTTAGTTCATTTCACTTTCCTCATGTATATGGTTGTTTACCATACTTCAACCTCCGCTTTACAGGTCTGCAGCAATTGCTCAGTACTTTGTGCACAGTAATGTTATTGGAGATAGGTTCTGTTTTTCAGGGAAAGGGTCTGTCAATTTTAGTGGAAAATGCAGAAATGGTGTTTTAATCTGCTTTACCAGTATTTTGCCTGGGAACAGCTAAACCCAATAAAATGAAAAGAGCTTTGGTGATTTATTTTCTGTGGGTACATGTTAACATTAATGTAGGCACGCTAAGCAATCGTACTCTCTGCTAAATGGTTTGCAGATGCAGTTTCCCACATTAGTGGCCACACAACTGAGTATACCTGTGTTGGGTCCCCAGGCGTTAAACGTGTAATACTACCTGTATTACAGTATTTACAAAACACGTAATAATATTGAAAACATTGTTTTCCTTATTACTTGTTTTGATCTTTATTTTTATAATGCCTTATGCTTGTATATGAAATATTTTACTGCCACACATTATTGGTTACATTCTGGACATTCTTTGGACCGTGAGTCAGGCAAATTGAGGAGTTGTTAACTTGTTATTGTGCTTTTAATTTCGTACGTGCTACACTTTATACGTGCCTGTCAGTAGGCAGTTGATGCAATACGGTGGTTTAAATAAAAAAATAAAAAAATAAAAAACAATAATGTAGGAATGTACCAGTATTAGGCAATATGCACCCTACCTAATGGGCAATAAGGTCATTTTAGGGGCACGTAGAAGCGAGTAAGCACTGGACAGTTAAGTCACCGATCTATCTCACTAGGCTAGGTGGTATCATGTTATAAAATAGACAGGGAAACTGCAACCGATAGACAAAAGCAGTAGGGCTATCCACATTCTGGGCCCTTTTCGTTCTCTTGGTTCTTGTATCTGTAAAGCACCTGTTTCTTCGGGAAGCACCAAAAGTGAGCTGAAAGGCTCCTTTACCCAATTAGCACTTGGCCACACAAGGAGTTTAGCTAAATCGAGTTGAGTTGATTTACAGCTACTTCTCCATGAAGCATGCACCCACTGCACTCACTCACTTGCCAGTGATAGGCACATTCTTCTGGTAGCTGAACTCTTACCAAGATTTGTTTCCTATTACAAACACCAATACAACATTGCATGTAAACCACCAGGATTGGCACACCATTGCTATACCTTCAACATCACAAACAAGCACTTTTATTCGTGAAATTAGACCCACATGCGGCTTACTTTCTTTTCTATTGCTTAGTATTTCTTTTGGGTTTTTCTCACTTATGTCTCTGAAATGCTTTGAAACCTTTTTTTCTTCACCACTTGCCATCTGCACACCACCCAGCCTCCTGCATCAGTGCAGACCATACCTCAGCAAGGAGCTGTACCTGATGCCAGAGTCTCATGGCCCAAATACTGTGTGACAAACATATTATGCAGTATATATAATTTACAAAAATATCACAGCTTTGAAGTTAATAATAGAATACCAACAACCAATGAAGTGCTCTTTATGTAACCGATATTTAGGCCACACTAACTATGTCAGAGGATATTTTCATTATAAATATTCGCCGTGTAGCTGTCTAAACCCTCTTGGGTAAATGACGCAGTCACAGCAAGTGACCATTCCCGTGTTCACTAAGGCACCCACGTACAGCAGGCTTTCTATCACTGTTCCTGATTCTAAGAAGGGTAGTGTGATAAAGTACCTCTTTTTGCGTGGTCACCCCTAGTTTTGTGGACTGATGCTGCAGTGTTTTTTTAACTGTGTGCCCTGGGAAACTTCCAACCTGGACCTAATGCATGTGCATTGTCTTATTCCTAACTGGCTGATTTAACTTTCCTATTAGGCCATGGTATATGGTATCTAAAAATATACCCATGGCCTGGAAAGTTAAATGTCACCTATGGATTATAGCACTATTGTGCCGTCCACTATTGTGACAGGGAAAGCCTGACTTCAATCCTACCTCTGTAGTCTGGCTGCTGCAGTTTTAAAACTGCAGTCTAAACTGTCAAAATGTTAGTTTTGACAGGAGAAAACCTCCCATTTAAATATTAATACACCACCCCTATCTAGTCCTTGTAGCCCACAAGTATTTAAAAGTTGGAAATATAGAAATTTAGAGTTAACATGTCCTTACAGAGACTAGCCCCCCCAAAGCTATTTTCATTCTAGCAAGGCTGGCCCACAGAAAAACACTGGGAAGCAGCATTAACTATTAATTCTGCTATCTCAGGCTAGGGACCAGTTAGAAAAATTATACAATTACAAATGTTATTATCTATTAGAAACACAACTTATGAGTGAAGTCGGATTTTGTTAATAAATATTAAGGAAAGTGTACTTTTAAATAGTTACAATTTCCCTGCCTGAAGATCCTGAGGTTCATTTGTAAGAGCCTCCCACTGTCACCCAGCTGGTAATTAACCCTGATACGGTTTGCCTGGCTGCGGAAAGGTGCTTTTGTTCCCTGGCAACTGTACCAGTTGGGCTGTGCCCAGAAACTTAATTTACTTCCCATACAGATGACACCTGAACAGGTCTTTCCCTGTCTCCCGGGGAGGCAGGCTATGACCCAGTGGGATAAAAGCTGCCCCCAGAACTGGTTTGGAGTGACCACAGATAAGGTGCTGGAAATTACCATATCCACACGTCTGGTTAGGTAATCACGCTCTGCACAATGGGAGAAGGGTTTCTCCATCATGGATTTAGTCAGTAAGGGGCACTGTGGGATTGTTTGCAGTAGGGCACACAGGAACAGCTGCAAAAGTGGGTATGGTTACCCCAGAGATCTTCTATCCTAGTGCTTAGGAGTCGCCACCACCCACAAGCTAGAGCCAGTCATACATTTGGCACTCCAAGACATATTCTTCAGCACACTCTGGACCTGTGGAAACACAGAAGATGAACTGCACCTGCTGTCTGAGACTTGTGAGATCCAAAGGGCTGAACCTGCTCCCACTGTAACAAGGACAAAGAAGTGGACTCCAAGGATCAGATGGCTGACCTCTTGTGTCACTGTAGGGACACAACAAGCTACAAAAGGCCTTTTTCTTGTAGTGACCAGTACTGAATTGACCCAACCTGGACCCTGCCGGTGGCATCTGCGGGAGTGAGACTTGAACACAATGCTGGAGGACCAGAGCAAACCTGCCAAGTCAACCTGCCCAAGGCGCAACCTAACTGGGCTGAAAAAACAGGTTTCCCCCCTCTCTGAGTTTCTGCACGCCAGCAAATTAGTTTCAGAGGGACCTCGGTAAGAAGGTATCAGAACAGAGCCTCAACCTTGCCTCACTGGAAGGCAAATCACCCCTTGCGGGGTTTATACATCTTACCTAAGCCTTTTTTTGTTGCCTTGCGCGACAAATTGACAACATAAAGGCTTAGAATATCTGGGCCTACGTCTTAAGCTAGAATTTCCAACTTGGTAGAACCTGGTTGCTGTATCCAACTGAGCTCCATCGTGGTCGGCCTGAAATTGCGCCTAGGGTCTGCTTTACCGTGATCATTGGCTTTCATTGGTGCTTTGCACTTTTGGCACTATTTTTACTTATATCTTTGAAAATTATTATCTCCAGTTCATCTTATTGGATTTTTGTCATTTTGGAGTCATTTTTGCTCTTTTCCTATTTTTATAAAGGGGTGTGGGTTTTTTGTTGTGTTGTGTTTTTTAGCTTTAAATATTTTGGTATTACAAAGCGTTTTACACATTTCTATAAGTTAAGCCCGTCTGCTCTGTGACATAGCTACAAAGGATTGCGC
The DNA here is from genome assembly GCF_964261635.1 of Lissotriton helveticus. Classification (NCBI taxonomy): domain Eukaryota; kingdom Metazoa; phylum Chordata; class Amphibia; order Caudata; family Salamandridae; genus Lissotriton; species Lissotriton helveticus. The sequence continues at coordinate 32,642,423 of NC_136060.1, read as the reverse complement.
TCAGGTTTAAATTCCTGAAGCATTTTAAAGGACCTAATAGGAGAGTGCCTTCATTCCTTTTGTTGGACCTCAATCTACCCCAACTAATAAGCCCCTTTCTCACAGGCAGCGATACGGGTTGTGATGCTTGTACTGAAGACATCCAAGATAAAAGTACTACTCCACTGCTTTCAATAATTAACTTTTATTTTAAATACAGGTATGTGGAAAGACTGGAATATTTAACCAAGAGCACATAGCCCTTGCTAATGGTGAATGGATTTACCTGACCACCTCTCATAAAAGAGGAGCAAAGTACATATACAAGACTGGAGACCTATTTACAACAAACACAAATGGGAAAAACATGATTAAATAGTAAAGATATGTACTCAAGTTCTTGTTTATTCACCCCGCATTCAGTGAACTTGGGCGTGTAGGGAGAGTTGCAGAGGTTCTTATTCACATGTGAGGTCTTGCTGTGACGTCAACATATTATACTCAGAATATACCACCGTAGATCACACACAAGGCACTATAACTTAATTTATGTTTATTGATAACTTACATGTATTCTGGTTCTGATATAATTGTTCTATTTAAATACAAAAAAAATAAGTCATGATCTAGTGGACATCTTTGAAGTATTTTACAATGTTGCTCCTCCTCTCTTTGGATTCGTCCGGATAGCCTTCACTATTTCCCTAGGAAATACCCCATTGTCCATTAAACCACATGCATATGTTACAAAACTCATCCGAGACAATTTCACTGGCTAGTTTTTTCAGACTTAAACATATTTCTTGATTTCATCGTACAAGACTAGCACGAACGCTCCACCCATTCCTCTCAGTACATTTGACCAGGCGCCTTTGAAGAAAGCTTTGGATCCTTCGTCTTTGACGATCTTCTTCCAGCAGTCGATTGTGCCCTTGTACATGATATCAGCTATAGAAACAGAAGTGCACAGGTATGAGTTACTGTAGAGATAATGAACCCTCAAAACCAACATTCACATCACAGAGCAACAACGTGAGACCTAAAAGTACTATTAATTACAAAAGAGATCCCCTGACACTTTCTAGTTTTTTTTAAAGAAGTCACCAGGTGAATGATTTCACAACAGGTCTCAAAACCCAAGCAGACATCAAACAAAGGAAAACTCTGAAATGCCCATTGTTGGTGATTGATAGAAATACTGGGTAAAGATAACTATCTTTAGTACTGTCTAATGCACACTAGATGGCCCCTTTAAGGATGTTTACAATGTAGAGAATTGTTCGCACAGAAATTATACTTGTGCTCGCAAAGTAGAGTGGAGTATGTAGAGCTTCTTAAGCCACTAGCATGTGGGGCAAGAGCAGGTCTTATGGTCAGGTTGACCACACTTTAGGTCTTCTTTGATTTATCTAGCGCTTATTAGACAAGGTATCTAAGGTGTGATGGCAAATGATGAATAAGGATTTTCTAAAAAATTAACCACATTTTGGATATTTCACACAAAGTAAAGTAAAGGTGGTGTAATTTAAACATCCCTAAAAATAGTTATCTTTTCCACTCTGAACTAAACCAATGAAGACATAGGCTCTGTGCTAATTTTGAAACACCATGCATTGACTTACATCTACCTTTTCAGCTCAGTAGCTACATGAGTACTTTTGCTTACAGAACCATTGATTTTGAAGATCTGCTCGTGCCCACAAATACTCTCATTGTATGTATATACTCAGCTCATAGACTAAATCCGAGTAGAATTCAGTATCATGTGTCCTGGAACTGAAATCATGCAATATTTTAAGTTGTAGGTTTGTGCACATTGTGTACTTTCACATTGTGTACTTTCACAAAGACTTGACAGGGATGAAAATAATTTAGACAGTAGGTAAAACATAACACATGCATGCATTGTATGGGTATTCCAATGTTCAGTGTTCTAATTATGTGTGATGCGCATATATGGTATAAAGTGCATCCCATATGTATGTATATGGTAGGAGGAGAAACAGTAAAGGAGATTGACAGTGAATCCCACTGGAGACTTTAGGGTGCACATGAAGGTGAGATGGTTGACTATGTTGAAGGCTGCTGAGAGGTGAAGCACTATGAAGAGCTGGGGTTTTCTTCATCTGTGGTCAGTAGGGCATTGTGTGGCCCTGCGTGGCTTGGTAAATGTGGAGTAATGCGCTGAAACGCAAGTCGCTGCCTTTCGTCACTCTGCCCCAGAGAGGCATTATATGGGTTTTCTTAAACATCCACCCATGAACTTTGGCGCATTCGCAGATTTACCATTAGTAAACCTGGGAATGCATCTAAATGTGACACCTCTGCAGGGAAGGCGTAACAAGGAGAAATATCTTTATTTCTCCTTGTTTTTTCCCTATTTCTATGTATGCTGCATTATGCAGCACAAGTAGAAAGAGGGAAATGCCTCTGAGGATTGTTTTTGTGCAGGAAGGTATCCTTTCCTGCACAAAAAGAATCCTGCTTACAACGCAGATACCCGTACACCATGGTACAAGGGTGCCTGCATTGGCGCTAGGCAGCACATGGTGCGTCAGCACAGGCAGCGAGCAGGAATGTGCCTTCTAATGTTAAATAAGGCGCATTCCTGCCCTTTCTCTTTCATGCAGCGAGGTGACTTGCTGGCTGCATGAAAATTTGATGAATATGCCTCTTGTTTTTTTTTAGGTCGAACATTTGAGACCTCTTGTATATACTTTAGTATATACTTATATACTTTAGTATATACCTATTTGTGTATGTACTTAGTGGGCTTGGGAGATCTGCCCTAGGACTTGTCTGCTTTTGCTTAGGGACTTTTTTCCTGTTCAATTGCCTCTATTTAACTATTTTGATAGAAAACGACCAGCAGAGTTCAGTAAAATACCAGAATCGCTTTAGCATTCTCTAGGTACCAGTACATAGAAATTGTCTTCTATGAGCACCCGTAGACAATATTTTTTTCAAATATTGTATTTTCAGTGATATGACCACTGAAGGCCCTGATTTTATATTAAAAACAGAGCTTTGGACTATACCATTTCCCAATGAAAAGGCAATATTTCTTTCTATATATTGTCATACCTGGCGTGTCACCCAGTTTGGTGCTTAATTTCCCTCCATGGTAAAGAACTGTAGATGTTTCAGTACCCAGGCTAAGGTGATGCATAGCTAAATACATATAAGGTCCCAAAGGCGAGACTGATTGCATTGCAAATGCTTGTTTATATGAAAGAGATAATATGGTTGCACTACGAGTGTGGCTGATGGAGGAACAAATAGGTAGAATGGCTGGATACTGCATCTTGAGGAAAGTGTGGCTACAGAGGGTATCCTTCTCCATCGATACCAGATGGTCTCTCTATCCCTAAACCAGGGTATTCATTTATGCATCTGGTTAAAGGTAAGACAATTTCTCACCATTTCATGACAACACAGTAGTGTTCAGATTAGGCACCACTATTATCATGACTAAAACCCCATGCCCAGTTTAGGCGTTATTGGGGGCTGAGACATATAGACACCATTTAGGATGACTGGGACAAAATTCCCATTGTTCATCAATCTCTATCCTTTAAAATCTTACGCTGTGCACACACCAGTAAAGATATTTCCTTAGGGTTTACACAGAGGTCATTTTACAATAAGATCTGGATCCATGACTATCCAGTTACTTTTATTAAGAACTCCTTTATACAGAGATGTGGTGCACCCTGATGGTATCTTCCTACCATGGTGGGATGAGTTAGTCTACAATGAAGCATGCCACAAAATGTGGGTGAGGCTTCCTCATCCAATATAAAAAGATATTTCTTTCCAAACCGGCTCCCTCTCAGGAATTGTGTAATTCATTAGACACCTTCTTCGTCGAAAAAATTGCCCTCATTAAAAATAATATTTTGCCCCCAACCCCAGGTTCGACCCCTATTTCCATTTCTGCTAATCCATTGGTGTTAGACCACATCCCTCCTATATCTAAACCAGAATTTCTGGCCCTCTTAAATAGAGTAAACTCTGGATCCCCAAATGACAGCTGCCCCCCTAAGGTCTTAAAAAAGCCTTTCTAGCCTGCCCTGATCCCCCTCTTTCTCTACTTAATAGTTCTTTGACCTCTGGTATTGTCCCCGATTTTTTTAAATGCGCCGCAGTAACGCCGCTCCTTAAAAAACCTAATGCGGATCCTCTAGTACTGAGCAACTTCCGCCCCATTTCCTTACTCCCCTTTCTTAGCAAAATCTTAGAGGCTCATGTGACCAATTGTCTTAGTGCCTTCATTGAGTCCTCCCAATTCCTGGATCCCCAGCAGGCTGGCTTCCGGCCGGGACACTCGACGAAGGCGGTTATTGTGGCTGTGATGGACGAGCTCAGGAAGGGGGCCGATAACAACATTCCCCAGGCGCTTGTGCTCCTGGATCTGTCGGCTGCCTTCGACACGGTCGATCATAATCTTTTGATCGACCGTGTCGATAGAGCCGGCATCCGGGGCGCAGCGCTAGGATGGATTAAATCCTTCCTGCTCCACCGCTCCCAGGCTGTTCGCCTATCTTCCTTCTCGGCCACCCTTGTAAAACTAACCTGTGGGGTCCCTCAAGGGTCGGCCCTTTCACCGCTGCTATTTAACCTGTATATGCAACCCCTGATTCAATCACTACATAACTACCCCGTCACTATTTTCAACTATGCTGATGATATTCAAATGGTTTTCAATCTTAACTCTACACCTACATCCATCGCTAACTTTCAGTCCACCATGTCCTTTATTGGAGAATGGATGTCCCAAAGCCAATTGAAATTAAACCCCAACAAAACGGAGCTGGTTTTAACAGGAGGCCCTCTCAATCCCTGGAACCCCAACTTTTGGCCTCCATCTTGGGGCACCGCTCCTTCCCCCTCTGAATCTGTAAAGAGCTTGGGGGTTATCATCAGCAGGGATCTCTCATTGGTACCCCAGATTAAGGCAGTTTCTTCATCATGCTTTTTTCAGCTACGACGAATTCGAAAAATCTCCAGGTTTTTGACCACTGAGGCCCTTATACTGGTGATTATGGCTCTGGTCATCTCCCGTCTTGATTATGCCAACGTTCTTTACGTTGGCATCCCGGCCTACCAACTCCGCCAATTACAACTGGTGCAGAATCAAGCGGCGAGACTCGTATTTCGTCAACCTAGACATCAACATGTCTCCCCCATACTGAAAAAGCTTCATTGGCTACCAGTGATGAAACGTGTCTTTTCAAACTTGGTTGCACCGTCTTCAAATCCTTGACTGGCCATGGCCCGGGTTTTATTACTTCCAGGATTCACCGCTACGTTCCCTCCCGTAACTTGCGCTCCCTGCATCACAACCTTCTGTCAGTCCCGTCCTTTAAGCGGAAAAAACACGGCGGCCTCGGGTTCTCTTTTCTGGCCCCTAAAACTTGGAACTCTTTCCCCCACGAAATTCGATCAACCACCTGTTACATGCTGTTGGAACTGGGTAGCCTGGCCTAGGGCAAGACATGCATTTCAGAGGCACAGTGTTAAGGTTGCAGACCACCCAAGAATAAAACCACGCAATAGCACACAAAAGAAAACGCTACACCAAAAATGTTAGTAAAATATGAGCTGTTTTATAAAAATAATATACTCTTTGGTTTAACTCTTAATATTCACACAGGGAAAATTTACACTTAGTTCAGGAGAAATTATAACACTGTTTGTCTGTGGAAAAAGAATCACAACTCAATACATGCGACTTGTAAATATGCTAGTCTTTCACCAGTACTAAATTGACATTTTATGCAGATTCCCTTTTGGAGAAGAAAACCTATTAATTGGGAAAATTATTGTAGTCCCCACTAAGGTGCTACTTAAGTCACCAGCTTTTACATCACTAGAGGTTCTATCATTCAACTTAGGCAAAGCTTTTAAACAGGTTTAAACAGGACTTATACTCTATAACTGATCTCAGTACTTGCAATAACACCTTGGATCTGCAATGCAAATTATCACCAATTCCTGTAGCACATTACCTTTAAATGGGCATTATACAATATTTGGCAGTTAACCTTTATGCCCACTCAGGCCAGTTAAGTATGTCTTGCACTAGATTCCTGCTCCTCAGAGCTCCTAATCCACCCTGGGAGGCAAATTGTTAGGCATAGGCATAAGTTAGAATTATTCCTTGGGCTTAGAATTCCCCTGAGGGCCCCACTCCTTACTGTAGCGTGGAGACGATGTTGTCCCAGTCTCCACGCGTCGCTGCTCTCTTGAAGCTCCCTCGAGGTCTCACTGGCCTCACACTACTCCCTCCCGCCGAGCCAGCTGCTTATTTGAGGCTGGGGCGGGGGAATAGCGAAGAGCGCCTTCAAAATACCCCCTTTTCCGCTCCAACTACTTTCTTGCTCCTGGGGTGAAGGAAGAACAGAGCGCCCTTCCCAGGCCCCCTTCTCTACTCGTGCCAGCTCCTTCCTGAGGCGCTCGAGTGAGAGGGGCGCACTGGTTACCGGAGCATGCGCGGAGCGCTCCTTGCTCCTCAGTGGCTGCTCCCGCCTTTGCAGATCCGGCTCCGCCTCACGGAGCCCGGCGGCTCAACGGGGCATGCGCGGGAAGGTAGCGTCTCCTCTCTAGAGACCGCGCTGGACACACCGCGCTGTCCCTCTTCTCCTCTCCTCACCTCCGGGGCCGCAGTTGCAGGTCGGAATCAGCGCCGCCTCACCTCGCGCTGGAAATGGCAGAACGGCTTGACAACTCGCCGCCTCTGCTCCCTCAGCACGCAACCACCGGCTGCCACGCAGAGTATCTCCTCATCCCACTACCTCCGCTGCCACAGGTAGGAAGGGGGGCTCTCTGGGGGTGTAGCGCATTGGGGCTTCCCAGAAGTCGGTCAGCTACCAATTTAATGAACTGAGCAACAGGGGAGGGCACCAGAATTAGCCCTACTTCGATCAGGATCCTTAAGCTGGCACAGTCTCTGTTGGGATCCTTAAGCTGGCACAGTCTCTGTTGGGATCCTTAAGCTGGGCAGAGGACTGCGCTCCGCAGCGCTGCAGTCTCCTTCTCCTACAGACTTCCCCTATAGTATTTAGAACAGGGGCAAGCCAGGCGCCCAGGGTCTCCAAGTAACTTCCCACAGCGGGGCCAGGACAAGTAACCAACAGGGGAGTAATGGGTTGGACCAATAAGGCAGATTCCCAGTCCAGGGGGTCAACCCTCAGTCTAACCTCTTTCCCACCCTCAGCTACCACCTGTCCTCCAGCTGACTTCCACAGGTAGACAAAATGGCTGCCCCGCATTCCGCCTTTTATAGGCTGCCCTTCAATGGTCCAGCATGGACCAGAAGGTTCTGGAATGCCCTATGTTAGGCTATGGCCAAGTTCTGAGTGTGACAGTTGGGGCAGTTGGTGGCCACCATTTTAGGTGGTGCCAACTTTCCTGTCAGAACAGGCCTCTGGGTCTGAGGTAAAAGATTATGGAGGGGAGAAAGAACACCTATCCCCTTGACCAACACCTATAAAAATAGTAGACAGAAAAATAGTAAGGGTATGAGGGGCAAAAAGGGGACAAAATAAAGAATAATGAGGAGGGACTGCGCAAAAAAATCCAGACAGGTCTAACACGCGTCCCCCCCAGCTGAAAGTGGGGAGAACTATCCAACCCCTTGGGAGTCCTCTTCACTAAGGCGGAAATACCTGGAGAGACCGTCTGCATTGGCGTGGTCCACTCCAGGCCGATGTTCCACCCGGAAGTCCATTCCCTGTAGGGAAATGGACCACCTCAACAGCTTGGGATTTTCCCCCTTCATTTGCATCAGCCAACGAAGGGGGCGGTGGTCAGTCTGAACCAGGAAGTGCGAGCCAAAGAGGTATGGCCGCAGCTTCTTCAGAGCCCACACCACCGCAAAAGCTTCCCTCTCAATTGCACTCCACTTCTGTTCCCGGGGAAGCAGTCTCCTGGATAAGAAGACTACAGGCTGATCCAGGCCCTCTTCATTTAGTTGCGATAACACTGCCCCAATGCCATGTTCGGATGCATCTGTTTGAACAATGAACTCCTTGGAGAAATCGGGAGCCTTCAGGACCGGTGCTTCGCACATTGCCTGCTTCAACTTTTCAAAGGCTTGCTGACAAGCCTTTGTCCAAACTACCCGTCGAGGTTGTTTCCTAGAGGTGAGCTCTGTGAGGGGCGCTACAATAGTGCCATACCCCTTCACAAAGCGACGGTAGTAACCTGTGAGGCCCAGAAAAGCTCGGACCTCAGTTTGTGTCTTGGGGGATTCCCAGGCCATGATTGCCTCAATTTTTGCCTGCAGGGGCTGCACTGACCCCCTACCCACCAAGTGTCCAAGGTACACAACCAACCCCTGCCCAATCTGGCATTTGCTGGCTTTGATGGTCAATCCAGCTTGTTTCAGCGCCTGGAGAACTGCTTGCAAATGTTGCAAGTGGTCCTCCCAACTGCTACTGAAGACAGCAATGTCATCCAGGTAAGCAGCCGAGAAACTCTCCATTCCAGAGAGGACCTGGTTCACCAGTCGCTGAAATGTGGCAGGAGCGTTCTTGAGACCAAAGGGCATCACACAGAACTGGAAGTGTCCCTCGGGCGTGGAAAAGGCTGACCTTTCCCTTGCTCCATCTGTCAAGGAGATCTGCCAGTACCCTGAAGTGAGGTCAAAGGTACTGAGGTATTGGGCAGCTCCTAGCCGGTCAATTAACTCATCCGCCCTGGGGATGGGATGAGCATCAGTTTTGGTAACGGAGTTCAGTCCTCGGTAATCCACACAAAACCTCAGTTCTGGTGTGGTGCCCGGTGGGGCGGCTTTTGGGACTAGCACCACCGGACTGGACCAAGGGCTGCTGGACGGTTCTATCACTCCTAGCTCCAACATCTTGGCAACTTCGCCATGGATGCTAGCCTTCACCTTGTCCGACAGCCTATAGGTCTTGGATTTCACTGGGGGGCTGTCTCCTGTGTCCACATCATGGGTACACAGGTGGGTTCTTCCTGGGACAAGGGAAAACAGTGAAGAGTACTGCCCCAATACCTGTCGGCAGTCCTCTCGTTGCTCAGGAGTGAGAGACGGGGAGAGAATCACTCCCTCCACCGACCCATCCTTCTCTTGACATGAAAAGAGGTCTGGGAGAGGCTCGCTTTCTGCTTCCTCAGCACCATCAGTCACCAACATCAGGATGACCTCTGGCCTCTCATGGTGGGGTTTGAGGCGATTGGCATGCAGCACCCGTAGGGGCTGCCTCGGGGTCTTAAGATCCACCAAGTAAGTGGCCTTACCCTTTTTCTCCAACACCTCAAAGGGGCCTGTCCAACGATCCTGAAGGGCACTTAGCTCTCCAGGGTCCATCACCCAGACTTTCTGGCCAGGCTCCAACTCCACCGGGTGAGCATTCTGATCATACCATTCCTTCATGACTGCCTGACTGGCCTCCAAGTTGTCAGCAGCCTGCTTCCACAACTTGGCCATCTGGCTTCTGAAGGCCAACATGTAGCTCACCACATCCTGGGGAGGTTTTCTGGGAGACTTCTCCCATCCTTCCTTCACCAGGCTGAGAGGCCCACGCACTGGGTGCCCATACAACAATTCGAACGGGCTGAAGCCCACTCCTCTCTGTGGCACCTCTCTGTAGGAGAACAGTAAGCAAGGTAGGAGGATGTCCCACTTCCTCCGTAAGCTCTCTGGCAGACTTCTTATCATGCCCTTCAGGGTCTTATTGAACCTCTCAACCAGTCCATTGGACTGGGGGTGATAGGGAGTGGTGAACCGGTAGGTCACCCCACACTCCTTCCACATGGTCCGCATGTAAGCAGACAGGAAGTTAGTCCCCCTGTCAGACACAACCTCCTTCGGGAATCCTACCCTAGTAAAGATTCCCATCAGGGCCCTAGCCACCACAGGTGCAGTAACAGTCCTCAGAGGGATGGCCTCTGGGTACCGTGTGGCATGATCCACCAGAACCAGGATGAACCTGTGACCAGCTGTTGTTGGTGGATCCAATGGCCCTACAATGTCGATGCCCACCCTTTCAAAGGGGGTGCTAACGACAGGAAGTGGTTCCAGGGGAGCCTTTAGCTTCACCCCTGTCTTCCCACTGGCCTGGCAGGATACACATGTCCTACAGTATGTGTTGGACGCCGCTTTCATCTGAGGCCAGTAAAAGTGGAGAACAAGCCGTGCAAAGGTCTTGTCCTGGCCTAAGTGTCCTGCCAGTGGTATCGCATGAGCCAATTCCAGCAGAAAGGCTCGGTATTGCTGCGGGACCACCAAGGCCCTTGATGAGCCAGGTAGAGGAACCTTAGGTTCACTGTAGAGGAGGCCATCCTCCCAGTAAATATGGTGGTGTCCCGTAGCATCACCTGCTGCCTGGGCTTCAGCCTGACGCCTCAGTCCCTCAAGGGTAGGGCACTCCCTCTGCCCCTTACAGAATTCCTCTCTGGTAGGACCTCCCGCCACATGCCATTCAGCAGGGATGGGTAACTCCTCCAGAGAGTCTACTCCCCCCTCCACGGACTCCTGGCCTACCACTGCAGGTGGCCGATCTGTCACATGGGGCGTGGAAGCCGAAGCAGGCTGTCCCTGTCTCTGTTTCTGACCCTTTTTGGCAGCGGGTTGGACCATTGTTCCAGGCTCCAACCCAGGCGAACTCCCTCTCCGGGCAGTCGCAGACCGTGTGCTTACACAGGCCCAGTCAGGTGTACCCAGCATCGCAGAATGCGTCCGGTATTCCACCTCTCTCCAAGTGTTGTGCTCCATGTCATTCCCCAACAGACAATCAACTGGCCCGGCAGGGCTTACGGCAACTCGAAGTGAACCTGCAACCCCTTCCCACTCAAAGGGAACCTCAGCCACTGGATAGTGGCCCATTCTGCCGTCAGCCATCGCGGCGGGGTGGAGTACATTAGGAACAACCTGCTCTGGGGACACCAGTTGACTTCTCACCATAGTCATACTGGCTCCTGTATCTCTCAGAGCCTCCCCTCTTTGGCCATTGATGGTAACCCATTGCCCATACTTTGTAGTATTTGGGGGCACCTGGATCTTTGGTACCATCTCCCGCTCTCCCAGGGACACTAAGGTGACACCCGCCCACTCACCCCCCTTATCTAAGGGCAACTCCTCCCCGAGCGCTACACTAGCTACTCCCGGTGACTTTCCTCCGGTGGGAGGGGGTGGTCTCTTTGGGCATCTGACATCTCCCTTATAATGTCCAACACCACCACATTCAAAACAGTGGGGAACCCTTGGCTGCTGGTTTTGGCCAGGATTAGGGTTTCTGGGCGGGTTTGCCCTAGGGGTGAAACCTGCTCCCTTACCTTGGAAATTATTTTGGGGACCTTTGGAGAACTCCTTCTTTTTATCTCCTCCCTCTTTCTTCTGGGGGGTGCCCTGTCCGGCTTTTTGAGAATCCCCTCCAGTCCCCTTGGAGGACACCCGGGTACTTGCCCAAGTGTCCGCCTCCTCTGCAAGCTTCCGGGGATCGGTCAGCTTGCTGTCCACCAGGTGTTGGCGCAACTCGGGAAAACATTTCTCGAGGAGGTGTTCTTTCAAAAATAGATTGTACAGCCCCTCATAGTCCTTTACCTCGCTGCCCTTGACCCAACCCTCTAAAGCTTTCTTGGCGTAGTCTAAAAAGTCTACCCAATTCTGGGTACTCATTTTGTGACTTCCCCTGAATTTTTGTCTGTACCTTTCAGGGGTAAGTCCAAACTTTTTCACCAGTGCCACCTTCATGGCAGGGTAGTGGGTTTGCTCATCCTGCTCCAGAGCCAACAAGGTGTCTCTACCAGCAGGTGGCATGTATTTATACAGCCCACCTCCCCAGTGAGTTTCTAGGATCCCGTGAGCCCTTAAAGAAACCTCATAGGCGGCCAACCATTTGGCAATGTCATCACCTGGGGTGTAACTAGCAATGACATCTTTGGGTAGGTAGGGTCTAGACTCCCTGGTGTCTACTTTCTTTTCGCTGCCACCATTGTCTGGAGTGGGAGGTCTTTGTATTAGGACCTGTAGGTCCATCTCCTTGAGGGTTTGCTCATGAGCTAACCTCCTTTCCTCCCTTTGCATCTCCATCCTAGCTAATTCCAGCTTCATTCTCCTCTCCTCCCTCCTATCTTCTAGCTCGGCTTCGGTTAAACCCCTGTCTGAGACGCTGCTGCTTGCCCTTGAAGGTATCCTGGGACCTGTCAGAAGATTCCCACTCCCCACTTGGTTTAACAATGCAGCCTCAGTAACAGTGTCCCCGTCACCCTCTTCAGTTTCTGGTTCCTCCCTTAAATGAGCTTCCACCCATGCCCTTATGCTTGTCAGCAACTCTCCTTTCTTGGCACCTTTATTAAAAAATACCCCTTGATGCTGACACCAATCTCTCAGTTGGGCCACAGTATTGGCTTCCAACTCCTTAAAATTCAACTCCATCTTTGCCATGGAATAAAATTACTCACAGGAGAAAACCACGAAGTGACCTGAGGTTAACCTCCACCCACCACCAGAAATAAATTTAGAAAAAACAAAAATGTAAATTAGGAGGGCCGCAAGGAGAAAACTCCTGGTGTAGGTTTAGTGTATTGCGTTGAATTACTAGTGAGTAGCTGCAACCAAGTCAGTAATCCCACCGCTAGGCACCAAATGTTGGAACTGGGTAGCCTGGCCTAGGGCAAGACATGCATTTCAGAGGCACAGTGTTAAGGTTGCAGACCACCCAAGAATAAAACCACGCAATAGCACACAAAAGAAAACGCTACACCAAAAATGTTAGTAAAATATGAGCTGTTTTATAAAAATAATATACTCTTTGGTTTAACTCTTAATATTCACACAGGGAAAATTTACACTTAGTTCAGGAGAAATTATAACACTGTTTGTCTGTGGAAAAAGAATCACAACTCAATACATGCGACTTGTAAATATGCTAGTCTTTCACCAGTACTAAATTGACATTTTATGCAGATTCCCTTTTGGAGAAGAAAACCTATTAATTGGGAAAATTATTGTAGTCCCCACTAAGGTGCTACTTAAGTCACCAGCTTTTACATCACTAGAGGTTCTATCATTCAACTTAGGCAAAGCTTTTAAACAGGTTTAAACAGGACTTATACTCTATAACTGATCTCAGTACTTGCAATAACACCTTGGATCTGCAATGCAAATTATCACCAATTCCTGTAGCACATTACCTTTAAATGGGCATTATACAATATTTGGCAGTTAACCTTTATGCCCACTCAGGCCAGTTAAGTATGTCTTGCACTAGATTCCTGCTCCTCAGAGCTCCTAATCCACCCTGGGAGGCAAATTGTTAGGCATAGGCATAAGTTAGAATTATTCCTTGGGCTTAGAATTCCCCTGAGGGCCCCACTCCTTACTGTAGCGTGGAGACGATGTTGTCCCAGTCTCCACGCGTCGCTGCTCTCTTGAAGCTCCCTCGAGGTCTCACTGGCCTCACACTACTCCCTCCCGCCGAGCCAGCTGCTTATTTGAGGCTGGGGCGGGGGAATAGCGAAGAGCGCCTTCAAAATACCCCCTTTTCCGCTCCAACTACTTTCTTGCTCCTGGGGTGAAGGAAGAACAGAGCGCCCTTCCCAGGCCCCCTTCTCTACTCGCGCCAGCTCCTTCCTGAGGCGCTCGAGTGAGAGGGGCGCACTGGTTACCGGAGCATGCGCGGAGCGCTCCTTGCTCCTCAGTGGCTGCTCCCGCCTTTGCAGATCCGGCTCCGCCTCACGGAGCCCGGCGGCTCAACGGGGCATGCGCGGGAAGGTAGCGTCTCCTCTCTAGAGACCGCGCTGGACACACCGCGCTGTCCCTCTTCTCCTCTCCTCACCTCCGGGGCCGCAGTTGCAGGTCGGAATCAGCGCCGCCTCACCTCGCGCTGGAAATGGCAGAACGGCTTGACAACTCGCCGCCTCTGCTCCCTCAGCACGCAACCACCGGCTCCCACGCAGAGTATCTCCTCATCCCACTACCTCCGCTGCCACAGGTAGGAAGGGGGGCTCGCTGGGGGTGTAGCGCAATGGGGCTTCCCAGAAGTCGGTCAGCTACCAATTTAATGAACTGAGCAACAGGGGAGGGCACCAGAATTAGCCCTACTTCGATCAGGATCCTTAAGCTGGCACAGTCTCTGTTGGGATCCTTAAGCTGGCACAGTCTCTGTTGGGATCCTTAAGCTGGGCAGAGGACTGCGCTCCGCAGCGCTGCAGTCTCCTTCTCCTACAGACTTCCCCTATAGTATTTAGAACAGGGGCAAGCCAGGCGCCCAGGGTCTCCAAGTAACTTCCCACAGCGGGGCCAGGACAAGTAACCAACAGGGGAGTAATGGGTTGGACCAATAAGGCAGATTCCCAGTCCAGGGGGTCAACCCTCAGTCTAACCTCTTTCCCACCCTCAGCTACCACCTGTCCTCCAGCTGACTTCCACAGGTAGACAAAATGGCTGCCCCGCATTCCGCCTTTTATAGGCTGCCCTTCAATGGTCCAGCATGGACCAGAAGGTTCTGGAATGCCCTATGTTAGGCTATGGCCAAGTTCTGAGTGTGACAGTTGGGGCAGTTGGTGGCCACCATTTTAGGTGGTGCCAACTTTCCTGTCAGAACAGGCCTCTGGGTCTGAGGTAAAAGATTATGGAGGGGAGAAAGAACACCTATCCCCTTGACCAACACCTATAAAAATAGTAGACAGAAAAATAGTAAGGGTATGAGGGGCAAAAAGGGGACAAAATAAAGAATAATGAGGAGGGACTGCGCAAAAAAATCCAGACAGGTCTAACACATGCCCTTCAGTAAACTATTAAAAACCCACCTGTTCCGACAAGCATATAAGGACTGATCACATGCTCCTTCTCCCTGTCTCTCCCTCCTGAGTTTATCTGCCCTATAGCGCCAAGAAACCAGTGGTGTCCGAGCGCTCTATAAATAATTTTTACAAATACAATTACAAGAATAAAAAATCGGTTCAGTGTTAATGGCAAATCTGATTATCACGTTCCTTGTGGTTTGATAGGATGGTTGCAGTTATGATGAATAAAGGCAGAAACTGTAGTGAAAAATAAAACACACCAAAATGCAGGTAGTTATTTGATGCAAAAAGATATTGAGCATCCTCCTTTATGCACACATCTGTTTATGTTCCTCTTCCCTTTCACTAGCTGCAGCTCTCACACCCCTATCTCACCCTCGTGTTTCACTGGGCCTCCTACCTCTCCCTAGTTCCAGTCTTCACATTTTCCCCTTCTTTCTAACTTTATTCTGCATGCTCTTATCCCTGTCCATTTCTCGTATTCACTCTGCCTTTTTCCTCTCTCCCCACATGTACATGTCCCTCTTCTCTCACTTGCTCGCATGGCTCTGCTTTGCCTTCTTCCTCCTCTCCCGATCATGTATTCCTGTCCCTTGCCTACCACTTCCAAATGTCAGTTCTTCACCCCTTTTTCTCTCTGCCTTCCTCTTGCTCTACCCTCATGTTTTGCTTTTCCTTCTGCATGTGCCTTCATTACCCCTCACGTAACAACTGGAGAAAGCCCAACCTCTGTGTTACCAATGCCCCCAGAGTACGGATGGAACAATAAAAATACAGTGGGTGGCTCTGCTTGGGATGGGTGTGTGCACTCTATACCCCCAATAATGGATTCGTTGTCAATGGATGATCATATACATTTTTAGAGCGGGTTGGACAGCCTGGCTGGATGCTTTGGCACCAAGGATATATACAGTGGTGGTGGCAGTGGAGGCCAAGAGGTCTGCTGGGAAATGTAAACCTGATGCATAAATTAGCCATGGTCAAGACACATTTGCTTATGGCTGGTTTCAAACTGAGGTGGCATGATGGGCAAAAGAACAATGGGCTGGAATGCTACTCCAAGCAATTGCAAGCGATTAGACAAATAGCAAGCCTCCTTCCCATCACCTTTGTGTGTTTGATGTACCGCAATAAGTGGCAAGGGTATGCCCAAAGACGGGTCCCTTGCTCCCTATGCCATAGTGACTAAGCTGCACCGACTGACGAGCCCCAATCAGGGCAAAACCGTTTTGGGTTCCTTGTATTCCAGTTCAGGGAGGACCTGGTAGTTCAGGCTGGACTGTTCCTATTGGAGCTGGTCAAGACTGTTTTGCATATGGCTGCGTTCATAATAAATTGGCATGGTAGGCAAAAGAACGATGGATTGGAATGCTACCTCGAGCGATTGCCATTAGTGAGACAAATGGCGAGTATTCCTTTGATCACCTTTCATGTGTCTGAGATTAGCCAACAAGCCTAGAAAAGGGCATCAGAGATGTGGCCACAAAGGATGGTTTTTAAGGTGATGGTTATCAACTTATCGGAAGGCTTTCTTTGAGAAAGATTTTTAAAGTACTACCACTTCAGATTCGGAAGCCAATTGTGCTAGTTCTGCTCACTTCTAAATTGGACTATGCGAACTCCCTCTATTTGAGGGCTGCTGATGACTTAATTAGGAAGTTAGAGCTGGTCCAAAATGCGACAGCCAAAACTATTCCTAATGTCGCTAATAGGACACAATCAATTTGTGCTGGCATAAAGCAATTTCACTTGCTCATTATCACCGAGCGGATTAAGTTCAAAGCATTGTTAATCCTGTTTCTTATAATTCAGAAAAAAGGTCCCGCTCACTTTAGGAGTAGGTTTCCCATATATCATGCTTCTAGAGATTTTTTCCTGCAGACTAGCACCTGGACACTTCCTTGGCTTGCGATGCGGCTGTAGCGCTTTAGAAATGGGCAATTTATTTCTATGCACTAAACGTGCACCATCAGCTGAGTGTGGCCAAATCTAATAAAAAACAGGTTAGTGTAGTTCAAGACATACTTCTGCCCCTTCCTCACTGACCCAACCCCAAGTATGCCCCCCCCCCTTCCCAACAATAGCCACAATTGAATGTCCTGAATCACCATTGCCATACATTTTATGCACTTTCACGACTGGGTATCAGACATGATGTGAGAATTCATAGTTGGTGGCGGTCAGAAGTGGAATGCACATCATGGATAGCAGTGTGTGTGTGGCTCTGGTGTCATGGGCCTGTGTGCCCATGTACCGTCCACATGAAAGAACACAAAGGGAGCGGCAATGTGTGAGCAATACTCAGGGGCAGGAGTTGATGCCATGTATATGTAGGAACAAGAGAAGGTACCACCCCTGTGTGAGGAGCACTCGGGTGGTGGGGTGTGCACATAGGGCACAGGGTGGTATCACAGGGTATGAAGGACGTGTGGGAACCAAGGGTAGGTGGAGGACAAATTACTGAGTTTAAAATACATTCCTATAGTTCACTCTGTATGAGGCCCCACCTTCAGAATATTAATATTACAAGCAGAGAAACTGAGTATTCTTCTTTCTCCAGTGTCTTCGCAAATGTAAGAGGAATTTAGAAAACAAGTTGGTACATTTTGAAAACTTTAAAAAAGCGTGGTGATTTTCTGCGATTTAAATTGTTTCTTCTTTTGTTCTCTCTGCTTTTTAGTCCCACCTTAGTCGACTACGGTCTTAGCACCAAAATACCTTCTGTGAGCGAACGCTCTGCGCTTTACAAATACACCACAAAAAAAGATGTCCTCTTACCTCCTTTCCTTCCAGACTGCATCATCATACGACGTCTGACGGTGTCAAAGGGGTAGGAAACCAGGCCAGCTACTGCCGTCACGGACTGGGCGATCATCCAGCTCACGAAGATGTGCACATTCTTGGGATCGGGCATCATGCCTGTGGGTAGAGGGCACTGGTGAGCAATGGCAGGGGTGACCCTTGCACCTCGCCCTCCACTCCTGCCACCACTCATGAGACAGGTACATTCAGTTACAGGGAGTGCACACAGTTGGAGGACCACCGTGTCACCGTCACTCTAGCCTCTAGTCACAAAGTGTTCTCAAAGTATGATGTTTGCCTCAATGTATAGCATGTTATATTAGTATAAACAACACTGTGTGACACAAGAGGGCCTGTAATGCTTTCCCTTCATTCTTGACTAAATCAAACGATTCAGTGTGCATTATCTGCCCCATGGCTAGTCTTTAGTCCAGCCAACAGGGTTTGTAATCAATAGTCCACCCGTAAATGTTTCACTCATTAGACTTGAGGTCTGAGCCATTCCATTCCTACATGTAATCCACCCACTCCAATAATCAACCCGTGCTGCCTTGCAGCTCCAGTGACAGCAGATACTTGTGACAGGCTTTAGTTTGTACAGAGCAGATTGTTTTCTTGTAGCACTATAGCTGACGAAAAGGGATATAATTCAACTATGAATATAAAGTCACCCCACGACTCTCTACATGTAAAATAATCATACGTGATTTAAAAACATTTCTATTTAAAAAGAAATATGATTTGGTTTTATCACAATAAACATCAAAAATTAATTTGCATTTTCTAGCACCAGTAAAAAAATGTAGTCAAATACAATGTTTAAGTTGATATATTAAATGTAAAGTTATGCTTTTAAAGTGGTTTCTCCGCCGTCCTTGGTCAAGGACCCGTTTACGTGTCATATTACATTGCTTCCACTGATGTCACAGTGACCCTGACCTTTCCATGACTGAACTGCGTCACTACTACCTGTGGCACGGTGCCCATTTCCGCCCCCCCTCCCCATAGCATCTCTCATGGGCTCTGTTCCCGCTTCCCTCTCCCACGTCAGATCTATGCCCCCCTTCACCCGCCGATGGCACTTCCTATGCCCAGCTCACCTTTGGCAGTGTCATAGACACCGAAGTAGGCCGCCCTGTAAATGATGATGCCCTGGACGGAGACGTTGAAGCCCTGGTACAGGCCCTTGGCCCCATCTGACTTCCAGATCTTGGTGAGGCAGTTGCCCAGGCCCGAGAACTCCCTCTGGGTGGGGCCCTTGCCTACGTCAGCAGCCAGCCTGGTCCTGGCAAAGTCCAGCGGGTACACAAAGCAGAGGGAGGTGGCACCGGCTGCGCCACCGGAGGCCAAGTTGCCCAGGAAGAAGCGCCAGAACTGGGTGCGCTTGTCGACGCCCCCCAGGAAGATCTGCTTGTACTTGTCCTTGAAGGCGAAGTTGAGGGCCTGAGTGGGGAAGTACCGGATGACGTTGGCCAGGTTGCCCCTCCAGAAGGAGATGAAGCCCTGCTCCTTGGGGATCCTGCGCACACAGTCCATGATCCCTTTGTACTGCTGGTCCACAGAGATCTGCTTGCTGGCATGTTGTACCTGCGCGGGTTTGAACGGAAAAAGTGTGAAGCGTAAAAAAAAAAGGGAATCCATGAACAATAAAAAAATCAAGGAACACAAACATGCACATTTGTTTCTATTGGAATTAAAACGTAATTATGGGTTTATTATATATATATATATATATATATATAGGTTTTTACGCAGGTCAATACCGGTTTTCCATCAATTCGTATCATTATTTCTTGCAGTGTTTTCCAATATTTAAACTGGGCTCATTAGTTCACAGTTTAACCACTGGCGATAAAAGAACCATATGCTTTATTTAGAAGAAGTAGTTTAGGCATACTTTATCTATATGAAAACGTAAAAACATATTGTAAGTGACTGTATAATGTATGCTTTAAAACAACTGCAAGGCTTGACTTTTTTTTCACAAGCAACTTTTCGTGAACATTACTAGAATTGTCTCTGAACAATTCCCACATCAACTCTATATTATCGAATAACTGAGCAGGTGTCATGTACTGAAAGGGTCTAGTACTAAATGCATAGTGTTTTTGACCGGTAGGTGGCGCTGGCTGAGTGGCTAAACGTCCAAGCGCCTCTTGTGCCATTTTGTGTATGTGCAGCAGGAAGAAGCCTCCATGGGTCCATAGAGGTCACCCTCCCAAAAAGGTGGAGGGGGCTCAGCGAGAGGGGAAGATACTCCACGCGAGCCAGGCCTCTGAGTGTCTCTCATTCAGCAGAGCGCTGAAGGTCAGTCCGGGGACAGCTCTCTGGTTGGGTGAAAAGGATTCACGAGAAGTGACAAGAGCAAAACCCAAAGGAGCCAATAAGAAACCATTATTGTGCCTGTTGCAGCCCTCTAGCAAAGGCGATTCTGCCAGCACCTCCTGCAACTTTCACATATGTCAAATTTGTAAAGGGCCAATGACCTTTCTCATTAAAATGTCAACCAGAATTTAGTTTCCATTTAGAATGTGTTGTGCAATATGGAAGGGACACTGATAGGGCAGTTAGTATTTCTTAAAAAAAAAGTGTGTGAAGACACAGGTTTGCAAAAGAGATGTGGTCCTGGGGCGGATGTGTTCACCTCTTAAATTGGAGACCTGGGCTGTAATCCCAGCAGTGGCACTTGGATAAACTATGTGATTTCGGGCAAACCACTGCGCCTCTATTCCCTGAAATCGTAAACGTGTGCCTGCAATGCTTGTCGCTGCATTGTTTTATAATTTGCAACCACTTTCACCGAAATACGCACACATATTTTAAAATTACGTCAAATGCATTTATTGTTACAAATAAATCTAGTTTTAACCTCAAGCAAGTGTATTTATACCTGCGAAGACTTCAGGCTGGGAGTAAGAGTCGGATTACATTTAGGAAACGCAGCGTTTTGTTATCACATGCTATAATGTTCATATACTGCAAACACGTCTCTAATCAGCACTGAAAATACTGGTACCCTGTACAAACACCACTGAGCACTAATTCCGTCCACACAGTTAAAAAACACATCACAATCGACAAGTTCATACCCGTACTCAACGCCCTAGTTTAAAAAGCCATACGTTATTGTGCCACCAGATACGCACGCAGCCCGGTATGCCAGTCCGCGGAGCTCTGTTCTATAAACAGGCGGTGGGAACCAACCGAGCCCTTGCCTGTGACATGTTTCCATATTTAGTCACTCAGCTCCCTTAGCTGCCAGGCACACAGCAGCCGGCACGTGGGAAAAGGGAGAGGAGATACCTAAAAGAGTGCATCTTTTTAAATGTTTCTAAAAAGTCAAGATGCATCCGTTGCCAACACACCAGTCCGGAGCGACCACTTTTACATAGTTTATTCCAACTTTTTCTTGGCAGGTTGGAAACGGGAAGTACCGGTTGGCAGTGCCAGCTGTACCACCCGGGAATGACAAATCACGTAGTGCATCACCCCATGCCATCTGGAACGGGACTTCTCAACATCTGACTCACCTGTAGCAGCAGTTTCACCCTCTCGATGGGAGCCACAGCTGTCTTGGAGATGGCAGCCGCCACTCCACCAGCCAGGAAATCTATGAGGAAGCTAACCACTTGGTCACTCATGTTGGCGTCGGTTCAGGTCCACCCGAGTAGAATACACGCAAGCCGGTGCCACCCTAGTCCCTTTCCCGAGCCCTCCTCCTCCGCAATGTCAAGCAAATGGGACCAGCTGCTGCCCTTCGCCCACCCTTATAATCTGCCGGGGTCTCGCGAGAAGAGGGCAGGGGCCACTCACGCGCTCGCGCCTCTCATTGGCGGAGCTCTTTCAGGGGTCCCGGGCGCCATACTGTTGCTGCATAGAGGACCCTTGAGGGCTTCGCCTCGCCCAGGCTGTAGGGGCGTTTAAAGGACGAATTAAAGTTATCGTGTCCCTCCTGAAGCACGTGGCCGCTGTATAAATAGAACCTCCGAGGGTCTAGGGAGGCTCCTGGGACGCACTCCTGGTCACATGTCACGTCTCTATTTATAAGGCACTGACGCTCACAAACTCCATAAACACAAGTGGGCTACACAGAGTTACGCTACGGAAAACGTACTAGTTACATCGTTAAACTATAAAACAAATGCTTTTTTTCATTTTAAACCGTTTTATTGAGAAAACTTGATTAAACAGGAGTATTAGTATATCTGCATACTTTGTTAATGATGCATAACATTTGGAACATGGTCTGGTTATGCTGTGTTATGTTTTTTATGTGCTTTGCAGTGCCTTAAACGCTCTTTTGTTGTCCCAATCGCGTATTAAGTGTTATGTGCACCTCTGACCTATTGAACATTCTGGCTGTGTTCGCAATGTCCTTTATTGCTTTCCCATCTAATTTCCATTTGGTACTCCCTGCACCTTGCCAAACCCCTACTTTTTATTATTTTGTTTTGCCTTCCATATTTTCCTATATCTTTTAAATGGAGTTTCATTCTTGAGTCCCTTTCGAATTCATTATTCCTGTTAACTGTATTTTACCATCCTGTTTTCATTATTTTTGCCTCACACCCACAGTATCATTTCGACCCTACCAAGTGTTAATGAAAGATTCCCCTTTTGCATTTGTTCAGCTGTCCCCCCTATATTTGTGTTTTTCGTCTCTGAGGTCAAACGCGTGTCTGCTGCCAAGCTTGGTTGGGCTTTCACCTGTGTAAGTGTAGGAGACTAACCTAACCTTTGGTCTTCCACTGTGAGATGCCAGGTATCACTTTTCTGGAGGCGTGCCACCATTAAGGTGGAAGGGAGTTTGGCTGTTGTTTGGGACAGAGGGGCGCGTTTTTTACCCTGTTTCAGGTCATGAAACTCAGATATAAAGTAGGTGTTGGATATTTACATATGCTGCAATACTCTGGCAGAGAGGTACATAGCTTTTCCCCTGCTTGTTCAGGTTTGAAATGTTCAAAATTGGCATCCTTATGTGCAGTTTCAACAGACAGAAATCAAGGTCTGAATGACCATGGAGTTTGAATTACAGATCTGGCAGCAATGTGGGTGTCGTGTCCTACAGAGAAATAGTTCAATTTCTCAGACTCTCAGAACATTACATTCTGTACGATTCCTAGAATGCATTCCGTTTGCTCTTTCTGCTTTACAAAACACATAAACACACCTAAAGGAAATGTAACACATTCACCCCTCAATTATTTATTTTATATTAAAAATGCAGCCTAGGAGTAATTATTTTATTACAAAAACAGGTGACAGTTTACAAAAAAAGTCACACAATGAAGTCTAAAAATACCCCAGAACAAATCACAGAATTAGCTATCAAATGTCCCCCTTTATAGTCTCAGCAGCGGTTACCATTGTTGTGAAACCCCCTCGTATACTGGCATTAGCTCATGATCCTTCAAGATAGACTTTCATGCTCGAAATGTCTTCAGAAATACCTATAAACAATTTCATTGACAAAATACCATCTAGGAAATCTGGGTAGTAGTAGTAGCAATATACACGTATTGCATTAATCAAAATATTACAGTAACCATTATAAAACATCACAATCACTACAAGTATTAGGTGATCAGTAAAAATTCTAAAATCGTAGTATTATAAAATCAAAGCATAAAAACAGTTGAAATGGATCTGGACACAGATGGTCAATTTAGAGTATAGGCAATATATTTACATTTCAAAGCTGATGCTTTATAAGCTTGGTCTAAAAATGTAATTGGCATATTATTGCACTGTTGTCCCTGAAACTATGACAGTTTCAAGTGTCTTTAACACTAGATATTGTTTTGCCTTAACAAGAATCGAAATTTGCCTAGCACAGTAACAATTAAGTTTCAATTCTATTAAGGACACGAAGGCGATGATTATGCTTTTCTTTCTCCACTTTAATTTAAACACACATCTCACAGCAGCCAGAAAAGCAATATTAATGACTTTAACCCAATAACATAGGAAAAAAGTTCATTTAGGTCCAAGAAAATGAACAAAAGTCTGAACACAGACTACAAAATCCATAAGTCCATCTGGTATGTTGCATAACAAGTCCTTCACAGTGTCCATGCAGGATAGATAGGTTCTCCATTTTGATTATCCCTCCTCTTTCTTCGCGTGAGTCACGCCACATTGCTACTGGTCCTGTTTTGAACCGTCATTCCCTAAAACACAAAGAAACAACGTAAGATTTCCCGAGATCCAATCATCTCAGTCAAAGCTCGAGCATAACAATGCTAATGAGAAAAAGTAACACCGCACTAGAAAAATGATAGTATCTATCAGGAAACTGAAAAAACTTGTTTTTTACTCACATACGGGAGGGTTCGCACAAGAGTATGTCCTGGGAGGGATAATCCTTGTCCTTAATAGAATTGAAACTTACCCTTACTATGCTAGGCAAATTTCGTTTCTATGTCCTGACTGGAGGCTCTGTAGAGGAGAGTAGGGTCTGCTTCCTATGGTCACCCCCACTTTTTGCTGTGATTTTCTGGTTTTTCGACTTTAGTGTGACTGTGGGCCTGCTAATCAGACCCACAGCCTAGATGTCCTCTCTCTAAATTCATACCATGTACTTTAGGTACATACCAGATTGGGTATTGGGTCACCTTTGTGAGCCCCTGTATAGTGTACAATAGGTACCCAGGGTATTATGCCACCCCTGGCTGGCCCTCCAAACTGACACTGTGAGAAGTTGGCCTAGTATATGATGTTCACTATTCTAGTGAGCACCTTGCACCAGTCCAAACAACCCTTATGGTGATGGTTGTAAAGTAAACCTTATAGACCAGCTATCCTAGAGGTAGCATGGACAAAAGCAGTCTTAGGCTGAACTCAAGAGGGCATGTGATGCCAGCTGTTTTACCATATGCAAACCTTTTAATATCAAATGAAAGGACACCACACAGGTTATATATTCTAAATATATATGTATTTATTTCTAAATAAATCCCCTTAACTCTTTATGAACACAGGAGCACAAGCGTATAACAAGTAACTTAATATAACATACAAAAGTTGCACAAATATGGATAGGCCCTGGTGGCCCGTAAAACCATATACTAAAATAGTGATATAAGAACCACGTCATGAACAATGGTAAGGCCTAGGGCCTTAAGAATCGCTGGGGCTACACTGGACTAACAGTAGTTATGGAGCAAGAGGCCCACAGGATGCGGGTGCAGTGTCTAAATGCACACACGTGCACCTATAGAAGTCAATGGGTGCGTAAAGTTAGAAAGTTGCAGATTTGGAAGTCTTCCGACTGGACTAGAACTTAACCACTTAAAACTAGGACACTAGGAGTGTAAATCTCTACAGGAGCACCGCAGTACTCGTGTTACCTCACCCACAGGAAGCAGGTGCATAGGTGTCAAAGTGTGTCGAGTTTCGTTGTGGAGTTCTATGGAGCCTTGGAGAAAAGATGCTGCAGGCGACCAGGAGAGAAGAGTCCGGTTGGATCCAAGGGTGGATCAAAAATGTAGAGTACCTGAAAGCAGAGGGGACAGAGTCTGGGTCACTAGCCAGTGACCAGGAAGGAACCAGGCGATGTTGGGTTGCGATCAGGTGATGTCGTGAAGCTTGTCTCCGCTGCCACGTGGACCAGGAGGTGTCGACGACAATCAGGTGCTGGACATGGACTGTTCCACATAGGCTCTCGCTGTCGGCGGTGTCGGTTCTCGATTCGGAGTCAACAGGCCTTGGTAAATGCAACCCACGCAGGAATTAAAGATGGCTTCTGGATCAGACCAGCAAGGTCTGATGGGCTGCTCCTTTTCAGGGGAGCAAGGGCCAGTCTGGAGCAACCAGACCAGCATTGAAAATTCAAAGGTTCGTCGTCACAGAGGCCACTAGCCAGCGGGCAAGTGACCGGACAGACGCATCGAGCAGGAAAATGCAAACGGGCCCCACGCAGCACTCAGTGAGTGTGGAGAGGTGATCTTCAGTGCAAAGGATGCTCGGGGCTGGGGCTTCTCAATCCCCAATGCACAGCTTCGAGGGTGCCTCAGGAGCTGCACAGAAAGCACTTCGCTGGCTTTCCAAGATGACCGGTCCCACGTCTCTCGTCACCTCCACGGGTCTCAGCTTTGCTGTGGCTGTGGATCGGGCTGTTGGATGCCAACCCCCTTTTGTGGGACCTCTCTGTAAGCAAACAGAAGGCAGGGTAAAAGGATGTCCCATCTTCACCTAAGCTTTTCAGGTAACCCTTCTATTATCCCTTTGAGGGTCTTGTTGAATCTTTCTACAAGCCCATTGCACTGTGGATGGTAGGGTGTAGTGAATTTATAATTAACACCACACTCCTTCCACAAAGCAGTCAAATATCCTGACATGAAGTTTTCACCTCTGTCAGAGACAACCTCCTTTGGAAAGCTCACTCTGGAGAAAACTCCAAGTAGGGCTATTGCCACAACAGGAGCTGTTGTGGTCCTCAGGGGAATAGCTTCTGGATACCTGGTGGCATGATCCACTACCACCAGTATAAATCTGTGCCCAGATGCTGTTTGGGGGTCCATTGGTCCAACAATGTCTATCCCCACTCTCTCAAAGGGTGCCACAAAATGGATGCTGCTGCCACAGACACAAATCTGACCTCCTGCTGCTGGACGAAACTCCAGCAGGGGAGGGCTGGACGATAGGTTTCCTGTCCAGGGAGGTGCCAGTACCTCCCAAGACAGGCAGATGTGTTTTGGGACAGGGAGGGCTGCATCAGCAGATGTTTTTTGAGACACTGCCTGGGGCACACAAGGTGCTCCATGCATAGCCTGGTTCAAACCAGTTGCTGGGGCACTCCAGCCCCAGCTCTGGCGCGAAACTGGAGAAAGGAAAAGGGGTGTAACCACCCCCTTCTCAGGTCCACCCATAGGAGGGACCTAGGCAGGTAATCCAGCCCCTTAGCTTAGTATAAGTATAGGAGCTTTGTCCCCAGGACTTTAGATTATCCTGGAAAGAAACTTTGATACAGAACTCTTGGACCTTCGACATTCTATTCTGACTAGAAGACAGAAGACATCTCCCTTGTGGTCAAGGAGTGACCACCCTGTGCAAACAGGCACCACCAGTAACTTGCCGGTTTGCTTTGCCGACGCTCCCGCCGGAACCCGAAGACTCAGCGACACAGGAACTGGACTCTCAGACTTCTCTAACCCTCGCAGTTGTGCATTGGGGTACTGGAAACCCGAGACCCGAGCGCCATTTGCACCGAAGCTCAGCCCTCCACACTCCAAGAGTGCCGTGTGGGGCCCACTCTTGCATTTCAGCTCGACACGTCTTCCCGGTTCCTTGCCCGTTGGCTAGTGAGCCCCCTGAAGACTTTTCTTTCAAACGAAACTGCTTTCCTGGTTGCTCGAAGCTTGCTCCAGCTTCCCTTCAAGGCAGAAGCGCCACAGACCTTGCTGGTCTGCAACAGAGCCAATCTCGACATCATGTGTGGGTTGCGGTTGCCAAGGCTTGTTGGGTCCAATCAGTATACCGACACCGCAGTCAACTAAATCCGTTGTGGGAAAGCTCGAATCCAGCAACCTGGTCATCGGCGATGCCTCCTGGACCTCGTGGCTGAAGAGACAAGCTCACCTTCTTCACCTTCAAGCACGCAACATTGCCTGGTTCCTTCCTGGTCACTGGCTAGTGACCCAGACTCTGTCCCCTCTGCTTTCAGGTTCGTCACATCACTGATCCACCCTTGGATCCACCCGGACACTTTTCCTCTGGTCGCCTGCAGCACTTCTTTGCAGCTCTCCATAGTAAACGGCAACGAAACCCGACACCAAAAGACACCTATGCACCCGGCTTCCTTGGGTGAGGTAACACGAGTATTCCGGTGCTCCCGTGGGTCTTGACTCTCGAAGTGTCCTAGTCTAAAGGGGTTTTATCTTAGTCCATCCGGAAGTGTCCTTAAACAGTAACTTTGTAGCTTCTTCGTTTCCCATTATAAGTCAATGGTAACTCGCAACTTTGTTTAGACACTGCACGCGTCTCCCGTGGGCCTCCTACTTCCTAACCTTTGGTTGTTTAGTGTAGCCCCAGTGATTCTACAGGCCCTAGGCCTGCTGTCTAACGCTCACGTGGTTCTTATACCACTTCTTGAGTATATGGTTTGTGAGGCCCCTAGGGCATAACTGTATTTGTGCAACTTATCGTTTGCTAATTGAGTAACTTGTGATGTACCTTTACCTCTGACCTCATAAAGAGTGCAGAGGGGTTGTGTTTAGAATAAATACATATATATTTGATATATACCTTGTGTGGTGTCCTTTCATTTGGTATTCAAGGGATTATATTTTGTAAAACAGCTTGCTTCACATGCTCTCTAAAGTCTTAGCCTAAGACTGCTGGTCCATGCTACCACTAGGATAGCTTATCTATAAGGTTGACTTTACAACCCCCATCAATAAGGGTCGATTAGACTGGTGCAAGGACCCACTAGAATAGTGGACATCATATGCCAGGCTAACTTCTCACACTCTGATTATGCTAGTTTAAAGCTTACTTACCACCAACTGTGCGACATCCACAACCCGCTTAAAGGTGGAATCCGAGGACCAATCTGCAGCGCGCATTAAGTCCTCCAACCGGGCTCCCAGGGAAAAAGCCTTAGAAGCCATTGCACGCCTGGCTTAATGAGCTTCGAACTGTTTTGTGTCAATGACCGCCTCTTGCATGACACACCGCACCCACTTGGCTATAGTAGGTGAGGAGACTGCTTTGTGCGGTTTTCTTAAGGCATTAAGAAGTTGGCGTCCGCCCGGAGGGCGAAATTCTAGAGTCATATCCTATTATGCCTTGAGACAATTCACAACACACAGCTTGGGGATATCAGAAAAAGCTGGGAACAAAATGTTCTAGATAGAGACTTAGTTCTTCGACCCACCGTGAACGTAACACCCTCTGGAGAGAAAACCCTCGCCGACAAGTCCAGTGGGCGAACATCAGAAACTCTGGGGCAGGAGACTGAGCGTGGGCGTAAAATCTGTTTCGTTCGCGGAATTTGCAGATTTTTGGCAATTTCACAATCCGCAAATCGCGCAAATTTGTCCAAAAATCCGCGCATTCGCAAGCTGCGGATTTATTTGCTTGGTCACGCTTGAAAAATACAATATCGCACGCGCTGCGTTGACTTACCGTGATTCTGAGTCCGCCGAGTTGTTTTTCTCCCGATTTGCGTGTGCTGCACCATTTTGGATCTTGCTGCGTGATCGCGCGTGAGTTTTTCGACCGCAATTACGTCATCGCGGTCCGCCATCTTGCACAGCGAGAGTTTGACAACGCGAGTACGTCATAAGGGCCCGCGATCACGCATCACGGGAGTAAACAATGCCGAACACGTAGATGCGGCGTGCAGCTGACATCCGGCGGGAGATTTGAACAGCTCGCTTTCCCGAAATTGCAAAAATTGCAATTCTGCTTAAAAAATCCACCGCAGGCAGCATAAACCTTCTGAAAATCATGATTTTGATCAGAATAACTCCTCAGATTGAGATTTGGCTGCACTTTTTTGTGGAAGGAGTCCATTTTTGGGGGGTGGGGGTGGGAGGAAGGAAGTGCCCCAGAGTCTCCAACTTCCTGTTCCTGTCCAGCAGGCTCCTCCCAGTGCTTTGTCGATCTCCTGGTCACTTTTCATTTGGATCTGGAGCTAGAAGGATTACTTTTTGTGGCTGCTGCTGGATATTTGTATTTGAGGACTTTTTGGACTTTACTTTTGGATTTGAGATTTTACAAGTAAGTTGGTGTTGTTTGTTTTTGGGGCATTGCAGTTGCTGCAACTACAATTTTAAAACGTTTTCACAACTTAAAAAAATATATATTGTGGGTAACCACAGTGTCCAGTAGGCCCAGGGTTAGTCATGGGTGCATGATACAACTGTTTCTGTGAGTTTTGTTGAACTTAAATCTCATTTATGTCATTGAATTTTAGCTCACTATATGTGGATTTTTATTTTGTATTTTGTGGTGCCTGTAAAGCCACACTAGCCAGTAGGCCCAGGGGTAGTGAGTGGTGCATGGGCCAAGTCTTTTTGTGGGGTGTCTTGAATTTAAACATCATTGAGGGCATAGATGGCATTGGATTGTGGTGATTTTAGTGTGTTTTTCGACTTTTTGGGGTGGTGTTGGGGCCTGGCCATGTGGGTGGGGGCCATTTTGAGGCCTGGTCCAGGCAGGGCCTGGCCATGTGGTGGGGGTCAAGGGGCCATTTTGAAGCCAGGCAGTGTGCTCAGGCCTGCACTCAGGTTGCCTTGCTTTCATCCATTAGGCCCAGGGGTACTCAGTGGTGCATGGACCAAGTCTTTCTGTGGGGTGTCTTGAATTTAAACATCATTGAGGGCATGGATGGCATTGGATTGTGGTGATGTTTGTGTGTTTTTCGACTTTTGGGGGAGGTATTGGGGCCTGGCCATGTGGGTGGGGGCCATTTTGAGGCCTGGTCCAGGCAGGGCCTGGCCATGTAGCTGGGGGTCAAGGGCCCATTTTGAAGCCAGGCAGTGTGCTCAGGCCTGCACTCAGGTTGCCTTGCTTTCATCCATTAGGCCCAGGGGTACTCAGTGGTGCATGGACCAAGTCTTTCTGTGGGGTGTCTTGAATTTAAACATCATTGAGGGCATAGATTTACAAAAAATTTTGAGAGGTGCACTCGGTAATATGTTCAGCATGAAAAAGTTCAAGAAATTTGAGGATCTTCAGTTCCTTCTTTATTGATTTCTTTATTTCCGTCTTTATAAAATACAATGGCACAGCCAACGCGTTTCATTCCCTTTCGTGCCTTGGGAATTTCGTCAGGGCAAAAGAAATAGTTACAGTCTCAGTCCCACAGTTCAAATGAGAAACAGCATGTTCCTCATACGCGCCGATAGAACATATTGTCAATAATCCAACTGTCCAAATGCCTTCATACAGGCTAGTTTCCCAAAATCCAACTCCATTCCTGTGTGTGATCGAAAACAATAACGTTCACCTGATAAGGCATGCGGTGAGTCTCGCCCCCTAGGGGCGGCCGGAGGTCCTGTGCGTAAATGTCTTGAACTTTTTCATGCTGAACATATTACCGAGTGCACCTCTCAAAATTTTTTGTAAATCTTTGGTATAACAGACATCCTTGGCAGTGGATGTGGAGAGTGCCTGCACCATAACAACTCAGGAAACAGAAGAAGTTAATGTGCTAAACCTTGGTCTCCTGCTGTGGGCTTTTGTTGTTGTATCATTGAGGGCATAGATGGCATTGGATTTTGGTGATTTTTGTGTGTTTTTCGACTTTTTGGGGTGGTGTTGGGGCCTGGCCTTGTGGGTGGGGGCCATTTTGAGGCCTGGTCCAGGCAGGGCCTGGCCATGTAGCTGGGGGTCAAGGGCCCATTTTGAAGCTAGGCAGTGTGCTCAGGCCTGCACTCAGGTTGCCTTGCTTTCATCCATTAGGCCCAGGGGTACTCAGTGGTGCATGGACCAAGTCTTTCTGTGGGGTGTCTTGAATTTAAACATCATTGAGGGCATAGATGGCATTGGCTTGTGGTGATTTTTGTGTGTTTTTCGACTTTTTGGGGTGGTGTTGGGGCCTGGCCATGTAGGTGGGGGCCATTTTGAGGCCTGGTCGAGGCAGGGCCTGGCCATGTAGCTGGGGGTCAAGGGCCCATTTTGAAGCCAGGCAGTGTGCTCAGGCCTGCACCCAGTTTGCCTTGTTTTCTTCCATTAGGCCCAGGGGTACACTGTGGTGCATGGACCAAGTCTTTCTGTGGGGTGTCTTGAATTTAAACACCATTGAGGGCATGGATGGCATTGGATTGTGGTGATTTTTGTGTTTTTTGACTTTTTGGGGGTGTTGTTGGGGCCTGGCCATGTGGGGGGTGACCATTTTGAGGCCTGGTCCAGGCAGGGCCTGGCCATGTAGCTGGGGGTCAAGGGCCCATTTTGAAGCCAGGCAGTGTGCTCAGGCCTGCACTCAGGTTGCCTTGCTTTCATCCATTAGGCCCAGGGGTACTCAGTGGTGCATGGACCAAGTCTTTCTGTGGGGTGTCTTGAATTTAAACATCATTGAGGGCATAGATTTACAAAAAATTTTGAGAGGTGCACTCGGTAATATGTTCAGCATGAAAAAGTTCAAGAAATTTGAGGATCTTCAGTTCCTTCTTTATTGATTTCTTTATTTCCGTCTTTATAAAATACAATGGCACAGCCAACGCGTTTCATTCCCTTTCGTGCCTTGGGAATTTCGTCAGGGCAAAAGAAATAGTTACAGTCTCAGTCCCACAGTTCAAATGAGAAACAGCATGTTCCTCATACGCGCCGATAGAACATATTGTCAATAATCCAACTGTCCAAATGCCTTCATACAGGCTAGTTTCCCAAAATCCAATTCCATTCCTGTTTGTGATCGAAAACAATAACGTTCACCTGATAAGGCGTGCGGTGAGTCTCGCCCCCTAGGGGCGGCCGGAGGTCCTGTGCGTAAATTTCTTGAACTTTTTCATGCTGAACATATTACCGAGTGCACCTCTCAAAATTTTCTGTAAATCTTTGGTATAACAGACATCCTTGGCAGTGGATGTGGAGAGTGCCTGCACCATAACAACTCAGGAAACAGAAGAAGTTAATGTGCTAAACCTTGGTCTCCTGCTGTGGGCTTTTGTTGTTGTATCATTGAGGGCATAGATGGCATTGGATTTTGGTGATTTTTGTGTGTTTTTCGACTTTTTGGGGTGGTGTTGGGGCCTGGCCTTGTGGGTGGGGGCCATTTTGAGGCCTGGTCCAGGCACGGCCTGGCCATGTAGCTGGGGGTCAAGGGCCCATTTTGAAGCCAGGCAGTGTGCTCAGGCCTGCACCCAGTTTGTCTTGCTTTCATCCATTAGGCCAAGGTGTACACAGTGGTGCATGGACCAAGTCTTTCTGTGGGGTTTCTTGAATTTAAACATCATTGAGGGCATGGATGGCATTGGATTGTGGTGATTTTTGTGTGTTTTTCGACTTTTTGGGGTGTTTAACTGATGGTTCTCTGGCTTCCATTGTTTTTAGGTGCACAAGAAAACCACCAGTGCCAGGAAGAAGTCCTGCAGCGGTGTGTGCAGCACAACATCACGTGACGTCACGTGTGGCCACAGACAAGACAACTCTGCAACTTGTGCAACTGCGGCCTGCTGTTCTGACATCTGAAGAAGATGGGCCCAAAGAAAGGTGGCCGTAGCGCCTCAGTGAAAAAAGTTGCTAGTGTCACTGCCAGTAAGAAGGAGCAGAATAAGCAAGTGGCACCACCTACCAAGGAAACTGGTGTGCCCACGACACCTTTTTTGGGAGAAAAAAAACTACGCCTGCAGCAGCAGCGGTGGCCGCCGGGGACCAAGCTGGAAGCAGCACCCCTGTTTCATTGGACTCAGTGCCACCACGCCAAGTTAGGTCCAAGACCATGAGTGCTGCTGCGGCAGCCACTTTGGTTGTTCAATCACCATCGACCAGTGATGTTGGCTCATCACAAGAAAGTACCATCCAATCAACTCTGGGTGTAACTCAGCTGACGAGTGTTCAACAACCACAGCCGCAACGACAACCACAGGTGCAACTAGTACAAGCGCAAGTACATGGGCAAGGCGAGGCACATGGAGAGGCGCATGGAGAGGCGCATGGAGAGGCGAATGGAGAGGCGCAAGGAGAGGTGCAACTAGAAGTTCATGGAGTGGCACAACCGCCTACACCGCTTGTTCCTCCAGAAGTAGGGGCACATCAGGAAATTGATATTCAAGCGGAGGTATCATCCGAGGAAGCCACTCCTCCTGCGGATGATCCATTGTCTGCCAGATTCCCAGCAAGAAAAAGGTCAAGGAGGGCTACTACTACAAGTTCTTCTTCAAGACCCCCTTCATTCTGATGACCTTGATCCTGATTGGAACCCACAAATGCAGTCTGAGAGTGAGGCATGCCATGAGCCGACAAAGGTAGCTAAGCCTAAAAGGAAGGTTCCCACAAGGCTTTGACTTATGTGTGATGACGATGAACAAGAAGTGGTGTCTTCTGCTGCTGATGAACAGTCTGACGACAACCCAGTCATCACAGACGTCACTCCAGCCCCAACGGGCATGTAGCAGACTGACATTTTCACCCTATCCCGAATGGCTGCTGAGCGGGATGTGTGTGGCGTGGCACTGGTACCACCACCAACGCAGTTAACTACAACACCAACACAACCTAGAGCTTCCATCTTTTTTAGTCCGAAGGGTCGACAGGGACCTCCATCCAGCTCGACCTCCATTACCTCAAGTAGTGGTGCTGTTAGTGAACAACAGAAACAAATTCAGCCACGCCCATCCTCCACTTCATCTGGCATTGAAAGTCAAAGTAGCACCTCCATCACCAGCAGACATCTCCAGTCCCCAGTTTGGGACTTCTTTACTGTTAGCCAAAAGGCGGAAAACATGGTCGTTTGTTCGATTTGTAAAGTATCAGTTAGTCGGGATAAGCTTGGTACCAACTATGGTACCGGAGGCCAGGGAGGTCATCTCAAAAAACACCACCCTGTCCAGTGGTATGCGCACCTAAGTAAGATCCAGGAAGTCCAAAGTAGAACTGATCCAAATTTATCCATTCACATTGCATCTGATGCTGACGAGGGGCTGATTGTGCAGGGGGGAAGTCAAGAACCGACCGACATTTTTTCCGGTACACCCAGTACCCCTGGCAGCAGCACTGCAGTGGTAGCGCCCACACCCTCTACCCCTGCAACATGTATGAGGCACATTAAGAGTCTGGGACGGACACCAATGCAAAAAACTACATCAATGAGCCTAATTGGTGTGAAGTCTGCATCATCATCATCATCATCATCATCACGTAAAACGGTCCAGCCCACCATTAGCAGCATGTTTTGGTCGGAGGCGCCATTTGAACGCAACCACCCAACGGTACGTCTGTATAACGGAAAGCTGGCTAAAATGATAGCGCTGGACCTTCTCCCTTTTTAGGTTTCGCCTGGGGCCGGAGCTCCTAGCTCCGCCCAGGAGAAATCTTATGTCCCTACAGTGTGGGGCTTAGTCCCGCCTCTGCTTCCATTGGCTAGCTCCATAAATGGAGGCTAGCCATTGGAACAGAGACCTGTCCGTCATGGCCGGACCAGATTCGTGGGCGTTCCCGAGATTTTTTCCCTCTCCGCCTCTGCGATGTCGTCATCGCGGCCGTGGGCGGGGTTTATTTTGTTTTGTAGTCCGTTTGTTTTCTTCCCATTCCGCGGCCGACCGCCGCCGGAAGAAGTCCAGGTGAATGCCCGTTCCCGCCCCCCCTCCCGCTGACCATGCGCCGTTCCCGCCCCCCCTCCTGCTGACCGTGCGCCGTTCCCGCCCCCCCCTCCCGCTGTCCGTTCGCTGGCCGGGAAATAGTTATCGTGCGGTGGAGTCAGGCCTGGCGGCTTTGGAGTGCAAACGGGTGAGAGGCCATAGCGTAGCGTTTGGAGCACATGTTTATGGTGCCGGGAGCCTCGGGTTCGGGCCCCGGTGAAGCGATTTAATTGTAGAGATATTTTCCTATTTTCAGCAAGAATCAAAATATATGCTGGAAAAAGCAAGGTTAATTATCCAGAGTAAGAAGATGATAGGCGCTTGCTGTTTTTAAGTCATGGGTGAGAACATGAGCAGCGATATCGCGGGCAGAGCGAGGGCAGCGTTATTCGGTAGGTGGAGGGAGGGGCTTTTCGTTCCGACCCGCGTGGCGGGATGGGGTGCGAGTTGGCCTACGGGCTATAAGAGAGCGGTGTTCGAGTATTTAGCGATGAATGATAAAAAAAAAAAAAAGAGGAAGCGCGGTCGCGAGAAGCCCGGGGTATGATACCGCCAGACTTGGGGAACAAGGATCGATCCTCGGCAACATCTCGTGATTCTGGGCAAATACCTTAATCTCCCTACCGAAATTATTGTGTTCGGGTGTAATGTAACTGGTACTCTGTAAAGCACTCTGGGACACCGGGTCGAGTTTGCACTATATGAATCAGCGTAGTTGGTAGAGCGGTTGACTGTGGTCTGGGAGACCTGGGTTCGCGCCAAAGGGCAGCGCAACAAGCGTATATATTCCCCAGAGTCTGAAAGGATTATTGCTTTAAATTAGACTTTTAGTAAAAGAAAGAAAGCACTACTATACTTTTATTCTAAAACGGGTAAACTATGTTAATTGTGTAATTTTAGCAACAGAGGATATTAAGCGTGCTAAACTGCCGGTGCCAGCTCCTAGAGGTCGCGAGGGTCACTTCGGCCTTCCAGGTTTTACATTAGCGACCCAGGGCTCCTACTTGCTAAAACTGAAAGGACATAACGTATAGAGCCTCAGACACCCCGTGATCTGGGCCGAATAGCGGGGTAAATTCACGAGCAAGTCATACCGATGTTTAAAAAAAAAAATAAAAAAAAATATTGTAATTGGATTTATGTAGCGCTTGCTGCCGCTGGCCAGGCGTCAAAGCGCTTTCTTTACGGCGAGTGGCACGTTATCAGGAACACAGCTCTGTTAATAGCACTAGTTCTTGTAACACTGGCCCAAGCCGAGGAAGGCATGTCAGAAGCACTTGGGGGCAGAGAGTCACGGAGCCCGGCCTGAATGCTCAGGAGCTACTGGTCTGGGGATATTTTTCGTTTTAGACTTTGTCTGCAATGGGGCAGTGTCGGTCACAACAAGTCCGGTAATAGGGCATATTTTGGCACGTCAGGCGCTCGCCAGGATGGTGCGCCTGACATTTAGTGTAATTTAAAAAATGTTAACCTCGGACAGCCAGTTAGTGATATAACACAAAGTGTGCAGAGTGAGTGTGCAAAGTGCACAATATAAATGCAGAGTGAGTGTGTACAGTGAGTGTGCAGAGTAGTGAGTGCAAAGTGCACTCTGCCCTCACTACTCTGCACACTCACTCTACATACTCAAAGTAGTGAGTGCAAAGTGCAGAGTAGTGAGTGTGCAGACTAGTGAGTGTGCAGACTATTGAGTGCAGAGTAGTGAGTGTGCAGAGTAGTGAGTGTGCAGAGTAGTGAGTGTGCAGAGTAGTGAGTGTGCAAATTAGTGAGTGTGCAGAGTAGTGAGTGTGCAGAGTAGTGAGTGTGCAGAGTAGTGAGTGTGCAGAGTAGTGAGTGTGCAGAGTAGTGAGTGTGCAGAGTAGTGAGTGCACAGAGCATGGGGAGTGCAGAGAGCATGGGGAGTGCAGAGGGCATAAGGAGTGCAGAGAGCATAAGGAGTGCAAAGAGCATAAGGAGTGCAGAGAGCATAAGGAGTGCAGAGAGCATAAGGAGTGCAGAGTGCATAGGGAGTGCAGAGTGCATTGGGAGTGCAGAGTGCATTGGGAGTGCAGAGTGCATTGGGAGTGCAGAGTGAGTAGGGAGTGCTACAGAGTGCAGAGTGAGTAGGAAGTGCTAGGGAGTGCAAGAGAGTACAGAGTGACTGCAGAGATTAAGCTAATAGCAATGTAAATGACAATGCCATTTATTTATCTGTTTTCAAAGCCAAAACATAAATAAAAATTTTGTCATTTACAATGCCAATAACTCTAACTTTTCCAAAGGCGAAACCATTGCATTGTAAATGCTTGTTCTTTTGTGGAAGGGGTGGGTTTTCTAGAATTTGTGGCAACAGTCTGCCCTAAATGGAAGGTTCCTAGCCGGTCTTATTTTGCTAGAGTTGCAGTTCGGGCACTACATCAAGATGCACTGGAGGTGATTGGGGCAGCTATTCTGAAGAGTGCTGTTCACACTATCCACATGGCAACAGACATGTGGACCAGTTGCCAAGCCCTTGATTACATGTGCATCACTGCACACTGGGTCTCTTTTGCAGGGGTTAAAGAACAGTTATCTTTTTTTATTTTTTTATTAAAGGAATACAAAGAAAACTAACAGCAGGTACCTTACATTGTGGAGTAGAAAGGAAGATATACAAGCATATAGTGCAAAAATAGACGGAAGACCACCAAGGCGAGAGCTGAGCCATGAACTATAACAAGCACGCAGCCGTATAATATACAAAAAATATTCGAAGTCCAGTCCAAACAGTACTGACAACAAACCCCACCTCCCAAAGAAACAGGATTGTCATTAAGAAAGCAATTACGAGTGGCAGGAAAGGTGGAGCGCAGCAGAGTAATGGACCGAGACAACAACCGCAACCAGCACGCAGCAATAAAAGACGCAACACATTGCTAAGGTCTGTGCAATCAATACCGCCCTCAGGACCCGTCCACCCACAAAACAGGATTGCCCATCGGTAAGGCCCCCAATATCAGGATTCGAGTAGGATTTCAAGCATAAAAACAAAAACACATACAACACAAGAACCCCTTCCCCCCACCCTGCACCCCTGCATATGGCTTCCGCCTAACCCCAACTAGCAGTGTGCCTGTCGCCCCATCTAACTAAATACTAAAAATAGAAAATGGAGGAGGGCACCTTCGTATGTGCCCCCGGACCCCCTCCCCCCGCCAGAACCAAGCATCCCTCAGAATGGACCCACAAATCTATTGGTAAGCTCATACATAACGAAACAGGGGAAGCTGTAAACACCGCCCAACCTCCCGTATGCACCATGGTAGCAAATCCCACATCCATAGAGGCCACGATATCAAACCAAGTCAATCAGTCTCATCCCTGGCCCTTCCAATCAATCGTGCGAACCCCTTCCGGTCGAACTGCCGCCTCTGCAGGATATTCAAAGTGCGAAAAAAGTTCAGCAAAGTTCATCCTGAGACGAAGCAAAGATGTTAAGTCACTGAGAACCCCATCAGTACTAAAGACTCCCCTCACCGCAATGAAATCCCAACGTTGTTTCCTCCGCAATCGTAGTGAAACTGCCGGGGGGGGGGGGGACGCGGTTTCGAGCCTAGAACAGTTCCCAACAGGAGTCTCCAGAAAGGGAGCACCAGGGACGTGACCAAGATGTCGACGGAGTAGGATGTGTTTTTGAGTCCCTCCGGCGCCACGAGTTCCTGAGGCTTGTACAGCACATCATGGGCCACCCACCTACCTGTGTTTCTTTGCCGCTTGCTGTCCGGTTGCTGTAGAGAAGCGGGCGGCGGGTTTACTGTGGCCACTGACCCGGAATCCATCGCGGCTGGCAGCGGGGCCTACGGAGCAATGGTGCTTAGATGCTGGTGAGGGCCTCGGCAGCGGGAAAACTGATCCCTGATGGTGCGGCGGAGCTGCCTGGACGGGGGCCATCAGAGGCAGCGCTTCCCCTTCCGCTGCTGTCAGGAGCAGGTGCCGAGTGGTGTGGGGGCAGCGACCCGAGTGGTGTGGTGGCAGCGATCCCCGGCCCCGTGAGCAGCGGAGGCGGGACCCGGGGTTGAAGTGTGGAGCCGGGCAGCACGCCCACTGGAGGCCGAGGCTTCCGGGCCTGTGTGGGCCAATACCGACGGACACGGGACCTGCGGCGCGCCTGCGGTGTGCCAGATTTCCAGAGCAACGGAGGCGAGCTGAGTGGCGGGGCCGCCGGAGGTGAGGAGAGTACCGGGACTTCAGCTTGGAGCGGCCGCGGTGGTAAGATCCCCGCTCTGCGGGTGTGTGCTCCCTCGCGACGCTGCACTGCCTCCGGTCCCTGTGCAGGTGAGAATCAAGTCGCTAGCCCTGGGGAGACGCAGTACTTCGGCCCGCGATTCGGCGGGCGGTGCGGCCCAGTGCAATTAAGAGGGGATCTGGGAGTCCTGAGGGTATGGGGGCCCTGAAGTTTCAGAGGAGGCGCGTCGCTTCCTGAGCCTGGATAGAGGCAGACACTTCAGAGACAGGGGGACCTGCATGTCTGCAGTGAAGCATGGCGCCCCCACCCCCCACAGCCGCCTGAGCATAAGCCCTTCCTCGGCCCGCATTTCGGCGGGAACGCGGCCAACTGCTGCCTGACCGGCTCCTTTCACCCTGCTCTTGCAGCCTGCACTCTACGCGAGGGTAGGAAGACCGGGCCCTTTTACCCACGTCGGACCCGAGCTTCCCGGCGCCTTGTGGGTCGACGATTCCCACGGCCTCACTGAGTGGGGGAGGCGAAATACAACACGCTAACTCATTGTCTGTGGCTGCCCCCCCTACCTGGCAGGACCTCTATGGGCCGAGTACCCGCTGTAGGATTGGGGGAGAGAGAGTGCATCCTGTGTGGGGGAACCGACCCCTGTTGGCAAGCACGCCTGACCTGTGGAGATCCCGCCATCATTCCCCCTACGGTCCTCCCTGACGTGTAGGCCTCAAGCAGCAAGACAGCGGTGACGCGTGGCGGTGCCGCCGGACGCGATAGGATTGGCCCCTGAACCCTGCCTGCGGCGCCTGTCGTTGACCTTAGTGGGGGAGGACATTGCCCAGGGCCCCCCTGCCAACCTCTGAGATCGGACGTACGACCACGGGGAGTCACGGGCTGTGGGACGAGCAGGATTGATACCGCGTGACCTACATCAGGGTGGCCGTGCTGCGGCCTGCCATTGGGTGTGGGGTCCAGCAGTTAAGGCGGCTGCCAGGTTGAAAAAAGATAAACCTGGGAAAGATGGGATGCCGAAAGGACCGGTGCAGCCTGCCTCGCCAGCCCCCGATAAGTCCCCGAAAAGGGTTGAAAACGAGGAACCCGCAACCAAGGCCTTCATGATAGAACTTTTTGCGGCTATCAAGGAAGACGTATTGGAGCTGCGCTCCCAGTTGGCCTCGGACCTGCGTGAAGTGAGGAGGGACGTGGATGGAGTGGGGGACGTGTCGCGACGTTAGAAGAACAAGACGTGGGCACAGCGGAGGACATTCACCGCCTTTAACAAGACATAATCCGCCTGACGGAGCAAAACCTCGATCTACAAGCCCATACCGAGGACCTGGAAAATAGATCCTGTCGCAACAATATCCGGATCCGTGCAGTGCCTTGGAAGGGTGAGGGGTCTGATCTGCGGGAATACGTGGAAGCACTCTTCAAGCTCATCCTGAATGAGGAAGACCTAAGGTCCGTACAAATGGATCGAGTGCACCGCGTCGGCCTACCTCGAGGACCCCAAGCACCTCCCCTTGACATATTGGTGTGTGTGCATGACTTTCAGTTGAAGGAGCAGATCCTTCGGAAGGCACGCGACTTAGCACCCCTCCAATTACGGGACCATCGCCCCTTATTATATCAAGATCTGGCGGCCTCCACTCTGCCAAAGCGGCGGGAATTTAAGCTTGTTACCTCATACCTGCAGGAACAAAAAGTACCCTACACCTGGGGACACCCATTCCGCTCATCTTCCGCTGGCAGAACAAGCTGGTCCAAGTGCGCTCTCTGGAGGTGGCACTGGACCTTCAGGGCTTGGAGCACCCTGATCCCCCGCCTGGGGGCAGCACTTCCACTAACAGGCGGTGACGTCGCTCGGCAAAATGGCAGAGAGTGGGCAAACCCGTGTCGGCGAGGAGGCCTGACCTAACAGCAAGGATGCAGGAGAGAGGTGCTACAGTCGCTTCTGTGGCCCTGGTTACTGATGCTTCACCGGACGGTGGTGAGGGGGCTCCATGAGACTAGGTGGGCCCATTGCAGGCGCCGGAGGGGGCTATCATCACGAGATACCACGTGTACTGTCTACCCATTCTCGTGAGGGAGGTAGCTGTCACGGACTGGGGGGCAATTGACTGGTACCCAGCCCCCTTGCTTCTGGGACTTGTATTTTTCTATTTTTGGCAATATGTTTTTTTCTTGGGGGTGTTGGGGGGTGGAGGGGGGATTAGGGGGGGTAGTGGTGGTAGCAGGGGGTTGATCATAGCACTGGCTCCAGGGTACGCACAGGCAGGGCGGTCTGGTGGGGGCATACACGGTGGCGAGGTCACATGGGCACTCAGCACAGGTGGCAGGGTTGGGTGGCCGTTGAGGAGCAGTATTGTTGGGTCCCCCGATTATGTCATTAACCCTGGAAACATGGAATGTGAAGGGGCTGAACTCTCAGCAGAAGCGCCAGAAGGTCTGGAAATATGTCATTGACCATCAGTTAGATGTAGTCGGCCTCCAGGAAACCCACCTGACCAAATCGGAGGACGCACGCCTTAAGCACAAATTATTCCCGCTCATATATAAGTCCTACGCCACCACGAAGCATAGGGCGGTGGGCCTTATGTTCCGCTCGACCCTACAATTCCAACCACTGGGAGTACAGAGTGACAAGGAGGGGCGCTGGATTGTGGTTAAGGGCCTGCTGCGGGGCAGGCTCTGCACCTTCCTCGTGCTGTATGCACCTAACAGTGGCCAAAATGTCTTTATCCAAAACCTTTTGGGGAAAATTATTGATTTTGCTGAAGGGCCGCTGGTCGTCCTGGGGGACTTCAACCTAGTGTGGCAGAAGGACTTAGATAGCACCCATTCACAAAGATCGGACACAGGCACGTTTCCCCCTGATACGCAGCGACAGATTTTCGACATGGGCCTTTTCGATGCTTGGCGCTTCCTCTATCCTCAATCCAGAGACTATACCTTTTTCTCCCATGTCCACCGCTCTTATTCTCGCCATGACCAATTCTTCACGAGTCAGTCCCTACGGGGGGACCTCCGGGAGGCCAAGATCTTCCCGCTGTCTGTCTCTGACCATAGCCTGCTCGCGGTGGGCCTTCGGTGGGGCGCGAAGCGCAAGGATAGCCCTAGATGGTACTTCCCCGCTTCCCTGGTCAGGGACAAATCCTCCTGTAACACACTGCGAGGACTCATCACTGAGTTTTTCGAACTCAATGACCCAGGGGACACCTCGGTCTTTACCACGTGGGATGCCTTTAATGCGTGTTTTCGCGGGCATTGAATGGCACTGAATGCTGCTCTTAATCGACAGCGCGGCTGGGACAGGGAAAAATTAGAGGAGGAGATCTCCACATTAGAGACAGCGCATAAAACGAATCCCTCTAGATTAGGATTGCGGCTATTAACAGCCGTCAGGGGGAAACTCCGGGTCCACTATACTAATAGAGCCAAATACACCCTGCTGAAACTATGGCGTGTTTCCTATTCACAGGGCAAGAAGGTGGGGAGACACCTTGCCAGGCAGCTTCGGGACAAGAGAGAACGGGAATACATAGGGGGAATTCAGGACGCTCGCGGGGAAGTGACGCATCAGGATGAGGCGAAGGCTGAGATATTTGGGACCTTCTATAAGACTCTTTACACAGGGGATAACCTGGACGCTAGTGCGCAACACGACTATCTACAGGGACTGGCCTTGCCCCAGGTTTCGGCAGAATGGAACAAG
Source organism: Lissotriton helveticus (assembly GCF_964261635.1). Taxonomy (NCBI): domain Eukaryota; kingdom Metazoa; phylum Chordata; class Amphibia; order Caudata; family Salamandridae; genus Lissotriton; species Lissotriton helveticus. Next base: position 32,599,711 of record NC_136060.1, on the reverse strand, counting down.
GCGCTCTCTGCCCCCCTCACCAGGGAGGAGGTGTTAGCTGCCATCAAGGCCTTAAAGCCCCATAAAGCCCCGGGCGCGGATGGTTATACGGCCATTTTTTATACAACCTTTGCCTCTGAGCTCTGCCCCTACCTAGTCCGGCTGTTTAACAACATGGCGGAAAAGAGCGAGACCTCTGGCACGATGGACGAGGCACTGATATCCATCATCCCCAAGTCTGGGAAAGACCCCAGTAAGTGCGCCTCCTATAGGCCGATCGCCCTCTTGAATTTGGATGCGAAACTTTACTCCTCTATCATTGCCCAGCGGCTCAACGACCTGATGCCAGCACTCATAGATCCAGATCAGTCTGGGTTCATCAAAGGACGACAGACCCACGACAACACGCAATGGGTTATACACCTGATTGAAAAGGCCAACAAATTTAAAATCCCGGCAGTTCTAGTGGGGCTGGACGCTGAGAAGGCATTTGACAGGATGGACTGGGGATTCCAGTTCCGCACGCTGACCGCCTTTGGCTTTTCATCCAAATTTTTAACAATGCTTCGGGTGAATTATCTCTCCCCCCGATCCCGTGTGGCGGTGAATGGTCACATGTCTCCCTTCTTTGAGCACTCACGAGGCATTAGGCAGGGGTGTCCCTTGTCGCCGCTGCTTTTTGCCCTTAGCATAGAACCTCTGGCAATAGCGGTGAGAGCCAATCCTGAGATTTGTGGACTGCCATTTACTGGGGAGTCTCATAAGATTACTTTTTTTGCGGACGACGTCCTCCTATCCCTCTCTGATCCGGCCCACTCTCTTCCTCACGTCCAAGATGCTCTGGAACGCTTTGAAGCGGTGGCGGGATTCAAAATTAATTATGACAAATCATGCGTCCTTAACCTCACGGCCCCCCAGTCTGCAGTTTCCCTCCTCAAATCGCTCACACCTCTTACGTGGATGGATTTCTCCATTCAATATCTGGGGATCCGATTGACGCCCACGCCGGGGAAAATTTACTCTCCTAACGTCCCACCGCTCTTAGCCCAGATCCAATCTGACCTGGCCCGCTGGAAACCTATGTTCATTTCCTGGCTTGGCAGGATTCACGCGGTTAAAATGTCCCTTCTCCCCAAGCTCCTGTATTTATTCCAGGCCCTTCCTATAGACCTCGACGGGGAATTCTTCAGGCGAATAAAATCTATGATGCTGCGCTTTATCTGGCAGGGAGGCCGGGCTCGCTTTTCCTTCGCCGTCCTCCGTAGATCGAGAAGGGAGGGAGGAGTGGGACTACCGGACGTTCACTTGTACTATAAAGCTGCACAACTCCGTAAATTGGTGGAGTGGTCTCAACAAGAATCAGAAAAACATTGGCTGCACATGGAGAGGAGTGTTGCGGGGAGAACGATCTGGGATCTGGTGTGGCGTCCCAAGTGTGACAGACCCAGGAATGTCTATATCAGTACCCCCACTAGCACCACCCTGAAGGTCTGGGACTCAGTCTCCGGAGATGACAGATGGACCACCTTCCCCTCCCCCTTTACGCCCATACACTTTAACCCCGCCTTCCCACCTGCGTTAACCGAGGGCCCCTTTGGGGCATGGAAGGACGGCGGTTGCTTAGCGCTCACACGCTTATTCCACAACTTTGACCCACTCACCTTTGAGAACTGTAGAAGGGATTATGGGGTCCCAGAGACTGAGCGGTACCACCACGCTCAACTACTACACTGGGCGCTCTCATCCCAGGTGAGGGAGGCGGCCACTCGGCCACTCACAAAGTTTAACCAGGACTTCCTCCATGAAAGGCGTCATCACTTTCATATATGGGTTCCTCCTCTCCACTGCAATTAACCCTAGGCCTCGTTATATGTCCATGTGGGAGGGGATCCTGCAACGGGACGTTGCGGATGCCGAATGGTCACACTTATGGTCAGATATTGCCAAGTTTAATCATTCAGTGGAGCTCAGGGAGGCACACATGAAAACTATGATGGACTGGTATCTCCACCCCGCCAAGCTGAAGTTGATCTTCCCGGACACTACCGATAGATGTTGGAGGGACTCTGGGCTTTTGGGAGATTTCCAACATATTTGGCGGGACTGCCCCGTTATGCCACCATTCTGGGAGGAAATTCTCGCTCAAATTAAAGACATGTTGGTATATCCTATACCCACCTCGGTGGCCTCCACCCTGCTGGGTCTTTGTGATCCTTGTCTCGAACACCAGACTAGAGCAGACAAAAGGATCATGTGGCTCAGCATCGGGGCGGCAAAAATCACTCTGGCCGCTGCATGGAAGAAGACAGAGGCACCGGCCATCTCTCTCTGGCATTCGAGGCTTTGGAAAATGCTCAGTATGGAGAGGATGGCGGATATTTTTCTGCACGATTTTAAGAATTTTGAGTTTCGTTGGGGCCCGCTGGTAGCTTTCCTTTCCAGGGGCCTTCCATCCGCAGTGTGTCCCCCTAGCATCCGTACCCTTCACTTGTTTCAACTCTAATTGCTGCCGCCACAAGTCTAGTATCCTGCTCTCTGAATGCTGCTACCACCTCTGGGGTGGGGGGGAGTTGGGGGAGGGGGGGTTTGAGTTGTAGTTCTTGTGTTCAATGTGACGTCTCTAATATTGTCCCCTTCTTTTAATGCATGCTGAGCCACGTGCCGCGAAGGCCCTGGGGGCATGGCCTTAGGCTGCTGTGATCCCCCTACCGGGGGGCCTGGAGGCTGGTTCACATACTAATGCACGCCGGGCCGCCTGACCATCCTCTAACTGCACTGCATATCGAGTGGGGCCCCTCTTGCTTGCTATGCGGCACCTCCTGGGAAGCCATTGTATACGATAGGGACTTAACCACAAGGACCCTTCTCGAGCTCACCAGGCTATCCTCGGACTGCGACTCATGCTACCCCCTGCGTGGGATGATGTGCGGGATTGTCGCTGTTTCCTTTTCTTCTTGTTTATCACTAAATTTCAATAAAAATACTTTTGACAGAAAGGGAGCACCGATTAGTCCTCCCACAGTCAGCAGCGATGTTAGGCTTGACGAACCGTTCGAAGCACCGAGCTCCCGGTTATCGGCCATCACACTGACCAGAGGCTTCGACACCTCTCGCTGCACGGGGCCCACATCCTCCATTGAGATGGCCATCTCGGGCATATTAGCTCGCTTTAGTTCTTGCAATGGAGCAGGGTCCGGTCCCATATGCCCTGTTTCAAACGTACCCGCAATCATTTTGTGGACAAGGGCTTCCACATGAGAATGAGGTGCCCTAATGGCCGCCAGAACAGTTCTCAACGACGGTTCACACTCAGCCCGTCCCATCTCTCCTCACTCGGTATCGACCATGGTCACTTCCCCCAGAGAGCCCGGTCTCTCAGGGGGAGCAGGCAAGAGAGGAATGGACAGCGGCGGAGGGCGACTTATCCTTCACCACGGCAACAATCTGCACTCCGCTGCCGCAAGCAAAGACCCCGACCCAACGAACACCGGCGGGGGACAGACCAGGTCCCTGGGTCAGGGACCTCCGCCCACAGCCTCAGTCGTGCCTCGTCACCCCTCCTTCGATATTGGGAGAGGTGTGGCGCCGCGACCAGGGCGACTGACGCTGGAATCTGGGGATCAGGGTTCGATCCCCAGCTCCGGAGGCAGGTTAGCCCAGCACCATGCGACTCTGGGCAATAGCTTGCTTAATCTTCCCGACGGCCCCCAGCGCCTAGAGACCCTAACGGGTGATTGTGAGCTATACAAATGTGGATTATTATTATATTAACCAGCTCAGAAAACCTCCACAGCGATAGACCGGACCCTGCCGAGCTCCCACGGCCGATGTTGTTCACCTGGAACCCGGCTGGGCCAGTACTCAAGGCCCCGGCTTACAAGCTGGGCTAGGCCGCAAAATAAAACACGACATAACTCCGTCTACCAAGCCGGTAAAAGTCTCGGGATCGCACCATCAGACTGTACTCCGGTTCATACATACGGAGGCAGGGCGTAGACACAGGATAAATGACAGGATCATCTGGCAGGAGACGGAGGCCGGCGGAACCGGGAGCCTAAGCAGCCATCTTGTTCGCTAGCGTAGCTCCTCCTAAAGAACAGTTAAAAGCAGGTGTTGACACGGACACAGTTATTAAAGCTACTCGGAAACATGCAACATTAGGCATGTTTGCCATAGAGAAATCTCACACTTGAAGAACTGTAATCTTCATTCTCAGGGAATACTTACTAATAAAAAAAGAACTTGGCACAGAAGCTGAAAATATGAAAAGGCATCTTTATTAAATTTAATAAGTGAGGCCACGTCACACAGAAGCCGTAGCAACTGAATGAGGTAGTCTGAGGAATACAGAGAACAGAGGCATTTTAAATGCTCTCAGGGTTACAAACTTCAGCATACAAGTAAGGGGCAGTCCTAGCTTTTGCAAGCATGCAAAATACCTAACATTCCTTCTTACACAAGCCGGACAAACCCATAATAAAAGGACCACAACCCATATCATAAACATACCATAAAAGAAGGAACAGAAAACAGATAAGGGGTGTGTGTGTGTGCATACCAAACTCTACAATGTCCTGTGCTTTGATCCTCAATCTTGATCAGCTAAAGGGCTGGAACTGGTTTAACAAGGTCAGCTTCAGGCAACAGGGTCAGTTCACTTAGGTCAAACAGGAGTCAGCACAAACTCAAGCTAAGGTCTACATGTCCTTAAAAGACTTGTTTCAGCCACAATCATGGCCTATGTGAGGGCAACCACAAAATGGCTGCCATACACAAAATGGAACCCACGGGTTCAGAATTCACAGAACCTCAGACCCTCCTTTTGCCCTTACATAGGCAATCACTCAGTCTGTATCTGAATCGATGTCAATATTATCCGTTATTCCCTTCACTAAGGCATTATTACTCGAATTATCTTTCATGGAACGCAAGGGATAGACTTCGTTGGCATAAATAAACATCGTCTGATATGCCCATACAGACCCATTGTAACTAAATGACAGAACCAAATAGGGAATACCTCTATCTGTAGTATGTGGCATAAAACCACACACCCAACAATTTGTGGTGTTCATTACTAACTGGTGTTGATGCAGAAGCTGTACAATGGAATTATTAGTAAACTCTGACCTCCTAACCAGTTCATGTTCAGGTAAAGTATGGAAAGAATGCAAAGAAGTAGTTGTAGGAAAAAGACATAGGTTGGGAGGTGGGTGCAGAAGCCAATTGGGTAGTGAAAACAATCCCACCCATCAGAGACAACATCATGCTTAAAAACACTAGAAAACAAGTTTTTAAGAACATATAGACAACAGGAGAAAGTAATGACCACTATTACAAACAAAATTTATCGTTTTTCACAACCCTAAGCAGAAAGCAAATCCTAAAATTATCTAGTAACATTTTTATGGCTTTATGGCTCCTAGGCATTTCAGTAACTTATTATATGTTCAGGTGAAACAGTGGCGAGAGGTGAAAAGGGAATACTCTTCCACAGAGAATGGACTTTATTCTGCTTTTACTAAACAGAATACTACTTTAAAACAATGCCAGCAAAACAGCAAAAATTAGTCTCCTAACACCCATTACATGCAATCGCACGGAAACCACTTGTGAAACCAACTATGCCCAGAGTCCGTTCAAAAGCCTCTCTGGCAGGCTTCTATTGTCCATCAAATCTTCTTTTGTTGTTTTCTTCCGCATGGGCCTCTTCATTCAGGCCTTTCATGTAAATGGTGCTTCTCAGTATCCGTTGGAGTGCCCTCCTGGCAAACACTCATAGCTCATTCGAAAGTCTCAATGTCTCAAGGCAGTGCACCAGTATCTCTCCTCTGCGGCAGACACTACAGATAGCATGATCTTCATTGATCATGAGCACAAATCATCTCGTGCAGACCCGGGACCATTCTCAGACTCCAACACTCATCATTCAGTGTCAGAGGACGCTCAGGCTGCTCTTTCATGGGCACCAGAATGGAGTGCCTTTTGCCAATCTTGGATCCTCCGGTGCACTGCACTTCCATTGGAGCAAAGGAAATGGGGGGGGGGGTGTGGCCAAAACTCAGGCCAAGGGACTGAAGGGACTGCACACTGTCAGAGGTTACCAGTACATGACAGGCGCTCTTTTGCACTGAAATTCTGGTTCTGTGATGTCCAATGCCGTCTGATGGAGCAAGTGTGATGCTTTAAACAGTTCATTGTATAACAAGGGGACTGAAAACAGGTGGCCTGCAATCTTCACAGGAGTGGCTATACACCATGGGACAATTTTGCGTTAAAATACACTGTCATTCTCAAAGGCAATACAAAAACAAAGGCAGTAGGCAAAACAGTGCCTCTAGGCTCTTCAATTGGGTTTCCGTGTGAGAGCATATCCTTCACCATCTAAGGGTAGATAGCGACATGGGAATTCTATCTGAATGGATGTCCTCACACATAGTGGCATCGTCTAAAGGGGTAAACACATTTTATCTCAATGATTACATATAGGTGTTCCTAAATTCCTTATTTATAACATCTCAAAAGAAAAATTGCATAATACAGATTATCAGGGAAAACAGTCTGGTTATACAAAAGGGAATTATACATAAGATGGAGGTCCATGGTACATTACTCCAATCTGAAAGGGTGAACCTGAATAATTCACCAACAATAAAGAAATGGGCTAACTGGTAAAAAGAATATGGAAAAGGGAAATGGAACTAGGACACAGCTAAAATCCCAATAACTAGGCACGATGCGCTTCGGTGATAGTCAGGCATGTGACACAATACCAAGAGTATGGGTGATACACAAAAGGTCAAAATAATACACAAATTTAAACTCTACCACTGGCTGCTACACCATATACGGTAACCTCAGCTAATGTTCCAGTTCCTTCTTCGGGAAAAATGAAACCTGGTTTCCTTTATGGTACAAGGCCATACACTACTTAAGAAGCAGAACAAAACTGACTAATGTAATATAAAAATTAGGTCACCATGCACAAAAGTCACAGATCTATAATTTATCCTTACGTCCAATTCAGGATACATAATTTTAGGGCTGCCTGTTCCTTAAGGGGAGGGGCAGTACGTGACTAACAGAATGTGACACACTTTGGTTCTGTATATCTCTTTTTTATTTTCCTTCAAATACCATTAAAGCCAAATTTGACATACACTGATGAAGTGTTGTCTGTTTTTCTGTGAAATTTAGTGTCAAAGCAAATCTACCCAACTGTTTGCAGGATACACATCGTCATGTATATCCCTTCACAACACAGGTAAACTTGTAATAGTTTTATAAGCAGCAACATAAAACAAAAACATGCAAAAAAACTGCACAAAATGGACATGTCAAGCCATCAGATATACTCACTGTATATCAAGCACAAAAAGCATAGACAAAACAATAGCATATATAAATGAGCGGTGACGCACAACACCAGGTCATGTACTAACAATATTCGGGCCTGCTTAATTTGTCAGGTTTAAAATCCTCACCCTCCTTTTGACAGCAAATCACCAGGTAGTGGAGATTTGGCTGTCAAATGCAACTTACTGTGTGTCACTTCTGACACACAGGACCAGCAGGAACAATTCATAAAAGGATAAAATGCAAGAATATGTAAAATTCACAAACATTTCTTTTCAAAGAAATTACGCAAAAACACATCTCTTTTCAACTAACCAAACTCACGTGTCTTGTCAGCCTTAAAATCACCCAGAACAATCCATGAATGATCTGTGAGCAGAAGCAAAAAGAAAAAATACACAACACACAGAAGAGAGACATTTCGCATGACAAACAGACATCAATTATAACTTTTAATCAGAAGGCAAAACATGATACACATTAACAGACACAAAAAAAAAATCCATTACTTAACTGTTACCATCTTGTCAGTCGGCTTGCAACATGAAGCCCTTTTAACTTTCCAAAAGTAAAATTCTTTCACTGACACTCTGCGTGTCCCGTGCGCCAACACCCTTTGAGGCCCTGCTTTTCCAAGCAATCATTTCTCCATCTGTTTACACTTACTCCTAACTCCCACCTTACTGACCTTAAGGTCAAAATCTGCCTTGCGGGCTCCTCAGCCCTCTATCTCTTCCTCACTCTTAAGGCTGAAAAAAGATAAAAAATCTTCCCAACTCTTTCTAACCTGCAATAACCAACCCTATTTAAAACACATGATATATATATTACTCCTGTTAGGGGCTACAATTTATTTCTATACTTAGATTATTAAAACAGTTACTGTGACTAATTCGCAAAACATAATAACATAACATACCATCTTTAGAACAGATGTTTGCTATTACCCTATGCAATGGTACTCATTTCAGCAACATTAAATGAATCTCACTGGGCCATTTAAAAGCAAACCCCAAATGGGGACAGTCTGCAAATTTGTATTACACCTAAATGTATGCATTTACTGAAGCCTAAAGCACTTTAAAACTATCATAAATGGCAAGAATGCTGTTTTAAATGGTCTATTTTACCCAAATTCGACTTTGATGTTTGGGGCACTTAAAAATAAATATCCTATACTTGTGATACATATTAATCATCCTCAGAATGTTCTTTACAAATTACTGAGATTTTTAATCAGACATATCCCATGTAAATCTTTAGAAAAATGAGTTTTGTACGCCTGCGCTAAGTGAAATTCCATATGCTAATGTTCTCATTATGCGGTATAGCACAACTTAAATTAAATTTTAATGCTAGGATGTCATAGTATGAGCATTAAGCTTCATGAATAGTAAAAACGAATTTTGTAGCACTTATTTTTAATTATTATTTTTCATAATTAATAATTTTTTTAATAAACCCAATTATTTTTGATAATTCCACATATAAGAGCAAGCTACATCCCTTGCCTATCATTTTTAGACGCATTCATTTATAAGCGCAAGCACAGACGCCTAACTTGAAACATGACAAAATGTTTGCGCCATTTGTTTCTTTCTAAAAAGGACAATTTTATTTAGAAACAGACCCAAGAATATGCTTACAAAATGTTGCTTAATAGACTGAAAACATCAAGAAAAACCACGAACAGACATTGAGCTCATTTCAGACATAAACAGAAAGGGGTCAAAACACTCAGGACACACAATACAGCGCGCTTTAGCCATGCATCTCATGAATAGCGCCATCGCTATGTACTTACAGAAGTTGCACTAATGGGAAACCCACATAGACATTTAAACACACATTTAACCCACAAATCAATACTCAGGACAGAAACCAGGACAGCCCACAGACTGTACTTAAACCAAACCATTTGTAAATACTAGTTGTAAGTCATATTTACAAGAAACGCTTCTCAATTGTGTTTCAAAAAGACTGCAAAAACAGCCCAACAGACTGATGTATGTCCAAGAAGCGAAAATACACTCAATTCACTAGCTTTGGCTAGCATAACACCAAACAAAATTGCTCTGCATATCTTCCTTCATAACATTGCGCAGAACAAAGTATCCTTATATGTATTATGTCATATTTTAATTCCCTGGGGATACAAAATCACCAAGGAAGAAATATGTTTGTAAATCTAAACCTATTTAGATATTCCCTTTAGGGGGGCCGGCTAATTTACTTCACATCACTCTATGGTACCTTCCAAAAAAGCAACACATTTTTCCATGTGAGCTTGAGAACAGGCATGCCAAAAAATACTGCAGAATACGCAAGTATTATAATCAAAGTGGTGCTTAAGGTACTTTTCGTACGTGCACCGTTCAACTAAACCAAATGGAGAAATATCTCCTCATTACCTGCCTACACAAATTGCAATTCGCATATCCAAACCTATACAAATCCAAAGTTGGCCAACACAAATTCCAAAGTTCCAAAGCTACAGTCCCAAATTTGCTAAGATTAGGCATCTTATAGCTCACTAATCTAGCTTCAAACTTCAAGGGGTTATCTCTACCAATACACTCGCAAATATACGAGCCCCTCTGCTTTGGTAATTTGCAATAACCAAATCAAAAACCAAGAAACCAAACCCCTCGGCTTTGGTAATTGCAATAACCAAATCAAAACCAAGAAACCAAACAAAGTCGTGGGAGCGACCCACTTGTACTTCTTATTTTTACTAATCAATAGGTTATCCAAATTCTAACTGTCAAGTTCTACATGACCTAACGGTCTTTTTTAGAATACTCACGCCAAAAAGGTTCTCAGTCAGGAGTGACATCATGTGGAGGATCAAAATCAGGAAGATCAGAAATATACTGGGCTGCAGAATCAAAGAATCTCCAGAATCCCTGTGCACAGAGTACCTCCTTAGTAGAATCCTGTTCTGTCCTCCTCAGTAGATTTCAGTCCTCTGACAAGATCACTCCCACAGAAAGTCACTTCTCTGATGAAGCCCACGTTGGCCGCGCCATTTGAAGAACTGTAATCTTCATTCTCAGGGAATACTTACTAATAAAAAAAGAGATTGGCACAGAAGCTGAAAATATGAAAAGGCATCTTTATTAAATTTAATAAGTGAGGCCACGTCACACAGAAGCCGTAGCAACTGAATGAGGTAGTCTGAGGAATACAGAGAACAGAGGCCTTTTATATGCTCTCAGGGTTACAAATTTCAGCATACAAGTAAGGGGCAGTCCTAACTTTTGCAAGCATGCAAAATACCTAACATTCCTTCTTCCCAAGCCGGACAAACCCATAATAAAAGAACCACAACCCATATCATAAACAGACCATAAAAGAAGGAACAGAAAACAGATAAGGGGTGTGTGTGTGCATACCAAACTCTACAATGTCCTGTGCTTTGATCCTCAATCTTGATCAGCTAAAGGGCAGGAACTGGTTTAACAAGGTCAGCTTCAGGCAACAGGGTCAGTTCACTCAGGTCAAACAGGAGTCAGCACAAACTCAAGCTAAGGTCTACATGTCCTTAAAAGACTTGTTTCAGCCACAATCATGGCCTATGTGAGGGCAACCACAAAATGGCTGCCACACACAAAATGAAACCCAGGGGTTCAGAATTCACAGAACCTCACACTGCACCTAACCTTTTGGATGAGTTTAACAGGAAGGTCTATGAATGGCTGCATCCAAGAAATCGCATAGTTGGTTATGTTTCCACGGATAATGGCAGTAATATAGTTAGGGCCATGACTGATGGTGAATATTTCAGAGTGCCGTGCTTGGCGCACATTATTAACATCGTGGTGCAAGATTTCTTGAAAAAAGAAGACATAGTCATCAAGTTACTGACCACCTGCCGAAGAATCTGCACACATTTCAGCCATTCTTTTAAGGCCCGGAAGGAGCTTAGGAGCATTCAACATGAACGTAGACTGCCAGTCAAAGGACTCATCTAGGAGGTGGCAACACGTTGGAACTCAACCTCTTACATGCTTGAGCGTCTGTCTGAGCAGTGGGGGGTAATAAATGATGTCTATAAACTGGGTTCTACTATGAAAGACATGAGGCTAGAGTTGGAGGAATGGAAGCTAGTTGCAAGCCTGACAGACATGCTTCGTCCTTTTGAGCTCTTCACGCGTGAAGTCAGCAGGGAGGACTGTTCTTTGGGCAAAGCTATCCCATTGTTGGTCATGCTAGAGCACCAACTGAAGGCGGTGTGTTCAACGTTCAGAGATGATGCTGAAAAGCAAGAGGCATATGATTTGGCGGAGAGGTTATTAAGGCGCCTAGTTCACAATGAAAGGCTTAAAAACATACATACAGAACAACATTACATTTGTGCCACTATCCTGGATCCACGGTACAAAAAGGCAGTGGCCAGCAAAGCATTCATTCCTTTTGATGAAGCAGATATTTCAAAGTATAAACATTGGCTAGCTGTGTCAGCCACTCGGTTCGAAAAAGAGCGGCAGAAAATTCAAGGATGCAGCACAAGTACAACTGAATCAGCAGGCCATCCGGCGTCAAGTTCCACTTCTGAATCTGTGGCCGAAGGGAGTCACTTTCCCTCACAGCCGTTAACGACACCAGCAGCAACTATATCATCACCCTCACCTGCACCAGGCCGAGCCAAAATATTGTCGGAAGAGGATTGGCTAACTCATCAAGGGTTTGCTCGTTACCGTTCTGCAAAGGCCACAGATGGTACGCAAAGTGGAGCAAGCGTGGAGAACCTTGAGTCGATGGTGCAGGCCTATCTGGATGACCCAACAGAGGTCTTTGTTAATCCGAACCCAGTGCTGTATTGGTAAAGGAAAAGGGCTCTATGGCCACTGATCACCAACCTGGCTCTACATTATTTGTCTTGCCCACTCGCAAGCGTGTCTTCTGAACGTGTTTTCAGTGCTGCTGGTGCCATTGTAACTTCAAAAAGGACCCGCCTCTCGCCCAAAAATGTGGAGAGGTTAACACTGATCAAGATGAATCAGCACTTCATACCACCAGATTACAAAATACGTGAATGCACGCAGGAAGAAGAGGACACCGACTTAGGTGACGGAAGTTCTTCTCTGTTAGCTGACCTACTCCCGTCTCAATTCATCGAGTTTGAGGACGAGCTCTACTTCCCTGACACAGAGGCCTGAAAAGGACTTTCGTTCTTATTCACTTTTATTCCTGTGTGTCTTTCTTTGTTTTGCAACTTTTACCACAACAAAACTCTAATCACTTAATCACAACAAGTCCATCAGCAGCACTGTCTTCATCTTATTTTCCTTATTGATTTGAAGGTGCTGCAGTCTGCATTCCTGAGGTTCACAAGTTCACAACTCAATCATGCTCCTCTATCCTCCTCCTCCAGACTCCCCTATCCATTTCCCTCAAGGCAGATGGATGGATTACGAAGAATAAAGAAACTTTGTCTTCGTAGACGAGTCCCCTCAAGTGGGACTGAATTTACTGACTGACTACATGCTTGCTGATTGCTGACAGAGTTATTTCTGATATTGACAGGAGAGTCTGCCCTGTGGGCCCTCACTTTCCGAAGAAGATGCGGACAAAAAGTAGAATAGATAATGAATAATTGAGAAGATGGCATGCATAAGTGTCACATTTTGCTTTTTTGCTTTTTGCCTGTTTGGGGGTGTTCTACTTTTTTGCGGGTGGGTTGGCGGGTCTTGGGGCATTGCTGGGAAGGCCTACTATCGGGCGCAAGCGGTTTGAACAAAATCCATGGTGAAAAAGTTTTTCAGTTTTTGCTCACTTCCTTGTTTTTTGGGGGGCTGTTTGGGGGGGTTCTAGGTTTTGGGGGTGGGTTTTGGGGTCTGGGAGCACTTCTGGCACAGTCTAATTTTGATTGCAAGTGGTTTGAAGGAAATCCATGGTGGAAAAGGGGGGTTTGGGCCTAGTTGCAGACAGCGTTATGGCACAATTTAAACTGAGGCCTAGCAGTATTGCGTGTTTTTGGGGGACTATTTGGGGGGGTTCTAGGTTTTTTGGGGGGGATCTGGGAGTCTGGGAGCACTGCTGGCACAGTCTAAGTTTGATTCTAAGTGGTTTGAAGGAAATCCATGGTGGAAAAGGGGAGTTATGGCCTAGCTGCAGAGCGCGTTTGGACTGAATCGAAGGAAGGCCCTAAATTTTCTAAGTGTGAGACTTTGCATTTTTGCTTTTTGGCTTTTGGGGTGCCCTACTTTTTTGCGGGTGGGTTCACGGGTCTGGGGGCATTGCTGGGAAGGTCTAATATCGGGCGCAAGTGGTTTGGACAAAATCCATGGTGAAAAAGTTTTTCCGTTTTTGCTCACTTCCTTTTTTTTGGGGGGCTGTTTTGGGGGTTCTCGGTTTTTGGGGGCGGGTTTTGGGGCCTGGGAGCACTGCTGGCACAGTCTAATTTTGATTGCATTTGTTTTTAAGGAAATCCATGGTGGAAAAGGGGAGTTATGGCCTAGCTGCAGAGCGCGTTTGGACTGAATCGAAGGAAGGCCCTACATTTTTTAAGTGTGAGATTTTGCATTTTTGCTTTTTGGCTGTTTGGGGGTGTTCTACCTTTTTGCGGGTGGGTTGACGGGTCTGGGGGCATAGCTGGGAAGGTCTAATATCGGAATCAAGTGGTTTGGAAAAAATCCATGGTGAAAACGTTTTTCACTTTTTCGACTTTTCGCTCACTTTCGTGTTTTCGGGGGGCTGTTTGGGGTGTTCCTGGTGTTTGGGGGGAGTTAGGGGGTCTTGGAGCAATGCTGGGCATGCCTAATTTTGGTTGCAAGTGGTTTGAAGAAAATTATGGTTGGAAAGGGGAGTTAGGGCCTAGCTGCAGAGCGCGCATGGAGTGATCTGGGAACTAGGCCTAAATTTTTCTAAGTATGAGTTTTTGCATTTTTGCTTTTTGCCTTGGGGGTGTTCTGCTTTTTTGCGGGTGGGTTCACGGGTCTGGGGGCATAGCTGGGAAGGTCTAATATCTGAATCAAATGGTTTCGAGAAAATCCATGGTAAAAAGTTTTTCAGTTTTTGCTCACTTCCTTGTTTTTGGGGGCTGTTTGGGCGGGTTCTAGGTTTTTGGGGGTGGGTTTTGGGGTCTGGGAGCACTGCTGGCACAGTCTAATTTTGATTGCATTTGTTTTTTAAGGAAATCCATGGTGGAAAAGGGGAGTTATGGCCTAGCTGCAGAGCGCGTTTGGACTGAATCGAAGGAAGGCCGAAAATATTCTAAGTGTGAGATTTTGCATTTTTGCTTTTTGCCTGTTTGGGGGGGTTCTACTTTTTTGCGAGTGGGTTGGCGGGTCTGGGGGCATGGCTGGGAAGGTCTAATATCAGGCGCAAGTGGTTTGGACAAAATCCATGGTGAAAAAGGGGGGTTAGGGCCTAGGGTTAGAATTAGGGTTAGGGTTGGGGTTCTAAAATCGCAGTTTACACTTTACACATAGCTTGAGGGGAAAGATCCGCAAATGTCGTCCACACTTATTTATCCTTGAAAAGGAGACTCAGAGTACACACTTTCGAAATGATGCTGTATGTTTTGTAATACTGTCGACTCTGAAACTGAAAGTGTTATTTTTGCACTACACAGCGTACCTTATATTTTTTTCACCGTGGTGTTTTAATATCACTTCCTGCTTTTCCATCAACAATTACAGGCCGGCTTTTACCCTGTGCAATGACAATAAGGATGACCTCAGGCTTAGCGACCCGCAATTCAGCATCCGCCAGGCATGCAGTGGACAAGGTGTCTTCTGGTCCCCAACATTGATCGGCGGAACGCCAAATGGAATGTAGGAGTACTGCGAAAGAGGAATGGCTGGATGCATGCAACTTCCCCAATTCAACAGGACAACTACAACAACATACAGTTACAGTATCCATCTTTATTTGACTTATCTTTTAAGTAATGTTATTGCTGTGAACTTCTGTGAGTATGACACTGTGCATTTCATCCCTCCAGCCATTGTGCACTTTTTTCTTTGCTATTTTTTAAACTAATTTAATGTACTAAGTTGTTCTTCTCTCTGAGGGCAGATAGGCAAGTGAAATTGCGTAATTACTGCAGCCCTGTACAATCACATTGTTGCTTCTTCATAGTACATTGTAGAAAGTACTACTTACTTTACAGTAACCTATCCATTTAGCAAACAACTTCATGCATGCAGTAGTGCATGCACTTCCTTTATGTCCCTTAAAAGATTTATGAATAGCTTTGTATCCAAAGATTTGTTTATCTTCATTTGTTGTTTGTCCATGCTGTGTTTTTTTTTCCTCTCTCCACAAAACTTTCCCCACAAACCCCATTCCCATCCAAGTTTCAAACCCTAACCCTCTTCCCCCGGGCTGTGTGGTTTTCATTGAGGTGTGAGTAAATTACAACAATAATTCCACACACTTGCTGGGGAGGATAAGGTCAAAGCAACAGAAAATCTGGTTGAAGGAATCGGAGGAGATATTCTTACTCAGCTTTACACAGACCCAGGACTATTCGAAAATCAAATCTGATTTTCATGGCCGCCATCAACTGTATTGATCATCAAGAACATCCTCCTCCTACACGTGGCGAATGATTACGCTGCTGTGTCCTTCACCTTCAGTACTACTTCTTGTAGTAGCCAAAGCCAAACTCCATGCAACTAGTATACTTAGGAAACTAGCATTTGTTAGGCTAAATTATGGCACTGTTCTTGTGTACTATGCTATCTATCGTACTGTTGTAATGATCCGCTCAGGACATTCAAGGTTTCATTTTCTTTTTTTTCATATGCTGCTAAGTACTGCCCCTGTGTACCACCACTACTACCACCACAACAATACCATTTCATCGGCCCAGGATTGCCAACCTTCATCGCCAGTTGCCATGCAGCCAGCCCTGTGCCTAGCCCTATTCTCAAACACGAATCACAGGTAAGATAATCGTATGGGGGGAGGAAGAATAGTGGAGTAGGAGGAGAGAGGAGAGACTGACGGTAGTACTACTAAAGTAGTAGGACAATTGAATTCACTAACTCTGTGAGTGGCACTTATTTTTGTAAACATTTGGCCGATTAATTAGACAATTTGAATCAAGCAGCCAGTTAAGTTTCAGGAAAACAAACAAACAGGTAACCCCCCCCGCCTCCCCCGCAAAACAGTAAAAATGCGTATGCAATGTTTAAGTTGCAAGTAAATATTTATTTAAATCCATAACAAAAATAAACTATCCCGCAAGACCCGACCCACCCCCTCCCTAACCCCAAAGAATGTCTGTGAAAAAGTCCCCATAGTCCAAGAAAAAACCCAACTCCCAATTCCCAACCCCCAAAAGTCTTTAAAAAAGGAGCAAGGGACAGTATCTCCTCCTCTACTGCCGCCGGCGGTGTCCTTTGGCCAGGTTGGCCCGTTGCTCCCTGCGGAGGTCCTTGAGAAGGCTCTTCATTCTCTTCATCTCCTGCTCAAGGTTGGACACCCTGAGGGTTCGGCGGTGGATGCAGGCCTTGCACCTGCTGAGGGGGGCAGCTGATTTTTTGGCTGCTTGGCGGTGGCGGGTGGCTGCGGTACCACGGCTCCGTACCACTGAAGACTTGCGCTGGCTGGCTGACCCAGGGAGCGCGGAGGAGGATGCAGCTGCTGTGGTGGATGTTGTTGTGGACTGTGACTGCATGTTCTAATCCTCCTGGGCCACCAGCCGCCGATATTCATCGACAATCGCCTCCAGCTTCCTTTGCCGGGCCCGTCTAGCCAGCTCCTTCCGAGTCAGTTTGGAGGGAGCATCTATATGAAGAAAGAAAAACATACTGTAACCAATGCTCCTTAAGATTAACACAAAATAATTCAGCAGAAAGTTGTGTCACAGTAGAACTAGCAACTTGCAAGCACAGTACTTGTGGCCTGTATCTATCTAACCTCCCACTTCATCAGCCTCTGCTCTAACATTAGTGGGAGTTTCAGGAATCAATTCTACAAGCACTATATGGACTCACTACATTCGACTATGACAGTACACCAGTCTTATTCTTCTTCTTCTCTCTTGTTTAGCGAAATTGGTACATAAACTTCTGGAAGCCGGCATAATGCCAGCGCAGTCAACTTGCACCCGAGAAAAACAGACGCAAGCCATGATGACACAGACTTGCGTTACTGTACCAGTCCAGTACATGCAGGTGGTGAAGCTCTTACTTTTCTATTACGGGTGGCACTGAGAATACTCTGTTACAAGGGCTACTGCTTAATGAATTTAACTATCACCCTACAGTGCCAATGACTACTAGAAAAGGAAAATGACGAAGATAAATAATATGATTATCTATCCCTTCACAGGATATTTGCTTACATATGGGAGACCTTTAGGTGCTTTGTTTTTATTGAGTGAACACTGATAGGCCACACATGATTGACAGAGTAGTACTAAAATTATTCACAGAGGTAGTGAGTGGCCCCCGTAATCGTCGGATATATGCTGTGCTTGCAATACAAACTACTGCTACTATTCATGGTAGGATTCGGAAAAATTACAACTTCTTTTCCTTGCCTTTGCTACACTGGAACGGACGTGTGAGTGCGGTGTTACATGCTCTTCAAAGTAACACTTACTTCATCCAGTGACCGTTTACTCTGTCTACATTCACATATGCTATCTATGAGTCAGATAGTACTATGATCCAGGCATCCATCCATTCAAAGAAAATGTCAATCCTTCTTCTTAATGTCTCAACAGGACAAACCTTCGTTTTTCTCACGGAAAAACAACCTTTTCATTTTATTTTGGAAACCGCAAGCCATGCATCCGTGCTTGACTTGCATTTGAATTTGAACCAAAGGATATATTGCGCACACATACAGTTTCTGTTTCACCCACCCAGGCAGTCCTCTTCCCTTTCTCCTTCCACCCATCCTTGCTTCATCCTTCAACCGGCCATGCATCATATTCCCAGCCACCTCGGGCAGCATTCAAAAACATGTATCATTCTTTGCCAGTCATCATTACTTGTAACTCGCTCGTCCTTCCACACTTACTTACACCCTTCTTTCCCTTTTCGTTCATCCCATCCATCAAGTTCATCTCTGATCTGACTTGGCTTCTCGATAAAACTGTCACAGCTGAGTTGAAGTCAATTTAGAGGAGGCTACTACCTGGTTTATAAAAACTTAGTTCTAAATTTGTAAGTCTTCTTAACAGTAAAATATACTTGTACTGTACAACATATACACCCGTGCAGAGAGCACACTCTGCAGTCTGCAGTCTGCAATCTCAATAAGTAAGGAATATAATAGCTGAACACTACCCGCCACTCCCGTGGCATCCCTCACAGCAGTTCCCGCTGGCTGTTGCACCGCCTCCGCCCCAGGAGTGCCCACCTCCGCGCTGGCCCCGGCACCGGTGGATGGCTGTGCCGATGTTCCGCCTAGAAAATACATTTCAGATTCATAGATGCCATATACACCACTCCCTAGTATTTAGTCTAGGAATGAAAAAATTTCAATACGACTACACAAACAAATGTAATAATTTGTGACTCTCTAGCCTAAACTACAAATTGCCCTTTTTTCAGGGAAGGGTGTTTTTTAGTTATGCTTAGCCGTAACATGTCTTGCTACATTTTTTGGCACAACTGATGAATGCTTGCTTTTTAACACGCACCATTTTTCTCATAACAGACAGAAGCTTCCCTTCTAAGAACAAGAGATAGATCGGATCATCATCACTTGGACGGAGTCAGCAATGATTCAACACCACAAAGAAGACTTGAAGTTCCAACCTGGTGAGGGCTCGCCCACAATTAATGTGTGAAATCACTAATCACTTTTCATTTTTTAATCCACCGTTTATGCTGTATGATGAACTTGATTTTAATAAATGTTTTTACTTTAATAAAGCTTTAAAACGTACATAGACTCTGTGGTTTTTGGTCATGAGTGAGTGAGCGAAAGGGTTTGCAATTTGCAAGCATGAGGCCGTGGCTCTGAGAGGTCGGGACTCTGACTCCGTACTCTTATGTCCTGGGTTGTATAATCATTGGGGATCAATCATCGATGAATTCAGGAGCTAAATGACTCTGACACACTAGCAAGTCAGTAAGGAGATTGGGGGTTTAAATTCTGTTATGACTGAGGTATGTGGAAAGTCTAACTGCGCCTATTATAATTGATAAACAATGCACTATTTCGTGTCCCTAGTTCTGTTTGTGCAGAATAGTCCCTGCAACAGTAGCAGTATGATTTGTCCTCCTATCAAATCAAAAAGTAAACTAGTATCTTATTCTTTCTTGGTGGCCATTGACATTTTATTGTTGGGAATTGTCAAAGTATAAACATTTAGAAGACTACCAAAGACATTATGGACAACCCAGAGGACTGCACTCAGTGCATAGAGCTATTGCTGAATAGAATGGGAGTTTTGGTTAACACCTTTTGCCAACTGTGCAAGCTTAGTTAGCTACACAGACAGACTAATAATAATCTAGTAGTACCACAGGGAGTCATAGTAGAGGCAGGATAAGAATTTAGAAACAGTCTACAAGAAGATCAAAGACGATTTAGAAACAATCGAATGAGGAACGTTAGAAAAAAATAGGTGCGGTAAAAGAAGATAGGGAAGCATAATTATTAATATTAACAGGAAAACTTACTGGGGCCAGCAGAGGAGCCCTCGCTGGACCGATCCTGGCCTTCCTGATCTTGTCCCTTCTCCGCTGGCACGGCTACCTCCTCCTGTGTCCCCCTGCCCCAGGGGGGTGCTGATGTATAACATGAAAGAAAGACACAAACATGGATGATTATTGTCAACCAAATCAAACATTTCAAAAAAACAATAACAAATTATTTGGGGGAAATAGACAACAATTGCACTAAATGTATTGACCTATCTGATGTGGTCTACTAGGGTATTAGTATTGCTGGATTCGCGGACCGTCTACTTGGAAAGTTATGTAACTCACTGTGAGAAGTTGGCCTGGTATATGATGTTCACTATTCTAGTGAACACCTTGCACCAGTCCAAATAACCCTTATGGTGATGGTTGTAAGTCAACCTTATAGACCAGCTATCCTAGTGGTAGCATGGACAGAACAGTCTTAGGCTAAAAGACTCTTGAGGGCGTGTAAAGCCAGCTGTTTTACCATATGTAACCCCTTGAATATCAAATGAATGGACACCACACAGGATATATATAAAATATATATGTATTTATTTACTAACACACTCCTCTGAACTCTTTATGAGAACAGAGGCAAAAGCACATCACAAGTTACTTAGTCAGAATACGTTAAGTTGCACAATTTACTGTTAGGCCCTAGGGGCGAAGCAAACCATATACTAAGTAAGTGGTATAAGTACCATGTCACGAGAAAGGGAAAGGCCTAGCGCCTCGGGAATCGCTGGGGCTACACTATATGAACCTTAGTTTAGAAGTAGGACGCGTGCAGTGTCTTTACACACACGCGTGAGTCAATGTAAAGTCAATGGGAACTTAGAAGTTAGATAAAGAAGGCTTTAGGACACTTCCGGTTTAGCTAGGAGGAAACAACTAAAAACCTAGACACTTGGATAGTCAATACCCTTGGGAGCACCGAAGTACTCGCGTTACCTCACCCACAGGAAGCGGGTGCATAGGTGTGAAGATGTGTTGGGTTTCGCCGTTGAAGTCTATAGAGCCTGTGAAGAAAGATGCTGCAGGCGAGCAGGAGGAAGATGTCTGGGTGGATCCAAGGGTGGATCGATGACGAAGAAGACCTGAAAGCAGAGGGGACAGAGTCTGGGTCACTAGCCAGTGACCGGGTGGAACCAGGAAGGAACCAGACGACGTCGAGGAGCAATCAGGTGCTGTCGTGAAGCTTGTCTCTTCAGCCACGCGGACCAGGAGGCGTCGAGGACGACCAGATGCTGGAGAGGAGCTGTCCCACGAAGGTTCTCGCAGATGGAGGATTGGAGTCAACAAGCCTTGGCAAGGGCAACCCACGCAATCTTCCAAGAAGGCTTCAGCAAAGGCCAGTCTGGAGCAACCAGACCAGCGAGTTGATTCAAAAGGATTGTCGTCACAGAGGCTACTAGCCAGTGGGCCAGTAACTGGACAACGCATCGAGCAGAACACAAGCAGAAGGCCCCCACGTAGAACTCGTGGAGTGTGGAGGGCTGATCTCCGGTGCAGGTGGAGCTCGGATTCGGGGCTTCTCAATCCCCAGTGCACAGTTTCGAGGATTCCTCAGGAGCTGCACAGTTAGCAAGTCGTGGACTTTTCAAGATGGCCGGTCCCACGTGTCTCGTCGCCTCCACGGATCTCAGCTATGCTGCAGACGTGAAGAGAGGGTCAGAGAGGTCTGGAAGTCTGGGTCTTGTCAGGCTCTGTGCTCGGGTCTCTGCGGGAGCGTCGACAAAGCAAGCCATTGATTTTCTGGATGGTACCTTATTGCCCAGGGTGGTCACTCCTTGGCCACAAGGGAGATTCTTCAGTCTTCAGCTTCAGCAGAATGTCGAAGGTCCAGAGTTTCATTCAAGTTTCAGTTCAGGATCAAATCTAAAGTCTAGGGACACAGCTCCTATCTTTATACAGCTAAAAGGGTCTGGATTCGTTCCTAGATCCCTCCTATGGGTGGGACCAGGAAGGGGGGTGGTTACACCCCCTTTCCTTTGTCCAGTTTCGCGCCAGAGCTGGGGCTGGAGTGCCCCAGCAACCGGTTTGAACTGGGGTATGCATTAAGCACCTAGTGTGCCTCAGGCAGTGTCTCAATCTATTCAGCCCTCCTTGTCCCAATACGCAAAGTCCTGTCTGGGGTGGTGCTCGCACCTCTCCAGGCAGGAAACCTATTGTCCAAACCTCTGTGACTGGAAGGACTCCCAGCAGCAGGAGGTCAGACTTGTGTCTGTAGCAGCAGCGTCCATTTTGTGATGCTGGGGCTCTGGTTAACTTTAACGGGGATAGTCAGCAACAATATGTCTTCTCCCTCTAGAAGGGTGGAATGCTACCCCTGTCGCCAGAATTGGCGAGGCGGTAGTATTCCAAAGCGTATGACACCTTACACAACATGTTTAGATAAAGCCAAACCAAAGTTAGCATTCAACCGCGAGGATTATAATGCACTTAAGAGTATATGGTATGGCGATATCATAGAACAGCTATAAGGACATGGTTCCAAAAGCTGCAGACAGGCTCAGCTCATGCTAGAGCACCATCTCATACATAACCAAGCACTCTGCCTCCAGGATTGTTAAGGCCTGCCATAGGAGTGACTTATAGGTTACTGTGTGTCTATATATAAGGGTAGATATAGGAATACTATACCTAAGCAAGGGGTGATTACACAACCTTGCCCCAGCTGAGTGATCAGCCAGTTGTGTCAGTTTGAGTGGCCAGCCAGGGGTGGCATAATACATGCTGCAGCCCCTGGTAGGCCTTGGTTACACCTATGCCCTGAGTACCGAGGGTACACTTCTACAGGGGCTGATAAGGTGAACCAGTTCCAAATTGTGGATGTACCTAGAGTACATGGTGTGAATTTAGAGAGAGTGCATATGGGCGGTGGGTCTGATTAGCAGGCCCACAGCCACATCTAAGCCGAAAACCAGTAAAGCAAAAGCAAAAAGTGGGGGTGACCATAGGAAGCAGACCCTACTCTCCTACACAACCCCCCCAAACTTAGGGACATTAAACTAACCTTGACCAGTTGAGTCTTCATGTTCTAAGTGGAAATATCGGGAGAGTCCATCTGCATTGGCATGGTCAGTCCCAGGTCTATGTTCCACTGTAAAGTCCATCCCCTGTAGGGAAATGGACCACCTAAGAAGTTTGGGATTTTCACCCTTCATCTGATTTAACCATAGGAGGGACTTGTGGTCTGTCTGAATCTTGAAGTGAGTGCCAAACAAGTATGGCCTCAGCTTCTTCAGGGCCCAAACCACAGCAAAGGCTTCCCTCTCTATAGCTGACCAATGTTTCTCTCTGGGGGCCAGCCTTCTGCTTATGAAAGCAATGGGCTGGTCTTGACCATCTATATTCAGTTGTGAAAGTACAGCTCCCACACCCAACTCAGAAGCATCTGTTTGGACTATGAACTCTTTGGAGTAATCTGGACTTTTCAGAATAGGTGCAGTACACATGGCCTGCTTCAGGTCATCAAATGCCTTTTGACAGCTAACTGTCCACTGAACTTTCTTTGGCATCTTTTTGGAAGTGAGGTCATTCAGTGGTGTCACAATGGACCAGTAGTTTTTCACAAACTTCCTGTAGGACCCAGACAGACCCAAGAAAGCTCTGACATGTGTCTGGGTGATTGGAGGAGTCCAGTCTCTGATGGTCTGGATCTTGCTCTCCAGTGGCTGAACCTGACCCCCACCTACCAGGTGGCCCAGGTACACAACCTTGCTCTGCCCTATCTGGCACTTTGTAGCCTTGATAGTGAGGCCTGCCTTTTGCAGAGCCTCTAAAATATTCCCCAGGTGGACCAGGTGATCCTCCCAGGTGGAGCTAAAGACAACAATATCATCTAGATAAGCTGCACAATAGTCACCCATTCCTGAGATAACTTGATTCACCAACCTTTGGAAAGTGGCAGGTGCATTCTTCAAACCAAAGGGCATTAACACAAATTGATAATGTCCTCCTGGGGTCGAAAATGATGTCTTGGCTTTTGCATCCTCAGCTAATCTGATTTGCCAGTAGCCTGCTGTCAGGTCAAATGTGCTCAAGAACTTGGCAGAAGCCAATCTATGAATGAGCTAATCTGCCCTGAGACCTCTGTAGTCCACACAAAACCTCATCTCTCTCTTACCATCTTGGGCGTGTTTTGGCACCAGGACTACTGGACTGGCCCAAGGGCTCTCTGAGGGCTCAAAAACTCCCAGCTCCAACATCTTTTGGACCTCTGCCCTAATGCAGTCCCTGACATGGTCAGGTTGCCTGCAGATTTTACTCTTGACAGGCAGACTGTCACCAGTGTCCACCTCATGGGTGCACCAGCTTGTCTGACTTGGGGTCAGGGAAAACAGATGTCTGAAGAACTGAAGAACTTGTCTGCAGTCCTGTTGCTGATGTTCAGAGAGGCTGTCTGCAAAGGCTACACCATCCACTGACCCATCATCAGGGTTCTGAGTAAGCAGGTCTGGGAGAGGGTCACTCTCTTCCTCCTGCCCCTCATCTGTAGCCATGAGCAAGCCCATGTCTGCCCTGTCGACAAATGCTTTTAGTCTGTTGACATGAAGCACCCTGTGGGGGCTTCTGGGAGTTCCAAGGTCCACCAAGTAGGTGACATCTCCCTTCTGTTCAACTATTGTATGGGGTCCAGACCATTTGTCCTGGAGTGCTGCTGGGGCCACTGGCTCCAACTCCCACACTTTCTGTCCTGGCTGGTACCCAGTCAGCACAGCCTTTTGGTCATGCCAAGCTTTCTGAAGTTCTTGGCTGGTCTCAAGGTTTTTGGAAGCCTTCTCCATATACTCAGCTATCCTGGAGCGGAGACCAAGTACATAGTCCACTATGTCCTGCTTAGGCTTTTTGAGAGGTAACTCCCATCCTTCCTTCACAAGACATAGGGGTCCCCTTACAGGATGCCCAAACAAAAGCTCAAAAGGGCTGTAGCCAACCCCCTTTTGTGGGACCTCTCTGTAAGCAAACAGAAGGCAGGGTAAAAGGATGTCCCATCTTCGCCTCAGCTTTTCAGGTAACCCTTTTATCATCCCTTTGAGGGTCTTGTTGAATCTTTCCACAAGCTCATTACACTGTGGGTGATAGGGGTGGTGAACTTATAGTTGACACCACACTCCTTCCACATTGCAGTTAAATATCCTGACATGAAGTTTGTACCTCTGTCAGAGACAACCTCCTTTGGAAACCCTACTCTGGAGAAAACTCCAAGTAGGGCCCTTGCCACAACAGGAGCTGTTGTGGTCCTCAGGGGAATAGCTTCTGGATACCTGGTGGCATGATCCACTACCACCAGTATAAATCTGTGCCCATATGCTGTTTGGGGGTCCATTGGTCCTACAATGTCTATCCCCACTCTCTCAAAGGGTACCCCCACCACAGGTAGTGGTATGAGGGGGGCCTTTGTTGTGCCACCTGATTTGCCACTGGCTTGGCAGGTAACACAGGAGCGACAAAACTCCTTGGTATCTTCTGACATATGGGGCTAGTGAAAGTGAGGGACAAGCCTGTCCTAAGTCTTGCTCTGGCCCAAGTGTCCTGCTAAGGGAATATCATGGGCCAAGGTAAGAAGGAAGCCCCTAAATTGCAGAGGTATAACCAACCTCCTGGAAGCACCAGGCTTGGGGTCTCTAGCCTCTGAATAAAGGAGCCCATCATCCCAATACACTTTATGGGTACCTTGAGCATTCCCAGCAGCCTCAGCAGCAGCCTGCTGTCTGAGGGGTTCGAAAGAGGAACAATCTAATTGTGCCTGCCTCAGATCTGCCCTTGAGGGTCCCCCTGTCCCAAGAAACTCAACCTTATCAGGCTCAAGCTCTTCTAGGACAGTTCCCTCTTGGATCTCAGGATCATCCCCCATGGGAGGGCTGATCCTCATCGAGGCAGGGGGGAAGGCACTGCTTTAACGCTCTTGCTCTTTCTCTTGGGTAGTGTCTGGTCTATTGTTCCAAGATCCAGCACTTATTCAGGTAAGCACTTTTGGCCTTTGACCTGGTCACAGCCAGGACATGTGCTGATATTCCCAGCATTTCTGCATGGGTCCTATACTCCACCTCAGACCAAACTGAGGCTTCAAGATCATTACCTAACAGACACTCTACTGGAAGGTCTGAACTCACAACAACTCTTTTGAGGCCAGTTACCCCTCCCCAGGAGAAGTTAACAACTGCCATACTATGGGAGTTAGTGGCATTGCTAGAGTTGGTCACTAGGTAAGTTTCACCTAGTATGATCTGGTCAGGGTTCACAAAGTTAGGTGTCACCATAGTGACACTGGCACATGTGTCCCTGTAGGCCTGAGCCATCCTGTCATTAATAAAAGGTGTCTGTCTGTACTTGCTCAGATTACTGGGACTTACAGTAGAGGACATTGCTATGTCCCCATCACAGACAAGAACAGCCTGAGTTCGTACTCTGACTAGGCAGAGTCCACCTCAGTTCCCAGGGTCAACCCTACTACACCCTTTTGCTGGGAACCACCACTAACAGCTGGACTAGAGGGAACAGTTGCCTTAGGGGCAATGGTGGTTGGTGCTGTGCCCTTCTTGGTGCACTCACTAAACCAGTGAGAGACTGATTTACAGTATCCACACCAGGGCTTCTTTGGACCTTCTTGTTTCTGCTTGTTCTTTTTGGAGCCACCCTCCCCCTGTGCCTTTTGGGGGCCTGGTGAAGAGTTCTGATCTTTTTGTTTCTGCTCATTACCCTTCTGGTCTGCCTTTTTCTGATCACCCCCTTGGTTCTGGTTTTTCTGCTTAATCCTGGTTCTGGCCCATTTGTCTGCCTTCTTTCCCAATTCTTGGGGAGAGGTCAGATCAGAGTCAATCAGGTACTGATGCAATATCTGGTTTTGACAGTTGCTAAGGATTTGCTCTCTCATGATCAAATTATACAATCTTGTATAGTCCCTAACTTGACTTCCCAATAACCAGCCTTCCAGAGCCTTAGTGGCACAATCAACAAAATCAGTCCAGTCCTGAGTCTGTGTCTTCTGGGTATCTCTGAACATCAATCTATACTGTTCAGTGGTTAGGCCAAACCCATCAATCAGAGCACTCTTCAGGACAGAGTAGTTGTTTGCATCCCCATCACTAACTGCGAGGAGCTTATCTCTACCTTTTTCAGAAAAGGAGAGCCATAAGATTGCTGCCCACTGACTTTGGGGTACCTGCTGCACTTTGTAGGCCCTCTCCAAAGCAGTAATCCATTTGTGGATGTCATCCCCTTCTTTATAGGGGGTACAATCTTGCTTAGGTGTCTATTTTCATAAGACCTATCTTTATCCTTAGGGATATTGCTGCCACCTGTGGGTTCTAACCCACTCTCTCTAGCACGAGCAAGCTCTTGTTTGGCCAGGGCAACCTCAAGTTCCTGTCTTTCAATCCTAAGAGCAGCCTCTCTCATCTTTGCCTCATGTTCCCTTCTCTGAGGGGAAGTCATCCCTCTCTGAGGAAGGCCATGAGAGCTATTTGAAGCATGAGATCTGATAGAGTCCCTGGAGTGGGATCTCCCTCTTCTCTGCCCCTGGTTAAGCCAACTTGGGGGTCTGTATGAGGGCTGCCCATACTGACTCCCATGTATGCTTAAGTTAGCTTGGCTAAGTCTTCTAACTGGGACCTGGCTGTTTGTCTCAGGATCAGAATCATCTTCCTCTACTTCTTCTACCTCATCTGGTACTATAGTATCAGAGGTATCCTCTGTGGAGGGCAGGACTTCATCTGAGCTACCTGAAGCACCTGAGTCAGGTGTCTTTTGAGCATCATACTCTTCTAAGAGCTCAACTAAGAACTTTAGGGTAGGGTTTGAACCCTGTTTTAGCCTTCTAGAAGTACACAATTGTCTCAATTCTTGGAAGGCTAAGGCTTCATATCTTGAGGCAGTCCCCAGGGGATCGAACTCTACAGGCAGAGAACCACTGGGGTTCGCTGTCTGAGACATGGTTTCTAGTGATGTGTGGTGTTGCACCTACCTACACTATGTGTTTTCCTACAGAACCTATCTAGGAGTTGTAGTCAGGGTGTGCTAGGCCCAGGCTCTACAACAGCTAAGTTCAGTAGAACTTAAGTATACTAAGACTTGTTTTTATATGTACCTACAGGTACCTATGTAATCTTTCAAACGACATCTCAAGATTACAAGTGGTAAAACAACAGCAAGCTCTAATCCCAACCGCTGCACACCAATGTGAGAAGTTGGCCTGGTATATGATGTTCACTATTCTAGTGAGCACCTTGCACCAGTCCAAACAACCCTTATGGTGATGGGTGTAAGTCAACCTTATAGACCAGCTATCCTAGCGGTAGTGTGGACAGAACAGTCTTAGGGTAAAAGTCTCTTGAGGGCATGTAAAGCCAGCTGTTTTACCATATGTAACCCCTTGAATATCAAATGAAAGGACACCACACAGGATATATATAAAATATATATGTATTTATTCACTAACACACTCCTCTGAACTCTTTATGAGATCAGAGGCAAAAGCACCTAACAAGTTATACTTAGAAATACTTTAAATAGCACAATTTACAGTTGGGCCCTAGGGGCGCGTAAAACCATATACTAAGTAAGTGGTATAAGAACCACGACTTGGGAAAGGAGAAGGCCTAGCGCCTAGAGAATCGCTGGGGCTACACTATCTGACCCTTAGGTTAGGAGTAGGAGGCCCACAGGCAGCGCGTGCAGTGTCTTTACACACACGCGGGAGTCACTGTTAAGTCAATGGGAACTTAGAAGGTAAGTAAATGAAGATTTAGGACACTTCCGGTCTAGCTAGGAGGAAACAACTAGTAAATCTGGACGCTAGGATAGTCATCCCTACTGGAGCACCGAAGTACTCGCGTTACCTCACCCAAGGGCTGCGGGTGCATAGGTGTCAAAGTGTGTCGGGTTTCGTCGTTGTTCTCAATGGAGCCTTGAAGAAAGATGCTGCAGGCGACCAGGAGGAAGATGTCCGGGTGGATCCAAGGTTGGATCCAAGGGTGGATCGAGGATGAAGAAGACCTGAAAGCAGAGGGGACAGAGTCTAGGTCACTAGCCAGTGACCGGGTGGAACCAGGGAGGAACCAGACGTCGTCGAGGAGCAATCAGGTGCGGATGGATGTGAAGCTTGTCGTTGCAGCCACGCGGACCAGGAGGCGTCGAGGATGACCAGGTGCTGGAGGGGAGCTGTCCCAGGAAGGTTCTCGCAGATGGAGGGGTCGACTTCAGGATTGGAGCCAACAAGCCTAAGCAATGGCAACCCACGCAGGATACACAAAAGGCTTCTGGTGCAGACCAGGAGGGTCTGAGGTACTTCACCTTTTCAGGGAAGCGAGGGCCAGTCTGGAGCAACCAGACCAGCGATGGATTTTTACAAGGATCGTCGTCAGAGGGCTACTAACCAACGGGCCAGCAACCGGACAATGCGTCAAGCAGAACACAAGCAGAAGGGCCCCACGCAGATCTCGTGGAGTGTGGAGGGCTGGTCTTCGGTGCAGGTGGAGCTCAGTGTCGGGGTCTCTCAGTCCCCAGTGCACAGCTTCGAGGATGCCTCAGGAGCTGCGCTGTTAGCAAGTTGAAGACTTTCCAAGTTGCCTGGTTCCACGGATTCCGACGCCTTCCACGGAGCTCAGCTGTGCTGGAGTCGTGCAGTGGGGTCAGAGGAGTCCTGGAGTCGAGGTCTTGTCAGGCTCTGCACTCGAGTTCCGGCGGGAACAGGGACAAAGCAAGCCGTCGAGTTGCTGGATGGTGCCTGGTTTCCCAGGGTGGTCACTCCTTGGCCACAAGGGAGATTCTTCAGTCTTCAAGTTGGTTGAATGTCGAAGGGTCCAGAGTTTCGTTTCAAGTTTCAGTTCAGGATCAAATCTAAAGTCTCCTGGGTCAGCTCCTATCTTTATACTACCAAAGGGGGCTGGGTTACTCACTAGGTCCCTCCTATGGGCGGGACCAGGAAGGGGGGTGGTTACACCCCCTTTAATTTGTGCAGTTTCGTGCCAGAGCTGTGGCTGGATTGCCCCAGCCACCGGTTTGAACTGGGGTGGGCATGGAGCACCTAGTGTGCCCCAGGCATGTCTCATTCTATTCAGCCCTCCCTGTCCCAATACACAAAATGCTGTCTGGGGTAGTGCTCGCACCTCTCCAGGCAGGAAACCTATTGTCCAGGCCTCCCTTGCTGGAAGGACTCCCAGCAGCAGGAGGTCAGACTTGTGTCTGTGGCAGCAGCATCCATTTTGTGACGCTGGGGATCTGGTTAACCTTAACCGGGATAGTCAGCAACAACATGTCTTCTCCCTCTAGAAGGGTGGAATCCTACCCCCGTCGCCAGAATTGGTGAGGGGGTAGTATTCCAAAGCGTATGACACCTTACACAACATGTTTAGATAAAGCCAAACCAAAGTTAGCACTCAACCGCGAGGATTATAATGCACTTAAGAGTATATGGTATGGCAATATCATAGAAAATCTATAAGGACATGGTTCAGAAAGCTGCAGACAGGCTCAGCTCATGCTAGAGCACCATCTCACACATAACCAAGCACTCTGCCTCCAGGATTGTCAAGGCCTGCCATAGGAGTTACTTATAGGTTACTATGTGTCTATATATAGGGTAGGTATAGGGATACTATACCTAAGCAAGGGGTGATTACACAACCTTGCCCCAGCTGAGTGATCAGCCAGTTGTGTCAATTTAGGTGGCCAGCCAGGGGTGGCATAATACATGTTGCAGCCCCTGGTAGGCCTTGGATGCACCTATGCCCTGGGTACCTATAGTACACTGTACAGGGGCTCACAAGGTGACCCAATTCTCAATTGGAGATGTACCTAAGGTATATGGAGTCCATTTTACAGAGAGAGCAGATAGCCTGGGACCCTGATTAGCAGGATCCCAGGCCAACTAAGTCGAAAACCAGCTAAACACAAGGCAAAGAATCTGGGGTAACCATAGTCAGGTATCCACCTTCCTACAGTACCATCCCAGGATGTTGAGCCCTTCCTTTGCCACATAAACGTTCCCTTGAATACAAATGGGTGTCTAATCAATAGAACACCCAAAAGTATGTTCACAGCAGTCACTACCATTGAATCGAAGATACCAAAAAAACAAGGATGGTGGATCTGTTTGAGTACAAGATGCACAAAAAAATCCTCTCAAATCGATCTTGGTTTAGGCTTACACAGTAAACTGTCACAAAATTAAAAAATGTACCTCCACTCCAAAAGTAGTAACACAGACTACATTTTAAGGGAGACCAGAGCTCTTCTGGAATTACCTGCTATGTTGTTGTGCTGCCAAAATGGGACCAAATTGCTTCCCCAACACCACTGACACCGTTGCGGGTGCAGGTGAAGGGTCCGACATGCAGCAATTTGTACCAGCCTTGACTGCGCTGGGACAACCAGGAACACGTTTGAGAGACACACCTACAGGAGATGGCAGGCAGAGCGTTTCTTCCGGGAAAACAAAGGCAAGCACCAATCTTTGTTCTGCTGCTGGAACACAGAGATACTCTATGCTCTATGTGATGACGACAACCAACCACGTCATCAGATGAGAAGCAGCTATTACGTAGTGAAGAACTCGTCCACCTCAATGAGATCAACCACTGATAGGCGAGAAAAAGACCAGCTCACCATGAACCAGCACAGGCTCAGCGGCATAATCGAAACCCACCAGCAGCCGCGGAAGATGACTGGCAGGAGTCAGGGGGTCCTCTAGTCTAGAGGATGAGATGGAGGCACACAAGACTGCCACGAAACGTCGGAGGACCTGCAGCATAGCTGTGAAGAACAATCCTGGAAGAGGATGCACACGTGGGTGGGGATGTACAAATTGTTGCCAAATTAGTAGTAATCACTCGGACTCAGGTGAGTGGATAAACACTACACTTTATTCAATGTACATCCCAGCAGCTTCCAGCGAGAATGGGCAGGAGTAATTGACCTTTTAAATACAGAAGAAAGTGTGGCTCAATGGTTAGAGCGGCAGACCCTGATGCAGAGGTCTATCCCGGGACTAGGGTTCAATTCCCGCTTCGGCGGGTCTTGGTCTCAAAATTCCACGGACCTGATAATTCTCGCCTCGGTACCTATTCCAATCATGGAGTGCAACTCTGGGCAATAGCTTGCTTAATCTCCACAACGGCCCCTACAACGCTAAAGATGCCTGGCCTCCACCTTGGGGGTGCCCAGGAGTGGACACCTCACAGGGAAAGCCAGGATGGGTTCCACAGCGGTATTCGAACAAGCGCCTTGAGACCCTTGCGGGTGAGTAGTGCGCTATACAAGTATCAATTTACATTTTGCATTTACATACAGCAACATTCTATAAACATGACGATAACTGTGCGCACACACAGAACGCATTCTACAACAATGCTTGCTTTGTTTTGTGATGTTTGTAAACGGTTATTGTTGGTGAAGCTGTTTGGCCTGCGATCTAAAAAAGAAATAGCTAAAGGCAAAACTATTTGTTTGGTCCAAAAAGCAAACTTTGGCATAGCAGTCTTTGGCACTTAAATGAGCTTCATTTTTTTGGATGTCCTCCATGTGAAACAGCAGAATGCTATCACTCACAATCGATCACAGTGAAGTTAGCCAGTGCATGACTGCAGAAGCAGAAACTGCCCCAGAATGTTGCTAGTGAAAAAGTGTTTTTTATTTTATTTACCATTCCCACATATTTTAGCCATTCTGTTTGCTTCATTGATTCTATAACCATGGCAAATATTTCTAACAATTGCCTTAACCTCAATTAATTAAGTGACTGCTTCCCTTGCAGCTTCGTCTGTGGTGTCCATAACACTGTAATTACTACCTCCGTCACATGGAGACCATGTAATTTCCTAAGAGCTCGTGGCAGCGTCGCTCTGTCCTTAATGACGGGTTGCGGAAGGGCACATGGTCCGACGAATCTGTGTTAAAAAAATATATCACGGCAAAAGGAAAAGCACTGCACAGGTCTTGACAAAACCTTTCTGCAGCTTGTGTCCCCCCTCACTATGGAATGATGACATCACCAGACATGGAATACTAACATCAACAAACACCACATCTTGACGTGCGAAAATAGAAAAGCTTAAGAAAGAAACAATCTCAAGTAATGTCCGAGGCCATGTAAGATCGCATCACACATAAGACTTCTGTCTTCACTTCAAGTATTTCTCCCATGAGCACCTCGCCCCTCGCCAACTCATGTATACGCATAAATACGGTACCTCTAGTAAGGGGCGCAACTAGACCCGAACTTCGGGAGGGGGGGGGGGGGGGCTAAGACTTAACACTGGTCGCAAACGGTGCAACAGTCTATTTTGGCACCCCTCCCTCATTTTCTCCTTCTCCATGAATTCCCTCCCTACCACTCTCCAACAATGCACCTCATATCTTTGTAGCCCCTTTCTGACGAACATTTCATTTTTCTTATAGGACTACTAGTAGTTTACTCACAATTAATTCTGTGATTTGCACGGTACATGTTCTTTGCAGCAGGCACATTAACCCTCTGAGCTGTGCGGGTGACAGGAGTGCCCATGTGAGTGCACGGTGAGCGACGAGACAGTGAGAGAGTAGGGTGCGAGGAGTGACTGCAGGGTGAGTGAGGTGACCATATGAATTTGGGGGCGGAAGCCGGGAGAGTCGCTCTTCGTGATTTTTAAAAGTGTTATTTACTGTGATTTTAAACAGCTTTTAACCTATTTGAGTGTATTTAGTGAATGTGAGACTAAACACACCTCTCTCCCCTCGGCACTCCCGCGCAGCTGCTGAACGCTGAACGCTGACGCGGGATACTTCCTGGTGTTGCGGCCACCGCCCCCGGGACACGCAGGCCACGCCCACCACCAGTCAGGCCACGCCCCTTTTTTCGAACGCTTAAAAGCGCGCCAAGGAAAATAGCGCGAGTCTGAATACTTAGACCTCCTGAGGCGGAAGCCGGGAGAGTCGCTCTTCGTGATTTTTAAAAGTGTTATTTACTGTGATTTTAAACAGCTTTTAACCTATTTGAGTGTATTTAGTGAATGTGAGACTAAACATACCTCTCTCCCCTCGGCACTCCCGCGCAGCTGCTGAACGCTGAACGCTGCCGCGGGATACTTCCTGGTGTTGCCGCCACCCCCCCTGGGACACGCAGGCCACGCCCACCACCGGTCAGGCCACGCCCCTGCCTCCACCGCCTATTTAATATGTGCTTGCAACGGAAGCACAGCGGACGAGCGCAGTGGGAGCGCCGTTTGCGACCAGATCGCGGCCGGGGCCAGGCATGCTGCCGGAGAGTGTGCGCGCCAAGGGAGGATTGTATGGTCAAGAGAGGACCTATGGGCTCTTAATATTACATCCAAGTGCCGCACGCATGAGATAGATCCTCAGACTCTCACACGCCGTCAGATCTGTGGACTTGTGGGATATCTCTTGGCTCCAGTGACACGGCGAGGCCCTCCAATCCCAAGCCAGCAATTAACAAGGGTCTCAGAGCAGGTCTATTGAATTGCAGATCCCTTGTTAAACACGCTGAGGATATTTGGCTACTGCTAGAGGAACATGAGTGGGACGTTCTGTTTCTAACGGAAACATGGATCAAGGAAGATAATATGACCGCCATTGCGTTAGCAGTTCCCCTACGATTTAAAATATGTCTTTCCAACCGTCCTGGCGCCAAAAAAGGGGGAGGTGTGGCTGTCATTTTTAAAGAACAGCTAGTATTAACCTCCTCGACCTCTACCTTGATTCAGGGAATCGAAGGCTTACACTTTTGTTTTCAGGTGAGCCCTCAGCTCTCAATAGCAGGATTAGTAATATACCGTCCGCCCGGCGGTGAGGATCCCAATCTACTTACTCTGCTAGATATGATTGTTCAGAGCTCCCTCCTCCACCCCCAATTTATTGTGGCCGGGGACTTTAACATTCACATGGACTAGAGGGATTGCGCTCCTGCAGAGCTGCTGAGATCCACACTAAATACGGCCAAGCTGAGGCTGATTAATGACGGCCCCACGCACAGAGCGGGTCACACGCTCGATCTCATTTTCTCTAATATTACAGATGTGAAGCCTGAGAAACCTCTACCGCTGACCTGGTCAGACCACTCACTAATCCCATTTAAACTTAATTTGGCACATAATAGTCCAGCTTCAAGTAAATGCTTTTTCTTGAAGAGACAATGGAAAAAACTAGTCCCCGATATTATGGGCCCTGTACTGACGCAGAATATTCCATCTCTCACCTATAACACTAACACAGACGCTCAGCTACTTAATGAATGGGTCAGGAACATGGTCTCCTTCATCGCTCCAGCCTCACGAGCATTATCTAAGCGACACTCTCCCTCCGCTCCCTGGTTCTCTCAGGACCTCAGAACAGAGAAAGCAGCCTGTAAGAAACTGGAGAGACTGTGGATAGTGAACTATGGGCTTGCAGAAAAAACCAAATATAAGGATGCATACAAAAAATTAC
This sequence comes from Lissotriton helveticus, assembly GCF_964261635.1. NCBI lineage: Eukaryota > Metazoa > Chordata > Amphibia > Caudata > Salamandridae > Lissotriton > Lissotriton helveticus. The sequence continues at coordinate 32,564,348 of NC_136060.1, read as the reverse complement.
AGAAAGCTATTCGCAAAGCAAAAAAACAGTTTTATGCGGACTCTATCCAGCAGGCAGAGCAGTCGAGTAAACAGATTTTTAAGGTGGTAGAGTCCTTTTTTAAACCTAAATGCATTGAATGGGAGGTCCCCCAGTCTCTCGCTCTATGCGAAAATATCTCTGAGTACTTTGACCAAAAAATTAAACAAGTTTACGAATCCTTTAGGCCAGAAACAAAAACAATAAAATCGGACCTAGCTACCAAAGATGTGAGGGGTGAAACCCTAACTCAATTCCAGATCATACCTCTGCAGGCGGTGAGACAAGAACTGATCCGCTGCAAATCCGGTTCGCCGGATGATCCTTGTCCTTCTAAATTATGGGGCACCATTGCTGACTTTGTGGCCCCTACAGTACAACAAATCTGGAATTCATCCATCGTTTCGGGGGTATTCCCGAACATCTGGAAACATGCTACCCTCCTCCCGCTTAATAAAAAACCCAATGGGGATCCAGAAGACCTCAGTAACCTTCGCCCGATCTCTCTGTTAGCCGCTCCGGGAAAAATGTTCGAGAAAATCATACAGCGCCAGCTGAGTGAATTCATCGAAAAAAACAAGATACTACATGAGACACAATCTGGCTTTCGTCCGGGCTTCAGCACGGAGACAGCTTTAATTGAGGTGGCAGAGTCAGTAAGGTGGTCGATGGATGCAGGAAGCTCATCGATGCTGGTACTCCTGGATCTGTCGGCCGCCTTCGACACGGTCGATCACGCCAGGCTCTTGATGCAACTGGCTGAGACAGGCATCTGTGACAAAGCTTTGGGATGGCTACATTCGTATCTGTCTCAGAGAACGCAAAAGTTGGCATTGGGGACTGTCTCTTCATCACCCAAAGTCATCAGCTGTGGCGTTCCGCAAGGGTCGGCACTCAGCCCCCTTTTGTTCAATATCTACCTCGCTCCTCTTTTTGCGTTGATTGCCAACTGGGGTGTCAAAGCAATCTCATATGCTGATGACACCCAGTTGGTATTTCCATACTCAGAGGTGTCGCAGGAGTCCTTCGCGAACTTTCGGGGTTGTCTCCGAGATGTAGCCTGTTGGATGAACGCAAACAAATTAAAACTAAACGCCAATAAAACGGAGGTGTTCTTTTTTGGTAAAGGCCCCCCTCCTCCCGCAGAGCTATGGTGGCCAGCGGAGATGGGCCAAGCGCCTTCACCTAGTCTCTCGGCAAAAAATCTGGGAGTGAGGTGGGATGACAGCCTGTCCTTTACCTCGCATATTCAACAGGTAGTCGTCTGCTGTCTGAGTAAGCTGAGGAATCTCCGCAGGATCCTGAGACTTCTCCCTGTGAGTTGTCGGAAAACTGTAATCCATGCCACAGTAACATCTAGGCTGGACTACGCCAACAGACTCTATCTGGGCTTACCTAAATACCTGACTCAAAAACTCCAGTTGGTCCAAAATGCGGCTGCGAGACTGTTATTGCAGATCCCTTTTAAGCACTCAGTCTCTCCGTATCTGCGATCACTACACTGGCTGCCAGTTACCAACATAATCAAATTCAAAGCACTCACTTTGGCCTTTAGATCTCTGTTTGGCACCTGTCCTAAGTACTTGAAAATCCGGCTCCCGAGATATGTACAGGCCCGTACGCTTCGTTCCAATAGCCGTGTTCAACTTGTTGTCCCACGAGCTAAAAAGGCTCGATTGGGTGGCCGAACTTTCTCGGCAAATGTCACAATGTTATGGAACTCCTTGCCCTCAGCTATTCAGCAAGCCCCCTCTGAACCTTGCTTCAAACGGCTGCTGAAGACCTGGCTCTTTACCCAACCACGCTAAGCTCCCTGTTTCAACCTCCAGGTCAACAGTGTTCTTCCTAGCGCCGGGACACCTCCTTGTGAGGTAGCTGTTCGCGCTTTACAAAATGCTGTATTATTATTATTATTATTATGTAAGTGCAGAGTGGGACAAATGAATGTATGGTTAGTGATGAGCTTGTTTGAGTGAGATTACAGAGTGAGCAGTGAGGGGGACGGGTGAGTGAAGTGTTCCATGAGTGCAGGGTGAGTAGTGTGCTCGTCTGACTGCAGGGTGAGGTACAGGTGAACAAGGCAAGTGCATTGTGAGTGCAGTGATCCCTATGAGTGCAGAGTGAGGGGTGTGCTCATGTGACCGCAGGATAAATGGAGGGAGAACAGCAGGGCCGGACTGGCTACCGGGTAGTTGTGTGTGCTGCCGAGCAGGGGGATGATTTCGTTGATGGGGACCTGTGTGTGCAAAACGAAATTCGTTTTGCTTTTTTTATTTCAAAGCGCGCGCAGGTCCCCATCAACGAAATAAGCCCACACCACGGAGAAATCATCCCCCTGCTCGGCAGCACACACAACCGCCCGGTAGCCAGTCCGGCCCTGGAGAACAGTGTGGGTGGGGGCTGAGGCCCTTTTTAGCCCTGTGGGCGTTGTGCACCTGCCTCCAGTGTCACCATACAGTTCACTTGAAGCGCGCCAGTGACGACATGGGAGCCTCTAGTATGCACACTCGCTAGTTGGAAGAGGCGGACACCAGTCATCCTTTTTCAGGGAGCTACCGGGAGTGGCGTTTACACGTCTGCTCTCATGACAACCAAAGATGATGGAAAACTAGTTGGACGAGAGAACTGACAGGAAAGCAACTACTTTGTCAGTATCAGTTTTCATTCCTTTGCATGAATCACATTACTTAGCTGATGGTTAGACACTTTACCTATTTGCCTCTCTGGCTGTTGTAATTGATTGCAGAGCCCTCTTGTCTTGTTCACCTTTTAAGTTCAATCACTGTCTGTATGTTACTACCTGGAAGACTTCTACCTGGTGTTACAAGTATCTTAATGTCACTACTTCCACAGGTACTATATTGTACAAGTAAATTTTTATTGTATTTCACAACTACTTCAAACCCAATACCCGTACCCATCCATTTTAAATTAAATATTAAATTACTGTAATTTATTTTTATTAATTGAAATTACATTGCATAATTAATAATCTACCAAACACGAATACTAAACTAGTTTAAATTAAATTACATTATACTTGCAATGGAATACTAAACCTAACCAAAACATATCAGTTATTTAATTTGAATTAAATCAATTTGCAAATGTAGCCTTACATTAACCCTGCCCTAACCCTTGAATATTTAAATTAAATTTAGATTGATTAGCTATTTATCAAGACTTCCAAACCTAACGTTAACCCTTAATTTAATATACATTAAATTAAGCAAAACCTTTATCCTTAAGCTAACGTTAAAATTGTACTGCAACCCTTAATTAATTTAAATGAAATTAAAAGAAATGAATAACAAACCCCTATTTTTAACGTAACTAGAACCCTATTTCAAACCTTATGCTTAGACCCTACACCAACACTTAAATCATTTACATGAAATTCATTTAAATAATGATGTTTAACATAACCCTTCTGCTAACCATAGTTCCTAATTTATGAAATTAAATGGAATTGATGACATTAAATTTATATAACATTAAAGTACATTTGGTAGCAAAGACTGTAGATAAGGCGGTCTGGGGCTAATACGCAAAATGCAGAAACTACCTGTAACAAAGTTATAGAGAGCTCTTGTGGAAGATACCGTTTGCATGTCCTGATCATGTAGGGGGTACACAGGATCTGATTGTTGGAGTTCCCCCACAAAATATGCACAACGCAGAACGGATTGGCCAAAAGGATAATAACTATTGTTTAGTTATTGTGCTCATCATGCAAGTTTCCATATTGATAGGCGACAGCACCCACAGTAGTGAGGGTTAGAAATACTTGGGTGAGAGTTTTGATTGTGGGCCTTTTCAAGTGGAGGAGCAACTTGAAACAAGACCCTTTAAGAAGAACTGAAGACTGCCTTCAGAAGCAGCTACTGAATGCAGGGTGTTCCTAGATTGTATATCCCGGTAGGGGGCATTCTTTGTGAAGTCACCTATCTGCCCAGCTTACCGGTAATGAGAACCTGTGCATGGACTTGGGCCAAAATCCTGCTGGAAGTGTTGCATCTGCCTTACATTAAGAGGCCAACTCACGGTGGAAGGTCTGCTGGAAGTGTGTCCTTGCAAGAAGAGGCCAACTAGAAGAGGGGGGCCTATGCAGAAAGGACAAAGAACTGTGATCAATGATGAGAAGTCTAGGAGGAAAAACAGGTCTTCAGGTACCCGTTCTGGTAAGTTCCCTCCTACCCTCGAGGATGCCCCTGTTACCCCTTAACACCGTGGTACTCATAGTACGTCCCACAGGACGCCAGCGGCCCGGCAGGCCTTCATTGGCGGCCCGCAGACCTCGTCTTGCCGTGTCTATGTTTCTAGTGAGGCCAGCAGTAAACACAGAAGATGACCGCAGGAGCATATGTAGCGATTACGAATTAAATAGGTATTCACTAGGTATGCTCCTGAAGCCATCTTCTGTGTTCACCTCATGGCACCTTCGGAAAGCTTCCCAAAATGCCCTTTAAAAGACAGCTGTAAGCACTTTCACAGCTGACTTTTAAAGGGCCTTTGGGGAAGCTTCCTGTTGGGACAAAGACAGGTAGCAACAGAGACAGATAGAGGCTGGAACAGATAGAGGCAGAGACAGAGATGCAGATAGAGACAGAGACCGATAGAGACAGAGACAGTCAGAGACAGAGACATATAGAGACAGAGAGACAGATAGAGACAGAGACAGACAGAGACACATAGAGATAGAGACAGATGGAGATAGAGACAGATAGAGACAAATATAGATAGAGACAGAGACAGACAGGCAGAGAGAGAGAGATAAAGACAGGGACAGATAGAGACAGAGATAGATAGAGACAGAGAGACAGATACGGATAGAGACAGACAGACAGATAGAGATAGAGACAGAGAGACAGACAGACAGCTAGAGACAGAGACAGGTGGAGACAGAGACAGATAGACAGATAGACACAGACAGAGAGAGAGAGTGAGAGATAAATGGATAGATAGATAGATAGATAGATAGATAGATAGATAGATAGAGATAGAGAGAGTGATAGTGAGAGAGAGAAAGAGAGAGGGATAGAGAGAGAGATATAAAGATATATAGAGAGAGATAGATAGAGATAGATATATATAGAGATAGATAGACAGAGCGAGATAGATGAAGAGAGATGGAGAGATAGATGACTGTGTGCATGCCGGGTCTGGTGGCTCAGTGGACGAATGCGTCTGCTGCAGGGGCTGTGTTCAACCTCATTGCCACAGTTTTGTTTTCTGTAGCCCCGCCCCCACCGGTGTGGCCCTCGGCCACAAACCACACTGTAAATTTGGCCCGAGAGAGAAAGTTTGTGAGTACCCATGCCTTAACAGGACATCCAGCATGGTCATGCCGTCCTCCATTCTGGCTTGGAGTTTGTTGGTACCCTACTGGCCAGGTGAGGCTAAGAGGAACAGATTCTGTAAACTGCATTAAAATACACCCAGCGGATGTCAAGATAATGGGATTTAGAGGCCAACTTTGCGTGAGACTTTGTGTGCCTACCACAACTTTTGTGGTTCTGTGTGTGTAAGTCCAAGCACAGGAATAGTTGACTGCATTGGGTAGGTTCTGAGTTAAACCCCCAGAAGTGTAAGGCATCAGAACAATCTTATCTGCCCTCTTGCGGTTCAAAGTTATCAGCATTTCAAAATACAATGCCCTTTCATTTTTTGGGTCTCGCTGGCAATGCATCCTGCAAGGATGCATGTGTCCAGCTGGAGACGTATAGCGATCAGTCTGGGGGGAAGGAGGACAAGAGGGTGTACGAGCTTTTTCTCCTGGATTCGTGTGCGCGAACGCGCACGTCGTGTCCCGCGCCGTACACATGCGCGCGCAGACAGACACTCGCTCACACACACACACCCCCTCCGCCACAGTCCCACACACGCACTCCAAGACACATACACACACACACGCACGCACGCACACACACATACACAGCCCGCCCCCCCGCACGCGCGCGCACGCGCGTGTTCGCACACACATTCTCCCCCCGCAGCTCAGCAACCCACTCACCGGCTTCCTTCGTGCGGCGGCTCTCCTCAGCTGCAGGGCCCGGCAGCAGGACTCTTCTTCCCTCCTTCGGCACCGGGGCGCAGGGTAGGCTCCTGCCTGCTCCGGTGCTCCAAACAATCGCGGCTCTTCCGTGGGAGGCGGGGTAGACTCCCGCCCTCCTACTTCCTGTTTCCGGTTGTCGCGCCGGCCTGCCTGACTTCCTGGTCGCAGGCCGGCAGAGTGACGAGGATGTTTGATTTGCGGTATTTATTTATTTATTTATTTATGCATTTTTATATAGCGCGGACTTTACCCGAAGGCGGTATTTATTTATTTATGTATTTATGCATTTTTATATAGCGCGGACTTTACCCGAAGGCGGTATTTATTTATTTATTTATGTATTTATGCATTTTTATATAGCGCGGACTTTACCCGAAGGCGTCAGAGCGCTTCACATTAGGAACAGAAATGAAACATAATGAGAAACATTACAAAAGAACAGGTTGCAAAAAATACGTTACTTACATAAGGTAATAGTGACAATTGTGAGCAAACAAAATACATGAGGTAGTAAAAACTATGAGCAACCAAAAATACATGAGGTAGTAAAGGTAATAGTGACAATCGTGAGCAAACAAAATACTTGAGTAAAAATTGTGAGCAACCAGAAAACATGGGTAGTAAAGGTAATAGTGACAATCGTGAGCAAACAAAATACTTGAGTAAAAATTGTGAGCAACCAAAATACATGAGGTAGTCAAAAGTGCACAAGAGGAAATGAAAGTGACAAGTGTGCAGTTATAAGAGAAAACAGAGTATAATTAGAGGTATAGTCCTGCAATAAGTGCTAGACACTCAGGCTCAGGAACAAGCGTTACATGGGCAAGGTGGCACTTGTGCAAGTATCAAAGGCAAAGACATGTGAGAGGTAGCAGCCGTGTGTTGCAAGGGCAGAGTGGTGTGTGCATGTTACAAAAGGGCACCGAACACCAGTACATGGAAAATACTGCAAAAAGGCAGACCCTCCAATCACAGGCATACACTGGGAAGGCACTTCCATGGTCATGGAAAGTAGAAATTATCAGTAGTGGGAAGTCTTCCTCACAAATAGCAAGAGGACGTGAATTACTTTTGGAGGTGTCTCTGGAGGAGGAGAACTTTGAGGTCCCTTTTGAAGGCCTGGGAGGAGGCGGTGGTCCGGAGCTTTTTTTTGTCCTCTCGCGGTTTGTAAATACAAAACATATTGCATTACAAATGCTATAGGTATCACATTTGCGAAAGTTATAACTATTGGCATTGTAAATGACGAAGCTATTAATTTAGCTATTTAAAAAAAAAGAAACATAAATAAAAACTTTGCCATTTACAATACCAATAGCTCAAACTTTCCTAATGCGAGACCTATTGCATTGCAAATGCTTGTTTGTCCTCTGATGATTCCAGTGCACATGCATTAAACACATCTTTAGTTTCCCATTGGGACTCCTATTCTTCAGCCCCTAGGCCCTCCTCTGAGAGGATCATCATCTGCTGTGCGGTGGCCTCTCAAGCTTTGTTTCGTTGGGGGGACACTGGGCCTGAGCGAGAAGAAAGACTCAGCAAAGCAGAGCTTCATTGAGCAGAGGAGGCTCGGGTGCAATTCGCCATCATCTGATTTTAGCATGGCACATGCATGGAACTTCCCCTCACACAACTGCAGCCACTCTGCGCTGGATGGCCTTGCAGTGAGCAGATATCCACTCGCGTATACGCTTTGAAGAGCAGAACTATGGACCGGGCTCACAGGACGGGCGATATCAAACTAGAAACAGTGTATGAGATGACACAGTTGAAGTACAATAGTACATTAAGGTGCATTTTTTTTAGTTTCTAGTCATCAATTACCACTGCCATTAAAGTAAAATGCACTTCCTTGACTCTCATCAGTGGGTACAGGATGTAGCCATGATCTGCAGTGTTCACATTGGTGAGGATGAGGTGGATTTGGTGTTGATTTATGACAGGAAAAACAGGAAGGAGGACAAAGTTCCTAAATGTCTTTTGTTTGGACATTAATGGAAGCATCTCGCCTAAGTTTCAAGCTAGTTACTACAATAAGCTAGGGGGCTTATTTATGAGCCCCTGCGTCACTTTTGCGCCACCGTTGCAGCACTTTTTGAGACGCACCAGTGGCGTAAATAATGCGCCATGTTACTCTATATGTACGAAGTGACGCATCTAGGTAGATGCGTCACTTCGTAAACCCCTGAGCTTCATTATACCTGAGCAAGGTATAATGTATGCAGGGTGGGCGTACCCCCGCAAGAAAGGGTCGTAGGAGTGGCGCAGCGAAATCTATGAGATTTTGCTGTGCCACTTCTAGGATGCCAATGCGTCAAAACCTTACGCCTGCCTCATGGCAGGTGTAAGGGTGATGCAGGCATTTTCACATGGGGCTTGCCCCCATGTGAAAGGAACATTGCTGGAGTTGCATCAGGCTTCCGACACAACTCCAGCAATGCGCCACTTTTTGCACTGACAGATACGTCAGTTATACTGACGTATCTGTCTTTCTTTGTGACATGATGCGTCATATTGTAAATATGACGCATCATTGGTGTCGCAAGAAGGGCATCCTGAGAAATGGCGCATTGCTGCTTTCACGTAGCGATGTGCCACTTCTCTTAAATGAGGGCCTTGGTATTTTAGCCATGCCTAATGCATAGTTATGTGCCTTTTAGCTGGAAGGATAAAGAGTGCACTGTATTTGGGTTAATGGCTGTCCGAGGTAAAGGCACTAACCCACTATATGAATATTGATTTGCCTCCTCTGACCTAGTCTGGAAGTGTTTGAACAAACTAGTTGCGCAAACGACAGTAAACCATTGTGAATAAATGCAATACGTCGTGCAAGCAGTAAGACATTGGATAACATTGCAAAAGGGTGCCGTCTAGCAGGCTTTTCAAGAACAGTATTATTCAGAAATAAACAATCCATGTCTTACTGCATGTAGTGTCAAGTGAGAAATATAAACCCAGAATGAACTTCATCAAACAGCATCTATTTTGAACAAAATGGTTTTGAACCCTAACTGAGACCTAGTTGGCCTAAGTTAACAAAACAAACTTTAACACATCATAAAATGTTTTGTTTCAAATGCGTTCGTCCATGTCAAAATGCATATGTGAATTGAGGTGCAGAACGACGAATATTAATGCACATTTCAGTTTAAACATACAGAAACACGTTACGGGTAGGGCAATAATTAGAATCTACATGAGACTACTCTTTTTTGTTAATAACTTTGAACACCCCTAGTATATTTCGACTCAGATGAATGTGGCAAATCTACTGATGACATATAATTAAATTGCTCATATCTTTCCACTGTTCTCGCAAGCTTATTCTAGGCTATTACAAAACATATCCGCTGAATCCCGCGCGTCCAGTTAAATGTATCCACTACTTCGGTGGAAAAAGAACACAATTCATAGTGACCGAATCATGGGAAAATGTATCAGAAAAGGAATATGTCAACCTAATAATGACGTTATCAACTGGCTCCATGCCACTAGGAAAGCATTGCATGTTCCATACTATGCGGTTTCGTGTAAAACCCTATAATCAAGAACTCGTGTCCATTGATTTTTATTGAGCGAAACAGTGACCAAAACTCCCAGAATACAAAAGTTGGTAAATAAAAAGTCTGGTCACAGGCATAGGACCCTCTCCTTGGCTTTATAAATATATCACAAGAGAGTTTATAGGAAGTGCACATTTGTCCAATGTCCCCCCCCCCAATTCCAAGCATGATCAGTTTGGGAGTTGTTGCATATTATCAGATGAAGTTGTTGTTCGAGGGAACGGGAGCGTGGGATGGAATGCAGGGAGGTGATAAAATGAACGATTATCGTTGGGATTCATTGACTGGATTGTAACTGTACCTGGTGTATTGCTGTTTGTGGAGTAAACTGCATCTCTGTCCCATCAGTCTCTCAGTGCCTGCAGCGGGAGTTGGGGGGTACTGTTGGTTGGCAGTGTGTTGGATATTGCTGAAGTGACGTGCTTGTACAATGAGGTACCCAGCACTCTGAATTATAGAGGGCTCTCCTCTGGGATGTCCTCGTTTGGGTTTATACATCCGCTTAGAATGTGTCTAATTTGTACCCATCACAGACATTGCCTCCCGGGTAACTCATATTGGGATTGAATGTCTGCAAAAGTCATCATGTCCCCTTCCCTTCTGTCCAGAGGTCTCCCAGCTTCGATATCCCTAGGACATCCCATTTCCTACCTTCTTCCACACCCTGTAGCGGTGCCAATACCCCAGTGTCCCAGAGCGGGGTTTCCAAGGCGAGTGTGTCCTGCCATCCAATGTGTTTTTTGTCCCTCCGTCATGACTTGATTGCCAATGATGTCTGAGATGGTATTTCGGTCAGTTTCCCCTTACTGAACAGCTTGCTGATGTAATCCCCCGGGTCCATGGCACCCCTGTCTGCCATTAGAAAAGCGTTCCTCTGTTCCGTGAATGACCAGGAATTAATAACCAACAATTGGGTCACCCAGTTGTAGAGGCATAGGTTTGGAACTGCAATGCCCCTTTCAAATGTCATCTGGTCAGCGTTGTCGATTTTGTGGAGCTTTGCCATCCCGCAACAGAAGCATGGTTGCGGTATCAACCAGCGTGAAGAAATGGTCAGGGTACTTGAAGAGGGAGCCATGAGATTTAGGTGAATATATAATTTTATATAGAGCTGCACAACCCATTAAGGATAGCAGTAGTCTCTGTCAGTGCCCTCGGTCTCTTTTATATTCCTCAGGCCAACTACCTAGATTGTTGTAAAAAAAGAGTTGCCGTCTTTGGTGAACGATACACCCAGATAGTGGAATCCTCTCTTCCGGGGGTATTGAGCATTGCCAGTCTGCCCTGGATGTCCACCCTACAAGTGGGTTGAGGTAGAATTTGACCCAGTCTATACACAGCCCAGAGAAGAGCTCAAAGATCTGAAAGGTCTCTAGTATTTTCATAATTATAATTTTCCAATTCCGCGATGTACAATAGGATGTCATATGCATATAGCGAGATGACATCCTCTCAGTCGCGGTTCTACCACAGTCCGCTGACCAGGGCATCACAGGTATCCAGTTGGATACTGACTCCATATGGCTCGTGAAGAGGAAGGGGTAACGGGGGGGGGGCAGTCTTGTACCCTTCTCCCAAGTCAAACTCCGTCGATGCCTTGCCATTTACTCGGACCCTGGCTGTGCAGTGGGTATATCGGAGCCAAACCCATGCTCAGAAAGTGTGGCTGAAGTCCATCCATTCCAGTAGTGTCAAACTGTAAGGCCATTCCAGAGAATCGAAAGCCTTTGCAACATCTCGTGTGAGGGGCTGTACCTTCACTTGCTAGACATAGGTACAAGTGTCTGAGATTATGCCTGGTTGACCCTTAAGACATGAAGCCGAATTGATCACTTGACCAGGCAGTTCGCCAGCACCATAGCAAAGATTTTTGTTTCAATGTTGAGTGGGGAAAGTGCTCTGTAGGAGGACCAGAGATCTGGGAGCATTCCCTGTTTGTGTATTTGGACTATGGTCGCCTGTCTAAGGTCTCCTGGCAGCTCACTCCCTGTCCTAGCCTCATAAAGCATTGTTCAGATTGGTTTTACCACTTGATGCCTGATGCATTGAAAAAATTCCAGGGGCAGGCCATTTAGGCCTGATGCTTTTGTTACCCTTTAATTACGCCAGTGCATCCACAATCTCTCCCTCTTGCATTTTTCCTTCTAGGGACTTTGATGTCTCTCTCCCCAGTTTTGCTATTAGAATGTCATTGAGGAAGCTATCAATATTGCATCTTTGATAATTGTTCGAATGCAGGGTGTATAGTTCTCTCTGGTATTTTGTGAAGGCTTGTGCTCTCTCTGTTGCCACTTCTACCATGTTTCCCCCCACTGTGGTTACTCTCTGCACCCATCTCCAGCCTTCGCCCCTTCTGGCCAGCCATGCTAATGGTTTCCCCGCCGCCTCACTGACTACTTTGTACATTTTGTGTTGTTTATATTTGTAAATCACCATGGCTTCTTGACACATCAGGCATTGATAGTCCTTTCTCATGCTCCCTCTTTATCCAGTTGGCCAGTATTGCATTGGAGTGCACTGCATATTGTGCCTTCTAAGCCAACAACTTTTCCTCCAATGTCCTGCCCACTGTGTCTGTCTCCCTTTTTTCTGTATGGTGTGTGCAATTAGGTGACCTCTCAGCACCGTCTTGTGTACCTTCCATATGCTGACCTCCATTAACAGACAACCCTCATTTTCCTTAAAATATGTCTTTGTGAATTCTTGGGGGAATAGTTTAATCAACCAATCTGTCAATACCAAAGGGTTCACTCTCCACTGCAGAGTAGTATGAGGTGTGGGCTGCATCAGGTGCATGGTGAAAGGTGAGTGGTCAGAGATACTCCGCACCAGGTATTGTGTGTCTTAGCACTTCCCTAATTGTCAGGCCGGTGATATTGACTATACCAAGGATGCCACATAGTGGTTTTGTCTTTCTTCCTGGTGTGTAGCCTCCTAGGGGTCTTCCATCCCTAGGCTTTTCTGAAATATGCTCAACCTGGTATCTTCTCTGGGTAGTCTCCCCCGACACACTATCTAGATCCCTGGGAAAGGTTAGGTTGAGGTTGTCCCCTATTACCAAAAGTGCCTCAGGGACCTTAATAATCCGTTCTCGCTCTAGGCTCGCTGACTGTAGGCCTGCGGAGATACCATGGTGCCACGTATAGTTCTTCACCTTGCGAAGTGCCTCCATCTGCTGCCCAACATCGCTGGGGATTTACCCACTTCTTGGTCACTAGATATGGTAGGGATATGTGGTCTAGTATACATGTGCCCCAGAAACCTGCTTGTGCTAGCACTGTGCTAGCACTGTGTATCAGTAAAGACCTGGGAAGACACAATTGTTGCCCAATAGGTGAGTTTCATGCAGCCGGATAAGGTTGGGGTGTACCTGGCCAGGGAATTCAATACCATCCTTCTTTTCAATACCATCCCCCTATTAAAGTTGTTGTCTATCCGGTTCACATTCCAACATAAGATAGTGAAGGATGTTCTGGTCTTGCTATTGAGTCACAGTTTCACTGACTGATGCGCTATCTTCCGGGTGGTTCCTTAGCATCTTTCCATTGATTACCGTTGTGTCACCCCCCTCCCAACTCCCCACCAACTCCACACTCTCCCTGTCACTTCACATGGCGAGCTTATAACTACCCGCCACCCAAATCCTGAGGTACCTATCACCCTCCCCCAAATCTGTAGATATGTAGCTCCAAAGGAGGAAGTCTTGCCCTGCAGACCTGATGTCCAATGTCCACTCCAACTCAGTGGTAGCGATACTCTGGGGATATTCCCAATCAGCATCCCCAGCATTATTACCATGTCTTACAACCCTAGACAATTTCATCCACAGTCATGAGGGTGACCTCAGGTGGTGCACCCTCCGCTGTCTCATCACCTGAGGCCACTACACTGTTTCCAGGCTCAGTTGGTTCCCTTTCCAGTGACAGTCAGTTAATTCCCATTGTCCATAGGTGACCCTTCTCGACCTCCGGCACTACTTTCAACCATTCTGACTTCTATCCCCTGGGACTGCTGGGTGGCCCGCTTCCGGCATGCCGCTTAAGGATCGACTTGTCGGGCAGAGCTCTGTGTGGGTCCACTAGGTTGTTTGCATTCAGTCTCCTGTGGCATTGGAGGGTGTCCGGGTATCTGTGGGGCCTTACCTGCCCTCACTGGGTTGGCTGTTTTTTTCAACCGCACTCCGGTCTTGACCTCTCCTGGTCTTGGTTCTGGGTCAGGCTGCATCTCTCTCTATCTGGCCGGATCCCCCCACTGCAGGGGTTCTCTGCTTGCTGCTATGTCACTTCAGGGCTTGCTAAATGCTGCTCAGGCCCGCACTGGGTGGACAGGTGTTAGACCTAGGTTTTTCTAGACTACATAGGGTAGCCTGGCACAGAGCAGCATCAGCTAAACCCCCTCGAGGCTTTGTGTAGTGCTTACAATCTCACCCGCAGTAACCCAGTGAATGACCAACCAAAATAATGACACCACACCAATTTAGAAAAATACCGGTTCCTTTTATAAAATTCTTTGATGTATCTTTCTTTTCTTTAGAGCCGGGTTTCAGTTTCAGATCATTTAACCTTATCACATTCAATTATTGGTTCATCGCAAAATTCATTTGGCAATTTCAGTATTTCTCTACCCCCAAGTATGAAGGTCACGTTGAGAAATCCCTACAACTTAGAGTTGCAATCTCTTACATTCCCCATCTATTCGGGTTGATAATTAAACAGGCTTCTTTACAATAAATCATATCTGGTACATTACATTTCGCCAGGTGCAGCTCCCCCGCACAGCTTCATACAATCACGATTAGGCTCTGGTGCGAGTAGTTGAATTACTGGAGAAGACAAGCAAGATATTACATCCCTGAAGAACAGCTCTCAACACCCTACAAACTTATTAAACCACTGAGCACATCAGAGTAAACACAGGTGCTGCCAGCCTTTCGGATATCGTGTCCTCCACCCTCCAGGATGTTCACCACCAATCACCTTTTGTTACCCAGAACTCTCTGGTGATCCCCACTTGGTTCGCTACCTCCCGTTTCCCTGAAGCCCCTCGGCTTCCAGCTTACTCTCCCTCACAAGTTCCGTTATGGGCAGGTAGTTTCTCACATGGATCACCCCCTCACTGAGAGGATTGTCTCGGGTTTGCTATATCTCCTAAATGAGTGTCACACAGGTAATTTGCTGTCTCCTTAAGTGTCCCCGGTTGTTCAGCTACTTGGGGTAAGTTCCGGCAGGGACTCGTTTGCTCCTCCCCGCCCGACCACTCTCCCACGCTAACTTGTGGTGTCTTGGCTTCTCTGCCCACTTGTGCTGCGTTATACGAGTGTCGGCGGCCACTGTCTCTCCCTTGAACCGCTGCTCCGTTACCGCTGCCTCAGTCCGCCGCTTCGAGCCGCTTCCTGATCCTCGCAGACGCTCTCCTCAGGCACGAAGGCTCCGCCCCCGTCCGGCCTCCTCCTGCAGTCTCCCCGCCTCTTCCGACGCTACCTCAGGTTCCTCCGGATGGCAACACGGTTCAGCTGGGCTCTTCCTCATCTTCCGATCCCACGACAGGGATCCCACACGGCAGTGGCGCTTCCTTCGGGTAAGGTCAACAGCTGGTTCCGCCGCTTCTCTTCACAATGTGGACTCCGGGCTCATGTGCTGCAGTCGCGGCAGTTTTAACTCCTTGACCCCTGATTCCTTTACCATTCAGAGTGTCACTGTGTCCAGGTTCGCTTCCACTGCACACGTGCCTTCAGGGCAGGACTTCACAGGTCACTTGAGAGCCACGCTGCGAGAGTCACTGATGGTTATAAAGCTTGCCACGGAGTCTTCTGTTTCTTAATATGGTTGCTGTGGCAGTGGGGTTTGGTCAGCCTATGAGGGGTCACTTCCCAGTAGAGCAACAGCCGGCCCCAAAGGTTGATCTTGTCACTACTAGTGTGATATCCTCCTCCTCAAGTCGCCTCTCTCCGCACTGGTCACTTCCAATACTGTCCCAAAATGGCTCCCTGGTCACTGGCCTTTTATAGGCTGGCCTCAGACCCCTGGAAGCTACTAGTTGGTTCTGGAACCTTCCTCATGTTAGCCTATGGGTCTGCCACCCTTAGGTGACCGTTATGGCAGTTAGTAGCCACCATTTTAGGAATCATGTTCTAACAGTTGCTTTCTGTGAGGAAAACTAGGCCTTGGTAAAACAATAGGCCCAAGAAACACCTAGCCCCCACGAGAACACTGGAAAAATTCTGGTGGACATTAAAAAAAAGAAAATACATAACTGGATTCACTGGAGTGCCAAAGGGGACAAAATAAATAATAATTGTGAGGGAACTCACAGGGGCAGACAGGTCTAACACGCGTCCCCCCCAGCTGAAAGTGGGGAGAGCTACCCAACCCCTTGGGAGTTCTCATCACTAAGGCGGAAATACCTAGAGAGACCGTCTGCATTGGCGTGGTCCACTCCAGGCCGATGTTCCACCCGGAAGTCCATTCCCTGTAGGGAGATGGACCATCTCAACAACTTGGGATTCTCCCCCTTCATCTGCATCAGCCAACGAAGGGGTCGGTGGTCGGTCTGAACCAGGAAGTGCGAGCCAAACAGGTATGGACGCAACTTCTTCAGAGCCCAAACCACCGCAAAGGCTTCCCGCTCTATAGTACTCCACCTCTGTTCCCTGGGGAGTAGTCTCCTGGATAGGAAGACCACGGGTTGATCCAAGCCCTTATCATTTAGTTGCGATAACACTGCCCCAATGCCATGTTCTGATGCATCTGTTTGGACAATGAACTCTCTGGAAAAATCAGGAGCCCTAAGTATTGGAGCAGTACACAATGCTTGTTTTAAAGTCACGAAGGCTCGCTGACAAGCCTCCGTCCAGACTACCCGTCGAGGTTGTTTCTTGGAGGTAAGTTCAGTGAGGGGTGCCACAATGGTGCCATACCCCTTCACGAAACGACGGTAGTAACCAGTGAGGCCCAGGAAGGCTCGGACCTCAGTTTGGGTCTTGGGGGGCTCCCAGGCCATGATAGCCTCGATCTTCGCCTGGAGGGGCTGCACCGTCCCTCTGCCCACCAAGTGGCCTAGGTACACCACCGACCCCTGACCGATCTGACACTTGCTGGCCTTGATTGTCAAGCCAGCCTGTTGCAGGGCCTGGAGAACAGCTTGCAAGTGTTGCAAATGATCCTCCCAGCTACTACTGAAGACAGCAATGTCATCCAGATAAGCAGCAGAAAATGCTTCCATACCAGAAAGGACCTTGTTCACCAGCCGCTGAAAAGTGGCAGGGGCGTTCTTGAGCCCCAAGGGCATCACGCAGAACTGGTAGTGACCCTGAGGCGTGGAGAAGGCTGACCTTTCCTTTGCTCCATCAGTAAGGGAAATCTGCCAGTACCCGGAAGTAAGGTCAAAGGTACTTAAGTATTGGGCAGCTCCCAGCCGGTCAATAAGTTCATCCGCCCTGGGGATCAGATGAGCATCAGTCTTTGTTACTGAATTTAGTCCTCGGTAATCCACACAGAATCTTAATTCAGGTGTGGCGCCCGGTGGGGCAGCTTTTGGTACCAAAACCACCGGACTGGACCAAGGGCTATTGGAAGATTAAATCACTCCTAGCTTCAACATCTTGGCTACTTCACCATGGATGCTGGCCTTCACCTTGTCTGACAGCCGGTAGATCTTAGACTTCACAGGTGGGCTGTCTCCTGTGTCCACATCATGGGTACACAGGTGGGTCCTTCCTGGGACAAGGGAGAACAGTGAGGAAAATTGCTCCAGGATCTGGCGGCAATCTCTCTGTTGTTCAGGAGTCACGGATGGTGAGAGAATCACTCCCTCCACCGACCCATCCTTTTCCTGAGACGAGAAAAGATCAGGGAGAGGCTCGCTTTCCTCTTCCTCTGCTCCATCGGTCACCATCATCAAGACGACCTCGGGCCTCTCATGGTGTGGCTTGAGGCGATTGGCATGAAGCACCCGGTGGGGCTGTCTCGGGGTCTTAAGGTCCACCAAGTAAGTGGCCTTACCCTTTTTCTCCAATACCTCAAAGGGGCCTGTCCAATGATCCTGGAGGGCATTTAGCTCTCCAGGTTCCATCACCCACACTTTTTGTCCAGGCTCCAGTTCCACTGGGTGAGCATTGTGGTCATACCACTCCTTCATTACTGCTTGGCTGGCTTCCAAGTTGTCAGAAGCTTGCTTCCACAACTTGGCCATTTGGCTCTGGAAGGCCAGCATGTAGCTCACCACGTCCTGGAGAAGCTTCCTGGGAGTCTTTTCCCATCCGTCCTTCACCAGGCTGAGAGGACCCCGTACAGGGTGCCCATACAGAAGTTCGAAGGGGCTGAAGCCCACTCCCTTCTGTGGCACTTCCCTGTAGGAAAACAAGAGACAGGGTAGGAGGACGTCCCATTTCCTCCGCAGGCTCTCAGGCAGACTTCTTATCATGCCTTTCAAGGTCTTATTAAACCTTTCCACAAGACCATTGGTCTGTGGGTGATAAGGAGTGGTAAATCGGTAGGTAACACCACACTCCTTCCACTTAGCCCGCATGTAAGCTGATAGAAAGTTGGTACCCCTGTCGGACACAACCTCCTTGGGGAAACCCACTCGGGTGAAGATCCCCATCAGGGCCCTTGCCACTGCAGGTGCAGTAATGGTCCTCAGAGGAATTGCCTCTGGGTACCTTGTGGCATGATCCACTAGAACCAGGATGAACCTGTGACCAGCTGAAGTTGGTGGATCTAATGGCCCTACAATGTCGATGCCCACCCTTTCAAAGGGGGTGCTAACGACTGGAAGTGGTTCCAGGGGAGCTTTCAGCTTCACCCCTGTTTTCCCACTAGCTTGGCAAGACACACACGTCCGACAGTAGGTATCAGACGCCACTCTCATCCGAGGCCAGTAAAAGTGGGAGACAAGCCGGGCAAAGGTCTTGTCCTGACCCAAGTGACCTGCCAAGGGTATCTCGTGAGCCAGTTCTAGAAGAAAGGCTCTAAAACATTGAGGGACCACCAAGGCCCTGGATGAACCATGTCCGGGTGCCTTGGGCTCACTGTAGAGGAGTCCATCCTCCCAGTGAATCTGGTAGTTCCCTACAACGTTCCCTGCTGCCTGGGCTTTGGCCTGTTGCCGCAGCCCCTCAAGAGTAGGACACTCCTTCTGAGCTTTGCAGAATTCCTCCCTGGAAGGTCCTCCCTCCACATGCCACTCAGCAGGGATGGGTAGGTTCTCCAAGGAAGTAACATTCTCCTCCGTGGACTCTAGATCCACCTCTGCAGGTGGCCTATCTATCTCATGAGGTAGAGATGTTGAGGCAGGTTCCTCCTGCCTACTGTCCTTCTCTTCTCTGGCAGCGGGCTGGGCCATTGTTCCAGGCTCCAGCGTAAGCGAACTCCCCCTCCGGGTAGTCGCGGACCTTGTGCTGACACAGGCCCAGTCAGGTGTACCCAGCATCTCAGAATGAGTCCGGTATTCCACCTCCCTCCAAGCATTGTGCTCCATGTCATTCCCCAGCAGACAATCAACTGGCACGGCAGGGCTTACGGCAACTCGAAGTGAACCTGCGACCCCTTCCCACTCAAAGGGAACCTCGGCCACGGGGTAGTGGCCCATTCTGCCGTCAGCCATCGCGGCGGGGTGGAGTACATTGGGAATCACCTGCTCTGGAGACACCAGTTGACTTCTCACCATAGTCATACTGGCTCCTGTATCTCTCAGAGCTTCCCCTCTCTGGCCATTGATGGTGATCCACTGCCCATACTTGGTAGTATTTGGTGGCACCTGAATCTTAGGAACAATCTACCGTTCTCCCAGGGACACTAAGGTGACACCCGCCCACTCACCCCCCTTATCTAAGGGCAACTCCACCCCGAGCGCTACACTGGCTACTCCCGGGGCTTTGCCTCCGGTGGGAGGGGGTGGTCTCTTTGGGCATCTGACATCTCCCTTATAATGTCCAACACCACCACACTCGAAGCAGTGGACAACCCTTGGCTGCTGGCTTTGGCCAGGATGAGGGTTTCTGGGCAGGTTAGCCTTAGGGGTGAAACCTCTGCCCCTTCCGTGAGAAGTATTTTGTGGACCTTTTGAGAACTCCCTCTTATTATCTCCCCCCTCTTTCTTCTGGGGGGTGCCCTGTCCGGACTTCTGGGAATCCCCTCCAGTCCCCTTCGAGGACACCCGGGTACTAGCCCAGATGTCCGCCTCCTCAGCAAGCTTCCTGGGGCTGGTCAGCTTGCTGTCCACCAGGTGTTGTCGCAGCTCGGGAAAGCATTTCTCGAGTAGGTGTTCCTTGAGTATGAGGTCATATAAACCTTCATAGTCCCCTACCTCGCTGCCTTTCACCCAACCCTCCAAGGCTTTTTTTGCATAATCCAAGAAATCCACCCAATTTTGTGTGCTTAATTTGTGACTCCCCCTAAACTTCTGACGGTATTTTTCCGGGGTTAGCCCAAACTTTTTCAACAGCGCCACTTTCATTGTAGGGTAGTGGGTTTGCTCATCCCGCTCCAGGGCCAACAAGGTATCCCTGCCAGCAGGTGGCATGTACTTATACAGCCCACCCCCCCAGTGGGTTTCCAAGATCCCATGGGCCCTTAAGGAGACCTCATAGGCGGCTAGCCACTTGGCAATATCATCACCTGGGGTGTAACTAGCAATGACATCCTTGGGCAAGTAGGGTCTGGGTTCTCTGGTGATCTCTTTGTTTTCGCTGCCACCATTGTTAGGATTGGGGGACCCTAATGTTAAGGGTTTAAAGTCTAGCTCCTTTAGTGTGAGTTCGTGGGCCAACCTCCTGCTCTCCTTCTCCATTTCTAATCTGGCTAACTCCAATTTCATATTCCTCTCTTCCCTCCTGTCCTCCAGCTCGGCTTCGGTAAGGCTCCTCACTGAGACACTGCTGCCCTCCCTTGAAAATGTCCTGGGACCTGTCAGCAGATTCCCCCCTTCAGTTTGGTACAGCAGGCCTGCCCCAAGGACAGTGTCTTTATCACTCTCTTCTGTTTCCTGATCCTCCTCTGTATGAGCTTCCACCCATGCCCTCAAGCTTGTCTGCAACTCGCTTTTCTTGGCACCTTTCTTGAAGAACACCCCCTGTCGTTGACACCACTCTCTAAGTTGGGCCACAGTGTAGGTTTCTATCTCTTCAAGGTTCAATTCCATTTTTCAAATATGGTATCAAATGGGCACTCAGGAGAGAACTAAGAAGTGTAATCTGAGGACAACCTCCACCCACCACCAGGAGTAAATTTGGAAAATCAAAATTTAAATTTGGGAGACCGCTTGGAGAAAACTCCAGGTGTAGGCCCGTGGTAAACACTGTGTTACTAATAAGTGGTTGTAAGCACAAACCCGTTATCCCACCGCTGCCACCAATTATGTTAGACCTAGGTTTTTCTAGACTACATAGGGTAGCCTGGCACAGAGCAGCATCAGCTAAACCCCCTCGAGGCTTTGTGTAGTGCTTACAATCTCACCCGCAGTAACCCCGTGAATGACAAACCAAAATAATGACACCACACCAATTTAGAAAAATACCGGTTCCTTTTATAAAATTCTTTGATGTATCTTTCTTTTCTTTAGAGCCGGGTTTCAGTTTCAGATCATTTAACCTTATCACATTCAATTATTGGTTCATCGCAAAATTCATTTGGCAATTTCAGTATTTCTCTACCCCCAAGTATGAAGGTCACGTTGAGAAATCCCTACAACTTAGAGTTGCAATCTCTTACATTCCCCATCTATTCGGGTTGATAATTAAACAGGCTTCTTTACAATAAATCATATCTGGTACATTACATTTCGCCAGGTGCAGCTCCCCCGCACAGCTTCATACAATCACGATTAGGCTCTGGTGCGAGTAGTTGAATTACTGGAGAAGACAAGCAAGATATTACATCCCTGAAGAACAGCTCTCAACACCCTACAAACTTATTAAACCACTGAGCACATCAGAGTAAACACAGGTGCTGCCAGCCTTTCGGATATCGTGTCCTCCACCCTCCAGGATGTTCACCACCAATCACCTTTTGTCCCCCCAGAACTCTCTGGTGATCCCCACTTGGTTCGCTACCTCCCGTTTCCCTGAAGCCCCTCGGCTTCCAGCTTACTCTCCCTCACAAGTTCCGTTATGGGCAGGTAGTTTCTCACATGGATCACCCCCTCACTGAGAGGATTGTCTCGGGTTTGCTATATCTCCTAAATGAGTGTCACACAGGTAATTTGCTGTCTCCTTAAGTGTCCCCGGTTGTTCAGCTACTTGGGGTAAGTTCCGGCAGGGACTCGTTTGCTCCTCCCCGCCCGACCACTCTCCCACGCTTACTTGTGGTGTCTTGGCTTCTCTGCCCACTTGTGCTGCGTTATACGAGTGTCGGCGGCCACTGTCTCTCCCTTGAACCGCTGCTCCGTTACCGCTGCCTCAGTCCGCCGCTTCGAGCCGCTTCCTGATCCTCGCAGACGCTCTCCTCAGGCACGAAGGCTCCGCCCCCGTCCGGCCTCCTCCTGCAGTCTCCCCGCCTCTTCCGACGCTACCTCAGGTTCCTCCAGATGACAACACGGTTCAGCTGGGCTCTTCCTCCTCTTCCGATCCCACGACAGGGATCCCACACGGCAGTGGCGCTTCCTTCGGGTAAGGTCAACAGCTGGTTCAGCCTCTTCTCTTCACAATGTGGACTCCGGGCTCATGTGCTGCAGTCGCGGCAGTTTTAACTCCTTGACCCCTGATTCCTTTACCATTCAGAGTGTCACTGTGTCCAGGTTCGCTTCCACTGCACACGTGCCTTCAGGGCAGGACGTCACAGGTCACTTGAGAGCCACGCTGCGAGAGTCACTGATGGTTATAAAACTTGTTGTGGCAGTGGGGTTTGGTCAGCCTATGAGGGGTCACTTCCCAGTAGAGCAACAGCCGGCCCCAAAGGTCGATCTTGTCACTACTAGTGTGATATCCTCCTCCTCAAGTCGCCTCTCTCCACACTGGTCACTTCCAATACTGTCCCAAAATGGCTCCCTGGTCACTGGCCTTTTATAGGCTGGCCTCAGACCCCTGGAAGCTACTAGTTGGTTCTGGAACCTTCCTCATGTTAGCCTATGGGTCTGCCACCCTTAGGTGACCGTTATGGCAGTTAGTAGCCACCATTTTAGGAATCATGTTCTAACAGTTGCTTTCTGTGAGGAAAACTAGGCCTTGGTAAAACAATAGGGCCAAGAAACACCTAGCCCCCACGAGAACACTGGAAGAATTCTGGTGGACATTAAAAAAAGAAAATACATAACTGGATTCACTGGAGTGCCAAAGGGGACAAAATAAATAATAATTGTGAGGGAACTCACAGGGGCAGACAGGTCTAACAACAGGCATCAGGCTTTTCCCCAGGAGGCTGGAAGGGTGGGGGCTAGTTTTGCAGCAGTGGGGGCTAGTTTAGTTAATGGGGACCGGTTTTGCAGCGGTGCTGCAATATCATCTCCCAGTAAAAAGGCAGCAGTGCTTCACATTTCTGCGCTTCCCCCACCCCTGTCCCCTGGAGGCTGGTCCGACAAAATTGCCAGGGCAGCTTTGAGTTCCCAGTCCGGCCCTGATGCTGCTCAATGCTGCATTAACTCCTCTAATGTGACAGGGCACGGCAGGCAACTCTGCTGCCACTGAGTGGCTTCCACTTCAGGCCTGCTGTCCCATTTCTTGGGATCACAAAAAGGTGTCAAGGGAGTTTTTTAAATATTCGTGATAAACCTGAGACCACAAATTCTGAGGTTTTTAAGCATTTATTCTGCTTAGTTTTGAAAAATACAAAAAGACATTCATAAATCAATTGGACATGTCTTTTAAAAGGAAAGACCACATTAGTAAATCACACAATTGCATCACATTTATATGCGTGATTTAGAACCATTTCTTTTGTGAAACAATGTATACAACACATACATAACACCAAACATTATTTGTGACAAATATATATACAACAAACCAATGATCACAAGACAAACATCAATAAACTATGTGTGCCAGTCTGAAATTAAACCAGTCCTTCATTTGCACTGAGAACACAAGGCGGACAATTGCTCATTCAAAGACACAAGTCTACTGTTCTGCCTGTGAGAGGGTGGGGATACATATCCTACTTGAGGGTGTTGTCAACATAGAAAAAGGGAAAATAATTGTTATTCAGTCCCCTCGTGGCACACCCTAACTACCAGCCCCCACATTCAACAGCCAACGCGTTTCGAATCCCCAACAATTCTGGGATTTTCTTCAGGACTCAGACTTGGTTTTGTTTTTGGCTCTTAATTGTACTGCAGACAGATGACCATTATCTGTTCTTCAATTCATAGAAATGACAGAGGCTTAAATTGTATTGGCGTGTGGAAGCTCTTGGTAATGGTTTAAAATACGGTCCAGGATCTTGACACTCGTGAAGTGCAGTTAGAGCTTGCTGACGCTTCGCCATGAATTTCTTCTACAATATTCCCGACTGTTTCCTTTCATTACAGCCATGCGAAGGCAGTTAGAGAATCATCACGCTTCTCTCATTCAAACTGGTAGCTCTGAGTGACTGCCACTGATGTCCCGTTTCTTGGGGGCAGCTTCTCAGGAGCGGACTTCATGATGATTGGGGGCTCCCGCTGTCTCAGACCCAACCGAAACCTCAGGGGACTCACTGAGGCTTTACCAAGTTGGGGTCTGCCAGGATCCTTTGCATATTTATTTTAGGGGTTTTTCATTGCACTAAATTATTTCTTTAATGATAACTTCTGGGCCATTCTGATAAATCAACAGAGAAGGCTTGAAGTTATGGTCTGTGCAAAACTTCTGCCATTCTTTTTAAGTCGGGCCTCGCCAGCGCATGCGCTGCTCTGCAAGGCATGCTGTATTCAGGTATGGACCTGAAGCTCCGCCCAGTCTCCGCTAATATTTTTAATTGGCTTGTGTCATTGTCCACTATAAACTGCGGCTTTTCATTCGCCAATAGGCTTAGTAGTCCCTCCTTAGTACTGCCTTATCTCATTTTGTAACCTCCGATGAGAAAACCCCTGTTGTGTGTGTTGTTACTCAGTAGGCTTTAATTACAGCCTCCGAGCACTATTTTCTCAAATAGCTTTTTCCCTGTCTGCTGTTGCAGGCCGGACACCTCTCTCCGAACGCTTTAAAAAAAATCTTCATAACACGGGCGCAGAATACATTTGTAATGCAATTTAAGGTTTTGGCATTGTAAATGACAATGCCTTTTATTTATCTGTTTTAAAAACAACACATACATAAAAGGCATTGTCATTTGCAATGCTAATAGATCAAACGCTCGTTAATGCGAGGCACATTGCATTGCAAATGCTTGTTTTGTATTGTTAGCAAGGAACATTCCTTGGCTCTTTGCTATAGGTTCCTAACAAAGACAAAGGTGACTCTGACGACAGCACCTGGCAACAAACAAACGTGTTTCTAGGATTCATTCAGAAAACAACACAGTGCTACCGTCCTAGTGCTGGCAACACAGAAGCTTTAGAATAAGCACTACCCAATAAACTGTGGAGAAAAGCCACATCGAAAAAAAGATTTCATTATTAGAGTTTCTATCCTTTAGATCGTTTCTATATTTAAATCTATCTCGGCAAACTAGAACAAATACCACTCATGCCAGCTCATGGATGCCAATAAGGGACAACTAGGGGGTGCAGGAATTCATGTTACACAGCACTGGAAAGCTGAATTTTATCACATATTAACTCAAATTATATCAACATACAGAGCTCTGTGTTCTCGAAAATGCAGTACACAGACTTCTCCTACCTGCATCCTTGTGACTGAAGTGCAAAATGCTGTATTATTCTGGTGCTCTTAATTATTTTGATGAGCCACATTCAGTAATATCTAAAAAATTGATTCGCAATATGAAGTAGTCTGTATTGTGCGCTTCTTTGGGAGCCTGGTGCAATTACAATCCCTGGTTTCTTGGAAGAGTTTACGGATCCGACAATGATTCAGGTAAATCACCAGCTGTAGTCCATGTCTACTAAGTGATGTCTAATTTCCATTGCCGTTATCCTTGGACGTCATGATTCTGGGTGGGCACAGCGGAAAGGGTTTTATCATGGTCCATAGCTAGGCCCATCTAGCACCAAGGTTGCAATATATCGCCTACACGCCAATAGGAAGACAGCCCAGGATCTTGGGTAGCCCCACTCTGTTGGGATATGGTTACAATGCTGCCTGCAGAAATGCACTGTAGAAAGAAGCAAAGGACCTACAGTCAAAAAGACTTGCAGATACCAAATAGTTTATCGTAAATAGCGACATAAAGAACAAACAGTGCTCTATACGTGTATGAGGTGGGGCACTGCACTTTAGTTGTGATTTGCGAAAAATGATAACATTTAACAACTCATAAGCATAATAAGCAAATTTAATTATTGGGCGCGGCAACAGAGCATTTCAAAGGCAGGGTTGTAAATTGACCAAATTGTCCATGCCAAATGAGAGTGCAGTCAAAAAACAAAATCAGCTTTGACATTTCGACCTCTGGGATTAATTTAGGATGGGGTCTTCATCAGGACAGAGTGGATGCAAACACTATGACTCGTGGAAACCATGCAACTAGTAACAAAGACAACTTCAACTGTATGTTGGCAAGATCTATTGGTTCTAATACATAACACATACTTTAGAGTGGGCTTTGGGTGAGCACCTTATCTTTGTTGTCCGTCTCAGGTGTCTGCTTTTGATTCAATGGCTTTTCTCCATTCACTTCTATTTGTCCAACACATGACCATTTCTTTGTTTCGGTGTTCTGATTGGATACATTGCATCTTTCCAATACTGGCTAAATGGGGCTCTTTTTCCATTTTGAGTCTATCTCTCTGTGTTTCATTTAAAAAAAAACATTTTTTTGATGTTTAAATATCTTTTATTTGATTCACAGGAGAAAAGAAAACATTGGTTGTACATCATTTTTCAACACACCTCTCAAGGGTGCGTGCAATTATCATGGGGCGGATCGCATAATACAGTGTTACATCACACTTTGCATTATTACAGGATCATAACACATGTAGTCCAGCTGTAATGGCCTCTCTCTGTGTTTCATTGCACTCTCCCTTGTTTGTTTTGGTGCCCTGAGCTCTGTTCTATTATTACTCTTCTCGAACTCCTTAATCTCTGTCTCACTTTGCATTTGTTTTTCATGTATTTATTTATTTTTTACGAGGACCTGAAGCTGCAAAATGCTGTTGGGCCAGTCACTTTCTTTATTTGTGCCCTTTTTCTCTGCCCTGAATGCTTTACTTTTATACTTCATCCTCACTCCCTTATGCTCACTGTGTTTAAGTTGTTCTAGTTATTTTTTTTTAATGTATTATTACAAGGGCTTGGCAGTGGAAAAGTGAGCATGCACGTATCACTCATTACGTTTTTTTCTTTTCATTTAGCAGTCTAATGTGCTAGGTAGGTAAATTATGATATGGACAGAGTGGTCCCGGATAAGAAAGGAAAGAACAAGGAATTATCAAAACAATCAAACGTGTATATAGAGACAGAAAATGAAGTACAAAGTTTTTATTCACGATGTACTATAGGTCAAAATCAATGACTATACACTTCAATACATTCAGAATTGATTATAAAGTCATGCCCAAAATCACAAGGGGAAGGGGAGGAAGGGGACAAAGGGAAAAAAGGTCGAATTTATGCACACAATCATATAATCTCCACTAGTAAAACGGGAGAGGGTAATTCATACACTATTATATCTCCAACAATAATGAAGTGATCTCAAAAAGTCACAGATGTAGTATACGTCAATGTGGTCTATTTTGAAAACACCATGCTCCTATAACAGCCGAAGGAATCTTGCTAGCGGTGGAGACTGGTGGGCTGAAATGGTAGTCTACGTTTCGACCCAAAAAAAGTGCAGGAGAATACACCTTGCCGGGCGGGTCTTCTTCAGGACCGAAGGGGGGAGAAGGGAAGGACCGGGGAAGGGCAAATTCCCGTCAGTGAATCCAAAGACGGGAAAGCATCAGTGCAAAGGGAAAGAAACTTGTGAAAGAATCAGATGTCCAGAGAGACTCGATCCATTGTGGAGGAACTAACAACTTATTTATTTTATCATGATGGACTGTCGTCGCTTGGTCTCTATTGCAATGTCGGGTAGTCAGAGACCAATATGGGACTCAGGTTATTCGGAAGTGCCAGAGAAATGTGGAAGTATCTAACCCCGCAACATGTGGCTAGCGGAAGGCTGGTGGTCGGGCATATGGCTCCAGTAATGTAATCACCTCAGCCGGGTGAAAGCAGAAACAAATTAATCCAGCAGGACCGTTTCGAAATATCTAGTTCGAGGTTTACGCGAGGTAGGACCGGTATCGGCAAACACGTCCGAAAGAAAACAGCATACAGGTAGGTAAATTAGGCACGGTTGACTAGCGTACCAAATCACTTGCGCAAGTAGCTCATGATGCATGTGCAAGCATCGGTGGCCCTCTTAGAATTTGTTTTCTTTGACAGAAAGCCCATTGTGAAATTGCTTGCCAACCATGTGCATGCATGATGATGCATGTGTACGCTTGCAAGCCTTTTAGAATTGTGACCTATTGAGTTTGCCAAAGCTTATTTTTCAAATCTAGTCTTATTATGGACATCATTCTCTATATTTTCCGTTTCACTGTTTTCTACTGTTGCAAATTTTTAGTTTTTATTGTGTTTCTTATTTTTATTTGCCACTATGCCTCCCTGCTGAAATCAAGTCACCAGGGCACAATCGGAGGGGCTCCTGGTCTTAATCTTTGGATGTCAGTAGTCTTGGCTCAACTTGCTTATGTACCATCCTGCTGTCTCATATTTAAAAGCAAGAGCAGGGGGCATTCCTCCTGTGTGCTGAATGTGCATCAGAGGCAAGCCGGTGTGTGCCCGACTGCGCCCATCCACAACTTCACGTGACCTGTGGCAAAACATGCTGAATACATTGTGCCCCTGAGATCATTTCCACATGCTGAGTATGACTCCTTTGTTTGTACTCCTCACCACAAAACCTGAAGCAGAGACCATTTCTACCCTAAGGTAAAGACAATTTGTTTCATTCTGTCCCTCTGCATGTGTCTCCTCTTCTATTCAGAATCGAAGGAAGGATATCAATCTTAAACAGTTATTTTTGTTTAAATATCCTTTATTGAAATCACAGGAGGAATAAAAACATAAATGCGACAACATGCATGGTACAACATCTCAAAGATGTCTGTCATGTTTGCGGGGCATGCCACACAATGCATTGGTTCTTTGCTTCATACATCATGGCAATGCTTCAACACAAATGTTCCAACCGAGTTAGCGCAACAGAGGATATAACTTTCCGGGATAAACAGTGAAGGAAAGAGGGAAAAAGAAAAAAGGACAAAGGACATAAAGGGGGAAAGGGGAAGGGGGGGTGTGGTCATCTGATTCGGAAGTGTGACGTGTGCGTCGAGTCGAGGATGCACCGATGCAGGGGGGGTGTGCGTGCGTCATTGAACATGAACTATCGGAGGGAGTATAGCTTTGGGGAGGGCAATGGGTCAGTTATCAATCTTAAACAGTTATGTGATGTTCCATCACTAGTTGCCCAAAGAAATACATATTCAACATATTTGGGGCGTACAAGCATGGCAAGCTATTTATGGCTGATCTTGGGTGTCTGAAAAGAGCAATCGCTTAATGGATGAGCTGGTGCCTACTGACTTTAAAATCTAATGTGCAGATTGATTGAACGCAATATTGAGTGGTGGTGCAGTTATTACCCACTCCTTTTCAATTCCACTTAAGGCTGTTTACACTGACAGGCTCTTTATTTAACATTTGAAAACTCCACTGAACACTTCATAATAATGTATCAGTCTCCACTGACTGTCACCCCACAACCTAAAACTCCTACCAGTTAGCTGAGGAAATTAATAATATGTATCCTACTAAAAGACAACAGTATCCCTCTGGGCACTTCAATCTACAGTCTGAAAAGCCTTCAGTGCCAACCTTGCAGTCATTTTAAGGATGTTTAAATCTTTTTAAACTTCAAATGCTGAGCTCTGAACCGACTCCTAGCTGGCAGTCTGCTAGATTATGTCATCTCCAGTTAGCAAGGATTTTTTTTTTTTGCAGCTTTATATAGCACAAACTCGACCCGAAGGAATTGGAGCACTTCACATGAGCACTGGTTACGTCACATCAATTTTTTTGATAGGCACGGGAAGATTAAGCTATTTGCCCAGAATCACTGGATGTGTATGCGACCCCGCGGCTCAAACCTTGGTTTCCCGGCTCCAAGGTCGGCAGTCTAGCAGTCAGACCACATACTATCTTCTGGAAGCCTTTTCTGATTATCTGGATTGAAGATTATCTTGCTCTGGTTTCTTTCTCTTCTCCTAACACTTACGGCTGAACATAGCCGGCTGAAACATGTTGACCAGTGAATGTTCGAGCCAGTAGTTTATCCCTACATATATTGCTCTGTTACTAAATTGCCAAAGGTACCCCAAGGATAGGCTTGTAAGCAGTTCACCTCCAGGCTATTTTAACTATCATCCAGAGTCCACCAGAATCGTTAATTAAAGTCTACCCTCCAAAAGAGGGGCCAAGCCCCCCAGGTAATATTAGATTCCCCAGGCGAGGACTCGATAATGAAGAATGCCACACATTACTGTGGGTGAGAGTCCTTTTGAAAAAAAAAGACTATTTTCCATTTACAGTCAGGAAATAGGTTTCATTTAAAGTCTTCAGCGGAAGGCCTCTTCTCAGTTATTTAGGCTTTTTTTCGAGGAAGTTGAGGTGTATTTCCAATAATTTTCTCCCTCCCTTCTTTCATTTGAGTATAGTAATTAACACATGCAGTAGATACCCCAACCCTGTGTAAACTCCTTGTGGTGATTACCCCACACATCAGGGGCAGAGTGAAACAATTACCATAAGTCTTGAGTAACTTTAATGGAAATGTTTTATTTATTTTTCAAATCGATTTACAAAACCATAAAAGAAAAGAAAATAATGTATTTAAGTAAGTTCAAGCCTTTAAAAAATGTTGGAAATGTTAACAAAATTCATGAGATTTCTAATATTCACCTTGCTGGTGTGACACTTGGTTAAAGAAGAAGGCATCCAAGACCAAAATTCTAATCTAGGTGTGCCATAATAACTTGCAAAACTGTCATTCTTAAGAAGAACGGTTTTTAATACATCTGTCTCGGAGCTGCTCCATTACTTTGGCAATAAGGATGGGAACTTTGACTACAGAAACCCAATACCACTATACCCACACTAACAGACATTACCATACAATAACCTGTTACCCACCCTGAGCAAACACCTTAAATCTGTGAGCTCCCATACACTGTTTTGCTCAGTCATAGGAGAAAGACAAGCATTTGCAATGCAATAGGTCTTGCATTTGAGAGAGTTTAAGCTATTGGCATTGTAAATGACTAAGGACCAGATGTAGGTAGCCTAATACCGGTCGGTAACGGCTGAAATTACCGAATTTCGGCCGTTACCGACCGGTATTAGGCTTTTGAGATGTAGGTGGCCAATCTACAGATTCGGTAATTTACCGAATCGGTATTTTAAGGAATCGGTAAATTACCGGTTCCTTAAAATACCGAATTGGTAAATTACAGAATCTGCAATGTAGCGAGCACTCAAATGAGTGAATTGCATAGTTAAGGATTCAGTATTTACCACCAACTAAAAGTTGGTGCTAAATATCGAAAACCTTTGGAAAAGCATTTTTGTGCATTTCCAAAAGTGCCATGTGGCAGACATACATGCCCTTAGGGCATGTATGTGTGCCACATGTGCACACATGCATGATTCAGGGGTGCAACAGGGTGTCAATGTGACACCCTGCCACCCTTGAATGTGTTCCCCCATTACCGAATCGGTATTTACCAATTCGGTAAATCCCATTCATTCCTATGGGAGTCCAGGGCCATTGGAATGAATGGGAATTACCGAATCGGTAAATACCGATTCGGTAAATACCGAATCGTACCGATTCGGTAATACTTACCGAATTATTTCCTACATAACATTTACCGATTCTAAAATACTGAATCGGTAAAATTTGGTATTTTAGAATCGGTACATTAAGATTACCTACATCTGGCCCAATGTCTTTTATTTATCTATTTTGAAAATGAACACATAAATAAAAAGCATTGTCATTTAAAAATGCCAATAGCTCAAAATCTTGTAAATGCGAGACCTATTTCATTTCAAATAAGCGGCCACCATTGTCCCGGGTGCTTGGAAAGTGAAAGCATGCATGGCGCGCTGAATGTTGCAGGAAACAATGTTGTGCCTGCAGTAGAAGAAACTCATTAAAGAAAACAGTGCTTACAGACCAAATAAGACATACTGTGTAACAACCGAAGTAAAAGTGTCAGTCCTCATTGGAGGTTGCAAATGAAGACAAATTGGTACTAAGGCGGGACTAAGAAGCCTATTAACAAACCAGAAGCCAGCTTTTACAAAGGACAATGACACAAACCAATGAAAAATATAGGTGCAGAGTGGGCAGAGCTTTAAGTCCGTACTCAAATACAGCATGACTCACCGAGCAGCGCATGTACTGTCCAGGCTCGACCTAAAAATCACCTACTACCTCCATGCCCCTTAACACTTGCATCTCAAAACACTGGCCTGACATCTGCAAACTTCTCGTTCCAGAAAATAATGAGATTCTTATCTTAACCGAAACTTGGTTCTCAGGTGACTGTGCGCAATCATCCACAAAATCCTGTCTGTTGCATACAAAATAATCTTCCAAAATTGGCCCAAACAAAGAGGAGGACCAGTGGCGTAGCTCCACAAAGATCACATCTCTTCCAAAAGTTACCTAAACATCACTGCCGGCTTCAGATTCCTTTCTCTGCAATACTCACTTTTAAACATCTTTACATTTCTTCTTTTGCCTAAGAGACCACCTTCCTAGAACAATACATTCACAGAAACACTCACAGACCCTAGAGTTGACATCATCTCCAAATACCCGTGTGCCATTATATTGTGTGACTTCAACATCTGGTTTGATAGATTAAACATACTGATTCTACATTCCTGTTTTCTTTTTTTTCACAAGTGGTTGTTTATTGACGCTTTTTTTGTAGCACATACTATACAGACGTGATAAGCACATAATACAGAGTTTCAAGATTACTCAGAAGGCATAAACCACGTGCAACCTACGGGGAAGGTTGGGGGCATTACTGGTTACAGCAACGATACAATGGTATAATGTACTCACACGGTTTATCTTCCCTCACCATATGGAACTCACAAACTCTCCTTAGCGGAAGTAGAGTCCATACATGCCCATTGTCAAGAACCCATTGTTGTTAGTGGTTCTAAAATGCCCAACTGGGGCATAAACTGGTAACCGTGTTTCCCTGACATATTTGCTATACTTTATGTCTGTTAGAGAAAACTGGGGTGAATTAGGGTAGCAATATTAGAACAATGATATCGCTGCCAAGGCCTGTGTCTAGGGGGTCAGATGGAATAGGGGAACAGGGGACAATGAGTTCCAGGGACCAAGTGGTGTGTGACTCATGTATGTGACTAGTGTGTGTGTGTGTGTGGGGGGGGGGTCGCTTCTAGTCTGTGGCACGATTTCCCTTGGGACAGAATGGCCATAGTATCCCTCATGGGGGCCTGTAGTCTGTCTTACTAGCCAGCTTTTCTAAAAGTGTGTCCCAGGCATTATGTTGACGTTGGGGAGGGTCCCTCTGCTGTATAGGCAGCGAGTGTCAGGTTGACTCGTGACTTCCGCCATCACCTACTTACAAAGATCACGCAAACATAGTTACTTGGGTGTGGGGGGGGGATCTGGGGATTTCCAGGCTATGGAAATGCGGTGTTTTACAAACACATATACCACTTCTATACATTTGATGGTATACTTGTTCTTGTGTGTATGTGTTGAGATTCCCAGTATGCACTGCGAGGGAGCGGCAGGTAAAGCCTGTCCATTAATGTCGGACATTACCACTTCCCAGAACTGTCCTCCAATGCACAGATCCATACAATATGGTGGAAGGGCATCGGGGACACACAGGGGCTATAGGCGGGAGCATGCGGTGGGTGCGCGCAGGCATTAGGTAAGTCTGGTGCAGGTAGTTACATTGAATATACAACAACCAAGGGTTTCTAGATACTTTGCACACCTGCTCGAGTGCTGTGAGGCCAAAAGTGGCTGTAGTCGCTCTGGACACTATAGGATCCCAATAGCATTCAAAAGCATGTTGTAGGACAGGACTTGGCACTTTGCAATGCCGTACCATACTAGAAGTTCTGGAAAAGTCAGAAGAGTTTTATGTACACAGAGGTCCCCCAGCTCAGCAAGTCCAGTATCTCTCAATGGTCTGATATTATGGTGCGCAGGCAGCCTGTGAAGAGTTGGGGGTGCCCATATTGGTAAGCTCGGCAAGTAGGGCAATTGGTGGCGCTAGAGTTGGGCATTCCTTTGCAAACAGTGCTTGGAAGTCTTGGTCAACTGCTTGGGACGTAGGACGGCCTGCTGGAGATCCATCAACCAGTTTTAAATTGTTTTAATTAGTCTCTTTTCACAATCGTCTATTCTTGACTAAGAGTGTCTGAAACCCAGTGCATCAATCAATCAATCAATCAATCATATAATTTGTAAAGCCGTGAGGTGGGTGAACGATCTGCCTCCGGAGGTCGCTCTTTGGAAGCGGCGGACTGTGGCGAGGGTGAGGTTGGCAGAGCGGAGCTGGCGGGTGGGGGTGTAGAAGATGAGTCGTCTGTTGAGGTATGTTGGTCCGGTGGTGTGGGGTGCCTTGTGTGCGTGGGTGAGGAGCTTGAAGGTTATCTTCTTGTTGACCGGGAGCCAGTGCATGTCTCTCAGGTGGGGTGTGATGTGGCTGCAGTGAGGGATGTCGAGGATCAGGCGTGCAGAAGCGTTCTGGATGTGTTGGAGCCGTCTCAGGAATTTGGCCGAGGCTCCTGCATAGAGGGCGTTTCCGTAGTCCAACCTGCTGCTGACGAGGGCCTGGGTGACCGTTATTCTCATTTCAGTGGGAATCCACTTGTAGATCCTGTGGAGCATGCGGAGGGTGTTGAAGCAGGAGGAGGAGACGGCGTTGACCTGTTTACTCATGGAGAGGGTGGAGTTGAGGATGACCCCTAGGTTGCGTGCGTGGTCGATGGGTGTTGGAGTGGTTCCCAGTGCGGTCGACCACCAGGAGTCGTCCAAGGCCAAAGGGGTGGATCCGAGGATGAGGACCTCCGTCTTGTCCGAGTTCAGCTTCAGTCTGCTGTTGCTCATCCATTCAGCGACGACCTTCATTTCTTCGTGAAGGTTGGTTTTGGCGGTGTGGGGGTCCTTGGTAAGGGAGAGGGTCAGCTGGGTGTCATCGGCGTAGGAGATGATGTTGAGGTTGTAGATAGTAAACAGAGTTGGGCTGAGGGATGAGCCCTGGGGTATGCCACAGATGATCTCGTTGGCTTTGGAGCGGAAGGGGGGAAGGCGGACACTCTGTGTTCTGCTGGAGAGGAAGGAGGTGGTCCAGTCCGGGGCCTTCTCTTGGATCCTGGCGTTGTGGAGGAGTGTTTGCAGTGTGTGGTGGCAGACCGTGTCGAAGGAGGCTGACAGGTCCAGGAGGATGAGGGCCGCCTTTTCTCCGTTGTCCAGCAGGGACTTGATGTCATCGGTGGCGGCGATGAGGGCAGTCTCTGTGCTGTGGTTGCTGCGGAACCCGGACTGGGAAGGGTCCAGGATGTTGTTCTCCTCGAGGTA
The DNA here is from genome assembly GCF_964261635.1 of Lissotriton helveticus. Lineage (NCBI taxonomy): Eukaryota > Metazoa > Chordata > Amphibia > Caudata > Salamandridae > Lissotriton > Lissotriton helveticus. The sequence goes on along the minus strand of NC_136060.1, from coordinate 32,528,976 downwards.
GGGGGTCAGTTGGTCGTTGACTGTCTAATGGATGACCTTTGCCGGGAACGGGAGCAGGAAGATGGGCCGCAAGTTCTTGAGGACTTTAGAGTCCGCCTTGGGTTTCTTGAGTAAGGAATTGATCTTGGCGTGCTTCCAGCTCTCCGGGAAGGTTGCTGTCTCGAAGGAGGTGTTGATGACTTTCCGGAGATGGGGTGCAATGGATGTGCTGGCTTTGTTGAAGATGTGGTGTGGGCATGGGTCTGACGAAGATCCGGAGTGGATGGTGTTCATGATCTTGATGGTGTCATCGTTGTTGATGTTGGTCCAAAAGAGCAGGCGGTTGGTGCGGATGGTGGTCGTAGGGGCGGAGGTCTCAGTGGTTGTCGGGGTAGTCGTGGCGTTGAAGCGGTCATGGATGTCTGCGATCTTGCAGTGGAAGAAGGTGGCAAGTGAGTCGCATAGGTCTTGCGAGGGTGGGAAGTCGGTGGTGTTGGAGATGGGGTTGGAGAGTTCCTTCACGATGTTGCAGAGCTCTTTGCTGTCAGTCGCGGCTGGTGACATTTGAAAGTGGCGGGGCGTGATGACAGTATCTACTCCCACTGCATGGCTCAGGGACGTTGCAGACCAGCCCGATGCAATACTGGTTCAGTGCTGGCCCCCGCGCCACAACCCAAGTCACTACGCTCAGCTCCCGGCCTCCCAACAGAAGCGTCCACCGGAGCTCAGTTTCAATCGCGTGACCTCCGAGTCCAGGGTGGGAAAAGCATATTGGCATCGATCTGACAGGCAACCACTGCCCGGTAACAGTGACACATTCCAGCAGGGCCTATTTAGTTATTTATATTACGTCTACCGGGCATACTGCCGCAAACACAGGAACTGCAGAGTGCAGCACAAACACAAAGTCATTCAAGAGGCACAGAGAATGTCGGTTTGACTCGAAGGGACACGGAGGGAAAGTGAGCATCAAAGGGCAGGAAACGGAGAGGGGCCTCCCGCTTCATGTGGAAAGGAAGACATTTCAGAGCCCAATCCATAATAAAACAACAGTCATAAGTCAAAGTCAATAAACTTAACTACTTACCTTAACCTTCCGGCTTCCCGCCTTCAAGTCAGCTCCGACTCCCGCCGCCGTTCTGTTCTTGAATTCGTCATCAGACTCGTCACGCAGGAAGCCAGGCAGCCTCCCTCCCCTCCGGCTCCACCACAGCACAGCACTGTGATTGGTTCGGCCGGCTGCCCCAACACCACGTCATTTCTCTGTATGCTGCAGCATACAGAGAACAGGGAGAGTGGGAGGGGTTACCCGAGGGCAGGGGGGAGCGGCTTTCCCCGCTGTTATTAATATAGTTAATACTGTCTGTTTGGACAGCCTCTCAGGCTGCCAAACAGACAGTATTAACAACAGTGGGGAAAACCACTCCCCCTGCCCTCGAGTAACCCCTCCCACTGTCTCGAGTAGGAACTTCTACTTTCTCGCCGTGCGAGAAGGCAGAAACAAATGGTAGTTCTCTACTATTTGTTTCTGCCTTCTTGCACGGCGAGAAAGCAGTGGGGCGGCGCCCAAACACCCCCATGGAGGATCCGCCACTGTTTGCTGTTGTGTGCGTTGTTGTCTAGGAGGTTTTTGAAGGAGGCCCTTTTGCCGGATCTGATGAGGTGATGGTGTCTGCGGGTGGCGTTCTTGTGGGCTGCGTGGCTGTCTGGTGTTCGTTCACGGAGCCGGATCTTCTCCATCTTTCGTCAGGTGTGCTTGGAGGCCCAGAGGTCTTCAATGAACCAGCTGGCCTTCTTGTTGGTGTGACTTTTGGAGGATTTCTTGATTGGGGCGAGGGTGTTGGCGCAGTCGTTGATCCACTGTCTGAGGTTGCGGGCGGTGGTGTCGGGGTCGGTGGGGTCGGCAGGTGGGCTCTGGGCGAGGGTGGTGGTTAGCTGGTCTTCGGTGACTTTGCTCCAGCAGCGGCGAGGCATCTGTTGGGTGTGGTGGTGTGTGGTGGGTTTCTTGAAGGTGAAGTGGATGCAGCGATGGTCGGTCAAGTGGAATTCGGTGGTGTGGTTGAAGGAGATGTGGGGACTTGCGGAGAAGATGGGGTCAAGCGTGTGACCGGCAGAGTGGGTGGGTGTTGTGACGAGTTGTCTGAGTCCGAGGTTGGCTAGGTTCTTGATCAGGGTGGGGGAGTTGGTGTTGTTGTTGTTTTCGAGGTCGAAGTTCAGGTCCCCGAGGAGGATGTAGTCCCTGGAGGCGAGGGCGTGTGTGCTGACGAAGTCGGCGATGTACTCGCTGAACTGTGGTCAGGGTCCGGGGGGTCTGTGAATGAGGGTTCCTCTGAGGGTGGTGTTGGGGTCGGTGTGGATCTGGAAGTGCAGGTGTTCGGCGGTGCTGAGGGTGTCGTCGGTGTTGGTCGAGACTTTGAGAGTGTTCCTGTGGACAATGGCGATTCCTCCTCCTGCTCCATTGGTGCGGTCCCTGCGTGTGATCTTGTAGCCTTCCGGGACGGCCATGGCTATGTCGGGTGCCGAGGCGGGGTTCAGCCAAGTCTCTGTCAGGAAGGTGAAGTCTGGAGAGGTTGAGTCGAGTAGGTCCCAGAGTTCAACAACGTGTTGAGAAGGATGCATTGAGGTGGTTGGGTTCTTTTCTGGTCGGCAACTTGGTGGGGCAGATGCTTGTGAAGCTGCAGTGTCGGCATATGAAAGCTCCTTGGGTGAGCTTCGAGGCAGCCAGGAAGCAGGTGTGTGATCTTCCGGTGTTGAGTGCGTGGAGGGTTCTGGCATCGTAGCGGTGTCGGGCGCTGTGGCGTTCGCGGGGACCAGAGGTCCTGGCGCTGGGCGCGGTCCAGGAGCAAACAGGCGCAGACGGGCTTGCCTTTGGAGTGCCTTCGGTGCACCAGCGGCGTGCGTCCGCTGCGGGGCCTCCATATGAGGGGATGTGGAAGGGAGGAGCAGCTGGGAGGTGGGGCGGCGAATGGGATTGCAGGGGGGGGGCGCAGGAATGCAGCAGTGGGAAAAATGGGCAGGGCCGCTGGAGAACTGGGCACAGGAAGGAAAAACAAGTTTAGGCAAGAAAACAAGAACAGACACAGAGGAATAAAAAGCAAGTCTGGGCAAGAAAGCAAGTATAGGCACAGGGGAAGAAGATAAGAAGAAGAAACACACGAAGAGAAGACCAGGTCTGAGATGGTGGGGTGTCCAGAATGGTGAACGTGGATCACAAGGGAAAATGTGTGAAAGAAAAATTTATTTAAGTATAAACTAGGCCAAAAAGAACCATCAGACCACCCATGTGGCGGTATATCATCATATGGGATACATTTAAGTGGTCGCCCCATAAACCGCATGTATCGTCAAATGACGGCGCAGGCGAAAGCAGCGCCACATTTCGGCCCAGTCATACTCAAAGTAATCTGGAAAAAGTGCAGTGCTCTAGAAAAAGTGCTCGCTAAAATTGACTCCCTAAACTGAGGAAAATGTGTAGGTGTCAAGATTAAAAGGTGCGCCTCGGTAGTAAGTGAGTGAAACTACATAGTTGCGCTGTGTAAAGTGGTCTGGTCGACTAGTTTCAGCTAAAAAGAGTGTTTACTCTAGCTTTCATCAGGACCTATAGGAAAATATGCTACTGCAACTCAAAGAAAGGGGTGTACAACCATGATTGGGAAAGAAATACAACCATATCTTGCAGTGTACTTTCGAAACTCATGTATCACCCCAACATGTGGAACCTCAGTTTCCAATGATGACAGGAAAGGCTCTTCTCCCTGTCAAAAAAACCAGAAAATACGATGTATTTATATTCACACAAGAAAACTCATAACCCAGCAGACACCATCTAAACAAAGACCACCTTGCAAGAACAATTTTGCGTTCTATACATTAATTAAGCATATTAGCTAAATCACAAGGAGGCATTTCCTCCTAGTGATACTCACCCAGCTTTGTGTGGGTGAAGACCTCACCTCACCCGGCAACCGCTCGGGAAATTGAGGCCCCGCTCTGGTGTGTAAAGAAAAAAGAGGGCACAGTAAGTGCACAATCCCACTGTGTCCAGCCTAATCGCTATGTACACATATAACCCAATGGGAGTGTGATAGTCTCCCCTCTGACCTGTCACAAACGCCCCTACCAGTCTCCCAAAATAGATTACTGATAGTGAATAGATACTTTAAATGGGAGCTCTAAGGTAGTAGTAATATTATTACAGTGGTAACACAGTGACTGTTATGGTGTATAGCACTAGATTCTATGGTATAAGTATAAGACTGCCGTCATCCAAAAGTAGACCCGAGTCTGGGAAATATGCTTGAAAGGAACTATAAATGTCATTAAACGTAGCAGCGAAATGTCAATAACCAACTTAACCGATTTTAAGTCAAAACGCCTCTATGAGGGTAGTCTCCAAACCAGTCTCAACTCGCACTGACCACTCTGCTTGTAGATACTGTTCAACAGGGAATACTATTCAGCATACTGGCTCAACTCACCTATCCGTCGGTGCCCCGTGTGTAAAAACGAGCGGAAGGGAAGGCACCGACGGGTTCACCTGATCCGTTTAAGTAACAGGGCTTGATTGACTCTTCAGCCAATAGAAGCATTTGGCATTATCATGTGGAACCGAGTCGGCACAGGGGGTACTTACCCGCTTAACCAGGAGGCCGAGCTCCAAGAGTGCCGACTGGCTTGATCGGTCATTTCCGGCACTCATTTCACCGCGCATGTGCAGAGGTGCTCAGGGGCACCGCTGAAAGAACACTCTATCTTCGCGCATGCGCACATCTGACTTGAAACGCCGAGAGGCTTTCTGCTAATAATAAGTGTAAAACACCAATGTTCTATGTAGCGCAACAGTATTACATGCCTATGTTGTACATGTGCTTGGACTTGAGGCAAACCAATGTTGAAACCCAAGGCAAGAGGAGATACTTGGCAAGGAGTAAAAGATAGAGGAACTCATTCCTGTCTTATACTACAAACTGTGTGAACAAACTGCAATGAGTAGCCACAGTTTGTAGAGGAAAAGAAACAGGAATCCTCCAAAAAGAGATTGGACAGTGTCCAGTTGGCGTGGTAAAACAGAGAGCCAGTGCTTTGAGCGATGAAGTTACAAGCAAGACGGGTAGACATTCAATATTGTAGAAGTAGGTATGGTATAAACAGATGTTGATCCTGGCTATATACTCAGTCCATCTAAAAAGTACTATGATAAGTACAATTCACTGGTGGTTTGGATGGTTCCGAACATGTACAGGATCAAAACCAGCCAAAACAAAAATTGGCAAAGGTGAAGTTACCAGGCGAGAGGAATCACACACACTTGAATTGGGTGAGCTTATATTACTGTAAACCTAAGATGCGTTTACATCTGGAAATAACGACCCGCAACGGAAAGTTGCTCTCAATACGAAAAAACAAATGTGCAGGGGGTCAAAGGGGAAATAATTTAACGACCTGTCAACTCATGCCCCAAAAGACAATAAGAAACACACGAAGAGAAGACCAGGTCTGAGATGGTGGGGTGTCCAGAATGGTGAACGTGGATCACAAGGGAAAATGTGTGAAAGAAAAATTTATTTAAGTATAAACTAGGCCAAAAAGAACCATCAGACCACCCATGTGGCGGTATATCATCATATGGGATACATTTAAGTGGTCGCCCCATAAACCGCCTGTATCGTCAAATGACGGCGCAGGCGAAAGGAGCGCCACATTTCGGCCCAGTCATACTCAAAGTAATCTGGAAAAAGTGCAGTGCTCTAGAAAAAGTGCTCGCTAAAATTGACTCCCTAAACTGAGGAAAATGTGTAGGTGTCAAGATTAAAAGGTGCGCCTCGGTAGTAAGTGAGTGAAACTACATAGTTGCGCTGTGTAAAGTGGTCTGGTCGACTAGTTTCAGCTAAAAAGAGTGTTTACTCTAGCTTTCATCAGGACCTATAGGAAAATATGCTACTGCAACTCAAAGAAAGGGGTGTACAACCATGATTGGGAAAGAAATACAACCATATCTTGCAGTGTACTTTCGAAACTCATGTATCACCCCAACATGTGGAACCTCAGTTTCCAATGATGACAGGAAAGGCTCTTCTCCCTGTCAAAAAAAACAGAAAATACGATGTATTTATATTCACACAAGAAAACTCATAACCCAGCAGACACCATCTAAACAAAGACCACCTTGCAAGAACAATTTTGCGTTCTATACATTAATTAAGCATATTAGCTAAATCACAAGGAGGCATTTCCTCCTAGTGATACTCACCCAGCTTTGTGTGGGTGAAGACCTCACCTCACCCGGCAACCGCTCGGGAAATTGAGGCCCCGCTCTGGTGTGTAAAGAAAAAAGAGGGCACAGTAAGTGCACAATCCCACTGTATCCAGCCTAATCGCTATGTACACATATAACCCAATGGGAGTGTGATAGTCTCCCTTCTGACCTGTCACAAACGCCCCTACCAGTCTCCCAAAATAGATTACTGATAGTGAATAGATACTTTAAATGGGAGATCTAAGGTAGTAGTAATATTATTACAGTGGTAACACAGTGACTGTTATGGTGTATAGCACTAGATTCTATGGTATAAGTATAAGACTGCCGTCATCCAAAAGTAGACCCGAGTCTGGGAAATATGCTTGAAAGGAACTATAAATGTCATTAAACGTAGCAGCGAAACGTCAATAACCAACTTAACCGATTTTAAGTCAAAACGCCTCTATGAGGGTAGTCTCCAAACCAGTCTCAACTCGCACTGACCACTCTGCTTGTAGATACTGTTCAACAGGGAATACTATTCAGCATACTGGCTCAACTCACCTATCCGTCGGTGCCCTGCGTGTAAAAACGAGCGGAAGGGAAGGCACCGACGGGTTCACCTGATCCGTTTAAGTAACAGGGCTTGATTGACTCTTCAGCCAATAGAAGCATTTGGCATTATCATGTGGAACCGAGTCGGCACAGGGGGTACTTACCCGCTTAACCAGGAGGCCGAGCTCCAAGAGTGCCGACTGGCTTGATCGGTCATTTCCGGCACTCATTTCACCGCGCATGTGCAGAGGTGCTCAGGGGCACCGCTGAAAGAACACTCTATCTTCGCGCATGCGCACATCTGACTTGAAACGCCGAGAGGCTTTCTGCTAATAATAAGTGTAAAACACCAATGTTCTATGTAGCGCAACAGTATTACATGCCTATGTTGTACATGTGCTTGGACTTGAGGCAAACCAATGTTGAAACCCAAGGCAAGAGGAGATACTTGGCAAGGAGTAAAAGATAGAGGAACTCATTCCTGTCTTATACTACAAACTGTGTGAACAAACTGCAATGAGTAGCCACAGTTTGTAGAGGAAAAGAAACAGGAATCCTCCAAAAAGAGATTGGACAGTGTCCAGTTGGCGTGGTAAAACAGAGAGCCAGTGCTTTGAGCGATGAAGTTACAAGCAAGACGGGTAGACATTCAATATTGTAGAAGTAGGTATGGTATAAACAGATGTTGATCCTGGCTATATACTCAGTCCATCTAAAAAGTACTATGATAAGTACAATTCACTGGTGGTTTGGATGGTTCCGAACATGTACAGGATCAAAACCAGCCAAAACAAAAATTGGCAAAGGTGAAGTTACCAGGCGAGAGGAATCACACACACTTGAATTGGGTGAGCTTATATTACTGTAAACCTAAGATGCGTTTACATCTGGAAATAACGACCCGCAACGGAAAGTTGCTCTCAATACGAAAAAACAAATGTGCAGGGGGTCAAAGGGGAAATAATTTAACGACCTGTCAACTCATGCCCCAAAAGACAATAAGAAACACACGAAGAGAAGACCAGGTCTGAGATGGTGGGGTGTCCAGAATGGTGAACGTGGATCACAAGGGAAAATGTGTGAAAGAAAAATTTATTTAAGTATAAACTAGGCCAAAAAGAACCATCAGACCACCCATGTGGCGGTATATCATCATATGGGATACATTTAAGTGGTCGCCCCATAAACCGCCTGTATCGTCAAATGACGGCGCAGGCGAAAGGAGCGCCACATTTCGGCCCAGTCATACTCAAAGTAATCTGGAAAAAGTGCAGTGCTCTAGAAAAAGTGCTCGCTAAAATTGACTCCCTAAACTGAGGAAAATGTGTAGGTGTCAAGATTAAAAGGTGCGCCTCGGTAGTAAGTGAGTGAAACTACATAGTTGCGCTGTGTAAAGTGGTCTGGTCGACTAGTTTCAGCTAAAAAGAGTGTTTACTCTAGCTTTCATCAGGACCTATAGGAAAATATGCTACTGCAACTCAAAGAAAGGGGTGTACAACCATGATTGGGAAAGAAATACAACCATATCTTGCAGTGTACTTTCGAAACTCATGTATCACCCCAACATGTGGAACCTCAGTTTCCAATGATGACAGGAAAGGCTCTTCTCCCTGTCAAAAAAAACAGAAAATACGATGTATTTATATTCACACAAGAAAACTCATAACCCAGCAGACACCATCTAAACAAAGACCACCTTGCAAGAACAATTTTGCGTTCTATACATTAATTAAGCATATTAGCTAAATCACAAGGAGGCATTTCCTCCTAGTGATACTCACCCAGCTTTGTGTGGGTGAAGACCTCACCTCACCCGGCAACCGCTCGGGAAATTGAGGCCCCGCTCTGGTGTGTAAAGAAAAAAGAGGGCACAGTAAGTGCACAATCCCACTGTATCCAGCCTAATCGCTATGTACACATATAACCCAATGGGAGTGTGATAGTCTCCCTTCTGACCTGTCACAAACGCCCCTACCAGTCTCCCAAAATAGATTACTGATAGTGAATAGATACTTTAAATGGGAGATCTAAGGTAGTAGTAATATTATTACAGTGGTAACACAGTGACTGTTATGGTGTATAGCACTAGATTCTATGGTATAAGTATAAGACTGCCGTCATCCAAAAGTAGACCCGAGTCTGGGAAATATGCTTGAAAGGAACTATAAATGTCATTAAACGTAGCAGCGAAACGTCAATAACCAACTTAACCGATTTTAAGTCAAAACGCCTCTATGAGGGTAGTCTCCAAACCAGTCTCAACTCGCACTGACCACTCTGCTTGTAGATACTGTTCAACAGGGAATACTATTCAGCATACTGGCTCAACTCACCTATCCGTCGGTGCCCTGCGTGTAAAAACGAGCGGAAGGGAAGGCACCGACGGGTTCACCTGATCCGTTTAAGTAACAGGGCTTGATTGACTCTTCAGCCAATAGAAGCATTTGGCATTATCATGTGGAACCGAGTCGGCACAGGGGGTACTTACCCGCTTAACCAGGAGGCCGAGCTCCAAGAGTGCCGACTGGCTTGATCGGTCATTTCCGGCACTGATTTCACCGCGCATGTGCAGAGGTGCTCAGGGGCACCGCTGAAAGAACACTCTATCTTCGCGCATGCGCACATCTGACTTGAAACGCCGAGAGGCTTTCTGCTAATAATAAGTGTAAAACACCAATGTTCTATGTAGCGCAACAGTATTACATGCCTATGTTGTACATGTGCTTGGACTTGAGGCAAACCAATGTTGAAACCCAAGGCAAGAGGAGATACTTGGCAAGGAGTAAAAGATAGAGGAACTCATTCCTGTCTTATACTACAAACTGTGTGAACAAACTGCAATGAGTAGCCACAGTTTGTAGAGGAAAAGAAACAGGAATCCTCCAAAAAGAGATTGGACAGTGTCCAGTTGGCGTGGTAAAACAGAGAGCCAGTGCTTTGAGCGATGAAGTTACAAGCAAGACGGGTAGACATTCAATATTGTAGAAGTAGGTATGGTATAAACAGATGTTGATCCTGGCTATATACTTAGTCCATCTAAAAAGTACTATGATAAGTACAATTCACTGGTGGTTTGGATGGTTCCGAACATGTACAGGATCAAAACCAGCCAAAACAAAAATTGGCAAAGGTGAAGTTACCAGGCGAGAGGAATCACACACACTTGAATTGGGTGAGCTTATATTACTGTAAACCTAAGATGCGTTTACATCTGGAAATAACGACGCGCAACGGAAAGTTGCTCTCAATACGAAAAAACAAATGTGCAGGGGGTCAAAGGGGAAATAATTTAACGACCTGTCAACTCATGCCCCAAAAGACAATAAGAAACACACGAAGAGAAGACCAGGTCTGAGATGGTGGGGTGTCCAGAATGGTGAACGTGGATCACAAGGGAAAATGTGTGAAAGAAAAATTTATTTAAGTATAAACTAGGCCAAAAAGAACCATCAGACCACCCATGTGGCGGTATATCATCATATGGGATACATTTAAGTGGTCGCCCCATAAACCGCCTGTATCGTCAAATGACGGCGCAGGCGAAAGCAGCGCCACATTTCGGCCCAGTCATACTCAAAGTAATCTGGAAAAAGTGCAGTGCTCTAGAAAAAGTGCTCGCTAAAATTGACTCCCTAAACTGAGGAAAATGTACAGGTGTCAAGATTAAAAGGTGCGCCTCGGTAGTAAGTGAGTGAAACTACATAGTTGCGCTGTGTAAAGTGGTCTGGTCGACTAGTTTCAGCTAAAAAGAGTGTTTACTCTAGCTTTCATCAGGACCTATAGGAAAATATGCTACTGCAACTCAAAGAAAGGGGTGTCCAACCATGATTGGGAAAGAAATACAACCATATCTTGCAGTGTACTTTCGAAACTCATGTATCGCCCCAACATGTGGAACCTCAGTTTCCAATGATGACAGGAAAGGCTCTTCTCCCTGTCAAAAAAACCAGAAAATACGATGTATTTATATTCACACAAGAAAACTCATAACCCAGCAGACATCATCTAAACAAAGACCACCTTGCAAGAACAATTTTGCGTTCTATACATTAATTAAGCATATTAGCTAAATCACAAGGAGGCATTTCCTCCTAGTGATACTCACCCAGCTTTGTGTGGGTGAAGACCTCACCTCACCCGGCAACCGCTCGGGAAATTGAGGCCCCGCTCTGGTGTGTAAAGAAAAAAGAGGGCACAGTAAGTGCACAATCCCACTGTGTCCAGCCTAATAGCTATGTACACATATAACCCAATGGGAGTGTGATAGTCTCCCCTCTGACCTGTCACAAACGCCCCTACCAGTCTCCCAAAATAGATTACTGATAGTGAATAGATACTTTAAATGGGAGATCTAAGGTAGTAGTAATATTATTACAGTGGTAACACAGTGACTGTTATGGTGTATAGCACTAGATTCTATGGTATAAGTATAAGACTGCCGTCATCCAAAAGTAGACCCGAGTCTGGGAAATATGCTTGAAAGGAACTATAAATGTCATTAAACGTAGCAGCGAAACGTCAATAAACAACTTAACCGATTTTAAGTCAAAACGCCTCTATGAGGGTAGTCTCCAAACCAGTCTCAACTCGCACTGACCACTCTGCTTGTAGATACTGTTCAACAGGGAATACTATTCAGCATACTGGCTCAACTCACCTATCCGTCGGTGCCCCGCGTGTAAAAACGAGCGGAAGGGAAGGCACCGACGGGTTCACCTGATCCGTTTAAGTAACAGGGCTTGATTGACTCTTCAGCCAATAGAAGCATTTGGCATTATCATGTGGAACCGAGTCGGCACAGGGGGTACTTACCCGCTTAACCAGGAGGCCGAGCTCCAAGAGTGCCGACTGGCTTGATCGGTCATTTCCGGCACTGATTTCACCGCGCATGTGCAGAGGTGCTCAGGGGCACCGCTGAAAGAACACTCTATCTTCGCGCATGCGCACATCTGACTTGAAACGCCGAGAGGCTTTCTGCTAATAAGTGTAAAACACCAATGTTCTATGTAGCGCAACAGTATTACATGCCTATGTTGTACATGTGCTTGGACTTGAGGCAAACCAATGTTGAAACCCAAGGCAAGAGGAGATACTTGGCAAGGAGTAAAAGATAGAGGAACTCATTCCTGTCTTATACTACAAACTGTGTGAACAAACTGCAATGAGTAGCCACAGTTTGTAGAGGAAAAGAAACAGGAATCCTCCAAAAAGAGATTGGACAGTGTCCAGTTGGCGTGGTAAAACAGAGAGCCAGTGCTTTGAGCGATGAAGTTACAAGCTAGACGGGTAGACATTCAATATTGTAGAAGTAGGTATGGTATAAACAGATGTTGATCCTGGCTATATACTTAGTCCATCTAAAAAGTACTATGATAAGTACAATTCACTGGTGGTTTGGATGGTTCCGAACATGTACAGGATCAAAACCAGCCAAAACAAAAATTGGCAAAGGTGAAGTTACCAAGCGAGAGGAATCACACACACTTGAATTGGGTGAGCTTATATTTCTGTAAACCTAAGATGCGTTTACATCTGGAAATAACGACGCGCAACGGAAAGTTGCTCTCAATACGAAAAAACAAATGTGCAGGGGGTCAAAGGGGAAATAATTTAACGACCTGTCAACTCATGCCCCAAAAGACAATAAGAAACACACGAAGAGAAGACCAGGTCTGAGATGGTGGGGTGTCCAGAATGGTGAACGTGGATCACAAGGGAAAATATGTGAAAGAAAAATTTATTTAAGTATAAACTAGGCCAAAAAGAATGATCAGACCACCCATGTGGCGGTATATCATCATATGGGATACATTTAAGTGGTCGCCCCATAAACCGCCTGTATCGTCAAATGACGGCGCAGGCGAAAGCAGCGCCACATTTCGGCCCAGTCATACTCAAAGTAATCTGGAAAAAGTGCAGTGCTCTAGAAAAAGTGCTCGCTAAAATTGACTCCCTAAACTGAGGAAAATGTACAGGTGTCAAGATTAAAAGGTGCGCCTCGGTAGTAAGTGAGTGAAACTACATAGTTGCGCTGTGTAAAGTGGTCTGGTCGACTAGTTTCAGCTAAAAAGAGTGTTTACTCTAGCTTTCATCAGGACCTATAGGAAAATATGCTACTGCAACTCAAAGAAAGGGGTGTCCAACCATGATTGGGAAAGAAATACAACCATATCTTGCAGTGTACTTTCGAAACTCATGTATCACCCCAACATGTGGAACCTCAGTTTCCAATGATGACAGGAAAGGCTCTTCTCCCTGTCAAAAAAAACAGAAAATACGATGTATTTATATTCACACAAGAAAACTCATAACCCAGCAGACACCATCTAAACAAAGACCACCTTGCAAGAACAATTTTGCGTTCTATACATTAATTAAGCATATTAGCTAAATCACAAGGAGGCATTTCCTCCTAGTGATACTCACCCAGCTTTGTGTGGGTGAAGACCTCACCTCACCCGGCAACCGCTCGGGAAATTGAGGCCCCGCTCTGGTGTGTAAAGAAAAAAGAGGGCACAGTAAGTGCACAATCCCACTGTGTCCAGCCTAATAGCTATGTACACATATAACCCAATGGGAGTGTGATAGTCTCCCCTCTGACCTGACACAAACGCCCCTACCAGTCTCCCAAAATAGATTACTGATAGTGAATAGATACTTTAAATGGGAGATCTAAGGTAGTAGTAATATTATTACAGTGGTAACACAGTGACTGTTATGGTGTATAGCACTAGATTCTATGGTATAAGTATAAGACTGCCGTCATCCAAAAGTAGACCCGAGTCTGGGAAATATGCTTGAAAGGAACTATAAATGTCATTAAACGTAGCAGCGAAACGTCAATAAACAACTTAACCGATTTTAAGTCAAAACGCCTCTATGAGGGTAGTCTCCAAACCAGTCTCAACTCGCACTGACCACTCTGCTTGTAGATACTGTTCAACAGGGAATACTATTCAGCATACTGGCTCAACTCACCTATCCGTCGGTGCCCCGCGTGTAAAAACGAGCAGAAGGGAAGGCACCGACGGGTTCACCTGATCCGTTTAAGTAACAGGGCTTGATTGACTCTTCAGCCAATAGAAGCATTTGGCATTATCATGTGGAACCGAGTCGGCACAGGGGGTACTTACCCGCTTAACCAGGAGGCCGAGCTCCAAGAGTTCCGACTGGCTTGATCGGTCATTTCCGGCACTGATTTCACCGCGCATGTGCAGAGGTGCTCAGGGGCACCGCTGAAAGAACACTCTATCTTCGCGCATGCGCACATCTGACTTGAAACGCCGAGAGGCTTTCTGCTAATAAGTGTAAAACACCAATGTTCTATGTAGCGCAACAGTATTACATGCCTATGTTGTACATGTGCTTGGACTTGAGGCAAACCAATGTTGAAACCCAAGGCAAGAGGAGATACTTGGCAAGGAGTAAAAGATAGAGGAACTCATTCCTGTCTTATACTACAAACTGTGTGAACAAACTGCAATGAGTAGCCACAGTTTGTAGAGGAAAAGAAACAGGAATCCTCCAAAAAGAGATTGGACAGTGTCCAGTTGGCGTGGTAAAACAGAGAGCCAGTGCTTTGAGCGATGAAGTTACAAGCAAGACGGGTAGACATTCAATATTGTAGAAGTAGGTATGGTATAAACAGATGTTGATCCTGGCTATATACTTAGTCCATCTAAAAAGTACTATGATAAGTACAATTCACTGGTGGTTTGGATGGTTCCGAACATGTACCGGATCAAAACCAGCCAAAACAAAAATTGGCAAAGGTGAAGTTACCAAGCGAGAGGAATCACACACACTTGAATTGGGTGAGCTTATATTACTGTAAACCTAAGATGCGTTTACATCTGGAAATAACGACCCGCAACGGAAAGTTGCTCTCAATACGAAAAAACAAATGTGCAGGGGGTCAAAGGGGAAATAATTTAACGACCTGTCAACTCATGCCCCAAAAGACAATAAGAAACACACGAAGAGAAGACCAGGTCTGAGATGGTGGGGTGTCCAGAATGGTGAACGCGGATCACAAGGGAAAATGTGTGAAAGAAAAATTTATTTAAGTATAAACTAGGCCAAAAAGAACCATCAGACCACCCATGTGGCGGTATATCATCATATGGGATACATTTAAGTGGTCGCCCCATAAACCGCCTGTATCGTCAAATGACGGCGCAGGCGAAAACAGCGCCACATTTCGGCCCAGTCATACTCAAAGTAATCTGGAAAAAGTGCAGTGCTCTAGAAAAAGTGCTCGCTAAAATTGACTCCCTAAACTGAGGAAAATGTGTAGGTGTCAAGATTAAAAGGTGCGCCTCGGTAGTAAGTGAGTGAAACTACATAGTTGCGCTGTGTAAAGTGGTCTGGTCGACTAGTTTCAGCTAAAAAGAGTGTTTACTCTAGCTTTCATCAGGACCTATAGGAAAATATGCTACTGCAACTCAAAGAAAGGGGTGTACAACCATGATTGGGAAAGAAATACAACCATATCTTGCAGTGTACTTTCGAAACTCATGTATCACCCCAACATGTGGAACCTCAGTTTCCAATGATGACAGGAAAGGCTCTTCTCCCTGTCAAATAAAACAGAAAATACGATGTATTTATATTCACACAAGAAAACTCATAACCCAGCAGACACCTACTAAACAAAGACCACCTTGCAAGAACAATTTTGCGTTCTATACATTAATTAAGCATATTAGCTAAATCACAAGGAGGCATTTCCTCCTAGTGATACTCACCCAGCTTTGTGTGGGTGAAGACCTCACCTCACCCGGCAACCGCTCGGGAAATTGAGGCCCCGCTCTGGTGTGTAAAGAAAAAAGAGGGCACAGTAAGTGCACAATTCCACTGTATCCAGCCTAATCGCTATGTACACATATAACCCAATGGGAGTGTGATAGTCTCCCCTCTGACCTGTCACAAACGCCCCTACCAGTCTCCCAAAATAGATTACTGATAGTGAATAGATACTTTAAATGGGAGATCTAATGTAGTAGTAATATTATTACAGTGGTAACACAGTGACTGTTATGGTGTATAGCACTAGATTCTATGGTATAAGTATAAGACTGCCGTCATCCAAAAGTAGACCGAGTCTGGGAAATATGCTTGAAAGGAACTATAAATGTCATTAAACGTAGCAGCGAAACGTCAATAAACAACTTAACCGATTTTAAGTCAAAACGCCTCTATGAGGGTAGTCTCCAAACCAGTCTCAACTCGCACTGACCACTCTGCTTGTAGATACTGTTCAACAGGGAATACTATTCAGCATACTGGCTCAACTCACCTATCCGTCGGTGCCCCGCGTGTAAAAACGAGCGGAAGGGAAGGCACCGACGGGTTCACCTGATCCGTTTAAGTAACAGGGCTTGATTGACTCTTCAGCCAATAGAAGCATTTGGCATTATCATGTGGAACCGAGTCGGCACAGGGGGTACTTACCCGCTTAACCAGGAGGCCGAGCTCCAAGAGTGCCGACTGGCTTGATCGGTCATTTCCGGCACTGATTTCACCGCGCATGTGCAGAGGTGCTCTGGGGCACCGCTGAAATAACACTCTATCTTCGCGCATGCGCACATCTGACTTGAAACGCCGAGAGGCTTTCTGCTAATAAGTGTAAAACACCAATGTTCTATGTAGCGCAACAGTATTACATGCCTATGTTGTACATGTGCTTGGACTTGAGGCAAACCAATGTTGAAACCCAAGGCAAGAGGAGATACTTGGCAAGGAGTAAAAGATAGAGGAACTCATTCCTGTCTTATACTACAAACTGTGTGAACAAACTGCAATGAGTAGCCACAGTTTGTAGAGGAAAAGAAACAGGAATCCTCCAAAAAGAGATTGGACAGTGTCCAGTTGGCGTGGTAAAACAGAGAGCCAGTGCTTTGAGCGATGAAGTTACAAGCAAGACGGGTAGACATTCAATATTGTAGAAGTAGGTATGGTATAAACAGATGTTGATCCTGGCTATATACTTAGTCCATCTAAAAAGTACTATGATAAGTACAATTCACTGCTGGTTTGGATGGTTCCGAACATGTACAGGATCAAAACCAGCCAAAACAAAAATTGGCAAAGGTGAAGTTACCAAGCGAGAGGAATCACACACACTTGAATTGGGTGAGCTTATATTACTGTAAACCTAAGATGCGTTTACATCTGGAAATAACGACCCGCAACGGAAAGTTGCTCTCAATACGAAAAAACAAATGTGCAGGGGGTCAAAGGGGAAATAATTTAACGACCTGTCAACTCATGCCCCAAAAGACAATAAGAAACACACGAAGAGAAGACCAGGTCTGAGATGGTGGGGTGTCCAGAATGGTGAACGTGGATCACAAGGGAAAATGTGTGAAAGAAAAATTTATTTAAGTATAAACTAGGCCAAAAAGAACCATCAGACCACCCATGTGGCGGTATATCATCATATGGGATACATTTAAGTGGTCGCCCCATAAACCGCCTGTATCGTCAAATGACGGCGCAGGCGAAAGCAGCGCCACATTTCGGCCCAGTCATACTCAAAGTAATCTGGAAAAAGTGCAGTGCTCTAGAAAAAGTGCTCGCTAAAATTGACTCCCTAAACTGAGGAAAATGTGTAGGTGTCAAGATTAAAAGGTGCGCCTCGGTAGTAAGTGAGTGAAACTACATAGTTGCGCTGTGTAAAGTGGTCTGGTCGACTAGTTTCAGCTAAAAAGAGTGTTTACTCTAGCTTTCATCAGGACCTATAGGAAAATATGCTACTGCAACTCAAAGAAAGGGGTGTACAACCATGATTGGGAAAGAAATACAACCATATCTTGCAGTGTACTTTCGAAACTCATGTATCACCCCAACATGTGGAACCTCAGTTTCCAATGATGACAGGAAAGGCTCTTCTCCCTGTCAAAAAACCCAGAAAATACGATGTATTTATATTCACACAAGAAAACTCATAACCCAGCAGACACCATCTAAACAAAGACCACCTTGCAAGAACAATTTTGCGTTCTATACATTAATTAAGCATATTAGCTAAATCACAAGGAGGCATTTCCTCCTAGTGATACTCACCCAGCTTTGTGTGGGTGAAGACCTCACCTCACCCGGCAACCGCTCGGGAAATTGAGGCCCCGCTCTGGTGTGTAAAGAAAAAAGAGGGCACAGTAAGTGCACAATCCCACTGTGTCCAGCCTAATCGCTATGTACACATATAACCCAATGGGAGTGTGATAGTCTCCCCTCTGACCTGTCACAAACGCCCCTACCAGTCTCCCAAAATAGATTACTGATAGTGAATAGATACTTTAAATGGGAGATCTAAGGTAGTAGTAATATTATTACAGTGGTAACACAGTGAATGTTATGGTGTATAGCACTAGATTCTATGGTATAAGTATAAGACTGCCGTCATCCAAAAGTAGACCCGAGTCTGGGAAATATGCTTGAAAGGAACTATAAATGTCATTAAACGTAGCAGCGAAACGTCAATAAACAACTTAACCGATTTTAAGTCAAAACGCCTCTATGAGGGTAGTCTCCAAACCAGTCTCAACTCGCACTGACCACTCTGCTTGTAGATACTGTTCAACAGGGAATACTATTCAGCATACTGGCTCAACTCACCTATCCGTCGGTGCCCCGCGTGTAAAAACGAGCGGAAGGGAAGGCACCGACGGGTTCACCTGATCCGTTTAAGTAACAGGGCTTGATTGACTCTTCAGCCAATAGAAGCATTTGGCATTATCATGTGGAACCGAGTCGGCACAGGGGGTACTTACCCGCTTAACCAGGAGGCCGAGCTCCAAGAGTGCCGACTGGCTTGATCGGTCATTTCCGGCACTGATTTCACCGCGCATGTGCAGAGGTGCTGTGCGGCACCGCTGAAAGAACACTCTATCTTCGCGCATGCGCACATCTGACTTGAAACGCCGAGAGGCTTTCTGCTAATAAGTGTAAAACACCAATGTTCTATGTAGCGCAACAGTATTACATGCCTATGTTGTACATGTGCTTGGACTTGAGGCAAACCAATGTTGAAACCCAAGGCAAGAGGAGATACTTGGCAAGGAGTAAAAGATAGAGGAACTCATTCCTGCCTTATACTACAAACTGTGTGAACAAACTGCAATGAGTAGCCACAGTTTGTAGAGGAAAAGAAACAGGAATCCTCCAAAAAGAGATTGGACAGTGTCCAGTTGGCGTGGTAAAACAGAGAGCCAGTGCTTTGAGCGATGAAGTTACAAGCAAGGCGGGTAGACATTCAATATTGTAGAAGTAGGTATGGTATAAACAGATGTTGATCCAGGCTATATACTTAGTCCATCTAAAAAGTACTATGATAAGTACAATTCACTGGTGGTTTGGATGGTTCCGAACATGTACAGGATCAAAACCAGCCAAAACAAAAATTGGCAAAGGTGAAGTTACCAAGCGAGAGGAATCACACACACTTGAATTGGGTGAGCTTATATTACTGTAAACCTAAGATGCGTTTACATCTGGAAATAACGACCCGCAACGGAAAGTTGCTCTCAATACGAAAAAACAAATGTGCAGGGGATCAAAGGGGAAATAATTTAACGACCTGTCAACTCATGCCCCAAAAGACAATAAGAAACACACGAAGAGAAGACCAGGTCTGAGATGGTGGGGTGTCCAGAATGGTGAACGTGGATCACAAGGGAAAATGTGTGAAAGAAAAATTTATTTAAGTATAAACTAGGCCAAAAAGAACCATCAGACCACTCATGTGGCGGTATATCATCATATGGGATACATTTAAGTGGTCGCCCCATAAACCGCCTGTATCGTCAAATGACGGCGCAGGCGAAAGCAGCGCCACATTTCGGCCCAGTCATACTCAAAGTAATCTGGAAAAAGTGCAGTGCTCTAGAAAAAGTGCTCGCTAAAATTGACTCCCTAAACTGAGGAAAATGTGTAGGTGTCAAGATTAAAAGGTGCGCCTCGGTAGTAAGTGAGTGAAACTACATAGTTGCGCTGTGTAAAGTGGTCTGGTCGACTAGTTTCAGCTAAAAAGAGTGTTTACTCTAGCTTTCATCAGGACCTATAGGAAAATATGCTACTGCAACTCAAAGAAAGGGGTGTACAACCATGATTGGGAAAGAAATACAACCATATCTTGCAGTGTACTTTCGAAACTCATGTATCACCCCAACATGTGGAACCTCAGTTTCCAATGATGACAGGAAAGGCTCTTCTCCCTGTCAAAAAAACCAGAAAATACGATGTATTTATATTCACACAAGAAAACTCATAACCCAGCAGACACCATCTAAACAAAGACGACCTTGCAAGAACAATTTTGCGTTCTATACATTAATTAAGCATATTAGCTAAATCACAAGGAGGCATTTCCTCCTAGTGATACTCACCCAGCTTTGTGTGGGTGAAGACCTCACCTCACCCGGCAACCGCTCGGGAAATTGAGGCCCCGCTCTGGTGTGTAAAGAAAAAAGAGGGCACAGTAAGTGCACAATCCCACTGTGTCCAGCCTAATCGCTATGTACACATATAACCCAATGGGAGTGTGATAGTCTCCCCTCTGACCTGTCACAAACGCCCCTACCAGTCTCCCAAAATAGATTACTGATAGTGAATAGATACTTTAAATGGGAGATCTAAGGTAGTAGTAATATTATTACAGTGGTAACACAGTGACTGTTATGGTGTATAGCACTAGATTCTATGGTATAAGTATAAGACTGCCGTCATCCAAAAGTAGACCCGAGTCTGGGAAATATGCTTGAAAGGAACTATAAATGTCATTAAACGTAGCAGCGAAACGTCAATAAACAACTTAACCGATTTTAAGTCAAAACGCCTCTATGAGGGTAGTCTCCAAACCAGTCTCAACTCGCACTGACCACTCTGCTTGTAGATACTGTTCAACAGGGAATACTATTCAGCATACTGGCTCAACTCACCTATCCTTCGGTGCCCCGCGTGTAAAAACGAGCGGAAGGGAAGGCACCGACGGGTTCACCTGATCCGTTTAAGTAACAGGGCTTGATTGACTCTTCAGCCAATAGAAGCATTTGGCATTATCATGTGGAACCGAGTCGGCACAGGGGGTACTTACCCGCTTAACCAGGAGGCCGAGCTCCAAGAGTGCCGACTGGCTTGATCGGTCATTTCCGGCACTGATTTCACCGCGCATGTGCAGAGGTGCTCAGGGGCACCGCTGAAAGAACACTCTATCTTCGCGCATGCGCACATCTGACTTGAAACGCCGAGAGGCTTTCTGCTAATAAGTGTAAAACACCAATGTTCTATGTAGCGCAACAGTATTACATGCCTATGTTGTACATGTGCTTGGACTTGAGGCAAACCAATGTTGAAACCCAATGCAAGAGGAGATACTTGGCAAGGAGTAAAAGATAGAGGAACTCATTCCTGTCTTATACTACAAACTGTGTGAACAAACTGCAATGAGTAGCCACAGTTTGTAGAGGAAAAGAAACAGGAATCCTCCAAAAAGAGATTGGACAGTGTCCAGTTGGCGTGGTAAAACAGAGAGCCAGTGCTTTGAGCGATGAAGTTACAAGCAAGACGGGTAGACATTCAATATTGTAGAAGTAGGTATGGTATAAACAGATGTTGATCCTGGCTATATACTTAGTCCATCTAAAAAGTACTATGATAAGTACAATTCACTGGTGGTTTGGATGGTTCCGAACATGTACAGGATCAAAACCAGCCAAAACAAAAATTGGCAAAGGTGAAGTTACCAAGCGAGAGGAATCACACACACTTGAATTGGGTGAGCTTATATTACTGTAAACCTAAGATGCGTTTACATCTGGAAATAACGACCCGCAACGGAAAGTTGCTCTCAATACGAAAAAACAAATGTGCAGGGGGTCAAAGGGGAAATAATTTAACGACCTGTCAACTCATGCCCCAAAAGACAATAAGAAACACACGAAGAGAAGACCAGGTCTGAGATGGTGGGGTGTCCAGAATGGTGAACGTGGATCACAAGGGAAAATGTGTGAAAGAAAAATTTATTTAAGTATAAACTAGGCCAAAAAGAACCATCAGACCACTCATGTGGCGGTATATCATCATATGGGATACATTTAAGTGGTCGCCCCATAAACCGCCTGTATCGTCAAATGACGGCGCAGGCGAAAGCAGCGCCACATTTCGGCCCAGTCATACTCAAAGTAATCTGGAAAAAGTGCAGTGCTCTAGAAAAAGTGCTCGCTAAAATTGACTCCCTAAACTGAGGAAAATGTGTAGGTGTCAAGATTAAAAGGTGCGCCTCGGTAGTAAGTGAGTGAAACTACATAGTTGCGCTGTGTAAAGTGGTCTGGTCGACTAGTTTCAGCTAAAAAGAGTGTTTACTCTAGCTTTCATCAGGACCTATAGGAAAATATGCTACTGCAACTCAAAGAAAGGGGTGTACAACCATGATTGGGAAAGAAATACAACCATATCTTGCAGTGTACTTTCGAAACTCATGTATCACCCCAACATGTGGAACCTCAGTTTCCAATGATGACAGGAAAGGCTCTTCTCCCTGTCAAAAAAACCAGAAAATACGATGTATTTATATTCACACAAGAAAACTCATAACCCAGCAGACACCATCTAAACAAAGACGACCTTGCAAGAACAATTTTGCGTTCTATACATTAATTAAGCATATTAGCTAAATCACAAGGAGGCATTTCCTCCTAGTGATACTCACCCAGCTTTGTGTGGGTGAAGACCTCACCTCACCCGGCAACCGCTCGGGAAATTGAGGCCCCGCTCTGGTGTGTAAAGAAAAAAGAGGGCACAGTAAGTGCACAATCCCACTGTGTCCAGCCTAATCGCTATGTACACATATAACCCAATGGGAGTGTGATAGTCTCCCCTCTGACCTGTCACAAACGCCCCTACCAGTCTCCCAAAATAGATTACTGATAGTGAATAGATACTTTAAATGGGAGATCTAAGGTAGTAGTAATATTATTACAGTGGTAACACAGTGACTGTTATGGTGTATAGCACTAGATTCTATGGTATAAGTATAAGACTGCCGTCATCCAAAAGTAGACCCGAGTCTGGGAAATATGCTTGAAAGGAACTATAAATGTCATTAAACATAGCAGCGAAACGTCAATAAACAACTTAACCGATTTTAAGTCAAAACGCCTCTATGAGGGTAGTCTCCAAACCAGTCTCAACTCGCACTGACCACTCTGCTTGTAGATACTGTTCAACAGGGAATACTATTCAGCATACTGGCTCAACTCACCTATCCTTCGGTGCCCCGCGTGTAAAAACGAGCGGAAGGGAAGGCACCGACGGGTTCACCTGATCCGTTTAAGTAACAGGGCTTGATTGACTCTTCAGCCAATAGAAGCATTTGGCATTATCATGTGGAACCGAGTCGGCACAGGGGGTACTTACCCGCTTAACCAGGAGGCCGAGCTCCAAGAGTGCCGACTGGCTTGATCGGTCATTTCCGGCACTGATTTCACCGCGCATGTGCAGAGGTGCTCAGGGGCACCGCTGAAAGAACACTCTATCTTCGCGCATGCGCACATCTGACTTGAAACGCCGAGAGGCTTTCTGCTAATAAGTGTAAAACACCAATGTTCTATGTAGCGCAACAGTATTACATGCCTATGTTGTACATGTGCTTGGACTTGAGGCAAACCAATGTTGAAACCCAATGCAAGAGGAGATACTTGGCAAGGAGTAAAAGATAGAGGAACTCATTCCTGTCTTATACTACAAACTGTGTGAACAAACTGCAATGAGTAGCCACAGTTTGTAGAGGAAAAGAAACAGGAATCCTCCAAAAAGAGATTGGACAGTGTCCAGTTGGCGTGGTAAAACAGAGAGCCAGTGCTTTGAGCGATGAAGTTACAAGCAAGACGGGTAGACATTCAATATTGTAGAAGTAGGTATGGTATAAACAGATGTTGATCCTGGCTATATACTTAGTCCATCTAAAAAGTACTATGATAAGTACAATTCACTGGTGGTTTGGATGGTTCCGAACATGTACAGGATCAAAACCAGCCAAAACAAAAATTGGCAAAGGTGAAGTTACCAAGCGAGAGGAATCACACACACTTGAATTGGGTGAGCTTATATTACTGTAAACCTAAGATGCGTTTACATCTGGAAATAACGACCCGCAACGGAAAGTTGCTCTCAATACGAAAAAACAAATGTGCAGGGGGTCAAAGGGGAAATAATTTAACGACCTGTCAACTCATGCCCCAAAAGACAATAAGAAACACACGAAGAGAAGACCAGGTCTGAGATGGTGGGGTGTCCAGAATGGTGAACGTGGATCACAAGGGAAAATGTGTGAAAGAAAAATTTATTTAAGTATAAACTAGGCCAAAAAGAACCATCAGACCACCCATGTGGCGGTATATCATCATATGGGATACATTTAAGTGGTCGCCCCATAAACCGCCTGTATCGTCAAATGACGGCGCAGGCGAAAGCAGCGCCACATTTCGGCCCAGTCATACTCAAAGTAATCTGGAAAAAGTGCAGTGCTCTAGAAAAAGTGCTCGCTAAAATTGACTCCCTAAACTGAGGAAAATGTGTAGGTGTCAAGATTAAAAGGTGCGCCTCGGTAGTAAGTGAGTGAAACTACATAGTTGCGCTGTGTAAAGTGGTCTGGTCGACTAGTTTCAGCTAAAAAGAGTGTTTACTCTAGCTTTCATCAGGACCTATAGGAAAATATGCTACTGCAACTCAAAGAAAGGGGTGTACAACCATGATTGGGAAAGAAATACAACCATATCTTGCAGTGTACTTTCGAAACTCATGTATCACCCCAACATGTGGAACCTCAGTTTCCAATGATGACAGGAAAGGCTCTTCTCCCTGTCAAAAAAACCAGAAAATACGATGTATTTATATTCACACAAGAAAACTCATAACCCAGCAGACACCATCTAAACAAAGACGACCTTGCAAGAACAATTTTGCGTTCTATACATTAATTAAGCATATTAGCTAAATCACAAGGAGGCATTTCCTCCTAGTGATACTCACCCAGCTTTGTGTGGGTGAAGACCTCACCTCACCCGGCAACCGCTCGGGAAATTGAGGCCCCGCTCTGGTGTGTAAAGAAAAAAGAGGGCACAGTAAGTGCACAATCCCACTGTGTCCAGCCTAATCGCTATGTACACATATAACCCAATGGGAGTGTGATAGTCTCCCCTCTGACCTGTCACAAACGCCCCTACCAGTCTCCCAAAATAGATTACTGATAGTGAATAGATACTTTAAATGGGAGATCTAAGGTAGTAGTAATATTATTACAGTGGTGAGAGAGCACAAGTTTGAAAAAATGTATAAGTACGCCATATTTACAAGCACGTAGTTAGTTAACATGTACTTTGCACCAGAGTGTTTATATTTAGAAGTGAAATACACAGAGTGTCTTATATTCAGTAGTGAAATGCATAGAATGTTTAAGTAGAGTAACAATAATCATAACTGTGTGAGACTAATGTAGAAATGTTTGGGATGAATATGAAAACCTCACGTTCTCATGTTAAAGGAATAATGTAAGAGTTGAATGTAACTCTAAAAACCAGTATATTGTGTAGGCCTCATGGCAATTCACAAGCAAATCTAAACGTGCTGCTAAAATAATGTGAGACAAGGTTGACATGGTTCTTTCAAAATGTACTATTGAACTTAGGGTTAAAAGTATATGCTTTATAGATGTGTTATTTTAGAAACGTATGCTAGTTAAGAATGTTTGCTGTTTAAATCAAGTTAACGTTTTAAGAGTGCAGGAACCTGCTGCATGTAAATCAAGTAGGCCAGAACAGATAATGTCATGTAGTTTAAATCGTCATGTGCTCGTTAGAGGAGAGGTCGTGAGGTGTCCAGTATGGAGCTCTGAGAGTGTTTTATGGCCTAAGATATGGTGAAGTCTGGAATTTGAGGCCCACTGCAGGACGAGTTGTATGCAGGTGCAAGGGTCCTAATCAGCTCGAATGAAAGGGACTTTGTTCAGTGGCGCCTTGCGCAGGCCTGTAGGAGTTTCCAGGAATTTCAGGGGGTATCAGCGCACGGAAGAAGCCGCCTGGGAACCAAGGCCAACTTTAACGAGGGTCTTCAAGAGTACCATCATGGAGTTTGCCGCGGAAAGATGTACCACGTGAGGGGCGTCCCAAGGGGCGTTTCTATTGGAAATGTGATTTGGTATTAGGGAAAGAGACCCGGGAGGAGAGCAGAGCAGATGATTTTGGGAGCCTAAGGAAGCGGATGGGTAGGCAGATAGGCTGATCAGGAGAGACCCATTATCAGAGAAGAGACAAAGAGAAGTGCGTGATCTTCTTAGGAAATCACCACGGCTGACACCTAGAGGGTTAAGATCTTGTTAAGTAGGGATGTCATTTAGTGTAGTGTAGGGACAGACTAACCTTAATTTTTCTTTCTGTAATGACTTTGAGGTTGCAACTTGTATTCATTTTGGCAACACTCATGTTATTAGAGCTTGTACTTATTATTCTGTTTTTCAGACTCAGACTATTCAAAAAGTTCATGTTCATAGTGATACCGATATACCTTTTGAATCTCATTTTGAGAAGTTTGTATCTTCAGTTATCTTTGACTTTATATTAAATCTTTAAAACTTAATTTTGGTCAGTGGTCATTTAGAGTGGTGTAAGTTCTTAAATTGATTGTTTACTTCGAGATTACCTTTTACTCAAGACAGGTACCAACGATTCAGTCGACAGGAAATGGGATTTGGTAAGATAATTAGTAACCAGTAATCCCGCGTTAGCAGTTGGTAGCAGAGTGAGGATGGTTATCTTCTTGAGGAAGGTAATCTAGAGAGGTTAGTTTACCCCAAGGCCCGAGACGTCGAGAGACGAGCAGCGGAAGAATCGTGTGCCGAAAGGTGCAGACGGTGCGAGAAAAGCAGCAGTATCGGAGAGTGAGTATAAAAAGGGTCATGCGTGAACAGATTGCGGTGTTTTGTGTTGTATTTGTATTGTAATGTCTTGCGGAGTTGAATGCCTGTAGTGTGAAAGAGAGAAGGTTGTGAGCGCGCGCAACCTGGTAAACTGGTAACCTGGTAAACGGGTGAACTGGTGAAATCTTAAGTTCAGGCCAGAGCTTAAGTGGTTTTGGGTGTATCGAACATCCAGGGTAGTTGTCGACCATAGTACGGAGGTCACGAGGTACCATTGACCGCCGTGGATCCAAGATAGGGGGAGTGTAAGAGTGAGTGTATGAGTAACGGACGCTGGTCGAAAGTTACTGCGTGTGAGTAACCTATCGGAGAAGGCGATTGTCTGGAAGTAAACGGAAAGACATTTCGCCAAGTTAGGGTGACAACTACAGAAAGACTGTGGGCGTACAGTCAAAGAAAGGTGATCGCTTGGACGGAAGTAATCATTTTTCAGAGTATGAATGGGATGCGTGCATGACCGAGGAGACGAGCTGAGAAAGGAGGGGAACTGCTGCGAAGGGGGACGGGTGACGTCGGCTAGAGCCGCGCTGTGATTGAGCGGTTGGTGTGACGTTAGCTAGAGCCGCGCTCTGGTTGGGCGGCTAGAGTGACGTCGGAGGAAAGTCGCGTACGGATAGGCCAGTTAGTGAGAACGGCGCTGAGATTGGTGGAATATCATCAGGAAGTAAACAAACGCGGAGAAAAGAGAAATCATGAAGTGTTTTAAGTGTTTGAAAGGGATTTTTAAACGTAAACGAAGTGAACATTATTACGGGGAAGAGGCTCCCCCAGAGGGTACGCCAGCTCATTATATGGCAACGAATGTGGGGCTGCATACGATATTGTGGATTGGGGCTTGGAATAAGCTTACGGAAGGAAATGAGGAAATGCAGTTCCCGAAGTATGGAACATTTAAGTTAGAGGTGTTACATCGGCTGAAAGCAACCATGTCCTCATTGAAACCCTCGCCCAGACCAACACAGTTTGAGGCTCTTAATGCATGGATTAAGGCTGCACACGACCGAAATTTGAACAGGCGTCAACAAAGGCTGACGCGATCGGTAAGGGCAGTGCGAGATTCCAAATGGGATGAGGAGGAAAAGCGTTGGAGGGTACAGACTATTGAGGTGGAGAAAATGTATCCGATGAGAGAGGTGTCAGGAGGAGGAAATCTCATGGAAGAAGACGAGGAAAGCGAGTCGGAGGACAATCTGATAAACAGATTGTTAATGGATAGACCACCTCCGAGAGTGGGATTGATAGAAGATAGAGGGCTCGCAAGGGAAGATGGGAATGAGATAGAGGGATATACACCACTCCCTATATCGGAATGGACACCTAGCAAAGGCGGAGAAACACCTCCAAACAACACTGTGCAGAGTGTAGTGGGAAGGTTTGTGGTGCAGAAAACGCCAACCACAGAAAGGGTTGAGTCTGTGGGATTGCCAGACGCTCTTCAAGTGCCTGTTACCATAGGACCCATAGTTTCGATCTATAATTCTGAGAGAGATAGAGGGGAACAACAAAGGCAATTGGATAGGGAAAGGATTGAGATGGAAAGGAGGAATAATGTGACGAATGCATGGAAACAATTACCAGGTTCGGTAACGTGGAACACCCCATTAGACACAACTGTCGGTCCCAATTCAGAACAGGGAGGTCCGAGAGGACCAATGGATCTAAGGGGACCGCGGCCAAGATCTTTTTCAGAGTTAAGAGCTGATTTGAGGGAATGGGACGGGTCCATAGTATCTCCGAGTAACAGGACAAGAACAGAACCAGAGTGGGAAAGCAGGGGCAATGGGACAGTATCTCATTGTGGGGCCAGCGAGAGTAGTCAGAGCCGGGAAGGCCAAAGTCAAGAGAATAGAGGGGATGCATGTCCTACAAATCAGAGAGAACAACCGGAACAAAATACTAAGATTGTAGAATGTGAGGAAATGTCCCGTCTCTGGGGGAACGGAGGAGATGAGGCGGTACGGGCTTTTCAGAATAGGTTTAGGTGCCTTCATCATACACTTGGGGAAGACGTTCAACATTGGAGAAAGGAGAACAGCGATAGGTCCCGCCACGCCTCGAATACTCAGGAAGCACAGGGAAGTAGGGAAGAAAGAGGGAGTAATAGAACCTCTTACCCTCTATCCCGTGAAACTAGCCAGGATGGAGAGAGAGAGGCTGGGAGGCATGAAGGAGTGTTTCACCACCCACCCCGAGAAGATGGAAAGGCATGGGACTTAGAGAGATGGGAACAGGGGAGGACTCCCTATAATTCACCAATACCTAAACGTAGATCTCGGAGCTGGGATGGGAGAGATGCGGATGGAGGAGCTAAATTGAGTGTCTTGAAAGCTGAAATTAAGGCAAAAAGGCTTGATGTTACCAGTTTAAAATCAGATGTTGATGAGATAATAGATGGAACATTGCCTTTGGAAAGGATAGAATTGTACGAACAGGATGAGTTATTGTTCATGGCAAAGGATATTACTAGGAAAGCTAGAGCGTTTCATGAAAAACTGACTGATTTGGCAGACAAGTATGCCGTGGATTTGTCTAGGACAAGGACATTGCAGAGCAACCACAGATTACAGTACGCAGACCAAGATCTAGATGAGAAGAGAACTACTGGATTAAAAACACACATAAGAGAGTTGGTAACAGGGATAAGAGTGTGGAGAGAACTGGATAAATGGGAAGAAAGGTGGTCGAAAAAGGGCACAGTTAGGCGAAGTACAAATGTGATGACCCCTGAGGGAAGGGTAATGCAGATGGAGGCATTCCCTTTGCGAGAAATATCAAATGGAAATTATGTACATGTGCCCTGGAGTAGAGGAGACTTAGCCGCATTTACCAACTCATTTCCGAAGTTGCGGGACAATCCAGTCGAGTGGTATAAGCAGGTAGAGAGGTTCGTTAAAATCTCGAAAGTACTGTGGATAGATTTGAACACGTTGTTTGACATCGTGGTCCCATCTGATCTATGGACCCCTTGTAAGACTAGTGTCGAATGGCCAAATGCTGAACCATTGAGGGATGCTCGAACAAATGGACCATCTGAGATTGTCATGCGAAAGTATGAGAGGGTAATAGCATGGCTGAAAGATAAGGTACCACCACAGGATATAGATTGGGTAAAAATAGACCGAACAAGGCAGGAACCCAAGGAGACAGTTCACGAGTTTTATGAAAGATTGTTGAAAACATTCAAGCAATACAGTGGACTAGATGTAATGGATCCCAAAGACATAGGGCAGTTCGTGTCAAAGTTTGTCTTGGGGTTGAGACCTGATATTTGTTTGATGATACAGCAACATTTAATCTGTTGGCAGAACAAACCACTAGATGAGATTTTACGATATGCGAGGTACTGCAGTGACGAGATAGATTCTAAAGCCAAGAATCTAAAGGAGAAATTGATGGTGGTGCAAATGCAGTCCGCTGGGAAGGGTGGTCAGCAGAAGCAGGGGATGGGACGAAAACCAAATGGTCAGAATAAAGATAATGAAGAAGGGCAGAGACCTAGGATAGACTTTGCCACTTTAAAGAAAACGACAAAGTGTCATCTGTGTCATCAGGTGGGGCATTGGCGACGCGAGTGTCCCTTTAACCCTGAAAACGGAGAGCTAGAAGTAGAAGAGCAGGTCCAAGAAGACCCAGTGCAAAAAGTGACAGTCCCAAGCAGTAAGGTGGCCAAAGGGGGGACTTCGGCTCCACGGGCCCAATTCCCACAGCCACCAAAGATAACAGCTGGAGGAAAGGTCTTTAAACAAATGCCTCTGTTTATTGAGGAAGAAAAATGTTATTACATTGATCCATTGACAGGACAACGGGTGAGCAGTGAAGAGGACTGTACCCTCGGGGCAGTTCTAGAAGTGGATCAGAGAGGGCCATTTGTTGAGGCAGAAGTGGCAGGGTGTCCCACTACGTTCTTAGTGGACACTGGGGCTACTCGTTCGACTCTGAGATCAGCGGTAGTTCCAGACTTGCCAATGTCAGGGGAAACAATTCAAGTGGTAGGAGTCGCAAATAAAAGAATGACTAGTCCCTTGACAGAACCAGTGTCTGTGAAAATTGGAAACCACATGAACGAACATCAGTTTGTGGTTTGTGACTCGAGTCCGGTATGTCTGTTAGGTAGGGATTTGTTATGCAAATTGAACTGCACCATATACTGCACCCCACAAGGAGTGGAGGTACAGACTACCGACGATGATGCTACCTTTAAGGTGGCCAATTCAAAATTCTGTGTAGAACTATATCCTACTCTGACTGTAGAAGATCTTCCACAAGACTTAAGAGATGCAGTGGCGTCAGAGGTGTGGGATTTCACAGGAGAAGATATAGGATTGATTAAAGGGGTAGAACCGGTAAAAATTCTGGTAAAACCAAATGTTGAGTTTCCAAGAACGCCTCAATACAAATTGTCCCAGGAAACGATTGCAGGAATAAAGCCTGTGATCGAGTCAATGATACAGCAGGGAATACTGAAGGAAATCGTGGGCAGTCCTTGTAACTCCCCGATTATGGGTTTGCAGAAACCTAGCGGGAAGTTTAGGATAGTTCAGGATTTACGAAAAATTAACAACATAGTCGTTTCATGTTGTCCCGTGGTACCGAATCCATCAGTAATATTGTTTCAAATACCATGTCAAGCAGAATGGTTCACAGTGATAGATCTTTGTCAGGCTTTCTTTTCAATCCCATTGGATGAAGAGAGCAGGTACCTTTTTGCGTTTAAAATGGAAGATCGCGTTTTAACATGGTGTCGAATTCCACAAGGATTCACAGACAGTCCATCCATCTTTAATCAGTTGTTGAAAAAGAATCTTGAGAATCTAGTACTGCCGCAGAACTCGGTTCTGGTACAGTACATAGATGACCTACTTGTTGCGTCAGAAACAGAGGAAGCTTGTAAAGTAGATTCAATTGCCTTACTGAATCATTTAGCTGAAAATGGACATAAGGTATCTCCGAGCAAGTTACAGTATTGTCTGACAGAAGTACAGTATCTAGGGCACAGGTTAGAAAAAAGGAAACGTAAGGTGTCCCCAGAGAGGATTGAGGCGATAATGAAAATGAATGCGCCTACAACACAGAGAGAAGTTAGAATGTTCTTAGGAATGGTGGGTTACTGCCGACAGTGGATAGTTAACTTTTCACTGAAAGCAAAGCCCTTACAGAAACTGACGCACAAGGAGGTGAGTGATCCGGTACCATGGGATGAAGAATGTCTGGTGGCGTTTTTACAGCTGAGAGACGATTTATGTCGTGCTCCGGCTCTGGGAATGCCCGATTACGAAAAGTCATTTTCACTCTATTGCTGTGAGAGAGAGGGATGTGCTTTGTCAGTCTTGGCACAGACCCACGGTAATGCCCGTAGACCAGTTGCATATTTTTCGGCTACATTAGATCCAGTAGCCGCAGCGTTGCCCGGATGTCTCAAATCCGTTGCTGCAACGGGTGTCAGCATTGAAAGGAGCGAAAGTATTGAAATGGGACATCCAGTAGTGGTGTATGTACCACATTCAGTTGAATTGTTAATGACCAGGACGAAGACGCAGCATCTGACCAATAGTAGGCTCACGCGCTACGAGCAAGTTATACTTGCCGCAGAGAATGTGACTCTCAGGAGATGCTCTGTCTTGAATCCTGCTACTTTGATGCCTTTACCTACTGTAATAGAAGGCGAAGGATGTGAAGACCACGATTGCCTTGATGTGACTGAACTATGCACGAAACCCAGACCAGATATTGTGGATGAGCCATTGTCTGACCCCGATGAAATTTATTTTGTTGATGGCTCATGTTTAAGAGACGATACTGGTCGGTTGAGAGCAGCTTATGCTGTTTGTACCATTACTGGAGTTGTGGAAGCCGCTTGCCTGGAAGGAGTACATTCCGCACAGGTAGCAGAGATTATTGCCCTAACTCGTGCCTGCATAGCAGGAAATGGAAAGAGAGTCACCATCTACACGGACAGCCAATATGGTTTCGGTGTGGTTCATGATTTCGGGCAGTTGTGGTCTCAGAGGGGTTACATGACTTCCTCTGGTTCGCCCATTCGAAATGGAGAATTTGTGCGATTGCTGATAGAAGCATTACAAGGTCCTGTTGACATTGCAGTGGTGAAGTGTGTAGCTCATACTAAGAATACAGATTTTGTGTCACAAGGTAATAGATATGCTGATGAAGTCGCACGCTATTGTGCGGAACAAAGTTATTCTTTCTCAAAGGTGGAAATAGAAGGTGCAGAAGAAAAGACTGAACTAAGTATGATGCTAGAAACGGTAGACACTTGGGAGGATTTAAGGATAATGCAGGAGAACGCACCTGAAACAGAGAAAAAGGCATGGGAAATAGCAGGCTGTGTGCGAAGTGAAATGGATTTTTGGGTTTCAGCAGATGGGAGAGCCGTGTTACCTGAAGAATTAGCTAATCCCATGGCGAGAGAAATACATGGTCCAGTACATCTAGGAAGGGATGCTATGATGAGAGTTTTTAGGCAGACTTGGTATTGCCCGAAATTCAGAATAGCGGCAGAATCAGTATGTAAGCGATGTGTTACCTGCCAACAACTGAACGTAGGCAAACGAACACCAGTCACACTGAGTCACATTGGGAGGTCGGGGGGGCCTTTCAATAGAATGCAACTAGATTTCATCGAAATGCCAAGAGTCAATCGCCTTCGGTATGTGTTGGTGATTGTATGCGTATTTTCCAGATGGGTTGAAGCGTACCCTACACGTAGGTGCGATACACTCACAGTGGCTAAATTGTTGCTCAGGGAGTTGATACCGCGCTTCGGGGTGCCTGCCTCTTTGGAATCGGACAGAGGAAAACATTTTAACAGCGAAATAGTGAAGATGTTGTGCTCCACACTGAATATCGATCAAAAGCTGCATTGTAGTTATCGACCAGAAGCTTCAGGAATTGTGGAACAAGTGAATGGCACTTTGAAGAATAGATTGGCTAAAGTAGTGGCATCCACATCCTTGAGTTGGCCAGATGCTCTTCCATTGGTGCTCATGAGCATGCGCAGCACACCTGATAGGAGGACAGGTCTCTCTCCCCACGAGATCCTGATGGGGAGGGCCATGAGACTTCCTACAGTTCCAACTACTGCTCTATTGAATATTACAGATGATCTGATCTTGGATTATTGTAAAGGACTGTCTGACGCCATCCATTCTGTGTCCCTTCAGGTGCATGCGGCTGAAGTTCCAGCAGCGAGGAACCTGTGTCATGACCTGAACCCAGGGGACTGGGTCCTGGTTAAAAAGCACGTCCGGAAGAACTGCCTAGATGTTCGCTGGCGTGGGCCCTTTCAGGTAATCCTGATCACGAACACCGCGGTGAAGTGCGGGGGGCTGCCAAATTGGATCCATGCATCCCATACTAGAAGAGTTCCAGCACCTCTAGAAGGAACAGCTCCCATCCCAGACGAAAGCCCGGAAGTGGAAGAAGAGTCGCAAGAAGGGATTGAGGCAGCTGAGGAGGTGTCGGAAGAAGTTGGGAACGCATCGGATTCAGAAGAAGAGCGAAGGCAGGACGGCAGTGAAACAGAAGACGCAACTGAAGGAGAGAGCAGAAGTGAATACGACTCAGACTCAGATCCGTATCGGAGCGATCAAGAACCAAGTGGGAGGACAAGGAATAGGAGAATAAGGCTTGGAGCTGCCACTTGGCCAACAAGGAGAAGAAGGCTAAGTTTGAGGTCGGCCCAGGAAGAAACGCTTACTCCTATATCCGAAGACTCAGATCCAGAAGAAGATATCCAGGATCAAGCCGAGGAGGGTCTTAGAAGATCAAGTAGGGTGCGAGTGCCTAGCAGAAGATACTCTACTCCCGACTGGACCTACCTTGTTGCAGATGTCTGGGAGACACAGAACAGGGAGGATCAGGGAAGTGGAACTGATCAGAACTGACCCGATCATCACAGTGCAAATAAAGTTTCTACTGCCAGGAGCGGAGACCGAAAGGTTGCTGACACTCAACATCGTTCATCCTGCTCTCCTGAGTGGAATAAGAAAATTGCTTTTAGAGACAGTTGAGTTTCCAGTTTGCTGTTCACGATATCCAATATTGGAGGGAACTCTTCTTCGTTTGGAAATGCTTGAACGAGTAGTAGAATTGCTAGGAGTGCTTATTGTTGTGGACTAATACCATATTGTGAATGTCTTCAAAGGGGTGCAGATCTGGAAAGGTGAAGAAAGTGATCTTGATTAGAACGGACCCCTTTGTAACTGTGGATGTAGAACTGATAGTACCAGGATTGGAAATTGAAAAAACGCTAACTCTCAATTTCGTCCGTCCACTTGTCTTGAGCGAAATAAGGAGAATAATCCTAGAAAGGGTTGACTTTCCATGTTGTGGTACGAACTGTCCAGAACCTGAGGGAATGATACTTCGGATGGACGTTTATGAAGAAGTAGTGTCACTCCTTGAGTCATACATAACTTCAGACGAAAATAAGACTGTTGCAAAGAAATTGTAAAAACTTGTTGCAAGATAACCTAGCGCCGAGTGGAAGAAGAAAAGTGATAGGGGTTTCATTTTAGTGGATGGAGAAGGGCTAGGGTTGTCTATTTTACTGGACTTTGAACTGTTTTGCGGAAACAAATTGTCAAGCTTCCAAGTGTTTCAAGAAAGACATTGCAAGAGAGAAAGACTTTGTTTGAAAAGAAGAGGAAGTGAATGCTGGAAGAAAGTCGAAAACTACACTGTTTGAGAACATGGAGGCTGGCAACCCGAACCGCAGGGCAAAATGTATAGCTGTTACATTTTTAGGAGTAGTGGTTTCTCTTATAATTTTAGTGGTAACTGTTTCATTCCTAGCGGGACACGAAGGGGATGGAACCACAGTTAAGGAGGATAAGGGAGTGTCAACACCGAGAACTACCATTATTAAGGAGAAGGGAAACATCAATGAGAAAGACAAAGCGTTGTTAGATGCAGAAGTAAAAAGGTTACACATGGATGAGTCACAGGGGAATTACAAGTCAAATGCTTATGCTAAGTTGCTTTATGAATATGTTGATGCCATGGAGGTAAAGGACTGCTATGTCTGTATGCAATTACCAATTTCGGTGGAGGAGGGTATCAAATACCATCATCTCCCGTTGACATATGGGATAACGTGCAGTTTATTGTTAAGTATGTTTTATGGACGAGACGGATTTGAGTATTACTTCTCGAATTTCGACTCGACATTGCCAGAGGTTCCGAATTTCAAGCATTTGAACAAATGGGACTACTACAAAAGCGAAGACAGATTACACAAATGGTTTATTCCATGGAGAACGTTAGATACTTCACATGCTCGAATAAACAATCTGACTTGTCAAATATCAGAAGTTGAGAAAAAGTTTATAGCACAGGTAGATACTAGATACAGGAAGCAGAAGGTATTGAAGGCATCAGGACAAGGAGAAACAGATTGGACCAAGGAGGAAAGGGCACAACAACGAAAAGGTAGTATTGGTCCAATTGCTTCGGATAAGGAGAAACGGGGGAAACTGTGCATTCACAGGAGTTACTCCTATTATGAAAACGTTTATGTAGGACAAGTAAATTGTGAACATGCCTTTCAATTGGAGTACTACTCTAAGAACTTCATGAAAGGGATGCAAGCAATACCAAATGTATATTTTGTATGTGGAAGATATGCCTATGTGAAGTTACCAGATAATTGGTACGGATCATGCTATCTGGCTGTTGTCTTCCCTAAAATATATCATGTTGAGAATTTAGACACGCCTAAGAAAGAAATATCAACTAGATGGAAGCGAGGGCTGGGTGCAGCAGAAGTAGTCGGAGATGTAATAGGTGCTGCATTCCCTTTCCTAGGATTGATAATGAATGACATTAAGATCAGGAGGTTAGCTACAGTCGTAGATAGGCTATCTGCCAGTACTGCAAGATCCTTGATGCTGATAGAGGGGGAGATGCAATCGATTAGGGCAATGGTTCTTCAGAACCGACTTGCTTTAGATGTTCTGTTAGCAAAAGAGGGAGGAGTCTGTAGGGCCTTGAAGGTACAGGAATGCTGTACTTACATTCCAGACAATTCAAAGCCTCTAGAGAAGTATATACAAAACATCACTGCCATACACTACGAAATTGAGGACCTGGCAAAGGTAAATGTGTGGGAAAAAGTAGGTCATGGAATGGGTAAAGTTGGAAGTTGGTTTGCCAACTTAGGAAAGGGTATCGTTTGGTACATATTGAAACCCATCATCATAGTAGTGATTTGTGTAATCACTTTGTGGGGATTGGTGCGTTTGTATCAATGGTATAGAGCAAATAGGTTACAGAGAGCTATGAAGAAACAGGAAAAAGAGTTGACAGCGATGCAGGACACTCAATATAAGAGTCTGAAAGCATTAGAGAGTATGAAAAGAAGTGGTACTGTCCTGACTTCACTTTAAAAAGGTTCTACATTTTAGTGTCATGGTGATGATGACCCCTGAAGGTCATCAAAGGGGGGACTGAGAGAGCACAAGTTTGAAAAAATGTATAAGTACGCCATATTTACAAGCACGTAGTTAGTTAACATGTACTTTGCACCAGAGTGTTTATATTTAGAAGTGAAATACACAGAGTGTCTTATATTCAGTAGTGAAATGCATAGAATGTTTAAGTAGAGTAACAATAATCATAACTGTGTGAGACTAATGTAGAAATGTTTGGGATGAATATGAAAACCTCACGTTCTCATGTTAAAGGAATAATGTAAGAGTTGAATGTAACTCTAAAAACCAGTATATTGTGTAGGCCTCATGGCAATTCACAAGCAAATCTAAACGTGCTGCTAAAATAATGTGAGACAAGGTTGACATGGTTCTTTCAAAATGTACTATTGAACTTAGGGTTAAAAGTATATGCTTTATAGATGTGTTATTTTAGAAACGTATGCTAGTTAAGAATGTTTGCTGTTTAAATCAAGTTAACGTTTTAAGAGTGCAGGAACCTGCTGCATGTAAATCAAGTAGGCCAGAACAGATAATGTCATGTAGTTTAAATCGTCATGTGCTCGTTAGAGGAGAGGTCGTGAGGTGTCCAGTATGGAGCTCTGAGAGTGTTTTATGGCCTAAGATATGGTGAAGTCTGGAATTTGAGGCCCACTGCAGGACGAGTTGTATGCAGGTGCAAGGGTCCTAATCAGCTCGAATGAAAGGGACTTTGTTCAGTGGCGCCTTGCGCAGGCCTGTAGGAGTTTCCAGGAATTTCAGGGGGTATCAGCGCACGGAAGAAGCCGCCTGGGAACCAAGGCCAACTTTAACGAGGGTCTTCAAGAGTACCATCATGGAGTTTGCCGCGGAAAGATGTACCACGTGAGGGGCGTCCCAAGGGGCGTTTCTATTGGAAATGTGATTTGGTATTAGGGAAAGAGACCCGGGAGGAGAGCAGAGCAGATGATTTTGGGAGCCTAAGGAAGCGGATGGGTAGGCAGATAGGCTGATCAGGAGAGACCCATTATCAGAGAAGAGACAAAGAGAAGTGCGTGATCTTCTTAGGAAATCACCACGGCTGACACCTAGAGGGTTAAGATCTTGTTAAGTAGGGATGTCATTTAGTGTAGTGTAGGGACAGACTAACCTTAATTTTTCTTTCTGTAATGACTTTGAGGTTGCAACTTGTATTCATTTTGGCAACACTCATGTTATTAGAGCTTGTACTTATTATTCTGTTTTTCAGACTCAGACTATTCAAAAAGTTCATGTTCATAGTGATACCGATATACCTTTTGAATCTCATTTTGAGAAGTTTGTATCTTCAGTTATCTTTGACTTTATATTAAATCTTTAAAACTTAATTTTGGTCAGTGGTCATTTAGAGTGGTGTAAGTTCTTAAATTGATTGTTTACTTCGAGATTACCTTTTACTCAAGACAGGTACCAACGATTCAGTCGACAGGAAATGGGATTTGGTAAGATAATTAGTAACCAGTAATCCCGCGTTAGCAGTGGTAACACAGTGACTGTTATGGTGTATAGCACTAGATTCTATGGTATAAGTATAAGACTGCCGTCATCCAAAAGTAGACCCGAGTCTGGGAAATATGCTTGAAAGGAACTATAAATGTCATTAAACGTAGCAGCGAAACGTCAATAAACAACTTAACCGATTTTAAGTCAAAACGCCTCTATGAGGGTAGTCTCCAAACCAGTCTCAACTCGCACTGACCACTCTGCTTGTAGATACTGTTCAACAGGGAATACTATTCAGCATACTGGCTCAACTCACCTATCCGTCGGTGCCCCGCGTGTAAAAACGAGCGGAAGGGAAGGCACCGACGGGTTCACCTGATCCGTTTAAGTAACAGGGCTTGATTGACTCTTCAGCCAATAGAAGCATTTGGCATTATCATGTGGAACCGAGTCGGCACAGGGGGTACTTACCCGCTTAACCAGGAGGCCGAGCTCCAAGAGTGCCGACTGGCTTGATCGGTCATTTCCGGCACTGATTTCACCGCGCATGTGCAGAGGTGCTCTGCGGCACCGCTGAAAGAACACTCTATCTTCGCGCATGCGCACATCTGACTTGAAACGCCGAGAGGCTTTCTGCTAATAAGTGTAAAACACCAATGTTCTATGTAGCGCAACAGTATTACATGCCTATGTTGTACATGTGCTTGGACTTGAGGCAAACCAATGTTGAAACCCAAGGCAAGAGGAGATACTTGGCAAGGAGTAAAAGATAGAGGAACTCATTCCTGTCTTATACTACAAACTGTGTGAACAAACTGCAATGAGTAGCCACAGTTTGTAGAGGAAAAGAAACAGGAATCCTCCAAAAAGAGATTGGACAGTGTCCAGTTGGCGTGGTAAAACAGAGAGCCAGTGCTTTGAGCGATGAAGTTACAAGCAAGACGGGTAGACATTCAATATTGTAGAAGTAGGTATGGTATAAACAGATGTTGATCCTGGCTATATACTTAGTCCATCTAAAAAGTACTATGATAAGTACAATTCACTGGTGGTTTGGATGGTTCCGAACATGTACAGGATCAAAACCAGCCAAAACAAAAATTGGCAAAGGTGAAGTTACCAAGCGAGAGGAATCACACACACTTGAATTGGGTGAGCTTATATTACTGTAAACCTAAGATGCGTTTACATCTGGAAATAACGACCCGCAACGGAAAGTTGCTCTCAATACGAAAAAACAAATGTGCAGGGGGTCAAAGGGGAAATAATTTAACGACCTGTCAACTCATGCCCCAAAAGACAATAAGAAACACAC
Source organism: Lissotriton helveticus (assembly GCF_964261635.1). Lineage (NCBI taxonomy): Eukaryota > Metazoa > Chordata > Amphibia > Caudata > Salamandridae > Lissotriton > Lissotriton helveticus. The sequence goes on along the minus strand of NC_136060.1, from coordinate 32,489,011 downwards.
GAAGAGAAGACCAGGTCTGAGATGGTGGGGTGTCCAGAATGGTGAACGTGGATCACAAGGGAAAATGTGTGAAAGAAAAATTTATTTAAGTATAAACTAGGCCAAAAAGAACCATCAGACCACCCATGTGGCGGTATATCATCATATGGGATACATTTAAGTGGTCGCCCCATAAACCGCCTGTATCGTCAAATGACGGCGCAGGCGAAAGCAGCGCCACATTTCGGCCCAGTCATACTCAAAGTAATCTGGAAAAAGTGCAGTGCTCTAGAAAAAGTGCTCGCTAAAATTGACTCCCTAAACTGAGGAAAATGTGTAGGTGTCAAGATTAAAAGGTGCGCCTCGGTAGTAAGTGAGTGAAACTACATAGTTGCGCTGTGTAAAGTGGTCTGGTCGACTAGTTTCAGCTAAAAAGAGTGTTTACTCTAGCTTTCATCAGGACCTATAGGAAAATATGCTACTGCAACTCAAAGAAAGGGGTGTACAACCATGATTGGGAAAGAAATACAACCATATCTTGCAGTGTACTTTCGAAACTCATGTATCACCCCAACATGTGGAACCTCAGTTTCCAATGATGACAGGAAAGGCTCTTCTCCCTGTCAAAAAAAACAGAAAATACGATGTATTTATATTCACACAAGAAAACTCATAACCCAGCAGACACCATCTAAACAAAGACCACCTTGCAAGAACAATTTTGCGTTCTATACATTAATTAAGCATATTAGCTAAATCACAAGGAGGCATTTCCTCCTAGTGATACTCACCCAGCTTTGTGTGGGTGAAGACCTCACCTCACCCGGCAACCGCTCGGGAAATTGAGGCCCCGCTCTGGTGTGTAAAGAAAAAAGAGGGCACAGTAAGTGCACAATCCCACTGTGTCCAGCCTAATCGCTATGTACACATATAACCCAATGGGAGTGTGATAGTCTCCCCTCTGACCTGTCACAAACGCCCCTACCAGTCTCCCAAAATAGATTACTGATAGTGAATAGATACTTTAAATGGGAGATCTAAGGTAGTAGTAATATTATTACAGTGGTAACACAGTGACTGTTATGGTGTATAGCACTAGATTCTATGGTATAAGTATAAGACTGCCGTCATCCAAAAGTAGACCCGAGTCTGGGAAATATGCTTGAAAGGAACTATAAATGTCATTAAACGTAGCAGCGAAACGTCAATAAACAACTTAACCGATTTTAAGTCAAAACGCCTCTATGAGGGTAGTCTCCAAACCAGTCTCAACTCGCACTGACCACTCTGCTTGTAGATACTGTTCAACAGGGAATACTATTCAGCATACTGGCTCAACTCACCTATCCGTCGGTGCCCCGCGTGTAAAAACGAGCGGAAGGGAAGGCACCGACGGGTTCACCTGATCCGTTTAAGTAACAGGGCTTGATTGACTCTTCAGCCAATAGAAGCATTTGGCATTATCATGTGGAACCGAGTCGGCACAGGGGGTACTTACCCGCTTAACCAGGAGGCCGAGCTCCAAGAGTGCCGACTGGCTTGATCGGTCATTTCCGGCACTGATTTCACCGCGCATGTGCAGAGGTGCTCTGCGGCACCGCTGAAAGAACACTCTATCTTCGCGCATGCGCACATCTGACTTGAAACGCCGAGAGGCTTTCTGCTAATAAGTGTAAAACACCAATGTTCTATGTAGCGCAACAGTATTACATGCCTATGTTGTACATGTGCTTGGACTTGAGGCAAACCAATGTTGAAACCCAAGGCAAGAGGAGATACTTGGCAAGGAGTAAAAGATAGAGGAACTCATTCCTGTCTTATACTACAAACTGTGTGAACAAACTGCAATGAGTAGCCACAGTTTGTAGAGGAAAAGAAACAGGAATCCTCCAAAAAGAGATTGGACAGTGTCCAGTTGGCGTGGTAAAACAGAGAGCCAGAGCTTTGAGCGATGAAGTTACAAGCAAGACGGGTAGACATTCAATATTGTAGAAGTAGGTATGGTATAAACAGATGTTGATCCAGGCTATATACTTAGTCCATCTAAAAAGTACTATGATAAGTACAATTCACTGGTGGTTTGGATGGTTCCGAACATGTACAGGATCAAAACCAGCCAAAACAAAAATTGGCAAAGGTGAAGTTACCAAGCGAGAGGAATCACACACACTTGAATTGGGTGAGCTTATATTACTGTAAACCTAAGATGCGTTTACATCTGGAAATAACGACCCGCAACGGAAAGTTGCTCTCAATACGAAAAAACAAATGTGCAGGGGATCAAAGGGGAAATAATTTAACGACCTGTCAACTCATGCCCCAAAAGACAATAAGAAACACACGAAGAGAAGACCAGGTCTGAGATGGTGGGGTGTCCAGAATGGTGAACGTGGATCACAAGGGAAAATGTGTGAAAGAAAAATTTATTTAAGTATAAACTAGGCCAAAAAGAACCATCAGACCACTCATGTGGCGGTATATCATCATATGGGATACATTTAAGTGGTCGCCCCATAAACCGCCTGTATCGTCAAATGACGGCGCAGGCGAAAGCAGCGCCACATTTCGGCCCAGTCATACTCAAAGTAATCTGGAAAAAGTGCAGTGCTCTAGAAAAAGTGCTCGCTAAAATTGACTCCCTAAACTGAGGAAAATGTGTAGGTGTCAAGATTAAAAGGTGCGCCTCGGTAGTAAGTGAGTGAAACTACATAGTTGCGCTGTGTAAAGTGGTCTGGTCGACTAGTTTCAGCTAAAAAGAGTGTTTACTCTAGCTTTCATCAGGACCTATAGGAAAATATGCTACTGCAACTCAAAGAAAGGGGTGTACAACCATGATTGGGAAAGAAATACAACCATATCTTGCAGTGTACTTTCGAAACTCATGTATCACCCCAACATGTGGAACCTCAGTTTCCAATGATGACAGGAAAGGCTCTTCTCCCTGTCAAAAAAACCAGAAAATACGATGTATTTATATTCACACAAGAAAACTCATAACCCAGCAGACACCATCTAAACAAAGACGACCTTGCAAGAACAATTTTGCGTTCTATACATTAATTAAGCATATTAGCTAAATCACAAGGAGGCATTTCCTCCTAGTGATACTCACCCAGCTTTGTGTGGGTGAAGACCTCACCTCACCCGGCAACCGCTCGGGAAATTGAGGCCCCGCTCTGGTGTGTAAAGAAAAAAGAGGGCACAGTAAGTGCACAATCCCACTGTGTCCAGCCTAATCGCTATGTACACATATAACCCAATGGGAGTGTGATAGTCTCCCCTCTGACCTGTCACAAACGCCCCTACCAGTCTCGCAAAATAGATTACTGATAGTGAATAGATACTTTAAATGGGAGATCTAAGGTAGTAGTAATATTATTACAGTGGTAACACAGTGACTGTTATGGTGTATAGCACTAGATTCTATGGTATAAGTATAAGACTGCCGTCATCCAAAAGTAGACCCGAGTCTGGGAAATATGCTTGAAAGGAACTATAAATGTCATTAAACGTAGCAGCGAAACGTCAATAAACAACTTAACCGATTTTAAGTCAAAACGCCTCTATGAGGGTAGTCTCCAAACCAGTCTCAACTCGCACTGACCACTCTGCTTGTAGATACTGTTCAACAGGGAATACTATTCAGCATACTGGCTCAACTCACCTATCCTTCGGTGCCCCGCGTGTAAAAACGAGCGGAAGGGAAGGCACCGACGGGTTCACCTGATCCGTTTAAGTAACAGGGCTTGATTGACTCTTCAGCCAATAGAAGCATTTGGCATTATCATGTGGAACCGAGTCGGCACAGGGGGTACTTACCCGCTTAACCAGGAGGCCGAGCTCCAAGAGTGCCGACTGGCTTGATCGGTCATTTCCGGCACTGATTTCACCGCGCATGTGCAGAGGTGCTCAGGGGCACCGCTGAAAGAACACTCTATTTTCGCGCATGCGCACATCTGACTTGAAACGCCGAGAGGCTTTCTGCTAATAAGTGTAAAACACCAATGTTCTATGTAGCGCAACAGTATTACATGCCTATGTTGTACATGTGCTTGGACTTGAGGCAAACCAATGTTGAAACCCAATGCAAGAGGAGATACTTGGCAAGGAGTAAAAGATAGAGGAACTCATTCCTGTCTTATACTACAAACTGTGTGAACAAACTGCAATGAGTAGCCACAGTTTGTAGAGGAAAAGAAACAGGAATCCTCCAAAAAGAGATTGGACAGTGTCCAGTTGGCGTGGTAAAACAGAGAGCCAGTGCTTTGAGCGATGAAGTTACAAGCAAGACGGGTAGACATTCAATATTGTAGAAGTAGGTATGGTATAAACAGATGTTGATCCTGGCTATATACTTAGTCCATCTAAAAAGTACTATGATAAGTACAATTCACTGGTGGTTTGGATGGTTCCGAACATGTACAGGATCAAAACCAGCCAAAACAAAAATTGGCAAAGGTGAAGTTACCAAGCGAGAGGAATCACACACACTTGAATTGGGTGAGCTTATATTACTGTAAACCTAAGATGCGTTTACATCTGGAAATAACGACCCGCAACGGAAAGTTGCTCTCAATATGAAAAAACAAATGTGCAGGGGGTCAAAGGGGAAATAATTTAACGACCTGTCAACTCATGCCCCAAAAGACAATAAGAAACACACGAAGAGAAGACCAGGTCTGAGATGGTGGGGTGTCCAGAATGGTGAACGTGGATCACAAGGGAAAATGTGTGAAAGAAAAATTTATTTAAGTATAAACTAGGCCAAAAAGAACCATCAGACCACTCATGTGGCGGTATATCTTCATATGGGATACATTTAAGTGGTCGCCCCATAAACCGCCTGTATCGTCAAATGACGGCGCAGGCGAAAGCAGCGCCACATTTCGGCCCAGTCATACTCAAAGTAATCTGGAAAAAGTGCAGTGCTCTAGAAAAAGTGCTCGCTAAAATTGACTCCCTAAACTGAGGAAAATGTGTAGGTGTCAAGATTAAAAGGTGCGCCTCGGTAGTAAGTGAGTGAAACTACATAGTTGCGCTGTGTAAAGTGGTCTGGTCGACTAGTTTCAGCTAAAAAGAGTGTTTACTCTAGCTTTCATCAGGACCTATAGGAAAATATGCTACTGCAACTCAAAGAAAGGGGTGTACAACCATGATTGGGAAAGAAATACAACCATATCTTGCAGTGTACTTTCGAAACTCATGTATCGCCCCAACATGTGGAACCTCAGTTTCCAATGATGACAGGAAAGGCTCTTCTCCCTGTCAAAAAACCCAGAAAATACGATGTATTTATATTCACACAAGAAAACTCATAACCCAGCAGACACCATCTAAACAAAGACGACCTTGCAAGAACAATTTTGCGTTCAATACATTAATTAAGCATATTAGCTAAATCACAAGGAGGCATTTCCTCCTAGTGATACTCACCCAGCTTTGTGTGGGTGAAGACCTCACCTCACCCGGCAACCGCTCGGGAAATTGAGGCTTCGCTCTGGTGTGTAAAGAAAAAAGAGGGCACAGTAAGTGCACAATCCCACTGTGTCCAGCCTAATCGCTATGTACACATATAACCCAATGGGAGTGTGATAGTCTCCCCTCTGACCTGTCACAAACGCCCCTACCAGTCTCCCAAAATAGATTACTGATAGTGAATAGATACTTTAAATGGGAGATCTAAGGTAGTAGTAATATTATTACAGTGGTAACACAGTGACTGTTATGGTGTATAGCACTAGATTCTATGGTATAAGTATAAGACTGCCGTCATCCAAAAGTAGACCCGAGTCTGGGAAATATGCTTGAAAGGAACTATAAATGTCATTAAACGTAGCAGCGAAACGTCAATAAACAACTTAACCGATTTTAAGTCAAAACGCCTCTATGAGGGTAGTCTCCAAACCAGTCTCAACTCGCACTGACCACTCTGCTTGTAGATACTGTTCAACAGGGAATACTATTCAGCATACTGGCTCAACTCACCTATCCTTTGGTGCCCCGCGTGTAAAAACGAGCGGAAGGGAAGGCACCGACGGGTTCACCTGATCCGTTTAAGTAACAGGGCTTGATTGACTCTTCAGCCAATAGAAGCATTTGGCATTATCATGTGGAACCGAGTCGGCACAGGGGGTACTTACCCGCTTAACCAGGAGGCCGAGCTCCAAGAGTGCCGACTGGCTTGATCGGTCATTTCCGGCACTGATTTCACCGCGCATGTGCAGAGGTGCTCAGGGGCACCGCTGAAAGAACACTCTATCTTCGCGCATGGGCACATCTGACTTGAAACGCCGAGAGGCTTTCTGCTAATAAGTGTAAAACACCAATGTTCTATGTAGCGCAACAGTATTACATGCCTATGTTGTACATGTGCTTGGACTTGAGGCAAACCAATGTTGAAACCCAATGCAAGAGGAGATACTTGGCAAGGAGTAAAAGATAGAGGAACTCATTCCTGTCTTATACTACAAACTGTGTGAACAAACTGCAATGAGTAGCCACAGTTTGTAGAGGAAAAGAAACAGGAATCCTCCAAAAAGAGATTGGACAGTGTCCAGTTGGCGTGGTAAAACAGAGAGCCAGTGCTTTGAGCGATGAAGTTACAAGCAAGACGGGTAGACATTCAATATTGTAGAAGTAGGTATGGTATAAACAGATGTTGATCCTGGCTATATACTTAGTCCATCTAAAAAGTACTATGATAAGTACAATTCACTGGTGGTTTGGATGGTTCCGAACATGTACAGGATCAAAACCAGCCAAAACAAAAATTGGCAAAGGTGAAGTTACCAAGCGAGAGGAATCACACACACTTGAATTGGGTGAGCTTATATTACTGTAAACCTAAGATGCGTTTACATCTGGAAATAACGACCCGCAACGGAAAGTTGCTCTCAATACGAAAAAACAAATGTGCAGGGGGTCAAAGGGGAAATAATTTAACGACCTGTCAACTCATGCCCCAAAAGACAATAAGAAACACACGAAGAGAAGACCAGGTCTGAGATGGTGGGGTGTCCAGAATGGTGAACGTGGATCACAAGGGAAAATGTGTGAAAGAAAAATTTATTTAAGTATAAACTAGGCCAAAAAGAACCATCAGACCACTCATGTGGCGGTATATCTTCATATGGGATACATTTAAGTGGTCGCCCCATAAACCGCCTGTATCGTCAAATGACGGCGCAGGCGAAAGCAGCGCCACATTTCGGCCCAGTCATACTCAAAGTAATCTGGAAAAAGTGCAGTGCTCTAGAAAAAGTGCTCGCTAAAATTGACTCCCTAAACTGAGGAAAATGTGTAGGTGTCAAGATTAAAAGGTGCGCCTCGGTAGTAAGTGAGTGAAACTACATAGTTGCGCTGTGTAAAGTGGTCTGGTCGACTAGTTTCAGCTAAAAAGAGTGTTTACTCTAGCTTTCATCAGGACCTATAGGAAAATATGCTACTGCAACTCAAAGAAAGGGGTGTACAACCATGATTGGGAAAGAAATACAACCATATCTTGCAGTGTACTTTCGAAACTCATGTATCGCCCCAACATGTGGAACCTCAGTTTCCAATGATGACAGGAAAGGCTCTTCTCCCTGTCAAAAAACCCAGAAAATACGATGTATTTATATTCACACAAGAAAACTCATAACCCAGCAGACACCATCTAAACAAAGACGACCTTGCAAGAACAATTTTGCGTTCAATACATTAATTAAGCATATTAGCTAAATCACAAGGAGGCATTTCCTCCTAGTGATACTCACCCAGCTTTGTGTGGGTGAAGACCTCACCTCACCCGGCAACCGCTCGGGAAATTGAGGCTTCGCTCTGGTGTGTAAAGAAAAAAGAGGGCACAGTAAGTGCACAATCCCACTGTGTCCAGCCTAATCGCTATGTACACATATAACCCAATGGGAGTGTGATAGTCTCCCCTCTGACCTGTCACAAACGCCCCTACCAGTCTCCCAAAATAGATTACTGATAGTGAATAGATACTTTAAATGGGAGATCTAAGGTAGTAGTAATATTATTACAGTGGTAACACAGTGACTGTTATGGTGTATAGCACTAGATTCTATGGTATAAGTATAAGACTGCCGTCATCCAAAAGTAGACCCGAGTCTGGGAAATATGCTTGAAAGGAACTATAAATGTCATTAAACGTAGCAGCGAAACGTCAATAAACAACTTAACCGATTTTAAGTCAAAACGCCTCTATGAGGGTAGTCTCCAAACCAGTCTCAACTCGCACTGACCACTCTGCTTGTAGATACTGTTCAACAGGGAATACTATTCAGCATACTGGCTCAACTCACCTATCCTTTGGTGCCCCGCGTGTAAAAACGAGCGGAAGGGAAGGCACCGACGGGTTCACCTGATCCGTTTAAGTAACAGGGCTTGATTGACTCTTCAGCCAATAGAAGCATTTGGCATTATCATGTGGAACCGAGTCGGCACAGGGGGTACTTACCCGCTTAACCAGGAGGCCGAGCTCCAAGAGTGCCGACTGGCTTGATCGGTCATTTCCGGCACTGATTTCACCGCGCATGTGCAGAGGTGCTCAGGGGCACCGCTGAAAGAACACTCTATCTTCGCGCATGCGCACATCTGACTTGAAACGCCGAGAGGCTTTCTGCTAATAAGTGTAAAACACCAATGTTCTATGTAGCGCAACAGTATTACATGCCTATGTTGTACATGTGCTTGGACTTGAGGCAAACCAATGTTGAAACCCAATGCAAGAGGAGATACTTGGCAAGGAGTAAAAGATAGAGGAACTCATTCCTGTCTTATACTACAAACTGTGTGAACAAACTGCAATGAGTAGCCACAGTTTGTAGAGGAAAAGAAACAGGAATCCTCCAAAAAGAGATTGGACAGTGTCCAGTTGGCGTGGTAAAACAGAGAGCCAGTGCTTTGAGCGATGAAGTTACAAGCAAGACGGGTAGACATTCAATATTGTAGAAGTAGGTATGGTATAAACAGATGTTGATCCTGGCTATATACTTAGTCCATCTAAAAAGTACTATGATAAGTACAATTCACTGGTGGTTTGGATGGTTCCGAACATGTACAGGATCAAAACCAGCCAAAACAAAAATTGGCAAAGGTGAAGTTACCAAGCGAGAGGAATCACACACACTTGAATTGGGTGAGCTTATATTACTGTAAACCTAAGATGCGTTTACATCTGGAAATAACGACCCGCAACGGAAAGTTGCTCTCAATACGAAAAAACAAATGTGCAGGGGGTCAAAGGGGAAATGATTTAACGACCTGTCAACTCATGCCCCAAAAGACAATAAGAAACACACGAAGAGAAGACCAGGTCTGAGATGGTGGGGTGTCCAGAATGGTGAACGCGGATCACAAGGGAAAATGTGTGAAAGAAAAATTTATTTAAGTATAAACTAGGCCAAAAAGAACCATCAGACCACCCATGTGGCGGTATATCATCATATGGGATACATTTAAGTGGTCGCCCCATAAACTGCCTGTATCGTCAAATGACGGCGCAGGCGAAAGCAGCGCCACATTTCGGCCCAGTCATACTCAAAGTAATCTGGAAAAAGTGCAGTGCTCTAGAAAAAGTGCTCGCTAAAATTGACTCCCTAAACTGAGGAAAATGTGTAGGTGTCAAGATTAAAAGGTGCGCCTCGGTAGTAAGTGAGTGAAACTACATAGTTGCGCTGTGTAAAGTGGTCTGGTCGACTAGTTTCAGCTAAAAAGAGTGTTTACTCTAGCTTTCATCAGGACCTATAGGAAAATATGCTACTGCAACTCAAAGAAAGGGGTGTACAACCATGATTGGGAAAGAAATACAACCATATCTTGCAGTGTACTTTCGAAACTCATGTATCACCCCAACATGTGGAACCTCAGTTTCCAATGATGACAGGAAAGGCTCTTCTCCCTGTCAAAAAAAACAGAAAATACGATGTATTTATATTCACACAAGAAAACTCATAACCCAGCAGACACCATCTAAACAAAGACCACCTTGCAAGAACAATTTTGCGTTCTATACATTAATTAAGCATATTAGCTAAATCACAAGGAGGCATTTCCTCCTAGTGATACTCACCCAGCTTTGTGTGGGTGAAGACCTCACCTCACCCGGCAACCGCTCGGGAAATTGAGGCCCCGCTCTGGTGTGTAAAGAAAAAAGAGGGCACAGTAAGTACACAATCCCACTGTATCCAGCCTAATCGCTATGTACACATATAACCCAATGGGAGTGTGATAGTCTCCCCTCTGACCTGTCACAAACGCCCCTACCAGTCTCCCAAAATAGATTACTGATAGTGAATAGATACTTTAAATGGGAGATCTAATGTAGTAGTAATATTATTACAGTGGTAACACAGTGACTGTTATGGTGTATAGCACTAGATTCTATGGTATAAGTATAAGACTGCCGTCATCCAAAAGTAGACCGAGTCTGGGAAATATGCTTGAAAGGAACTATAAATGTCATTAAACGTAGCAGCGAAACGTCAATAAACAACTTAACCGATTTTAAGTCAAAACGCCTCTATGAGGGTAGTCTCCAAACCAGTCTCAACTCGCACTGACCACTCTGCTTGTAGATACTGTTCAACAGGGAATACTATTCAGCATACTGGCTCAACTCACCTATCCGTCGGTGCCCCGCGTGTAAAAACGAGCGGAAGGGAAGGCACCGACGGGTTCACCTGATCCGTTTAAGTAACAGGGCTTGATTGACTCTTCAGCCAATAGAAGCATTTGGTATTATCATGTGGAACCGAGTCGGCACAGGGGGTACTTACCCGCTTAACCAGGAGGCCGAGCTCCAAGAGTGCCGACTGGCTTGATCGGTCATTTCCGGCACTGATTTCACCGCGCATGTGCAGAGGTGCTCTGGGGCACCGCTGAAATAACACTCTATCTTCGCGCATGCGCACATCTGACTTGAAACGCCGAGAGGCTTTCTGCTAATAAGTGTAAAACACCAATGTTCTATGTAGCGCAACAGTATTACATGCCTATGTTGTACATGTGCTTGGACTTGAGGCAAACCAATGTTGAAACCCAAGGCAAGAGGAGATACTTGGCAAGGAGTAAAAGATAGAGGAACTCATTCCTGTCTTATACTACAAACTGTGTGAACAAACTGCAATGAGTAGCCACAGATTGTAGAGGAAAAGAAACAGGAATCCTCCAAAAAGAGATTGGACAGTGTCCAGTTGGCGTGGTAAAACAGAGAGCCAGTGCTTTGAGCGATGAAGTTACAAGCAAGACGGGTAGACATTCAATATTGTAGAAGTAGGTATGGTATAAACAGATGTTGATCCTGGCTATATACTTAGTCCATCTAAAAAGTACTATGATAAGTACAATTCACTGCTGGTTTGGATGGTTCCGAACATGTACAGGATCAAAACCAGCCAAAACAAAAATTGGCAAAGGTGAAGTTACCAAGCGAGAGGAATCACACACACTTGAATTGGGTGAGCTTATATTACTGTAAACCTAAGATGCGTTTACATCTGGAAATAATGACCCGCAACGGAAAGTTGCTCTCAATACGAAAAAACAAATGTGCAGGGGGTCAAAGGGGAAATAATTTAACGACCTGTCAACTCATGCCCCAAAAGACAATAAGAAACACACGAAGAGAAGACCAGGTCTGAGATGGTGGGGTGTCCAGAATGGTGAACGTGGATCACAAGGGAAAATGTGTGAAAGAAAAATGTATTTAAGTATAAACTAGGCCAAAAAGAACCATCAGACCACCCATGTGGCGGTATATCATCATATGGGATACATTTAAGTGGTCGCCCCATAAACCGCCTGTATCGTCAAATGACGGCGCAGGCGAAAGCAGCGCCACATTTCGGCCCAGTCATACTCAAAGTAATCTGGAAAAAGTGCAGTGCTCTAGAAAAAGTGCTCGCTAAAATTGACTCCCTAAACTGAGGAAAATGTGTAGGTGTCAAGATTAAAAGGTGCGCCTCGGTAGTAAGTGAGTGAAACTACATAGTTGCGCTGTGTAAAGTGGTCTGGTCGACTAGTTTCAGCTAAAAAGAGTGTTTACTCTAGCTTTCATCAGGACCTATAGGAAAATATGCTACTGCAACTCAAAGAAAGGGGTTTACAACCATGATTGGGAAAGAAATACAACCATATCTTGCAGTGTACTTTCGAAACTCATGTATCACCCCAACATATGGAACCTCAGTTTCCAATGATGACAGGAAAGGCTCTTCTCCCTGTCAAAAAACCCAGAAAATACGATGTATTTATATTCACACAAGAAAACTCATAACCCAGCAGACACCATCTAAACAAAGACCACCTTGCAAGAACAATTTTGCGTTCTATACATTAATTAAGCATATTAGCTAAATCACAAGGAGGCATTTCCTCCTAGTGATACTCACCCAGCTTTGTGTGGGTGAAGACCTCACCTCACCCGGCAACCGCTCGGGAAATTGAGGCCCCGCTCTGGTGTGTAAAGAAAAAAGAGGGCACAGTAAGTGCACAATCCCACTGTGTCCAGCCTAATCGCTATGTACACATATAACCCAATGGGAGTGTGATAGTCTCCCCTCTGACCTGTCACAAACGCCCCTACCAGTCTCCCAAAATAGATTACTGATAGTGAATAGATACTTTAAATGGGAGATCTAAGGTAGTAGTAATATTATTACAGTGGTAACACAGTGACTGTTATGGTGTATAGCACTAGATTCTATGGTATAAGTATAAGACTGCCGTCATCCAAAAGTAGACCCGAGTCTGGGAAATATGCTTGAAAGGAACTATAAATGTCATTAAACGTAGCAGCGAAACGTCAATAAACAACTTAACCGATTTTAAGTCAAAACGCCTCTATGAGGGTAGTCTCCAAACCAGTCTCAACTCGCACTGACCACTCTGCTTGTAGATACTGTTCAACAGGGAATACTATTCAGCATACTGGCTCAACTCACCTATCCGTCGGTGCCCCGCGTGTAAAAACGAGCAGAAGGGAAGGCACCGACGGGTTCACCTGATCCGTTTAAGTAACAGGGCTTGATTGACTCTTCAGCCAATAGAAGCATTTGGCATTATCATGTGGAACCGAGTCGGCACAGGGGGTACTTACCCGCTTAACCAGGAGGCCGAGCTCCAAGAGTGCGGACTGGCTTGATCGGTCATTTCCGGCACTGATTTCACCGCGCATGTGCAGAGGTGCTCTGCGGCACCGCTGAAAGAACACTTTATCTTCGCGCATGCGCACATCTGACTTGAAACGCCGAGAGGCTTTCTGCTAATAAGTGTAAAACACCAATGTTCTATGTAGCGCAACAGTATTACATGCCTATGTTGTACATGTGCTTGGACTTGAGGCAAACCAATGTTGAAACCCAAGGCAAGAGGAGATACTTGGCAAGGAGTAAAAGATAGAGGAACTCATTCCTGTCTTATACTACAAACTGTGTGAACAAACTGCAATGAGTAGCCACAGTTTGTAGAGGAAAAGAAACAGGAATCCTCCAAAAAGAGATTGGACAGTGTCCAGTTGGCGTGGTAAAACAGAGAGCCAGTGCCTTGAGCGATGAAGTTACAAGCAAGACGGGTAGACATTCAATATTGTAGAAGTAGGTATGGTATAAACAGATGTTGATCCTGGCTATATACTTAGTCCATCTAAAAAGTACTATGATAAGTACAATTCACTGGTGGTTTGGATGGTTCCGAACATGTACAGGATCAAAACCAGCCAAAACAAAAATTGGCAAAGGTGAAGTTACCAAGCGAGAGGAATCACACACACTTGAATTGGGTGAGCTTATATTACTGTAAACCTAAGATGCGTTTACATCTGGAAATAACGACCCGCAACGGAAAGTTGCTCTCAATACGAAAAAACAAATGTGCAGGGGATCAAAGGGGAAATAATTTAACGACCTGTCAACTCATGCCCCAAAAGACAATAAGAAACACACGAAGAGAAGACCAGGTCTGAGATGGTGGGGTGTCCAGAATGGTGAACGTGGATCACAAGGGAAAATGTGTGAAAGAAAAATTTATTTAAGTATAAACTAGGCCAAAAAGAACCATCAGACCACCCATGTGGCGGTATATCATCATATGGGATACATTTAAGTGGTCGCCCCATAAACCGCCTGTATCGTCAAATGACGGCGCAGGCGAAAGCAGCGCCACATTTCGGCCCAGTCATACTCAAAGTAATCTGGAAAAAGTGCAGTGCTCTAGAAAAAGTGCTCGCTAAAATTGACTCCCTAAACTGAGGAAAATGTGTAGGTGTCAAGATTAAAAGGTGCGCCTCGGTAGTAAGTGAGTGAAACTACATAGTTGCGCTGTGTAAAGTTGTCTGGTCGACTAGTTTCAGCTAAAAAGAGTGTTTACTCTAGCTTTCATCAGGACCTATAGGAAAATATGCTACTGCAACTCAAAGAAAGGGGTGTACAACCATGATTGGGAAAGAAATACAACCATATCTTGCAGTGTACTTTCGAAACTCATGTATCACCCCAATATGTGGAACCTCAGTTTCCAATGATGACAGGAAAGGCTCTTCTCCCTGTCAAAAAAACCAGAAAATACGATGTATTTATATTCACACAAGAAAACTCATAACCCAGCAGACACCATCTAAACAAAGACCACCTTGCAAGAACAATTTTGCGTTCTATACATTAATTAAGCATATTAGCTAAATCACAAGGAGGCATTTCCTCCTAGTGATACTCACCCAGCTTTGTGTGGGTGAAGACCTCACCTCACCCGGCAACCGCTCGGGAAATTGAGGCCCCGCTCTGGTGTGTAAAGAAAAAAGAGGGCACAGTAAGTGCACAATCCCACTGTGTCCAGCCTAATCGCTATGTACACATATAACCCAATGGGAGTGTGATAGTCTCCCCTCTGACCTGTCACAAACGCCCCTACCAGTCTCCCAAAATAGATTACTGATAGTGAATAGATACTTTAAATGGGAGATCTAAGGTAGTAGTAATATTATTACAGTGGTAACACAGTGACTGTTATGGTGTATAGCACTAGATTCTATGGTATAAGTATAAGACTGCCGTCATCCAAAAGTAGACCCGAGTCTGGGAAATATGCTTGAAAGGAACTATAAATGTCATTAAACGTAGCAGCGAAACGTCAATAAACAACTTAACCGATTTTAAGTCAAAACGCCTCTATGAGGGTAGTCTCCAAACCAGTCTCAACTCGCACTGACCACTCTGCTTGTAGATACTGTTCAACAGGGAATACTATTCAGCATACTGGCTCAACTCACCTATCCGTCGGTGCCCCGCGTGTAAAAACGAGCGGAAGGGAAGGCACCGACGGGTTCACCTGATCCGTTTAAGTAACAGGGCTTGATTGACTCTTCAGCCAATAGAAGCATTTGGCATTATCATGTGGAACCGAGTCGGCACAGGGGGTACTTACCCGCTTAACCAGGAGGCCGAGCTCCAAGAGTGCCGACTGGCTTGATCGGTCATTTCCGGCACTGATTTCACCGCGCATGTGCAGAGGTGCTCAGCGGCACCGCTGAAAGAACACTCTATCTTCGCGCATGCGCACATCTGACTTGAAACGCCGAGAGGCTTTCTGCTAATAAGTGTAAAACACCAATGTTCTATGTAGCGCAACAGTATTACATGCCTATGTTGTACATGTGCTTGGACTTGAGGCAAACCAATGTTGAAACCCAAGGCAAGAGGAGATACTTGGCAAGGAGTAAAAGATAGAGGAACTCATTCCTGTCTTATACTACAAACTGTGTGAACAAACTGCAATGAGTAGCCACAGTTTGTAGAGGAAAAGAAACAGGAATCCTCCAAAAAGAGATTGGACAGTGTCCAGTTGGCGTGGTAAAACAGAGAGCCAGTGCCTTGAGCGATGAAGTTACAAGCAAGACGGGTAGACATTCAATATTGTAGAAGTAGGTATGGTATAAACAGATGTTGATCCTGGCTATATACTTAGTCCATCTAAAAAGTACTATGATAAGTACAATTCACTGGTGGTTTGGATGGTTCCGAACATGTACAGGATCAAAACCAGCCAAAACAAAAATTGGCAAAGGTGAAGTTACCAAGCGAGAGGAATCACACACACTTGAATTGGGTGAGCTTATATTACTGTAAACCTAAGATGCGTTTACATCTGGAAATAACGACCCGCAACGGAAAGTTGCTCTCAATACGAAAAAACAAATGTGCAGGGGATCAAAGGGGAAATAATTTAACGACCTGTCAACTCATGCCCCAAAAGACAATAAGAAACACACGAAGAGAAGACCAGGTCTGAGATGGTGGGGTGTCCAGAATGGTGAACGTGGATCACAAGGGAAAATGTGTGAAAGAAAAATTTATTTAAGTATAAACTAGGCCAAAAAGAACCATCAGACCACCCATGTGGCGGTATATCATCATATGGGATACATTTAAGTGGTCGCCCCATAAACCGCCTGTATCGTCAAATGACGGCGCAGGCGAAAGCAGCGCCACATTTCGGCCCAGTCATACTCAAAGTAATCTGGAAAAAGTGCAGTGCTCTAGAAAAAGTGCTCGCTAAAATTGACTCCCTAAACTGAGGAAAATGTGTAGGTGTCAAGATTAAAAGGTGCGCCTCGGTAGTAAGTGAGTGAAACTACATAGTTGCGCTGTGTAAAGTGGTCTGGTCGACTAGTTTCAGCTAAAAAGAGTGTTTACTCTAGCTTTCATCAGGACCTATAGGAAAATATGCTACTGCAACTCAAAGAAAGGGGTGTACAACCATGATTGGGAAAGAAATACAACCATATCTTGCAGTGTACTTTCGAAACTCATGTATCACCCCAACATGTGGAACCTCAGTTTCCAATGATGACAGGAAAGGCTCTTCTCCCTGTCAAAAAAACCAGAAAATACGATGTATTTATATTCACACAAGAAAACTCATAACCCAGCAGACACCATCTAAACAAAGACCACCTTGCAAGAACAATTTTGCGTTCTATACATTAATTAAGCATATTAGCTAAATCACAAGGAGGCATTTCCTCCTAGTGATACTCACCCAGCTTTGTGTGGGTGAAGACCTCACCTCACCCGGCAAATGCTCGGGAAATTGAGGCCCCGCTCTGGTGTGTAAAGAAAAAAGAGGGCACAGTAAGTGCACAATCCCACTGTGTCCAGCCTAATCCCTATGTACACATATAACCCAATGGGAGTGTGATAGTCTCCCCTCTGACCTGTCACAAACGCCCCTACCAGTCTCCCAAAATAGATTACTGATAGTGAATAGATACTTTAAATGGGAGATCTAAGGTAGTAGTAATATTATTACAGTGGTAACACAGTGACTGTTATGGTGTATAGCACTAGATTCTATGGTATAAGTATAAGACTGCCGTCATCCAAAAGTAGACCCGAGTCTGGGAAATATGCTTGAAAGGAACTATAAATGTCATTAAACGTAGCAGCGAAACGTCAATAAACAACTTAACCGATTTTAAGTCAAAACGCCTCTATGAGGGTAGTCTCCAAACCAGTCTCAACTCGCACTGACCACTCTGCTTGTAGATACTGTTCAACAGGGAATACTATTCAGCATACTGGCTCAACTCACCTATCCTTCGGTGCCCCGCGTGTAAAAACGAGCGGAAGGGAAGGCACCGACGGGTTCACCTGATCCGTTTAAGTAACAGGGCTTGATTGACTCTTCAGCCAATAGAAGCATTTGGCATTATCATGTGGAACCGAGTCGGCACAGGGGGTACTTACCCGCTTAACCAGGAGGCCGAGCTCCAAGAGTGCCGACTGGCTTGATCGGTCATTTCCGGCACTGATTTCACCGCGCATGTGCAGAGGTGCTCAGGGGCACCGCTGAAAGAACACTCTATCTTCGCGCATGCGCACATCTGACTCGAAACGCCGAGAGGCTTTCTGCTAATAAGTGTAAAACACCAATGTTCTATGTAGCGCAACAGTATTACATGCCTATGTTGTACATGTGCTTGGACTTGAGGCAAACCAATGTTGAAACCCAATGCAAGAGGAGATACTTGGCAAGGAGTAAAAGATAGAGGAACTCATTCCTGTCTTATACTACAAACTGTGTGAACAAACTGCAATGAGTAGCCACAGTTTGTAGAGGAAAAGAAACAGGAATCCTCCAAAAAGAGATTGGACAGTGTCCAGTTGGCGTGGTAAAACAGAGAGCCAGTGCTTTGAGCGATGAAGTTACAAGCAAGACGGGTAGACATTCAATATTGTAGAAGTAGGTATGGTATAAACAGATGTTGATCCTGGCTATATACTTAGTCCATCTAAAAAGTACTATGATAAGTACAATTCACTGGTGGTTTGGATGGTTCCGAACATGTACAGGATCAAAACCAGCCAAAACAAAAATTGGCAAAGGTGATGTTACCAAGCGAGAGGAATCACACACACTTGAATTGGGTGAGCTTATATTACTGTAAACCTAAGATGCGTTTACATCTGGAAATAACGACCCGCAACGGAAAGTTGCTCTCAATACGAAAAAACAAATGTGCAGGGGGTCAAAGGGGAAATAATTTAACGACCTGTCAACTCATGCCCCAAAAGACAATAAGAAACACACGAAGAGAAGACCAGGTCTGAGATGGTGGGGTGTCCAGAATGGTGAAGGTGGATCACAAGGGAAAATGTGTGAAAGAAAAATTTATTTAAGTATAAACTAGGCCAAAAAGAACCATCAGACCACCCATGTGGCGGTATATCATCATATGGGATACATTTAAGTGGTCGCCCCATAAACCGCCTGTATCGTCAAATGACGGCGCATGCGAAAGCAGCGCCACATTTCGGCCCAGTCATACTCAAAGTAATCTAGAAAAAGTGCAGTGCTCTAGAAAAAGTGCTCGCTAAAATTGACTCCCTAAACTGAGGAAAATGTGTAGGTGTCAAGATTAAAAGGTGCGCCTCGGTAGTAAGTGAGTGAAACTACATAGTTGCGCTGTGTAAAGTGGTCTGGTCGACTAGTTTCAGCTAAAAAGAGTGTTTACTCTAGCTTTCATCAGGACCTATAGGAAAATATGCTACTGCAACTCAAAGAAAGGGGTGTACAACCATGATTGGGAAAGAAATACAACCATATCTTGCAGTGTACTTTCGAAACTCATGTATCACCCCAACATGTGGAACCTCAGTTTCCAATGATGACAGGAAAGGCTCTTCTCCCTGTCAAAAAAAACAGAAAATACGATGTATTTATATTCACACAAGAAAACTCATAACCCAGCAGACACCATCTAAACAAAGACCACCTTGCAAGAACAATGTTGCGTTCTATACATTAATTAAGCATATTAGCTAAATCACAAGGAGGCATTTCCTCCTAGTGATACTCACCCAGCTTTGTGGGGGTGAAGACCTCACCTCACCCGGCAACCGCTCGGGAAATTGAGGCCCCGCTCTGGTGTGTAAAGAAAAAAGAGGGCACAGTAAGTGCACAATCCCACTGTGTCCAGCCTAATCGCTATGTACACATATAACCCAATGGGAGTGTGATAGTCTCCCCTCTGACCTGTCACAAACGCCCCTACCAGTCTCCCAAAATAGATTACTGATAGTGAATAGATACTTTAAATGGGAGATCTAAGGTAGTAGTAATATTATTACAGTGGTAACACAGTCACCGTTATGGTGTATAGCACTAGATTCTATGGTATAAGTATAAGACTGCCGTCATCCAAAAGTAGACCCGAGTCTGGGAAATATGCTTGAAAGGAACTATAAACTGTGGCTACTCATTGCAGTTTGTTCACACAGTTTGTAGTATAAGACAGGAATGAGTTCCTCTATCTTTTACTCCTTGCCAAGTATCTCCTCTTGCCTTGGGTTTCAACATTGGTTTGCCTCAAGTCCAAGCACATGTACAACATAGGCATGTAATACTGTTGCGCTACATAGAACATTGGTGTTTTACACTTATTAGCAGAAAGCCTCTCGGTGTTTCAAGTCAGATGTGCGCATGCGCGAAGATAGAGTGTTCTTTCAGCTGTGCCCCTGAGCACCTCTGCACATGCGCGGTGAAATCAGTGCCGGAAATGACCGATCAAGCCAGTCGGCACTCTTGGAGCTCGGCCTCCTGGTTAAGCGGGTAAGTACCCCCTGTGCCGACTCGGTTCCACATGATAATACCAAATGCTTCTATTGGCTGAAGAGTCAATCAAGCCCTGTTACTTAAACGGATCAGGTGAACCCGTCGGTGCCTTCCCTTCCGCTCGTTTTTACACGCGGGGCACCGACGGATAGGTGAGTTGAGCCAGTATGCTGAATAGTATTCCCTGTTGAACAGTATCTACAAGCAGAGTGGTCAGTGCGAGTTGAGACTGGTTTGGAGACTACCCTCATAGAGGCGTTTTGACTTAAAATCGGTTAAGTTGTTTATTGACGTTTCGCTGCTACGTTTAATGACATTTATAGTTCCTTTCAAGCATATTTCCCAGACTCGGGTCTACTTTTGGATGACGGCGGTCTTATACTTATACCATAGAATCTAGTGCTATACACCATAACAGTCACTGTGTTACCACTGTAATAATATTACTACTACCTTAGATCTCCCATTTAAAGTATCTATTCACTATCAGTAATCTATTTTGGGAGACTGGTAGGGGCGTTTGTGACAGGTCAGAGGGGAGAGTATCACACTCCCATTGGGTTATATGTGTACATAGCGATTAGGCTGGACACAGTGGGATTGTGCACTTACTGTGCCCTCTTTTTTCTTTACACACCAGAGCGGGGCCTCAATTTCCCGAGCGGTTGCCGGGTGAGGTGAGGTCTTCACCCACACAAAGCTGGGTGAGTATCACTAGGAGGCAATGCCTCTTTGTGATTTAGCTAATATGCTTAATTAATGTATAGAACGCAAAATTGTTCTTGCAAGGTGGTCTTTGTTTAGATGGTGTCTGCTGGGTTATGAGTTTTCTTGTGTGAATATAAATACATCGTATTTTCTGGTTTTTTTGACAGGGAGAAGAGCTTTTCCTGTCATCATTGGAAACTGAGGTTCCACATGTTGGGGTGATACATGAGTTTCGAAAGTACACTGCAAGATATGGTTGTATTTCTTTCCCAATCATGGTTGGACACCCCTTTCTTTGAGTTGCAGTAGCATATTTTCCTATAGGTCCTGATGAAAGCTAGAGTAAACACTCTTTTTAGCTGAAACTAGTCGACCAGACCACTTTACACAGCGCAACTATGTAGTTTCACTCACTTACTACCGAGGCACACCTTTTAATCTTGACACCTACACATTTTCCTCAGTTTAGGGAGTCAATTTTAGCGAGCACTTTTTCTAGAGCACTGCACTTTTTCCAGATTACTTTGAGTATGACTGGGCCGAAATGTGGCGCTGCTTTCGCCTGCGCCGTCATTTGACGATACAGGCGGTTTATGGGGCGACCACTTAAATGTATCCCATATGATGATATACCGCCACATGGGTGGTCTGATGGTTCTTTTTGGCCTAGTTTATACTTAAATAAATTTTTCTTTCACACATTTTCCCTTGTGATCCACGTTCACCATTCTGGACACCCCACCATCTCAGACCTGGTCTTCTCTTCGTGTGTTTCTTATTGTCTTTTGGGGCATGAGTTGACAGGTCGTTAAATTATTTCCCCTTTGACCCCCTGCACATTTGTTTTTTCGTATTGAGAGCAACTTTCCTTTGCGGGTCGTTATTTCCAGATGTAAACGCATCTTAGGTTTACAGTAATATAAGCTCACCCAATTCAAGTGTGTGTGATTCCTCTCGCTTGGTAACTTCACCTTTGCCAATTTTTGTTTTGGCTGGTTTTGATCCTGTACATGTTCGGAACCATCCAAACCACCAGTGAATTGTACTTATCATAGTACTTTTTAGATGGACTAAGTATATAGCCAGGATCAACATCTGTTTATACCATACCTACTTCTACAATATTGAATGTCTACCCGTCTTGCTTGTAACTTCATCGCTCAAAGCCCTGGCTCTCTGTTTTACCACGCCAACTGGACACTGTCCAATCTCTTTTTGGAGGATTCCTGTTTCTTTTCCTCTACAAACTGTGGCTACTCATTGCAGTTTGTTCACACAGTTTGTAGTATAAGACAGGAATGAGTTCCTCTATCTTTTACTCCTTGCCAAGTATCTCCTCTTGCCTTGGGTTTCAACATTGGTTTGCCTCAAGTCCAAGCACATGTACAACATAGGCATGTAATACTGTTGAGCTACATAGAACATTGGTGTTTTACACTTATTAGCAGAAAGCCTCTCGGCGTTTCAAGTCAGATGTGCGCATGCGCGAAGATAGAGTGTTCTTTCATCGGTGCCCCTGAGCACCTCTGCACATGCGCGGTGAAATCAGTGCCGGAAATGACCGATCAAGCCAGTCGGCACTCTTGGAGCTCGGCCTCCTGGTTAAGCGGGTAAGTACCCCCTGTGCCGACTCGGTTCCACATGATAATGCCAAATGCTTCTATTGGCTGAAGAGTCAATCAAGCCCTGTTACTTAAACGGATCAGGTGAACCCGTCGGTGCCTTCCCTTCCGCTCGTTTTTACACGCGGGGCACCGACGGATAGGTGAGTTGAGCCAGTATGCTGAATAGTATTCCCTGTTGAACAGTATCTACAAGCAGAGTGGTCAGTGCGAGTTGAGACTGGTTTGGAGACTACCCTCATAGAGGCGTTTTGACTTAAAATCGGTTAAGTTGTTTATTGACGTTTCGCTGCTACGTTTAATGACATTTATAGTTCCTTTCAAGCATATTTCCCAGACTCGGGTCTACTTTTGGATGACGGCAGTCTTATACTTATACCATAGAATCTAGTGCTATACACCATAACAGTCACTGTGTTACCACTGTAATAATATTACTACTACCTTAGATCTCCCATTTAAAGTATCTATTCACTATCAGTAATCTATTTTGGGAGACTGGTAGGGGCGTTTGTGACAGGTCAGAGGGGAGACTATCACACTCCCATTGGGTTATATGTGTACATAGCGATTAGGCTGGACACAGTGGGATTGTGCACTTACTGTGCCCTCTTTTTTCTTTACACACCAGAGCGGGGCCTCAATTTCCCGAGCGGTTGCCGGGTGAGGTGAGGTCTTCACCCACACAAAGCTGGGTGAGTATCACTAGGAGGAAATGCCTCCTTGTTATTTAGCTAATATGCTTAATTAATGTATAGAACGCAAAATTGTTCTTGCAATGTGGTCTTTGTTTAGATGGTGTCTGCTGGGTTATGAGTTTTCTTGTGTGAATATAAATACATCGTATTTTCTGGTTTTTTTGACAGGGAGAAGAGCCTTTCCTGTCATCATTGGAAACTGAGGTTCCACATGTTGGGGTGATACATGAGTTTCGAAAGTACACTGCAAGATATGGTTGTATTTCTTTCCCAATCATGGTTGTACACCCCTTTCTTTGAGTTGCAGTAGCATATTTTCCTATAGGTCCTGATGAAAGCTAGAGTAAACACTCTTTTTAGCTGAAACTAGTCGACCAGACCACTTTACACAGCGCAACTATGTAGTTTCACTCACTTACTACCGAGGCGCACCTTTTAATCTTGACACCTACACATTTTCCTCAGTTTAGGGAGTCAATTTTAGCGAGCACTTTTTCTAGAGCACTGCACTTTTTCCAGATTACTTTGAGTATGACTGGGCCGAAATGTGGCGCTGCTTTCGCCTGCGCCGTCATTTGACGATACAGGCGGTTTATGGGGCGACCACTTAAATGTATCCCATATGATGATATACCGCCACATGGGTGGTCTGAGGGTTCTTTTTGGCCTAGTTTATACTTAAATAAATTTTTCTTTCACACATTTTCCCTTGTGATCCACGTTCACCATTCTGGACACCCCACCATCTCAGACCTGGTCTTCTCTTCGTGTGTTTCTTATTGTCTTTTGGGGCATGAGTTGACAGGTCGTTAAATTATTTCCCCTTTGACCCCCTGCACATTTGTTTTTTCGTAGGCACAGGGGAATACAAACAAGTCTGGGCAAGAAAGCAAGTACAGGCACAGGGGAATAAAAACAAGTCTCGGCAAGAAAGCAAGTTAGGCACAGGGCAAAAAACAAGTCTGGGCAAGAAAGCAAGCTAGGCACAGGGGAAAAATACAAGATTAGGCAAAAACAATGCAGACAGAGCCGTGCAGCAGCGTGGGGAGCAACCTGCCTGCGAGCAGGGTCAAAGGTCGCTCCCCAGAGGTCATCGGCACTGCAATTGAGCTGCCACGTAGTAAAGCTTGTATTTTTGTGCACCTAATCCGCCATGTTCCATGGAGGCATATAATTTACTAAGCACCACCCTCTTGCAGCCGGACTCCCAAACTAGATCTGAGAGAATAGATTTCACCTCTTTGAACCAGATCTGAAAGAATAGATTTCATCTCTCTGAAGAAGCGCCTGGGAGGCTGACTGGGACGGCTGAGAAATAATACAATAGTCTAGGCAGTACCAGCATTTTGGCTATCGCCCCCCCCACCCATCGGCAACAGTGGTAGGGAGTACCAGAGCACTAAGGAGAGGCACATGGAGACTACAACCACCCGCTGGTTTCCTTGTATAAGATCGTCTTTGGAGTGGTAGATGTTCACTCCCAGTTAGCGGAAGGTGTAAGGCTGCCATTCCATCACCAAGTTAGGCAATTCCTCCCACTTTCCCGGAGTACGTTTTTGCAATGGGAACAGGCCAGTTTTTGCCCAGACATCTAATACCTCCATCACATGTGGGAAGTTTCTACCTGCATCCCTGAGATACAACAGTGTAGCATCCACGTACAGTGAGATGATTCCCAGGAGTTACCACTCAAAATCCAAAATTAAATGTCTTGTAGGTGGAGGAGGCCAGCGTGGAGCTCCATAGCCAGGGGAAAAATGATTGGCGACAGCGAAAATCCCTGACTGGTGCCACTGTGTAACTTGAATGCAGCAGAGATCTCTCTGCCTGTACGCACCGGGCCATTGGAAGAGTATAAAGTAATGCTATCCATTGTATTATCTCCTAGCCAAATCCGATTCTCTTCAGCACTTCCATCAGGTAGGGCCACCCCAAGGTGTCAAAGGCCTTCTCAATATCAAGAGTGAGAGCCAGGCATGGTACGGTCACCTGCGAGTTTTCTTTCATCAGCCTGAAGAAGCAACTTAGATTTAAGAATGTGTTTTTTCCTGGAATGAAACCGTTCTGGTTTCGGTGTAACGACAGCGTAGTAGGCTATTTGCAATGACCTTCTCTAGGATCTTGTAGTCCGTTTTTAGTAGGGAAAGCCTTCTATATGACTGCCCGCATATCCAGTGGGTCTTTGCCTGGCTTGGGTAGGACTACAATCATTGCTTCCCACAGGGAGGCTGGAAGGACACCCTCATCTCTTGCCCATTTGAACATCTTGTGTAGTTTGGTGCAAGGGTCGTGCCATATAGGGAGCAAAATTCCACTGGGGATCCATCCAACCCGGAGATTTGTTGCATGCTAACTGGTCAATTGTGGGACATATCTCCTCTATGGATAGCATCTTGTGCAAGGTGTGGCACTGTAGGGGGTCAAGGCGTAGGATAGGTAGTTTATCGAGGAACTCCTGCTAGATGGGCCTTCATGTTTTACATCCGCTTTGTAGAATGAGGTTTAGTAAATCAAAGAAGAATCGATTAATGTTAGCCTGCATATTCAGCACTTGTCCTGTCAGAGATCTGATAGCATTCAAATGGGTCCTAGAGGACTCTGACCTCAGGAGCCGCGCCAGTATGTGTCTGACCTTATCTCCTTCCATGTGTTGCCTTGCCACATATTCTGTGTAATCTAGTTTCCAGAGTCTAGCAATGACTTCCTGTGTTTCCTTCCAAGGGTGATCACTTTGTCTTCATTCTCTGCGTCAGTCCCTGCACGTACCTCTGCCACTCATATGGCTTGTTCGAGCTCAAGGGTCTGTGTCTGCAGTGTGTGCTTTTCCCCTGTATAATATTGTGATGCACACACCCATGTGACTACTTTAAATGCATCCCATTTGACCTCTGCATCGGTGGCGGTTCCCTCATTTTTGATGAAGTAATTAGTGACATGTGTGCCTAAGATATCGAAAATGTGGTCTTGTATTGCCAGCATGTTTAGTTTCCAGGTGGGCGCTGGTGCCCACAGTGCACCCCATTGCAACTTCATCTTAAGGGGATTGTGATTGGAGAGTGTGTGGCCCTGGTATTCAGTGGTTACAACCTGGGATGCAATGTTGGAGTTGCATAAGAATAAGCCTACTCTGGTGTGCAGCTAGTGGACTGGGCAGAAAAATAAGTATTCCCTTGTGTCAGGATGCATAGCATGCCAAATGCCATGGATTTGTCTGTGTGTAAGCCACTCTCTTTGGGCATGTGTTCTGGTTGCTAGTGTTCCCTGTAGGGGAGGGCATGATCTGTCTAAAGTGATTTAATGTGTAGCATTGAAATCCTCACCTCGTATACTAGGTGTCGTCAGGTTGTGTATCATCGTGGTGGTGAGACTTGTTCGGAACTGTATCTGGTTGTTGTTAGGTGCATAAAGCATCAGTAAAGTAATTGGAGCACCGTCCAGTGTCCCCTCCATCACTACATATCTGCACTCGCTATATACCACAGTGTTGCTAATCATCATATCATCAGCTGTACCCCTGGAGCCAACCAGATGAGGACTCTCCTAGCATATCCCTAGTAGGAGGTGCCAGTAATTTGGTCTCTCCATCTCCTCTGCACTTTACAGAGTTCTGTGGAGGTCATGTGTGTTTCCTGTAAATAAGTGATGTGTGCCTGTCTGCGCCTCAGGTTGGAATATTTCAAATGAAGCCATCTGGGCATGGCCATCCCTCGAACATTCCAGTTGATAACATTATATGTAGGCAAGAGTGTGAGGGTTGTGCGGCCATAATGTGTCTCCAAGCCAACTCATATCTCCCCCTGTGGCCGATCCACTGCGGTCCCCAAGTAGTTCCATCTCCCATGTGACTCATGCAACATGTTGCTACAGCTCCACAGAAATTAAACTCAGCACAAAATCATCAACTTCTACTCCCTGGTCAGGGCAGCAACAAACCCGCAACCAAATATAAACCATAACAGGAGTTCAAATAACGTGCTCCATCTGGACTCAGGGGGTCTCGGCAGTAGGAAGGAACAAGTTATTAATACATGGATGTTCTCCAGGGCAAGGGCTAGTTCACGTTCTGGAAAGGCGGCCTCTGGGTTAGTGGACGATGGAAACAGGCTATGCCATGACTCCAGCTCCACCACAGCCTTACCACGCTCGGGCGCCGCCTGTTCGCTCATGGATTTAGTTCTGGGTGGTCTGCACGATTGCTACTTGTTTGCAATTGTCTCTTGTCTCCCTCCAATTGTGTATCACGGGGTGTTGGAGACACCCTCTCCGACTCCAACCACTTCCGGACATCTGCCGGTGACATCCAAAAAAGCATGGTGGTGTTATTAGAGAGTAGTTCAGTGCTAGTAGACATAAGGTCTGCTTAACTGGCATGAAGGATCCTCTGAGTCTTTGAACTTCCACAGTGTAATTTGAGTAAATGTTCACCGACCCACTTTCGACCCACCAAGGGCCCTTAGTTCTCCTAATTTGTAGGATGTGGTTGTGATCCCAGTAATTAAACAGGGGCAACACCACTATCCTAGACGGACAGCCAGGGGTAGAGGAGTGCTGCGGGGACCCTGTGGGTTCTTTCCACTGAAAAGAAAGTGGATCTTTTACCAAATGCAGAAGCCAGTCTCCAAGGAGCAGTTCCATAGAGGGGCCTTCATCCCCTTCTGGAAGGCCCACAAGTCAAATGTTGTTCTGGTGTGACTGGCCCTTCCCATCTTTGGCTCTGTCACGCAGGTGTAAAACTTCTCTTTGCAGCGCTTTAATATGGGACTGCATCTCTACCTGTGTAGGGCCCTTTCCAGCTAAGGTTGACATGTTCGCCTCCACCCTATCTCTGAGCTTAGCTTAGTCAGCTTGTAATAACCCCATACCAACCACTAATGCATCTGATTTAGGTTCCAGGCTGGTTCTCAAGTCTTTAATGACCACTAGAAGTTCATGAAAGCATTCTCCCTGTTTCTTGAGGCAGACAGGGAGGCGTTTCACACCAGCCCAGTTTGGGGTGGTGTCAGGTGGGAGTCACCTCTCTCCTCCCTGCCACTCTCAGAAGATTATTGGTTTACCATCTTTATGATGAAGTGAGGGACGTTGGTACTGAGTTAACAGGGACACCATGACAGGCCGGTCTCTGTTCGTGGGGCCGGTGCCCCAGCCCGCGGCTCAGTTCCACATGGAGTGCCGCCCCTGATGCCTTGGATCTGATGACACACCTCAGAGGCTCGAACCACGGCAGAGGAGTCCGTTGGAGGCCCTTAGTTGCAGCCAGTAGGGTGTACGGCCTGTGCAGGCCCTGTCCCGGCCCTATCTTGGCCATGCCTCCTTATTGCACACTCCTTAATGGCCAACTTATCTTATCAAGACAAATTGTACTTCTGATGACATCTGAGATGCAACAGATAATGCAAAAAAGTTACACTGTAGTAAAAGAGATCACATCACTCTCCTTGAAAAGGAGCTTATCAAAACAAACATTGGCAAAGCCAATAGGTCTTGCCTATGCAAGACATATTGGTTTAGCCATGTTGTACACCGTGCAGCTGCTGTTCAACATGACTAAAAGTTAGCGGTGGAAAGGAGAGTGGCGTGGGGTAGAGTGGAGTGTTATGGAGTGGCATGGAGTGACATAGAGTGGCAATGAGTGGAGTTGAGTAGCATGGAGTTAAGTGAAATGGAGTGTCATGGAGTGGCATAGAGTGGAGTGGCGTAGAGTGTTGTAGAGTGTTGTGTAGGGAGTAGAGTGTTGTAGAGTGTTAGATTTGGGGGTCTCTGGTTGGCACAGGTATGCACTTGTGACAAACAGGGACCCTCTCCTCTAGTAAGGGCAAGGGACTTACTCCTTAAAAAAAAACCTGCTCACCCTCTAGGTAGTGTGGCGCGAGCAGACTAGGCTAATCTTCAGGGCGTTAGTTGAGTTAAGTATTTATGACCACATACAGTAATAACACTGACCCACCACAAATGGACACTAGGCTGTGCTTTATAAAAATATGTTTGCTTTATATAAATATAGGCAACTCTTATGCAGACATATTACAAGACCATAAATAACGTGTTATCTCTGATGCACACAATACTGTTATATTAAAAAGAGTTTTCTTGTAAATAGCTTTGGGCTCAGGTTCACGCAGTTCTTAATCCCGGGGATGGCCCTCTGCTGCTGACAAGGCGAAAGAATTGTTATCAATAAAGCAGACCCTCTGGTCCACTGCGGGCACCCGGTGGTGCGATGCGCATAGAAAGTAGCTGACTTCTTGGGGGGGAATGCGGGCAAAAGGAAGGATCGTGCAGTTCTTAATCCCGGGGATGGCCCTCTGCTGCTGACAAGGCGAAAGAATTGTTATCAATAAAGCAGACCCTCTGGTCCACTGCAGGCACCCGGTGGTGCGATGCGCATAGAAAGTACCTGACTTCTTGGGGGGGAGTGCGGGCAAAAGGAGACGTTCCTCGGAAGCTTCTGTAGGGAGATCCTGCTGTAGGGAGCCTCCGTGGTGCAGGGCGTCCCAGCGGGACTTCGGGAGGCGCTGCGGAGGGTTTGAGTCATAGGCGATCCTCTGTAACAAGCCCAGGTCCTCAGAGGCGGCAATGCAGCACTCAACGTGCGGGGCGGCCTCGGGGAGTGTCACACGGTACGGGGTGGTGCGCTTTAAGCTTTACGCACCGTACCCTTGCAGAGTCAACACAAAGGCTGGATTTTATTTAGGCGGCGTACGAGCCGTATCTTCTCTTGCGGGCAGAATTCCCGGGGCGGCAGTGCGGCACGTAGCGGCCCAGTACGTCTCGTACCGGGCGGCTTCTCTTGTGCGGCGCGGCCCCGGGATGCGGAGACACAGTGTGCTGGAGTACGCTTCAAGCATACGCGGCATAGAGGCACAGTGCAATTGAGTACGCTTCAAGCGTATGCGGCGTAGAGGCACAGTGTGATTGAGTACGCTTCAAGCGTACGTGGCGTACCTTGCTGGGCGCTTGCGAAGGTCGCGGCGGCTGTCAGCGGTGCGGTGCGGCTCCGGCCGGGAAGAGGTCAAAGGCGAGGCAGGTGCTGGGCGGCCCTGGGTTGACAGTGTGACTACGGCTGTGGTCAGCGGGGGCACACGGGGTCGGACGGCAACGGCACAGACTCGGGGACACTTCAGGGCCAAAATCAAGATTTGTGAGGCACACAGTGACGGCGTCTTAGCGGCATGAGCGTAGGCAGCCCAGCAGCTCGTTGTTGAAAGGGGGGAAAGAGTCCAATGGTCCTGGGGCTCAGTTCAGGGGACACAACAACAAAAAGAGAGGCAGGGAGAAATAAGGAACCACTATTAGTCCCCGGTTTAAGTATAAGCAAACAAGAAAAGAGTGTGCCTGGCATCAAGGGCGTGAGTTATTTTCCGGCGCTTAACTGAACCTCCATTCGCAGCGCTATCTTTAAGATAAGTACCATCTAGCCTGTTTCTTTACTCGAGTATGTCTTTTCCATTTTCCAACCACAAAGGGTGTGCCAAATACGCTACCACCCCCCTCCCGTGACCCATGGTGACGATCGCATTTACCATACAAGTGAGACATTTTAATTCGATTGTTCTTAAAAACTACTATACCCGATGCAGGGTCACAGACCTTTGGTCCATTAATCCTGACGAGGAACACGCGCTTCCCTTTTAACCTGGCTACCAGTTCACTTGTAGCCCACCACACTCCCTAGAACTAGTATATTCACCCCATGAACAGAGGTTGGTGATAACTATAGGGTCAAACTACAACCCACTGTCCTCCGACTACAACTGGAGCACTACCAGAATATCTATAAGACCCAGACTGATTTTTAATTGCTGTCCTGTCTTATATGTTTGTCCATGTCCCCTTTCTTACACAGGTGCAGTAACTTTAAATCGGTAAGCCTCCTAAACCAGGAGTAACCGGGAAGGAGCAAGCTCTCCTCCATTGCACTTTTTTTCACTTTTCACATTCACGTCCCTAGGTCAGGGTGAGCCTTAGGGTGCTCATACCGCCGGGGTTTAGTCCACTTTTTATGTCCTGACGAATGCCTGGTAAACTTACACCGTTTTAAGGCAGAAACATGTTGACTGACAGTAGAAGTTTCTGGAAATAACCAAACAATTAATTTTGGACTATTTTCCAACACTATATTTGAATTATGTCCCAGTGATCAAGTAATAAATAATTTTTGATACACCTAAGACATTTTTATCTTTCATCACCACTAATTAGTCTCACTTCACGCCTTCACTCACACAAAAAAACCTGCTCCGCAGTAGACCTGGCATCGCAGCACACGGGAGAGGCACTCAGCCTCTTCAGTGGGGCCCGATGATGAAGCATGTCATCAACCAGGTTGATGAGTGAGGGCTTTCCTAACTGACCTGAGTGAGGCCAGTTGTACTTTTCGTTGCTCCAAGTGTGGTCCTCTGTGTACCATAGAACACTCTTCTCTTGTTTGCTCAGTTCAAGGGGCCAGCTCTCTTCCAGGCCGTTGGAGATTGGTTTTGCAGCACAAGTTCTTTAGAGATAAGTAAAGCAAGTCTTTAGAAAGGGGTTTCTTCCTCTCCTTTGGCAGCAAGGCAACCACTGCGGGCCAGTCCCCCAGGATAGGGACAGTCTTCCTCCTTCAGCTTTTCCCGGTTCCTCCTCCTCAGGCAGGAAGCAGGATCTAATGTTTAGGAGCAGGGCTCCTACTTTTATACACTGTTTATTTTGTCTTTGCAGGCCATGGGGCCTGAGCCTGGTTCAGCCCAGTTTTGGAGCACTTTGTTTTGGAGACTCTTGTTGTTTCTTTCAGGGTGCAGGGCAGAGACATCAGACGCTCCTCAGGAGGTGGAGCCAGCATCGTGGTGGCAGAGCACAGCCCTATTCAGAGTCAAGGGGCACTCCTCCCACCTATCCTGGGGGTAATCCCTCATTCACCACCTGGCAGCCCAGACTGTCTCCTGGAATCCCCCAGCCCTGTCACTCACGGAAACCAGACAGCAGATACACATCCTAGCAGAGGCGGGCTGAAATAGTCAGGCAAGCAAATGCTAACTTTCTAAAAGTGGCCTTTCCAAACACAGGATATTAAAAAAAACTTTACTAAAAAAATAATTTTATTATTCTGAGTTCAAGGCATACTAAACTTGACTTTCTACCATGTTCCCTGAGCCTGCTGGGATTATAGAGTGTAATAATTCCAGCAGCCCATTCTGGCCTATGAGAACAGGTAGCCTTACAATAGTGAAAAACGAAAATGGCTGTACTTCACTATTAGGACATGCCACACACATCAGGGCTTGTCCTATCTTATGCTTACAATGCACCCTGCCCTTGGGCCTACCTTAGGGGTGACTCACATGAAGTGAAGGGAAGGTTTAGGGGCTGGCAAGTGGGTGCACTTGCCCAGCCAGCATGACCGTACCAGACTGCACGCAGGTTCTGCAATGGCAGACCTTAGACACATATTACTAGGCCGCTTCTGTGAGAGGCACAACCAGCCCTGGCACTCCTAGAGCACTTTTCTGGGGACTGACAGTAAACCAAATAAGCCAATCATGGAAACCAATCAATGTATACACTTTTCATAGGGAGAGCATATGCACTTTAGCACTGGTCAGTAGTGGTAAAGTACCCAGAGTCATTAAACCAACAAAAACAGGTCAGAGAGAATATTGGAGGAAGGCAAACAGTTCAGGGATGACACTGCAGAAAGGGCCAAGTCCAACATAGAGTGAAAGGGAGTAGAATGGAGTAGAATGTCGTAGAGTTGAGTGTCGTAGAGTGAAGTAGAGTGTCAGAGTGTTGAGCCCCGTAGAGTGGACTAGAGTGTCAGAGTGGAGTAGAGTATCGTGGCATAGAGTGTTGCAGAGTGGAGTGGCGTAGAGGGCATTGCGTAGAGTGGAGTAGTGTTGTAGAGTAAAGTGGCTTAGAGCAGAGAAGATTGTTGTAGAGTGTAGTGGCACAGAGTGGAGTAGTGTAGTAGAGTGGAATGGCATAGAATGGATTAGAGTGGAGTGTTGTAGAGTGGTGTGGCCTAGAGTGTCGGAGTGGAGTTGTGCAGTGGAGTAGTGTGTGTTAGAATAGAGTAGAGTAAAGTGCCATGGAGTGGCATAGAGGGAGTTGCATAGAGGATCCTAGAGTGGAGACGTATCGTAGAGTGGAATAGAGTGGAGTGTAGTATTATGGAGTAGAGTATTATGGAGTAGAACATTATAGAGTGGGGTATCATGGAGTGGAGTGTGGTGGAGTGTTGTAGAGTGGAGTAGAGTGGCCTAGAGTGAAGTGGCATAAAGTTTAGTGGTGCAGAGTAGTTTGGTGTAGAGTGCATTGGTTTTGAGTAAAGTGGTGTAGAGCGCAGTGATGTAGAGCACAGTGGTGTAGAGTAGAGTGCCACACAGTAGAGTAGAGTAGAGTGGCTTACAGTGGCGTAGAGTGGAGTGGTGCACTATACATTGCAGTGGTGTAGAGTGCAGTAGTGTAGAATAGAAAGGCGCAGGGTGGAGAGGAGTAGAGTGGCATAGGATGCAGTGGCATAAAGTGCAATGGCATAGAGTAGATTGTTTTAGAGCAAAGTGAAGTGGCATAGAGTGGAGTGGTGCAGGGTAGAGTGGAGTGGTACATGGTCAAGTGGAGTGGTTTTGGGTAGAGTAAAGACGTAAAGAGTAGAGTGGTGTATTGTGCAGTGGTGTAGAGTAGAGAGCAGTAGCATGGAGTGCAGTAGTGCAGAGTAGAATAGAGTGGTATAGAGTGCATTGGCATTGAGTACAGTGGTGCAGAGTAGAATATAATAGCTTGGAGTGCTGTGATGTAGAGTGCAATAGCGTAGAGTGGCGTTGTGTGCAAAAGTGTAGAGTACAGTGGCATAGAGTAGAGTAAAATGTAGTGGCATGGAGGTGCAGTGGTGGAGAGTAGTTGGCGTAGAGTTCAGTGGCGTAGATTGCACTGGTTTTAATTAAAGTGGTGTAGAACGCATTGGCCCAGAGTAGAGTGGTGCAGAGTAGAGTAGAGTGGTGTAGAGAGGCACAGTGTAGATTGTGCAGTGGCGTGGAGTGTAGTTGCACAGAGTAAAGTAGACTGGTGTAGAATGCAGTTGCATAGACTGCAGCAGCGCAGAGTAGATTGTTTCAGAGTAAAGTAAAGTGGCCTAGAGTGAAGTGGTGCAGAGTAGAGTATAGTGGCATGGATTAGTGGCGCAGAGTGCACTGCCATAGAGTGGAGTGGTACAGAGTAGAGTGCATTGGCTTAGAGTGCATTGACATATAGTGCAGGGTTGCAGAGCAGAGTAGCGTAGAGTTGAGTGGCTAGAGTGGAGTGGTGCAGAGTAGAGTGGAATGGGGTAGAGTGCATTGGCATAGAGTAAAGTGGTGAAGAGTAGAGTACAGAGACATAGAGTGAAGTGGCGTAGAGCTCAGAGTCATAGAGGGCAGTTGTGTACAGTAAGATTAGAGTGCCTTTGAGTGCAAGAGCATAGAGTGGAGTGGCATAGAGTAGAGTGGCGTAGAGTGGAGTGGTGTAGAGTGCATTGGCATAGAGTGTATTGTCGTAAAGTGCAGTAGAGTGTTGCATAGTAGAGTGCCGTGCCATAGAGTGCGGTGGCACTGAGTAGAGTGGCAGTGAGTTCAGTGGCGGAGAGTGCAGTGTTGCATGGTAGCATGTTGTAGAGTGCATTGGTGTAGAGTAGAGAGGCGTAAAATGCAGAGGTGTAGAGTGCCAAGGCATAGAGTGGTGCAGAGTGGAGTAACGTAGAGAGCAGTGGCATAGAGTACAGTGGTGCAGAGTAGAATAGAGTGGCGTAGGGTTCAATGACGCAGAATACAATAGTGTAGAGTAGAGTGGCACAGAGTGCAGTGGTGTAGAGTGCAATGGCGTAGAGTAGAGTGTTGTAGAGTAGAGTTGCATTGAGTGCAGTGGTGCAGAATTGATTGGTGTATAGTGCAGTGCAGTAGAGCATATAGGTTTTGAGTAAAGTGGTGTAGGTACATTGGCATAGAGTGCAGCAGCATAGAGTAGAGTGGCGTAGAGTGCAGTGGCGTAGAGTAGATTGTTTCAGAGTACGGTAAAGTGGTGTAGAATGCAGTGGTATAGAGTAGAGTAGTGTAGAGTGCAGTATCATAGAGTAATGATCCAGAATAGATTAGTGTGGCTTAGAATGGATTGGTGTAGAGTGCAATGGCATAGAGTGCAAGGATGCAGAGTAGAGTGCAGTTGCATATAGTGCAGTGTAGAGTGGCGGGGAGTTCAGTGGTGGAGATTGCAGTGTTGCAGAGTGCAGTGACGAAGAGTGAAGTGGCATAGAGTGGAGTGGTGCTGACTAGAGTGGAGTGGTGCAAGGTAGAGTGGGGTGATGCAGACTAGAGTGGAGTGGCATAGAGTGAAGCATTGACGTAGAGTGCAGTAGAGTGGTGTAGAGTAGAGTGGTGCAGAGTACAGCGGTATAGAGTAGAGTGGCATAGGGTTCAGTGGCTGAGAGTGCAGTGTTGCAGAGTAAGATTGTCTTAGAGTGCAGTGGTGTTTGGTGGAGTGGCATAGAGTGCAGTGGCATAGGTGGTGTAGAAGAAAGTGGCATAGAGTGCAGTGACATAGAGTACAATGGTGTAGCGCAGCATAGAGTGCAGTGGTGTATAGTAAATTGTTGTAGAGTATAGTGACATAGAGTGCGGTGGTGCAGAGTAGATGGCAAAGAGTGCGGTGGCATAGAGTGCAGTGGTTAGAGTAGAGTGGAGTGGCATAGTGTAGAGTGGTGCAGAATAGAGTTCAGTGACACAGAGTAGATTGTTTCAGAATAGAGTGAAAAAAATGGTGATGTATCTATAGATTTGGGCCCGTAGATCTTCACATAAAATGGTGAACCTCAACATGAATTTTTGTTTAGCACGCCACAGAATGTGCACGTTCCTCCCTGCAGGCCTGTTATTCCTCCCTGTAGGCCTGTTTTGAGGGTTATGTTACAGCCTCGTAACTTTGAGAATAGGAGGGGAACAAGCAGGTTCCACGGGGAGAGTAATCTGCATTCCTCTTGCTTTCGTATAAATGCTTTCACTTTGAAGTCACAGACAAAAAGTAAACACCAAGCTCCCATGGAAGACAGAGGCTGACATTTGACCTCTGTGTTTAAATGCATAGCAAATGTGACAAGATAAGAACAAGATTTAAAGGCCTGTTTACAGAAAGTGAGATCTTAGAAGGATACAGAATGATTGATTGATACAGCAAACAAGGATTGGGCCATGGAAGAACAAACTAAGGCTGGACAGCCTTAAACAAACAGAGCTAACACACAGAAAGCAAGAACATGTGAGTCATAAACCAGAAAGCCAATAGTAAGCAATGGGGGGAATGCATTCCCAGGGAAGCTTTCTGAATGTTACCAAGATGCGGTGGCAAAGCAAGGTGGGGGTGCTGGGTTCAGTCTGCCCCGACCTGCACAAGTTCTGGGAGCAGCACTCACCCCCCTCTTACCTGCAGCAGTCATGGTGCGGCAAATGCAGGAATGGCCACCACCCCCCTTTTACATGTGGCTGCCCCAGCGAGGTAAATGCAGGGACAGCCACGGGTGGCCAAAGGTCTAGCTACACCACTGCCAAGATGTTTTCAACAAACCAGACAGCTGTGCTGTCTGATAGGCCTTGACCTAATGATCAGCAAGTTTCACAACAAAACAGCCTTATCAAGCAATACACCAACTTCTCAAGAGATTGTATTTCAGACTTTTGAGTTTTGGATATTGTCTTCCATAATGTCATTATAGTACATTTATGTGGAGTAAAGTATAGTAAATCTATCTTTATTTATATATACTTAGCATGTCGATATTTGGTCATCAATATTTTTGTTACGATTTCATGGTACCACAATAGTAAAGATTCGAAATTCTGATACTATACCACTAGGAATTATGCAACACTTTGGCCAAGCAATTTGACAACAAATGTTCAGCATATCGACCAACATATACAATCAAGCCCTCATCTCACTCACCCAACAATTATGATCACCAACCACACACCTTTAAGGAATGCCTCACCAACCAGACCTTGTACAACTTAGAGCCAATATTAGAATGTACTCTTACCAAACAAATTCAAACAGATTTGCCTGCTCCCCCACAGCATTCAAATTCATCATTGTGCTATGTTCCGATTTCATAAATGTTCCTTTCCCTTTTCCAGCAGTACCTTCAAGAAGAGATAGTCCCTGACCAATTCAAACAGCACCAAAAAAATCTTTAAAAAAACAACTTTAAACCTAACCAATCTCAAGAACTATAGTTGTGGCCCAATAGTTGGCTAAAATCATTGACTGTCATTTGTTTAACCAGTTGACACAACACCTGGAATTCTAGTCTGATCTAGACTCAGTCCAATTGGAATTTTGAACGGTGAGATGGACAGAATCTGTACTCCTATCAATTTGAGGTGGCCAAAAAAATGTTAAAGTTAACACTGGGATTGTCTTTCTTCTGGATATATGAGCAGCCGTTGACACAGTGAACCTTCAAACCCTTCCCAACAGGCTGAAAGTCAGCTTTCCACTCACCTAATTCTTTCCTTACTTTCAGAGAAAACGTAGACCCTTCCAATGTGACAGCAGCCAAAAAAGTAGCAGAATCCATTGATGCAACCATCCCATAGGCTTTGTCATCACCACTTTTCAGCACCTCCTAGCTCCCTAAATCACTTCTTTGGTAAGTTGTGCTTCAACTGTGCCAATAACACATGAATTATCGTTAAGGTTCAGAAATGCCCGTCCTCTAACTATCCCATACTCCATATCTGCCTGCTTGAGATTAACTTCTGAATGATGAGACATCACCTCAAACATAGCCCTGATAAAACTGAGATCCTGGTCTACGGCAGCCTAACAAAGTTTCCTATACCACTGTCCTGGCCAAATAGCCTAGACTGTTGCCCTAACCCTCAAATCGAGTTCAAAACTTGGGTATAACCATGGACTCTGACCTCACTTTGGAACCACATGTCAACAAGGTCATTCAAACAGCTGACAGTTTGTTCTTTTGCTTTGTTTTTAAAGTTTTTTATGATTTTCAATGATATGTTTATGAATTTATACAATGTTTTTAAAGATATAGAGTTGTTCAATAGGTGAAAATTCATGTTTTTCATGCATAATATATTGCTTTCACGCATGAGTATAAATAAAACTTCTTTTGATATAACATTCCCCTTTAGAATTTATTATTTAATATTCATGTTTTTCTCACTTGAATGTTCAGAAATTTGTATTTAGCGACCTGGAAATCTCTTGCGTTTTGATAAATTTGATTCAGATCACGGAGCAATTAATGGTGTCAGTTAATTTTTTTGGGTCTTAGTTGGATCCGAATTGTATAATTAAAATAGGAGAAGGTAATCTGTGTTGTCTTGTGCTTATGTACCCAACCCTTTTCCTGGTATTAGGGTACCTCCCATACATTATTATACTTTACCACCTCTACACACTACGTCATTATTCTTTACTTGATGCACCCCTAAAGGCTGCAGGCTGTGATTGCATCAATCTTTTCACACCTTGAATACACAAAAGCCCTCTCTGCCCATCGGGCACGGAGAATTCAAAGGGTACAAAATGCGCCATCTTACTTACCATCTTACTCAGATCTCCTGGGTTACATGCTCTACACTGGCCACCAATAAAACAATGGGTGAAGTTCAAACCACTATGTTCCACGTGCGGTGCTTTTCACAGCATCGACACAGAATTCCTTGTAACCAATCCTGTAAAATATTAGTCTGTAGAGTCTTTGAGAACTCGCTATGCTTCCCTAATCACAAAAATACCACCCAAGAAGAAGCACATAGGAGGTAAGCAGGTCTTTGTCCAGACAGCGGACCAATGGAACTCTGTAGCAAACAGAAGCACATCTCCATCCTGCATCTGTTCCAGTGGCACTTCACAAACTGCTAGAGGCCCCACATAGTCCTTCCTCTTTTCCATCACCCACCTACCCACCCTCCAATCTACCTCTCAATATATTAATATTACCTTCCAACATTGTCTTCACTGGTCTAAGTTTTAGGTGCCTCCAATAGTATGCCTCTCGAGCCTGTCAAAAATGTTCACCCCTACTCAGAGCAAATACTCTCTTCTCTTTCTCTTCCTCTTTCTCTTCCTCTTTCCCCACATCCCTTCTCCACTCTTGCAACTACCTAACACCCAACAGCAACTCTTCCTTCCACCATTCCAGGAATAGATACTTTAAATGGGAGATCTAAGGTAGTAGTAATATTATTACAGTGGTAACACAGTGACTGTTATGGTGTATAGCACTAGATTCTATGGTATAAGTATAAGACTGCCGTCATCCAAAAGTAGACCCGAGTCTGGGAAATATGCTTGAAAGGAACTATAAATGTCATTAAACGTAGCAGCGAAACGTCAATAAACAACTTAACCGATTTTAAGTCAAAACGCCTCTATGAGGGTAGTCTCCAAACCAGTCTCAACTCGCACTGACCACTCTGCTTGTAGATACTGTTCAACAGGGAATACTATTCAGCATACTGGCTCAACTCACCTATCCTTCGGTGCCCCGCGTGTAAAAACGAGCGGAAGGGAAGGCACCGACGGGTTCACCTGATCCGTTTAAGTAACAGGGCTTGATTGACTCTTCAGCCAATAGAAGCATTTGGCATTATCATGTGGAACCGAGTCGGCACAGGGGGTACTTACCCGCTTAACCAGGAGGCCGAGCTCCAAGAGTGCCGACTGGCTTGATCGGTCATTTCCGGCACTGATTTCACCGCGCATGTGCAGAGGTGCTCAGGGGCACCGCTGAAAGAACACTCTATCTTCGCGCATGCGCACATCTGACTTGAAACGCCGAGAGGCTTTCTGCTAATAAGTGTAAAACACCAATGTTCTATGTAGCGCAACAGTATTACATGCCTATGTTGTACATGTGCTTGGACTTGAGGCAAACCAATGTTGAAACCCAATGCAAGAGGAGATACTTGGCAAGGAGTAAAAGATAGAGGAACTCATTCCTGTCTTATACTACAAACTGTGTGAACAAACTGCAATGAGTAGCCACAGTTTGTAGAGGAAAAGAAACAGGAATCCTCCAAAAAGAGATTGGACAGTGTCCAGTTGGCGTGGTAAAACAGAGAGCCAGTGCTTTGAGCGATGAAGTTACAAGCAAGACGGGTAGACATTCAATATTGTAGAAGTAGGTATGGTATAAACAGATGTTGATCCTGGCTATATACTTAGTCCATCTAAAAAGTACTATGATAAGTACAATTCACTGGTGGTTTGGATGGTTCCGAACATGTACAGGATCAAAACCAGCCAAAACAAAAATTGGCAAAGGTGAAGTTACCAAGCGAGAGGAATCACACACACTTGAATTGGGTGAGCTTATATTACTGTAAACCTAAGATGCGTTTACATCTGGAAATAACGACCCGCAACGGAAAGTTGCTCTCAATACGAAAAAACAAATGTGCAGGGGGTCAAAGGGGAAATAATTTAACGACCTGTCAACTCATGCCCCAAAAGACAATAAGAAACACACGAAGAGAAGACCAGGTCTGAGATGGTGGGGTGTCCAGAATGGTGAACGTGGATCACAAGGGAAAATGTGTGAAAGAAAAATTTATTTAAGTATAAACTAGGCCAAAAAGAACCATCAGACCACCCATGTGGCGGTATATCATCATATGGGATACATTTAAGTGGTCGCCCCATAAACCGCCTGTATCGTCAAATAACGGCGCAGGCGAAAGCAGCGCCACATTTCGGCCCAGTCATACTCAAAGTAATCTGGAAAAAGTGCAGTGCTCTAGAAAAAGTGCTCGCTAAAATTGACTCCCTAAACTGAGGAAAATGTGTAGGTGTCAAGATTAAAAGGTGCGCCTCGGTAGTAAGTGAGTGAAACTACATAGTTGCGCTGTGTAAAGTGGTCTGGTCGACTAGTTTCAGCTAAAAAGAGTGTTTACTCTAGCTTTCATCAGGACCTATAGGAAAATATGCTACTGCAACTCAAAGAAAGGGGTGTACAACCATGATTGGGAAAGAAATACAACCATATCTTGCAGTGTACTTTCGAAACTCATGTATCACCCCAACATGTGGAACCTCAGTTTCCAATGATGACAGGAAAGGCTCTTCTCCCTGTCAAAAAAAACAGAAAATACGATGTATTTATATTCACACAAGAAAACTCATAACCCAGCAGACACCATCTAAACAAAGACCACCTTGCAAGAACAATTTTGCGTTCTATACATTAATTAAGCATATTAGCTAAATCACAAGGAGGCATTTCCTCCTAGTGATACTCACCCAGCTTTGTGTGGGTGAAGACCTCACCTCACCCGGCAACCGCTCGGGAAATTGAGGCCCCGCTCTGGTGTGTAAAGAAAAAAGAGGGCACAGTAAGTGCACAATCCCACTGTGTCCAGCCTAATCGCTATGTACACATATAACCCAATGGGAGTGTGATAGTCTCCCCTCTGACCTGTCACAAACGCCCCTACCAGTCTCCCAAAATAGATTACTGATAGTGAATAGATACTTTAAATGGGAGATCTAAGGTAGTAGTAATATTATTACAGTGGTAACACAGTGACTGTTATGGTGTATAGCACTAGATTCTATGGTATAAGTATAAGACTGCCGTCATCCAAAAGTAGACCCGAGTCTGGGAAATATGCTTGGAAGGAACTATAAATGTCATTAAACGTAGCAGCGAAACGTCAATAAACAACTTAACCGATTTTAAGTCAAAACGCCTCTATGAGGGTAGTCTCCAAACCAGTCTCAACTCGCACTGACCACTCTGCTTGTAGATACTGTTCAACAGGGAATACTATTCAGCATACTGGCTCAACTCACCTATCCGTCGGTGCCCCGCGTGTAAAAACGAGCGGAAGGGAAGGCACCGACGGGTTCACCTGATCCGTTTAAGTAACAGGGCTTGATTGACTCTTCAGCCAATAGAAGCATTTGGCATTATCATGTGGAACCGAGTCGGCACAGGGGGTACTTACCCGCTTAACCAGGAGGCCGAGCTCCAAGAGTGCCGACTGGCTTGATCGGTCATTTCCGGCACTGATTTCACCGCGCATGTGCAGAGGTGCTCTGCGGCACCGCTGAAAGAACACTCTATCTTCGCGCATGCGCACATCTGACTTGAAACGCCGAGAGGCTTTCTGCTAATAAGTGTAAAACACCAATGTTCTATGTAGCGCAACAGTATTACATGCCTATGTTGTACATGTGCTTGGACTTGAGGCAAACCAATGTTGAAACCCAAGGCAAGAGGAGATACTTGGCAAGGAGTAAAAGATAGAGGAACTCATTCCTGTCTTATACTACAAACTGTGTGAACAAACTGCAATGAGTAGCCACAGTTTGTAGAGGAAAAGAAACAGGAATCCTCCAAAAAGAGATTGGACAGTGTCCAGTTGGCGTGGTAAAACAGAGAGCCAGAGCTTTGAGCGATGAAGTTACAAGCAAGACGGGTAGACATTCAATATTGTAGAAGTAGGTATGGTATAAACAGATGTTGATCCAGGCTATATACTTAGTCCATCTAAAAAGTACTATGATAAGTACAATTCACTGGTGGTTTGGATGGTTCCGAACATGTACAGGATCAAAACCAGCCAAAACAAAAATTGGCAAAGGTGAAGTTACCAAGCGAGAGGAATCACACACACTTGAATTGGGTGAGCTTATATTACTGTAAACCTAAGATGCGTTTACATCTGGAAATAACGACCCGCAACGGAAAGTTGCTCTCAATACGAAAAAACAAATGTGCAGGGGATCAAAGGGGAAATAATTTAACGACCTGTCAACTCATGCCCCAAAAGACAATAAGAAACACACGAAGAGAAGACCAGGTCTGAGATGGTGGGGTGTCCAGAATGGTGAACGTGGATCACAAGGGAAAATGTGTGAAAGAAAAATTTATTTAAGTATAAACTAGGCCAAAAAGAACCATCAGACCACTCATGTGGCGGTATATCATCATATGGGATACATTTAAGTGGTCGCCCCATAAACCGCCTGTATCGTCAAATGACGGCGCAGGCGAAAGCAGCGCCACATTTCGGCCCAGTCATACTCAAAGTAATCTGGAAAAAGTGCAGTGCTCTAGAAAAAGTGCTCGCTAAAATTGACTCCCTAAACTGAGGAAAATGTGTAGGTGTCAAGATTAAAAGGTGCGCCTCGGTAGTAAGTGAGTGAAACTACATAGTTGCGCTGTGTAAAGTGGTCTGGTCGACTAGTTTCAGCTAAAAAGAGTGTTTACTCTAGCTTTCATCAGGACCTATAGGAAAATATGCTACTGCAACTCAAAGAAAGGGGTGTACAACCATGATTGGGAAAGAAATACAACCATATCTTGCAGTGTACTTTCGAAACTCATGTATCACCCCAACATGTGGAACCTCAGTTTCCAATGATGACAGGAAAGGCTCTTCTCCCTG
This sequence comes from Lissotriton helveticus, assembly GCF_964261635.1. NCBI lineage: Eukaryota > Metazoa > Chordata > Amphibia > Caudata > Salamandridae > Lissotriton > Lissotriton helveticus. Next base: position 32,445,478 of record NC_136060.1, on the reverse strand, counting down.
TCAAAAAAACCAGAAAATACGATGTATTTATATTCACACAAGAAAACTCATAACCCAGCAGACACCATCTAAACAAAGACGACCTTGCAAGAACAATTTTGCGTTCTATACATTAATTAAGCATATTAGCTAAATCACAAGGAGGCATTTCCTCCTAGTGATACTCACCCAGCTTTGTGTGGGTGAAGACCTCACCTCACCCGGCAACCGCTCGGGAAATTGAGGCCCCGCTCTGGTGTGTAAAGAAAAAAGAGGGCACAGTAAGTGCACAATCCCACTGTGTCCAGCCTAATCGCTATGTACACATATAACCCAATGGGAGTGTGATAGTCTCCCCTCTGACCTGTCACAAACGCCCCTACCAGTCTCCCAAAATAGATTACTGATAGTGAATAGATACTTTAAATGGGAGATCTAAGGTAGTAGTAATATTATTACAGTGGTAACACAGTGACTGTTATGGTGTATAGCACTAGATTCTATGGTATAAGTATAAGACTGCCGTCATCCAAAAGTAGACCCGAGTCTGGGAAATATGCTTGAAAGGAACTATAAATGTCATTAAACGTAGCAGCGAAACGTCAATAAACAACTTAACCGATTTTAAGTCAAAACGCCTCTATGAGGGTAGTCTCCAAACCAGTCTCAACTCGCACTGACCACTCTGCTTGTAGATACTGTTCAACAGGGAATACTATTCAGCATACTGGCTCAACTCACCTATCCTTCGGTGCCCCGCGTGTAAAAACGAGCGGAAGGGAAGGCACCGACGGGTTCACCTGATCCGTTTAAGTAACAGGGCTTGATTGACTCTTCAGCCAATAGAAGCATTTGGCATTATCATGTGGAACCGAGTCGGCACAGGGGGTACTTACCCGCTTAACCAGGAGGCCGAGCTCCAAGAGTGCCGACTGGCTTGATCGGTCATTTCCGGCACTGATTTCACCGCGCATGTGCAGAGGTGCTCAGGGGCACCGCTGAAAGAACACTCTATTTTCGCGCATGCGCACATCTGACTTGAAACGCCGAGAGGCTTTCTGCTAATAAGTGTAAAACACCAATGTTCTATGTAGCGCAACAGTATTACATGCCTATGTTGTACATGTGCTTGGACTTGAGGCAAACCAATGTTGAAACCCAATGCAAGAGGAGATACTTGGCAAGGAGTAAAAGATAGAGGAACTCATTCCTGTCTTATACTACAAACTGTGTGAACAAACTGCAATGAGTAGCCACAGTTTGTAGAGGAAAAGAAACAGGAATCCTCCAAAAAGAGATTGGACAGTGTCCAGTTGGCGTGGTAAAACAGAGAGCCAGTGCTTTGAGCGATGAAGTTACAAGCAAGACGGGTAGACATTCAATATTGTAGAAGTAGGTATGGTATAAACAGATGTTGATCCTGGCTATATACTTAGTCCATCTAAAAAGTACTATGATAAGTACAATTCACTGGTGGTTTGGATGGTTCCGAACATGTACAGGATCAAAACCAGCCAAAACAAAAATTGGCAAAGGTGAAGTTACCAAGCGAGAGGAATCACACACACTTGAATTGGGTGAGCTTATATTACTGTAAACCTAAGATGCGTTTACATCTGGAAATAACGACCCGCAACGGAAAGTTGCTCTCAATACGAAAAAACAAATGTGCAGGGGGTCAAAGGGGAAATAATTTAACGACCTGTCAACTCATGCCCCAAAAGACAATAAGAAACACACGAAGAGAAGACCAGGTCTGAGATGGTGGGGTGTCCAGAATGGTGAACGTGGATCACAAGGGAAAATGTGTGAAAGAAAAATTTATTTAAGTATAAACTAGGCCAAAAAGAACCATCAGACCACTCATGTGGCGGTATATCTTCATATGGGATACATTTAAGTGGTCGCCCCATAAACCGCCTGTATCGTCAAATGACGGCGCAGGCGAAAGCAGCGCCACATTTCGGCCCAGTCATACTCAAAGTAATCTGGAAAAAGTGCAGTGCTCTAGAAAAAGTGCTCGCTAAAATTGACTCCCTAAACTGAGGAAAATGTGTAGGTGTCAAGATTAAAAGGTGCGCCTCGGTAGTAAGTGAGTGAAACTACATAGTTGCGCTGTGTAAAGTGGTCTGGTCGACTAGTTTCAGCTATAAAGAGTGTTTACTCTAGCTTTCATCAGGACCTATAGGAAAATATGCTACTGCAACTCAAAGAAAGGGGTGTACAACCATGATTGGGAAAGAAATACAACCATATCTTGCAGTGTACTTTCGAAACTCATGTATCACCCCAACATGTGGAACCTCAGTTTCCAATGATGACAGGAAAGGCTCTTCTCCCTGTCAAAAAACCCAGAAAATACGATGTATTTATATTCACACAAGAAAACTCATAACCCAGCAGACACCATCTAAACAAAGACGACCTTGCAAGAACAATTTTGCGTTCTATACATTAATTAAGCATATTAGCTAAATCACAAGGAGGCATTTCCTCCTAGTGATACTCACCCAGCTTTGTGTGGGTGAAGACCTCACCTCACCCGGCAACCGCTCGGGAAATTGAGGCCCCGCTCTGGTGTGTAAAGAAAAAAGAGGGCACAGTAAGTGCACAATCCCACTGTGTCCAGCCTAATCGCTATGTACACATATAACCCAATGGGAGTGTGATAGTCTCCCCTCTGACCTGTCACAAACGCCCCTACCAGTCTCCCAAAATAGATTACTGATAGTGAATAGATACTTTAAATGGGAGATCTAAGGTAGTAGTAATATTATTACAGTGGTAACACAGTGACTGTTATGGTGTATAGCACTAGATTCTATGGTATAAGTATAAGACTGCCGTCATCCAAAAGTAGACCCGAGTCTGGGAAATATGCTTGAAAGGAACTATAAATGTCATTAAACGTAGCAGCAAAACGTCAATAAACAACTTAACCGATTTTAAGTCAAAACGCCTCTATGAGGGTAGTCTCCAAACCAGTCTCAACTCGCACTGACCACTCTGCTTGTAGATACTGTTCAACAGGGAATACTATTCAGCATACTGGCTCAACTCACCTATCCTTCGGTGCCCCGCGTGTAAAAACGAGCGGAAGGGAAGGCACCGACGGGTTCACCTGATCCGTTTAAGTAACAGGGCTTGATTGACTCTTCAGCCAATAGAAGCATTTGGCATTATCATGTGGAACCGAGTCGGCACAGGGGGTACTTACCCGCTTAACCAGGAGGCCGAGCTCCAAGAGTGCCGACTGGCTTGATCGGTCATTTCCGGCACTGATTTCAACGCGTATGTGCAGAGGTGCTCAGGGGCACCGCTGAAAGAACACTCTATCTTCGCGCATGCGCACATCTGACTTGAAACGCCGAGAGGCTTTCTGCTAATAAGTGTAAAACACCAATGTTCTATGTAGCGCAACAGTATTACATGCCTATGTTGTACATGTGCTTGGACTTGAGGCAAACCAATGTTGAAACCCAATGCAAGAGGAGATACTTGGCAAGGAGTAAAAGATAGAGGAACTCATTCCTGTCTTATACTACAAACTGTGTGAACAAACTGCAATGAGTAGCCACAGTTTGTAGAGGAAAAGAAACAGGAATCCTCCAAAAAGAGATTGGACAGTGTCCAGTTGGCGTGGTAAAACAGAGAGCCAGTGCTTTGAGCGATGAAGTTACAAGCAAGACGGGTAAACATTCAATATTGTAGAAGTAGGTATGGTATAAACAGATGTTGATCCTGGCTATATACTTAGTCCATCTAAAAAGTACTATGATAAGTACAATTCACTGGTGGTTTGGATGGTTCCGAACATGTACAGGATCAAAACCAGCCAAAACAAAAATTGGCAAAGGTGAAGTTACCAAGCGAGAGGAATCACACACACTTGAATTGGGTGAGCTTATATTACTGTAAACCTAAGATGCGTTTACATCTGGAAATAACGACCCGCAACGGAAAGTTGCTCTCAATACGAAAAAACAAATGTGCAGGGGGTCAAAGGGGAAATAATTTAACGACCTGTCAACTCATGCCCCAAAAGACAATAAGAAACACACGAAGAGAAGACCAGGTCTGAGATGGTGGGGTGTCCAGAATGGTGAACGCGGATCACAAGGGAAAATGTGTGAAAGAAAAATTTATTTAAGTATAAACTAGGCCAAAAAGAACCATCAGACCACCCATGTGGCGGTATATCATCATATGGGATACATTTAAGTGGTTGCCCCATAAACTGCCTGTATCGTCAAATGACGGCGCAGGCGAAAGCAGCGCCACATTTCGGCCCAGTCATACTCAAAGTAATCTGGAAAAAGTGCAGTGCTCTAGAAAAAGTGCTCGCTAAAATTGACTCCCTAAACTGAGGAAAATGTGTAGGTGTCAAGATTAAAAGGTGCGCCTCGGTAGTAAGTGAGTGAAACTACATAGTTGCGCTGTGTAAAGTGGTCTGGTCGACTAGTTTCAGCTAAAAAGAGTGTTTACTCTAGCTTTCATCAGGACCTATAGGAAAATATGCTACTGCAACTCAAAGAAAGGGGTGTACAACCATGATTGGGAAAGAAATACAACCATATCTTGCAGTGTACTTTCGAAACTCATGTATCACCCCAACATGTGGAACCTCAGTTTCCAATGATGACAGGAAAGGCTCTTCTCCCTGTCAAAAAAAACAGAAAATACGATGTATTTATATTCACACAAGAAAACTCATAACCCAGCAGACACCATCTAAACAAAGACCACCTTGCAAGAACAATTTTGCGTTCTATACATTAATTAAGCATATTAGCTAAATCACAAGGAGGCATTTCCTCCTAGTGATACTCACCCAGCTTTGTGTGGGTGAAGACCTCACCTCACCCGGCAACCGCTCGGGAAATTGAGGCCCCGCTCTGGTGTGTAAAGAAAAAAGAGGGCACAGTAAGTACACAATCCCACTGTATCAAGCCTAATCGCTATGTACACATATAACCCAATGGGAGTGTGATAGTCTCCCCTCTGACCTGTCACAAACGCCCCTACCAGTCTCCCAAAATAGATTACTGATAGTGAATAGATACTTTAAATGGGAGATCTAATGTAGTAGTAATATTATTACAGTGGTAACACAGTGACTGTTATGGTGTATAGCACTAGATTCTATGGTATAAGTATAAGACTGCCGTCATCCAAAAGTAGACCGAGTCTGGGAAATATGCTTGAAAGGAACTATAAATGTCATTAAACGTAGCAGCGAAACGTCAATAAACAACTTAACCGATTTTAAGTCAAAACGCCTCTATGAGGGTAGTCTCCAAACCAGTCTCAACTCGCACTGACCACTCTGCTTGTAGATACTGTTCAACAGGGAATACTATTCAGCATACTGGCTCAACTCACCTATCCGTCGGTGCCCCGCGTGTAAAAACGAGCGGAAGGGAAGGCACCGACGGGTTCACCTGATCCGTTTAAGTAACAGGGCTTGATTGACTCTTCAGCCAATAGAAGCATTTGGCATTATCATGTGGAACCGAGTCGGCACAGGGGGTACTTACCCGCTTAACCAGGAGGCCGAGCTCCAAGAGTGCCGACTGGCTTGATCGGTCATTTCCGGCACTGATTTCACCGCGCATGTGCAGAGGTGCTCTGGGGCACCGCTGAAATAACACTCTATCTTCGCGCATGCGCACATCTGACTTGAAACGCCGAGAGGCTTTCTGCTAATAAGTGTAAAACACCAATGTTCTATGTAGCGCAACAGTATTACATGCCTATGTTGTACATGTGCTTGGACTTGAGGCAAACCAATGTTGAAACCCAAGGCAAGAGGAGATACTTGGCAAGGAGTAAAAGATAGAGGAACTCATTCCTGTCTTATACTACAAACTGTGTGAACAAACTGCAATGAGTAGCCACAGTTTGTAGAGGAAAAGAAACAGGAATCCTCCAAAAAGAGATTGGACAGTGTCCAGTTGGCGTGGTAAAACAGAGAGCCAGTGCTTTGAGCGATGAAGTTACAAGCAAGACGGGTAGACATTCAATATTGTAGAAGTAGGTATGGTATAAACAGATGTTGATCCTGGCTATATACTTAGTCCATCTAAAAAGTACTATGATAAGTACAATTCACTGCTGGTTTGGATGGTTCCGAACATGTACAGGATCAAAACCAGCCAAAACAAAAATTGGCAAAGGTGAAGTTACCAAGCGAGAGGAATCACACACACTTGAATTGGGTGAGCTTATATTACTGTAAACCTAAGATGCGTTTACATCTGGAAATAATGACCCGCAACGGAAAGTTGCTCTCAATACAAAAAAACAAATGTGCAGGGGGTCAAAGGGGAAATAATTTAACGACCTGTCAACTCATGCCCCAAAAGACAATAAGAAACACACGAAGAGAAGACCAGGTCTGAGATGGTGGGGTGTCCAGAATGGTGAACGTGGATCACAAGGGAAAATGTGTGAAAGAAAAATGTATTTAAGTATAAACTAGGCCAAAAAGAACCATCAGACCACCCATGTGGCGGTATATCATCATATGGGATACATTTAAGTGGTCGCCCCATAAACCGCCTGTATCGTCAAATGACGGCGCAGGCGAAAGCAGCGCCACATTTCAGCCCAGTCATACTCAAAGTAATCTGGAAAAAGTGCAGTGCTCTGGAAAAGGGGTCGCTAAAATTGACTCCCTAAACTGAGGAAAATGTGTAGGTGTCAAGATTAAAAGGTGCGCCTCGGTAGTAAGTGAGTGAAACTACATAGTTGCGCTGTGTAAAGTGGTCTGGTCGACTAGTTTCAGCTAAAAAGAGTGTTTACTCTAGCTTTCATCAGGACCTATAGGAAAATATGCTACTGCAACTCAAAGAAAGGGGTTTACAACCATGATTGGGAAAGAAATACAACCATATCTTGCAGTGTACTTTCGAAACTCATGTATCACCCCAACATATGGAACCTCAGTTTCCAATGATGACAGGAAAGGCTCTTCTCCCTGTCAAAAAACCCAGAAAATACGATGTATTTATATTCACACAAGAAAACTCATAACCCAGCAGACACCATCTAAACAAAGACCACCTTGCAAGAACAATTTTGCGTTCTATACATTAATTAAGCATATTAGCTAAATCACAAGGAGGCATTTCCTCCTAGTGATACTCACCCAGCTTTGTGTGGGTGAAGACCTCACCTCACCCGGCAACCGCTCGGGAAATTGAGGCCCCGCTCTGGTGTGTAAAGAAAAAAGAGGGCACAGTAAGTGCACAATCCCACTGTGTCCAGCCTAATCGCTATTTACACATATAACCCAATGGGAGTGTGATAGTCTCCCCTCTGACCTGTCACAAACGCCCCTACCAGTCTCCCAAAATAGATTACTGATAGTGAATAGATACTTTAAATGGGAGATCTAAGGTAGTAGTAATATTATTACAGTGGTAACACAGTGACTGTTATGGTGTATAGCACTAGATTCTATGGTATAAGTATAAGACTGCCGTCATCCAAAAGTAGACCCGAGTCTGGGAAATATGCTTGAAAGGAACTATAAATGTCATTAAACGTAGCAGCGAAACGTCAATAAACAACTTAACCGATTTTAAGTCAAAACGCCTCTATGAGGGTAGTCTCCAAACCAGTCTCAACTCGCACTGACCACTCTGCTTGTAGATACTGTTCAACAGGGAATACTATTCAGCATACTGGCTCAACTCACCTATCCGTCGGTGCCCCGCGTGTAAAAACGAGCAGAAGGGAAGGCACCGACGGGTTCACCTGATCCGTTTAAGTAACAGGGCTTGATTGACTCTTCAGCCAATAGAAGCATTTGGCATTATCATGTGGAACCGAGTCGGCACAGGGGGTACTTACCCGCTTAACCAGGAGGCCGAGCTCCAAGAGTGCCGACTGGCTTGATCGGTCATTTCCGGCACTGATTTCACCGCGCATGTGCAGAGGTGCTCTGCGGCACCGCTGAAAGAACACTCTATCTTCGCGCATGCGCACATCTGACTTGAAACGCCGAGAGGCTTTCTGCTAATAAGTGTAAAACACCAATGTTCTATGTAGCGCAACAGTATTACATGCCTATGTTGTACATGTGCTTGGACTTGAGGCAAACCAATGTTGAAACCCAAGGCAAGAGGAGATACTTGGCAAGGAGTAAAAGATAGAGGAACTCATTCCTGTCTTATACTACAAACTGTGTGAACAAACTGCAATGAGTAGCCACAGTTTGTAGAGGAAAAGAAACAGGAATCCTCCAAAAAGAGATTGGACAGTGTCCAGTTGGCGTGGTAAAACAGAGAGCCAGTGCCTTGAGCGATGAAGTTACAAGCAAGACGGGTAGACATTCAATATTGTAGAAGTAGGTATGGTATAAACAGATGTTGATCCTGGCTATATACTTAGTCCATCTAAAAAGTACTATGATAAGTACAATTCACTGGTGGTTTGGATGGTTCCGAACATGTACAGGATCAAAACCAGCCAAAACAAAAATTGGCAAAGGTGAAGTTACCAAGCGAGAGGAATCACACACACTTGAATTGGGTGAGCTTATATTACTGTAAACCTAAGATGTGTTTACATCTGGAAATAACGACCCGCAACGGAAAGTTGCTCTCAATACGAAAAAACAAATGTGCAGGGGATCAAAGGGGAAATAATTTAACGACCTGTCAACTCATGCCCCAAAAGACAATAAGAAACACACGAAGAGAAGACCAGGTCTGAGATGGTGGGGTGTCCAGAATGGTGAACGTGGATCACAAGGGAAAATGTGTGAAAGAAAAATTTATTTAAGTATAAACTAGGCCAAAAAGAACCATCAGACCACCCATGTGGCGGTATATCATCATATGGGATACATTTAAGTGGTCGCCCCATAAACCGCCTGTATCGTCAAATGACGGCGCAGGCGAAAGCAGCGCCACATTTCGGCCCAGTCATACTCAAAGTAATCTGGAAAAAGTGCAGTGCTCTAGAAAAAGTGCTCGCTAAAATTGTCCCCCTAAACTGAGGAAAATGTGTAGGTGTCAAGATTAAAAGGTGCGCCTCGGTAGTAAGTGAGTGAAACTACATAGTTGCGCTGTGTAAAGTTGTCTGGTCGACTAGTTTCAGCTAAAAAGAGTGTTTACTCTAGCTTTCATCAGGACCTATAGGAAAATATGCTACTGCAACTCAAAGAAAGGGGTGTACAACCATGATTGGGAAAGAAATACAACCATATCTTGCAGTGTACTTTCGAAACTCATGTATCACCCCAACATGTGGAACCTCAGTTTCCAATGTTGACAGGAAAGGCTCTTCTCCCTGTCAAAAAAACCAGAAAATACGATGTATTTATATTCACACAAGAAAACTCATAACCCAGCAGACACCATCTAAACAAAGACCACCTTGCAAGAACAATTTTGCGTTCTATACATTAATTAAGCATATTAGCTAAATCACAAGGAGGCATTTCCTCCTAGTGATACTCACCCAGCTTTGTGTGGGTGAAGACCTCACCTCACCCGGCAACCGCTCGGGAAATTGAGGCCCCGCTCTGGTGTGTAAAGAAAAAAGAGGGCACAGTAAGTGCACAATCCCACTGTGTCCAGCCTAATCGCTATGTACACATATAACCCAATGGGAGTGTGATAGTCTCCCCTCTGACCTGTCACAAACGCCCCTACCAGTCTCCCAAAATAGATTACTGATAGTGAATAGATACTTTAAATGGGAGATCTAAGGTAGTAGTAATATTATTACAGTGGTAACACAGTGACTGTTATGGTGTATAGCACTAGATTCTATGGTATAAGTATAAGACTGCCGTCATCCAAAAGTAGACCCGAGTCTGGGAAATATGCTTGAAAGGAACTATAAATGTCATTAAACGTAGCAGCGAAACGTCAATAAACAACTTAACCGATTTTAAGTCAAAACGCCTCTATGAGGGTAGTCTCCAAACCAGTCTCAACTCGCACTGACCACTCTGCTTGTAGATACTGTTCAACAGGGAATACTATTCAGCATACTGGCTCAACTCACCTATCCGTCGGTGCCCCGCGTGTAAAAACGAGCGGAAGGGAAGGCACCGACGGGTTCACCTGATCCGTTTAAGTAACAGGGCTTGATTGACTCTTCAGCCAATAGAAGCATTTGGCATTATCATGTGGAACCGAGTCGGCACAGGGGGTACTTACCCGCTTAACCAGGAGGCCGAGCTCCAAGAGTGCCGACTGGCTTGATCGGTCATTTCCGGCACTGATTTCACCGCGCATGTGCAGAGGTGCTCTGCGGCACCGCTGAAAGAACACTCTATCTTCGCGCATGCGCACATCTGACTTGAAACGCCGAGAGGCTTTCTGCTAATAAGTGTAAAACACCAATGTTCTATGTAGCGCAACAGTATTACATGCCTATGTTGTACATGTGCTTGGACTTGAGGCAAACCAATGTTGAAACCCAAGGCAAGAGGAGATACTTGGCAAGGAGTAAAAGATAGAGGAACTCATTCCTGTCTTATACTACAAACTGTGTGAACAAACTGCAATGAGTAGCCACAGTTTGTAGAGGAAAAGAAACAGGAATCCTCCAAAAAGAGATTGGACAGTGTCCAGTTGGCGTGGTAAAACAGAGAGCCAGTGCCTTGAGCGATGAAGTTACAAGCAAGACGGGTAGACATTCAATATTGTAGAAGTAGGTATGGTATAAACAGATGTTGATCCTGGCTATATACTTAGTCCATCTAAAAAGTACTATGATAAGTACAATGCACTGGTGGTTTGGATGGTTCCGAACATGTACAGGATCAAAACCAGCCAAAACAAAAATTGGCAAAGGTGAAGTTACCAAGCGAGAGGAATCACACACACTTGAATTGGGTGAGCTTATATTACTGTAAACCTAAGATGCGTTTACATCTGGAAATAACGACCCGCAACGGAAAGTTGCTCTCAATACGAAAAAACAAATGTGCAGGGGATCAAAGGGGAAATAATTTAACGACCTGTCAACTCATGCCCCAAAAGACAATAAGAAACACACGAAGAGAAGACCAGGTCTGAGATGGTGGGGTGTCCAGAATGGTGAACGTGGATCACAAGGGAAAATGTGTGAAAGAAAAATTTATTTAAGTATAAACTAGGCCAAAAAGAACCATCAGACCACCCATGTGGCGGTATATCATCATATGGGATACATTTAAGTGGTCGCCCCATAAACCGCCTGTATCGTCAAATGACGGCGCAGGCGAAAGCAGCGCCACATTTCGGCCCAGTCATACTCAAAGTAATCTGGAAAAAGTGCAGTGCTCTAGAAAAAGTGCTCGCTAAAATTGACTCCCTAAACTGAGGAAAATGTGTAGGTGTCAAGATTAAAAGGTGCGCCTCGGTAGTAAGTGAGTGAAACTACATAGTTGCGCTGTGTAAAGTGGTCTGGTCGACTAGTTTCAGCTAAAAAGAGTGTTTACTCTAGCTTTCATCAGGACCTATAGGAAAATATGCTACTGCAACTCAAAGAAAGGGGTGTACAACCATGATTGGGAAAGAAATACAACCATATCTTGCAGTGTACTTTCGAAACTCATGTATCACCCCAACATGTGGAACCTCAGTTTCCAATGATGACAGGAAAGGCTCTTCTCCCTGTCAAAAAAACCAGAAAATACGATGTATTTATATTCACACAAGAAAACTCATAACCCAGCAGACACCATCTAAACAAAGACCACCTTGCAAGAACAATTTTGCGTTCTATACATTAATTAAGCATATTAGCTAAATCACAAGGAGGCATTTCCTCCTAGTGATACTCACCCAGCTTTGTGTGGGTGAAGACCTCACCTCACCCGGCAAATGCTCGGGAAATTGAGGCCCCGCTCTGGTGTGTAAAGAAAAAAGAGGGCACAGTAAGTGCACAATCCCACTGTGTCCAGCCTAATCCCTATGTACACATATAACCCAATGGGAGTGTGATAGTCTCCCCTCTGACCTGTCACAAACGCCCCTACCAGTCTCCCAAAATAGATTACTGATAGTGAATAGATACTTTAAATGGGAGATCTAAGGTAGTAGTAATATTATTACAGTGGTAACACAGTGACTGTTATGGTGTATAGCACTAGATTCTATGGTATAAGTATAAGACTGCCGTCATCCAAAAGTAGACCCGAGTCTGGGAAATATGCTTGAAAGGAACTATAAATGTCATTAAACGTAGCAGCGAAACGTCAATAAACAACTTAACCGATTTTAAGTCAAAACGCCTCTATGAGGGTAGTCTCCAAACCAGTCTCAACTCGCACTGACCACTCTGCTTGTAGATACTGTTCAACAGGGAATACTATTCAGCATACTGGCTCAACTCACCTATCCTTCGGTGCCCCGCGTGTAAAAACGAGCGGAAGGGAAGGCACCGACGGGTTCACCTGATCCGTTTAAGTAACAGGGCTTGATTGACTCTTCAGCCAATAGAAGCATTTGGCATTATCATGTGGAACCGAGTCGGCACAGGGGGTACTTACCCGCTTAACCAGGAGGCCGAGCTCCAAGAGTGCCGACTGGCTTGATCGGTCATTTCCGGCACTGATTTCACCGCGCATGTGCAGAGGTGCTCAGGGGCACCGCTGAAAGAACACTCTATCTTCGCGCATGCGCACATCTGACTTGAAACGCCGAGAGGCTTTCTGCTAATAAGTGTAAAACACCAATGTTCTATGAAGCGCAACAGTATTACATGCCTATGTTGTACATGTGCTTGGACTTGAGGCAAACCAATGTTGAAACCCAATGCAAGAGGAGATACTTGGCAAGGAGTAAAAGATAGAGGAACTCATTCCTGTCTTATACTACAAACTGTGTGAACAAACTGCAATGAGTAGCCACAGTTTGTAGAGGAAAAGAAACAGGAATCCTCCAAAAAGAGATTGGACAGTGTCCAGTTGGCGTGGTAAAACAGAGAGCCAGTGCTTTGAGCGATGAAGTTACAAGCAAGACGGGTAGACATTCAATATTGTAGAAGTAGGTATGGTATAAACAGATGTTGATCCTGGCTATATACTTAGTCCATCTAAAAAGTACTATGATAAGTACAATTCACTGGTGGTTTGGATGGTTCCGAACATGTACAGGATCAAAACCAGCCAAAACAAAAATTGGCAAAGGTGATGTTACCAAGCGAGAGGAATCACACACATTTGAATTGGGTGAGCTTATATTACTGTAAACCTAAGATGCGTTTACATCTGGAAATAACGACCCGCAACGGAAAGTTGCTCTCAATACGAAAAAACAAATGTGCAGGGGGTCAAAGGGGAAATAATTTAACGACCTGTCAACTCATGCCCCAAAAGACAATAAGAAACACACGAAGAGAAGACCAGGTCTGAGATGGTGGGGTGTCCAGAATGGTGAAGGTGGATCACAAGGGAAAATGTGTGAAAGAAAAATTTATTTAAGTATAAACTAGGCCAAAAAGAACCATCAGACCACCCATGTGGCGGTATATCATCATATGGGATACATTTAAGTGGTCGCCCCATAAACCGCCTGTATCGTCAAATGACGGCGCATGCGAAAGCAGCGCCACATTTCGGCCCAGTCATACTCAAAGTAATCTAGAAAAAGTGCAGTGCTCTAGAAAAAGTGCTCGCTAAAATTGACTCCCTAAACTGAGGAAAATGTGTAGGTGTCAAGATTAAAAGGTGCGCCTCGGTAGTAAGTGAGTGAAACTACATAGTTGCGCTGTGTAAAGTGGTCTGGTCGACTAGTTTCAGCTAAAAAGAGTGTTTACTCTAGCTTTCATCAGGACCTATAGGAAAATATGCTACTGCAACTCAAAGAAAGGGGTGTACAACCATGATTGGGAAAGAAATACAACCATATCTTGCAGTGTACTTTCGAAACTCATGTATCACCCCAACATGTGGAACCTCAGTTTCCAATGATGACAGGAAAGGCTCTTCTCCCTGTCAAAAAAAACAGAAAATACGATGTATTTATATTCACACAAGAAAACTCATAACCCAGCAGACACCATCTAAACAAAGACCACCTTGCAAGAACAATGTTGCGTTCTATACATTAATTAAGCATATTAGCTAAATCACAAGGAGGCATTTCCTCCTAGTGATACTCACCCAGCTTTGTGGGGGTGAAGACCTCACCTCACCCGGCAACCGCTCGGGAAATTGAGGCCCCGCTCTGGTGTGTAAAGAAAAAAGAGGGCACAGTAAGTGCACAATCCCACTGTGTCCAGCCTAATCGCTATGTACACATATAACCCAATGGGAGTGTGATAGTCTCCCCTCTGACCTGTCACAAACGCCCCTACCAGTCTCCCAAAATAGATTACTGATAGTGAATAGATACTTTAAATGGGAGATCTAAGGTAGTAGTAATATTATTACAGTGGTAACACAGTGACTGTTATGGTGTATAGCACTAGATTCTATGGTATAAGTATAAGACTGCCGTCATCCAAAAGTAGACCCGAGTCTGGGAAATATGCTTGAAAGGAACTATAAACTGTGGCTACTCATTGCAGTTTGTTCACACAGTTTGTAGTATAAGACAGGAATGAGTTCCTCTATCTTTTACTCCTTGCCAAGTATCTCCTCTTGCCTTGGGTTTCAACATTGGTTTGCCTCAAGTCCAAGCACATGTACAACATAGGCATGTAATACTGTTGCGCTACATAGAACATTGGTGTTTTACACTTATTAGCAGAAAGCCTCTCGGTGTTTCAAGTCAGATGTGCGCATGCGCGAAGATAGAGTGTTCTTTCAGCTGTGCCCCTGAGCACCTCTGCACATGCGCGGTGAAATCAGTGCCGGAAATGACCGATCAAGCCAGTCGGCACTCTTGGAGCTCGGCCTCCTGGTTAAGCGGGTAAGTACCCCCTGTGCCGACTCGGTTCCACATGATAATACCAAATGCTTCTATTGGCTGAAGAGTCAATCAAGCCCTGTTACTTAAACGGATCAGGTGAACCCGTCGGTGCCTTCCCTTCCGCTCGTTTTTACACGCGGGGCACCGACGGATAGGTGAGTTGAGCCAGTATGCTGAATAGTATTCCCTGTTGAACAGTATCTACAAGCAGAGTGGTCAGTGCGAGTTGAGACTGGTTTGGAGACTACCCTCATAGAGGCGTTTTGACTTAAAATCGGTTAAGTTGTTTATTGACGTTTCGCTGCTACGTTTAATGACATTTATAGTTCCTTTCAAGCATATTTCCCGGACTCGGGTCTACTTTTGGATGACGGCAGTCTTATACTTATACCATAGAATCTAGTGCTATACACCATAACAGTCACTGTGTTACCACTGTAATAATATTACTACTACCTTAGATCTCCCATTTAAAGTATCTATTCACTATCAGTAATCTATTTTGGGAGACTGGTAGGGGCGTTTGTGACAGGTCAGAGGGGAGAGTATCACACTCCCATTGGGTTATATGTGTACATAGCGATTAGGCTGGACACAGTGGGATTGTGCACTTACTGTGCCCTCTTTTTTCTTTACACACCAGAGCGGGGCCTCAAATTCCCGAGCGGTTGCCGGGTGAGGTGAGGTCTTCACCCACACAAAGCTGGGTGAGTATCACTAGGAGGCAATGCCTCTTTGTGATTTAGCTAATATGCTTAATTAATGTATAGAACGCAAAATTGTTCTTGCAAGGTGGTCTTTGTTTAGATGGTGTCTGCTGGGTTATGAGTTTTCTTGTGTGAATATAAATACATCGTATTTTCTGGTTTTTTTGACAGGGAGAAGAGCTTTTCCTGTCATCATTGGAAACTGAGGTTCCACATGTTGGGGTGATACATGAGTTTCGAAAGTACACTGCAAGATATGGTTGTATTTCTTTCCCAATCATGGTTGTACACCCCTTTCTTTGAGTTGCAGTAGCATATTTTCCTATAGGTCCTGATGAAAGCTAGAGTAAACACTCTTTTTAGCTGAAACTAGTCGACCAGACCACTTTACACAGCGCAACTATGTAGTTTCACTCACTTACTACCGAGGCACACCTTTTAATCTTGACACCTACACATTTTCCTCAGTTTAGGGAGTCAATTTTAGCGAGCACTTTTTCTAGAGCACTGCACTTTTTCCAGATTACTTTGAGTATGACTGGGCCGAAATGTGGCGCTGCTTTCGCCTGCGCCGTCATTTGACGATACAGGCGGTTTATGGAGCGACCACTTAAATGTATCCCATATGATGATATACCGCCACATGGGTGGTCTGATGGTTCTTTTTGGCCTAGTTTATACTTAAATAAATTTTTCTTTCACACATTTTCCCTTGTGATCCACGTTCACCATTCTGGACACCCCACCATCTCAGACCTGGTCTTCTCTTCGTGTGTTTCTTATTGTCTTTTGGGGCATGAGTTGACAGGTCGTTAAATTATTTCCCCTTTGACCCCCTGCACATTTGTTTTTTCGTATTGAGAGCAACTTTCCTTTGCGGGTCGTTATTTCCAGATGTAAACGCATCTTAGGTTTACAGTAATATAAGCTCACCCAATTCAAGTGTGTGTGATTCCTCTCGCTTGGTAACATGACCCCCTGCACATTTGTTTTTTCGTAGGCACAGGGGAATACAAACAAGTCTGGGCAAGAAAGCAAGTACAGGCACAGGGGAATAAAAACAAGTCTCGGCAAGAAAGCAAGTTAGGCACAGGGCAAAAAACAAGTCTGGGCAAGAAAGCAAGCTAGGCACAGGGGAAAAATACAAGATTAGGCAAAAACAATGCAGACAGAGCCGTGCAGCAGCGTGGGGAGCAACCTGCCTGCGAGCAGGGTCAAAGGTCGCTCCCCAGAGGTCATCGGCACTGCAATTGAGCTGCCACGTAGTAAAGCTTGTATTTTTGTGCACCTAATCCGCCATGTTCCATGGAGGCATATAATTTACTAAGCACCACCCTCTTGCAGCCGGACTCCCAAACTAGATCTGAGAGAATAGATTTCACCTCTTTGAACCAGATCTGAAAGAATAGATTTCATCTCTCTGAAGAAGCGCCTGGGAGGCTGACTGGGACGGCTGAGAAATAATACAATAGTCTAGGCAGTACCAGCATTTTGGCTATCGCCCCCCCACCCATCGGCAACAGTGGTAGGGAGTACCAGAGCACTAAGGAGAGGCACATGGAGACTACAACCACCCGCTGGTTTCCTTGTATAAGATCGTCTTTGGAGTGGTAGATGTTCACTCCCAGTTAGCGGAAGGTGTAAGGCTGCCATTCCATCACCAAGTTAGGCAATTCCTCCCACTTTCCCGGAGTACGTTTTTGCAATGGGAACAGGCCAGTTTTTGCCCAGACATCTAATACCTCCATCACATGTGGGAAGTTTCTACCTGCATCCCTGAGGTACAACAGTGTAGCATCCACGTACAGTGAGATGATTCCCAGGAGTTACCACTCAAAATCCAAAATTAAATGTCTTGTAGGTGGAGGAGGCCAGCGTGGAGCTCCATAGCCAGGGGAAAAATGATTGGCGACAGCGAAAATCCCTGACTGGTGCCACTGTGTAACTTGAATGCAGCAGAGATCTCTCTGCCTGTACGCACCGGGCCATTGGAAGAGTATAAAGTAATGCTATCCATTGTATTATCTCCTAGCCAAATCCGATTCTCTTCAGCACTTCCATCAGGTAGGGCCACCCCAAGGTGTCAAAGGCCTTCTCAATATCAAGAGTGAGAGCCAGGCATGGTACGGTCACCTGCGAGTTTTCTTTCATCAGCCTGAAGAAGCAACTTAGATTTAAGAATGTGTTTTTTCCTGGAATGAAACCGTTCTGGTTTCGGTGTAACGACAGCGTAGTAGGCTATTTGCAATGACCTTCTCTAGGATCTTGTAGTCCGTTTTTAGTAGGGAAAGAATTCTATATGACTGCCCGCATATCCAGTGGGTCTTTGCCTGGCTTGGGTAGGACTACACTCATTGCTTCCCACAGGGAGGCTGGAAGGACACCCTCATCTCTTGCCCATTTGAACATCTTGTGTAGTTTGGTGCAAGGGTCGTGCCATATAGGGAGCAAAATTCCACTGGGGATCCATCCAACCCGGAGATTTGTTGCATGCTAACTGGTCAATTGTGGGACATATCTCCTCTATGGATAGCATCTTGTGCAAGGTGTGGCACTGTAGGGGGTCAAGGCGTAGGATAGGTAGTTTATCGAGGAACTCCTGCTAGATGGGCCTTCATGTTTTACATCCGCTTTGTAGAATGAGGTTTAGTAAATCAAAGAAGAATCGATTAATGTTAGCCTGCATATTCAGCACTTGTCCTGTCAGAGATCTGATAGCATTCAAATGGGTCCTAGAGGACTCTGACCTCAGGAGCCGCGCCAGTATGTGTCTGACCTTATCTCCTTCCATGTGTTGCCTTGCCACATATTCTGTGTAATCTAGTTTCCAGAGTCTAGCAATGACTTCCTGTGTTTCCTTCCAAGGGTGATCACTTTGTCTTCATTCTCTGCGTCAGTCCCTGCACGTACCTCTGCCACTCATATGGCTTGTTCGAGCTCAAGGGTCTGTGTCTGCAGTGTGTGCTTTTCCCCTGTATAATATTGTGATGCACACACCCATGTGACTACTTTAAATGCATCCCATTTGACCTCTGCATCGGTGGCGGTTCCCTCATTTTTGATGAAGTAATTAGTGACATGTGTGACTAAGATATCGAAAATGTGGTCTTGTATTGCCAGCATGTTTAGTTTCCAGGTGGGCGCTGGTGCCCACAGTGCACCCCATTGCAACTTCATCTTAAGGGGATTGTGATTGGAGAGTGTGTGGCCCTGGTATTCAGTGGTTACAACCTGGGATGCAATGTTGGAGTTGCATAAGAATAAGCCTACTCTGGTGTGCAGCTAGTGGACTGGGCAGAAAAATAAGTATTCCCTTGTGTCAGGATGCATAGCATGCCAAATGCCATGGATTTGTCTGTGTGTAAGCCACTCTCTTTGGGCATGTGTTCTGGTTGCTAGTGTTCCCTGTAGGGGAGGGCATGATCTGTCTAAAGTGATTTAATGTGTAGCATTGAAATCCTCACCTCGTATACTAGGTGTCGTCAGGTTGTGTATCATCGTGGTGGTGAGACTTGTTCGGAACTGTATCTGGTTGTTGTTAGGTGCATAAAGCATCAGTAAAGTAATTGGAGCACCGTCCAGTGTCCCCTCCATCACTACATATCTGCACTCGCTATATACCACAGTGTTGCTAATCATCATATCATCAGCTGTACCCCTGGAGCCAACCAGATGAGGACTCTCCTAGCATATCCCTAGTAGGAGGTGCCAGTAATTTGGTCTCTCCATCTCCTCTGCACTTTACAGAGTTCTGTGGAGGTCATGTGTGTTTCCTGTAAATAAGTGATGTGTGCCTGTCTGCGCCTCAGGTTGGAATATTTCAAATGAAGCCATCTGGGCATGGCCATCCCTCGAACATTCCAGTTGATAACATTATATGTAGGCAAGAGTGTGAGGGTTGTGCGGCCATAATGTGTCTCCAAGCCAACTCATATCTCCCCCTGTGGCCGATCCACTGCGGTCCCTAAGTAGTTCCATCTCCCATGTGACTCATGCAACATGTTGCTACAGCTCCACAGAAATTAAACTCAGCACAAAATCATCAACTTCTACTCCCTGGTCAGGGCAGCAACAAACCCGCAACCAAATATAAACCATAACAGGAGTTCAAATAACGTGCTCCATCTGGACTCAGGGGGTCTCGGCAGTAGGAAGGAACAAGTTATTAATACATGGATGTTCTCCAGGGCAAGGGCTAGTTCACGTTCTGGAAAGGCGGCCTCTGGGTTAGTGGACGATGGAAACAGGCTATGCCATGACTCCAGCTCCACCACAGCCTTACCACGCTCGGGCGCCGCCTGTTCGCTCATGGATTTAGTTCTGGGTGGTCTGCACGATTGCTACTTGTTTGCAATTGTCTCTTGTCTCCCTCCAATTGTGTATCACGGGGTGTTGGAGACACCCTCTCCGACTCCAACCACTTCCGGACATCTGCCGGTGACATCCAAAAAAGCATGGTGGTGTTATTAGAGAGTAGTTCAGTGCTAGTAGACATAAGGTCTGCTTAACTGGCATGAAGGATCCTCTGAGTCTTTGAACTTCCACAGTGTAATTTGAGTAAATGTTCACCGACCCACTTTCGACCCACCAAGGGCCCTTAGTTCTCCTAATTTGTAGGATGTGGTTGTGATCCCAGTAATTAAACAGGGGCAACACCACTATCCTAGACGGACAGCCAGGGGTAGAGGAGTGCTGCGGGGACCCTGTGGGTTCTTTCCACTGAAAAGAAAGTGGATCTTTTACCAAATGCAGAAGCCAGTCTCCAAGGAGCAGTTCCATAGAGGGGCCTTCATCCCCTTCTGGAAGGCCCACAAGTCAAATGTTGTTCTGGTGTGACTGGCCCTTCGCATCTTTGGCTCTGTCATGCAGGTGTAAAACTTCTCTTTGCAGCGCTTTAATATGGGACTGCATCTCTACCTGTGTAGGGCCCTTTCCAGCTAAGGTTGACATGTTCGCCTCCACCCTATCTCTGAGCTTAGCTTAGTCAGCTTGTAATAACCCCATACCAACCACTAATGCATCTGATTTAGGTTCCAGGCTGGTTCTCAAGTCTTTAATGACCACTAGAAGTTCATGAAAGCATTCTCCCTGTTTCTTGAGGCAGACAGGGAGGCGTTTCACACCAGCCCAGTTTGGGGTGGTGTCAGGTGGGAGTCACCTCTCTCCTCCCTGCCACTCTCAGAAGATTATTGGTTTACCATCTTTATGATGAAGTGAGGGACGTTGGTACTGAGTTAACAGGGACACCATGACAGGCCGGTCTCTGTTCGTGGGGCCGGTGCCCCAGCCCGCGGCTCAGTTCCACATGGAGTGCCGCCCCTGATGCCTTGGATCTGATGACACACCTCAGAGGCTCGAACCACGGCAGAGGAGTCCGTTGGAGGCCCTTAGTTGCAGCCAGTAGGGTGTACGGCCTGTGCAGGCCCTGTCCCGGCCCTATCTTGGCCATGCCTCCTTATTGCACACTCCTTAATGGCCAACTTATCTTATCAAGACAAATTGTACTTCTGATGACATCTGAGATGCAACAGATAATGCAAAAAAGTTACACTGTAGTAAAAGAGATCACATCACTCTCCTTGAAAAGGAGCTTATCAAAACAAACATTGGCAAAGCCAATAGGTCTTGCCTATGCAAGACATATTGGTTTAGCCATGTTGTACACCGTGCAGCTGCTGTTCAACATGACTAAAAGTTAGCGGTGGAAAGGAGAGTGGCGTGGGGTAGAGTGGAGTGTTATGGAGTGGCATGGAGTGACATAGAGTGGCAATGAGTGGAGTTGAGTAGCATGGAGTTAAGTGAAATGGAGTGTCATGGAGTGGCATAGAGTGGAGTGGCGTAGAGTGTTGTAGAGTGTTGTGTAGGGAGTAGAGTGTTGTAGAGTGTTAGATTTGGGGGTCTCTGGTTGGCACAGGTATGCACTTGTGACAAACAGGGACCCTCTCCTCTAGTAAGGGCAAGGGACTTACTCCTTAAAAAAAACCTGCTCACCCTCTAGGTAATGTGGCGCGAGCAGACTAGGCTAATCTTCAGGGCGTTAGTTGAGTTAAGTATTTATGACCACATACAGTAATAACACTGACCCACCACAAATGGACACTAGGCTGTGCTTTATAAAAATATGTTTGCTTTATATAAATATAGGCAACTCTTATGCAGACATATTACAAGACCATAAATAACGTGTTATCTCTGATGCACACAATACTGTTATATTAAAAAGAGTTTTCTTGTAAATAGCTTTGGGCTCAGGTTCACGCAGTTCTTAATCCCGGGGATGGCCCTCTGCTGCTGACAAGGCGAAAGAATTGTTATCAATAAAGCAGACCCTCTGGTCCACTGCGGGCACCCGGTGTGCGATGCGCATAGAAAGTAGCTGACTTCTTGGGGGGGAATGCGGGCAAAAGGAAGGATCGTGCAGTTCTTAATCCCGGGGATGGCCCTCTGCTGCTGACAAGGCGAAAGAATTGTTATCAATAAAGCAGACCCTCTGGTCCACTGCAGGCACCCGGTGGTGCGATGCGCATAGAAAGTACCTGACTTCTTGGGGGGGAGTGCGGGCAAAAGGAGACGTTCCTCGGAAGCTTCTGTAGGGAGATCCTGCTGTAGGGAGCCTCCGTGGTGCAGGGCGTCCCAGCGGGACTTCGGGAGGCGCTGCGGAGGGTTTGAGTCATAGGCGATCCTCTGTAACAAGCCCAGGTCCTCAGAGGCGGCAATGCGGCACTCAACGTGCGGGGCGGCCTCGGGGAGTGTCACACGGTACGGGGTGGTGCGCTTTAAGCTTTACGCACCGTACCCTTGCAGAGTCAACACAAAGGCTGGATTTTATTTAGGCGGCGTACGAGCCGTATCTTCTCTTGCGGGCAGAATTCCCGGGGCGGCAGTGCGGCACGTAGCGGCCCACCCAGGTCAAACAGGATTACTTTAGAAGCCATCCCAGCTTCATTGGATGATCATCAAACTACTATAGAAGTCATTTCCACGTCATCAGACATCATCAAGCTCTTGAAGTCATCAGCAAAGTTTAGAAACTTGAGCCTGATGATTTCAGGATGACTAGAAAATGACCATTTGATTACTTCACAAGATAAGAATCTTCCTGATAACTGAGGATGATTTGAAACTTAGTTTAGGATTACTTCTTAGGCTGAGATTGTTCCTGATGACTTCAAGATGATTTAAAAATGACTATCTGATTACTTCTGAGAGATTAACAAAATTGCATTTTCTGTTCTCTCTTTTGGTTGCATTTTTATCAGCAATGCTGAGCCTTTTGGCTGACTACCGAACAGTGAAAACTGTTTAGCTCCTACATGAGTTGCCTGTAACATCCAAATAAGCAAAGAATGTGCTTCAGAAAAATGTGTGATATTTTTAGGTTTTTATTAGATTTAGGTAGACCAGAGCAGCAAATAAAATGTGTGACTGTAGGCATACTTAACAGTAATAAAAGTTAGTAAATCTGGATTATTTGGCTGTGTGTATATCTTGAAATTCCTATTTTCCTTACATTATAAAGTATTTTTCACTTGCTGTGAGCTAATTAAAGCAGAAAATGCTTTGCAGCATCATCCACCAGCTGCTACATTCCTAGACCAATAGGTCTCGCTTTTGGACCTTATAAGTGTTCAGCCATGCAACAGTTGATGTTGTTGCACCAAGGATATTGTCCTGCATAACTAAATACTTATAAGGTCCCAAAAGCAAGACCTATTTGCTATGCCAATGCTTGTATTATCTTCTTCCGAAGACCCTGATCCATGTAGGTGCACAGCTGACAGCAGTTCAGCCCTGTCCAGCCCTGTCCAGTCTGTCCCCTATAACAGTATGGGTGCAGCAAATAATGCTCTTCTGAAGAGGCGGAAGGCTGTCCAATCATTCACACATCAAATTTGTCCTGTATGAACAGTGCAGCCCAAAGTACCAGTCTTTTTTATTCTGATTTAGATTTCTTTTATCATACCATGCATGATTAGGGCAGTAAAGCTTTTCCTTTGCAAACATGACATTTCCAGCAAAAGTTTGCAAGCTTTTCAACCATCAAGACGATTGAAACCAATAAAAATTTGCTACGAAAAACCCTCCACAAAATTGGGAGTTTTCTTTGGTAAAAAGCTTTTTCAAGTGAATCTTTCTGCTTTCAAATGTTTGTGATAGTTACAGAACGCTGGAACATTTATGATGTGATGAAAACGCTGTAAAAGTGCTGCCGAAATTTACATTTTTGCCCAAGCATGAACTTGACCCGAAGGTACTGGAGCTCTTTACATGAGCACTAGTTACATTAGTACACATTCATATTTTTGTATTATTAAAAATGGTGTGTTCAGTGCGCTTGTGCAACGGACATGGCACTATCTATTCTAGAGGTACCCTGGTAAGAAAGCCGAGCTAAACATTACTCTGGGGTTTACTGTTGTCCCTTTTCTATTTTGCGTTTTTCAAACGGAAGTTGCCCTCGAGTCCCGGAAGCGGGTTGTAGCCAGACTGGCGAGGACGAGGAGAGACAAAGATGAAGAGCTGTTGTGCTGAGTGAAATGAAGAGACGAAGGGAGATGGGTTGCTGAACATCGTTATATGCGATTATGTTTTTTTTTAAAGAGGGTGTACTGGCTTCCCACCTCCACACTTCTGGTCTATCTCATCTGTGGATTCGAAGGCGGGAAACTCTCCAGACGTGTCGGCCATTGAAAGAGGCGGGCATTGTTCAAAAGAGGTGATGCAGTAGGCTACCTCTAACCCTGCATCGCTCCAGTGAAACGGAGAGCGGGCAATCATACATCGAGCCATCATCCACACTTCAGGGTAGTGGAATGTACTTCTAAACTGGCTTTTCTTTGCACACTATCTGTGCCACTGCTGCAGACGTAGGAGATATCCCAAGATGTAAGGTAAGGAAATGGCTGGGCTGTGGAAGGCGCGGCACACGGAAGACCAAGCGACTGCTGCCATTAAAAACATTCAAGGCCTGAAGGAGCTAACTCGGTCGGGGTAAAAGTGCAAGCCTGCTGTTGCACTGGAACAATGGAACCAGTGCAGCGCTTGAGTCCTTCGTGAGTGAAAACATGGAGTTTACTTCAGAGACATTTACCTTTCTTTTGTCTGCTTTTATGGCGGAGTTTGCATTTGGGGGCAAGGAGAAAGTGATCACACTTAAAATAAATGGAAAGCTCTTTCAACAAATACTGCCTCGCAAGATTATTGATGCTTGATGTAAAGGAAAACATTTTGTAAAGTAATGCCCTTTTCCGTGGGTTAAACTAATCAAGTTGAATTTGGCTTAAATAAAAGGCCGCCGAATCCGGCAGGCAGAGAGCACTGTGATTCATGGAGTGCTGTGCGCAGGGTATTTCACACAAAGGTCACAGAGATGTGGGCCGCTCTTGGCCTCTAAAACTTTGCCGTGTCCACTGACATGTTTGCCCCATACAGGTGTTTTCTTATGTCTGCCAGTCTCGCCTTTTCCTTATGCCAGTACCACCCCACTCCCCCCCTTCAAGGCTTCTCTCTTAGCTGCTCCCACACTTTAGCTAACAATCCTGCTACTGTTACCCTGTATCTTTATTTGTGTACATTTCGCACCTCCTGTACCCTTAAACCAAAATCGCCTCCGCAGTGCACAGTGCTCTGGTGGCGGGACCCCGCCTTTCTTAAACATTACAGTGATGCACATTAATTTAATGTGCATCACTGTAATGTAGTTCTTTAGGTGAGAGAGCTGGAGGTAGGATTCCGCCTCTCAGGGAACTTAATGGAGTGTGGGGTCTTTGCTGAGATATGAGAATAGGATCCTGTAATTTGTGATTTTGGGATGCTGCTGGACATTAAATATGGGACTTTAATAGTGGCAGTGTTTCTGAGCTCTCCTCGCAACATCGGCACAGATAAATTTACGTACTCTATTTACATAAGCATAAGTGGTAGAGAATGGATGTGGGATTTTGGTATGGTCTAATGGTCACATCTGCTGACTTTCAAACGGAGGGCCCAGCATGGAGTCCTAGCGTCGGCTCCTGTGATTCTGGGCAAATAACTTAATAGTTGCAAACAAGTTATGCTTGAGGTACTTCTGCATAAAAGTTGCTAAGATCGGATCAGCTTTTTTAGTTGCCCATTAAACCCTGACGATTGGATGGCTCACAACACGAAGCAGACAGCTTCTGATGAGTCTTCTCAAAGGGGATTTCCGGGTTTTTGGGAGAATATGGCGCCCCAAATAAATCCCTGCAAAATATTTTAAAGAGCATTAATCAACCTTTAACGTCGCCATTCCACAGCCGTTTGTCTGCCATTTGATGTATTTTACCTTATTAGTTAATTTGCTCAAAGGAAAAACTATGAAAACGTCATAATTCTCTCTGCCTATTTTTCCTTTCCTGGTGACGTTTTTATATTTTTTCCCTGAGACAGTTAACTAATAAGGTAAAACATATTATTCATGGCAGAGAACCCTGTCACAGTGAATGCATCTCGATTGTGTGTCTGGCAGCAGAGCGATGCATTAGGTGAAGCCTAGTAATGATATAGGTCCTCCTGAATGTTATTTTATTTCTATACATACATATTATAAATTGGAGGCATACATCCTTTCTCCGTCTCCGCGCTATTTTTTAGTCTTCCTTCCCATTTCACCATGTTCCTTTCCAATGTTCCAGTCTTTCGTGCTCTGTTATATGTGCGCTTTCTTTCAACTCTCCCCTCCGAAACTACTTTTCACCTTTCTTGCCCACTTTCCTTTTTCTCCCTTTTCACGCTTCCTCTTGGGTTCTGCTTTTTCACTTTTAATTATCTTCATCCTCCCTTCTCGCACTCAAATTTCTGCTGTTACCAGTTCTCTTCGATCTTCTCATTCCTTCTGTACCCTGTCTTTGGCTACCGCTCTCATATCTTCTCCTTCTTACCTCTCACATTTATGTTTTTAGATCTTGCCGAGCCAACGCTTGCGCTGTCTCTGCGTGAAATCTTGTTTATAGAATATTCGCTTTGAACTACACCTATTTTTAAGGACTTTCCTTATTACATGTAATGTTACTTAGACAGTTTGTGGCACTATTTGTTCCTTTAAGCTAGAACACTCGAGACCAGTGCTTGTAGCTTACCCCCACTCTGCTTTACACCAGTCACTCTGCTTTACTCTACTCTACACAACTCCACGCAACCGCATTCGGCACAGTCACCCCACTCTACACAACTTCATCCAGCACCAAACAACCCAGCGCCACCCACGCAACCCACTCCTCTCCACACAATATTCCTCCGCCTTATGCAACACTAATTCAACCAACTGCACTCCACACAATGCTTCACAACTGCACTCCACTTTACTCCACTCAGAGCCATACAACACCACTCAATACAACACCAATCCATACAGCCACACCACGCAACATAATTACAATCCACATAATACCATTCAACATCACATAATTCAACTCCACCTAATTACACGCTTCTCATTACCACATAAATCCACTCTATACCACATAACAATCCGCACAAAACACTCCACATAATTGCACTCAACTTAATTTCACTCTATATCACACTGTTCCATGCCACACTATTCAACTCCACACACATCAATTCTACACTCGATAATTACAAAAGACAAACCTTATTCCACCACAACACAATTCCACTACACAAAACATACATCCACTTCAATCCATAACACATAGGTAAGAAAGATTTACAACGCCAATAGCTCTAACTCTTTCTCATTTTCTTTAACACACATCTGAATCTTAGCTCCTACCTATTTCCTCTTTTTGCCACCAAACAGGTAAAGCTTTCCATACTGTCACCGGCTCTTAAGGGCACTACTTTGTGTGGATTTACTTCTTTTGAACAGTAAGAATGCCACCACTTGCAGTAAAGTTAGCCAATGGCTGTAGTGGGCTGGCCCACTGTCCTGTCCCAAGCTGTATGCTGCATTGGATTGATGAAAATGCGAATGACACAATAATAGACCAATTGATGAAAAGGGTTGGCTGAAAGCCTCTGTAGCTAAGTGTATTTGTGTGTGTGTGTGTGTGTGTGTGTGTGTGTGTGTATATATATATATATATATATATATATATATATATATATATATATATATATATATATATATATATATATATATATATAAATAAATTCCTTTATTCGGTTCTCTGTGTCCGGGAAATTCAACGCTCGGTTTGTGATCCCTGCGGCAGAACCACGCCGCTCCAAAATATGCACACAATCCTCCCTTGGCAGAGAGAACAATTGGGACGAACTCTCGTGCTTCCAAATATTTTGCTATTTTTATTTACTTTTAAAGCCTTCAGATAGCAATATGCATTTTGACCTCTCTCGGGGTCTTGGTCACATATGTAATTGTAATAAATTTTAAATGTCTTGTCCAGGGTTCTCCAAAATCAGTGCTGGAGGGATGGAACAATGCCAGATTTTTAAGATAACTAAATGTATCTAAATGGGGGGATGCAAAAAAAGATAGCATGGATTTTGCCTTCTAGGACCGACTTTGGAGAACCCTGGTCTTGGTTAATGCCCGTAACAGAATAGAACTGAGTCAGGTAGGCTCCTCGCCTTGTATTGAAATCACATTTGGTGGCAGGGGGTCCTGTTAGTGTCAAGGGTGCAATTCAAAATGCAATTAATTCTGCTGTTAAATTAGGGTACCATATGGGGATTTCTTACATTTAATGTCTATCACCCAAGTATACATTTTTATACTATACTTCCTTCTTTTAAGAGCGATATCTTGCAGTTGTTACTATTACACTCTTTCATCATTCTCAATTTTCCATTCTCAGAAGGGTGGTTGACCTGCGCTTGTCACTGCACTCTATGCTACTGCACTCTACCTGCACTGCTCAACTGTACTGCACTCTGCACCATTACACACTGCATCCCGCCATACCACTCTAATCTATTCTGCACCACTGCAGTTTACCCTACTCCGCTCTACACCTCTGCAATCTACGCTACACCACTCCACTCTACTCTGAAACAGTCTACTTTACGCCACTGCAATCTACTCTGCACCCTACATCTCTCTACTCTGTACCAATGCACTCTACACCACTTTTCTCAAACCCAGTGCATGCCACATCAATCTACTCTGTACCACTGAACTTTACACCACTTCATTCTAGGTCACTTTATGCTACGACGCTATACAATATAATACTCCACTCTGTCATGCTCTATTCAATTAAACTCTACTCCGCCTTATGCCACAACACTCTACTCCACGCTGTGCCTCCCTACTCTACTCAACACTACAAAACTCCTTCTATGCCACTTTACTCCACTCTATTCTATGACACACTACTTCGCTCTACTCCACAACACTCCACTCTATACCACTCCACTTTGACGCTCAACTCTACAACACTATACTCCACTCTGCAAATCCACTCTTCTACACTACTCCACTTTATGCAACTACACAGCAATCTACTCTGCTCTACACCACTCCATGACACTCTTCAGCTATAATCTAGCCCACTTCATCACATTCCACTTTTCGACACGCCACTCTCCTTTATCCCACTATTCTTTAGCCATGCTGAACAACAGACACACAGGCGTACAATATGGCTGAAACATATTGACAAAGCCATTAACTCTTGCAAAGACCAGACCTTTTGGCTTTGCCACTGCTTGTTTATTTTAACCAATACTGCAGGCCATCGGTAGAAGACATTGGCAAGCCACTTGGTTAAAAAAAGCAAGACCTTTTGGCTTTGCCAATGCTTGTTTTTGTTGCAATATTTTTCTCTGCCAACAAACTAATAAAACTGTTATTTCTTAACAACCTGTGCATATCTAACAAGTATTACTACTAGAGATCATCATAGAGCTGCGGTACTCATAGAACTGCCCGCGGGCTATCCCTGGCGTCCCCCTGACCTAGATAAGGTACCCATGGCACCCCAGAGAGAAATTGGAGAGAGAGAGAAATTGGAAGGAGAGAGAAATTGGAGAGAGAGAGAGAGAGAAAGTGGAGAGAGAGAGAGAAAGTGGAGAGAGAGAGAGAAAGTGGGGAGAGAGAGAGAGAGAAAGTGGAGAGAGTGGAGCGAGAGAGAGAGTGGAGCGAGAGAAAGAGTGGAGTGAGTGAGTGAGTGGAGAGAGAGAGTGAGTGAGTGGAGAGAGAGAGCATTTCGGTTAGTCGACATCCATGGTCTAGTCATAAGTGGGGAGCTCGGTGTGTACAGGTGTACATGGGAAGTAAAGGAGGCATGGAATGCACAAGAGGGCAAGGAGAAGAAATGAAGAAACAACGAGGACAGAGTGGCCACAGGAGGAACTTGGGACTTGGTTCAATTGAAATATCAATTTTCCTTCCTCATAAATATTGATGCACCTATTAAGGTTGGGGTGCCATGGGGCTTGGGTGTGCATTGTGCCTACATGTAATGCCTCCAAATACAGAGGCTCTAGTGATCTGTAGACGTCTTTAAAAAGAACAATGTCCTTTTTAGCTGTGACACCCACATTTTTGTCCCTTTCCACTTTTCCCATTGGTGTATGCAGAGACGTTAATATAACCCAGCCATGCAGTTGTGTGTGTGTGTGTGTGTTTTATTATGTGGCGGTAGCAAGCTGCTTTGCAAAAACCAAGCAGCAATGTGATATAAAGTGATTATGGGAGGGCTGCACATACTTCACGATGTAGATCAGAGAAAGAGTACCTACCATACCAAACCCCCATTTTGTGTTCCTTGTCCCGTCCCGCCAAACAAAAAAAATACCTTATGCCTCGGCCAGCACTGTTCTTGTCATAGTACTTTCCCCCATGATTTTAGCCATGTAATATTCCAAGAGACATAGGCAACACCAATAGCTCTTGCATTGTAGAGACCCATTGGCTTTGCCAATGCTTGTTTGCATAAGGTCAGTATCGTCCCCATCCCCACCCCCTCAGGAACTGGCACTTAAGCCATCTACTAAGTATTAGCTTGCATTCTGGTACCTGTAAAATGTATAGCTTGAAATCTGTGATAAAGTTCACCGTAAAGACTTTAAAGGGACTTTTTTTATCAGCCTCATCATTTTGTAGGCAGACGAGCCATGCACTTCCTGTTTGCAAATGACTTGACAGTAATTTGGATTTGGTGAAAAAATATTGATGTACATACATCTCTTAAAGATTCGGTATTTGCAAGGGATGCCCTTAAAATGTCCCTTTCAAATAGTGATTTGTTAATGTATACCTAACCCATTTATAGGGGTGAGTGAAATATTCTGTCCCACTGGCATAATTGGTGTTATTTTGGGGACTCCGTGTAACTGGTGTAACAGAGTCTGGCCAACTTCCACCAATCGCAGTGTTGTGGGATTTTATTCTCACGTGGCTCCAGAGTGGTAAGTTGGTGAGCAAGATTTGGTGCCCACCAACGTGATTTCCAGTCGCTAGGGGTACATGCGTTGACAATTTCCTAACACGGGTGGTCGCAGACAGTTGCAACCGTTTGAAATCTGAAGGCTGCTGCTTGAGAAGAAAATTGACCCAAACAGCAGTAAAATCAACTTGAGCAGCTGCACCCTCTGGCGCACTGCGCAGGACCGTTTGTTCTATTGTTTTTGCACTGGGAACGTGTTCCCTGCACTAAATGCCAGTACAATATGTCTATTTACGTCCCTCCTCCATCCCTCCGCTACCCTTTTCTATCCAAATAACTAAATAACATATCCAGCACACAATTTACTTTCTTATTTTACTATACTAACTCAACACTAATCCTTTGAGTTCCAGAGTAGCGTGCTACTCGCCAAAAAAGTGCTTCAACATCCAATCAGGGGTATCAAGCGCTAAATAAATGCAAACCTCTTACCCTCTTCTATCCTCCTGAATCCAAATAACTGACTAATCTATCCACTTTTCAAATTACTTTCAGATTTCACTATACTAATCCTATATGGGTTCCAGAGTAGCATGCTACTCGCCGAAAAAGCGATTCAATGCCTCATCGGTGGTAGTAGGCATCATATAAATGCAATTACAGTACAATACCTCTGGGTATTCAAATTCTGCGAGTTCGACCCCCCACTGCCGACTTATTAAATCGGGAAAAAATTGGATTGTTACTTTGATTTAGTAATCTACAAAAAGTGTTTTAGCGATTACAAACCCTCAGATTTCCTGAATGTGAGGGTTTTGCAACTATTAAACCATTTTGTAAGTTAAGTCCCATAAGTATTATGTGATGTAAGTGCCATCAATGAGTAACATTTGATTACTGTGGGTGATGATGGGGGACAGAGTATGTGGGTGAAAGTGACCGACTTTGCTGTTGGAGAAAGAAAAGTAAACACCAGTCGCCATATTAAAATAATAAAGCAGCTTTACATTGACATCTGTCTTTGAATCGTCAGCAAACGTGACAGTGAAACACAGAATTTAAAGGCATCTTTGTTATTCTGACTTTTGTGACTCACCAAAAATCAGCGCGCAAATCACAGTTTGGTGAACACTGTCTTGGAATAATACATCTCTATCATAAAGTAATCATCAAATAATACAGTACCATTATAAAGTTACGTTGCGAAAATCCTTGAGTAATACATGCTCTTTCTCAAGTCATCACATGGTCATTTTGTAATAATACAGCCCCATCCTGAAATACTCATAAAATCATCGGAATAACGCAGCCTAATCCTGAAATCATCACAAAATCATCCTGCAGCAGTACAAGATCATCACATGTTTTCGACTGACGTAATCAAGAACCCATCTTGGAGTAATTCACCCTAATCGTAAAATCATCATGAGATCCTCCTGCAGTAGTAAATGATCATCACATCTGTTCCACTGAAGTAATCGTGCTTTAATCCTGGGGTAGTTTCTCTGATGACTCTAGAGAAAGTCATCCCATATAAATAATTAGCCCTGTGGGCAGACTTCAGGATGGCCTGGGATGACATCCCCAGTTAATTGCAGGAATCGCCTGGCTGAAGTCATCGAATGACTTCAGAATCACTCCAGGATGATCTTCCTTTTAGACCTGGGCAGTACGTCTCGTACCGGGCGGCTTCTCTTGTGCGGCGCGGCCCCGGGATGCGGAGACACAGTGTGCTGGAGTACGCTTCAAGCATACGCGGCATAGAGGCACAGTGCAATTGAGTACGCTTCAAGCGTATGCGGCGTAGAGGCACAGTGTGATTGAGTACGCTTCAAGCGTACGTGGCGTACCTTGCTGGGCGCTTGCGAAGGTCGCAGCGGCTGTCAGCGGTGCGGTGCGGCTCCGGCCGGGAAGAGGTCAAAGGCGAGGCAGGTGCTGGGCGGCCCTGGGTTGACAGTGTGACTACGGCTGTGGTCAGCGGGGGCACACGGGGTCGGACGGCAACGGCACAGACTCGGGGACACTTCAGGGCCAAAATCAAGATTTGTGAGGCACACAGTGACGGCGTCTTAGCGGCATGAGCGTAGGCAGCCCAGCAGCTCGTTGTTGAAAGGGGGGAAAGAGTCCAATGGTCCTGGGGCTCAGTTCAGGGGACACAACAACAAAAAGAGAGGCAGGGAGAAATAAGGAACCACTATTAGTCCCCGGTTTAAGTATAAGCAAACAAGAAAAGAGTGTGCCTGGCATCAAGGGCGTGAGTTATTTTCCGGCGCTTAACTGAACCTCCATTCGCAGCGCTATCTTTAAGATAAGTACCATCTAGCCTGTTTCTTTACTCGAGTATGTCTTTTCCATTTTCCAACCACAAAGGGTGTGCCAAATACGCTACCACCCCCCTCCCGTGACCCATGGTGACGATCGCATTTACCATACAAGTGAGACATTTTAATTCGATTGTTCTTAAAAACTACTATACCCGATGCAGGGTCACAGACCTTTGGTCCATTAATCCTGACGAGGAACACGCGCTTCCCTTTTAACCTGGCTACCAGTTCACTTGTAGCCCACCACACTCCCTAGAACTAGTATATTCACCCCATGAACAGAGGTTGGTGATAACTATAGGGTCAAACTACAACCCACTGTCCTCCCACTACAACTGGAGCACTACCAGAATATCTA
Source organism: Lissotriton helveticus (assembly GCF_964261635.1). NCBI lineage: Eukaryota > Metazoa > Chordata > Amphibia > Caudata > Salamandridae > Lissotriton > Lissotriton helveticus. Next base: position 32,411,911 of record NC_136060.1, on the reverse strand, counting down.
TAAGACCCAGACTGATTTTTAATTGCTGTCCTGTCTTATATGTTTGTCCATGTCCCCTTTCTTACACAGGTGCAGTAACTTTAAATCGGTAAGCCTCCTAAACCAGGAGTAACCGGGAAGGAGCAAGCTCTCCTCCATTGCACTTTTTTTCACTTTTCACATTCACGTCCCTAGGTCAGGGTGAGCCTTAGGGTGCTCATACCGCCGGGGTTTAGTCCACTTTTTATGTCCTGACGAATGCCTGGTAAACTTACACCGTTTTAAGGCAGAAACATGTTGACTGACAGTAGAAGTTTCTGGAAATAACCAAACAATTAATTTTGGACTATTTTCCAACACTATATTTGAATTATGTCCCAGTGATCAAGTAATAAATAATTTTTGATACACCTAAGACATTTTTATCTTTCATCACCACTAATTAGTCTCACTTCACGCCTTCACTCACACAAAAAAACCTGCTCCGCAGTAGACCTGGCATCGCAGCACACGGGAGAGGCACTCAGCCTCTTCAGTGGGGCCCGATGATGAAGCATGTCATCAACCAGGTTGATGAGTGAGGGCTTTCCTAACTGACCTGAGTGAGGCCAGTTGTACTTTTCGTTGCTCCAAGTGTGGTCCTCTGTGTACCATAGAACACTCTTCTCTTGTTTGCTCAGTTCAAGGGGCCAGCTCTCTTCCAGGCCGTTGGAGATTGGTTTTGCAGCACAAGTTCTTTAGAGATAAGTAAAGCAAGTCTTTAGAAAGGGGTTTCTTCCTCTCCTTTGGCAGCAAGGCAACCACTGCGGGCCAGTCCCCCAGGATAGGGACAGTCTTCCTCCTTCAGCTTTTCCCGGTTCCTCCTCCTCAGGCAGGAAGCAGGATCTAATGTTTAGGAGCAGGGCTCCTACTTTTATACACTGTTTATTTTGTCTTTGCAGGCCATGGGGCCTGAGCCTGGTTCAGCCCAGTTTTGGAGCACTTTGTTTTGGAGACTCTTGTTGTTTCTTTCAGGGTGCAGGGCAGAGACATCAGACGCTCCTCAGGAGGTGGAGCCAGCATCGTGGTGGCAGAGCACAGCCCTATTCAGAGTCAAGGGGCACTCCTCCCACCTATCCTGGGGGTAATCCCTCATTCACCACCTGGCAGCCCAGACTGTCTCCTGAAATCCCCCAGCCCTGTCACTCACAGAAACCAGACAGCAGATACACATCCTAGCAGAGGCGGGCTGAAATAGTCAGGCAAGCAAATGCTAACTTTCTAAAAGTGGCCTTTCCAAACACAGGATATTAAAAAAAACTTTACTAAAAAAATAATTTTATTATTCTGAGTTCAGGCATACTAAACTTGACTTTCTACCATGTTCCCTGAGCCTGCTGGGATTATAGAGTGTAATAATTCCAGCAGCCCATTCTGGCCTATGAGAACAGGTAGCCTTACAATAGTGAAAAACGAAAATGGCTGTACTTCACTATTAGGACATGCCACACACATCAGGGCTTGTCCTATCTTATGCTTACAATGCACCCTGCCCTTGGGCCTACCTTAGGGGTGACTCACATGAAGTGAAGGGAAGGTTTAGGGGCTGGCAAGTGGGTGCACTTGCCCAGCCAGCATGACCGTACCAGACTGCACGCAGGTTCTGCAATGGCAGACCTTAGACACATATTACTAGGCCGCTTCTGTGAGAGGCACAACCAGCCCTGGCACTCCTAGAGCACTTTTCTGGGGACTGACAGTAAACCAAATAAGCCAATCATGGAAACCAATCAATGTATACACTTTTCATAGGGAGAGCATATGCACTTTAGCACTGGTCAGTAGTGGTAAAGTACCCAGAGTCATTAAACCAACAAAAACAGGTCAGAGAGAATATTGGAGGAAGGCAAACAGTTCAGGGATGACACTGCAGAAAGGGCCAAGTCCAACATAGAGTGAAAGGGAGTAGAATGGAGTAGAATGTCGTAGAGTTGAGTGTCGTAGAGTGAAGTAGAGTGTCAGAGTGTTGAGCCCCGTAGAGTGGACTAGAGTGTCAGAGTGGAGTAGAGTATCGTGGCATAGAGTGTTGCAGAGTGGAGTGGCGTAGAGGGCATTGCGTAGAGTGGAGTAGTGTTGTAGAGTAAAGTGGCTTAGAGCAGAGAAGATTGTTGTAGAGTGTAGTGGCACAGAGTGGAGTAGTGTAGTAGAGTGGAATGGCATTGAATGGATTAGAGTGGAGTGTTGTAGAGTGGTGTGGCCTAGAGTGTCGGAGTGGAGTTGTGCAGTGGAGTAGTGTGTGTTAGAATAGAGTAGAGTAAAGTGCCATGGAGTGGCATAGAGGGAGTTGCATAGAGGATCCTAGAGTGGAGACGTATCGTAGAGTGGAATAGAGTGGAGTGTAGTATTATGGAGTAGAGTATTATGGAGTAGAACATTATAGAGTGGGGTATCATGGAGTGGAGTGTGGTGGAGTGTTGTAGAGTGGAGTAGAGTGGCCTAGAGTGAAGTGGCATAAAGTTTAGTGGTGCAGAGTAGTTTGGTGTAGAGTGCATTGGTTTTGAGTAAAGTGGTGTAGAGCGCAGTGATGTAGAGCACAGTGGTGTAGAGTAGAGTGCCACACAGTAGAGTAGAGTAGAGTGGCTTACAGTGGCGTAGAGTGGAGTGGTGCACTATACATTGCAGTGGTGTAGAGTGCAGTAGTGTAGAATAGAAAGGCGCAGGGTGGAGAGGAGTAGAGTGGCATAGGATGCAGTGGCATAAAGTGCAATGGCATAGAGTAGATTGTTTTAGAGCAAAGTGAAGTGGCATAGAGTGGAGTGGTGCAGGGTAGAGTGGAGTGGTACATGGTCAAGTGGAGTGGTTTTGGGTAGAGTAAAGACGTAAAGAGTAGAGTGGTGTATTGTGCAGTGGTGTAGAGTAGAGAGCAGTAGCATGGAGTGCAGTAGTGCAGAGTAGAATAGAGTGGTATAGAGTGCAGTGGCATAGAGTGGAGTGATGCAGAGTAGAGTGGCATTGAGTACAGTGGTGCAGAGTAGAATATAATAGCTTGGAGTGCTGTGATGTAGAGTGCAATAGCGTAGAGTGGCGTTGTGTGCAAAAGTGTAGAGTACAGTGGCATAGAGTAGAGTACTGCAGAGTAAAATGTAGTGGCATGGAGGTGCAGTGGTGGAGAGTAGTTGGCGTAGAGTTCAGTGGCGTAGATTGCACTGGTTTTAATTAAAGTGGTGTAGAACGCATTGGCCCAGAGTAGAGTGGTGCAGAGTAGAGTAGAGTGGTGTAGAGAGGCACAGTGTAGATTGTGCAGTGGCGTGGAGTGTAGTTGCACAGAGTAAAGTAGACTGGTGTAGAATGCAGTTGCATAGACTGCAGCAGCGCAGAGTAGATTGTTTCAGAGTAAAGTAAAGTGGCCTAGAGTGAAGTGGTGCAGAGTAGAGTATAGTGGCATGGATTAGTGGCGCAGAGTGCACTGCCATAGAGTGGAGTGGTACAGAGTAGAGTGCATTGGCTTAGAGTGCATTGACATATAGTGCAGGGTTGCAGAGCAGAGTAGCGTAGAGTTGAGTGGCTAGAGTGGAGTGGTGCAGAGTAGAGTGGAATGGGGTAGAGTGCATTGGCATAGAGTAAAGTGGTGAAGAGTAGAGTACAGAGACATAGAGTGAAGTGGCGTAGAGCTCAGAGTCATAGAGGGCAGTTGTGTACAGTAAGATTAGAGTGCCTTTGAGTGCAAGAGCATAGAGTGGAGTGGCATAGAGTAGAGTGGCGTAGAGTGGAGTGGTGTAGAGTGCATTGGCATAGAGTGTATTGTCGTAAAGTGCAGTAGAGTGTTGCATAGTAGAGTGCCGTGCCATAGAGTGCGGTGGCACTGAGTAGAGTGGCAGTGAGTTCAGTGGCGGAGAGTGCAGTGTTGCATGGTAGCATGTTGTAGAGTGCATTGGTGTAGAGTAGAGAGGCGTAAAATGCAGAGGTGTAGAGTGCAAAGGCATAGAGTGGTGCAGAGTGGAGTAACGTAGAGAGCAGTGGCATAGAGTACAGTGGTGCAGAGTAGAATAGAGTGGCGTCGGGTTCAATGACGCAGAATACAATAGTGTAGAGTAGAGTGGCACAGAGTGCAGTGGTGTAGAGTGCAATGGCGTAGAGTAGAGTGTTGTAGAGTAGAGTTGCATTGAGTGCAGTGGTGCAGAATTGATTGGTGTATAGTGCAGTGCAGTAGAGCATATAGGTTTTGAGTAAAGTGGTGTAGGTACATTGGCATAGAGTGCAGCAGCATAGAGTAGAGTGGCGTAGAGTGCAGTGGCGTAGAGTAGATTGTTTCAGAGTACGGTAAAGTGGTGTAGAATGCAGTGGTATAGAGTAGAGTAGTGTAGAGTGCAGTATCATAGAGTAATGATCCAGAATAGATTAGTGTGGCTTAGAATGGATTGGTGTAGAGTGCAATGGCATAGAGTGCAAGGATGCAGAGTAGAGTGCAGTTGCATATAGTGCAGTGTAGAGTGGCGGGGAGTTCAGTGGTGGAGATTGCAGTGTTGCAGAGTGCAGTGACGAAGAGTGAAGTGGCATAGAGTGGAGTGGTGCTGACTAGAGTGGAGTGGTGCAAGGTAGAGTGGGGTGATGCAGACTAGAGTGGAGTGGCATAGAGTGAAGCATTGACGTAGAGTGCAGTAGAGTGGTGTAGAGTAGAGTGGTGCAGAGTACAGCGGTATAGAGTAGAGTGGCATAGGGTTCAGTGGCTGAGAGTGCAGTGTTGCAGAGTAAGATTGTCTTAGAGTGCAGTGGTGTTTGGTGGAGTGGCATAGAGTGCAGTGGCATAGGTGGTGTAGAAGAAAGTGGCATAGAGTGCAGTGACATAGAGTACAATGGTGTAGCGCAGCATAGAGTGCAGTGGTGTATAGTAAATTGTTGTAGAGTATAGTGACATAGAGTGCGGTGGTGCAGAGTAGATGGCAAAGAGTGCAGTGGCATAGAGTGCAGTGGTTAGAGTAGAGTGGAGTGGCATAGTGTAGAGTGGTGCAGAATAGAGTTCAGTGACACAGAGTAGATTGTTTCAGAATAGAGTGAAAAAAATGGTGATGTATCTATAGATTTGGGCCCGTAGATCTTCACATAAAATGGTGAACCTCAACATGAATTTTTGTTTAGCACGCCACAGAATGTGCACGTTCCTCCCTGCAGGCCTGTTATTCCTCCCTGTAGGCCTGTTTTGAGGGTTATGTTACAGCCTCGTAACTTTGAGAATAGGAGGGGAACAAGCAGGTTCCACGGGGAGAGTAATCTGCATTCCTCTTGCTTTCGTATAAATGCTTTCACTTTGAAGTCACAGACAAAAAGTAAACACCAAGCTCCCATGGAAGACAGAGGCTGACATTTGACCTCTGTGTTTAAATGCATAGCAAATGTGACAAGATAAGAACAAGATTTAAAGGCCTGTTTACAGAAAGTGAGATCTTAGAAGGATACAGAATGATTGATTGATACAGCAAACAAGGATTGGGCCATGGAAGAACAAACTAAGGCTGGACAGCCTTAAGCAAACAGAGCTAACACACAGAAAGCAAGAACATGTGAGTCATAAACCAGAAAGCCAATAGTAAGCAATGGGGGGAATGCATTCCCAGGGAAGCTTTCTGAATGTTACCAAGATGCGGTGGCAAAGCAAGGTGGGGGTGCTGGGTTCAGTCTGCCCCGACCTGCACAAGTTCTGGGAGCAGCACTCACCCCCCTCTTACCTGCAGCAGTCATGGTGCGGCAAATGCAGGAATGGCCACCACCCCCCTTTTACATGTGGCTGCCCCAGCGAGGTAAATGCAGGGACAGCCACGGGTGGCCAAAGGTCTAGCTACACCACTGCCAAGATGTTTTCAACAAACCAGACAGCTGTGCTGTCTGATAGGCCTTGACCTAATGATCAGCAAGTTTCACAACAAAACAGCCTTATCAAGCAATACACCAACTTCTCAAGAGATTGTATTTCAGACTTTTGAGTTTTGGATATTGTCTTCCATAATGTCATTATAGTACATTTATGTGGAGTAAAGTATAGTAAATCTATCTTTATTTATATATACTTAGCATGTCGATATTTGGTCATCAATATTTTTGTTACGATTTCATGGTACCACAATAGTAAAGATTCGAAATTCTGATACTATACCACTAGGAATTATGCAACACTTTGGCCAAGCAATTTGACAACAAATGTTCAGCATATCGACCAACATATACAATCAAGCCCTCATCTCACTCACCCAACAATTATGATCACCAACCACACACCTTTAAGGAATGCCTCACCAACCAGACCTTGTACAACTTAGAGCCAATATTAGAATGTACTCTTACCAAACAAATTCAAACAGATTTGCCTGCTCCCCCACAGCATTCAAATTCATCATTGTGCTATGTTCCGATTTCATAAATGTTCCTTTCCCTTTTCCAGCAGTACCTTCAAGAAGAGATAGTCCCTGACCAATTCAAACAGCACCAAAAAAATCTTTAAAAAAACAACTTTAAACCTAACCAATCTCAAGAACTATAGTTGTGGCCCAATAGTTGGCTAAAATCATTGACTGTCATTTGTTTAACCAGTTGACACAACACCTGGAATTCTAGTCTGATCTAGACTCAGTCCAATTGGAATTTTGAACGGTGAGATGGACAGAATCTGTACTCCTATCAATTTGAGGTGGCCAAAAAAATGTTAAAGTTAACACTGGGATTGTCTTTCTTCTGGATATATGAGCAGCCGTTGACACAGTGAACCTTCAAACCCTTCCCAACAGGCTGAAAGTCAGCTTTCCACTCACCTAATTCTTTCCTTACTTTCAGAGAAAACGTAGACCCTTCCAATGTGACAGCAGCCAAAAAAGTAGCAGAATCCATTGATGCAACCATCCCATAGGCTTTGTCATCACCACTTTTCAGCACCTCCTAGCTCCCTAAATCACTTCTTTGGTAAGTTGTGCTTCAACTGTGCCAATAACACATGAATTATCGTTAAGGTTCAGAAATGCCCGTCCTCTAACTATCCCATACTCCATATCTGCCTGCTTGAGATTAACTTCTGAATGATGAGACATCACCTCAAACATAGCCCTGATAAAACTGAGATCCTGGTCTACGGCAGCCTAACAAAGTTTCCTATACCACTGTCCTGGCCAAATAGCCTAGACTGTTGCCCTAACCCTCAAATCGAGTTCAAAACTTGGGTATAACCATGGACTCTGACCTCACTTTGGAACCACATGTCAACAAGGTCATTCAAACAGCTGACAGTTTGTTCTTTTGCTTTGTTTTTAAAGTTTTTTATGATTTTCAATGATATGTTTATGAATTTATACAATGTTTTTAAAGATATAGAGTTGTTCAATAGGTGAAAATTCATGTTTTTCATGCATAATATATTGCTTTCACGCATGAGTATAAATAAAACTTCTTTTGATATAACATTCCCCTTTAGAATTTATTATTTAATATTCATGTTTTTCTCACTTGAATGTTCAGAAATTTGTATTTAGCGACCTGGAAATCTCTTGCGTTTTGATAAATTTGATTCAGATCACGGAGCAATTAATGGTGTCAGTTAATTTTTTTGGGTCTTAGTTGGATCCGAATTGTATAATTAAAATAGGAGAAGGTAATCTGTGTTGTCTTGTGCTTATGTACCCAACCCTTTTCCTGGTATTAGGGTACCTCCCATACATTATTATACTTTACCACCTCTACACACTACGTCATTATTCTTTACTTGATGCACCCCTAAAGGCTGCAGGCTGTGATTGCATCAATCTTTTCACACCTTGAATACACAAAAGCCCTCTCTGCCCATCGGGCACGGAGAATTCAAAGGGTACAAAATGCGCCATCTTACTTACCATCTTACTCAGATCTCCTGGGTTACATGCTCTACACTGGCCACCAATAAAACAATGGGTGAAGTTCAAACCACTATGTTCCACGTGCGGTGCTTTTCACAGCACCGACACAGAATTCCTTGTAACCAATCCTGTAAAATATTAGTCTGTAGAGTCTTTGAGAACTCGCTATGCTTCCCTAATCACAAAAATACCATCCAAGAAGAAGCACATAGGAGGTAAGCAGGTCTTTGTCCAGACAGCGGACCAATGGAACTCTGTAGCAAACAGAAGCACATCTCCATCCTGCATCTGTTCCAGTGGCACTTCACAAACTGCTAGAGGCCCCACATAGTCCTTCCTCTTTTCCATCACCCACCTACCCACCCTCCAATCTACCTCTCAATATATTAATATTACCTTCCAACATTGTCTTCACTGGTCTAAGTTTTAGGTGCCTCCAATAGTATGCCTCTCGAGCCTGTCAAAAATGTTCACCCCTACTCAGAGCAAATACTCTCTTCTCTTTCTCTTCCTCTTTCTCTTCCTCTTTCCCCACATCCCTTCTCCACTCTTGCAACTACCTAACACCCAACAGCAACTCTTCCTTCCACCATTCCAGGAACCCCTAGAACCCACAACACTCTGTCCTTCTCAGTAGAATACATCCTCAAGCCTGCACTCAGTTAGCTCCCCACACTTCCTAGCCATCTCCCCTTCTACTCTCTCCCCATCCCCCTCGCTTGCCTCTTTTGTTGCTCACCTACTACAACCAACCCCTTCCCCTCATACTCTTTCCATTCCCGCCTTTTACTTACACTCCTTTTTGGCCTGCCAGCAACCCTTCCCTCTGACTCACACAGCTTCCACTTATGGTCTCCACCCACATCTTACCTCACCCACCTTTGGACACATGCCACAACTTACCACCCCAATTACTCGTCATCATAAATCCCCTCTCTTTTTATGTTACTACTCTTTTTGTGACTTATGAGGCTGCTAACCTAGATGCCACCAAGAAATAATGTCACAACATAATGTGTGACCTTGTACACTGTAGACTTTTGCAACATTGGTTAGCTCCTCTGTTCAGCGACAGGCATACTTTATGGTAGGGCCATGGGCCTTGCTGAGTTTTGGTGTGATGGATTTAGGACTAGCCTCTCAGATGAGAGAGGGAACCGCAGGTAGGGTGGAAGTGGGGATTGAGGCACTTGTTTGGATGACTGATGCTGGATAGGGAGGAAGTTTCGATAAGTCACGACAATGTGTATGGAAAAGAACATACTGCACCACCCCAGAAGGTTGGCATCACCAGTGGGTCTGCTTGGTGAATGGGTACTTTTAAAGACATGTTGCCTGGCTACTACGTTTGATTGTGTACATGTGTTTCATCTTCATAATTCCAGCGCGCTAGTGTGTGTGTGTCTTTTCCCAAAAGATGCTCCTTTGTAAATGTCTACAGATCCAATGCACTCCTCACAGATCTCTGATCTTCATAGCTATATGTTATTTTTCCTTGCTCCTTCACCACTCCCCAAATATTTGCTACTGCCCAGTGCCCCTCTTTTTACCTATCTTCTTGATACTGTCCCAGTGCCAATGTACCTGTGTCAATGCACTCTGCCTCTCACCATCAGCACCCCAGCTTTTCTCTCCTCTGCAGTTACCCCTTCCTATGCTAGTGATTCTCTCCTGGGGCCTAAGGTACTCTCACTGTCAGTGGTGACTGCGATGTCCTGGTGTAGTCGCTAGAAATGGACGTAAAGGCAGAGTGTAGCTCTGGGAATGGGGAGGTAATGAGTAAATTCCGCCTGGCTGTGCTGCTGGAGCTGCACTTGCTCCGGCTCCAGGGCTGGTAGTAGGCGCTGGTGGCATGGACACTTATACCAGGGAGCCCGACTCTGGCGCACACTGCACAACGAGGAGTCAGTGGCTGGTCAGCCCTCTTGTCTGCCATGTTGAACCTACCAATATGGTTTCCTCACTTTAGATTCACCACTGTCAAAGGTGAGCAATTGTCTCCAGAGTATTTGCTGATTTGATTTTTGTTAATGCAGTTAGCCAATTTGGATGACTGTAGTTTGATCTGTGTATGTACGTACCACTGGGGTTCGAAGTCCCACTTTATTCTTTTTGCACAGGAAAGCCTAACTACTATGGGAACTTGGTATACAGAACATCTGCCACACTTCAACAATACTCCATGTCATGCCATTTCTGTCATTTTCTATTCATTTAAGATGTGTAATCTCTTATAGCCAGGCAGTGTTGATTCTAAAACTGCGCTGTTATAGTTCTGACTTCCTACCATTCACCACAGCAAACTGAAACTGGTCCCAAAAAGAACCCATTGACTAAGGATGGGCGTAGTTCGCAAAGTAGCGCTACGCGAAGCTACGCGAAGCTACGCGAAGTGCACTTCGCACTACGCAAACTTCACGTAGCACTGTGCAAGATGCATTTTCAATGATTGCACAGTGCGAACAAGCATCCGGCACTGTGCAATCATTGAAAACGGCATCTTGCACAGTGCGAGCTGTAGTTTTCTGCCGCTCGAGTAGATTTTTACTTGAGCGGCAGCTTTCTCAACGCAAACTGGTAGTTTCTCATCGCGAGCGGTCGCGAGCATGCACGACCACTTGCAATGAGAAACCTGACCTCCCCGCGTTGAGAGTCTCGCCGGGATGTCATTTTGCTTGCTCGCGGTCGCGAACATGACGTTGAGCACCGCGAACAAGCAAAAAATGACGGCTGCACTACGCTACGCTGCGCTACGCGTGTTCGCACTGTGCTACGTGCAGCTCGTGTAGTGCGAAGTTGCGCAAACTTCGCAAACTACGCTAGCGTAGCGTAGTGCTTCGCCCAGGGTTACCATTGACTCTCCATCTCACAAATCACTGATTAACCCATTGAACACGCGTGCAGACACGAGTCAGTTGCTGAAATCGATTAAGTCTCAGTGACACCTATAGCCTAGAATTGATTTTAGCCTACTATTTTAACTTGATTAACTTTTTTAAAAGAACGTGTATTGCTGAACTTCTTACCTGCACTCTGCACTTTAGTAATCTGCTGTGTTTACCCCCGCACCCCAGTCCACCACGGGGATTCCCCGCTTGTTGTGGAGGGTGCCGGCGTCTTACAATCCCGTCTGCGGTTGCTGGGAGCTGTTGGGGGCGGAGCAGGGCAGTTAGCGCTCTAGTGCTTAAATCCTACTTAAACAGCATGCTTTCCTTGTGGCGCAAGGGAAACGCCAATGGCTCGCCAAAGCCAAGCCCATCTGCACCCGTCCGGGGCCACTCACCATGCCCGTATTCTTACTTACTTGGCATCAGATTTGAAGCAGTTGTAAGGGAATTGGTCCATTGAACATGAGACCCGGACCAAACTTGACAAGGTAGGGATTCTGACACATAGGGACACTCATCTAGAAATCTCCCCTTCGCCTAGCAGTCGGGAGTCTCCCGTTAATGATAAGGTCCTGCCAGCTACAGCTCTTCTTGAGCAACAGGAGGTGAAGGGAATTACAATCTACTATTTGAACACCCATTCAATGGTAAAACATCAGCCTAAAATATTTCAGCTTGTCGACGCTGATAAACCGGACATCCTCCTCCTTTCTGAAATGTGGTTTTCTGCTGAGTCTGTCCCTGATATCTTGGCAGCAGTGCCTGACAACTACTATATTCTTCAGCCCAACAGGTCCTCGGGTAAAGCCGGAGGAGGGGTTGCAGCCATTATCCATCAGAAACTCCAGTTCACTTCGTTAGGGATCACAGGTATTCCCTCAGTTGACAGCCTAATACTGAAATTTGAATCTCCGCAGTCCTCTTTTATCTGCGCTCTATTTTATAGACCCCCTCATCACATGTCCACATTCCCTCAATTGCTAGATGACATGATCTCCCTCTTAGCTATCAATCATACCAGAATTCTTATAATTGGAGATTTTAATTATTGGCCACTTAAAAGCGCTGACACTAGAGAATTTACTGATCTCCTTTCTGGAATGAATTGCACCCAGCATGTGAACACAGCCACTCACATAAAGGGGCACATTTTAGACCAAGTGATGACATTCAATCTGGAAATTTCTACGTTTTTAATTTCTCCTTGTACATGGTCAGACCATCATTTTATTACATTTACGATCTCCAGTATCTCCTTCACTAAATATTTACTGACGAGGAATAATTTGGCCAGAAACTGGAACCGTGCTAACATAGGCAAAATGTGTTCCTTATCAACTGCCGCAGCCCCTATTGCACAGGAGCCTCTCCACATTCAGGTCAAAACCTTAAGACGTGGCTGGAATCTGACAGTGATAGCATTGCCCCCTTAGGAAAATTAAAATTATGCATCCTCATGACGCCCAACGATAGTTTTCTAACGATTTAAACTAAAGAAATTAGCTTTAAGGCAAGCTGAACAGAGCTGGAGATGTGATTACCCCATGGACAAAAGACCTCTTATGTAATATTGCTTAAAGAATATAAAAATGATATCATTCAGACTAAGGCTGAATATTTTTCCTCTAAAATCGTAAACTCGGCGAACAAGTCCAAGGATATTTTCTCCATAGTTGACGAACACGCCAAACCGGATAGAGTCATGGAAAAACCTGTTCCCTCGCAATCGTTATGCGGCTCTCTCAATTCCTACTTCATTGAGAAAATTGCCACGATCAAGGCCAGTATACCTCCTTCTACCTCTTCTATGGCCTATCCAATCTTATGTCAAAACTCACTTTTACTTGATCAAATCCCCCCTATCTCAGAGGAAAATGTCTTTGCTCTACTTAAAAACGTTGGTTCCAGCTCTCCCACCGATTGCTGCCCTCCTCACATTTTACGTGAAGCTTTTCTTACCTACCAGGACCCTCCTCTCGCACTTCTTAATAATTCCCTTGAACTTGGTATTGTCGCTAACACCTTCAAAAGTGCTGAAATTGTTCCAATTCTGAAGAAGCCCCACTGATCCCCTGGTTCTTAGTAATTATCGCCCCATTTCGCTGCTGCCTTACCTAGGAAAAAATTGTGAAACTCATGTAGCGAGCTGTCTTAGTTCCTTCATTGAACACTCCCACTTCCTTGACCCTCATCAGGCAGGATTCAGACCTGCACACTCAACAGAGTCCGTTATCCTCGCATTTATGGATGAGCTCAGAAGTGGGGCTGACAAGAGCCTCACCCAGGCCTTGGTACTCCTTGATTTATCAGCTGCTTTTGACACATTCGATCACGGTCTCCTAATCGACAGTGTCAGCAATGCCGGGATCCAGGGCCTGGCGCTGAAGTGGATTTGCTTCTTCCTCAGCAACCGATCTCAAGCAGTCAACCTTGCCAATTTCTCATCCAAAAAAATGAAACTGATCTGTGGGGTACCTCAGGGATCTTCCCTGTTGCCCCTTCTTTTTAATTTGTACCTATTTCCTCTGATCTGCTCACTACGTGAAAGAATGGTTGAAACCTTTAACTATGCTAACGATCTGCAGCTGGTGTTTGGTATTCCAGCATATCAATTACACCGTTTACAGTTGGTGCAAAACCACGTGGCCAGGTTAATCGCCCGTCAGCCCAGCCGACATCATGTCAAACCTTTGATGAAGAGTCTACATTGACTTCCAGTGGCCAAACTCTGCGCCTTTAAGCTGGGATGTCAGGAATCGCCCAGCTGGGATGCCAGGAATCGCCCAGCTTTTATTTCTTCAAAGATTCAGCGTTATATCCCTTCTCATGAACTGCCCTCTTCCAACCTAACTCTATTGACCACTCTACCATTCAAATGCAAAAAGCATGGAGGGCTAGTTTTGCGGTCCTGGCCCGCAATTTTGGAACTCACTTACAGTTGAAGTGAGGTTGGCGACCGCCTATGCTCAGATCACGAAAAAGCTTAAGACCTGGCTGTTCTCCCAAGCTTATCAGTAAGGTAATTGTCCCGTCAATGCAGCGTCCCCTTTGCTCTTAGCCCCATGAAACAGCTTGGTGTACGTGAGCTTAATAAGTACTTTTAGCATAACAAAACATAACAACTTCCAGGTAAACCTTAATATGCTCAACAAGCATCAATGAAAGAACCATTTAGTGATGTTACTGAGGAGCATGTATGGAGATGCAGGGTCAAGGTTAAAGATACAAAAGAGAGAATCTTCTTGACAAACAAAATAGTACCTGATGCTCCTCAGTAGAGATGGGGGCTTTGGGAATTTTATATTTTGTAAACACTGAGTAGGAGTGCAAGAAAATACTGGAGGTAGAGGACACTGGATCAGGATGTCTACTAAGGTTCCCAAAGGTTGTGAGTACCCTACAAGAGCTAGACAATGCACCTTATCCCATATCTAAGGAGAAAATCAAGCCCCTCTAATCATTTGCCAGCCTGATTCTTACCCAAAGAATAACTTCTCAAAAGCCATTAAAAACTTACACTGTCCTTCCATCACCGGTATGGTGGTGCACTGACACAACTGAAAGTCAGTAACCAGCCCGTGCAGTAGGGATCCCAGTGAGACCCCAGGCGACAGGTTCCACTTCCACAACTAACTTGAAATAGGAGGATGGTCAAAATATCGTCCACCCCCTCTATAATACACCATGCACCAACAACCCAAATGATCAGCCTTTGTGAACCTCATTTACAGATACCTCAAGTACGCTTTATTTACTCACTGAGTTAGGGCATATTCACTTAGCAAAATTGACAAAGTATACTTCTCGGTCTGAGATTGCACTGGTTGGTTGCCTCAATTGGGTCGCTCTCTTTTTAAAAAAATTGTTAGTCAACAATTTTTTAACATTATCATTTGTTTAATTTCTTCAGACTTATCAACGTGTTTCCTTTTTTCACTTTTTTATAATGTTCACACTGATTTGTTCACAATTTTTCAATTATTTAAAAGCCATTTCCATGAGATGCAAGTTTTTAGGATCAATATATTTCAGAACTGGTTACTGCTTCCTCAAGATAATTTATCCTAAAACTTCTGCACTTATTGTGCAAATGTGCACTTATTTGTGGACAGTTTTTATCCTATTGGACATGCTATTTACCGAATGTTAATTATAAAAGACTACAGATTAAATTCAAAACAGAAATATTGATTACGTATCATATGCCAGCAATGTTTACGTATGGCGCTATGGTAAATAATGTCTGATATTTCACTTTCAGTATTCTTAACAATTTTCTGAACGCTTTTTCAGATAAATGAGTAAAAGGCTGGAAGTTAGTAGAAGATTTTCAGAGCAGTGTTATATATGAAACAGTACATTATGAAATAGCAGGGCATGTTAATTGGCATAACCACCAAGGAGCTCTTCTCTGTGAACAAACTCATGACCACAATCAACCCCTGCCCGAAATCGCAAAGAGCTAATTGTACATAACACTGTTTGCAAAATAGTGGTCGCAATTTGAGGCCAGTATTTTTACGACTAGTGAAGTCATTTACAATCCAACCTTTTAGATAGGTCGGTTGCAAATTAGCAATTTCTAGTGGGTCGAAATTCAATCTACCTTGTGAGTATTAATGAGATAGATCGCAAATTGCGCACCACTAGGAATCACAGCCATCAAGGGGATGGTGGCCTGTTGGGGTCAGTAGACTAGCATGCCTGTGATTGCTTTTAAATAAAGCAATTGTTTCTAAACACATTCAGTTTGCCTTAAAGGAAAACAGGATATATTAAATGTACGTATCATTTTTTAACGGTAGGCAGTGGTCCATGGGTCCACTAACCAACTCCTAAAAAATGTTTTGACAACATTCACAAAAGGGAAGGGGGTCTCTTGCGGCCACCTCCCCATTGGCGAATGGCTTACCACCTTTTTTGAAGCAGTACTAAAAGATGAATGTTTTGCGACCGGAATTCGGTCGGTAAACATTAATACATACTAATGCAAATTAGTATTAGGAAGGGGTGCTCTAAACGCCCCTTCCATCTACTGGTTTAGATCTTGTGTCAAAAACACAAATTGGGATTTGATAACATGTTACCGAATCGCGGTTTGTGGTTTGTACGTACTAATAAGCCTTTTTGCAGTCAAAAACAAATGGATTCTGAGAATCGGACCCTTTACAGCCACAAAAAGGCTACCTATGTCTGGCCCTAAGAGTTTAAGTAATCAGTGAGCACACACTATACAAGAAATTTATATTGCTTTACATCTTCTTTCCTAGAATCTCGTGAAAATCTCGAGAAAATCTTTCTATAAGTTTTGTTCCAGGTCGGGTTTTTGGTGCGACAATGTACAATGTGATGGCTTGGAGCACTGTATTGCATGCCAGCACATTGTTTACAGTTATATTTTCTTAATTTGTAGCTAATTCTTCAAGAGATGACAGTTGTTTGTTGTGGTTGACTGAGAATATCATATCTTGTGGATGTAGTCACTCTTCTAGTGAAAGGTGTGTCGAATGGAGCCCAGAGGGGTTGGGCTTTGCCAAGGATTTCATTGGGGTGGGCCAATAATTAAAAACTAACTTTTAAACGAGTGCCTTTTTCATCTTTAACAATCTAAAACACGGATAGATTTCTCAGCAATCATTGTAAAAACCTTTTGTAGTGTAGTTCCTATTATCCCAATAGGCTCTGCGCATTGGAATAATACCTTCAATAGTATAGGCCTAGACCAGACGTTAACTAGGTCTTCTATTGTCAATATTAGACTTAAAGTTTTGGGTTTGCCAGCTAGCTCAGAGTTCACTAGAAACTTTCTCGAATAGGCAAGGAGGAGTTGAACCTCCCTGGATAGACAAGAAGGGATTTAGTTTCTGACAACCATAGAACATGACAACTTTGCTCTCCCCTAATCAAGAGTGTATCTCTAGAGTCGTGTGAAAACAAAAGACAACTTATTTTACTCAGTCCGTACGTGCATTCTTAGTCTCACCAGATTGTAGAGAAAAGGAAGAGACGGGCGTGTTCAATAAAAGATGTTATTTATTGATCAGTCTCTTTTCTCATACAAGAGAAATGGATCGATATTATCGCAATACTTATGGTTAAGTAAAGTGCATACAATAAAAGCAGAAGTATAAAATAATACTGTAAAAACATTTATATGGTTTCTAAGCCATAAGGTGGTTTAAAATGGATAAAATAGATACATACACATATACATTTGACTAATCGTACTCAACTGGTGTTTCTAACTACGCCTACCCCGGTGTACCTGACCTAAGCCTAATACGTGGGCGGGAATAGAAAGTAGCAGTTTAAGTTAAGTTTGTTTTGCCAAGTGACTGACTCAAGAATTCTCTGCAAGGGGTTATTCAGTTCTGTACCTGGAATCTAGGATGAATGAGGGATGGTATCTCTCGTCTCTGGTCTCGATATTCCAGGCTGCCTGCGAGGGCTACCCGGAAGCGCCGGAGCTGGATTTCTCGGCAGGAGAAAGCAGCGTCTTGTTCTCAGCGCGTCAGGAAGGCGGGGCTGCGCCAGCGGGGTCTGCTCTGCTCTGGGCTTCGGCAAGTCTGGCTGCTCCGATCTCGTCACCACCGCGTGTGTTTGCTTAAGGCAATACCGGTAATATTTATACCTGTAAGGTGCCGAGATTGACGTAAGGATGGACATAGATACGTCAATAAGGATGTCATACGACTTGGTCGTTAGCACATTCTTTTGCTGAAGTTCTCGATGAAATCAAATCAATGGCCGCAGGGTTTTTCCCAGGTTGTCATAGGTTTGATTTGTTTTGAGAACTCCGTATGCCTTATCAGGGGCTGGAGGAATATCGCTTGTCTAATTAGATGGCAAGCGTTATGACCTAATCAGATAACACGTTCCTGTGCCGTAGTGTGGCTTAATCAGATAACGGTTTCTGCATCATGGGATGGCTGCTAGTTAACTTGTTAACCAGAACAGGGTCAGGAATAGGGGGATCGATACAGAACCTATAAGAATACATCACACCCACTCCACGCTAACTATGGCCATGTTTACGAATCTAGGCATAGTAAAACATACTGTAGAGTATCGTGTATACCTTACCACCCCAAAATACATGTAATGCATTTCGAATAATGTAATATACGGAAAAAAAATATTCACATGTACTATATGCACTCAAGCTGTAGAATAATGCTAAAGTAATCACGCATATGTATACATTATTGCTAATTGGTATATGAGAATTTACACATGAAATGGCTCTTAATACAGAAGAAAAAAGTTTCGAGACCATTTCATCACAGAATAAAAATAATTATGAATATACCAGCGGGCAGCTAATGTCTATAAAGTTTCTAAAAATAGAAATTTTAGTTCTCTAAGAATAGTTCTTACTTTAAGCAGAAGATAAGTGTCCCGAAAATTCGTAAAAATATTTTGGGGCTGCTGAAAAAATCGCTGTCCGTGAACTGGAGGGAAAATTGTTCATGTTATTTTGCTATTAAGTTGAAGGCCAAATTCAGGGTGTTGGGAACGCCGTGTGCTAGCTTGCTTAAAAGTCTCTATTTCTGTTCTGGTGAGAACATCATATCATTTAGACTGTCGAAAAAGCTGTCAACAGCTTCCTGGGAGAGTTCCACTAACTCGGAAAAAGGTGTAACCATGCATTCGTGCGCATGATTGTCTCCATTGATGTTTTGATTAGTATTGCTGACAGAAGGTCGTACCTGATCGATGCTGCTTTCATCTTGAACTCCACTACCCCTTAATCGTAGTGGTGAAGTTTCCACGAATGCCGTCATCAGGATTGGCAGCCGTTGAGGGCAGCACAAAGCATGAGCCTTTATCGGACCCAACAATGTTTCTGCATCCATAGGCGCATCCGATTGTAGCGTCAGACAGGTGTCCAACACGCATTCTTCTCCGCACAGCAAGCACCTTAATACAGGTAAAACACATCGATGCCACATTGGTCGAAATGAAAGAAACCAAGTCATGTTCAGGTCTCTAAGTCGGGATAGTCCCAGGATTTTTGATATCCGGTCCCGGTATCCAATGGCTCGGATTGTTTCTTCCCTTGTTGCAGGTGTTTTGTCTGTGACATGGTTTGCCATAACGAAATATCAGGACCAAGAATAGGATTCCTGCAATTAGTCCTAAAATGAGGGGCAGTCCGCCAAAAATCGAATGGACGAAATCTGGAAAAATACCCAGTATGGCTTTGAATGGTGTTAATGCCATCGAAAATACTGTCTTAAATACTTTTGAGACTCCACTGGTATCAGAAATATTTAAGATTTCATTCAGGATTTCTGCAAAATGTATGGGGGAATTAGTTGATAACAATGAGTGAATCTCTGCAGTCGTCCTTGCGACTAGGAGATCATACGTTTCTTTTGATGACGTGAGTCTGGTCGGCGTCTGAAGAAGCACTGTTTTCATTCTGCTTAAAGTATCTATTCGAATAGAAGTAATTTTCAAGTTAGGCCATGCCCTTGCCTCCCTGTCTGGAAAGGAGCTGGGGAACAATGAGTGTCCACAGCACATGACCTTCGCAGTCGTAGTTACGAGATAAGGAGTCCCGGGCATAAGACTACAACATCTGCGATCCACAATTAGAATGTAACTCCCGTTATAGAGTCTTTTAAGGAATGGTTCTATCTCTGTTGCAGGTGCGCCTAGCTGGTGACATGAAAGGTTATTTGAGTTCCCTTCACAGGCTCCATGCAAACTAATTCCATTACACAGAAGTGTACCGCTTAGTGACATCGCACAATTATTGCCACTAAGAAACACTTTCTGTCCTTTATTACTGACACATGCATGTGAATAGGGCAAGTTCCATGTTGTCTTAATGTACCCTTTTCCCAATTTTTCGTACATGCCAGCCTGTATATATTTTTGGCAGTATTGAAACCTGAAGGTTGATATTGGAATATTAATTATCCCATGTATTATCCATTCACTGACAGGTCGTTCTGACATTGTCACTGGTAATCTCTCGAGTTTCTCAATGCTCAGGATTGTATAATCAGCACCCTTTTGTGCCATACTGATTTGTTTATCAGTAAGGTTAAAGATATTGAATAGTGACGTTGTGTTGATTAAACGCCAAGGCACATAGCCTGAACGCAGATTTTGTAACTTCCAGCCAAGCTGTACAATAGAACGCAATTGAGACTGACCGTGTTGTAACAACAGTAAGTCTTGCGATATTATGTCGATTGCTGAAGACACAATGCTGTCCAAAGAAAAAATTCTGGAGGACAGAGTCATTAACCCATTGTCCACTACAGAAAGTGATTTTTCCAAATTAATACGGTCAATTTCCCGTATACTTTCTGCTGTCTCAATTTGAGTTACCTTCCAGGCCTCATTGTAAGCTGCATATACAGAGGCTGCTATGAAGCGTTTTTGACGCTGTTTGCGCGGTCCCATAATGAAATCACGCAAGTCAGCACCATCAGTAAGTAAAGTTAGGTGTTGCTTAATTTCTGTCAGTGTGGAAGTTTGTAGCCATTGAATGCATAATTTGCCCACACTGTAGGTGGTTATTATCCCTGGGTGTTGTCTTTGGGAATATCTAGGGTCTGGCCTGGTCAATTTGAACCCCTGTTTTTTGTTCAGGAATCTGTCTTGACAGTTATTAGTATCTGTGGGCCAGATCAACCACTGTTTCCAATCAGGATGTGTTCTGTTTTGGTTTAATATATAGTTTACGTCTATCTCTTCATCTGTAGAGCTATTGCTGTCCATTGTTGGCTTTGGAATAGACGGTTTATTTAAGTCTTTGATTTTGGCTAAGCCAAGACAGGTGGTTTGTTGAACAGTGTCATTTAAAAATATAATTTGTTCTGGGATCATGCAGGCTCTAAACAATGATTCTATACCTTGTACTTGCCATTCTTTTGTACCCCCAACACTTTTCAACTTCAACATTTTTGTCCCAATAATCAAAACCAAAAGTATTCATTTGTTCAAAAAATGAGTCTGAATATATCAATTTCGTGTTTGTTAGCATGGTCTTTGTCCCTGTCTTATTTGACAATCAGCATTACTTGTGTTGAACCCTGAAAAGTATGAATATTTGTCGTAAAAGGTTCTTGAGCTTCCTTTTGGAGGGGTTGCACAATGTTCCCATTGATTATAATTTAAAACATTTCTAGGTTGTGCAGATTTATGTAGAAAATGGTTACCATAGTGGTTGTAACAGTACATACTATCATAATTAGTCGAACCCTGCAAATAATCATGTTTGGTAAATTTAGCAGACATCACTAAGTCAGACATCATATTATTTATACTTTCAAAGTCCCAATCATCAGCAAATGAGCTTGTTTTTTACAAAGTCACTCAACGAGATCTTAATTTGGTGTGGATATTTCAGGATCTCAACCGGACCATAAATTTCGTAGTCAGTATTGTCCCATGCTACCCCACCCGGTATAGGATTGGCTGTGAAGTTGACTGAAGAAAGTTCTCTTTTCTCGACGTGTGAAGATGTGTGTGGCTTGAGGATCAAGTTGATTTTCTGACTTGCTGTGTCCATTTTAGCATATTTTCCCTCAATGAAGCGTCCCAAAGTTAGTACCATGATGAGCCAAAGTATGAGGATAAATGCACCAAAGCCCACACAAAATTCAATCCATGGAGAAATCAGATATGTTTCTTTCAGCTGTTTCAAAAGTTCTTTAGCTTTATCTTTAAAGGTTTTTGTTGATGGCTGTGTTTTTGATTCACTTAGGTCTTCAGAGGAATCATCGAAGTTTATGAAGTAGCCGGATGCAGTTCTGTCAATTGTTCCAATTGCTTCAGGATTACTGTTTCTTGCATATTCGTTTGTTACTTCATTGTAGGTTGGTGTGTCTCTACTAAATCTTTTTATTTGGGTTTTCAGAGGTTTAAGTTCCAATGCATTGTTGCATAGTCCTTGTTGTTCTTCTGTAGGCGTTTCGAATGTGATTAGCCTCTTAGTTTGGACCTCTGTATTGGTAGCAAATCTTGGTGTTCTACTACTTATCGGGAGTCCACTTGGCCTACTGTTTGTTATCGGCCACATGATTGTGGTTTTACCAGGTCGATGGATACAACTCGGTTCTCCTTTTTACCAGCAAGCGGCGGTAGTACAACTGATCTTGTCCCGTTGATAGACAAGACAGGAACTGCTTTTCTGTAAGAAGGCCCAAATTCCTTCTTTACCGCGATCTTTTCTCTGACTAGATCCCAGACTTTTGGAATCCAGACAGGTCTTGCTGGGAGAGGTGGTGATTCTTCAGTGGTTGTTGGCTGCTGTTTCAACTTTATGTTGCTCAGGTCTTTTCTTGTTTTGTTTAAGTCCTGCAAAATAGCCAAACGATCTTTGATATCAAAGCTTTTTTCCTTTACCACTGAAGTCTGACTGTCAAGATCTAAGACTAACATCCTAGTTCCAAACAATAATTCGTACGGACTGAATCCCTTCAGAGAATTTCTTGGCAGGTTATTTAGACTACGTTGGACACTTATTAGATGTTTGACCCACCCAGCTCCCGAACCTAATATCCTTTCTGTTATAGATAGCTTTATGCCTTGGTTTTTTCTTTACACCATCCCGTATCCCTCAGGAAGGAAGTGAGAAGAATCCCGCATCGCTATGCTCATTTGGCAGTGCTTCCCCACAAGCTTGAGGGCTAAAGTGAAAACATTGGTCAAACGTAGCATGCTCCTAGCGTATATGCCATTTAGACTCGCAAATCTTTGTATAACAGTCCAGACGTCAGCCGAGTGCTGGGGATCTACATTATAAGTGGAAACTAGCCTGTATATGTTAATCGGACGCTTTGCTTTTTACTGCTGATCCTTTCTGGAGTGAAACGCCACGGTAGTATACCGTTTCTCTCGCCACTGCGATCTCTGTTGCAGTCCGGGCATTTTTTTACAAAAATGTGATGCTGCAGGCTCATGCCTGGCCATCAGTACACTGATTGTAGTTCTTCCAGAGAATCTTTTAGTTTGAGGTGTCTGAGACCCTCGCCCATATGTGCGTCTGCAATTAACAAAGTTCTCCTGTCCATGTTTGGAATTACTCTATCCCCCACTCCAGGGATTCGAGCAAAAGGGACGGAGTTTGCATCGATTATGTATGTATAATTGAGTTGATAGTTGATCGGTAGCGCTGAGCAGTCGCCTTTTGATGACGTTTTTACCGCCAGCACTGTTTCACCGTCAATGTATTTCATTGTACGCTTTTTTCTAGCTACGGAAGCCGATTTAGTTGCTACCGCTGTGGCTGTCTTAGCCAATGAATTCCCTGCAACGTGAACGCCATCACGCTGATGACTCAGTGAGTGTGTCACGTGAGTCTTTGGTAGTTCTTTCTGTAAAAGAACTATTTGTTCCCAAAGCAGTTTTTGCTTTATTGTTGCACCTGTGTCATCTTTGTAACCGTTTTGAATCCATTTCTGCAAATCGCTGTTATATGATTTGACGCAGTAATACGAATCGGACACTATAAGTGTCGGGAATTCGCGATCTGCATTATCTAGCGCCATTTTCAATGCTTATATTTCAGTCTGTTGTTCTGAATTGGTTTCTACTGAGTGTGTTTTTGTTAATAGAGGTCTTAGTTTATCTCCGCGCCACACTTCTTTTGTAATCTCACATGTGGGGTTGTATGCTTGTTCTCCCCAAACGGAGGGTTGAGCATGTCCGTCTGTATAGATTACACAAGCGTACTGTCGTAAGGGCAGAATGTCGATTGGCAGAGGGAATGTTCTTTCATATTCTAGATTTTTCAATTCTTTTAATTCTGGATCAAAGTAGTATTTTACTTTGTCCGTTGTAATTGAATTCACCCATTGTATCCATTCCGGATTCAATGCTGTTGTTGGTAAATTACACGGTGTTGTTAATGCCTCAAAGGCTGATTCTGCTGTTCTGACTGTGATGTGTCTACCGTCAGCTTTATCTTTTTCTCTAGCTATTGCGGTTTGAACTGCATGAACAATGTTTTCTTTAATGCTGAATTTCTTTTCAGCTTCTGTGTACAAGTGTGATTTGAATGCAATTGGTACCTTTTCTCCCTCGTTAGAGGTCAGGTATGTGAATCCGCATCTTCCTGGGATGACTCGAATCACAAGATTGCGTGTGTTATCACGTGTTTCTAATTTTGTTTTAATTAACATGTCTGTTTGTAAGGATCTCAAAATTTCTGTGTGTGTTTGAGTCCAATTGGTTCTTTTGAGTCTGGCCTCGGCCAGACTCATCCTCGACATCCCCCGACGCAGCTACATCTCCGGACACCTGAGAGATCTGCACTGGCTCCCGGTCAACAAGAGAATCACCTTCCGTCTCCTCACCCACGCGCACAAAGCCCTACACGACCAAGGCCCGAGCTACCTCAACAACCGGATCAACTTCTACACTCCCAAGCGCCTCCTCAGATCAACCAGCCACGCCCTCGCCGCCGTCCCCCGCATCCGAAGAGCGACAACAGGAGGAAGATCCTTCTCCTACCTGGCTGCCAAGACCTGGAACTCACTCCCGACCGACCTGCGCCTGACCCAAGACCACCTCTCCTTCAGGAAGAAGCTCAAGACCTGGCTGTTCGAGCAGTAACGGCACCCCCCCCATCCCAGCGCCTTGAGACCCTACGGGTGAGTAGTGCGCTCTATAAATGACTTGATTGATTGATTGATTGATTAAAATCTGGTTTTATTAGATCATAAAGGGGTTTGACCCTTTCTGCGTAATTTGCAATGTATGTTCTTCCGAAATTTAGGAAGCCTAGAATTGACTGTAGGTTTTTTAGTGTTCTAGGTGCTTGGAGTACGGCACATTTCTCTAGGAAATTGTCAGCCAGGCTTTTGCCTTCACTTGATAATTCATATCCTAAGAACAGGACTGTTAGATGGGCAATTCTAGATTTTTTAAAGTTGAATTTGTAACCCTCTGCTGCGAACCCAAGTATTATGGTGTTCACTCTCTTCAAGTGAGTATCCAAGTCATCATCTGTTAGGTATATGTCATCGACATAAGATAATGCTTCGTCATCATATGTTTGTAGTAATTCTGTTACTCTCGCTGAGAATACTCCTGGGCTGTTCTTGAACCCTTGGGGTAACCGACAGAATTGTTTTTGAGCGCCATTTATTGAGAACGCAGACAAATATCTGCTCTCTGGTGCTATATTTTGACAAAAGAATCCATTAGAGATGTCTAATGTTGTTTTGTATTTTTTGCGCACTATGTTATTCATTAGCGCTGCACTATGCGAGTTTTGCACTGCAAAAGTTTTGCAACATGAGTTAAGGTGTCTGTAATCCAAAACTAGACGATATGAATTGTCTGGTTTGGAGACAGGAAACAAAGGGTTGTTCATTTGTGAGGTGCAAGTTTCAATCACCCCCTGGTATTCTAGTTGATCTAGGATTTCTTTTACCTGTTTTTTAGCTTCTTGCTTAATTGGGTACTGTCTTTGTGCAGTAGGTTGTGATTTTAACTGGATTTTGTGAGGAGGAGAGTCCTCATACCATCCTACGTGATTTTTATATAAAGCAGGAGCTTGAGCTACTGCCCACTTTCTAGCAAGTGTGTATTTTTTATGAATTGGGATATGATTTGAGAAGGCAGGCATAATTATTTCTTCGCCATGAGGGCAGTCCCTGACAAACTCTGGTGGCCAGTCTTTTTCAGCTAGAAGGATGTCATAGCCCTTGGAGAGATTATCCCAAAATAGTCCCCTTATTTTTCTAGTCTTATCCCCTTCTATACGTAAAGTTATTTCATATATTTTGTGAGGTTTGCTAACTCTGGTGTCTGCAGTTTCCACTTGAAGGTATTCATTCGTGTCCACTGTCTCCAGATGATTCATAAGGACTTTGCGAGCTATGCTCACTTCTGCTGCGCTGTCTAGCATTGTCTGAGCCCATTCTCCGTTTTTCAGTTGTGTCCTCAGTATTCTCGGCATTGTTAACTACTTTAATACTGGCTACCTTCTTTTTTGGAAATTGTAATTTCTTATTTGGATGAGCAGGTTCCTTGTCTTTGGACTTGACGTGCCCTTCCCTGGGTTCCGATCGTCCTCTTCTTTCCGATTTCTGCGAGGAAGTCTGAAAAGATTGAGAGGAACGTGTATTAAAATCTTGATATCTATCCGGTTTCTTTATATTATCCCTATTTCTAAGGTTGTATTTTTTCACAGAGGGCTCACTTTGGGGAGACTTGGGTCCTTGGTCCGGAGATCTTTCTCTCCGCCAAGGAGACCTTCCTCTGGACTGGAATCTCTTTTCTTTTGGATTGGATTGTTTGTTTCCATCCCAGTTCTTCTTTTGACTGTTTAGATTATTTTTAATAAATATTTTTTCAGGACTTTCAATCAGTTGGGGTTTTACTGGTATTCCACCTAAACTATCTCTACCTAGTTCCTCATAGGATTTTTCTATAATTCTGGCAATTTCAGCTGGTTGGTCTGCTATATCTGTTTCTTTTAACCTTTGGCGGATCGCCACGTTTGCTGCTTCTCCCTTTATATTGGCTAGTAATATAGCCGAGACCTGCTTGAAGTCTTTCAGTAATTTCATACCAAGAGTTAAAGCGGGTTCTGGACCGTATTCGTCTTGAATTTGTTTTAGCACATCTGGTATTACCGAAATGGATGGAACACCATGCGTTTTTGTGTAAATGGAAGCAAAGACTGTACCCCAAGTGTCACAGTCCTGCACGTGTGGTGCGATTCCCATTGGAAGACAGATAGTCAGAATCCTGTGTTTATCCACAGGAGTGGTGTCTGGAAACACCGCCTCTATTTGGGTGATTTTTTGTGCTAACCAGAATGGTATTTGTTCCCTTTTAGCTGGTACTTTACCTAGGCAGGACTGTATGTTCTGTGGTGTAATTTTATTTGTGTTCCCCTGATGAGGGGTCAGCTGTGGAATTTTAATTGCTGGTTGGATTGTTGAAGTCCGCATTACATATTGGACTAATTGTCTATGTACTTTTATTAATTGTTTTAGTTGTATTAGAAGATCTGCTGCAGACATTCTTTCGATGTCTGGATGTGGTGTGTATCCGGCTAGGACCGGCCACGTTGCTCCTGGTCTACCTAATGGACCGAGCCTGGTGATGTGATTGTTGTGTTTTAGGGCGCCATTAAACAAGAGCGCGTGCTCTTGAAATTTAAGTGGTACTTCCACCTCCTCAAAAGGAGTGTATTCATCAGGAGGTTCCTCTGTTTTGTAATAGTGGAAGACCTTTGTTACAGCATTTGCTGCTGGAAAGTGTATCCATGAATACAATACCTCTGTCTGCCGATATTCGTGTGCCTCTATTACGAATATGACTGTGCCACCTCTAGGTGTCAGTCCATTTTCTATAAGTTTTAAAGTTATAGATTTCCTTTTGTTGACTGGGATGAGTATTATATCCGGGTCTGCTTCTTGCATAGTATTATCAGCTGCTACGAGTTCAGCTGCTACTCTAGCTATCTCTCTTTCTTCTTCAGTGTCTGACATTCTACTGTCAGGAAGGTTATTTTGTTTGTTTGCAGATCAGGTTTCTTATGGAAACAAAGATTAGATGCACAATATTTTGGAACAATGTATCCTTCAACGTTGACTAAACCAAGAACCATACATAGGAGTTTCCTCCTGCGAGGTTTGGCGGATATGACCTTTCACCCACTCCAGACGTCTTTGGAGTATTATGGGAAAAAAGGGGTCTGAGTGAAAAAGCACGACTGAGTTACTCTAATGTCTTGCGTTAGTTTTATCGCCTTTCCAAACGTTTGGGCGCCATGTAGTGTAGTTCCTATTATCCCAATAGGCTCTGCGCATTGGAATAATACCTTCAATAGTATAGGCCTAGACCAGACGTTAACTAGGTCTTCTATTGTCGATATTAGACTTAAAGTTTTGGGTTTGCCAGCTAGCTCAGAGTTCACTAGAAACTTTCTCGAATAGGCAAGGAGGAGTTGAACCTCCCTGGATAGACAAGAAGGGATTTAGTTTCTGACAACCATAGAACATGACAACTTTGCTCTCCCCTAATCAAGAGTGTATCTCTAGAGTCGTGTGAAAACAAAAGACAACTTATTTTACTCAGTCAGTACGTGCATTCTTAGTCTCACCAGATTGTAGAGAAAAGGAAGAGACGGGCGTGTTCAATAAAAGATGTTATTTATTGATCAGTCTCTTTTCTCATACAAGAGAAATGGATCGATATTATCGCAATACTTATGGTTAAGTAAAGTGCATACAATAAAAGCAGAAGTATAAAATAATACTGTAAAAACATTTATATGGTTTCTAAGCCATAAGGTGGTTTAAAATGGATAAAATAGATACATACACATATACATTTGACTAATCGTACTCAACTGGTGTTTCTAACTACGCCTACCCCGGTGTACCTGACCTAAGCCTAATACGTGGGCGGGAATAGAAAGTAGCAGTTTAAGTTAAGTTTGTTTTGCCAAGTGACTGACTCAAGAATTCTCTGCAAGGGGTTATTCAGTTCTGTACCTGGAATCTAGGATGAATGAGGGATGGTATCTCTCGTCTCTGGTCTCGATATTCCAGGCTGCCTGCGAGGGCTACCCGGAAGCGCCGGAGCTGGATTTCTCGGCAGGAGAAAGCAGCGTCTCGTTCTCAGCGCGTCAGGAAGGCGGGGCTGCGCCAGCGGGGTCTGCTCTGCTCTGGGCTTCGGCAAGTCTGGCTGCTCCGATCTCGTCACCACCGCGTGTGTTTGCTTAAGGCAATACCGGTAATATTTATACCTGTAAGGTGCCGAGATTGACGTAAGGATGGACATAGATACGTCAATAAGGATGTCATACGACTTGGTCGTTAGCACATTCTTTTGCTGAAGTTCTCGATGAAATCAAAACAATGGCCGCAGGGTTTTTCCCAGGTTGTCATAGGTTTGATTTGTTTTGAGAACTCCGTATGCCTTATCAGGGGCTGGAGGAATATCGCTTGTCTAATTAGATGGCAAGCGTTATGACCTAATCAGATAACACGTTCCTGTGCCGTAGTGTGGCTTAATCAGATAACGGTTTCTGCATCATGGGATGGCTGCTAGTTAACTTGTTAACCAGAACAGGGTCAGGAATAGGGGGATCGATACAGAACCTATAAGAATACATCACACTTTAAGGTGATCCATGTCAGCTGTAGTCACTGTTTTCATTCCACATGTGTTACTTCCTCTTGCTTAACCTAGGAGTAATTGCTTTTTGCCAGCTATTGTGTTTCTGAAGTTTTTTTCATGCAACATATAACTCTTGTGTAGCACATACTGTGAATGCAGATCTGGGCATCTGTGTGATTTCAACTTGTAGGTGGGTGTTTATGACATGGTACTATTGGGAGCTCTGGAGCTCAGGCTGAAGACCGCTCAAGTTCCTCACTGTGCTTGTTAAGGGAATGTAACAGATTGCAGGAACATCCAGATCTTGGCCTCTCTGTAGAGAATACACGTGATGGCCAAATATATCTCATTGTAATTGAGAAAGTGTGTGAAGGAGGTATACAGCTGTCAAAACATTGACAGTGCCAATGGAAAAGAAAATATGGTCCTTATAGGTGAGTAAATGGTGGGGTTATGTATGTGCGCGGGAGAGGCTTGTTAAATGGAGGAAATGCAAGATAGTATGTGAAAAAGGAGAGAGTAAAAAGACGGTGCTCAAGATAAAAAAGATGAAGCAAGATATGCAGAATGAACATTTAAGAATGGTGTGGGAGAGAAAATAGCATATTGTTTAACAGTGAGAGTCTGCAGAGGAAAGTAGTGTGAAGGGGAGAATGAGAATAATTGAGATACTCCAAAGACTACTAATGCTTTAACATACTTTAGTAAAGATTAGGGGCTGATTACGAGTCTGACAGTCTTTGACCGCCAGGCTCGCCCTGGCAGTCCTGTGGCTGCTGTATTACGAGGTGGCCATTTGGACAGCCACCACTGCGCCGGCTCTGCGACTGCGCCAGGGAACCGATGACAGGGCTATCTAATTGAAAGGAAGAGACGATGATGGTGAGTTGTAAGAAGAGCTTCCTTTATTGATCCGATGCCCAGCAGTCCTGGCAACAACTGCCGACCGATCGTTCCCACATTCTACAGCACGGGCCATATCACATTCCACTGCACGAGTCAAGGCACTCGGGTATATCCCAACACATCCCCCTTACTTCATTTAAACAAAAGAGATAATATCCCCCATCCCACATTTAAACAAAAAAAACACTTCCCCCCACCCCATACTCAGCAGAACAAAATACAAACAATTTTAACAATCAAACTAAAAAGAAGAAAACAAAAAAAACATTCAATATGTAACAAAATCACGATATCTGACAGGAGTTGTTCTAGTTCTGGAAGAACCTCGACGAAGAATAACATTGTCCTCTGATGCAGAAACACTAGAACTACCAGTCCTGGTAGGGAGAATCGAATCACGAGAAATTACACCAAACTTATCTTTCACAAATTCAACTTTTGACTTGGGGACAACAGAGATGAGAGATTTGTTCCAAATTTTCCCATTTTCTAACACAACGACATGATCTTTCACCTCCATGACGCGAACAGGGGCAGAAAAACGAGAGTGACCCTTGCGCACAAGAACTGGCTTTTTGATCCTAACCCAGTCACCCTGACGTACAGGAGACACCCTGATGCTATCATGTGCATATTTAGCTTGAGCCGCAGCCCTGACATCAGCCACTTTCCCAGTTTTATCTATATCAACTTCCTTCCTCAACATCCAATCCTTATTAAGAGTAGAACCAGCCACTCTACCTCTGACCAAAGTAAAAGGTGAAATACCTGTACTAGCATGAGGAGTAACTCTCATAGCCCACAGCATGTCTGACATAACTTGCTTCCAATTAAAACCAATAATGGAAGCCAATTGCAATTGATCTTTAATCACACGGTTCAAGCGTTCAACTAGACCATTGCTAGAAGGATGATAAAGAGAAGTGAGAATATGTTTAATTCCATGCACGCTAAAGAAATTTTGCATTTCTGCAGAAACCAACTGAGTGCTATTATCGGATACTAATTCTTCAGGAAATCCCTCACGAAGAAAAATATCCTTGAAAAAATTAATCACCGTGGCAGAATTGATCCCTTCCACAAATCTAACTTCAGGCCATTTTGACTTGTAATCAACTAAAACCAACGCATATTTGGGAGTACTACCTAAATCGTTAAAAGGACCAGCCACATCAAATGCTAATTTATTCCAGGGTAACTCTTTCACCGAAATGGGTTTGATGGCAGAAGGACAAGTAACCTGGGTTTTATCACTCAAAACACAAGGTCCACAATCACGAACACAATGTTCAATGGCCCTATCAACACCCGGCCACCAAAAATCCTCACGCACTCTCCGTTTCATGGCACGAATGCCCAAATGCCCAACATGAGCTAGATCCAAAATTGCCCTACATAGTGATTTTGGAACAACCAATAAACCACCCCTGCGCAAAATTCCATCCACTAAGGATAATTCATCACTCACTCTTTTGAAAGGAATTAACTCAGAAGGAAGAACTTTATCATCCGGCCAACCCTGTGTCAAAAAATCCATCACTCTACACAAATCAACATCCTCAGAAACTGCAAGTTTCCAATCCCCTTCTGATAAGGCAGCACCAGTATTTGGTACAGTACTAACAGCACACACCATTTCCAACTGATCATCCTCCGGTTCCGAAACATCATGAGGAAGAGGTAACCTAGATAAACAATCGGCTACGCAATTCTTCACACCGGGTACATACTCTAAGCGGTAATCAAACTCCCCAAGTCTATACTGCCACTTGGCAATGCGGGGTGTGGCCCTACCCCCACCTTTAATTGTGAAGAGATCCACTAAGGGTTTGTGATCTGTTTTGAGAACAAAGTGATTACCCCACAAGAAATTCCTAAAGTATTGCACACCCCACCATAAAGCCAAAGCTTCCTTTTCAATCGTGGAGTAAGTCCCCTCAGCACCCCGGAGAGTTCTGGAAGCGAAAGCAATAATCTCTTCCCTATTGTTGGACCTCTTCTGCATCAAAACGGCACCGAGACCGACATTGCTGGCATCAGTGATAACTATACATTGATCTCTAATGTTGAACAACTTCAGTGGACGTGCTAGCACAATCGCTTCTTTCAAGGAATTAAAATCGTTGGTACACTGTTCAGACCAAATATACTTCACATTTTTTTTAAGAAGATTACGCAAGCATACAGTTCTATCAGAGAAATTTGAAACAAACTTTGCATAATATTCGACCAACTCCAAAAAGGAGCGTAACTGGTCCTTGTTTTGAGGTTCAGGTGCATTTTGGATGGCCTCAAGAAGTTTCATTTTAGGTTCAACCCCTTTAGCTGAAATATGATGTCCCAGATAATCTACACCCTCCCTAAGAAATTTGCACTTATCTCTTCTTAAGGTCAAACCACTAGACCTCACAATATCCAACACAGCCTTGACTCTGACATCATGTTCTTGAACAGACTTGCCGTAAATTAGAATGTCGTCCTGAAAGAATACGACTCCTACAGTGTCCTTAAATAAATTACCCATGAGGCGTTGAAACACTGCAGAAGCCGAAGCCAAACCGAACGGCATTCGTAAATAACGGAACGCACCTTCAGGAGTTACAAATGACATGAGGTGCCTTGAATCTTTGCACAACACAACCTGATGATATGCCGAAGATATATCAAGGGACGAAAAATATCTGGCACCTTCCAAAGTAGACAACATCTCATTGATGTTAGGCAAAGGTTGTCGATCCACCCATATGCAGGAATTCAAATCGCGCAAATCCACACACATCCTAAGCGATTTATCAGCTTTGCGCGCCAAAACTATGGGAGACAACCACTCAGAACCCTCGATTGGTTCAATCACTCCCAAAGCACACAATCTCTCCAGTTCGAGTTTCAGCTCACCACGCATACTTAGTGGTACCTTGCGTACTTTGTGGGCAACCGCCCTAGCACCCTCCTTCAAAACAATGCGGTGTTGAAAACCTTTAAGTTTACCAAGTTTATCATTGAAAACTTCAGGATAACTGTGGATCCAATCATTCCCAACTGAGGAATTGGCACTGACTGAATGTACCAACCCAATGTCAAGAAGATTAGCATAATACTGTTTAGCTTCCCGTCTGGATAAAACCATGTCAGGATGATTAGGATCAAGAATGATCCCAAGCTCACCTTGTTCATGCCATCCTAGCAAGTTGGCACCCTCTTTAACCACATATACTGTACATGACGTGCCATTGCCCTTATAGTCCAAATTGCCTTTAAATTTGCCCAAGACCTCTACCCTTTTACCCCCATAAGCAAACATTTTAATGAATGATTGCGTCAAGGACATTCTACCTAAAGTGTCAAAATCCTTGACATTAACCAGGGTAAAAGGGGAACCAGAATCTGCAAGAAAATTGGTATTAACATTATTCAGACTGATAAAACACATAGGAGATTTCCTTCTCTGAGACTCCTCAACAGACGCTATCTCCACCACACCCTCAGACTCCATAGGCGAGGTAGATAGCATCAACAATTCATAATAAGTGTCATCATCGTTATACTCTACATAGTGATCTTCAATGTTCTTCACAGTGTGTGACAATCCCTTCTGCGGTGGAATTGTTTTGCACATACGTGCCAGATGCCCCTTCTTTCCACACTTGAAACAAGTTTGATTAATGGCAAAACAGAATTTAAAATTTCCCAGATGAGACCTGCTCCCGCAACGATAACACGACAGTCCTTGACCATCGTTTCTTGCCCTGGTGACAGACGTAGAAGAAGTTCGAGGATTGTCTGTGCTAGCGGTTTTGGAAGATTTTGTAGAAGACTTAGTAATGACCAGATTAACTTCATTTGAAGAAGTAGATGATATAGGTGCACTCAATTCTTTCATACAAAACTGAGAATGCTCAACAGACTTAGCCAAAGTCAGAGCGGTTTCCAAATCTGGATCATCAGAAGACAAAAGTCTTTCTCGAACTTTTCTGTCACAAGTGCGTTCAATGAGTTGATCTCGAATAATTTCATCCCTAAATTCTCTGTAATTGCAATTTACAGCCAAGATTCTCAAAGCTGCAAAAAAATCATCTATAGATTCGCCAGGCATATGCGCACGTTGTAAAAATTTGTGCCGTTCCAGAACAATATTGCGTTTAGGACTAAATCTTTTCTCAAGTGTCTTTATGAGCGAAGCATACTCATCAATGACCTGAGAGTCACCATCGTCACCTGTGCTTGCACTTATCCTCACCTCCTCAAGAGGCAAAGTCTCCGAGATGGACCTTCCTTCAATACCTAAATTATACACTAGTAACGCTTTCTTCTTCTTGGAAGTAAAGGTATCGCTATCAATTGCTTCAATGTAAGCTTCAAATGTAGCTTTCCACTGCTTCCATAATATAGGAGGAGGACCAGGTGATTGTAGAAAAGGAGGCGGTGTCACAACCTTCTCCATTTGCGTGGGTGAGTTGCTGCCTCTTTCAAAAAAAATTTTTTTTTTGTAGTGACAATGTCTTCGATAAAATGTCTGTTTGCCTGTTTGCTTAGAGTACGCTAATGAATTGATGCAAAAATAAGTCACAAAACTGTCTCTCTTTAATTACACAAAAATAGATCTGAAGGAGCAGATGTCTAACAATTTTACACACTGAGTGACAACGTGGTGTAAAAACGTATATAAACAGCAATATTCGCCTTCAAATTAAGGCAAAAGCATCGCACCAGAGATTTCCGATCCGAAACCATGGCAACATGACTCTTCCTTGACGACGTGAATACGTCAGCACGCTCAAACGCGAGTTTCAGGAAACACTCGTGCAAAAGTGAATGAGGCAAAGAGAGACGTTGAAGGCTCGCGCACTAGACTAAACAGGAAACTATTAAAATGAACTTCTCACCAAGAAAATCCCTCGAAAAACTTGCCGTTTAGCTTGCAGTTTATAACGAGCAGCTCACATTGGTTATTGTCAACACTGGTGAGATTTCAAGATTTTCTCGACGCAGCAGTTGCCTCGAAGTGGATTAACTTGACCATGACGTCCAACACCTCGGGAAACAGCTGTCACCGGACCGTCCTCTCGCCACTGAAAGGAAGAGACGATGATGGTGAGTTGTAAGAAGAGCTTCCTTTATTGATCCGATGCCCAGCAGTCCCGGCAGCAACTGCCGACCGATCGTTCCCACATTCTACAGCACGGGCCATATCACATTCCACAGCACGAGTCAAGGCACTCGGGTATATCCCAACACTAATATGCAAGGCGGGACCACCGCAGACTGCCGAGCATATTTCAAGTTTCCACAACCTACAGGGTCCCCATGCTCTCGCCGCCATGGTGCTGCATTCAGGGGGGCACCACATGTGCAAGCGTGCACCCCAAGTTTCAGCACAGCATGGACTTCACATTCCATGTCGTGCTGGAACTTCTTTTGCGTTCCCATTGCAGTGCCCATTTTCAAACTACTCAAAGTGCACGGATTTGCATAGTTTTGCTAAGTAGGGATTCACATTCTGAGGGGAAGGGAGCTTTTTGATATGCATTCTGAGCGGATGCCATGTCACATCCTGAGTAGGTGAGCACTGAAGTATAAGTCCACTGGTGAAGTTGGAGAAATTCTCAACTTTGTCACCAAGTGGACTACTTCCAGCGCGTGCAGTTTGCTGCACTGAAACATGTATTTGAGAAAATAATCTGAAAATTCCTGTAATGTCTTTTACTTCTGCTGAAAGTAGCTTTCCATTGTTTTCTCCCACAAACCTACTTGTAGTCACCTTTTCGTTTTTAAACTTTTCAGACTTTAAGTTTAGGAAGCTTGTAGCGGTCTAAAAAAACTACGATGAGATTTGCGAGGGCAAGGACCTACAGTCTGACTCATCCCTAATTTTGAGGTT
Organism: Lissotriton helveticus; assembly: GCF_964261635.1. NCBI lineage: Eukaryota > Metazoa > Chordata > Amphibia > Caudata > Salamandridae > Lissotriton > Lissotriton helveticus. Next base: position 32,376,302 of record NC_136060.1, on the reverse strand, counting down.
GACGTTTTATGTAGTGTTGCTGATCAGAGTCACACCTGGAGGGACAGCTACCGCTGAGTGGACGTGATGAAGAGTCAGAATTGGAAGGTAAAGTTTTTACTTAGCCTTGTTGTGTGTTGCGTCCTTCTTTGTCATGTTTTAGTGCTTGATGTGTCCTGACATGAGCAAGCAATATTTTATTGTATTTCATTCAGTGCAGTAGAAGGTTCTGCTTCCTTTTCTAGTATTATATGTCCTGTGTGCCCTGTTATTGTCATCTCACTGAGACGAATGCTGTGGCATTTGTGTGTGATGGTTGAAGGTGTGTTGTGCTGTGGGTAATTCAAAGAGTGTGTCACAGGTGAAGTTGCACGTACTGTGAAAAATGTAACCTTTAGAAGGAAATAGAAGAAGCAGAGCTGACAAATAAATCACACCTCCCCACATGTTTGTGTTATGATGAATTCCCTGATGTACTTCCAGAAATTGATTCAGGTGGAGCTTTGTAAATTGAATGTAACTGTGTCTACTGTCGTTGCCATGACGCCTATCAGGTAATCCACTGATCAAACGCTACAGGGGAGGAGTCCTTTCACCTGGGGGATATTAAATGACTCGCACATAACCTGGGTGCTGGCTGGGCCTATCTATTACTGACCTGCTGTTTCAAGCAATGCTGCGTGTCCCAGTCATAAAGAATAGCCATCTATTTCTCAGATGCAATAGATGCTCTGGTAATTGGGGCTCACTGGTGAGGAACTCAATGATTCCCAAATGCTTCCCTTTCTGCTCAGCCATGGGCAGTGTGCTCCATTGCCCTTGCTTGTATGAGGACCATTGACATCCTTGATATGTCACCAACTAGGCATGAAACAACTCCTATGAACAATATCTGCAAAGCTAGTGAGGCATTTCAAGCACTAAAAGAAATTATGTAAATGAATCCTCTTTACTGGTCTGTAGTTGTCATAATGCACTGATTAAAACTCCTGCTGGCTGTATTTGACTGAAATGATGAGTACATGTTTAATTAAAAGTCACACAAATCAAAGTATCTAATAAATGTTTCAGATATTTCTGCCATTGGTTTAGACCTTTTTGTCAGGAAGTATCATGTTGAGTTTTTCACATAGCCCTCTGATTATGCCGCTAGTGTATGCGGCAGTGTGTACACATGTGTGGTGGGGTGCGGCGACATTTGGGTGAATTATATGTTCAAGAAAAGATGGTTGGGCCTACATGTCTGGCCTACAATCGCTGTCAGCTGACCACCGGGCTTGGGAAACTCCTCACTCTTATAAGCCTGACCGGTTGGGCGAGCAGTCCTCTACACAGTTAATCAAGAAACGACTCTTTTCTCCTAGGTTAGTGATCTCTTCATGTATTGTGAGTAGGTTAGACATTTTTAATCCCATACCACATCTGAAAGACAGTGTGTGCCACTTCAAAACTTAGTGTTTTTTTTAACATTTGAAGAATTAAAATAAATTGTATATCGGTTTAGCTCAGCCACATGGATTAAATCCTACAAGTATACATAGTAGGTCTCTTAACATCTATGTGCTCCTAGAAAGATTGTATAGTGTGAAGCTTTTTCTCCCAATAGTACACATGAGACTCAGCATTGAAAGGTCAACTGCAGTGCCATGCTGGTACAGCACTTTCTGAGATGATCTGGTATTCCTATTGCTCCAGCAAAAGGCATAGACTGAATTCTCTTTGTCTTGGTGTGGCTTAGAGGCAGTTTACCTTTCTTACCAGCCTTATGCAATAAAAACCATAAATAAATATACATGTATGTACCATAACGTGTATTTGGATAGCACATGTTCACCCAAGGGTATCTTGGTGCTGAATAACAGATGTTAATTGTTATCCAAGTCAATGGTACACATTTTTTCGACCCCAGAAGGATGAGTGGACCTGCTGAGATTTGAGCCTGTGACCATGAGGTGAACAAAGGTTACCACAGTGGATGCATTAGCCCACTAAGCAGGCGTGACTTTTGTACATAAGTAGTGGGACTTTGGGTCACCTCTATTTATCCATTGGTTTAGTAAACTGTCATTCACATTTTCCTTTTGCCCATCACAGTGTATAGCACAGGACAATTGGACAGCTCACTTCAGCTATGGACTCTCTTACACTGTGAGTGATGGCATTTTGCCAGATTACATGTGCCAATCCCCCTTAAAAGAAGTTCAATTCGATGCCAGGAGGTCTACTTTACTCTGCTCTTGTCTTCCCTTCCCTTCCTTTATCCTTTTTTTATATTTTAATTAATTCTTGTGTGTTTAAAGTATGTCTTCAGGTTACAGTAATTCAAAGCCAAAATTATATTTTGCTTGCACCAATAAGACATTTTCCTGTGATGTCCATTAAAACTACAAAGGGTTTCTATACTTGTTCTAAATAAATACACCTATCTCCAATCACTCCCGCACTCTTCTATTAAAATTATATGCACTGTTTATTTTTTTAATTAAAAATGTTATTGCAAGCAGATGGCCACCACTTTTAAGTGTCGGTCTGTTCTCTTTTTATCTTTTTCTTTTTGTGGCTTATGCTTGCAAACATTTTTTTTTTAAAGTTAACAATACCACCAGTTTGTCTTAGCCAGACCTATTGACTTTTCTAATGATTGTTTAAAGTATACATGTTGATACACAATTAGATATGATGGAGAAAATAAAGCAGTTTAGGGAGACTAACTATTTTGATATAGTCTCTTTAATTAAAAACACCTAGAGTAGCAAATATATATACATAGATTGTGATCAAGCAGCTCTTTCACGTCTGTATTTTAATTAAATTCCCCAAAAGCCTCCAAGTGTAAAACAGGCTTCCGAAATAACCCCCTGGTCTCTGTCAGCCAAATGTTAAAAACAGGCAGGGCCACCTTGCAGTGGCGGCCACCACAAAGAAAATGTGGTGGGGTGGGAGTGAGGGGGTGCAAGGAGAGGACGGGGGTAGCGAAGGGGGGGAGGGAGTTTAATAATAAGAATTTAAAAAAAGGAAAACTTACCTGTAGCTGTCATCCGCCTCCTGCTTCGCGCATCTGTCTTCCTGGTCACAGCAGACACTGGGACCATGTCACAGAGTCGCTGTGCAATCCCCGCGCTGCTCTCATAGAATGAGAACAGCGTGTGGATTGGCCTGAGCAGTCTGTAAAGATGCTTCGCTCATGTCAGGGAATCTGTGGGGTTTCTCCAGCCCGGCTGTACAATGCAGCCGGGTTAGAGACACATAAGTGCGCATGTGTGTTTGGCCGGCCTGAGACGGCCGGCCAAACACACATGTGTACTTAGAAGTGCACATAGCACTTCTCCTACCCCCTCCCAAGGCCCCGACTCACCCCTCCCTACAGCACACTATTTCAGCCAGCAACTGAACAATGAAATTATATAGTTTTATTTTTCAGGTGCTGGCTCTGAGCCAGTGGGGCAACACTCCTCTGCCATTGTGGAGGAGCCGTCCATGCCACCTCGGAACCAAAAGCAGGCACTCTCTCTCATGTCTCTCTTCTCTTTTCTTCCTCTCCCTCTCTCCTGAAGCAACCCCTGTGCCTCCTGTAATTTCACAGGGAAGTTACAGAAAGTGACAGAGGCACCAATAGCAGCCTCATGCCCCAAACACCAGCCTCCAAAGGCTCCAGCCCACCAGGGAAATGCCCGGTGGAAAAAACACAGGCAGCCGGGTACAAAAACCAGTATATCTTCCATTGGGTGTATGAATATAATAAAGAGCAAAGGAGACAGTGAGCACCCTCCCTTGTGCTGAGGTGATTAGTGAAAGGTCACTTATTTTGAAGATTAATAATAAGTGTATCAATTAGGGTGGTAAAAAAATCTTGCATGTCTTGTACTTATTTAGTTGTGAAGACATTAATCTTCAGTAAATCAGAAAGACATACCCAGTCTACATGGTTAAAGGTTTTTCTACATCAAATAGCATGGCCCTTACAGCTTGCTTTCAAGTTGTTGGAGCATCAGTACACACAGAAATGTCTCCAGAATTATTGCTTATACGCAGTGCCGTAGCAAGGCCAACATTGGTCCTAATGCAGGAAAATATATATTGGGCCCTCATCCCCTGATTGTGTAGTACAAAAAAATAGTTACCAGCCGCGGTGCGTCCATTGAGGCGTAGGGGCGTAGCCCCACAAGCCCCAAGGACGCGCTGCTGCAATAAAATAAACTGGTGACTGTTGTTATAAAAGTTCGAGCGAGCGCCGCCGGGAATCCGGGAAGCACCCGAGTTATCCAGGAGTGGGGAGTGCAGGGGGGCTGGTCTGGACTGCTGCGCAGCTTGAGTGACAGTCCACGACCACGTGTGCACTCAGCTGCAGCAGCCAGCCAAGGTATCTAGCGTGCAAGTGATGCTTGGGACAGAAACTAGCCCGCGCATGCGCATCAGTGTTCCCCCATAGGGGGTGCTTGTTTAAGCGGGCTGCAGCCCCCGGCTTTACAAAGGCGACACAGGGCGAGCATTCATGAGCCCCCCCTAGCCAATCCTGGCGCTGCTTGCAGTGCCAGGATTGGCCGGTCACCGCAGGGCAATCCATTATTGGGTGCCGCGCGTGGGTGGTGCACACACACTGCATAATGGCCAATCACTGTGTGTGACTTCATGTAGTCATGCAGTGATTGGCCATTTTGCTTTGCGCGGCGCTGCTGACGTGCCTCTCTCTACTCGCCAGTCACCACCAGCCGCCTCGTGTGTGGACCATTGAGCCAGCCTGTGTGTGCCCTTTCTCGGACTCGAGACTTACTGTTACTTTACTTGATCAGTAGGACAGGTATATTTTCATTTCATTTACTAAAATTACTACTGCACTTAAAATGAACGTAGAAAAAAGACGGTTTATATTGGAGTAAGACTAGTGTGCATGAGGCATCTCTACTCGTACCCTCGGGGTTCCTGTAAGGCGCCAGCTTTTTTTGTTAACTGTCGCCTGGCAGAATTGCTCAGAGGAACGAAGTCTCACGTACTCCCGTTTTCTGCAGCTCTTGCCAGGCAGGTGCAGTGACTAGTGAGTGGGGCCATTGATTTCGCCCACTTCCGCCTTCGTCCTGCCTCGCCTCCTCCCGAGGCGCCAGTTCAACCGCTGACATTAGGCCCTAAAATCATCCCAGAGCAGACTCCAGATCAGGTTGGCAGGTATAGGCGAGCAGCAGTTTGGGTGGACTTCGGTGTTTTGAAATGCACTGTGTGAGCTGTGGCACACCGGTGTGTGTATGCGTGAGTGCGTACATGTGGTGGTGCTGCACTCGTGTTGAGCCACGCGGCACGGGTTCTCTCCTCACGATGAGTCTGTATTCGCGGTTTTGAGTGTAGCAAGCCAGGTTGGTTCTGTTGAAGGCCGTCACACAGGACAAATTGCAGGCTTTCGGTTTAGTGAGACCCGCTCAGGGCCTGGGTGCTGCTGACAAGGGCTTGGGGGGTGGCTAGGAGCCCAGTGACTGTGAAAGACCGGGCAGGAGCACTGTCCTGCCCTGTCGGGCCCTGGCATTAGGGGGTCAGAATAGCCTCGATGGACTGCAGCTTTGTGTACAGGAGAAATGTGCAATACGTAATGGGGAGCATTCCCCGCCCGCAGCATCTGTGCGCACACCTGGGCAGCGCAGTACGTAAAGTGCCTAGACGACAGTGCAGCCCCTAGATCACCAGCCGCTGCATGTAGAGCAGAGAGGCAGTGCACAGAGGGGTGCAGCACCTACAGAGTTGCAGTACATTGTAGGGTTCAGCGAAGGGTTCAGCGCCTGTTTGCTATTGTTTAGTTGCTTTCGTACATTTGTACACACCTGAAAGTGCAGAGTGTACTTTGTGCAGTTCACAGCATGAAACCTCAAGCCTCCACACTCAACATAACCTTAGTCAATCAAGTGTATGCAGCGTGCTATAATCTATAATTGGGAAGGTGGTGGGAGGTAATCACCCTTTATTGAGCATCAGCCAAACAGCGGAATTAGCAGTGTGCATCAGTTAGGGGCAACTTTGCATGTTATTATACATTTTTAGCTAATTCAAGCCCATCCCTTGTTTACTGGATCCTTCCAAGTCCTGCCTCTCTGTAAACAGGCCTTTAAATCTTATCTGGTCACGTTTGCTGTGCATTGAAGACAGAGCTCAAATGTCACTCTCTGTCTTCCAAGGGAGTTTGGTGTTTAATTTCTATCTCTGACTTCAAAGTGATAGAAATGTTTTTATGTGACAATCCTGCACAGTGCCCATATGAGACTAGAGGGTGTAGGATGTTATTTTTTTCTTGCACCCAACAAACATTATCTGTGCTGATGTTATATCGGAAGTAGGAAAGTACAAATGAAGCACATTTTCTTTGTAATTCTGAACTGGGATGAAAACAAATATTTGAATATGATCAAAACACATCATTACAGTAGTTGATGACATTTCCACACATTATCGTTTGTGCGCAGTAAAACTGTAAGTTGGTGCGTGGTACCCAAGGCTGTTTCCCAACTGCTGTGCTACTTCTTCTACTCTTAGAGCTGAGATTTTCATGAAAGTCTTATAGTCTGAATTCAGCACCTGAGCGTAATAGGACGGAATGTATGAAGCTCTGTGGTTATACTGAAAAAGCAGCTACCTATGTTATGCCATCTATTAATGTAATAACTGCACTTTCACAATTGCTTTATTAACCTTCCTGCTTTCTCAAATTTGCTTGAAAATACACGATTTTTCTTCAAAATTTTCTTGGGGGGATAACCCCCACCAAACCCCCCTTTTGGGGTTCGGGCTCGCTCGCTGCGCACGCTCCCTACGGTGCAGTATGCAAATCACTTGCGCCCCACCACTTTCAAATGTCACCCACCGCCCCTGATAGTTACTGATTGGAGTGATGTGCGCCCCTCACCGGTTGGTCCTCAGTATTCCTGCACCTGCTGCTCTATTGATAGCTACAGCCCTGTGACTGCCGCCTAGCCTTTATCCAGGCCAGGCCCTGGTGACACAACTTGAAGCCTGCTGTGGAGATGTGGCAGGGTCCAGCCAGCAACTGCACAAGTGGCAAATGTGGCACAGGCCTTCCCAGCCAGTCCCGGGAAGCCGCCAGGCTCTGCACCTATTCCATTTTACATCTTTTGTAACACAACCAAGAGCTTTTCTTCTCTCAGCATTTGCAATCCAGGCATAGAAGTATAATTATTTGCATAAACTGATTCAGAGAGTGAATGGTCAGAATGTAGTAGTTCAGAGTACAAACCAGCATAACAGTTCTACAAAACTTTATATATTTCATTGTTGGTCTTGCAAATTGTAGAAGCACTTCTGGTCAAAGTAGTAAGCTGTAATAATGTCTTTCTTCTAGAGTGGAGCACAAGATGTTTAGGAACTTTTGGCCATGGGCGATCAAATTTCAGCAAGGTAGGTTCTGTCTTCATTGCCACCAATTATTACACGCAAGCATATGTGGTTTCCTGACCATCCAAAAAGTGTTTTGGTGCCTCACCAAGGAATGCAACGCAACATTCAAAAGACACAATACGATAAAATGTATTTACTGCCTGTGTAGTTGTTCTTGTAACTTCTGTGTTTACCCCAGAGTTGCAACAGATATCCTCAGATCATTTGGAGTAAATATATCCTGCATTTAGCCCTGAAGGCATTCCATGCCACATTAACATCAGTTAACACATGACTTGACCCAGTATTGGAGCTAAAACCTACTCTGCTTTGACAGTATGATGGGCAACTAAACCTGGATATTTGAATAGTGAACTGAAGAATGTCCATTTAGTGAGTATAGTTACTTTGAGGCCAAGTCCCTTCTATAAAATCATCAGAAACAATGAGCGATCTTAAGGAAGATGGGGAGTCAAGAGTACCATATTAATGTTCTTAAGAAATTGATTAGAGGTTAAGAAGTAATTCAAGCCAAAGGAGCCTGAATAAAATGCTGAAACAAGGGTGACTAATGGACTCCTTCATCAAGAAGTTCAAGGTCGTGCATTGGTATGGAACGTGTGTCTTTAACCTGAGGTCTAGCATTGGCTTGGTATTTTGTTGATTGGTCAGTGATAGCTAGAATATTATTTCCGTTCCCACTAATTATCAAGCAGCCCTGCATCACAGCTAGCTTACTAAACAGCATAAAGTTACAGTACGACGTTTAGATTTGGAGCTTCATGCACTGACTAGTGTAAGAGAGTCTACACTTCCTGCTGTAGTGAGACCCATCTTCACATTGGATCTACATTCTGGGTTTTTAGCTTTACTGTTTAGTTTAATCAAATTAGTACCCCCATGTTGGTGTTAGAATGGATCTTGCAGAGTAAAGGGATGCGCTCCCCTACTCTGAGTGCCCGATTGTTTGCATCTGATATTAAAACGTTTGGTTTTCAGCCCTGGCTCCACGCTAATCTACCAAGTGTGCAGAGGCCTAGGCCTGTCTCTGACTATGAGTATGTCCTGGATTTGCCCTGTGATCTTGAGAGATGCACCAAGTGTGCCCTCATTTGTTGATAGTGGACTACTGTCCCTGTCATGGGTTTAGTACATAGAGCAGTGGTAGCGCCATACCGTGTTTTGATACTCTATAATGTGTCCAGACCTTTTTACATGAGTCACTGGAATGAAGTCCTACGGGCCCGCTCATATAAAGTTCAGCTTCTATGCGCATACCCAGTCCTTTGTGCTAACCTCCCAACTGCATGTTAAATGTTTTGATTTATGTGGACTGCATAGCACATGCATTGTGTGTGTGAGTGAGCCAGAGTGGAAATGAGTGGAATGGATTATGTATACTCCTTGTCTAGCCTTACACAAGATGCAAGTGAGGACTGTACTCCCAGACAGTGGGAGCGTACAGCTCACATTTCTGCAGCTGGAGGAAGGAGACCTAGACAGTTAAGTAGGGGGAGAGGAGACAGGGTTCCAATAAATATTCTATAATCCCTTTTCTTCGGAGGGAACTGATGGTTGGTCTTTCTGAACAATGCCCTTTGATGGATGGTAGTAGTGAGGAATAGGACTGCAGACTCTTTTGTGAAAAGTGAGGAACCCTTTAGGTGAATCCTTTCCTTCTGTCTTCCCTTGATTACACCTTCAGTTGGGCTGAGGGGGATCACAACCAGGTACAGAAACCTCAGACCTCTTTGTGCCTCTATTGTGGGTGCTACTGGAGTGAGATGACACTTCTGTGAAGAGCATCACATTACACAAATGGTCTGCCTGGAGAACAGCCAAGAAATCTCACTTGAAAGGTAAACGACTCAAAATCAGTTCTGCAGTTCAGTCAGTGAATCCACATCTCCTGTTTGCCAGTTGTGTATAACAGTGGGTCCCACTTGCTCACTTTGTTGTTTCAGTTCTAATTCCTCTATGGTCATGGAAGGGGGTTCTCTGCATAGTTCTCAGAGAGCCACTGTGCCAACAGGTCTGGTGTTTGCCTAACAACAGTAGCCAAGTGGTGAGGGGACATCAATAGTCTATCTCTTGCTGGATAAGCTGTGTACCTTTTCTGAAGCACCTAAAAGCATGCCTGCCTGGGGAGAGAGCAAAGGATCCTGGCTACCTTGTGCAGGAAGGAGTGAGGTGTAGCATGTCTCTGGTGGCAGTGGGTAGCCCAGAAGAACCGACTGCTGGAGAGTGATACAGGAAGACCCGAGCATCAGAGGACTCCCAGACTCACCCAACGGTTTCAGGCAGGAACTGAAACTTGGCAATGACGTGATTGCTGTGGCCTGGCTGGGGCTGTGCTTGTATGATGCCATCTCTCCTGTGTAAGGGCTACAGCTGTCTTAACTTGCCCGACCCATACAGGGCATCAACTGCTAAAGTTGTGACTGGACCCTGTAGGGCTGCATCTGCTGAAGTTGTGACCAGCTGATATGGGGCAGTCAATTGCCATGTGTCACAAGGCCCTATCAGAAGCTTTTTCTCTAGTCCAGTTGTCCCAGACTGCCAACTTTCGAGGTGCGACAGATGACACTCACCACCTGGTCCAGGCAAGACCACACCATCTCAAGACTGCCCTTCTTGCACCAGCATCTGCCAAATGCAGACGGGCGCCCAAGATACAAGGTCTTTCAAAGCTTCCTGCTGGCATGCTGCTTCTTGGAGAGAGCAGGCATGCCACGGAGTTCTAGGCAGCACGAGGGGGACACTGAGAGGTGATTCACCTGTAAATGGGCAAGGGTCTAAATCTGTGTGTGCATAGTGTGTGGGGGTGATTGAACTGCATCTGTGCTAAATTCACACTACTCCTGTTTTCCCCTAACCCTCAACTGGGGAGAGAGACTGAGAACAATGAGGACAGCGAGGGAGCGAAGTGGCAGAACAGCTGCTAGAGAGGTGCCCAGGGACACTGGCTTGCTTTTGTTACTTGTAGTGTGTAGCATTGAGTGCCCTGAGAAGCCTGTGAATGCGTGCTCTTGCTAACCTGAGAGTCAAGTGCCAAAAGGGTTGTAGTTGGCAAAGTTTGCTTAGCCACAGTAGGACAACTGCAGAGACAGTAGAAGCAAACGACACCAAGTCACACAGTTGAGACCAAATAGCCCCTACTTACTACCCTGAGGGCTGACAAACTGGGTCTGATACACCAGAAAACTGATATGCCCAGATTGTACAGTAAGATTAGTCTTCAGCTTATTGAAAGCAGGGACACTTGTTAAAGGTGTGCAACGTGGGGATCATGAGAATATTATGTTATAGTGTCTTGTAATGCACATGGCTACCTTCTCTGGTTTCCCAGAGCTGGCCTCGTCACCAAACAAAATGCTCAATGTTACAATGACTGTGCGGAAGAAACAGCCATGGTTCTGAAGTTGTGTTGAACAACATGTTCTGCTAATGGAAACAACCACATCTTTAGTTTCTTCGGAAACACTACAAGCAAATGACATGCTCTCAGTGAAAGTGGCAGACCACAGCACAATTTGGGTCCGAGGAATGTAAAAGACTGATCACCCTGCCGTGGTTTCCTGATCCTGGGAATCATGGCTAGACCTAGATAGCTTGAATGCAGGGCCCGGTTCTGAGCGTATTTTGATACAAAAGATCTTAAGTACAGAGGGCTTGTATTAGCAAGGCACTTGTGCATATAGCAAAAGGTCAGAAATTAGACCCAATGATCAATGGGCAGCCAATGAACGTCACGGAGCAAACTGGCTATAGATGTATGCTTTGGTGGACACAAAAGCATATGGGCTGTCACAATTTAAACAATTTAAAGCCGCTTAATTAGGAATTTGGCCACACCCAGATAAAGAACGTTTCCGTAATCCATTATGGATATCGCTAAGGCCTGAATTACTGTTTGTTAAGCTGCAGTCGATAGACAAGCCAGAATTTTCTTCAGCCACTTAAGGATACCAAAGCATGTGGTTGCTACTTTATTTATCTGGAGACTCATGGATAGTTTATCATCAATACATACTCCCAGACTTTTTACCACCTGCATTGGAGAGTGGCGAGCCCAGAGTAGAAGGTCAGAGATGGGGATTGTTGCCTACCACCAAGACCTCTTTTTTGTCCCCATTGAGCTTCAGCAAATTGATGTTCATCCAGGCCGAAACTTGGGACAAGCAGGTGCTAAGAGCATCAGCATTTTGATTGTCCTTCGTAGATGAGGACTCCACAACTTGTGTGTCGTCAACATATGAAAAAAGTGTCAATCCATGGGCCTCCCCAATTAAGCAAGAGGCCTGACATATAGATGGAACCCCAGAGGGTAACAGATAGGGTTTTGACCTGTATTGCTGTGAATGCACCTAAAAGGTGCATTTATGCAGAAACGATCTAATCCAAGCCAAGGCTTTACCCTGCACTCCCATTCCCTCCAGACGACCCAGCAAAGTGGAATGATTCACCAAGTAAAATGCGGCACTGAGGTCTAAATATTAGTGCCGCTGATCTGCCAGAATCTAATTGGCTGCACAGATATTTCAGGAGAGCAGATTCAGTGCTATAACCTGCTCGGAATCCTGAGTGGTAGATGCTGATTTACATGCCTTTCCAGCACCTTAGCTAAGGTAGGCAATAGAGAGATAGATCTACCATTTGACCATAAAAGCAGGTCAAGATTGGGCTTTTATATTCGGGGCATAACTAAAGCCCTCTTTCACGCTAAAGGCACCCTGCCTTTTGCAAGCGAAACATTCAAAGGCAGGTGAAATGCACCATAGTTAACATGGCCAACTTACTCAATAAAGAAGAAGGGCATGGGTCAAGCAGGAGCCAGACCTAATGGCCGACAGCAAGGAAATGAATGAAGAAACTTCTATTGGGAAAAAGTGTTCAGTCCACCTGACACCCGTGGAGGATATTCAATTTCACAGGCACACAAACTATCAGAAAAAGTGGCTTTAATCTCCTTTATTTTGTGCAAGAAAAAGTTAGCGATATTGTCACATTAAACTTGTGTAACAGGAGTAGTGGGGGCTGTAGAATTCTGGGCTGACAAATTCTTAACAACTCTCAAAAGAGTTTGAGTAGTAATTAGCTTTACTAATGCAGCAGCCCTTTTATGGCCATCGTGTTAGTATGTTTGTCCTCCTGATTGTATGTTTTTCGCCATGTTCTTTCCAGGCCTTTGCATCTTTTCAGTTGACGGAGGGCATCATTATACCACGGGACCAGGGGAAAAATTCTGTGTTGTTTCCTCCACAAAATAGGAACCAAGACCTCTACTGAGGATCTAATCCACAAGTTGCTACTATCAGCGTCCATTCCATTCCATTACTTAGTGTGGGGCTATGTGTTTCAAGTTCTGAATTAAGTTCCGAAATAGCCAACTTCAACCAATATCTATCTCCTCATGGGATTCACCAGCCCTATTTTGAGCCCCAAACAGAACCATGATGAAGAACGGGACTGCAAAGTGGTCTATCCAAGGTAAAGGAAGGGGCAAGTTTGAAAAAATCAGGCCTAACAAATGCCCTCCTCCATGTGTAGGGAGCCTTGTAATTTACTGCATATCAAGTGCCTCTGATGAAGCGAGATAGAGAATAACTTTTTATTCCAACTCGTGAAGTTATACTTCCATAAAATAAAATAATCCTATTAACGATTTGTGATGTATTCGTACTAAATCAACTTAGATTAAACTTTTACAGGTGGGAAAACTAACACATGTGCTCATAAATGTGCAAATCTGTTGCATCTTTTTGTTCATGAAAAATAATAAAATAATTTTGTCGTTCTGTCATGTCATAACTAACTGCAGCTGAATTTAAAAGATGGCATGTGCTTATTTTGCTTTCCTTGTCTATGTGACGTCATTCTACTCTCTAAAGGTGCATAAAGAATTTCATGGATTAATGAAGACTGGTAGATATAAAATGCTGCTTTATTTGTTTGCTTTGTGCTAGGTAATATTATACTAACGGGTGGGTTAAATAATTAGCAAACAAAGGGTGGAAACAGAATGAATAATAATTCTTTCATTAATTATTTTCTTGTGTTTGTTTATACATTAGAGAAATTAAGTTGACTGCTTTGGGCCTAGTTCACTCGAGTTTACTAAAAAGATGAATTTAATTTCTGTACGAAGCCTGAGATGTCCTTTCTAAAGTTTTCCATCGAAGTAACATTTGTTGAACTGCGATGAGGCTCTGACATTATTCTGGTCGGACGTGGCCAAGGCCAGGAACCGGCAGAAAGAACATTTGGTAACTTGGCATCCGAGGAAGTGAAATGAAACTAGTAAAAAACTATGGCAAAATTGTTGCAAGCGAAGGAAGCCTCGGATCACGTACAGTAAAGACAATGGAGTCTAAGAAAGTGACGGAACTGATGTTTTGAAATATGGGGTGACATGTCACTTGTCACTCATGAGCCAATGGGACATCGACTTTTGCGGAAAGTTTTACTTTTACTTAGATTAGCTTAGCGCAGAAAGGTATAAAGATCCATGCCCTGTGGATGGGTCACGCTGCTGCTTTCTAACCTTTGGATGAGGGTGTCGTGCTGTCGGACTTTGCTTGGAGCACGTAAGAAACTCAAAAGACTTTACTTTATTTCCATTTATTTAGCTTATTTAGGGACTTAGGTTCTAGAAAATGCTAAACTTATAATTCTTTGCAAATAATTTTAATTCTATATGATGCTTACAAATATGTTTATGACAATTCTAATAAAATGCTTAAATAAAACTATATTCTTATAATTCAAATAAATAGCTAATAAAATCTTACTTTTGAAAACAAGCTGGTCTTGTCATTTCGGGAGTGCAGGTTATCATTAGTTAGATGCCATCGCCAATGGTGGCCTATTAAATAGTTAGGATTTGTTTAAATAATGTCAATTTTTACCGCGGATGTATATAAATGTATATAAGTTGTATATAAGTTTGATTAGGCCACATGATTCAGTTGGTCAAAATATGTCAGGTTTTGTTAATGGGTCCATGTTTTTAAATAGTGATTTTTAGAGTGTGTGGTGAAGTTAGGTAGCGTAGTTCATGACATATTTCCTATAGGCCGCTGGATCAATTCTTCTGGTAGCAGAATTTGATGGTTACTAAGATAATCAGTGTATTAAGGTATGAAAATAGGATCAATGTTTAACACATATTGAGTTTGTTTTTCGTGCTATATGTGAGTTGTACCGGTACAGATAGTGTGATGAGAAGGTAGTCACACAGTACATTTGATCTGTTTTAGTGTAGTGGTATCGCCGTGTATCACTAGTGTTGTGGCCGTGCAACACATGTTAGGGCTAGGTGTGAATGTTGTATAGTGAGGATTTTCTAAGAAATTTGAACAGCATGAGTATAGGGACAATGTGCCCGTTCTAAAACTCACTGTGAAAAGAGTAATAGTATATGTTCGAGCTTGAATGAAGGGTAGAATAATGTCGGTACATGATTATCTATAGACAGGTGAGAGTCCTGTAGGGGTACATGTTTTATATCTATAAACAGGTGAAAGTCCTGTACGGATAACGTCGTTTATTTTATTAACGGTGCATGATATCTATAAACAGGTGAGAGTCCTGTACGGATTTCATGTGTGTTTAATTTTAGGGTCTTTCCGTTTGAAAGTGCGTGAATGTTTTGTAATTGTGTTCAAGTCGAACTTTTGAAATAAGTAAATTAATTGTGCATTCTAGAGGGAAAACGAGTTCATTAATTACTTGATTGAAGGGTAGGGTAAGAATTGCTCTACTGGCAATTGAAAATTATTCTATGAGAATAGGGCCGACTATTCCAAGCTGAGAATACTTGTATGAATGTAATTCTATCACTTATTAGAGAAACAGACAGATGAGTCTTTCTTGTCGTTGTTAAAAATTAATTTTCACCGAAAAAAAAAGCGTTATTAAAATGGCGCTGTGAAAAGATTTTGTGAAGGAGGGGTGAGCGCTGGGAGTGAGACGCGAGAAACCGCAGCTGCTGTGTACGTCACAGGGCCGCGCTGTGATTGGGCGTCATACGTCACGAGCTGTGTTCTGATTGGTTCTCGAATCTCTGATGAACTGTAAGCTGATTGGTTCTTCAGAAAAACTTCACAATTATTGGTTGGGCAAATTAGTGACGTAGCTCAATCCTGATTGGCTTGTTGGTGTGTTTCGCGCACGGATTGGCTGACTTTGCGGAACATCCCGGAAATATTTTACGAACAATTTTATTAATTGAATTTGACTTTTAAAAATGAGTTATCATTTTAAACATGTTGAGAAAAAGCCTACGTTATTTCAGAAACGTAAAAATTTTATTTCACCGGACAAGAAAATAGAAACGCGAGGTGGTAAATTACTCCATAAATATAAAACACCTGCAGCGTATATGGAAGGTGAATATGGTTATCATACTGTTTTGTGGTTTGATATTTGGAAACACTACACAAAAGATGATGGTGTTTTAACTTGGCCGGACGATGGTTCTTTTAATGTAAAGATTTTAAGAAATTTAAGAGAAAAGATGAATGCTCTTGTACCAAAGCCGAGACCTACTCAATTTGAAGCTTTAGTTGAATGGGAGGATGAAATATTTCAACTACCAAGAGAAGTGAGTGGTATTAAAAGACCTCCTTTGAAGATAGAATGTGAATGTGGAGACAGGGAAGCATGAGCGATGGATTTTATTTAATTAGAGAAATGGTTTTAGGATCTCCTAGTGAAAAAAGAACTGAAAAGAAAAATAATGCTCTATTAGAAAATGAGACTGAAGATGCAGTTTTAGAAGAAATTTTCACTTCTAACAAAAGAAATGAGCCTTTGAGACCTCCGCAATCATGGTCTACTCCGATGGTTTCTATAGAAACTACACCGAGTGCACCTCCGATTAGTGAATCTTCTAAATTATATCCAAATAATTCTGAATCTTTTGAAACCCCAGAAAAATTAGAAATTAGGACAAATGCTGATGTCTGTATTGGAGGTAAACATTTTTCGTTAATTCCAAGAGAAAGGGAAGCTCCAAAAAACTATATGAGGGAAGTTAAAAATGAAGAAGTTGGAAATTCTTCTGAATATTTCCGATCAAAAGAAGAATTAATTCGACAAATGACAAAAAGCATAGAAGCTGTGACAGTTCCAGTAACGATTGGTCCTGTTCAGCCTGTTTTCGAACGAAATGAAAATAATAAAACAGGTTTAACAATTCCCCTAAATACTGAATTTCAAAGAGTTGCTGAAAAACTTTACTCAGATATATCTGAAGTTAATTCGGGAAAAACAAGAATGCCTGATCTGACTTTTAATGAAGGTTCTTTTTCCAAAACACCGATGGGTGCAGAATCTGATGCTGAATCTTCTGATGCTAGAAAACTAAATTCTAAACTTGATGTTGCAAAATTAAAAGCTAATCTGGAAGAATTAATTATTGGTACAATTGGTCCTGACAGTTTAAAATTTTATCGTGATGATGAACTCCTGTTCATCTGCAAGAGTATTCAGTGGAAAACAAAAAATAAATACGATCAACTGGAAGAACTGGCAGCAGAACTTGAAATTGATTTGAACAGGCAAAAGAATTTTGGAAAACATTATAGATTAGATTTCTCAGAAAAGGATATTGAACACTTAAATTCAATGGGAAGAATAATGCATATAAAAGAATTAATTGTTTATATCAAAAAATTGGGAGAGTTGAGTAAATGGAGAGTAAAATGGACAAGAAAGAAGGAAGATGAAAAATTAGAAAAATTGTCAAAACAGTTTCCAATGAGAGAGATTGCAGGTGGAGGGTATGTTCATGTCCCTTGATCAAGACAAGACATTCTGCTGTTTACAAATGACTTTCCTAGATTAAGAGAGAAACCTGTCGAGTGGTATCGTCAGGTAGACAGATTTATAAAAGTCTCAAAAGTTCTGTGGATTGATCTGGATGGATTCTTTGATATTGTTGTTCCTTCAGATCTTTGGACAGAATGTAAAATTTCTATAAGTTGGCCAAAGGAGGAACCTGAACGAATTAAAGAAACAGGTGCTCCAGCTCCGATAGTAATGGATTTTTATGAAAGAGTGATTTTATGGTTAAAACAAAAAATTCCACCAAAAGAGGTTGATTGGGTCAAAATAGATAGAACTAATCAAGAACCGAAAGAATCAGTTCATTCATTTTATGAAAGGTTACTGTTAGTTTTCAAACAATACAGTGGCTATGAGAAGCTGGATGAAAAGGATATGAGTCATTTCATCTATAGATTTTTTTATAGTCTCAGGCCAGAGGTTGGAGAAATGATCAGAAATAACATTGTAGGTTGGCAATCACTTTCTGTTGATGCCATTTTAAGAAAAGCTAAATACTGTAGTGATGAGTTAGAAGTGAAACAGAAAAAGCTTAAGGAGAAAGCAATGTGGGCTCAAGTGAAAGTGGCCGAGCAACAAATTGCTAGTCTTGGAAATAAAAATACTAATTTTGCTCAGACTCAAAATTCAAATCAGGGTCAAGGAAAATTGAAATTTAATATTAACAGAAAATTTTATCCTAAAGTCGAAGAGTTAAAACAGAAATTACCTTGTTTCAATTGTGGAGAAATTGGACATTGGAGAGACGAGTGTAAGAAACCACCTAGAAATTTAAAGAGTCCATTGTTAAATCCACAGATGCAGAGTGATGTTGATCTGCAGCGACAGCTACAGTTGCAACAAAATCTAAATGAATTGAGTCTTCAGCGACAGCTGCAAAACCAATTGAATCACCAGCAAAATCAAATTCCGCAACCTCCTTTCCCTAATTGTGGGGGAAGTCAAAAATATAATCCAAATGTGGGATTTCAAGGAGATGATCAGGTAATAAGAAATCATAGGCAAATTGTGCAAAATGCTTCTGGACAGTTTTTGTTAACTGAACAACGAGAAAGTGATTATGACGATTACTTCTGACGGTGCCCGAGAGAGGGGGAAGAGTGTGTTATTGGAGCCACTCTTGAGGTTGACCAGTCCGGTCCATTTGTAAATGGGAAAGTTAATGATGTAGACATTACTTTTTTAGTGGACACTGGTGCTACCCGTTCTACTGTTAG
The DNA here is from genome assembly GCF_964261635.1 of Lissotriton helveticus. Lineage (NCBI taxonomy): Eukaryota > Metazoa > Chordata > Amphibia > Caudata > Salamandridae > Lissotriton > Lissotriton helveticus. The sequence continues at coordinate 32,357,889 of NC_136060.1, read as the reverse complement.
ATCAGTGGAAATTGAAAACCTACCTCTCTCTGGGGAAACCATCCAAGTAGTCGGTGTAAGTAATCAGCAAATCAGAACGGATCTAACTGATCCAGTACCAGTTGAAATTGGAAATTTCAAAGATAAACACAGAATTGTGGTTTGTAACAGCAGTCCTGTGAATTTGTTGGGGAGGGATATATTGTGCAAAATGAATTGTAGAATATATTGTTCTCCTGAGGGAGTTGAACTACAAACTATGGAGGAAGATGGTTTGTATCGAATGACTATGATGTTGGTAGAAACAGAAGAATCAAAATTGTTTCCTACTTTTAAAAAAGATAATTTACCAGAAGAACTTAAAGAATCAGTAAAAGCTGAAATTTGGGATTTGACTGGAAATGAGATGGGTCTGATGAAACATGTCGATCCAGTCAAAATATCTTTAAAGCAGGGAATAGAATTTCCAAATATCCCTCAGTATAAGATGAAAGCTGAGACAGTTGAAGGAGTTATTCCTGTGATTGAAAAATTCATTAAACAAGGTGTTTTAAAAGAAATTGAGAGTAGTCCTTGTAATTCACCGATTATGGGAATCAAGAAATCAAATGGAACATATAGGATTGTTCAGGATTTGAGGAAAATTTATCAGATTGTTATTCCATGTTGTCCTGTGGTTCCAAATCCTGCAGTTATTTTGTACCAGATTCCACATGATGCAGAATGGTATACTGTTATTGATCTCTGCAATGCGTTCTTTACTGTACCATTGCATCCTGAAAGTCAAGAAATTTTCGCTTTCAGATTCCAGAGTAGGACCCTCGCATGGTGTAGAATTCCTCAAGGGTATACAGAGAGTCCTTCTATCTTTAATGAGCTGTTAAAACGATCTTTGGAAGATCTAGACTTACCTGGCAGGTCAACGTTGGTGCAGTATATTGACGATTTGTTGATAGCTGCTAAAACGAGAGAAAATTGTGTGACAGACACAATTATACTGCTAAATCATCTAGCAGATGAGGGACACAAGGTGTCTCCAGCTAAGTTGCAGTTTTGTAAACAGGAGGTAAAATATCTTGGTCACAGAATTGCAAAGGGAAAGAGACAAGTGACAGTTGAGAGAATTAAAATGATTCAAGCAATGCAACCTCCAAGAACACAAAGACAAGTCAGAATGTTTCTGGGAATGGTTGGTTACTGTCGACAATGGATAAGTGGATTTTCAGTAATTGCGAAACCACTACAGAGATTGACAAAATCAGATGTAAAAGACCCAATTGTTTTAAATGAGGCTGAATTTGAGTCTTTTGAAAATCTAAAAAGAAGCTTGTGTGAAGCTCCAGCTTTAGGCATGCCAAATTATGAAAAAGGATTTGAATTATATTGCAGTGAGAGAGAGGGATGTGCTTTGTCTGTGTTAATACAAAGACATGGGAATTTAAAGAAGCCCATTGCATATTTTTCTGCAGTTCTTGATCCGGTTGCTAAAGCTTTACCAGGTTGTTTAAAAGCAGTTGCTGCGACAAGTATCAGTCTTGAACAAAGTGAAGGAATCATAATGGGATTTCCTGTAAAGGTTTTCGTTCCTCATTCAGTTGAAATATTACTGACAACAGGTAAAACTCAACATTTAACTAGCAGTAGGTTGACTAAATATGAGAAAATTATTCTGGGAGCAGATAATGTTTCTATTGCAAGATGCGTGAATCTTAATCCTTCCACATTGTTACCTGATTCTGAAATTATTGATGAAAATGATGTGGAGCATGAGTGCTTGGATGTTATAGAATATTGCACCAAGCCTAGGCAGGACATTAAAGATGTTCCTTTGCCTGAATCAGATTTTGTTTACTTTGTAGATGGTTCTTGTTTGAGGTCAGAAGGAGGTATTTTAAAAGCAGCCTATTCAGTTTGTACAGTTGCTGATGTTGAAGAAGCATCATGTCTTGAAGGAATTCGTTCAGCACAGGTGGCTGAATTAATATCTTTAATTCGTGCCTGCGAAATTTCAAAGGATTTGAGAGTTACTATAATAACTGACAGCCAGTATGGGTACGGAGTTGTGCATGATTATGGACAGATTTGGTCTCAGAGGGGCTACTTAACTTCAGCAGGGTCCCCAATTAAAAATGCAGTGTTTATTAAGAGATTAATTGACGCTATACAATTACCTAAGGAGATCGCTGTGGTTAAGTGTGCAGCACATACAAAAGGTGTGGATTTTATCTCTAAAGGCAATGCTTATGCAGATGAAACTGCAAAGTATTGTGCTAAAAATTGTCGTGCATACAATCGGGAAAAAAGCAAAGAATGTGATTCAAATTCATTGATGCTAACATCAGTAGTGGAAACATGGCAGGAAATCAGGGATTTGCAAAATGAAGCTGATGATGAGGAAAAAGATTCGTGGTTAAGAGCAGAATGTAGACCACGTGATGAGGATGGAGTATGGACTTACAAAGATGGCAGGGTAGTTTTACCAAATTGTTTGATTGCTGACATGGCCAGATTATATCATGGTCCTGGCCATATTGGAAGAGATTCCATGATCAGACTTTTTAAAGAAACTTGGTTTAATACCAAGTTTAGAACTATTGCTGAATCTTTTTGTCAGAGGTGTTTATCTTGCCAGCAAATGAACCCAAACAGAAAGTCAATTGTGTGTACAGGAATTATTGGTCGAGAGGGTGGTCCATTCACCAGACTGCAAATGGATTTCATTGAGATGCCCTTACACAACTGTTTGAAATATGTTCTTGTGATTGTTTGTTTATTTTCAAGATGGGTAGAAGCTTTTCCTACTCGACATTGTGATTCAATTACAGTTGCAAAACTGTTACTTAGAGAAATCATTCCAAGGTACGGTTTTCCTGTCACTATTGAAAGTGATGGAGGGAGCCATTTTGATAACAAACTTATGAAATTGATTTGTGAAGCATTAAATATTGAGCAGAAAATACACTGTGCATACAGACCAGAGGCATCTGGAGTTGTTGAGCAAATTAATGGAACAATTAAGAACAGGATTGGAAAAATGTGTCTAGATACAGGTGTAAAGTGGACTGATGCTCTTACACTAGTTCTAATGTCATTAAGGAGTACACCTGATAAGAAGACAGGTCTGAGTCCTCATGAGATTTTAATGGGCAGGGTCATGAGGCAAGCTTTTGTTCCAGTTGGCAAATTATTGAGCATTAATGACAGTGCTATTTTAGAATATTGCAAGAGACTGTCTGAAGTAGTGACTTCTGTGTCTAATCAGGTGGGAACTGAAGCACAATCTGATGAAAAAGTACAGACTCATGATTTGAAACCTGGAGATTGGGTCAGGACATAAGTTCATCGAAGAAGAAATTGTTTGGTCCCTAGATGGCAGAAGCCTAGGCAGATAATTCTTGTCAATACAAATGCAGTAAAATGTAAAGGATTGAAGAGGTGGATACATCCAAGCCACACTATTCCAATTCCTACTCCTGAAAACTCTGATGAAGAGAGTGATTCTACAGATGATTCTGATTCCGAAATAGAAGGTGAAATAAATCCAGATTCTGAAGATCGACAGGGAGGTCGACATCTGGAAAATCTGCAAGTGAATAAAGACTTGAATAAAGAAGATTTGGAAATCATCGAAATAGACTCTGAAAGTGATGAAGATCTGATTAAAAGAAATTCAGCAGAAGAGTCTGTCAAGAAAGTGAATGGAGTAGAGACTATTGAAAAATTTGAAGAAAGAGAAGCTGAATCAATTGAAATTTCTGACCAGGAGAGTATTGAAAAGCAGAAGATAAGCTCTGGAAGAGGGAACAGGAAACCAGAAACTGGGAAGTTGAAGGTAATTGAAGAGGAGGAGGAGAACGAGTTACCAAGTACCAGTGATGGAAGACAGAGTATAGTTCCTAACGGAGTGAAACTGCTGAGTAGAAAAAGTCCTGTGTCAAGAATTGAAATTTCTGACAGTGACTCTGGAGAAAGTGATGTGAATGATGAAGATGGAAAAGTAAAGAAAAGGTCTTGGAAGTTAGAAACAAATGTTTCAGAACCGAAAAGAAAGATCTTGAAAAAAGGTGATTTGTGGCCAAGCGGAAGTGGAAAATTGCGAGTCAGGCTAATTAAAAATTCGAAGGAGCAAGTGGATGAAATCACTAGTCAAAAGGAGCCTGAAAAGAAAGCTGAGAAAGGGAGGAAAATATAAGTAGTTTCTAGAAAAACTAAAAGAGTTGTGAAGCCAAATCAGAAATATAGATCTCCTGAATGGACTTATCTGATAATTCCTCCTGTTATTGAGATTAATAGCAGTAGCCAGGAAGAGGAAATTGAAGAAATTAGTGACAATGATTGAAGTACTGATTTATTAAAATTGGGATTTTTTTTCTTTTTATTATTTGGCAAAAGGCCGAAGAAATTTTGTTAGGTGACACAAGGTCGAAGAAAACTTGTTTAGCTGTGTAATTGTTTGTGACATAAGGTCGAAGATACATTGTTAGGGCTAAGATAAAAAAAAAAATTCTTTTAAAAAGGGGGGTGTACAGTTTAGAAAATTAATATTTTAAAATAATTTTGTTTCTTTTTATCTTAAAAAAAAAAAAATGCCTTATGTTATGGAACGGAGTACTTCAAAGTGTTCTATATTCAAGAGATGCTGTAAGATGACTCTGGTGTGTATGCTCATGTTAATTCTGCTCTGGTTAGTACTAGCTGTTGTTATTCCTTTTGAAATCAATAAAAATTTACACAAGGTCAATATGACAAGCAAAGCTTCAATTAGTCAAAACAAACATAGTGCAACAAGCAAGGTTATTGATCACAAACCTGAAATTCATCAGGACAAATCTATTAGTGATTTTTCAAGCAATACATTTGCAAGGCTTTTAGGAGAATATGTAAAAGTAATGGACGCTAAAGATTGCTACGTTTGTGTAAAATTACCTGCTTCTGTTTCTGAGGGAGTAACATATAATATGCTTCCTCTTACATATGGTATAACATGTAGCGTGTTAGCTAGTTTGTTCTATCAAACTGGACGTTTAGAATACTAATATTCAAATTTTGATGAAATGTTTGCGAATTTAAAAATTGAGAGTGTTTTGAATAAACATAAGAATGCTAAACAGATGAGGGAATTTTTCTTAGTAACTAACGAACTCACTTATGAGTATGCTTACAAGAATAATCTAACCTGTAAACTAAGTACTGAAGGCAAGAATTTCCTGAACCTTGTTGAGGAGAGAAGAGCAATTTATAAAAGAAACGAATTAGTTAAGCAGACTAAATCTAGGTTCTGGCAAAAAGAAGATGAGAAGCTTAATGGTAAAACTTTTGATAATGTTGCAATACACATAGATAAACCAGTTAGTGGTAAGCTTTGTATTAGAAGAGATAATACGCTTTTTGATAATTATTTTGTGGGAGCTAGTAATTGTGAAGACACTTATCAGATTATGGGTGGTTGGGGATTCAAAGGTGGCAAGGATCCAATTTTTCCTGGGATTTACTTTATTTGTGGTGACAAAGCTTATTATAATCTCCCAGATCACTGGTATGGGACTTGTTTTGTTGGAATAGTTTTTCCAAAAATATTCCATGTTGACAGAAATTCAGAAGGATTGTTCAAAATTAATAATCATGTAAATAGATATAGAAGAGAAAGTTTCACAGAAATTTTAGGAGATATTTTTGAAGCAGTGATACCCATAGTGGGAATAACATTGAATGCAGGGAAAATTAGAAAATTATCCACAATAGTTGATAGATTGTCCACTGATACAGCAGATGGTTTTCAATTAGTGAATGTTGAAGTTATTGCAATTAGAACTATGGAGATGCAAGATCGCCTTGCATTGGATATATTACTAGCAAAAGAGGGAGGAGTTTGTGGCATTCTACATGTACAACATTGTTGCACCTACATTCCGGATGAAAGTAAGAATATTGATATGTACATTAAGAATATTACAGAAATACATTCAGAGATAGTTCCATTAGAAGAGGATGATTTCTCAGAGCGTCTTACAAAAAGGTTTCAAGCTATAAAAACATGGTTTAAAGAAATAGGTGGTTCAGTTCTTGGCATGATTTTAACACCTTTGATTGTGATAATATTTATAATAGTTCTATCGAAGATTGGTTGTTTATTACATAAGAGAAAGAAACAAATGAAGGAAAAGAAGAGAATTTATAAAATAAAAAAGGAAGAAGAAAATGAAATAGAATTACAAGAATTACATAGGGCTCGTTATGATAATTGCAGAGATTTTGCAGAAACACATTTTTAGAATACTAATCCAAGTGAATTTGAATCATTTTCTATATTAGTTAAAATTTTCTAAATTTTGGGTGTGGTGTGGTGATTTGTTAATCACCAGATGAGGGAGTTGATGGAGCGAGATAGAGAATAACTTTTTATTCCAACTCGTGAAGTTATACTTCCATAAAATAAAATAATCCTATTAACGATTTGTGATGTATTCGTACTAAATCAACTTAGATTAAACTTTTACACGTGGGAAAACTAACACATGTGCTCATAAATGTGCAAATCTGTTGCATCTTTTTGTTCATGAAAAATAATAAAATAATTTTGTCGTTCTGTCATGTCATAACTAACTGCAGCTGAATTTAAAAGATGGCATGTGCTTATTTTGCTTTCCTTGTCTATGTGACGTCATTCTACTCTCTAAAGGTGCATAAAGAATTTCATGGATTAATGAAGACTGGTAGATATAAAATGCTGCTTTATTTGTTTGCTTTGTGCTAGGTAATATTATACTAACGGGTGGGTTGAATAATTAGCAAACAAAGGGTGGAAACAGAATGAATAATAATTCTTTCATTAATTATTTTCTTGTGTTTGTTTATACATTAGAGAAATTAAGTTGACTGCTTTGGGCCTAGTTCACTCGAGTTTACTAAAAAGATGAATTTAATTTCTGCACGAAGCCTGAGATGTCCTTTCTAAAGTTTTCCATCGAAGTAACATTTGTTGAACTGCGATGAGGCTCTGACATTATTCTGGTCGGACGTGGCCAAGGCCAGGAACCGGCAGAAAGAACATTTGGTAACTTGGCATCCGAGGAAGTGAAATGAAACTAGTAAAAAACTATGGCAAAATTGTTGCAAGCGAAGGAAGCCTCGGATCACGTACAGTAAAGACAATGGAGTCTAAGAAAGTGACGGAACTGATATTTTGAAATATGGGGTGACATGTCACTTGTCACTCATGAGCCAATGGGACATCGACTTTTGCGGAAAGTTTTACTTTTACTTAGATTAGCTTAGCGCAGAAAGGTATAAAGATCCATGCCCTGTGGATGGGTCACGCTGCTGCTTTCTAACCTTTGGATGAGGGTGTCGTGCTGTCGGACTTTGCTTGGAGCACGTAAGAAACTCAAAAGACTTTACTTTATTTCCATTTATTTAGCTTATTTAGGGACTTAGGTTCTAGAAAATGCTAAACTTATAATTCTTTGCAAATAATTTGAATTCTATATGATGCTTACAAATATGTTTATGACAATTCTAATAAAATGCTTAAATAAAACTATATTCTTATAATTCAAATAAATAGCTAATAAAATCTTACTTTTGAAAACAAGCTGGTCTTGTCATTTCGGGAGTGCAGGTTATCATTAGTTAGATGCCATCGCCAATGGTGGCCTATTAAATAGTTAGGATTTGTTTAAATAATGTCAATTTTTACCGCGGATGTATATAAATGTATATAAGTTGTATATAAGTTTGATTAGGCCACATGATTCAGTTGGTCAAAATATGTCAGGTTTTGTTAATGGGTCCATGTTTTTAAATAGTGATTTTTAGAGTGTGTGGTGAAGTTAGGTAGCGTAGTTTATGACATATTTCCTATAGGCCGCTGGATCACCTCGAGATCCACTTTCATGGATGTAGCCATTTTGTACGGCAAATCAACAAAATTAATGTTCAAATTGCCCAAGATAATAAAATTGGCCGAGGGTGAGGTCCGCCCGGGGCAGAACGGGTTTTGGGAGCTGTGGCCCCGTCTCTTACCTGTGGCTGTCACAGGGCGGCAAGGATAGGAATCACCAGCACCCCCGGCGCTCTTACATGTGGCCCCTGCGGGTGCCAAACTCAGGGGCCACCACGGGCGGCAAAAGGTCTAGTACGCCACTGCAAGGGCCTCAGTGATACTGAAACTCCAATTTGTTACATTGCCAGGAGGTCGGTACATATGGGCTCCAGACAGAGTAAACTTATCAGCTATTGATAAGAAAAAAATCAGCGCTTCACAGTCAGGAATTGCTATTTTATCGATTTTGCATCCATGTTGTGCTTTATAAACAATAGCTAACCCGCCACCTTTTCTGTTTTCCTGATCGATTCTCTGGATCCGATAAAGAGAGAGTGGTGCTATGTGCATAGCCGGTCCTGAGGCCGGGTTAGGCCAAGCCCCAGTCAAAAACATCACGTCTAGCTTATGGTCACTAAGAAAGTCATAGTATATGTAACATCACCTAGACCACTACTAGATTGAGATTTTTCTGTTACCTATCAAACCACCACACTGGTATTGTTTCCAGCCCACCTAACAAATAAAATCATATGCTAACTCATTCAATTAGAAAATTACAAAACATGTTTTATTCAATTATTGTTATTACAATGTATAAAGCATTTTTATAAAACGATTGAAATCACACAAATATGTCTCAAACAATTAATAAAAACAGTTCATAAAATAATCACAATATTATACAGAACATAAATCACAATACGAACCAATATTGACAGAAGAGAAAAATAAGTTTTTAGACAATCTACTCTGTCATTAGATAGAACATATCCTATGGGAAAATTATTAGAAACCCGGCCTGGATGCACTCCTTATCTTGCAAATACAGGACCGAATTAACCCTGGGATTATATAAATGAATATGCATCAACGCGTTTCGATGGTTAAATTATTGTTCCATCTTTATCAAGACCATAGATTAATTTTTCTCTGTTGTAGTTCTCATTTGTATGTCCTCACTTAGTTCAAGTTGTCTGTATGTGTCCTACACAATCACATTAGCTCATTGCATCAGTCGACACCTCAATTTTGGCTCATACAAAAGGCAGCCGTTTACATACACCTTATTACTGCGTTCCTTGTATATTCGGTTCTCCTGAATCAAACGTTTGTTCTCCACGGGTCGAGGAGATTTAAAATACTCCACCTCCTCTCCCTTGTTGTTGTGCTAATGAAATGCAACAGTTTGCCTAGAGATAGGTCCTCTGGTTGTTATCAGTTCGACACTTATCAGTAACAACGAGGAGGACCTACAACAGAGAACATTTGATCTACTGTCTTAATAAAGATGGAACAATAATTCAAACCATCAAAACGCGCCGACCCATATTGATTTACATAATCCCAGGGTTAATTCGGTCCTGTATTTGCAAGATAAGGAGTGCATCCAGGCCGGGTTTTTAACCGGCTCATTTGTGAGCCATCTCCAATTTTTCTTTCCCTGGCTCTGTTAAGCTCATGCCAGTGGTCTTTTGGACGTTCGGCTTTTCCGAACCTTTTTGTTTCTCATTCAATTGCTTCTTTCTTTCCCTATCCCCAGATCCCACAATTCTTCCAAACCGCCACACAGGTATTTATACATCCCCATCCGTGCTGGGTTTCTCTTCCATGTTTTGCCTGGTCGACCGTTATGCCCTTTTTTACCGTCCATTCTAGAGACCTTTCCCTGACCCCACACTCTTGTATATAGAATCTCCGTCATGTTGTGGCTAGTGTTCTTCTTCCCAACCACTCGTGTACATTGACCCATCTCCACTGTTTTAGGCTCATTTTCATTTCAAGAATCTTTATTCGAATTTTTTCAATTCATAAAAGTACATATCATAGTACATATTCCATAAAAAATACTATTATCCATTAAAATACAGAAAAACAGATTAAATGTACATTCTAAGCGTTTTCCATAATTTTGCGTGCACCAACAGCAATTTTTAAAAAGGTACCGATACGACAAATTACTTCTTCATTATCTAGATTTAGCAGTGCCTGATAGGATTGTTCCAGCGTGATAGGTCTATGGTTTTTAAAAAACGGGATTAGCAGCCATTTTGTATATTTCACATAAAATTTACAGCAAAAAAGAAAGTGCAGATCGTTTTGTGTACTTTGCCCATCACAGGGGCAACTAATTTTAACTGTACTTTGCTGGTAACCGAAAGGGAAATTTAACAAATACCTCACGGTGCCAGCCCTTAAGCGGAACAATAAACTTCTTTCCCAACTAGTCAATGATAATGTTAAATACAATGCAAAAGAACATCTAGGTGCCTCAATATTCAGGTACCTAGCAACTGTGGTTTTCCCTGATTCGATCGTTTATCTTTTCAGTAAATAAAGTGCTTTTATTGCTTCTTTCAGTTCAGATTTCTTAACAGTACTAGCCTCATTGGGATTAGAGAAAATATTTCCCATACCTACTTCCTGTAGGCTAGTATGCACATATGAAAGCCACGGGATCTTCCTCCCTCTTTTGTAATTTAAACAGTCAGTTATTATCTCTTGTGTAAGTTTTGCTGACTGGTTCGTCCAAACCGAGTGCCAAAATAAAGCTGGGCGAGTATTAACAAAATCTGAGACAAATTGTAGGTTTAGTTCACTGTGTGTAATAAAATTAGATGTATAAATTGGGACTCTTAACAATTTCCTGCAAAACCTATTCTTTATTTGCTGGATAGTGGTACTTTTCCCAATGCCCCATACTTCTGCCCCATAAGTCGCTACTGGGACACACTGTAATTTAAAAATGTTAACAATTGCTTTAATGGCATCATATCTCTTTGGTCTTGGGATACTTAAAATTGAGTTAGTGGCCTTTGAGAATTTGCTCGTGGCCTGGGCCAAATGCCCAGTCCACGAGCCATTCGCAGCAAAGGTCACTCCCAAATATGGAAAATTGTAGGTTGCAGTAAGTTTTCCTTCTCCAACCTGTATGGAGTTCATCTGTCGCTTGCCTGGCCCACAAGACATTATAAAAGATTTTTTTAAATTTACCCTCAGGTCTAATTTGTCCATAAAATCTGTAAAATTTAAGACCAAAGTACGGAGTGAGTTAGGTGTTCGTCCCAATAGTACTGCATCATCTGCATACAGAAGAGCAGGTATCGGTTTGCCATTTACTAACGGGACATCAGGGGTAGATTTTTCAAGGTACTTACTCAGTCCGTTAATATAGATTATGAAAAGCAAGGGTGCTAAAACACACCCCTGCCTGACTCCTCTACCTATCTTAATTAAACCTGATAATTCTCCACCCATACCTATTATCACTCTGGATTTTGAGTCTGTATGTAAAAAGGCTAAAACGTGAACCAGGGCAATGTCCAGACAATACTCCAATAAAATGGACTAAAGTTTGGACCTATTAACAAAATCAAAAGCTGAAGACAGGTCCATAAATGCTAAATAAATAGGAACCGACCGTGCGATGTTATATTTATCAATAATTAATTTCAAATTTAGGCATTGTTCGACTGTACCAACCCCATTTCTGAATCCCAATTGGCATGATGACAAGATCCCACTGTCTTCTATCCATGTAGTAAGCCTATTATAGATAACACGGCCTAAAATTTTTAGAGAGTTATCTAACAATGAGATAGGCCTGTAATTCATGGGATCAGACCTGTCTCCTTTCTTATGTATGGGGACTATTATACTAATACCCCAAGTTTCTGGCATTTTGGCTTTAGGAAGACTGTTAAAAACATTCACCAGTATTGGAGCCCATAGACCCGGTTGCCATTTGATAAGGTCTATAGGTAGCCCATCTGGGCCAGGAGCTTTATTTCCAAGACTCTGAGCAATTGCTTCTTCCACCTCTCCCATGTTAAAATTTAAATTATTAGATACCTCAAATGCATTTATATCCTCACTATTTAATGGTGAGGCATACATTTTTGAGAAGTGGGATTCCCAAATGTCACTGGCAATGGTGCCGCTAATCGGGGTGAGTTGTTGACCCATATTTCGAAGTTCTTTAACTGCGGGCCAAAATAGTTTGCTTAGCTTCCCTTCTGCAAATTCAGACAGGGACTCCCAACGTTCACCCAAGAGTGTAGCTCTCCGTTTCTCTACAGCTAGTTTATATATTTTCCTCGCTGCACTCACATTCGCCCTAATTCTGGGAATCCCTTAAAGAGCCTTGCGTAAATTCCTGTTAGCCACAGAGCAGCTATTATCAAACCACCTAGGTTCTTTTGGGCCCTGACCTGCTGGTACAGATAACAAGGTTCTAACTGTGGAACATATTCTGCTAAAGCAGGAGATAATATCCTGACCATCAGTTTTAGAATCTAAACAACGGTCTTTTAACATCTGTTCTTCCTTTAACAAAGACTTAGTAATTCCAGCTTTATCTATACCTTTCCATTTCAACCTTAATTTATCTGTGGTTACACTTATGTCTCTTGCTCCTTGCGTCACACAGAAAACAGGTCGTGGATCTAACCTCATAGTTACCGTTACTGGATTATGGTCCCCAAAGTCTAATGCTACAACATCCGTTGCTATTATACGGTCTGCCATACCAGGGGAAACAAAAATAAAATCAATGATAGAAGTACTAACTAAACCTCTATGCGTAGGTACTTGCTGTGGCGAGATCTTCTGGCCAGAATCCATAATATTAGTCAGAATATGTTCATCCAACAAGCTTTTCAATTCTTGGCCCCTTTGATTCGCTAAATGCCCCTTCCTTTGTTTTTCTTGCCAAGTATTATTTGGGAGCTGGGCATTGAAATCTCCACCTAAAATAATTTCAAGACCTTCACTTTTACCCCAGCTATTCTCTAATTTAGAGATAAATTTGGTGAGCGCTAAAAAATTCCTGTTTGGGATCGAAATAAAATCATTGTTATAAAAATGTATCAAGACAAAAGGGGCCTGCCGTGTATATTCAATGGCTTGTATATTAGCGTTCTCCGTGTTAATAATCCCAAGTTTCTTGGAACATTATTATAGCATAACCTGAGATTAGTTCGACCCAGTCTTTGTCCGCCAATCTAGGTTCAAGACCCACTATGTTCCAACTAAGTATTTTTAAATCACGGGCATAATTCAACTTGACTTCTGATGGTAATGTTAATATTGGTTGGCACATTTGCACGGGTGAGACTAAAGCTAGGCTTTTATTCTCCGGTAGTGCAACATCTTCCACAAATTGATCTAACTGTATCTCCGTTTCGCCCAAGTTATGTAATGGAGAAATCTCTACTCTGTCCCTTAAATCTGTGGACAGATATAATCGTTCTCCGTTTCCCCATTCCTTCACTGTGCCCCAGAAAGGAAGTCAGTCCACTCCCTCCATACCTGTTAAGGCCGCATAACGGTTATAAACAGGTATAAAACGGTCGTCCTGATATCGAGATAGGGCCCTAGAATTGTTAATGGGTGCCATTACGGATCTGGGGTAAAAATAAGTCAATTCACGTGGTGTGATGCCATTGGTACCATTCTCTAGGGGCCAATCTAAAATATATCTGACTGCCCTATGGTCTCTAAAATTAATTACAATGATACCACCCGTTAAATCTTTTGTTCTATGTCCCAACCAGGAGAGACGCCTTACATGTAGGATATCACCGTTTATGTTTGGGGGAAGTGGACGATTTCGTCTAAGCCAAAAAATAGCTTTATTTTTTAGCTGGTGATAATCTTCTCTCTTACCATCCTCTAGTGATGGAACTCCCGTAAGAACCACAACGAGCAGAACAGCTTCCCGTGGCAAATCTACTCTGTGCCTCTTACTCTGCATTACCCTGACAGGATTTTCCAAGCCTTTCACATTTCCCGGGAGATTAAGTTTCCCTCCTGTCTGACCCTCTTTATCCCTATTTTTAATGGTTTGGCGTGATATTTTTGGGAGATGATGATTTCTGGAGTTTGGATTTAATTTGGCTATTAAGATTTACTTCCTTTTCAACAATAGGTTTTGGGGGCACTAGTGTAGGCTTTGGTGTGTCCTTCATTACCCCTCTATTTCCCCCAATTATTTGTTCTAGTGTCTCTAACTGAAGTGCCATTTTTTTAATTCTCTCTATCAATGGTGATATAAAGGATCTGAGTAATTGTTCGATACTACCCAATAAGTCATTACTAGGTGTTTCTTTCACTGGGTAGTGTGGAGGAATGATTATGGCAGGTATCGCTGGTACATTTGGAGGGGAACTTTTAAAAGTGCCAGACTCAGATCGAGTGATCTTACTTTTCTGTGGTCCACTCTTCCTCTTTCTCCTCTTTCTCCTCTTTTTTGATGGTGGGTCTTGTTGTTGTGGACACTTGGGGTTTTTTGGGTTTTTTCCTTGGACAGTCTCGACTATTGGTGAAGGTGTATCTTCTAAAACTTCAACCTCTGGTATCGAAAGGGAAGCGGAAACATTTAAGTTCAGTTCACTGTTTACATTATTTACATTGAGTGAAGAAGTTTCCTCTCGCAAGAGTAATGGAATACTGTCATTACCCGAAATATCAAGTCCCTCGCTTTCAATATGATTCATGGTGGGTGGAGAAATCGCTAACTGTAACAAGCCCAGGGATGAGCGTTTGTTTTCTTAATAAGCTCAATGAAGGGACGTCGCTCGGCTCGTCGCTCAGCCAGAGCGATTTCCCTTTCAATTCCTGGGGTGGCCCTTATAACATAATCATCCAACGTTCCTCTATTTGCCCCTCCTACTGTGGAAAATTAGTACGGTTTGGTAAACATTATCTGCGCCATCTTGCCCTTTTTCCCTGATGCCACACTTTTTGTCGTACGCACCCGCCATTTTAGGTGCCCCGATCAGAACCACCCTCCGCACGCCACCGGCCCCCAGCATAGCCCTTCGCCCTCGCAAAGCCCGCACGCAGACAACCCCCCACTCTCGCATGCTTTGGGTCATAAACCCCCCTTCAGCGCAGCTCTGCCTCAGAGCCCCATCCTGTCCCCAGCGCGACACCTCCCTTCATTCCTTTCATGGTCCCAGACCCTTTTGATTCCTCGTTCCCAGGCCGACACCTAGCTCTGCCGATACTGTTTATTGCCCCTCCCTGTACAGTAGAAAGCTTCCCTCATCAAAGGACCCCCGAGTTGATCAAAGCCCCCATCCCACGAGATCCGATCACACCCCCACATTCCATGAATCAGCGGAATGTCCAGCTGCGCGATAGTCATCACCTGTTGTAACCGGGGTGGGGACTTCAACTGTAAATATGTGTGGGAACGGGCTTGAAGGGGAGATTCGGAGGATATCCTTTCATACTTCAAAGCATTACAAGACTGTGTTACCTGCAATAAAATTCATTTAACTGTGTATAAGAGGCCAGGCCTCAGAGATGCGGTTAGAGCACCTCGTGACGATACCTGCTGTCTGAACTGATGTGTTCTCCTCCGGAGAGAATAAACCTTGTTTCCTGCCTTCCCGTCTCCAGCGCCTGCCTCTTCATTGATTAATATTTCGTGGGTTATAGAGGCGATACCGCCGGGCAAATATCGATTGTCCATTGACCTTAGTTTTCACAATTGGCGTCCCAAGCGTGGGGCCCATCAGTGACTCGTGGATCCAGTGGGAGAGGTCCTGACGACAGAGTGAACGACTGCAACGATCGGGAGAGCTCTTGCCCAATAGACCCTCGTCTGGCAGCCGATCATCCGAACTTCACTAGTTCCGAACACACCTCTCTCGAGTGATCTACGGTCCTGACTGGGAACCATCAGGAGTGCCACGAGGAATACGAGGAAAAGAGGACGATCGGGCGCTGGATTCGGAAGACAAGAAACTGTCCATACGGTCCGGGTAAGGTCGTGTAGACACGACGAATTACGAAATAGTTGTTTAATTGTTCAGAAAATACTAGTATTACTCTTTATTGACCTATTTGGAGATTCACTGTCTGCAAACGGAGAAACAGTAGGCTCTTTCTCTTTGCAAACAGTGAAGGATAAGTAACGCAGCCAGCGTGCCTATCTTTCTCCCCCACTGATTAAATGTTTTTCGGCACTGATTAATTGTTTTTTTACCCCGAACTACTGTTCGCGGATTGTTTTCTGGAGATTCTCTATCTGCAAACAGGAAAGAACAGGTTCCCCTTTGCAGATAGTGAAAGGGTAGAGGACGCAGACCTTTTGCGGGCCTACTTATTCTCCCCACTGGTCGTTTATTGTTTATTTATTATTGGTTCATGAGGTATTCACTGCCTGCAAACAACGTAGAATAGAAATATTCTGTCTAGTCTTTGCGCGCAGTGATAAGATAGGCAGTGCTGACTTTTTGTCCTCTTCGCA
The DNA here is from genome assembly GCF_964261635.1 of Lissotriton helveticus. Taxonomy (NCBI): domain Eukaryota; kingdom Metazoa; phylum Chordata; class Amphibia; order Caudata; family Salamandridae; genus Lissotriton; species Lissotriton helveticus. Next base: position 32,341,609 of record NC_136060.1, on the reverse strand, counting down.
TGCCGTCATGTCTGTCTTCTCCCCACTGGTCGATAGTTGGTTCAGCCCGGACCGTTTATTAGAGGTGGATCATCTAGCTCCGCTGGAAGGCACCCCTAATAAAGACATGTTCATAAACTATGGATTAGTTACCATAGCCTATAGTAAACTGTGGCACAGGTATACCAAAGAAAATCAAGAGAAACAGTGGCCACTGATAGGATCCTTCGATCTTGATAAAATAGAAACGTTAGAAATAGCCCTTCGTGATAATAAGACAACGCCTATTATGCTCGACAGTCTCGGTATGTGGCGCAAAGAAGCAATGCAACAAAAGAAAAAAGACGAGGACAGAGTAGGTAAAGGAATATATCGACAGGACAACCCCAGGACACAACGACCCGAAAGTAATCCCCCGACACTGCGCACAGGGCGACCAGACTTAGGGCAAAACCAATGTGCTTTTTGTAAATATGCCGGGCACTGGAAAGCCCAATGTCCGACTCTACTAAACAAGAGTAGGAGCGGAGGGCCGACAGGAATAACAGGCCGGCAGAAAGGGAAAAGGCGCGAGACAAAGATGAATCAGACCGACATGGACAGGCCAGATAGAACCACCACGTTCGATTATGCCCGATGGCACAGATTTCGCCAGGCCGATTTCAGCGACATGTTCGAGTCCTCATAGATCAAACAGCGCTAAGACGGGAAACCCAGTCTAGCTCTAAATCAACCACGACAAACCCCGAATAAAGCAAAAAGAATAATGTACACACGTGATCAAGCATTCTAACGTTTAGCCAAATAGGGAAAAGTTTAGGGTATTTCGAGGTAAGGGTTAACTCAGAACAATAAGTATGCGCAGCATACAGAAAAAGATAATTATGGCCAATAACTGTTGTATGTTTGTCTTGGGTCTTTGTATATAATACTTGTACTGTCTCCCCGTCTGAGTTTGTGTGTACGTGATGCATGAATCTACGTCATCCCTCTGCCTGTGTTTCCGTGTTACTTAACTTGTGTTAACAGAAGCTTTAGCATGAAACAACCTGGAAAGAAAGGAATGGGAAAACGAAATCAGTAGGCCACTGATGAACATGAACTTTTATTTTTTTTAACATAACGAGCGAGAAACAATAACAATACGTAATAACAACACCTATTAATGCCCTAACAACAGGAAACGTTAGAAACAAGAACGGTAAACTGTAGAAAATAAAAGTCAGCAGAACACCCCCCCCACTCTAGAAACTTCCAAGGTGGGGCAGGGTTGCGGCTACGCCCAGCCGGCAGCAACCCATATAAGGCGGGTCCTGCCGCCAACAGTCGGCCAGGAAATCGTAACATAGGGCGGAGCCGGAGGAGAGACAGGGGCCAGCGGGACCCAGCCAGGGGATCGCCTTGACCACACTGGAGAGTTCTAGGGGAGGGATGTCTATGTCCTCGACTCCCTCTCCCAGTCTGGCCGCGGTGGCACGTGACAGTTTCAGGTAGTCTCACCACATGCTCTCCCGGTCCGGCCACCAATGGCCGGGGACTGGGGCCAAATGGATCCGGCTGCAGCCGATAAGCCAAGGAACCCGTTCATGGGGCCAGAGCAAGGGGCGTCCGGCCGACGTCCACCGGAAGCCCGGCCCAGAGACGGACGGGACACTTCTTTCTTTTCTCCTCCGTAATGGCCCCAGCGACACGCCAGGCGCCACTTCTTTCTTGAATAATGGCTGCGACAACTCTGGGGGGGATGTCTTGTACATACCTCCGCGAAAATTAGTCCAGGTCGGGCTGGGAGGGAGAGGCGACGCGGACGAGCCTCTCCCACCTCCACGGATAGGAGGCTTCCCAGCCCTCGGCCCGGCACCGAAATCCTCCAGCCGGACGGTGCCGATACTTGCGCAGCACCGAACATGCAACGGTGCCGATACTTGCGCAGCACCGAACATGCAACGGTGCCGATACTTGCACAGCACCGAACATGCAACGGCGCCGATACTTGCGCAGCACCGAACATGCGCCGCAGGTAGCCATACTTCCGCAGCACTGGACATGAGACTTGAGGCCGAATGTCCTGCTCCTACGACACAGAGTCCCTTTTTCTTTCACTCCAAAAGGTCTCCTCCACTCTTGCAGACTCGACGAAGGGCGGCTGCTGCAGGCCTCAAAATGGCGTCTGGGCCCCCTGGAAGGCGGGTCTAAGCCGCTAGAGTAACTTTGACCAGCAATGTAACTCGGACGCTTGCCCACCGGGGCACGAGCCCCCACCTCCGACAGCATCCCCACCGCCTTGAAGATTCTACAAAAGTCCCAGGAGCCCTCGGCCCCTGCCGGCTCCCGGTGAGGAACGACTGCCTTGGTCGCTAACGAAAATAACCACGACATAGCCACCCCTTCTGTTAGCACGAGTGTTTGAACTGCCGAAGAGGACTCTGGTCCAACCGCCGGTTATGGGAAACATTTTGTCTCTGATGCTACTTCCGGACTAACCCGGCCCCGCCCAAAATGGCGCCGGAATCAATGAGAACTTGCAAACGCCTCGTGGTGTTTTTGCTAAAAAAAGACTCGATGTTTCGAAATATGTATATGATCCTTTGTACACTTGACGAAAAAGAGGGAGGGTTCACTCGACGAACATGTAAAACGGTCCCGTGAAAAATGTTCTTTTCAAATGTACAATTTATTATGATGTTTATTGTAGCCGATACATAACCTCGCTTACGACACACGCACACGGTATACATATAGGTAATTTGATCGCAACTAGTCCAACTGTACTGCCAACTATGAAATGAATGCCCCTTGACCCCTCAACTATCGATAGACATTTTAGTTCCCTGCAAATGAAGGAATAAGCCTTTTTAATATTCTTAATACTCCCAATACTGCAAAATAACCCCCCTACCGTACGCACTTTAGCAATTGCCGTGCCCGACCAAATACGATTGCACTGTCATATCTGCATGCTGAACGATTGTGCAAATAAAGGTTTTCCGAACTATGAAACGGGTATTGCATGTTTTTCTTTGAAAAATGTGGGGTCAGCGGGAGAGTTTTTGTGCACCCTGCTTTGTTCTCTCTTTAAGGTTATTAGAAGATGGTTGCCCAGCCCCGGAGGAAGGATCGAATCCAAGACACAATACTCTGCCTCCAAATATGCGACTGGCCCAGGAACTAACGCATGGAGGAGGACCTCGACCTCCGAGGATGGGTAAAGTGGAGCGGTGTAAATAATAGAATGTTATAAAGGTACGGCACTCAAAAGGTACTAGGGAACAGAGTTGACCGGAGAACTGATAAACCCTAGAACATCGCAGCGTTGAAAGAGATTTAAGGACCCCGATAGCTAGATACACCTACCAACTAGAAACCTCGCACTAAGTACCTCCGATTTTTTTAACATTTCCCTACACACGGCTTATAAGGACACACTGCCCCCCCCCCCTGGTTCCAGAAATCAAGACCCCAGGGATTCTATCCCGAGGAGATAAGACGAGTATGAGGTAAGTAAAGGACTTTCGTACCCATGCATTTGATATGCTCGAATGTTGTCCACCCTCCCTTCCCCTCTTTTCCTCCCCCTACAGGGTACACTGGAGATCACGACCGAGGTATGGTGAAGATCTGAAGCTCCGCCATGTCTGATACACGAAGCGGACTAACGTTGCCAGATGGCACCTAAGCACACCCGCAAACTGTTCTTGCAACGAAAGAACCAATAAGTTGAATGACATAATGAAAAACGATCACCCTTAATCCGTGCTGTGCGAATGGACACGTGTCACGTATGTCTGAAACTATGAGAACATGTTTTTGTGCGACTGAGGCGCTGACTTGACTGGTCGGCGGACCGAGAGTGCGAGAAGTGCGATACAATGGTGTCTTTTACTCAATGCATGCCCCCTCTACCCTGCCTAAATGCTCGTCCGTCCCAAACTGCATGCTTTCGAAATTCTAACACAGACCCGTACTGTCTCATGTTGTGTAATGCGCTGAATAGCCTACCTTAATACACTGTTACCCCCAATATCGCACGTGTACTATTTAGCCTATTGTTGCACATCTCTCTCTCTCTCTCTCTCTCTCTCTCTCTCTCTCTCTCTCTCTCTCTCTCTCTCTCTTCCGAAGGACTAGCACCTAAATTGGCAAACCGCCACCCCTAGTGCACCACCCAATTGGCTCCAAATACCGCAGGTATTCGCACAAAATTTGTCCTAAATAAAATCACCCTGATGCCGTGTCACTACCTCTCCTTCCTGCTAAAAATTGATGAAACCGAGAATTGGCCATAAGGGAAAGGACAGGTAAGACGACTGAGGTTCCCTGATCTGACCCGTAATAAGGGAACTACATGTCAGCGGCTTCTATGATAAAAAAATGCCTCAGATAACGCGACCTTCCCCGACCCGAATTGTCGCAATACCCAAACAGTAAAGGTGATCGAAACATCCCCATCTTCCCAGAACGCCCCCAGTTTTGTATCAGCTGCCCCAGACGAGATTTTTTAAACTGTCCCTCACCCCCGATTGTAAGAGATGGGTCGACCTACGACTAAAACAGGCCAGCCATTGTTCCTAGAAATGATTTGTTGATAAGCAAGCTACAGAATTTAGAATTCGAGAAATGCCACTGAACGCTTACCAACCGAACTGTGGCCTTCTGCTAAATAATGCCTTTATGACACAAAGCAAGACGATAGTCCCTTACCACAGTTTTCTATGTCCCTAGTTGTTTTCCATAAGACCCCGGTTTTTAATGAAGTAGTCGGGTTGTAAGGAGCTATGTAGGAACTAGAATGATGTTTGCAAAGTTAAAGAATAGACCGAAACGAAGAAATTGTTGCAATAAACCCTGTTGAAAGTAAAATGTTTAGCTGAAAGGTAGGATGCATTGCTAGAATGGAAAAATGTTTAGCCTATCTTCATTCCTCAGAAAGATACCTATCAGACCATGGTGATGGCACGTTGCACTTCTTCGCAAAATATAAAGCCCTGGAGAACGGTATAACTTTGTAAGGCTCGTACTAGGAAGGTGGGTCTCTGTCAGAAGAACTGGCACAACTGTAATGCAATAAAAGGTACCAGATCTCGTACCACGACAATGAATGTATCTACCAACAAACACCCAAGAAATAGTTAGGACAGGAAATCCAACAGGCCCATCATCAATTATTTTATATGTCGGGTGTGAACCCCAATGTAAGGGACGTTTCTCATTTTTGCTTGGAGCTGGGAGAGAAATAGACTTATGTGATTACCTTCCTCTGCCAATTCTCTAAAGACTGTCTTTTCGAACTCATTTTAAGGGTACAACTGTCGGAGGAAAGAAGGACCGGATGTGGGAGCACGAGGCCTGACTACAGATTATGGAACATCTGCGACATTGGCCAAGGCGAGACCGCGACAGTAAGGAGCTGCAGGACGAGGCACTGTTTCCGAGGAAAGGGCTGACCTGATGCCCCTGCTCGAAGTTCAACGTGTGCCGAAAAATCCCCGCTCTCTGAACTCGGTCGTGAGCCCGCCTACCCGAAATTTTCCGTCCCCTTGGTCTGTTCTCGATCTGGCCCTGCTCCATCCCCCTTTTTCTCCGACCTACCCTAAGGACTGCTCACACACACATTCCTTCCACCTGAACTTTTTGACAATCGACTCAAAAGGACACAGGGCGAAAAGGACCTCTTTGACCAAAAAAGCGAGGAAAGGGTCATGCCCTGCACGAACAACGACACCCTTGATTATTGTTTTTACTCTGTCTCATTTCTCTCCCAGCCGCCATTGTATTTATTATGCTCCAACCAAATATGAACAGAACTTGCATATGTATCAGTTTACATTCCGAACGACTATAAGTATCTATGAAATGTACTCAATGCTCACACTACAGAATCGTTTTTGTCCGATATTGCATTACTATGACTTTCCTGCAAACGAGTTTATCAATAGACCCGCCTCCTAAGACGAAAGATTTTAAATGAAATGTTTATAGCTCCTTCACCTAGGTTCCTGCTTCTCTGCTTCTTTCACCACAGTAGACATGGGTAGGAACTAGGCCAGCAAGATGTCTTGGATATGTTAAAGGGAGGACTGTGGAAAATTAGTACGGTTTGGTAAACATTATCTGCGCCATCTTGCCCTTTTTCCCTGATGCCACACTTTTTGTCGTACGCACCCGCCATTTTAGGTGCCCCGATCAGAACCACCCTCCGCACGCCACCGGCCCCCAGCATAGCCCTTCGCCCTCGCAAAGCCCGCACGCAGACAACCCCCCACTCTCGCATGCTTTGGGTCATAAACCCCCCTTCAGCGCAGCTCTGCCTCAGAGCCCCATCCTGTCCCCAGCGCGACACCTCCCTTCATTCCTTTCATGGTCCCAGACCCTTTTGATTCCTCGTTCCCAGGCCGACACCTAGCTCTGCCGATACTGTTTATTGCCCCTCCCTGTACAGTAGAAAGCTTCCCTCATCAAAGGACCCCCGAGTTGATCAAAGCCCCCATCCCACGAGATCCGATCACACCCCCACATTCCATGAATCAGCGGAATGTCCAGCTGCGCGATAGTCATCACCTGTTGTAACCGGGGTGGGGACTTCAACTGTAAATATGTGTGGGAGCGGGCTTGAAGGGGAGATTCGGAGGATATCCTTTCATACTTCAAAGCATTACAAGACTGTGTTACCTGCAATAAAATTCATTTAACTGTGTATAAGAGGCCAGGCCTCAGAGATGCGGTTAGAGCACCTCGTGACGATACCTGCTGTCTGAACTGATGTGTTCTCCTCCGGAGAGAATAAACCTTGTTTCCTGCCTTCCCGTCTCCAGCGCCTGCCTCTTCATTGATTAATATTTCGTGGGTTATAGAGGCGATACCGCCGGGCAAATATCGATTGTCCATTGACCTTAGTTTTCACACTACCACTGATGATTTCCCCTTTGGGACATGCGAAGTCATAGTGCGTACTTAAAATAAATTTAGGAGAATGGTTATACCACACTAAACCTTGCGGGTAGGGTTTAAACAAATAGGTACACAGACAGAAATCCCAAAAAGCTATATGACGAGTGTCTGCTTACTAGTATATATCACTAATAGTCATACCCATTGTTTACGGATCAAGGGGGTGGCCCAGCCCAGCCTCCTTTGGCCTCTGAGGGCCTAAGAGGGCCCGCCCTTTGCCCGGGCGTCGCCGGGCGTCCCAGTCGCGTCCCGCGATGCGGGGGACACGCAGCTTTAATAGCGCCTCCAGGCGCAGGGATGACAGGTCCGGGCTGCGCCGCCGCAAAGGGTGATGGGAAGCCGAGTCCTCCACTCGGCAGCCGCGGGGATGGTAGGAGCGGCGGCGGGAGGACTCGAGCGTTGCAGCAGCCAGGTAAAAATTCAAGAACTGGTCCCACAGTCACTATTGGCAATTTAGGAAAGACCCCTGGGTTTACTGAAGCCTCACCCGCTCCACCGGGGACACGCAGCTTTAGTAGTGCCTCCAGGCGCAGGGATGACAGGTCCGGGCTGCGCCGCCGCAAAGGGTGATGGGAAGCCGAGTCCTCCACTCGGCAGCCACGGGGATGGTAGGAGCGGCGGCGGGAGGACTCGAGCGATGCAGCAGCCAGGTAAAAATTCAAGAACTGGTCCCACAGTCACTATTGGCAATTTAGGAAAGACCCCTGGGTTTACTGAAGCCTCACCCGCTCCACCGGGGACACGCAGCTTTAGTAGCACCTCCAGGCGCAACAATGACAGGTCCGGGCTGCGCCGCCGCAAAAGGTGTTGGGAAGCCGAGTCCTCCACTCGGCAGCCGCGGGGATGGTAGGAGCGGCGGCGGGAGGACTCGAGCGATGCAGCAGCCAGGTAAACATTCAAGAACTGGTCCCACAGTCACTATTGGCAATTTAGGAAAGACCCCTGGGTTTACTGAAGCCTCACCCGCTCCACCGGGGACACGCAGCTTTAGTAGCGCCTCCAGGTGCAGGGATGACAGGTCCGGGCTGCGCCGCCGCAAAGGGTGATGGGAAGCCGAGTCCTCCACTCGGCAGCCGCGGGGATGGTAGAAGTTGCGGCGGGAGGACTCGAGCGATGCAGCAGCCAGGTAAAAATTCAAGAACTGGTCCCACAGTCACTATTGGCAATTTAGGAAAGACCCCTGGTTTTACTGAAGCCTCACCCGCTCCACCGGGGACACACAGCTTTAGTAGCGCCTCCAGGCGCAGGGATGACAGGTCCGGGCTGCGCAGGCCGCAAAGGGTGATGGGAAGCCGAGTCCTCCACTCGGCAGCCGCGGGGATGGTAGGAGCGGCTGCGGGAGGACTCGAGCGATGCAGCAGCCAGGTAAAAATTCAAGAACTGGTCCCACAGTCACTATTGGCAATTTAGGAAAGACCCCTGGGTTTACTGAAGCCTCACCCGCTCCACCGGGGACACGCAGCTTTAGTAGCGCCTCCAGGGGCAGGGATGACAGGTCCGGGCTGCGCCGCCGCAAAGGGTGATGGGAAGCCGAGTCCTCCACTCGGCAGCCGCGGGGATGGTAGAAGTTGCGGCGGGAGGACTCGAGCGATGCAGCAGCCAGGTAAAAATTCAAGAACTGGTCCCACAGTCACTATTGGCAATTTAGGAAAGACCCCTGGGTTTACTGAAGCCTCACCCGCTCCACTGGGGACACGCAGCTTTAGTAGCACCTCCAGGCGCAGGGATGACAGGTCCGGGCTGCGCCGCCGCAAAGGGTGATGGGAAGCCGAGTCCTCCACTCGGCAGCCGCGGGGATGGTAGGATCGGCGGCGGGTGGACTCGAGCGATGCAGCAGCCAGGTAAAAATTCAAGAACTGGTCCCACAGTCACTATTGGCAATTTAGGAAAGACCCCTGGGTTTACTGAAGCCTGTTTTAGGCTCATTAGTTTAGATGTCAATACCCCATTGTGTACATGACATTTTTCTTGTGATTCAACCTTGTCACAGCTTGGGGTCACCAATACACTATCAGTCACAATGTGCATAATTTTGTCACCTGTTGTTCCACAATGTAATACAATTTTTCTCTCCATTTTGCAGTCACTTGCCTAATCACAGTCAAAATGTGTGTAGACACAAGTCACCATTATTATGTGTTGATCACTCAGTCACACGTAGGGTTTCCACATCATATGAGTGTCTGTTATCAACGTACATAGACGTCCTGATTCGTCTTAGACCACATGCAGGTTTCCCAAGTGTATATTGGTTCTCACTCAATGTTTGTATCATTCCCAGCCCTGAAGAGTCACGGGACAATTCCCGCTTTGTGACGAAACATGTGTCGGCTGGTCTTTTCTTTGGTTTTTGCATTACTAAAACCTTTCAACTAATCTACTGGTGTTGACCAATTGAATACGAATACGAGACATTCCACTAGTATTTCTTATCCTCATCGCGTGTGCCCGGGACTTTTGCTTGAAGTGAAGATAATGCAGTCAGTGGTCTTCTGGGGAGTCTGGTGCAAAAGTTTATTTTCGTTAGCTGGAAACTAATTTCAATGATACTTTAATATGTTCCTGCTTTTAATCTGTGCAGCCTTTGTCTTAATTGCAAAAAGAACAATTGATAGACAGAATGTTGAACAATGTCAAACATTCAACTCAGCTCAGAGATCTGGGCAGTTCGGTCTGGACTGTTTCCATGGGAAGCAGGGTCAAGACTGATTTGCATATGGCTGGATCCAAACTGGGGTGGCATGGTGAGCAAAAGAATGATGGATTAAACCCAGATCTGTAACTGGGGTTGAATGGTTGAAAAGGTTCAGCACTCCATCATCTTGTTGTGTTCGCTATGTTCACCCTAGTGGCTAAGGGTATGCCCAGACGTGTGTCCCTTGCTTGCGGTACAATTTTATTCAAGCTAGCCTGGCTGATATGGGGTGATACCAGTCCTAGGATTAATGTTTCCAGGCCAGGGAGGATCAGGCCTGGCAATTCGTGCTGGACTGTTCCCATGAGGAGCAGGGTCAAGACTGATTTGCATATGGATGGGTCCAAACTGGGGTGCATGGTGAGCAAAAGAATGATGGATTAAACCCAGATCTGTAACTTGGGGTGAGTGGTTGAAAAGTTTCAGCACTCCGTCCATCATCTTGTTTTGTTTGCTTTGTCCGGCTGGACTGTTGCCATGAGGAACAGGGTCAAGACTGATTTGCATATGGCTGGGTCCAAACTGGGATGGCATAGTGAGCAAAAGAACGATGGATTAAACCCAGATATGTGACTTGGGTGAGTAGTTGAAAAGTTTCAGGACTCCATCCATCATCTAGTTGTGTTTGTTATGTTTGCCCTAAGTGGCCAAAGGTATGCCCAGACTTGGGTACATTTCTTGCTGTGCCACTGTATGTATTCAAGCTTAGCTGGCTGATGAGGGGTGAAACCCCAAAACTGGTCCTAGAATGCTTGGGTTTAGGTCCAGGGAAGACCTGGCCCCTCAATTCGGGCTGGACTGTCCCCATGAGGAGTCGGGTCAAGACTGATTTGCATATGGCTGGGTCCAAACTGGGGTGGCAAAGTGAGCAAAAGAAGAATGGATTAAACCAAGATCTGTGACTGGGGGGGGGGCTGGTTTAAAAGTTACAGCACTCCATCCATCAGCTTGTTGTGTTTGCTTTTGTCTTAATTGCCATTGGGTTTTGGGTATTTCAACAGAATTTTGAGAGGAGAGTTTACTTTTATGTGCCTGTGCAAGGGGGAGGAAAACTTAGTGAAGCTCTGCTTGCCATGGATGTCATAGTTACCCACATGGACTGTCACTATGTCATAACTTATCTCTCTCCTTTGTGGGCTGGTTTCAGTGATTGGCAGGTGATGATGAATGAGGAGAGTTAAGGGTTATAGCCCCTATGTGGAGCCCTGCTGGTGTCATTCTGAATTAATACTGAATTAATACTGTTCTGCTGAGTACCTGCGCATCGTTCTGCATTCTGCATTGATTCAGCAGTTTCCTGAAAACAGCACAATACAAGTGACACGCTCGTCTTTATCTCTTTGTCTGGTGGGTTGGGCTGGAGCAGTATTCTTTAAGCACACTCATTTAGCGGCACCTTTGTGCTCGTAGGTTTCCTTAAGCGTGCGGACAAGGAGGGCCGACTGAGGTGCGTTGTCACTCAGTTCCCTGGACAACTCCCGCAAGTCCTGTCTGACCGGATTCTAAGCTATGGCTTCCTGGCAGCAGCACAGCAGGCATTAAAGCTGACCTCACAGATAAAGCTGCTACAGAAACTGTTTACAAAAATGCCCCTCGCGCGGAGTTCTTTGTTAAATCTCGCACTGTGTATCCGTGTTCAAGAAGCCTCCGCCAAAACAAATGTGATGGCGTTTAATGCATTCTAGCCTACCTATGGCTTCATAAAAATTACAGCCTGATATAAATAATAAAACAGGCACCAGTGGAATGATAATAGCGCACGAAATAATACCTACAAATGTGGGAAGAGGGAAATCGAGAGCGGACTTAAAAAAATAATAAAACAGTTTACCTGTAATTAAGGTTTTCATGTGTCACAAATTTCTGGCGACGAGAAGAGTCATGTTTGTATATCTATACATTTTTGGTTCTTCAAAAGTTTAAAGAGCTCTTAAGTGGTCTGAAGGGGCGTGTGTTGATGCTATGTACAATGCTTAAATAAATAAGTGTATGGACCATTGTAAAAGGTATTTTACATTGCTAAGTGTGTTCCCTCAATCAGTCCTAACTCCGGTTTTAGTCTGTGGTGTATCATAAGGTATTTCAGAGTTATGCTGGGCCAACATTTAATCTGAAACACAACTTGACTTTACATTCTTTTAATATTACAGTCGATGTATATGTTTAGTTTGTTTATTTATTGCTCTAGCTACTTACGGGCCAGGCGTCTGAATGTTGCTAATGAAGGCATGGCCTCCCGGGGGTGTCTGGCGCGCTCCTTGCAGCCTCAGTCCTGGCAAGAAGGCTTGTTGAAAGGAGGTTTAAGGGTTTGCTGTTGCCTTTGGCAACCTTGCCTCGTTCAATGAGGAGAAACAACACCAGGCGCAGAGAGAAGTGTGAGACCGGGTGAAGCAGCGCAGCGTCGCCGAGCTCAGCCCCGAGGGATGCGCAGGACACGCGGCGTCTGAGGAGCCCCGCGAGCTGCTGCAGCCTGGTGGTTCGACCTCCGCTGAAGCATCCCACCTGCGGCGCAGCAACCAGTAGGGTGGGCAATCCTACACTCTCTGTCAGTATATTGAGCAGGAGACTACACTAATATTGAGGAATGTGCCACTCCGCTCTGCTCCGGAGGGGGCGTTGGATGCTCTAAACTGTTCTGGCGCGTTAGTGGTTCTCGAGCTGGGAACCGATGCAGCGAGAAAGTCAGATACACTTTAAATAGAGTTTAAACAGTGTGTAGATGCTGGGCTGGCCAGGCGACTGTCTTCCCTGCGTGGTTTGAGGCGTGTGCTGCCTGAGACAAGAAGGTTGCACATCCTCACGGGGCAAAAATAAAATAAAATGCATGTTTTGTGTCCTGGGGGCTTTGTGGACGGGTGGGTGGGTGGGTGGTCTGGGTGTTGGGGGTAGTGTAAGAGAATAGGAAGAAGCTTTCAGGGGCATGCTTCCTACATTGGCCTCAAGGTCACACGACGTGCCTTTTAGTGCCTGTGACCTGTAGAGCCCCCTAATAGTACGAATGGTTATCCCTCGGAGGGGGCTATACCGTCATCCAGGTGCCAAAAAAGGTGTTCATTTATTTATTTGTTTGGCCACAGACATCAGAAAAACAAAGGAATGTTAGGTCTTGCGAAACACAATAAAACGCGTTGAAAGTCTTTACAAGATTATGGGTCATTTGATAAATAATGTGAGTGAGAGTGCATTTCAAAGTCAGACTCAAACTGTTTAAAACATGTTTTGATTGATATTAAATGTAAAGCGGCGCTCTAATGTACAGGAATGCTTACAAATGTATAGTGGCTGATCAACAAAACCTCTCTAAAGCAATGAAACTGATGGGTCGATAAGACTTTATGCGTAACTTACATACAGCTATTGCAAATAACGCCATGATTCCAACTTGCATACTTAAAATAGCACTTCGATGCTCACTTACAGAAATAAAACACAATTTTCCAAGATCTTGGAGCCTGATGTATTGTCGGGCAGGTCACAAATAGTGGGTCAAATTGAGCACTAGATTTTTGCTACCTGCCCGGCATTTTGCAATGTGATTAATGTACTCATCAGTTACCTCCAGGGACAGTTTAAGGATTTCAGGGGCCCTGGGCCAAACATAATTTGGAGGCCCCTGTTTGGAACAGCTTTGATTTTATGATCCACATTCAGCTCTTTCATACCCTTTTTGGCCAGGTCACTGACAGTGCAATGTTACAAATTCTAAATGTGTTTGTATCTAATATTGAAGGATAGTGACCTGTGCTCTCAATATTATAATACAGCAGGACCACCCCTCTAATATTGGAAATAATCTATGTGACCCCTCCCCCTCCCTTTTCTTATATGTGAGGCTCTGTTATGACCAAAGAGAAACTTTTCTTTTAATAGATGTTGAATGGTGTTGAAAAAGAATACTTGTCTGTAATGGACTGACATACATCACTCACATTAAAAGTAAGTTAAAGGAAAACTGTATTTAAAACAATCTGTTTAAGAATTATTCAAGTTCATCTGGGCAAGACTGTCTGCAGAACAGAGCTGGTTTGATTGGGGTGGGGGCGGGGGACGGAAACCCCTAAAAAGGCCTGGGCCAGAGCCTACTTTGCTCATGCCCTAAAACGTCTCTGGTTCCCTCACAAAATGTATATTCATAGAGTGTAGCAAAATCTCTTGCTCCATGAATATCAATGAGGAAAGTCACAATTTATGACCCTCTACAAATGCAGGGCCAGACTGGCTACCAGGCAGTTGTGTGTGCTGCCGTGCTGGGGGCTAATTTCGTTGATGGGGACCTGCGTGTGCAAAACGAAATTAGTTTTGCTTTTTTTATTTCAAATCGCACGCAGGTCCCCATCAACGAAATAAGCCCCCATGACAGAGAAATTAGCGCCTAGATCAGCAGCACACACAACTGCCCGGTAGCCAGTCCGGCCCTGTGCAAATGGCTGAGAGTGCAGTGATGGAGGTTTGGGAGGGACAGAAGACCTCATCCAGTTGTTCACATTCCCAGCACCGCAAGATTTAAAAAAAAATTAAAATTAGTCTGTATCCCTTAAAGCAACAGGTACTGCCTAAAAGAAAAACAGTTGACATGCTTGGTAGAGATCAAGGAGGGCGTGCAGATGTCCCCTAGTAGTGGAGGAAGCCAGAAGCATTCTGGATTCAGGAGGGTCAGTGGCAGTGATCCTCCTGGACCTCAGTGCGGCTTTCGACACTGTGAACCATCAGGTGTTGATTCAGCAGCTGTCCGAGGTTGGTGTGTCAGGGGTCGCTTTGAAGTGGCTTAGGTCATTTCTCAGTGGCCGGACATACCAGGTCTGGGAGGGTAGTGATCGGTCAACATCTATCCCCCTCCAGTGTGGAGTGCCACAGGGCTCTTCCCTCAGCCCTACGTTGTTTAATGTATATATGGCCCCCCTGGAGGACGTGGTGGCCCCATTTCACATTAAAATCGTCAGTTATGCAGATGATACGCAGTTGGTGGTCGCCTTATCCCAACTGATAGAGAACCCCGATTTACTGCACTCCTGTCTGTCTGAAGTCCACACCTGGATGTGTGAGTCAGCTCTTAAGCTTAATGGCTCAAAGACAGAAATTATGCTGTTAGGGAATAAGACCCCCTCACTCCCTCTGACTAGTTGGCCTAGCTGTATGGGAGAGCTCCCGAGCCCAAAAAAGGAGATCAAGAGCTTAGGGGTCTGGTTAGAGCAAGACCTGTCGCTTAGGACCCAGGCGAAAAAAACGCCAGGAGTCTGTTTTGGTCTTCTCCGGTCAGCTCGCAAAGTCCTGCCTCTTCTTCCTCTGACATCAAGGAAGTTGCTTATTCAGGGGCTTATTACATCGAGACTTGATTATTGCAATGCTATTTTCTTGGGTGCCCCTGAAGCAACGTTTAATACACTCCAGCAGGTCCAAAATGCTGCTGCTGGCTACTTATGGGCGTGCCTAGGATACAGTCAGCTAAATCGGCCTTAAAGGCGCTGCACTGGCTCCCGGTGCGGGAAAGGGTGAAATTTAAGGCCCTCTGCACAGCCCATAAAATCCTTCAGGGGAAGGGCCCTCCCATACTGAGGAACTTAGCGGCGCCTCATAAAGCTAACAGAGCGTTGCGCTCTGATCAGAAATATCTTCTCCAAACTCCCAGAGTAAAAAGGGCCCGTACCGGTGGGAGAAGATTCTTGGTAAACACAGCTATGCTGTGGAATGCGCTCCCTTTGAAGTTGCGCTCTGAATCCTGCACTCTGCGGTTTCGCAAATGCCTCAAAACTTTTCTGTTTCCTGTTTGACCACACCTGAACTGGCCGGGGGTTAATTGGTGGTGTCTGGACAAGCGCTGGGATGCCCGAGGGTAACTGTGCGCTATATAACATTTTAAATAAATAAATAAAATAAATAGTCCACTGCTTGCTCCATCCAAGGGAGCTCAGAACAGTTTCCAAAGGGAAAGCTGCCTCATAGGGTCAGCTTACCCTTCATGCAGACAGATTTTCATTTGCAAATCACTTACCAGTCCACGTCGAGGGTCAGTAATCAATGGTTTGCAGCTGCAAGTGCAGTCACAAACTATTCTGACTCGCAAATAGGCAGTGCTTAATTTGAGCCGATGGTTGCTGGTGGGGCCATTGGCACTCATTTTTTGGGACTGGCACTTATTTTTCTGCATCGGACAGTTCCCTAGATCAAGTGAGGGAAAAACTCACAAACTGGAGAAAGTACAGACCTGCAGCAGTTACATAAAGGGGAAGAGAGTGTCTGGCAGTAGATTAAAGAGACCGGAGGCGGATTCAGTAGTGGGTATTCAGATACTGACAATTAATAGGGCCAGCTGTGAGCTTCTGGGCAGCTTTTTGGGCACCAGAACTCTTCATTTTACAAATTAAGCATTGCCAACATAAGGTGATGCCCCTATCACGTCCCAGACTGTTTGTGAATTGGAAAGGCCGCAAAATTCATTTTACCTACGCATCAAAGGCCATTTATACATTGTAATAATGTATTTTGCGATCACAAACCCTGTGAAATCCCAGACTTTGTTACTGCAAAAGACCTTTGCACATCGGTCTCTGGGTCTGTGATTCTGATTTCTCTGATGTTTTCATTTGCTGATTGCACTTCCGGCAGCAAAACGTCTGACGGACGGGCGGACGCTTCTGCTGTCATAAGTGACTCCTGGGGTTGAGAGCTCAATTGGTCTCCGAGGGTGATAGCATATGAGACATTCTGCAAATGTACACATCTGTATTTTTTTCAATCATAAAAAATAAGTAGATCTGTGCAAACGATAGGCATATATCTACGCCTCTTTGGAGTTATTGATTTTTAGTGACTCACCTCCTAGTTACTAAATACAAAGACTATTCCTCTATATGTGTATTAATATATTTTACATTTTTTAGCTGCAGCTAGAGAACATCTCATCTTACTCTTTGATGCCCACTTATTATTTCATAGTCAATCATTTTCTTATTTTATATTTTACTTCATATTTACTATATACTGTGTATCACATATCAATGCCTGAAAGTGCAAATACATGAATGCTCTGTTACTTAAAGTGCAAGACGTGATAGGTGTGAATTGGGTTGGAGTTTCCACAGCTATTGGGTGAAATCACTTAGAGGATCTGACGCTGCTTGGGCCCTCAATGGAGCGTCACTTTCCAGCATAGCCAATCATTGTCCAGCTTTTTAAAGTGGCAGGTGATGGTTCAAAAGAATTATCCAGTCCAATGGAAATTTCCAGCTGGACCTTCATTGCTTTGTGTCATCATACCTTTGACAGACTGAAAGTCATGATTTCTTGGCCTGTTTTCTGGTGTGTTGCACTGGGAAATGCTTGTGCTTACTTTCCCCTTCTCTTGGTTTCTCCAGCAGGAAAGGGTCAGACGGCTGTTGGAGATGCCTCAGCAGCTCCCCCAAACTCCAGGCTCGGGCCTGCCCCGCTTACCTGCCATCCAGCACTCCCTGTCTCGACTCGGGGACCCCGAGACCTTGTCTTTGCGTGGATTCTCCCGGGCAGGCGGGGAGCCCCCAGAGGTGCCACCTGCAGTAACCACCAAGCACACCGAACGCTCCTCCTCCTCCTCATCCTCGGGCAAGGACAAAGGGATGAAGCTTGCTCCACTCCAGCACCACATTCCGGAAGGAGTGCCGGTGACCACTGCTGATCCGTCCAAACCCCGGCTGCCACTCTTTGGTGAGTCAAGGCTGAACTAACAGTGACTTCTCCAAACTGGCTACATTTAAAAGGCTCTTGTTCATTTTTCGATAAAGTGGCCACTTTGGTCATCAGTGATATGAATATGCGAGAAAAATGGAAAAGATGTGTGCAACTTTGGTTTCTTAGTCTAGCTTCTGCTCCCACTCCCACTCCTTCCTTCTGTAACCCTTTCGACCAACAGCAACATTATCCCATAATGGGTATCATTTATGTATCTGTAAACTGTTCAGAAACCTGCTTACTGATTACCTTCTGGGGAGTGACTGTACCTCCAATACTTACATTGACCACACTCTATGCTAAGGGCAAGATATGAAATGATATGAATTGCCAAATGTGTTACACTACCTCCTCTCTTGCTCCATATTTTTACTACAAATGGAGTGTGTGTGGTACATTTTTGCTGCACATGGTGAATAATTTTGCAAAGTGGTGTCACGGTGAAATTTCAGGAATTTCACCTAACAAGGTAATATGGATTTACATATGGTTTATTTCATTGTTATGCTTTTCCACATTGTTGAAACATACCTACTTCACACTAGAGGTTGCATTTTCTCAAAGCTTCATTATCTTTGGACATTATTTTGTGTGTGGGTATTTCAATTTTCTCATATAACTTATTTTCTCATGTAAATTGAGACTGGGTAGAAGAATCCTGAGCTTTCTAAGCACAGGGAGGGTGACAGCAAATGTAAATATAAGGAAACATTTCAGAGGCTAAGTGTAGTTTAAATAGACTGACGAGGTGTGGTAAGAGTAGAGGACAACCATGAAGAATCGAGATGGTATGTATGGTGGGCCAGCTGCACAGCTAGTGTTACGTTAGCTGAAAAAATAGAGAAGCGAGAGTGGGTGTTAAGAGAAATGACAAAAAATAAAGAGAGAGTGGAGGGACCAGATAGCGATGGTGGTGAGTGAGCTACTGACGTGGAGAAAGGCGATTGTAGAAGGTGATTTTTTTTCCATAAAAAGTTTTATTAGATTTTGCTGAGATAACATGGCCCCTTAGGCCGGTGAATACAAGAAAAATAAAGCATAGCAAATGATCATAAACAGTAACATAAAACACACAAAGAAAGTTGCTTCACCCCATCTCATCACCCAACAGCCGGTACCAGAATTTTCAATGAACAAAAGTTCAAGGCTGCTCCCTTTATCCACATCTATCATTCCAATTGGATCGAAGCTTTTCTTGAACAAAAGAGTTAACTGAACGGACAGGCTCCTGAGCAATATCCCTATAGTCTGCTGGGATGTTTCTGGGGGCATCCCCTCGCCTCGTACATCATAACCTCAAGCGCCATGTAATCGGCACGCTGCCAAGGAAGGGGCGTGGTCTGCCTCCATGGCTTAGCTATATCCCTCTTTCCCAAGGTCAAACCAAGGAATAGGATAGAAGGTGATTTTTTATTATGAAATAATTAACATAGATGGCCAGGGACAACAAAGGGAGGTCAAGATAAGGGGTTCATTAGGCTAAATCGAAATCGGAATTCGGAATTCTTTCTGAAATAGGGACAAGGAAGGTCATGAGATTTTAATTGAACTGTTCTTTGGTTTCCATTAATGATATTTTTAATTAACTAGGCAGGGCAGAATGGTCAGCAAGATCAAGGAAGGAACTTGCTTTGTTCCTGAAACTATGGAAAAGGTCCTATCAGACAAGTTATGGCCCTGTGGGACCCATAGGATAATGATACATATATGTTGATAATTTAACGAGACATACACTAATACATAGATTAAGGTAATTGGTACAGAGGAGGCCAACAAGTCTGTGCTCCATAAAATAATTTTAAAAATACCTAAAACTCTGGGATTGCATTTTCAGTGAAAATAATATAACATTTGTTACTGAATCCTATTGAGTTGAAGATCATTTTTATCATGCACATGATGCCCCAAAATAACCAGTTTCTTTAGTAAAGTCATCAATGATGTGGGCAGCGAAGCTTTAAGGTGGTCCTGAAATTGCTTGTGGCAGTTTCAGTATATGAATTTGAACATTTTCTTAAAATGCATAGAATAGTAATATTTACTAGATGGAACATTACGTTTGATTAGAAACACCAACAATTCTCTAAAAGTGCAGTTCCTAAGATAAAATGTTAGAAGAACGATAGAATATTCTCGGGTTCCAAATAAACTGATTAAAACAATAATGCAGGTCCAGCCAAGGTGATGAATGATACAATTTGGAATAAGCTGATATTTCACTATCGATCAGTTAGTGTATAATTCAATAGATGTATATTGAAATGGATTCTCTGCCATTTGAAAACTATTTTGAAGACAAGCTTTATTGAATGAAGCAAAATAAGCTGCTTATAAGAGTTCGGATCATTTAAAGTTTGGGGTCCGTTTCAAATTTAGTGAATTGAGTCAATCATGTTAATCTATTGTATCAACTGTACTGTCTTTAGAAGTAATGCCTTTTTATCTGATGTTTATATTCAACTTTATTTGCTATCACAATAACCTAAAGAATGTGCATCTGCAGAATTTGCACCTTTGGCAATTTGTGATCAAATAATCCTTCAAATGTTTGCCTAATTTGCAATATAAAGAGAAGCTAATGTTTTTAAAGATTTGGGAGCATTGGGCTCATCAGTGATACTCCAGTGGGTTCTCCTTGCTTGTCTGATTAAGTAACAAGCGTTTATAACATATGGATATAAAATGTATCAGTCTTGCAGTGGCCTTTTGTAATCTTGTAGCAACAGTCAGGAACAAAGGGCAAGTGACTTCTTGAGATGTTTGGCACACAGGGGGCTGGGATTGGTTTGTACATTCTGCTGTCAACATTCATGAGCATCCAATTGTCAGTGCTTTGGAGAATGGCAATAGCTTTGGGATAGCTCCGAGTCTGTGGGTCAGGTTCCAGACTGCATACTTTGTGATATGAAATGATTTAGCTTAAAGGGAGGATCTTTGCAATTACTATGGTCTGGTATTCTGAAGACAGGGGTTTTCATGGAGTGTGGAAGAATGTTGCCATTTGGATGGATTTTGTTGCATAGCCAGAGAGACTCTTGTTTGCCAACTTTAAATGGAAGTGGCAGTATTGTTTAATTGGGAGACAGTGGATGGGGTGAGTGCTTTGAGTTGCCTCTGTCTAAAGATGTCTATGCTTTGGTTGATGAAGTTTTCCGTACTCATGTTTGTCAGAATGAAGATTTCGACAATGGTTGTACATCATATTGGAAAGGGAACTTTGTTTTGTTTGTGTAAGCAGCACTCGTAACAATGCAGGATTACGTTTCTGCATTAAAGGGTAGTTTGAGGATACAGTGGTTGTCAATTGAGTCTCAATCCAGTTGCTTTTATATTGTATATATTGAAGAACAAGTTCATGAGGAACCAAGGTAACTATTTACGGTTGTTCTGATGGAAATAACTAATTCTGCAAGCAGGTATCACTTTGCCTAGACTTTCCATGTAGAGAGAGCCAGAAACTCATGGCACCTGACTGAGCTTCTGACAATGCAAAATAGTAAAATAAAGCAGTCTACACAAAATACAGAAATATTGTAAGATAATTCTGTCAGCAGGCAGTTGTTCTAGACTTGAATAGTCGTTTTCTATTAAATGGTATAACATAGTCAAACCCCCAGATGAAAGACATTACATCCCTAGTCAAGGTGGCTCCCTGTGCAAAGTTGACAATTGCAAAAATCAGAGTAAATATGCTGATGTTAAATGAAAGGTCCATGAAGTAGGTAAAATCTCCTCTTTACAACTATAGAATATGGAGTATTGTAGCACTTCCTCTTTTTCTAATGCCCAATATACTCCATTAATATGTAAACCACTCAAACCAATCTGCTTGAAGTTATGGTATGCCACATACTTCCGATGAGCATTTAAATAATGAACGTGAAGTGTTCGTTAACCTGGCACTGCAGACGTCTAGTTAATCCCTAGGTCAGGAGTAGCTAGATGACATTGGTCAATTTATTGTTAGCAGTGAGTTTAAGGCCATATTATTGTAAATGAAAAACAAGAATGTGATTGTTTCAGGTTTCCGTACTGTAAACACTCTGTATTGAGTAATCTGCTAGGAAACTATTATTTACCACGATAAAGGAGGTCTTCCTAGGAGCATCATTTATGGATGTTAGATAAACTGTAGCTGGAATTAGCAATTTGCTTTTTAGGTCATTCATATATTAAGAGAAATAGATGTGCCTAAACATTTGACATTTAAAACAAAAAAGATAAAGTACTATATTTAAGATAAATGTCTTGTTTGCAACACAGAATTATGTTTTGATAATAGCTTATATTTTTAAAGTACAGAATTGCAAAAAACTTCGGCTTTTGTACTTTTTACATTTTAAGTATGCATCTCTGAGAAGGGTAAATTCAAGTGACATAATAGGTTGGCTTAAGAGTACACTGGTGGGTTCTCATCTTATCTCATCTTTTATTTATTTATTTATTTATTTATTATTGCTATTTGTTAAGCGCGAACGAATACCCGTAGGCGTCTCGGCGCTAAACTAACTTTGATCTCCAGAAAGTATCGCTGTAAATTTATTGGTTAAAAAGCCAAGTCTTTAACCGCTTGCGAAAAAGCAGGAGTGAAGGACTGGTCCTAATAGACTGTGGAAGAGTGTTTCACAGCCTAGGAGCAGAAACCACAAATCGACGATTACCCCAGGAAACTGTTTTTGTGCGCGGCACCACTAGTTGATTCAAAGTGGTGGAACGAAGTTGTCTGGAGGGGGTGTAGGGAATTAATTGGTCCCTGAGAAACCTTGATTATGTAATGCTTTATAAACTATACATAAAGTCTTGAACTTGATTCGATTACGAATCGGCAGCCAGTGGTAATTCCTTATTGTGTCTGAAATGGATTTGAATCTAGGTGTTCCAGAAAGGAGTCTGGCCGCCGCGTTCTGTATGGTTTGCATTTTGTTGGTCACACGAATCTGAGCATTCACAAATAGGCCATTACAGTAGTCCAGGGAAGATAGAACTAGTGCGCACACCAGGGTTTTTCCAGCTGTGTCAGGTAGAAAAGGAATAATTTTCCTTACCAATTTAAGTTTATGACAAGCTGTAGCTGCTGTTTTCTTGGCATGGGCCATAAAATTAAGGCCTTCATCAAATGTCACTCCCAGGTTCCTCACCCTGGAAACCGGCTTAGGAGGAGCCCCGAAAGATGCGGGCCACCACGCTGGAGACCAACCTGGTGTGAGAGGTCCAAAGATGACCACCTCCGTCTTCTCAGAGTTTAGCTTAAGACAATTGGAGGCCATCCACTCTCCAATTGCTAGCATACCTCCTTGAAAACGTTCTGCCACCTTGTCTCCATCACTATTTATGGCCAAAACCAACTGAGGTTAGGCTCATCCCATGGGCTTTAATGAGTTTAGCCAGGTCCGACACATAGATATTAAACAGTGTCGGACTTAGGGATGAGCCTTGAGGAACCCCACACGGCAGAGACAACTGAGCTAATTGGAAAGATCCTAGGGTAACCATCTGCGTCCTCCCAGGCAGAAATGAGGCCAACAGATCTTTAGCCCCCAGCTGGATGCCCATTTTTTCAACACGGTCGACCAAGATCTTATGGTAGACCGTCTCATCTCATATTCATTACAAAGCTTCTTGGGGCTTGAATTTACTGCTTGCTGGCAGGCTTACCCAAATGAATCCATGTTTTTATTATAACATATACATTGGAATAGAAGATTGTCATGGATAAAATAGATGTGGAGCGGTTAAGCATTTTATAGTTTTGAATTAGTGTTGGAAATGGTGGGACCATCATATTAAGCAAGTCTGATCTTGCTGATATGGGCATCAAAAGTTTAGAATGAAAACAGAGGGTCCTCTTTGAAAGTTAAGTGTGAAGTCTCTGTTGTAATAACAGTGGACAGAGTGATATAAACTGCAGTGAGCAATTCACAGCAAACAAAAAACAATTTGTTGTAAGACTTTTTTGCCTTCAGGGATGTGGTAACATATCCTTAAACTACAGACAAGCCTGACCACAAGATTTTGAACCTGCTGCACCTTATCCAGGAAGCAGGAAGTAGGCAGTTGAACCCAGGCACAGCATGCTTCCATGATCTAGTCTAAGGGACATGAAGGTGTTGGCTCAAAGAAAATGGAGATCTGAGGAAGGAATGGAAATTTGTTATGAACGGGTGATGGTTGAACAAACAGGGAAGGTAATCAAGGAACAAACACAGCCATTGCAGGCTAATACCATTGATCCCAGAAAATCAGTCGGAGTGATGACAGTGGCCTGGTTGATGATATTAAATCATGCAGATAGCTCCAAAAATACCATGGTTGTACTGTCTCTCACATCTTGAATCAAAGGCATATCATCTAGCATAGCCATTAACACCGACTCGGCGCCCCTTAATGATAAAAAGCCAGCCTGTTTAAAGTCACAACAGTCAAGATATCCAAGATTGTGTACTGCATTCTTTATCAATACAAAACATCAAGATGGCCTCTCTTCAGCATAACCTGGAACTGTAGATCGTTCTTGGCACCTCGCCGCGCCTGACTCAAGCTTACCAGGCTCACAGTGAGACCTCAGTTGCATATTTAGTTTGGAATATGAGTTCTTTCGTGGCCTCTTCGAATGCCATCACATACTTATTTGAACTCATGAAAGCAACAACTCTTTACACCCACAAACTAATCATGCTTCATTGTGCCTTCAAATATCATACACGCCAAAGTCGCCATTTTAACACATTCTAGTTTGAATACATTTTATTGTATTTCATCAATGTTAAAACCATGAACAGTAAACAGCTTCCCTAAGTGTCCCCTCCCAATCAGTCTCCCTACCCACACCAGAACATCCTTTCATCCAACTAATTCATATCTCCGGGTTAAGTGCAAGCACATTGATTACAAGTCAGAGAACTGTCAAGTGGCAGCTGGGATTCTTCTACAATCTGTAGGGCGACAGCCATCACTGACTTTGTAGTTCTCAAAAGTCACTTGGGAAATGATTTAAGAGCACCCCCCATTGTTTCCTACACTTCTGTTCATTTCACTGAGCAGTTTTCAAATTATTTTCTCCATTGCCAGAAACCACCAACCCAGCCACCACTCAGGACTCAGGTTGAACCCAAAGGGACAGAATGCACTGCTTTGCTGCTAGTAGTAGGTGGAAGATAATTTTACTTTTCACTCCATACACCGGGTACATTTCTTCAAAGGGGGATCCAAGCAGGATGACCTCTGAGCAATCTGGTAGCTGGGACCCCGTAACCTCTGCAGGTGTTTTGAGAACGGACTTTCAGAAGAGCTAAAGCTTCAGACAGGACCCAAGCACATGAGTGAAAGAGCCCAGTCCCCCTCATTGCCTCCAGCATTGAGTACCGTGGGAGTATCCCATGACATTCAATTTTGATAGGGCTATAGCACAATCAGTATAGTATTTTCAGGAGAGTTTCTTTAATGTAAATGTGGCCGGCATTGGGAAACCCCTGTTATTATATTCTCCCATTGGTCGTCATCTATCTTGGTAGCAAGCTCTTATTCCCACGCATTTTGGAAGAAGTGTCTTTCAACTAGGAATAATTTGTTTAATAACTTGTATATACTAGAAATCCCTCTCTTGTCACTATCATGGTAAAGGAGGTATTTTTCAAATGGCGTGAAGTTTCTTGTCACTGCCTTTCTACCATGTGGATAAAGGACCCAGTGTAGCACCTGGAAATACCTAAAGTGGTCAGGTTCCTGGAACATGGATTCATCTTTCATTTAGTCAAACGGTTTTCATTGCCATCCTTCAGAAAACACTCTTCAGTGTTCAACAACCTCTGTCCGTAGTACCTCGTAGGGGTAGTCTCCGCTTAGGGTATGGACAAGCATACACCAGCTTTATTATCCAGGGAGAAGCAAATGTGTGCTGCATAGTAATATTTAAGAACATTGGGTTACCCTATACCACTGTATTTAATGCCCAACATGCATCGCCATTGACTAACCCTTCATTGTTTTTATTTTGCAATGGAAAGTTCATACTTTTGAGTTGGGGTTTTCTATATAATCTTTCAGGATACCGACGGGGAGTGTTTAGAAAATAGGGCTATAGCACAATCAGTATGGTATTTTCAGGAGAGTTTCTTTAATGTAAATGTGGCCGGCATTGGGAAACCCCTGTTATTATATTCTCCCATTGGTCGTCATCTATCTTGGTAGCAAGCTCTTATTCCCACGCATTTTGGAAGAAGTGTCTTTCAACTAGGAATAATTTGTTTAATAACTTGTATATACTAGAAATCCCTCTCTTGTCACTATCATGGTAAAGGAGGTATTTTTCAAATGGCGTGAAGTTTCTTGTCACTGCCTTTCTAACATGTGGATAAAGGACCCAGTGTAGCACCTGGAAATACCTAAAGTGGTCAGGTTCCTGGAACATGGATTCATCTTTCATTTGGTCAAACGGTTTTCATTGCCATCCTTCAGAAAACACTCTTCAGTGTTCAACAACCTCTGTCCGTAGTACCTCGTAGGGGTAGTCTCCGCTTAGGGTATGGACAAGCATACACCAGCTTTATTATCCAGGGAGAAGCAAATGTGTGCTGCATAGTAATATTTAAGAACATTGGGTTACCCTATACCACTGTATTTAATGCCCAACATGCATCGCCATTGACTAACCCTTCATTGTTTTTATTTTGCAATGGAAAGTTCATACTTTTGAGTTGGGGTTTTCTATATAATCTTTCAGGATACCGACGGGGAGTGTTTAGAAAATATATAACATTTTAGGGAGTTGGGTCATTTTGAGGGCTGCTTCCTGCCCTAGCAAGGAAAGGGGTTTGTTTCACCAACTATTGAGTTTTGTTTTTATAGAGTCCTTCAGTCCACAAAGGTTTGCGTCTTTCAGTAATTGCCTTGATTCGCCCTAGTTCTAGGCCCAGGTATCGAATCGTTGTATTTGACCATCATAAGGGCCCTACAGTTTGAAGTGGCAGCATCACTTCAGCGTCACATCCACATCACTTCAGCATTAGGTTTCGACCAATTTAAGTTGAAGCGAGACTCTTTTTGGAACTTGTCCAGTCCTTTTATGAGAGGTGGTAGCAATTTGGTTAGAGAACAATATGAAGTCCACAAACATTTTTAGCTTGACTGCTGTCAAAGCGCTGGCAAAGCATACCCCGCGGAGTACAGATTATTACACATTCTCTGGGCGAGTGATAGCAAAAAGGAGAGGGGACAGCCCTGTCTTGTGCCCCATCCTCTAGGAATCCATTGTGACATTCTCCCATTTATTTCAACTCTCGCTTTGGGGGCATGATATCTCTCCACCAGCTCCCTCTAAAACCGATCTCTCAGAGGGTGTAATTCATGAAGCAATCCATTTTACCAATCTCGCCTGAGTGCATTATCTCATTCCTCCCCCTGACTTCTAGCATGAAGCTTTTGGTTAGTCTCTCCAGAAGTTTGCTCAGTTTGTATCTGATTTTGCAATAACAGAATAAAAACAATGGAGTTTGCCCAGATACCCCTCCACCATCTTGGCAAGCAAATATCATACTATACAACAAGTGATGTGGAGGAATGGATACATTTAAAGTAGTCATAGGGTACATCAAATTACTCCTATTTCATGGTACATAGTCCCATCACATGTATCTACATCTCAAAGAGCCACATGCCACTGTTTATTCCAGGTTGGAACAATTATTAATTTCTTTTTAATTGTTCTCCATTAAGTCAACATAAAAAAAATACATACAATTACATAAATCATCACAGAAAGACAAAAATTGTTTCCTACCCCCCAATTTTACAATAAAGTGTTTGCTTTCTGATTAACAGTACTCCATTGTGAGGTAATCCTCTTATACACTTGAGGTACCAGCTACAACTCTGAACCCTTTTAGTAGTGTGTACATCCATTTCTAACACAATATTTTTAAATATGTGGATTCCTCCATTCTTCAGCTGTCGACGCGTTTCAGCCCTTTAATTCGGGCCTCATCAGGACATGGGTATAAGGAAGAACTTGTAAAACCTCCTGGGCACAAATAGGCATCTACGCCATGGTCTACAATTTGACCGCGTGACAAAAGAGAATCAGGTCTCAATCAGGCTGGTACTGGCACAAAGACAACTATCAAGGTATGCTTGATCCTTTTTAACAGCTTCACTCCTCCGTACATGTGTTCCAGCACAGTCCTCGTATAATGCCCAACGAGCTACTCTTCAGGCACCAGTATATGCCTCCTCTACTTCAGGATATTTTGACCTTTAAATTGCATATCCAAAACTAAACCCAGCCCAGGAAAAGATACTTGTGAACAAGATTCCTGAATACCCTGATAACATAATGATCATGCCTCTGTGGGATTGCACGAGTGTGCAAGATACAAAGGTTATTGAAGATCCTATTTCTGAGAGTTGACCATAAACACTGGTCTCCTTGACTAATACCTTGTTCCAAGAATTCTCAACATCCAAGGACAGAGCTGCATACAAGTGCAACCGAGCGGGCCGTGTTCATGGACATGATTCTGATACCTGCTATCTCCCTTCCACTTTGGAATATGATTGGACCTAGATCTCCACAGACATCCTGCTGAGGCCATACTGTGAGGAGTGGGTAATCCCTTCCTCTGGAGAAAACACTTTATTTCATTTTATAGGAAAAACTGCCTTTCAGTGAAGCTAGAGGTCTGCTCCAGACATGAGGTCTCTCAGCCTAGCTGTTCAGGAACTTATCTAACATCATCATCTGGGCTATGCAGCACCATCAGGTCACAGGAGGGCAGTTAGTTATCCATTGCAGATGTAAAGGTGAACTCACTTTTTTCATAAACCTCCTCTCGTTCATTGCACTTTTGTGCCCCATGCAAATTTTTAATGCCTCGATAGGTCTTGATGATTACAGTGACCTCAATCACTGGCCTGGGGACGGGGAGAAGCAGCAAGCAGAGGTTAACCTGAGTTCCGAACCATTGGCAAGATCTTATCATAAGCAGTTCTGGAGATAGTCACATTGTAACCCCAAGTCTACTCTCTACTCCAAGATACATTGTCTCTATCTTTGTCACTTGTGGATCAGTGGCCGATCGTTGGTGTGCCCATGTCCATCCTCACCATCAGAATGTTTTGACTGGGACTGATGATTCACAATGCACAGTTTCCTAAACTTTTATGCCATGAAGTGGGTGTTCTGATTTGTACTGAACTGAAACCAGCTGTTACCCGTAGTAGATTATCCTCATGGCTAGTAGGACTCTTGTATATGGTATCCTGTTTCTTTGGACATCATATTGTTTGTTTGCCAAAGAACTGGGTAGCCACCACATTCTGTGGGCAAGAGCCTGTAGCTTCAGAAGGGCCAGGCATTTTCATGGCAGTTGCATTAAAACCCACTGACATTCCAGCACCACCACCTGAAACTAAAATCACAGGAGTGTAAACAGTCTGATGCAAACTGTGAACCTATTCTGGGAACAGGATGTTAACAAGACTGAGATTTTGTTGTTATTTTTGCAGCGTTTTCTCTCTATCATTGCACTGGGCCCAAAGAAAACACAACAAATTATGTTCATCTATTTATTTGCTTCCCTTCACTTTGGTCCACTGATGGATCTTGCTCATCGCACTGAGGGGTGAAGGACACTAGGGTGTCATTGTTGGCAACCTAACGAGGACCAGGAATGAGTAACCACCCTATACATTTTTATTCAGGTTCAAATAGATGACTCTTAATACCATACTGTAATTTTACAGAATGGCGACAAGAAGTCCAAATCTCCTGACGAAATTTAAACGAGCCAAGATCTCACAGACTAAGAGGTTGACTGCTGCAATACAGAATAATAATAATAGAAACTGATGTTCTGTAAACAATTTATGACTCTTTCTCTTATACATTTAGAATCCTTTATCTTTAACAAAATCCCTGCACAAAAAACAGTTAGGAAGCTCAAGAGACTCAGGGCCTCATTTATGAAAAGTGACGCATCGCTGCGTGAAAACAGAGATGCATCACTTTTCATTGCGCCCTCCTTGCGACATGCAGGATGCGTCATATTTACAGTATGACGCATCATGTTGCAAGGAGCTACAGATACATCAATATTTCTGATGTATCTGCTGGCGCAAAAATGACGCATTACTGGAGTGTGTAACGAAAGTGACGCAACTCCATCAATGGGTCATTTCATATGGGCAAGTCCCATTTTAAATGTGCCTCCGTCAGTTTTAAGATAATGACGCATTTGCGTCCCAGAAGTGACACAGTGAAATGTCATAGATTGACTGCGTCATTTCTACGTGGCTTACTTGCGTCAGAACGCCCACCCTGCATACATTATACCTGACGCAGGTATAATGTGGCGCAGGGGTTTACAAAGTGATGCATCTACCTAGATGCGTCACTTTGTAAACATGTCGCAACATGACACATTTTTTACCCTGCTAGTGTGTCACAAAAAGTGACGCACCGGCGACGCAAAAGTGGTTCAAGGGCTCATAAACTAGCCCCTCAGTCATTTAAATATTTCAATTCAACTTTATAATTTTAGTAAATGTCATCAATGTATCAAACAATCGTTAGGAAATTCGCTGATTAATTAAAATAAATCAATTGCAGGTCTAGTGTAACACTACACTCATATGGCTACATGCATCAACCTAAAACCCAGTAGCGAACGGGCAGATTCACAGAATCTGCCCCTTTGCGACTGGTATTTTTGTATTTGGAATGCATCATCCCAAATGTAAAAATCGGCATTTAAGTAATCCTAAAAATGTTGATTTCTTACATTGCAATTGCATTTAAGGAATCGCAAATTGCAATTCCTTAAATGCAATGCATTAACCTAAAAACAATTGCGATTTCGTAAATAGAAATCGCAAATTACCGTCAATCTCAAGTTGATGGTAATTTGCTATTTCTTTGAAAATTTGAAAAATGCACTAAAGTGCATTTTTCAAAGTCCCATGTTACACACACACATGCCCTTGGGGCATAAGGGTGCGCAACATGTTGTAAAAAGGAAATTTCAGGGGTGCAACAGGGTGTCCTTTTGGCGCCCTTGAAATTGCATGCACAATTTGCGAGTACCTATTGACTACTTGCAAATTGCGCATGCAATTCCCATTCATTCCTATGGGCCCATAGGAATGAATTGGAAGCCATTCCTTAATTGCGACTCACAATTTGGGACTCGCAATTATGGAATTTATAGGAATCACAATTATTTTTGCGATTCCTACATGCATAGGCAATTGCGATTCTATAATTGCGAATCCTTAAAAATCGCAATTATAGAATCGTAATTGCCTATTTTGGTGCATGTGCACCAAAGCCTTAGTCATGACTAGATCAAGTAAGAGCCTCTAAATCGGCAAGCTCAAGAGGGAATCTGGATAAAAGGGCATTATTAGGATATGGTTTAGCCAGAAGTCCAAAAGAAGTCCACAAGGCAGGAGATTCTTGCCTTTTCAGGGGCAGAAAGAGTCCATAAGTTCTCAGCAGTCTTTAGCGAGTTAGCCAGCAGGCTAACCAGCTTGAAATCAGTGAAGCGAGTCCAGAGAACCAGAGAGCCAGCCAGTCTGTTGAAAAGAAGCAAAGGCACAAGGCTCATCGCTAAAGGCAAAAAGAAACCTTTTTCCTCAATGCATTTCATTAATATAGTTCATCAGTTTGGATGTAACATCCACAGTGTTACCTTATTTCCATCAAACATCCATGTGGTAATCTTCCGCTTATGAAGTACAAAAGTGGAAACATGTAGGTAGTCTCCCATGCTAGTCATGGGGAACAACTGTCATTCTTAATCACACAGGGTTAAAACAAAAAAGACTATACATTGTCCGATTTTCTTGTGTGCTCATCGCAAATGTCCGGTCCTCATAGAAGTATCAATAATTTTAATACATAATGTATCAGTCTCTTCATGTCTCATGAGGAAGAACAAAAGTGTTACATGAGTAGTGACTAGAACAATATACTGCTCATAGATTTCATGAGAAAGTGTAGGCCTGAAAAGAAAGTTGAGTTCATTTCATATAAAAGCAGTCTAACAGGATTTAATATGTATTCATTAGAAATAAGTAAATAATGTCTCTAGTGCAGTCATCCATTCCATGAAGCAATATCATTTTAGGAAATCTAAGACCACTCTTACATAAGGAACATTTTTGGAAAGTTTCATACTGCTATCTCAAAGCATGGTGGAATTGCACCAACTTTTCCATGTTCAATAGTATACTTCAAAGTTGCTAGAGAAATAGTGTCACACATTCTTTCATTTGAATTCATCATATAAATCATTATAGCTGTGAGTTGTCTGAGTAATGTTTCATAACTATATTTCACACATTTATTATTCTTTAAAGTATTATATTTCGATATTTTTAAAAGCTTTGGTTTGATAAGTAAATGTATAGAATATTTAGCATAATCAACACCTTTATGAAAATCAATTGTTAGACATTTTTAGTAACATATTACATTTTCATCTAAAGTTTATGCTCTCTTTTACGTATGTAGGTGCAACATTTATGAATATTTAACTTCCGGCAGACTCCGCCCTCTTTAGCGAGAAGCATGTCTAAAGCAAGGCGATTTTGGATAACCATAGTTCATATATGTATCTATTTCTGAAAATCCTTTAGATGTACTAACAGCTAATGTATCCACTACAGTAGAAAGCTTTCCAATTTTGTTAGGATTTATGATTACTCTTACAGAATATATTAAAACACAAAAAATATTTCCTACAATTTTACTTGCCTAACATCTCTCTTCATTTTCTCATGCAGCTCTTTAGAAGTCTCATCAATTTATCCCACATGATAGATTTCCGGAAAAACTATTCCCAGGAGGCAGGTTCTATGCCATTCCCTAGGTAATTTATAAAAGGCCTTTTTGCCACAGATGTACTATACTCCAGGAAATACAGGCTCTGCTCCACTTAAATAGCGTCTTCAATTTCTATGAATTTAAAACCTACAAAATTCACGTTAATAACAGATTTTCTAATGAATATTAAACATGTCCCCTTATGGTGAAAATCTAAAGATAAAGCACCCATATTTCCTGCTCTTCTATGCTCTTCTTTATGTGATGCCCTTGATGGTACTTTTGAATGGTTTGCAGCTTTAATAATACTATCATTGCGTCTATTTTGTACTGAATATATACATTTCTTTTCTACTTCTGCCAAAGCACAAGTTAAGTTATGTCGATTTGCATAAGCCACATCTAAACACAAAGTTGGTCTAAAGAAATATCCCAATGTTTAAGCTTCTTTACCTGCAGGATGAGGACTTTTAACACAGATACTGCTTAGAAAACTAAATTATAGTTTGAGTAATAGTATTGGAAATGGTCTGTTCCAAGAAACAGCAAATGCCAAGGGCATATGGTGGTAGTTTGGACCCTCTGCAAATGAGGTAGGCAATGTCTTGCACACATAACATTCTCTTGCATCCGTAGTATCAACATAGTCATACAACACGTTTTTATATGCATTAATTTAAAAATCAACTTTAGCAATATCTAAGTGTAGTGTTTGGTCATCTAGAGCAGTTAAATGTTTACTATCGGGTGTAGAAGCTTCCGAATTCTGTATAATTTTTTAATTTCATGCAGGCAAATAGTGAGGCAAATTCTGGAAAATAAGTAAGCTAACTAATACCAATATAACAAAGACAACTTCTCTTGTATATATACATTTACGTCTTGAAGAGGTTGCAATGGCAAGCTCCATCAGATCTCAAGATCAGACCGATTACCTTTAGTAGATTTGCAGCAAGAAGTACTTTAAGCAGTTTGCTTAATTAGGCACGCACAGCAAAGCACTGTTCAAATGCCTCCTCCTAAGTTCAAGGTGCAATTTAATAAATGTGTAGTTAAAATTCTCTGCTTATCACTGCCAGGATAGTTTGAGTCAGTCTATCTAGCGGCAAGGAAATGTCAAATTTCAGTTCAGCCACAAAGTTCAGCTCAAAGAGGTTCAGGTGGATTCCATTTGTTATATCAAAAGGTATAAAAAAACTCTCTCCCAATCATTTGCTCCCAAGTATGTCCATTCAGGAGATGCCTATATTTGGCTGGGTACCTTTGCTCTTTTTGATATTCTTACTGATGGGGCATCTTCATCACTGTCATGGCCAGACTCTTAAGGAAATATTTGTGGAACTCGTCCTTATGTTAGTAGCTTCCTTAGTCTTTCTTGTTCTCTGGGCCAATGGTCTTCGAGTACTACTCACTTTAAGATTGCACTTGGCCCTTCACTAGGGTCTGTATCATGCATAGTTAACTCTACTGACTGTGACCCTTCTGTACCGACAACAGTTGACTCTCTCAGACCCCCCTATTTGTTGGCCTTGCTTATTAAGTTACATGAAAACAACTTTGCCCAGATCAGATGGGGTCTCCAGGGGGAAAAAACATCGCGTATCCCTGTAGATAGGGGCGTCCGCCAGGGCTGTGTGCTTGCCCCCACTCTGTTCTCTCTATATGTGAACGGAGTGGTGGAGCATCTTCTTCAACAACCATCTGATGCACCTTCCCTGGCCGGTAGGAAAATACCGACGCTCCTATTTGCGGATGACACCCTTCTAATCTCAAAATCTCCAGCAGGTATCCAAAAGTTGCTTTCTAGTTTCAAGGCCTTTTGCGATAGCAAGGGCCTGTCCATAAATATAGGCAAGACCAAATTCCTAGTCATTAACCCTCCCAGGAAATCTGTTATCCCCCCTGCTTTGGACTCTGTCCCACTCGAAAGAGTCAAAGAGTTTGACTACCTGGGTATTCGACTCTGCGACACTATGAGTTGGAAGGCACACCACCAAAAGGTGTTTCTGACCCATAAGAGGGTTGCAGGGGCTCTGCTAAAAGAACAACGAGTCTCAACTCTTAAACCCATTGGGGCACTCTTGGACATCTACAGGGCAAGGGTGGTGAGTGCAGCTTTGTATGGCGCGGAACTTTGGGGTGTACAGAGAGTTGACACCTTAACCTACCTCGAAAATAACTTCCACAAAGATCTTATGAAGTTACCCCACAGTACCCCTACTCTCCCCCTCTTGCTTGATGCAGGTACACGCCCAGTAGGTGAGCAAGCTAGGCTACGTCCCCTTTTATTGTGGGCCAGGATATGGAATGTTCCAGAACTGAGCAGCTATGCCGATGCCCTAAGAGAACTATTATCTTTAACGGGCTGGCATAAGGTAACCTGGTTCAGGGAGGTTAAGTGGCTTCTCTACGAATTGGGTCTAGGAGAAGCATGGGTTAACAGAACAGCACCCCCTAAGCAAACGCTGAAGAAGGCTTATTGGTTATGGGTGGCTAATGCGAGAAGGTGCAATCCGAACCACTGTAAATCTGTTGTCCAGTTTCTCTTATTTAAGGAGCTCCCATATAGAGAATCCTACCTGGACTTAATCCAGAACCCTGGAGATAGATCATTGTACTTTAAATTTAGGGTGGGAGTCCTTCCGTTAGGGCTGTTAACTTCCACTTGGAAACCACCATTGCAAACCATACCATATTGTCCCTTCTGCGACCTAAGGGTGGAGTCTATTGCCCATTTGTTGTTTGAGTGCCATGCGTATGCGGCCCCCAGGTCGAGATGGCTGAAGCCTTTATGTAGGTGCTTGGGTACTAGATCACATTTGGAAGCCCTACGCATACTATGTTCAGATGCCCGACCCTTTTTTGCCTGTTGTATGGCAAAATTCTTGGGCTGGGCCTGGCGAATAAGATCTGCAAAGAAACTACTAATTCAGTAAAGTGCTTTTTTTCCTGTAAGAGTCTTTATGTTCTGGCTAATCATTTACCTTTGTAAAGCCTCTGTTGATTCGTAAGTTTTAATACTCATGTATTGCCAAATTGATTCTCAAGGTTTTTACTGTCTACTGTTTAAATGTTTTTATTAAATTGACATAATGTAATGCAATGCTTTTATGATATGTTTTTATATCGAAATAAAGCAATGCAACAACAAATAAATGTGTAGTTCAAATTCTCTGCTTATCACTGCCAGGATAGTTTGAGTCAGTCTATCTAGCGGCAAGGAAATGTCAAATTTCAGTTCAGCCACAAAGTTCAGCTCAAAGAGGTTCAGGTGGATTCAATTTGTTATATCAAAAGGTATAAAAAAAACTCTCTCCCAATCATTTGCTCCCAAGTATGTCCATTCAGGAGATGCCTATATTTGGCTGGGTACCTTTGCTCTTTTTGATATTCTTACTGATGGGGCATCTTCATCACTGTCATGGCCAGACTCTTAAGGAAATATTTGTGGAACTCGTCCTTATGTTAGTAGCTTCCTTAGTCTTTCTTGTTCTCTGGGCCAATGGTCTTCGAGTACTACTCACTTTAAGATTGCACTTAGCCCTTCACTAGGGTCTGTATCATGCATAGTTAACTCTACTGACTGTGACCCTTCTGTACCGACAACAGTTGACTCTCTCAGACACCCCTCAGGTCAAATGTGCAGTCCCAGCTGCTTGCTGATCCCCAACAGCTTTACTAACCTGCTACCTTTGTCTCACTGTAACAACTGCCACATCGGGAACAGGTGCTGTTATATCATCAAGGGGACATGGGGATCTGCGAGTATGGGGGCATGTACCCAGTTCAGGAGAGCTCCACACTTCACGGCAGTAGTGGATACCAATTTCACCTGGTAGGGCTCTCGCTACTGAGGTTCCAAGCATGACTTTTGTACATGCTTCTTCACCATTATCCAGTTGCCAGGACTGAGGTCATGGTACCGCTCCTGTTGTGATGCAGCTGTAGCCTCCCGACCTGGTGAGACACAGAACCACATCAGCCAATCCTTTACAATAATCAAGTTTCATAACATGTGTGATATTAATGAGTGCATTTGCAGGCATAGCTGGCTGTCTAATAGCCCTTCCCATGAAGCGACAATCCTGTTATCCTGTCTGGAGTGCTTTGTAGACTTATCAATACAAGAGGCAATGTATCAGTCCACTTCAAAGATGTAGATGCACGCACTTTTGCCAATCTGGTTTTCAGAGTCCAGAAGCCACTGGGTGGTAACTGCAATGTAGTTTCTTCTCAACCTGTAGTGCTGCAAAAAACATCTTCAGGACCTCATTGTTAAAATGAGTACCTCGGTCTGACTAAAGAGAAGTTGGGAAACCGAACCCGGGAATCAATGTTTTTAATAACAACTTTGCTACAGTTAGACTGTTATTCCTTCTGGTCGGGTAGGCCACTACCCATCTTAATAAAATGCACAATAATTACTAGAATGTATCTTAGCCCATTTCAAACTGCCATTTCCAGAAGGTCTAACTGCATCCTGTTGAAAAGACCTCCTGATCTCCATATGTGACTCATTACAACAGATGTTTTTCTTCCTGCATTTTGTTGTTGACACACTACACATCTTTGACACAAGGTTTCTGTCATCAATCTGAATCTTGGATAGAACCAAATCTGCCTAAAAAGATGGATGTTGGCATCCCTACCTACATGCGACGGACTGTGATAATGTCTAGCTATTGGTGTCAACAGGCTATCGGGTAAAATAGGTCTACCATCAGTTGAAACCCACACATCATCTTCCTCTCATTTGATGCATCCAAATTTTATCCAGTCTTGTTGCTAAGCTTCAGGAACTTCTTCCTGTAATATTTTAGCTTCCTCCCAACATATTGCAATTTGTGACATCTGATGTATCATTTATTGGATCCCCATTAATGGTACTGGCATTTAAAGCACAGTACCTGGCAATCTCATCAGTGTAATGATTGCCAACCATTACATAGCCAGTGCCTTGCCTATAGGCTACACATTTCCTCACTGCAATTTGGTTGGGTAATTGTAGGGACTGTAGAAGGTTCCCCACACTTTCTCCATTACTTATTGGTGAACCTGAGGAAATTATGAACCCACACTCTGACCATAATTGCAGCAGGGGCTCCTCCGCTGTGGCGGAGGAGCATCACCCCACCTTCCAGCAGCAAAAAATAAAAGAAAACTAAATGATAATAAACTGTGGTTTATTACTATTTTATTTTGTGTCCCAGGGTCTTGGGGGCGGGGCCAGGTGGGATAACAGGCACTCATGGTGAGTGATATGCACTGTTATCAGTGTGCATGACTGTTTGGCAGGCCTATATGTCATGCTCACTTTGCATGTTCTCCACCCAGGCTGTGGGTGGGGAACATGCTAAATCCCCCAGTCCCTGGCTGAGCACCAAAAAATGGCACTCAGACCAATCACAACGCTGCGTTGCAGTGTTGTGATTGGCTATGGAGAGCCTGTGCGCTTCCTGCTTCCTGACAGAGCAGATGGACGATGAGTAGGGATGACGAGAGACGCTGCAATAAGGTACGTTTTTTAAACATTTTACAACCCACCGTGCCCTACCCCAGCCCCGATCTGTGCCAGCTGCCACTGCACAATTGCCCAAAGTCATGTATGATGTCAAATCTGTACTATAAGTGAAAATTGTCACTCTTGGCTGGTCCGAGACGCAACATGCTCTTGTCAAGGCTGCCAACTCCGCCACTTGTACTGAATGCACTTATTGCAACCATCAAGGTTCATCCACACTTGCAACTGTACAGACAGCATAGGCAGCTTGTGTGGTAATGCCTTCTTGCGCTGCTTTGGGGTCCCCAGCCATACCTGTCTACCCATTTCCCAAAGTCCAAGAAACATGACCTAATGCTAATCCGCTTAGGTATCTTTTTTATCAAAGCACCTAGCACCCTCCTAGAAGCAGCCGTGGACAACCACAGAGTGTCATCATTGTGGATATGCCAACAAAATGTTGCTTCATTTACTGTGTGTTTGCCCGATCTTGTTAACACATAGATAAAAACGTTTACTGACATTATTTAGAACTTTGCAAATTAGAACATGCCATCCAGCTGTAATCACCCTATTGGAAGAGGACTCAATAAGACAGCGAGTTTCTTGAACCTCGCTGCCAAGCAACTGGCAAAGAACAGCACTTAACTTGCTTAGCCCCCGATCCATGTTTCTGTTCAGCAGACTTCAACATTATAGTATTTATTTTTGCCAGCCAGGCACAGTTCTATCTTGTTTATGTTTTACACCATATTGTCATGGATAGGCTTTAAAGGTGTTTTTAATGAACAGAACAGACAAGAAACAACTAGGATTGTGTAAACTGCCATTGTAGAAATAGTTATTGGAACTTTATATTGGGGATGATTTTAATGGGTCATCTGTTTAGCATATCTTAAACCAAGAATCACGTCTTTGACCTGTATATCCTGTTTTTTAATTGACCTTGTTTGCACTTTAATGGAGTTGATTGTCTAAATAAAGTAATTACCAAATGTCATAGGCAGCTTTCAGATTTCCTTCATAATCTTGTTAACAGGAACCATCAACACACAGCACTTGATCTGATTCAGGTAGTGGCATATCTTGTATGTCAGGTCTTAGTTTTGTAGATAAATCAGTTACATCCAGACAATAATGTTCAATTTCCTCATTCACTGTCATTTCCAGGAAGAGGTAGCAGTGTTGCAGGATTTAAAGTATTGCGCCTCTAAGATTTTGTCTTAAGTTAGTATTTTGTCTTAAGTTAGTATTTTGTTTTATGTTAGTATTTTGTCTTAAGTTAGGATTTTGTCTTAAATTAGCATTTTGTCTTAAGACCAAAACTTAAGACAAAATCCTAACTTAAGACAAACTCCTAACTTAAGACAAAATCCTAACTTAAGACAAAATACTAACTTTACTGCTATTAAATGCCTTCTGTGAATACCAAAAGTAGTAAGTTTAGGATTTTGTCTCAGATTAGTTCTGTGAATCGGCCCCTACATCATAGGTGTGAAACTCAATTCCATTTGGGGTACAATATATGCAACAATTTGGTTTGCATTAGAGATCTCATCCAAGTAAATTCACAGGACTTGAATCTCACACCACAAAACAATGTTGATCCTCAAAATACCCTATTTTGACAAGTACTGCTTTTGAAACTGGGCTAATCTATTGCTTATTTGTAACCCCTACCACTTTGATTCTTTTTCCCGAGAGGGGTAGGTTAGGGATCTCTACTATTCTCATAGTAGTGCAGGTAGCACCAGTGTTGACGAGGAATGAGATAGGGTTCTCATTTAGCTCACCATCCACATATGGACCACTCTGGTCTACCTCTAAAGTTGCACCAAGCATGCAGTCTTCCTCCCCTTATAGCCCCGTTATTGTGACAGGTCCGAACCGGAATCATATGTTTGAACCATGGAGAACTGCTGAGTTACATCCAGATTCACAAAGGGATTTGTATTTACAATTCAGGTCTGATTTGTATTGTATCTCATAACATACATATTGTTTTTTGGCATTGGGGCTTGAGGTTCTTGTATTGTTTAAGCTTGGGGCACATGGGAATTTTGAATTCTTTGTCTTTTAGTTTGTTGAGTCTGAACCATATTATTTGTCTGGGACTGTGCATACCCTCCATTCGGAACTCAACCTTCAGCATTATTTACATTGAATCTTCATTTGCACCTCCAGTCCCCTAACCTGCCGCAGACATGACAAGGGTTTGTTTTCTTCAAAGTCGGTCCATCAACACCTCTTCTGGGATCAACTGATAAACCTGTACCTTGTAACTGGAAACCCTGCTGCTGAACTCCACTAACACCTTGCATCATCAGGATCTGTTGATATCCTCCCTGCTGAGTAATCACACTGTCAACAATCAGCTGCTTCTGACCTCTCCATACAACTTTCATTTGAACTACCATCAGCTTCTCCTTCCATTTCTCATGTTTCATCACCACAGTTCTTTGCATACTGCAGGATCTCATCAATGGGTTTACTCTGCCAACAAATTAAATGCTGCTGAATCATTGCAGTAATCTTAGGTCTCAATCCATGCACAAATCTATACACAAATAGTCCCATTTGCTTTTGTGCAGCATTCTTCATTCCACTCTACTGTTTAAAAGCCTGCAACATTCTTTTATAGTAAGCGTGAACTGTCTCTTTAATTTCTTGAGTTGGTCTGTTAATCTTGACCCAATCGATCTCTTTAGGAGAGATTTTTGATTTCAGAAAGGTAACCACCTGATTATACTTCTTCATTACCACTGGAGATGGATCATCGGATTTAGGATTTCTCGAAGGCTCTATCTTGGGCCAATCCACAGAAACTTTTTATTCCATCCACAAATCACCTGGAACCACAATTTCAAACTAGGTATCCAAATCTTTCCACAGCACTTTTGAAATTTTCACAAAACTCTTAATTTTTCTGTACCATTCCACTGGATTATCTCTCAGTTTCAGGTAATCATTTGTGAAAGATAAAATGTCAGCCCTACTCTAAAGTACATCTACATATCCTCCTCTGGGTACTTCTCTCATAGGAAGCAAGCGCACTTCCTCTTCTTCTCCATCCACCATGAATTGAGGCATCTGCATTCTATAGTCTTGGTTTCCTTTTTCTTTGACCATCTGCCTTTTCATTTGTTTAATTCATTCCATTTTTAAGGACTGTCATTATTTCCTTAACCCGTTGACCGAGGCTGGAATTCCGCTGCGGTGCTCGTGATTTATGCCTGGGCGTGGTCAGGACGGCCCCCAGCCGTCCTCCGCACACGCCCACCGTGACGTCGGACGGCCGGGGGCCGTCCGACGCACGGAAAGGGTTAAACTGTAATTTCATTACTGTCTGTCCCATGTCTGCAAAATCTTGGTCGCTGAAATGTAAATAGTATATTCTCTGTAAAG
Organism: Lissotriton helveticus; assembly: GCF_964261635.1. Taxonomy (NCBI): domain Eukaryota; kingdom Metazoa; phylum Chordata; class Amphibia; order Caudata; family Salamandridae; genus Lissotriton; species Lissotriton helveticus. The sequence continues at coordinate 32,300,566 of NC_136060.1, read as the reverse complement.
CGTTTGACTTTTGCACATCAATTTCATATTTCTTCGCCAATTTAGTTAATATTTCATGAGTCTGTTTGGCACATGTGGTAATGTCTTTGCATACAAATAGTAGCTCCTCATCTCGGTAATTATTCAGATGAGATAACCTAAGAGTCCCAATAATCATTTCTTCTAACTTCACCATTAATCTTGCTACATCCAAAACTTTCTCCTTTTCTGCAACCCGAATGTTTTTTCCATTAATGCCAGGTTTCTCTCTAGCGACTGGGGTATCTAAAGCTTTTAGCCAGTTATCGATTTCCTGTGGTGTGGGGTCGGATTTGTCTGTTGAAATATTTAAAGATACTTCTCCATTGTTTGTATTTCGGTTTACCTCACATGGTGAATGTAAGAGGGACATGTTATTACCAGCTCCTGAAGTGTCCCTCTTCAACATGAGATCTGCAAATATGATGCCAGCAGGAATGAAATTACAGATTAAGGAAATAATCCCATCAGTACTTCTGTCCTTGGGGAATTGTAATTCATTGCGGGTAATACACTTCAATTTGCTACGGGTAAAGGTAACATTCTCAGAGGGAACCTTTGTGACAAGTCAGCTGCTGTCTGATTTGAGGCAGAAGTTGCAGTGGAAACACCTAAAATGTCCCTTGTGAGTCGGAATCATAGAAGTCTGCGGTTCATTTTGTAGTATCCATTCTGCAGGTGTATTAACAGGTGCATTTATCCCAGTAGGAATAACCAATGTGTGTACAGTGTTTCCCTGATCCCCACACTTGTAAAGGGATATAACAGGACAATAGTAATAGGGACAGTTAAAGCATCTGGGGCATTCAAAGCAATCTGATTTAAAGTGACTACCATTCTCGTACCCCCTCCTATTGGAGAAAAAGGTGTATGTACATTTGAGTCTACAGGCACAGTAGGTACATATGGGATTCCATCTGAATTCATATTTATCAGTCCCCCAGATTGAGATTCACTGTATGGTGGAGGATGATTCATCATTAAATCATTTAAAAATTCATCATCTTGGTCACTTTCCCCATCGTCAACTGCAGTATCAGTTTTGTCCTTTTCTGCATTTTTTCTCTTTTTTTTCATCTGACTTTATTTTCCCCTTCTACTTCGATGACTGGATACATCCTTGTTCCCTCGGCTATGTCAGTTCTCCAAGCTTTCTTTTGTGCATCCCATTTGGCCTCTGCGTAAGTATTTATAGCTCTTTTATATTTTCCTTGGTATTTTGCCCTTTCTTTCTGATATGCCATGTGTTCCCATTCATTTAGTGCCACAATTTGAGTAGGTCTAGGAGTCAGCTTCATGTCATATAACTTTCTCCTCCTATTTAATGACCCTCACCTTGAATGTACCATATCGTGAAAAGGCTGGGGGGGCGGGGGGGGTTATCGTTTTCTGTGATCTTGTATCATTGCTCAAGCCATAGATGTGTGACATTCTTTATCTATTTCCATATGATGACTTGGCTTACCCTCAACTGATATAAGTATTCTTTCCCAAACAGGTTTTATCACATCTCCCTGCATTAGTCTTCGTACTACTTTAAAGAATTTCATTTTCTTTTAGGATTGTACAATATTCACAAATAACTGTCTGTAAAGCCAGAAAATATAATTTTCCCACAGTCTTCTGTTTTTTGATCACAACCAATACCAGCGAGACTCTTTGTGACATATTCAAACAATCCCAGTGCAGCTTTACACCTACTGATTAATGCCAGTGTGGCACACTGTGTTGTAGATCTCGCTCTTTGCTGCAGCTTACCCTCCTTTAAAATTTCCAAGCACGTTTCGTAAGCATTTCCTACAATTTCAATGCAAGCAACTTCAATAACTAAATCTGTCTGCTCCATTAATGAAAGGAAAGATTTCAAGCATACAAGGTAATTGGTATTAACATCTTCTAACCTATACTAACATTCTCTTTCAGCGAAAACCTCGAACAGTGAGGATTCCAGCTAGATTGATACATTTACTCCCTGTTCACACAGATCAGCCATACCAACCACTTGTCACAACCACGCAAAGAATAAGTCCCTATCCAAAAGATGCTGTTGACGATGTCTCATGACAAACACCACAACACAGCAGACATCTTCACTCAGTGTCTTCTACACTGAGACCTGACTTGTCTTCGTATATGCTAGGGATCTTAGGCCATGACAGACCCAATAACCACTTCAACTTTTCTGCATTAAGCACCACACTTACGCATCAAATTAAATCAACTCTGCATTTACAAACACCGCAATCTAAGCATAAGCGATTACATGTGCAACCCTATTGATGCTCACATTCCTCTGCTGCTACAAGTAATCTTCGAAAATGTGGTACAGGTACTCCATCAATTCTTCGGCCGAACCATGGAACATTTGGGCTTGGACTTGACTGGGACAGTTTTCTAGATAGGACACCCTAAATCCCTCATATCAGTGGACAAAACCATCTGATGTGCTACCAAGTTCTGTTGCGATTCAGAAAAGGGGGTGGTGATGGATAGAGCATCTGAGTTAAACAGAACACTCATACCCAGTCAAAAGATCAGGGCTTGATCCATCACCGTTTTTTAGCTCACTGCACCATCCCAGTTCAGAACCTGGCTACATGCAAATTAGTCTGTCCCTGGCCCAGTACATCATGGGAACAGGGCAGACCAAACTACCAAGCCAATTCTTTACTGGAAAGGAAACAAGCTTCCGGGGACCGGTTTCTGGCATTGCAACCGTCTTCGGCCCGGCTTGCTTGAATCCTGATGGTGCAGTGAGCAAGGGACTCATGTCTGAGCATACCCTGCCACTCCTATAGTGGCCAAAACGATTCAGAAAAGGGGGTGGTGATGGACAGAGCATCTGAGTTAAACAGAACACTCATACCCAGTCAAAAGATCAGGGCTTGATCCATCACCGTTTTTTAGCTCACTGCACCATCCCAGTTCAGAACCTGGTTACATGCAAATTAGTCTGTCCCTGGCCCAGTACATAATGCCAGAAACCGGTCCCCGGAAGCTTGTTTCCTTTCCAGTAAAGAATTGGCTTGGTAGTTTGGTCTGCTCTTTCCCATGATGCACTGGGCCAGGGACAGACTAATTTGCATGTAGCCAGGTTCTGAACTTGGATGGTGCAGTGAGCTAAAAAACGGTGATGGATCAAGCCCTGATCTTTTGACTGGGTAGGAGTGTTCTGCTTAATTCAGATACTCTGTCCATCACCACCCCCCTTTTTGAATCGTTTTGACCACCACAAGTGTGGAAGGGTATGCTCAGATGTGAGTCCCTTGCTCACTGCACCATCAGGATTCAAGCAAGCCGGGCCGAAGACGGCTGTAATGCCAGAAACTGGTCCCCGGAAGCTTGTTTCCTTTCCAGTAAAGAATTGGCTTGGTAGTTTGGTCTGCCCTGTTCCCATGATGCACTGGGCCAGGGACAGACTAATTTGCATGTAGCCAGGTTCTGAACTGGGATGGTGCAGTGAGCTAAAAAACGGTGATGGATCAAGCCCTGATCTTTTGACTGGGTAGGAGGGTTCTGCTTAATTCAGATACTCTGTCCATCACCACCCCCCTTTTTTAATCGTTTTGGCCACCACAAGTGTGGAAGGGTATGCTCAGATGTGAGTCCCTTGCTCACTGCACCATCAGGATTCAAGCAAGCCGGGCCGAAGACGGCTGTAATGCCAGAAACCGGTCCCCGGAAGCTTGTTTCCTTTCCAGTAAAGAATTGGTTTGGTAGTTTGGTCTGCCCTGTTCCCATGATGCACTGGGCCAGGGACAGACTAATTTGCATGTAGCCAGGTTCTGAACTGGGGTGGTGCAGTGAGCTAAAAAACGGTGATGGATCAAGCCCTGATCTTTTGACTGGGTAGGAGTGTTCTGCTTAATTCAGATACTCTGTCCATCACCACCCCCCTTTTTGAATCACCAAGTTCTGTTGCAGCATTTTCTCTCTATCTTTGCACTGGGTCCAAAGAAAACACAACATATTCTCCTCATCTATTTATTTGCTTCCCTTCACTTTGGTCCACTGAAGGATCCTGCTCATCTTATTGAGGGGTGAAGAACCCTAGGGTGTCAATATTGGCTGCCTAGCTAGGACCAGGTATTAGTAACCAACCTTTAAATTTGTAATCAGGTTCAAATAGATTACTTTTAATACCAGACTGTAAATATACAGAATGGTGACAGGAAGTCCAAATCTTCTAAAGAAATTTAAACAAGGCAAGATCACACAGACTACTGCTGTAATACAGAATAATTATAATAGAACCTGATGTTCTGCAAACAGTTTATGACTATCTTTACTATACATTTAGAAAATGTTATCTCTAACACAACTTTTATCTCTAACACAATCCCCGCGTAAAAAACAATTAGGAGCTCAAGAGACTCAGTCATTTAAAGATTTCAATTAAGGTGTATAAACGTAGTAAATGCCATCAATGCACCAAACAGTCAATAGGAAATTAGTTGATAAATTCAAATAAATCAATTACAGGTGTAGTGTAACAATATACATTAATACAGAAACTAAAGGTAAAGTTCTCAAAGTCCCTCGTCATAGGTAGATCAAGCAAGAGTCTCTAAATCAGCAAGTTCAAGAGAGAATATGGATAAAAGGGCATTATTTGTATATGGTTCGGCCAGGTGTCTAAAAGAAGTCCACAAGGCAGGAAATTCCTGACTTTTCAAGGGCAGAAAGAGTCCATAAGTTCTCAGCAGTCTCTAGCGAGTCAGCCAGCAAGCCAGCCAGCTTAAAATCAGTAAAGGGCAAAGCGAGACCAGAGAGCCAGACATTCAGTTGGAAAGAAGCAAAGGCGGAAGGCTCATGGCTAAAGGCAAAAGGCAAAAAGGACTCCATCTCCTCTTTGCATTTCAATAATATGGTTCATCAGTCCCGAAGTAACAACCACAGTGTTACACTATTACCATCAAACATCCAGGTGGTATTCTTCCGATTACGAAGTGCATCAGTGGAAACATGTAGGTATTCTCCCATGCCGGTAATGGGAAACGAATGTCCTTCTCAATCACATGGCTAAAACAAAAAATACTATTCATTTGTAGATCTTTCTTGTGTGCTCATCGCAAATGTCCATTTCTCATAGAAGTATCAATAATTTTAATACACAATGTATCCAGTCTCTTGATGTCTCATGAGAAAGAACAAAAGTGTTACATGAGCAGTAACTAGAATAATATACTACTCATAGACTCCATGAGAAAGTATAGGCCTGAAAACAAAGTCAAGTTAATTTCATAGTAAAGCAGTATACCAGGATTTAATATAAATTCATTAGAAAGAAGTAAACAATTTCTCTAATGCAATTGTCCATTCAGCTTAAATGTCATGGATTTTCAAGAAAGGCTTGTTAAATAGGAAATGCAGCCTGCTGCTATATTTGAAAAACACATACAGGCAACTTATATCTATACATTTATAAAGCAATATCGTTTTACGGAAATCTAAGATCACTCCTACATAAGGGACATTTTTGGAAAGTTTCCTCCTGTTATCTCAAAGCATGGTGGAATTGCACCAACTTTTCCAAATTCAATAGTATACTTCAGTGACTAGAGAAATAGTGTCAAGCATTCTCACATTTGAATTCATCAAATAAATCATTATAGCAATGTGTAACCTTAGTAATTTTTCATTACTATATTTCGCACATTTATTTTTGTTAAAGTATTATATTTCAAAAGCTTTGGTTTGATAAGTAAATGTATAGAATGTTTAGCATAATCAAAACCTTTACAAATATCAACTGTTAGACATTTTTAGTAACATATTACATTTTCTGATTCAATTCTAAAGTTTAAGCACTTTTTAGGTCGAGCCTAGATAGCGCTTATGCTGTCAGGTGATCTGTTGTATGTACTTTGTGGGGTCTGACTCCTCCCACACCGTGGATTGGCTTTTGGGTGTGTAATTAAATAAAAAATCGCATCCTTCAAATGGCTTATTATTGGTACATATCCAACCTTTTTCCTCAAGTTAACTTCCATTGAGTATTGACGCAGGAACAAGCAGTGACGTGTTTTGGTGGGTGCAGCTTTTGTCATGTTCCCTCATTTTTTTCTTCAAGTTAACTCCTATGGAGTACTATTAAAATGGGAACGAGCAGCGACGTGTGGGCTTTTCTTGCTTTCTCTTCGCCATGCAGTAGATAATAAATCAAAGTTCTTGTGAAACTAAAAACAGATTATAACGTTAATCTTCAAATAATGCAAAATGCGTTCTTCTCGTTCCGCAAAAACCCTGCCTCCTTGGCTCCTCCCGCTGTTGTTTGTTTTTTTGCAGCAGGGGCTCTGCCTTAATGACGCGCCCACCAAGGAGCTTATAGACGTGTTCTTTGTGTCCTGCTGAAGTCCCTCCTCCCTGGCTCCTCCCCTGTTTTGTTTTGCATCCGTGGGTGGGGGCTCTGCCTTGATGACGTGGCTATCAAGAAGCTGATAGACTATGCCTCAGTGACCCCTGGGGTTCTGTATGATGTGGGGCACCATTGATGGCTGCAGTATGGCTCGCTGTCCACCTTCTGCTAGGACATCGATGTAAGTTGCAACTCGCTTCTGGCCTGATCCCGAGTGCTGTCATGTTCATCCCTTCACTGTGCAAACCTGGCCTTGTTTTTAGGTAGCACCTGGTATCAGAGCCTCTCATTTCATAGCACTAAGTTGGCATTATTAACCAAATAAAAGGTTGCAAAGCTGATTTGGGCATGCAGGGATTGGAACCTGTGACCTGCAAGTCCCACCGGTCTCAGCAGCACATGTATGAACTCAGTAGGCTATCCAATGAAGCCCTCAGTCTTCAGTGCTTACTTCCTTCATCTAAAGTACTCATTTTGCGTGGTGCTCTTCGCAGATCCAGACCCTGAGCAGGGCCTCAGCACCGCCGGCGCACCCTGAGATAACAAGACAAGATTGCACTGCTCACATCCGCTTGCAAGGGGCGCCAGCGCAAGGCAGGCGCTGAACCTGGTATATCTGCTAGTGAGGGTGACTCCTCTCCCGAGACTGTCACATTCAAAAACATGTAACTATTTTTAATTCATCAAAGCCTCACAATTTGGAATAAAATAACAAACACTACCACTGCTTCAGCATAAAGTCAACAGTAGGTTCAGGGTCCAGCGTCTAGCGTCGGGGTCTACCTCCCCCTCGAGGAGCTCTGCGGCCACGCACAGGTGCACGTTTATGCTGCTAGGGATGAGACCTGCCAAATGCACTTTTACATTATAAGATGGTGTCCAACTCAGGCCGACTTCGAGCCAGATCATTAGAATATCCGAACAGTTTACATTTCCATAGATAAATCCACTTGCACTCAAAGCCCACCCTCCTGGACTCACGCTGGACACTTCGGTTGACAGTTCTCCAAAATAACACTTACAAAAACATCCTGGTTTATGATGCATGTATTTCATTTTCTTATAATCAGTGTGCAAGGTGCCTATTCAGATTATATGTCTACTGTCATTCTTATAGTGTGTTTAGATGTGTGAAGGATGCACAGTTCTTACACTGTATCACTACTTTCCCTAATCCTTTCACAAGGATCCCTGTCTCTGGTGTGGATTGCTGTCTCAGATGATCTGGTGTTCCAAAGTTTCGACTTTGGGCTTTGTCAGCGCTTTCAGTGGGGTAACATTGTCCATAGGCATTGGCATACACTCTGTAACTGGAAACATTACAGGGTGTATGCCATTTGTATACCAAGGCATGTGAGTTTCTGCTTAGTCTGAAAGTGTACTAGTTGAATGCTTTGGTTACCTCTCCCAGCAACTTCAAGTTAAACTATGTTAATTACAGCTGATACCAGACTCCACTGGCTCGGGTAATTTCTCCTCGGCAGTTTGGCCTGTCTAACTACAGCTTGCAGGAATAAAATATAAGTAGGTCGAAGCTTCATGGGTAATTGCAATAGAACAATAGTAGCTTCGATTGTTTCGGCCATGCATTATTTATGGTGCATTTACAATGTGTTCTGGTTTGTCAGATGCACCTTTACGAGTGTGTTTTGTTGACAGGTCTCTGATGGAAAGTCCAGATTTCTTGATCTTGATGAATGTAAGGGATAGACTAATTGTATTTCTTAAAATTAGACTTCATCGGAGAGGAGTTGCAATATTTAATTAATGGAGTAGCAGGGGCAACATTAACAAGGCTTTTCCTCGCATGAGGTCACTTACAGTACACGTAAATAATGTTTTAATTGAAAACTAACCCGAGCGTTAACAGACAATAAACAAATATTGCTAAACGGTAGCTGTAGGAAATTGGGTTACTGGTTGAGAGGGATGGAATCCTACTCACGTAGCATTTCCAATTCTTGGCAGGGGGAAACACACGCATGGCACAAAAAGCAGCCAGACTTACGTTAGAGGCAATGTGTAAAGAATGTATGCAAGACTTCACACAGTAATAGAGTGAAACACAAAACAAGAAAAATCCCACACCAATTTAGAAAAATAGAGTAATATTAAATAAATGATTTGACACCAACATATCAAAAATCCAATCAGTAGAATTGTAAATATGTAATTTAAAAGATTTAACTTAAAACTGTGCTTAAAAGCACAAAGTGGCAACTGTGTTCATCTGGTCACGCTGGACAAAGTATATGGGTGCGGCGTGTTGTGAGATCCAGAGAAGAGGATGTGTCATGCAGCGGTGGTATCGAAGAAGCTCTGGCTTTAAAGCGAGGTTCTGAATCAGAGATTCATTGTACAGTGGTGGTTCCGATGAGCCCATTGACGGGGCTTGTGATGCAAGGGTCTGTGTCAGGAATGCGATGCGCGGTGGTGGTTCCAATGCAGAGCTGTGAGGAGATGTGCCACACTGCGTTTGGATCTGCCCTAGAGACCACAGCTGGGCTGGCAGAGCACCTTCAGACCCACTTTCAAGGGATCCAAAACTGGGGTGTCACCACTTGGGCAAGACTCGCAGCAGACAGAGTCCAGATGCTGGGTTACAGGTGGTTGGAGCCTTTCAGTCCCTGATGCTCTGATCAGGAAGTCAGCCACCTATCCCTTAGAATCACTCTGGTGGTCCTAGGTTCAAGACACAGGTCCAGTCCTTTTCACTCAGGCTGCAGGACAATAGCAGAACAGGCAGAGTAGCAATTTGCTATGTCAGGAATTTCATTCCTTCCTTTTCTGCTGTGGTGTTACATGAGAGTTCCCCTGCCACACAAAAATTAGAAGGGCATTTTGTAATTCCTCTAGAAGCCCTTTCCCTATCCTGACTGGTAGAACATGAAATGCGTACGGTAACTTAGGTATAATGTTCATCCTAATTGCTGCTATGCTTCCCAACCACCATTAATATAAATCTTTTCACTTCTTAGTTCAATTTTATTTCTTTAAATCAGGTGGAGATATTTGCCATATTACATCAAGTGAAGGAAGAGGTCAACTATTTTTGATTACCCCTTAGTAATAATAAAGGATACCCTGTGTCCTGAGGTGCCGATTTCTGAGAAGAAGGAGGAGTTGGAAAGAGGAGAAGCAGGAATTCCTACTTCTTTAATTTTGTACTCGATCATATTCCACCAATGTTTTTATTAGCGGTGAAAGCTATTCCAGGGAGGCTACAGTGATAGCATCACATTATCAGCAAACATAGACATTTTATGTTCTGTGGCCCCAAATGTGGCACCTGTAATGGTTTCTTCTGAGCATATCCTCATGGTCAATGGCTTGATTGCTAAGAAAAAACAAGGCGGACCAGGGACATGATTGCCTGGTACCTCTGTGTAGCTCAATTTGATATGAGATTGCCCCATCAATTGCTACCCTGGCCTTGGATAGCTCATGATTGCAATAACAATGAATGCCTATTCCAAGCCAAATCTTTCTATTACCTGCACCATGAAATACCAGCTCACCCTGGTGAAAGCTTTGTCAGCACCAATGCCAGCATTGGTGCTTTTATTCATTTCAACTTTTTTTCTCCAACAAGGTGAGCTAGCCTTCAGATATTATCAAATGCCTGTTGCTGTGTCACAGATCCCATCTGATCTTTTTGGATGAGGGTGGAAAGAAGTGTTGACAGTCTATTTGCCAGATATTTTAAAGTCCACATTTAATAATTTGATTGACCTGTATGATGAATGTTCTGCAAGGTTTTGCCAGATTTGGGAATTACTGCAATATTTGCTTTCTCCAATGAGGGGATTTCTCTTTTCTCTTGTGAGATGAATCAGAACACTTCCTTTAGTATCTGGGTCAATTTAGTTAAAAAACGACACACTGAAATAATGATGCCCAGGTGGTTTGTTCAATTTGAGTTTTGTTTTATGACTTTGATGATTTTCCCCTCCTCTTGGGGCTTATATTTCTTCTGCTTGTTCCTTTGATATATTAGGGGATATTAATATGTGAAGGGACTTTTTAACCTGACTCGTCTCCTTATCATCTCCGCAGTAAAGGTGTCAGACCCCATTTGGAGGGCCACAGGGCAAGCAGGGCCTAGTGGGACACAGCTAAGCGAGTTGGTGTCCTTTTGCTTTGATGTCCAGAGGTCTGCCCTACTATGGCTCAGCAAACGGCGCCAAGTACAACCCTTTCAGCATTTGACTGTCGGTGGTAGCGATGGTGAGCAGGTCCAGACTTTACAGAGAGGTTAGTGTGGGGTTCAACATACTCAAGATTCAACAGACACCCAACAACATGAATGGCCAGTCCAGCGCTTATCTTTGTGAAAAGAAATGTATGGTAGTACACAGTAAAATGTAATACTACACACTACACAGAAATCTCAGGTACTCAGAGAATCGTTGCCCCTTTCCACCTTCCCTTAATCTAGAGGTATCCCAGTGTGGGCTTCTGCACAAGTGCAGGCCCAACCCATTGGTCCGGTAGGCATTAACAGAACTCTGTCATTCAATGTTCATCTCACCTACATTCAAGGCCCGTGGTAGGCCTCACATTGGTCTCCTGCTCCTCAGTCCTGACTTTCCTACAGGCAGCAGGCGTGTGGTGTGGCTGCACTCCTGCCTAGTGAAGACATGAGCCTCAGCAGTGACCAGAGGCTTTAGTGCGTACAGCTATCAACTGGCTACCCTCTTCCAGGCACTTGTTCGTAAGCAGCAGATGGGTTCACAGGTTGTTTGTGGGCCTCCTCATGGACTGGGTGAGTAGGTTGAGTCAGTGGCTTGGACCTCGCTAGTCGATAGGGCGATGAAGCCCACTTCTGGGCGCAGGTCTGGGGATGGCTGCTGATTTGCTTCAAGGTGCTAAAACAGTGGCGGTTCAGTTCCGATTGGGCATACTTGGGTACACTTTCAGTCAGCACCTCAGTGGCCACATCTGCGGCCACAAGGTCATTCACACACACTCTGGTCAGTGCCTTAAGGCAGGAGCTTCTTTTTGTGGTTTAGTCTTTAAGGGAACATGGCTGGCAAAGCCACGAAAAAAGTAGCTGCTCTTCAACAAAAAATGTTTACATTCACAAAGTGCCTCACTCCTCCCCTTTTGTTTTGAGTCAATGTTCTTTACAGGTGTCTGGCTATAGATATCTCTTCTAGGATATGGGACACAATGATTCCATTTGGAGGCGCAGCATCAAAATGTCAATGGAAACCTCCTCAGGCCTCCCCAGCAAACCATTCTCCATCCAGCCAGTCAAACATTCCTCGCTTGTTTCAATGTGGGTTTCCACGTTCCTCAAATTGCTTTTCTCTGTTGCAGACTAGCATCTGCTTCTCCGTGCCCCGTGCCTGCTCACCTCCATGGGAGGTTTTATCCCTTCTCTGGATGGCATTATACTTGGGTTCAGCCATTTTGCCTGTGTTGGGAACTTACTCCTCCTGGGAAAGGGGTCTCACTGTCCCTCTCGCTAAACACACAGCTTCGTGTTAGGAGAATGGCATATTTTTTTAGGCCGAGCCTAGAGCAGCGCATGCACTGCTTGCTCGGCTCGACTTTTAGTAAGGGTCTTTTGAAAGTGCTACCTTTGCCGACCACGAGCTTGCTGTTACGCGCACAAGCGCGTGCAACGTGCACAGCTGCCTGCCATCTGGCTTTCCACAGCGCGTGAATCCCCTCCCCTACCTCCTCCCACTCCCTCCTCATCAGCTTCAGCTCACGCTTGTTCTCCTTTAATCCCTATCTTTCCCTTTCTCAATCTCACCCTCTCCCTGCCTTTTACAACTGCGGCCGTACCACTGTGCCCGCCCCCACACCCGCCTCCCACTCCCTCCTCGCCAGCTTCAGCGTGCGCTTGTTTCAATAGGCCACAGGAAACAAAGTGAAAGCAATCTCCGTTGGACGCAGACTCTTTCAAAGAAAAAGTACATCAGAGAGTTTGTATGACGAGCCCCTTTCACTCTACGGTGTGCCTTTCTTTTAGCATTGTACAGTTGACATTTTGTGATACTGCAGCACCAACTGCGGCCGCACCATGTGCCCGCCCCCGCCCCCACTCCCCCTCCCACTCCCTCCTCATCAGCTTCAGCGCGTCCTTGTTCCAATAGGCCCCGGGAAAAAAAGTGAAAGCAATCTCCGTTGGACACAGGCTCTCACACTGACAAAGTACATCAGAGAGTTTGTATGACGAGCCCTTTTCACTCTACGCTGTACCTTTCTTTTAGCATTGTACAGCTGACTTTTTGTGATACTGCAGCACCACGCTTTTCTTTCTGTGTTCCCCTCATTGTATAGCAAGCAGTTCCACATAGGTCCCACGCGCTAAAGCGCTGCTCACCCTTACCACAGTGAGCTGATGCCCCTTGTGGTCTTAGGCAAAAATGGGTCAGGTCTTCCAAATGCAAAATCATGAAAGCAGCTTCGAGAAATCCTTTTCATCTCTCCTGGATCAGGACTCCTCAGCACTGCCCGCCCTGGCTGCTCTGACTCTTCCATTAACAGTGCTTCTCTTTAATTCATTAACCGAATGAGTAGCCCTTTATGCAGAGATCGTCCGTTGAGCACAACTCTGGCGGGCCTTTCTTAATCAACACTGCACCCTTGACATACAGCTGCTGTGCACTGCTTTGAGGCTGCCAGGGGTAGTCTCCTTCAAACACCTTTCATTTCTCATGATTCACCACACTCCACACCAGGCTAGAACAGAAGACAGGGTACCACACATGTCCATCTGAGGTGGGTTTATTTCCTAATCTAAGATGCATGTGTATGAAACTAGGATACGTTCAGTGAAAGATGAACCAAAGGTAGAGGCTCAGTTTGCAATGGAAAGAGGAATGTGCAAATACTCACCATCTCTAGCTGAGGAGAAATATGAATGCTTTATCAAAGGAAGTATTCAGTATCTGCTGCAAAATACTGGTGGCCGTGACACTTAGCGCACTCTGAGGTGACTTCTAATGGACTCTCCCAGAGCAGTCGAACATGGGTCATGTCCCATGACCCATGTAGAGACCACAGGAACCCACAGAATGTGACCTATCTATCCCCAAAGTCAACAAGCATTGGCCTAGCCAATAGGTCTCGCATTTGGGACCTTATAAGTGTTTAGCCATGCAACAGTTGGTGTTGTTGCACCAAGGATATTCTGCTTAATAACTAAATACTTATAGGGTCCAAAAAGCGAGACCTATTGGCTATGCCAATGATTGTTTTATAAACTGGTTGAGTTTCTTAACCTCTGAGGCTCGAATTCCCAATGCTGTATCCCTGCGGACTGGATTCAATGGCAGAATTTCAAACGATGGGAGAATTAAATGTTTCTATTTTTCTGAAAAATGTTATGACACAAACCAAACTTTATTAAAAGCTTAACAGACATTATTTAATAGACATAGACTTAGTCATTAAAACCTTAATAGACATTAATTTTCAAACCTGTGTTTGCTCAAGTCTCCGGATCTTGATATGGCTGCCTTACCTGCCTTTCTTCTGAAACACTTTTTGTAACCTTTTTCCCTTCATTTAGCTTGATTTAGTTCCATGTTAAGCATCCCCTCAAAAAAGGAAGACACCCCTGAAATGCTTAGGCAAGGACAAATAATACAATTATTTTAAAAAGAGCAATTTCACTTCCAGTAGCTGCTCGTACAGGTAAGAGCAGTGGGGTAGGTCGGGGCGGGGTGGGGTGGGGGTGTTGGGTTTTACGAGGAGTAGCTTTACGAGTGCGGAAACTATGCACATTAAAAGATATACCAGTTCTATCTTTTTATGTGCGGAGAGTCCGCATTCGTAAAGATACTACTCATAAATCCCTTTGTGAATACCAAACAATCTTAAACTCACAAAAAAGTGTATGTTTACCTTCGTGAATCAGGCCCTGTGTGAGTATACCTATAGGCTCAATTCATTCACTACACAATCGTGGGTTGGGTGCAGCCCTCAGGCCCACATGCTTGGTGGATATTTGTGACTAAGAGGTGAGGGCACATCATACTCCAGAGCCTGGTCTTGGCTGGTGCTAAGGAACCTTGTGTACTGTGCATGTTTTACACCCGGTAAGGGATGAGTAAGCCATACCCCTAAGCTTAGAGTAGAACACAAAAGCACATTCCCTCACATATCATTGTAACGATAGTTTATCAAATTAATATACTTGTCTGATTGAGGCGCAGGAGACAAAGGGGGGGGGGGAGATGTTTCAGTTGTCAAACCCAGGCAGACTCCCCCTGAAGTTGTCCTCCATGAATTTTGGGAAAACAATGCTCAACACTCTATTTTCAGGAAAAAGTCATGTATAAATCACTTGATAATGAAACACAAATGTAATTTCCAATCGAATCCCATTCTGGAGAACATGCTACCACCACAGACTGCTCCATGTTTTTGTAATTTTCTAATAGGTTTAGAAGTAAGACATAATTGTACATAGAAAAATCTTGTGAATCTGACCCTATGATTGGTGATATTGTATAACAATACTGAGTGAAGTCTTTAAGGGTGATTTGTCATACATATATGTATTTAGACATATTTGCTCACCTACAGGCCAAAAAGACACACATTTTTATATTTTAAAAGGTCTTTTCCAATAAAAACAATACCGTTCTAGTAATCTGGACTTTAATATTGCTTAAGTGTTTTACACTTTGTATAGTCATTGTAGAATCTATACAAGCACTGCAATCTGATGTGTATGTACACTCTCCCATTCTGATCCAATTCATTCATAGCAACTGTTTATACATGAAACTTAAGTAGCCCTCCTTCTTCAAAGAAAGTGAACAAAAGGTTAAGATCCACTGTCAAGCATTTTCTTGCTTGTTCATATTTTAAAAGGTATTTGCCAATGAAAGCAATACAGTCCTATTCATTTGGAATTCAATTTTGCTTAAGTGTTTTACACTTTGCATAGTCATTGAAGATTTTATACAAGCACTGCAGTCTGATGTGAACTCCCATTTTCCAATTCTGATCCAATTAGTAGCTACTGTTTATACATGAAACATAAGTAGTCCTACTTCTTCAAAGAAAGCAAACACAAAGCTAAGATCCACTGCCAAGTATTTACTTGCGTGTTAATATTTGTTTGAACTCCAAAGCAAAGGTATTTAAAAGTAAACATTGACGGAACGTGTCTTGGTGGATTAGAGGTTTCTAAGTCTACATTCATACCTAGCAGCAGAATTCATATTTTGAAAGCTTACACCCAAGGGTAGCTCGGAACTAGAAGACGGCACTGTTTCAAAGTTATATCACACTTTAACAGCTTTACATAAATGGTGATATTATCAGCTAGAAACACAGAGCTTCCACAATCGATAAACGGCTACACATTTAATAAGGGAAGGGCAGAAGAGTAAATTAAACGCTTGCAGATTTAAACCAAACCCTGTCTAAAGTAAGACCATCATTTTGCTGCTTTTCTACTAGGTGGTGTTTGGGGACTCACAGGCCTCTTGCCAGTGTGAGAGATCCTAAGTTCGCTGTCAGCAGTAACACTTCTTGTTGAAAAATCAAAGACAATTGCCTAATAGTCCATTTGTTTTTTAAAAAAATATCTTTTTTATTAATTTTGGTACCATAAACAAAAATTCGGCATATCACATGAAGGGAAACAAAAGTATCAGTTCATATGGCAATTAATCTGGGACTCTAGGCAGTTACTATAATACAACACATGGGTGGGAATGTGCATCAATGGGACAATGATACGTCTTCGATGGGGGCTGTCAGTGCAACACATATATCTCCCCTGTAGGCATTCCGTTTAGCCCACACTAGAGACCATTTTTTAGGGCAGCCTCTTGCTACATAAACAGTTTTCTCCCTGAACATGTACCAATCAAGATTTTGTTTCCATGTGGCAAGCGTCGGGGATGATGCTCCCCCCCCCCCCCCCCCCCCATTGCTGGGCTATATCTCTCTTGGCAACAATAGTTCCCAGGGTGGCCCAAAGTTTCTCTGCCCCTGTCAAGTCAGTTGGTCCCCAAACATTAAGCAAACACTTCTTGGCCTCTGGGTGGATTTCTTTGTGTAGGACGTCCCTCATGACTCCGTGTATCCCTCTGCAATACCTCTGAATCTGTTCACACTTTCAAAGAATAGCATTAAAGGTGCCCACCTGGTCGCACTGTCATCTACAAGAGGACCAGCTGGGGCCCTGTGACATAGGTTCTGTGCAGAATTTTGAATTGAATGAGGCGCAGATGCGCGGAGATTGCCACCTCATGGGGGGAGGCCACCTCTTCTCGCCACTCTTCCTCATCAAGCACTAAACCGTCCCTCTCCCAAGGCTCATGCAGCTTAACAAAGGAATCCAACGCGTTATTGATTACCTGTTTGTAACTTAATGATATGACCTTCTGAGGAAGCAACCCATCCAATAACCTGTCTTCTAGTGGGGAGGACTCTGGGAGGGAGGAACCCTTCTTTAAGGTTGTGACCAGTGCGTGGTGGACCTGCAGGTAGCGGAAAAACTCTGTGTTTGTGAGCTCGAACTGCTGTTATAGCTTACCAAAACTAATCATGTCACCCTTCACCCAGAGGTCACCTATCCGAGAGATACCAATGAGGTCCCCCTTGTCAAAACCCTTAGAGGAATGTAAGCTACGAATCCCATAAGGGGGTCACCAGCTTCAGTCTACGGTCCCAACCCCAGACTTCTGCTTACCATATGCCAAACCTGAACAGAGTGCCTGGAGGGCCCAGTTAAGGGGAGTTTCTTGGAATATGCATACAGGGCTCTGTTATCTTTCCTGTCTGGCAGCAGCCACCTGTCCATGGCAAAGCCCGGGTCACCCGGTGTACGGTGTGTACCTTGATTAATGGCGGCAAGGTGGGCTGCCCAATAATATTTCTGAATGTCAGGGAGACTTTTCCCCCCATCGTACCAGTTGAGAACTAATTTGTTGAGTGCTATTCTAGATCTCCCATCCCATAACAACTCCCTCTGTAAGCCTTCAATTTCTTTAAAATACCTTGCAGGGACTGGGGCGGGATAGTTTTGCAGGGCATAGAGGAAGCGGGGCAGAGACATCATCTTAAAAAGGGCAGCTCGGCCGAGCAGCGAGAGAGAGAGCGCCCTCCAGGTGGCAACATCGCGCCGAAGGCGTTGCAGAGGTGGGAGCAGATTCTTCTTGTAGCGGAGCTTGGGGTCGGTAGTGACAAAGTTCCCTAGGTAGTGAAACCCATCTTTCACCACTTGTATTGGACAATCTCTGGGGAGAGCCGGAGCAATCGCCACCCAGCGTGTAGAGGAGAGATTTATTCCAATTGATAGAGTAGCCAGAAAATCTGCCGAAGGATGTGAAGATGTCTAAGACACATCTGAGAGACATCTTAGGGGAGGCCAAATAAAGGAGAATATCATCCGCGTAAAGCGAAATGCGATTCTCCCACTCCGCCGACCACCACAGACCGCGTATGACCAGGTTACGCCGGATCCAGGCTGCGAGAGGCTCCAATGAAAGGGCGAAGAGCAAGGGCAACAGCGGACACCCCTGTCTAGTACCCTGACTTAGACCAAAGGAGTCAGACCATTTGTTTTTTACTATTACCTGAGCCAGAGGCCCCGAATAGAGGAGTCTGACCCATGATGATATTCCATTTGTAATGTTTTGAGTTCACAATTGGTGGCTCAACGGTAGAATAAAAACTCATCCTTGGGTGTTTATACAATAATGAAACGCAGGATTTCCAAGTCAGATCTTAACAGAGCAGGTATATGTGAATTGAAAATCTGCAAAAATAATAATGTCTCTTTGGGTTTCCTATTGCAAAAATGTTTGTTGCACAGAAAATAAATGAAGATAACCCCCCTTTTTGAGATTTTCAAAAATAAGCTGAAACAGTTTATGATAGTAAAGCATCTCCTACAGTGAGTGCCTACTTAACAATGTTGGTTCTCCAGTCCAACTCTTATCTTCTAAATGTACATATTCTCTATAGCCATCATTTATTTTTAAATTTTATGGCTGGCCTATGTGAAGAGGATGCACTATATGGTCTCATCATTTCTTGAAAACACTTTACTAAACATACTTCTAACCAATAATGTTATTCCCTTTTGTAACACTTGTTGATGTTAGCGTGAAATATAATTTTTGCTCTTATAAAGTGCTCCATCACCTCTTCAGATGGTATCCGCTTTATTAATCTGTACATAAATTAATAAATAAATAGAGAATGATTTGAATGAACGAAAGAGGATACTATTGTTAAGTAAGGAATCTTGATGAAAATATCATGGCACAATAGTTCTTATGTTTTGTTCAACCTTGCTTGTTTTGACTGAGTTTCTTACAAAATTACTTTCATGATATAACACGACATAATAGAGATCTAATGCTCCAAAATAATTTATAAACAAATTGTGCATAGCAAATGTAATCTTTACTTACAATACATGGTTTATTTAATTCAAAACCATATACATTGCAAAAACCATTACTGGCATTTGTGTGGAACTATGCTAATCCCATGTTTAAAAAGTCTGCCAACTATTTAAGATGAAGAGTTTTAGGGTCAGATGTATCAAGCATTTCACTGTTCACAAACGGCTGATTCGCAGAATCCGCCCATTTACAAATGTGAAAAAGCTTTTTGGTATGTATCATCTCAAAAGGCATTCGCAAAATAGGGAATCGAAAAAACTGCAAATCCCTATTTTGCAAATGCACTTAAGGAATCACAATTTGCGATTCCTTAAATGAAATGCAGGAAGCAAAAAAAATTGCGACGTCGCTTTAAGGAATCACAAATTACCACCAAGTTAATGTTGGTAGTAATTTGCGAATTCAAACAAAAAATCACTTTTTTTGTATTTTTGTAGTTGCCATGTGGCATACATACATGCCTTTAGAGCATGTATGTGCGCCACATGTGCACACATGCATATTTCAGGGGTGCAACAGGGTGTTCATTTGGCACCCTTAAAATTGCATGCTCAATTTGCGAGTACCTATTGGGTACTAGCAAATTGCGCATGCAATTCCCATTCATTCCTATGGGTCTTTAGGCCCATTGGAATGAATGGGAAGCCGTTCCTTATTTGCGACTCGCAATAAGGAATGGGTAGGAATTGCAATTTATTTTGCGAAACCTACAATCATTGCATTTTGTGAGTCCATAATAGCGAATCGGTAAAATTCGCTATAATAGACTCGCAAAATGCAATGTTGATACATCTGGCCCTTAGAATGTCAATGGTGTTGTACAGTACTCCAAATAAAGTAACTGCTCTCCACCTAAAAGTTTGAGAACAGCCCAGAGTTCTCTACTTCCTGTTTTTTGCTTAATTTATGCTGCACTCTAAGCCTGAAATGGTATTGTGCTGACGTGTACTGGGTGCTCTGTTGTGTCTGGGCAAAGCTATGTCTCTCTGACGAGCTCTTATGAGAGCGAAACACATTTGTTCTTTTATTTATTTATTTATTTATTTTTATTATTTTTATTATTGCAAGAGTATAGACGTAGTACAATTTACAAAATATAAAATGTACATACATATGTAAAACAGAAAGAAAAAAAGAATACATTTAAACTTTCAAACTTTCATCGATAACCAGAGGAACATCTAGAACATATCATTACGAACAGAAAGAAAAAAGGTAAGACATACTTAGCTTGACCTCGTGATATACAATATAGTGAGAGAAGCAATAAAGATCGAGTATCGTAAATCAAAAATAAAAAAAGGTTCGCCAAATGTTTTCTTTCTTTATCAATGCCCTAGGGCCTCCGAGTCTGGCTAGAGAGATTTCCATCACATTAATTTCGTTTATTAAAGTCCACCAATCCATTACAGTCGGACTTTCTTTAGATATCCATGATCTTGCTAACACTAGCCTGGCGCAAGCAAATACAATAGATATATATATATATTTTTTTTTTTAAAACCTTTATTTAGACAAAAACAGGAGATACATGCGCAAGCCCACAACCAGAACGGCCGGCCGCAAAGATAGAAAAGCAGGATAACAGTGTAACCACATACAATCAGAATATTGCGAAGTCCGACAGAAGTGACTACGGGATGCGTAACACAAAAGAAGAGGTTTTCGTTTTAAAGTAGATGAAACGAGGGGGCTGCAACAGGACTGAATACACACCTTACAAAAAGGGGATACAAAAGAAACGCAACAAGAGGGGCGTACCCCATGTACAGTCGAAAGTAGGCCATAAAGACAGCAACTATATGTACAAAGCAACCGCAACAATAAGATCGGATATTAAGCAGCGTTACATACTAACAACAGTTCCACTCACAGTCCCAGGAAGCCCACCCCCAAGAACGAAAACAATGAGTCATTGAAATACAGGAAAATAAAAAGGTACGAAACCCAGAAGCAGCCAACCCTACGAAGAGGAAAGAACCCTCCCAAAGACGGAAAAGAGCGATAGTGACCATATAACAAAACAAACTAAAAAAACAAACCCCCCCCACACCCACCACCCAGCACTCCTGTAATGACTATGGCCAACCCACTAACAGCGTGCCTGTCGCCCCGGAACTGCCCCACAGAAGGGAATTATAAAGATATAAAGAGGGGAGGAGGAGAGAGACAAACCCGCACCCGGCAGGTAATAGTTGGGCCACCCATCCCCAGACCCCGCCACCGACACAAAATAAACATAGAGTATCCCCGGCTCACCACTAGCCTCCCTGCGTAACAAGCAACAATAGGTCTGACGGGAAAGGAGACATCCCCGTCCCCCCCCCCGCCACCCGGTACAGCGACAAAGTCCGACCTCAAAGCCCCGTTCACCCCTAGCCACCCAGGCAGTATACGCTACCACAGTCATAGACAGGGGGAACTCAGCCCTGACCCCTGCGATCAGGAATATCGACGTAGTCCAGCAGCACAGTAGCCGTCTCGAACGGGACAAACCAGCAATATGACCCCAGCATAGCACAGCGCCTTCCATCAAAGTCCGTCCAATCCAACGACCTGCGTGCGACAGCGACATAAAGGTGGTCATCGCACTGTAGCAGTCCACCCGGCCAGAGCAGGAGCAGCAGTTGCAAAGCCACAATAATCCACAAAGGAGTGTCCAAACATGGCGTCTGAGGACGAGATCCCAAATAGTGAACCAACACGCAGACATCAGACCGCCGCATCTTCGTCGAAAACAGCGTTGCGGGAACATCAGGAGCACAGACCTCCAGCACCCCCGGGCACTCCCGGGCGGGCAGTCCACAAAACTCGGACACAGGATATGGCTCATCGTTCCGCAGTCTTGAATGTGCTCGGTCAAGCAAGGGCACAGCAGAGAGAACAGCATCCAGACGGAGCCCTAGGTCATAGGCGTCGCCACTTAGAGCAGATCGAAGAAGATCCAGGGCTCCCAGAATATCCGCAATCCGCACCGGTGCCCTAGGAGGGGAGGATGTGGCAGATCCCCGCACATTTGGCTCAGAAAGTCGTTGCAGCCCACAATACTGGTCCTCCACAGTACCTTCAGATAGCCGAGCACCATGCCGGTGAACTTGAGAGCACCCCCTGGCCGGGGGCACTAAGGGAGCGCAGACCCTGCTGCACAATGCAGGGATAAACGTAGCGACTGCCGCTGCCATGTCAATGGTTGTGACCAGGATCGTGAAAATAAGGTCCAGTTGCTCGGACTTTAAGATGGCGCCCACCCCATCACGGAGCGAGCTAAGAAGAGAACAAAGGCACAGACAAGTCCGGACGGTGAAACAATGTTGCGCTCACAGCCGGTATGCCGTCTACTTAAAGATGAGGAGAGCGGGCAGAACGTAAACAACCCAGTCAGCCACTGCGAGCCGCCGGCCGGCCCGACCACGTCCACTGCGGCCGCTGTGTTCCGGGGTGAAGGCAGCCAGAGCCGAAGAACAAAGACCCCTCAGCGCCGGGCAGCGTCCGGGAGAAGGCGAGAGCGTCCCAACGCTTCAGCGGCAGGGAGCGCGTAATAGGACACACCAATGGAGTCGGGGTTTCCTCCCGGACCCGAAAATCGAACTCAGGAGCAGGATGAATGCCAGGATAGGTCCCGGGACGGGAGGAAAGCGGAAGGGTCGGCGGAGCCGAAGGATTAGCAAATACAATAGATATTAAATCTGTGTGTTGACTGAGAGTATCTTGAATGTCCAGTAGAACCAAATGTGCTGTGAAAGTTGGAGTATTAATATGTTTGTCCCTTAGAACATCCATTATCCCGTTCCAGTAAGTAGTCAACCTCAGGCATGAGTATAGCATGTGCTCTATGCCTGCAGCTTGTAAATCGCATTTCGGGCATTTTGTTTTATCAGAAAGTTGTGCACCCGATGACCAGCTAGATATACGTTGTGGAGTGTAGTATAGCTGCGTGATAGTTTTGTACAGTTGTAACCTCAAATTAGAAGACTGGACGATAGAGTTTATGTGACATAATGAAGTGGATATCTGGGTGGGGTTGATGTTCATATTCAGCCTTAATGACCATTTAGCCGCTAGTTTCACAGTATCGTCCGTTTTACCAGATGTCAAATAACGATACCCTATACTTATAAGAGATTTAGTTTTTTCTGAATATAGGCATCTTAATATATCCGATGTGACCACTTCTACAATCTTCATTTTACAATGTAAGAAATCTCGTATTTGCATATACTTAAAGTACATATCGTTGTTTAACTTATATATGCACTTGAGTGTATCAAAGTCCATAAACCCATTCGGACCATACAAATCGCCCAAGGTATTAATGCCAAACCTAGCCCAAAGTTGTCCTGCCCTATCTGAAAAGATACTAGGTAAACCTGGGTTGCACCAAAGTCTAAGATCCGCATTGAAAAACAAGATATTATCAGTTTGCATGACTTCATCCCAAATATTTTTAATGTGTCTAGCTGTCTTGAACTTTACACGTTTGTAGTAGTTAGGATCATGTATGCGAAACAAAAATTGACTACTGTCAGGTCCCAGCATATAGTAGTGATAATAAAGCGAACTTTCCTTTTTTAAAACACTGCGTATTCGGCGAAAAAAAGTGGCAAGAAAATATAACCTGAAGTTTGGAAACGATAGCCCCCCCTTATCGATTGGTAGTGACAGGAATTTTATTGCCCTGCGTGCTTTTTTATAGCCCCATACAAAGCTACTACATATGCCATCCACCTTTTTAAAAAAAAGTTTACTAGGTTGTAGGGGTATAGACCTAAATAGGTAAAGCAGTTTGGGCAAAATCTTCATTTTTACAAGATTAATACGCCCTACTAAGCTTATCGGTAGCTTGTGCCATTTTTTCAAAGTTAGGGCAGTTTCCTTTAGAAAGTGTTCATAGTTCATTTTAAGTGTCCTATCTGTACTTGCTGATATTTTAATACCTAGATAGGTCGCACTTTGACAGATACCAGATATCGCTTGAGTCGGTTTGTAATTTGAAATAACCTGCGTCTTATTTACATTTAGTTTGTATCCTGAAATATTACCAAACAGTGTAGCTTCATTTATTATTTCTGGGAGAGCTTTAGTTAAATCGGAGGTAAACACCGCAATGTCATCAGCAAATGCCGTTATTTTTAAACTGACACCACAGTGCTGTACGGGAATAATATTAGCTTGGGCTGAAAGTGCATTTAAAAATGGTTCTAATGATAGGGCAAAAAGCAGAGGGGACAAAGGGCAGCCTTGTCTTGTTCCCCTATGTATTGTAAAGTTAGCTGACTCCCTTCCCCCATAACTAATCTTAGCCTGCGGGTTATCATATAGTGAGCGTACCCAGTCTATATAGTGCCCTTGAATTCCAGTCTTCTTTAAGACCTCCCACAAATAGACCCACCCCACTCGGTCAAACGCTTTCTCAGCGTCAAGCATGACCATGCCAAGTGGGGTGTGAGTAGTCGAGGCCACATCGAACGCTGTTATTGCAGTGTTCACATGCGCAGTGGTGTCTCTACCCATCACAAATCCGTGCTGTTGTATGTTGACCAAATCAGGCATGATAGGGGCTAGCCGATTAGCCAAAATTTTAGCAAAAATGTTGGCGTCCGAATTTAGCAAAGAGATCGGTCGATAAGACCCACAATCCTCTGGTGTTTTATTCTTCTTGAGAAAAAAGACTATTTTTGCTATTTTCCAAGATGCAGGAGCTTGCCCGGAAATAGCTATAGAATCAATAATGGTTTCTAAAAGGGGTAGTAGTTCCTGAGCACAAGCTTTGTACAGTTCAATAGGCAAACAGTTTTCTCCTGCAGCTTTCCCACCGGGCAGTGCTAAGGTTGCTGTGTTTATTTCCGCCAACGTGATTTTCGAGCTAAGTAATTGCATTGCTGCTATATCAGAGTCTCTTTGAATCTGCATGTATTCGTTTAAATATAGTAGTATTGCGTCCAGAGTAGGAGTATTTTCAGGGGTGTACAAATTACGATAGTAATCTACGAACTGGTCCAAAATTTGTTCTGGCTGGTCATATATACGTAAGTCTGGCCCTTTAATAGATTTAATTTTAGTACTTGCTTTTTTATCGGCTACCTTATATGCCAGTACTTTTCCAATTCTATCGCTCCCTTCATACTGAGCCAATTTGTATTTGTGGATTTTAGTGCTATATCTCTCTCTTAAGGTCTTTTTCATGGATATTTGTAGCTTCAGCAACTCTAGCCTTAACTCCCCTATATTAGATCTAGCCTGTGTAGTAGCTTCGGCTAGTTGGTGCTCTATTTGTAGTATTTTAGATATAGTAGCTATAATAGTTGTTCGATTTTCGGCATTTTTCCTATATATGTATTGTACAAAACCCCTGAAACTGCATTTGCAGGTGTCCCAAACAACATTAATCGAGGCTGAATTTAAGTTTAGCTCGATGAATTCTTTTATGTACTCCCTTAGTGATGAAAGAAAGCATGAGTCTAGAAATAGATATCTTGGGAATGAAAAATGACGTACATCCTGCTGTTGGTTATTAATATCGAATTCAAACAGTATCGGGTTATGATCCGATGAAATCATTGGACATAATTCAATCTTACTATTACCTGCTAACTGATCGGAAGCCCAAACCATATCGATTCTGGAGCACGATCTATGAGGTGCAGAATAAAATGTATATCCCGCTATTTTAGGGTTTTTAGAGCGCCATACATCCTTTAAGCTATGCAATCTTCCAAGTTCTAAAATTGAAGATCTAACCTTGCGCATCCTATTAGGGGATCCCTGTCCTGTCGAGTCTGTTTTATATTCCATAACACAGTTAAAATCCCCCATCACCAACAGCTCCCCCTCCCACTCTAGTAACTCTATACTTAGCTCCTCATATATTTTCGGATTGTCGATATTAGGTCCATAGACCAAACACATAGTGATTACTTTGAGATTGCATTGTATTTGAGCAATTGCCCATCTCCCCCGTGCATCAGCCGCAGTTTTAATAATTTCCACCCCCAACTGTTTCTGTTTCAGAATAGCCACCCCCCGAATAGGAGCTCCCAAAGTGGTACATACTACCAACTCGTACCCAAATTGTGACAGCAATTTTCTGTCTTGGTATCTTATATGTGTTTCTGTCATAAGGGCAAAATGTGGCTTATACATGGCAACTTCCTCTTGTACTAATTTCCTTTTCTGATTATTATTGAGGCCAGCAACATTCCATACTAATAGTTTAATTTTCAACATGTCTGTTTATAAAACCAGGCATCCGGGGACGGTTAGAGAGCCATCGAAACTCCCCTCTCCTTGTCTCTGGTTGAGTGGCCACTCTACCACCCGGAGGGCTCTTGGTGCCTCGATGGCGGGCTCGCTGGGGCCGTGGCCGCGGCTGGGCCGGGACCACGTGTCTGTGACGTGATGGGCCCAAGATGGCGTCGGGCCTGGAATGAGGGTCCGGGGTGGGCACCGGACCGGTAATGCTGTGCCGTGTCAGTGGTTGTGGGCCGCCGGGTGGCGGATCTGGTGGTTTGTAGGTCGTGCAGAGGTGTGCCCGAGGCCGACCCGGACTGGATGGAGGGCCGATGTCATCCGGGGCACGCCATGCGGGAGGGGTAGGACCACGCCACGAGGCCGGGTCCAACACACGTCCCCTCCAGCTGAAGGCAGGGGAGAGTCACCCATCTTCTTGGGGATTCTCCTCGCCAAGGCAGAAGAATCTGGAGAGGCCGTCAGCGTTGGCGTGGTCGTTGCCAGGGCGATGCTCCACGGTGAAGTTCATCCCTTGGAGGGAGATGGACCAACGTAGCAACTTCGGGTTCTCGCCCCGCATCTGCATCAACCACCGCAGGGGCTGGTGGTCGGTCTGTACTCGGAAGTGGGTGCCGAAGAGGTAGGGCCGGAGCTTCTTTAGGGCCCATACGACGGCGAATGCTTCCCTCTCGATGGTGCTCCATCGTTGTTCTCGGGCCAGCAGGCGCCGGCTGATGAAGGCCACAGGAAGGTCAACTCCGTCAGAGTTTATTTGGGAGAGTACGGCCCCAATGCCGTGTTCCGAGGCGTCAGTTTGGACGATGAACTCTCGGCTGTAGTCGGGGGCCTGGAGCACCGGGGCGGTGCACATGGCAGTCTTTAGTGTCTCAAAGGCTACTTGGCACTCGGGGGTCCAGTGCACCTTCGGGGGTAGTCTCTTGGAGGTTAGTTCTGTGAGGGGCCCCACAATGCTCCCATAGTCCTTTATGAACCGCCGATAGTATCCAGTGAGCCCCAGGAAGGCTCGGACGGCGGTCTGGGTGACGGGGGGCTCCCAGGCCTGGATGGCGTCGATCTTGGGTTGAAGGGGAGCCACTTGGCCGCTCCCCACTTGGTGTCCCAGATAGGTCATGGACCCTTGACCGATCTGGCACTTGCTGGCTTTTATTGTTAGTCCGGCCTGTTGGAGGGCCGTCAGGACCTTCCAGAGGTGGGTCAGGTGCTCGTCCCAACAGAGGCTGTACACCGCAATATCGTCCAGATAGGCGGCACTGAACTCTTCCAGCCCTGCCAGCACCCGATTCACTAGTATCTGGAAGGTGGCCGGAGCATTCTTCATGCCGAAGGGCATCACGTTGAAGTGGAAGTGGCCATCGGGGGTCGAGAAAGCGGATCGTTCTTGTGCGCCAGGGGTGAGGCCGATTTGCCAGTATCCGGCCTTGAGGTCGAAGGTGCTGAGGTACCTGGCGGCTCCCAGGCGATCGATCAGTTCATCCGCTCGGGGAATGGGATGGGCGTCGGTCCTGGTGACGGCATTCAGTCCCCGGTAGTCGACACAGAACCGCAGCTCCGGGGGCACCCCGGGGGCGGCGGCCTTAGGGACCAGGACGACGGGACTGGCCCATGGACTGTCTGAGGGTTCGACTACCCCTAGGGCTAGCATCTTGGAAACTTCGGCTTGGATGCAGGCCCGGACTCGGTCGGGGACTCGGTAGGCTCGGTGCCGCACGGGCGTACTGTCCCCGGTGTCGACGTCGTGAACACACCACTGGGTGACTCCGGGGGTGAGGGAAAATAAGTTCGCAAATTGACCCAGCAGTTTCTGGCAGTCCTGGCGCTGTTTGGGTGTCAGCGCGGGAGAGAGGGAGACCCCCTCGACGGAGCCATCTTTCTCGGAGGTGCTCAGGAGGTCGGGTAGAGGCTCGGAGTCGTCCTCTGCTCCGTCATCGGTAGCCAACAACAGGCTCAGTTCAGTGCAGACAAAGTGGGGCTTGAGCCGGTTGGCGTGTAGGACCCGGAGGGGGTTCCGGGGGGACTTCATGTCCACTAGGTAGGTGACGGGGCTCTTGCGCCCCACCACTTTGAAGGGCTCCGTCCATTTGTCCTGGAGGGCGCCGGGGTCGACCGGGGACATGACCCGGACCTGCTGGCCCGGCTCGAATTCAATGGACGAGGCATTTTCATCATACCAGCGCTTCATCTCCTCTTGACTGGCCTTCAGGTTGGTTTCGGCCAGTTACCGGAACTTCCGAGTCTGGTTGCGGAGAGTCAAGAGGTATCGGAAAACATCGGGCGGAGTATCGGAGGCGGCCAGCTCCCAGCCTTCCTTGACCAGGCTGAGGGGGCCTCGCACAGGGTGTCCATATAATAGTTCAAAGGGGCTGAACCCCAGGGACTTCTGGGGTACCTCCCGGTAGGCGAACAGGAGGCATGGCAGCAGAACGTCCCATTTGCGCCGGAGGGGCTCTTCTAGTCCCTTGATCATTCCTTTCAGGGTCCTATTAAATCGCTCCACTAGTCCATTCCCTTGAGGGTGATACGGGGTGGTAAACTTATACGCGACCCCGCACTGTTGCCACAGGGACCGCATATATTTCGATATAAAGTTTGTGCCCCGATCACTTACGACCTCTCGGGGGAAGCCGACTCTGGAGAAGATCCCCATTAGCGCCTGACCCACTACGGGGGCTGTGATAGTCCGGAGGGGGATAGCTTCTGGGTAGCGGGTGGCATGGTCCACCAGGACGAGGATGAAGCGGTGCCCCTGAGAGGTTGGAGGATCCAGGGGCCCCACGATGTCGATCCCTACTCGCTCGAAGGGAGTGGTCACCACGGGAAACGGTTGGAGTGGGGCCTTGATTTTCCCCCCACTCTTTCCGCTGGCTTGGCAGGTCGGACAGGTTCGGCAGTGGTTGTACACATCGCATCGCATCTTCGGCCAATAAAAGTGGGTCACCAGGCGGCTGTAGGTTTTGTCCTGCCCCAGGTGCCCGGCGAGGGGCACATCATGTGCCAGGTTTAAGAGAAAGTCTCTGAAGTGGAGGGGGACGACTAGCACTCGGCCGGCCCCCAGCTCGGCGATCTTTTGTTCACTGTACAGGAGGTCCTGGTCCCAATAAATCCAGTGGGACCCCGAGGAGTCTCCTGTGGCTTGCGTGGCGGCTTGTTGTCGGAGTCCCTCAAGGGAAGGACATGTCTTTTGTTCCCGACGGAACTGCTCGCGGGTGGGGCCCCCTTCTTGGCGCCACTGGGCTAGTTCGGGAAGGGGCCCGAGCTCGGGAAGTTCTTCATGGCTGGGGCCCTGCGGCCCCAGTTCGGGATCGGCCGTGGCAGTGGCGGGTGGCGGAGGTGCCGGCCATTCAGGTTCTTCGGGCAGATTGTCTTCGGTTGGGACGGCGTCCCGGGTGGACATGGATCGGTTCGTTACGCAAACCCATTCAGGAAGGCCTAGCATCCCCAGATGCTCTCTTCACTCGATCTGTGCCCAGGGGGAACTTTCCAGGTCGTTCCCTAGGAGGCAGTCCACCGGGGCATCGTCTCGGACGGTGACTTTCAGCATGCCGGACACTCCTCCCCACTCGAAGGGGATGCGAGCCATCTGGCACAGGCTCTCGTAATTGTCCGCTGACCGGACAGGGCACAGAACGTGGGGCAAGATTTGTTCTGGGGTCACCAGATGGCAGCGGACGGCGGTTATGCTGGCCCCCGTGTCACGGAGAGCCTCGGCCCGGCGTCCGTTGATGGTGACCCACTGGCGGTACTTCTGGGTGTTGATCGGAATCTGGTCTCGGGGGATCATGTCTTTGTCGCCCAGGGAGGCGAGGCACATGGCAGCGGACTCCCATTCTTCTGGTTCCATAGGGACCTCTTCTTCTTCATCCTTTTCTTCGCTCAGAGCAGCTGCAGTGATTTGTCGACCGGGGGGCCCGGTGGTGCCGGGCCGCTGGTTCAATGGGCAGAGAGGATCATTGGCATAGTGACCCAGCTGCTGGCATCTGTGGCACGTAACGTTGGGGCGTGGCCCCGGTCGGGCTGGATGGGCCCCCCTCGGGCTGGAGGCTGGTGTAGAGGAGGCGGGCGAAGACCCCGGCGGGAGGTCTCGGCCTCGGCTGATGCCAGACCCGCCGCCTCGCGGCCGGTGGTTCCCCGGGGACCCTCGTCCGTATTCTCCTGTGGTGTTCCGGTGGACGCGGTTGCTCGCCCACCGATCTGCTTCGACCGCTAGCTTTCGCAGCTCGGTCAACTTGCTGTCGAGGAGGTGCTGTCGTAGTTCAATGGAGCAGTTGTTGGAGAGGTGCTCCCATAACATAAGGTCGACCAACTGCTGGTAGGTAGTGACCTGACTGCCTTTGACCCACCCCTCGAAGGCTCTGCTAAAAAAGTTCACATATTCCACCCAAGTGGTACCGGGGATTTTTTTACAGTCTCGGAACCTCTGCCGGTACATTTCGGGGGTGAGTCCGTAGCGCATGAGTAGAGCCGTTTTCATGTGTTCATAGGAGGTCATTTCGGTGTCAGGGAGTTCCAGCAGGGCGTCCCTCCCTTTGTTGACAAACTTTCCCCACAGGCCGGCGCCCCAATCCTTCCGGGGCACCCGATGGGCGGTCATGGCCACCTCGTAGGCTTTGAACCATTGCTGGATATCATCGTTCTTGTAGTATTCTTTGACTACATCTTTCGGTAGGTGAACCTTGGTGTCCACGGGAGGGGCCGGGGTCTTGGCCCCGGCCGCGCTATCTTCGTTGATCTTGGCTTTGATTTCTAGTTCTCTCAGGCCTCGTTCGTGTTC
The DNA here is from genome assembly GCF_964261635.1 of Lissotriton helveticus. NCBI lineage: Eukaryota > Metazoa > Chordata > Amphibia > Caudata > Salamandridae > Lissotriton > Lissotriton helveticus. The sequence goes on along the minus strand of NC_136060.1, from coordinate 32,269,779 downwards.
ATATGCTAGTCGTTTTTCTTCGAGGTCACGTTGTCTCCGTTTCTCTTCTAGATCCCCATCCAGCCGTAGTTGCTCGAGGGCTATCTTTTTCTCCGCTAGCTGGAGTTCTCCGTCTTGCAAGCTCCAATTCGTGTAGCCGGTTGCGCTCTCGTTCTCGAGCGTCTTCATAGATGAGGTCCGCGTTTAGTGTTGCGGTTCTTTCCCCCATCGGGGGTACGCTGGTTTCCTGTTGCCCGTTCGTGCTACTCTCCTCTTGGGGTGGTCTGTCTCGGGTTTCCACCCAGGCTTGTAGGGCCGATTTGAAGTCCTCTTTTGTGCTCAGGCCAGTGGTAGCGATACCCATGTCTTTACAGAATTGTTTTAGTTCTTTGTGGCTGTATTCTTCTATCTTCTCTTTCTGGAATTCGGCAGGTAGGTTGGTTCCTTGGGTCGTCATGGTCTCTGTGTGTTTTTCCATCGTAGCGGGTAGATCACTCTCTGTACGATTTTGCGTTGGCTCGGATCGCAGCGCCTGCCACCAATGTTAGAAAGGCGAACCCGGGGGAGGCAGAAGGTGTCTGACTGACCACCCCTAGGTCTACCCCTCCTTCAGAGAAGGGACCGAGCGATGTCGAGAGGCCTCAGACGTGAGGGCCCTCTCCTAGAATCGTACAGCAGAGTAACCACACCACTACAAATGTACACCACACGTAGATAGAGTTTTCAATCTTTATCTGGCAATAAGTATCGTTTCAATATACACAGCAGATCCCGAGATCTGGAAAGTCTCGTGACAAGGGGCAAGGTAGCGGGACAGTCTTATGGATGGTCGGTTGCAAGGAGACTCTACGCACAGCTCTCAATCCTCGAGCTGGGGGGGTTCCGGAAGGTTGGGCCGCGGCAGCGCCAGCAGGCTCTAAGATGGTTCAGCGAGTGTGGACCGCGGCAGCGCCAGCAGGTTCCAAGATGTTTCAGCGAATGTGGACCGCGGCAGCGCCAGCAGGCTCCGAGATGGTTACAGCAAAGATGGACCGCGGCAGCGCCAGCAGGCTCCAAGGTGGTTACAGCGAAGATGAACCGCGGCAGCGCCAGCAGGTTCCAGGTAGTACTGCAAGGTGAGTTTGTCTCAGGGTCAGCTGCGTCAGCGTCAGCAGGGCTTCTCGACTCCGGGATACAACTGCCGTCCTACTCCGGGGCTGGCCCAGATATAGGTCTGGAGTCCTTTGATGTCCGGACCCTCTCGCCTGGGGGTCAGAGGGGCCGGGATGATGGTGTCCAGACACCCAGCAGGGGGTGGAGCCAGCGCTCAGGGAGGCCGGAGGCCGATCGAAACCAGGCATCCGGGGACGGTTGGAGAGCCATCGAAACTCCCCTCTCCTTGTCTCTGGTTGAGTGGCCACTCTACCACCCGGAGGGCTCTTGGTGCCTCGATGGCGGGCTCGCTGGGGCCGTGGCCGCGGCTGGGCCGGGACCACGTGTCTGTGACGTGATGGGCCCAAGATGGCGTCGGGCCTGGAATGAGGGTCCGGGGTGGGCACCGGACCGGTAATGCTGGGGCGGCCTGAGTGTGCCGTGTCAGTGGTTGTGGGCCGCCGGGTGGCGGATCTGGTGGTTTGTAGGTCATGCAGAGGTGTGCCCGAGGCCGACCCGGGCTGGATGGAGGGCTGATGTCGTCCGGGGCCCGCCATGCGGGAGGGGTAGGACCACGCCACGAGGCCGGGTCCAACAGTCATTGCTGAGTCTTAGCTTATTCCGTAATAGTATAGTTATCATTTTCCTCTCTCGTGTGAGAATTTTTCCAGAGCAACTATTGCCTCTGCTGGATCAGTAAAAAAAAATGACTGACCGTTCCTGATCACCTTAAGTCGAGCCGGCTCTTGCAAGTAAACCGTACAATCTATAGCCTTGAAAGAATCGATCAATTTGCGCAGCTCCCAACGTCTATCCATTGTTCCCTTGCTCAGATCAGAGCGCACAAAGAAAGTAATATTATCAATAGTTACCGGGCTATTTGATTTAGCTTTCAATGATACTGCTTGTCTTAACAAAAAGTTTCCAAGATAAATCAAGATTGGTCTCGGGAATTTGTTGTCCCTGTTTTTTTGGAAAGGAGGGAGTCTATGAACTCGCTGTAGCTGAGAGTCCCAGTCCCAGTCCGACAAATCACAGAATGCCTTTTGAAATAATTTTACCACGTAGGATCGGGGGTCGGCCCCCTCTGCACCTTCAGGAATCCCAAACAGTCTGAGATTATTCCTACGTGCTCTGTTCTCCAAATCCTCCACCTTGGCTTCCAATTTAGATATGCGTGTGGAATGTAGGCTAGTTGTTGATTCTGTTTTAGTAGCTCCTTCTTCTACTTCCACTACTCGCTGTTTAAGATCTTTTATTTCCTGTGCTACCCCTCCCAATCTTTGACAGACCTCACTCATAAAAGACTGTTGCTTGGTGTTGTCCTCTCTTAGCTGCAAAAAATATTGTTGACCTTCTTGCCTTTGTGCTATAAGAGTCTGCATGATTAGTTCAGTGGTAGCAGAATTATGGCAATCACCAATTTGAGCGGCAGGTAGCCCAGGCGGGGCCTGAGGTGGGCTTGGTAATGGAGAGAGATTAGAGTTAGAGTTAGGCATTTCCGAGTTAGAAAGACAGAGAGAGCCTGGCACCATGACCATCATTCTGTCTTTATCAGTATTGTCGCTACTTGAGTTCAAAGATTCGTTGTTTATATCTATCAGCTTTGTTACTAGCCCCGAACTAGAGTTAAATTTGACTGGTAAGCTTGACATATCCTGGGCGTTATTCCCCGAAGTCAACGATGCAGCTTTGGTAGCTGTAGTGTCTGTAATATCTGTAATATCTGTTGCAACCGCCACTACGAGCGATCTTGCATTCTCTATTTCCTCCATAGCATTTTTATCTCTTAAATGTATAACTTCGTCCGGACTAGTCCCAGAGAGCTGCAAAGCCATCTTCTTGACCCCCCCTTAGCTTGAATCCACTTCCTTAGGGGGCTGTCACCTACGTTAGTTTTCCGACCAGCTTTAGAGGAAAACAGAGGTTTGCTAATAGCCTTCTTCCATTTTGCCTTAGCTTTCCCTCTTGTTTTTCTTGATCCGGGCAGTGTGCTAGTATTAGCTTTATTATAAGAAGCCTCGGTCTCGCTGTCGTCTCCTTCGGGTAGCTCTTCATATTCTGGAGCTCTCCTCTGCTAGTTCATTTTCCTCTGCCAGTATGCTATCGTCTGCGCTAAGCACCCTATTTCCTTGTGTAGGCTTATCACATAGTTCCTCGGCAGCTAGCTTCGCCGACACAAGTTCTGCTGGAATCTGGGTAGCTTGGGTTAGATCCGTTAAGTCAATGTGCTCGAGGTGGGTACTTGTGAGGGCAGTAGTTTCCGGAGCGATCTCATATTGAGGATTATTTTCCGTAGCAGTGTCTCTAACAATAATACTACTTGGCTCTATATCGGTCATTTCAGTTCTGACACTATCAGTGATAGATGCCTCGGTTTCTTCAGTAAAGGACCCCCCTGTAGCAGTTAGACCATTAACAGAGTTTTCCTTGTTAAGTCGAGTTCCCACCTCCTGCATGTTCGAAGCCGAAATGATATTTAGGGTTACTAAGCCATCTTTTCCAAGTTCTTTGGGCGCTTTCCAGTCTCTTTAGACGCGGTGGTAGCTATCTCCTTAATGGCGTTGGTAGCTCCCCCAGAAGGCCGAGCACTAGCATTATGAAGAGTCTTCACAACTTTGGAAAGTAGTTTGTCTAAAGGCTCAGGAATACTACCGGTATCAGTGCCTGGTTCAATTACTCTAGTTGGTTGTTTAACGGCTGGTGCACCGGTCCCAGTTAGCGCTATTACTGTGGGATTTATAATAGCAGCAGTAGCCCCCACCGAGACTTTGGAGTTAGTATTAAGTGTAGGCACATTACCTGATGTTGAGCCAGAAGTGTCCAGTTTCCCAGCTTTGCCTGCCCGATTGGATCGTGTGTTCAGCTTGGGTGCCATTGCAACAGGGTCCTGCTTTGCCTCGGCCGTCTGGCTGTCAGTTAGTCCTCCCTTCTGTAAGCCTGCAATCAGGCCGAGGACTGCCCAGTTAGTACTGTGAGTCCGCGCCCAGCACAGCCTCCAAACCGGCAGTGCTTTTCCTAAGCGACACAAAAGCTGCATTTATCAAGTATTCTGCACTTAGGCAGTGTTTCCACGTTTCGCGTTTCAGCGTTCCTGCCGACTGCCAACTTTCCGCGTGCAGCCGCGATACGTTTTGTAAATTGCTCCGGTCCTCTTGACTCCGCCTCAGACCAGCCAAGCTAATGCTGCCCGCATGCACCGGCAGCTGTCTTCCAGCCCCGCTACGCCTCCCAAGCATCCAGCCTCCGGCCCAACAGCGGGAGTAACTGTTCGGTGTCCAAACGATGTCCGACACCGCTCCCACTCGGCTCCTGCTGACAGTTGAATTTCAGCGTTCCGCTCAGTCTCCGTCACTAGCCTCCAACACGGCAAAGGGAGTGCCTGCTCGGCGTTTCAACGCTCAGCAACGTCCGACAGCTGACTTTTCTGCCTGCAGCCGTGGTGGTTTTTTTACGTTGCTCCGGTCATCCTAATGCTCGCTTAAGAAAAAAAGCAGTCTCTCCGTCTCCCTGTGAAGAATACAGCGGGCGGCAGAGCTCCTCGCGCTACCTCCTTCTCCTGGCGGCCTCAGCCCGCCATCTTGACTGCGAAACACATTTGTTCATGCGTCAGGGACTGCTTTTATTACTTCCAAGTTGGCTTAGATGGTATTTTACAAATCAAAAGCTGTACTACTGTGTCTGGACTGGTAAAAGGCTTTTGTCATTTTTCAGCTCAGCATGGATGGCACTAGCTGATCCTGTGCTTAAAAACTCTGTTAGCAAAGCAGACATTTGAGATGAGCAGTTTTAAAGCATTGGTATTGTTGTACAGTGCTCCGAATAAAGTATCAGCTCTCTACCTAAAACTTGGAACTATCCAGAGTTCCCTAGTTCCTTTTTTGCACATATATTATTTATATGTATGTCTATTTACATATATTCATCTATATGTATGTGTATATATGTATATGTATATATGTATATATATATATATGTATACATATATATATATATATATATATACATATATATATATGTAGTCATAGTTACATCAAACTTTACTTAGGATGACTGTTTCATGTTTTGCTAATAACTTTGGCGCCGTTTTATGAATCTTTACAAAACTTTACAGAAAAAAGTTCATCCACCTTAGCTCCTTTCTGGAAAGTTTTAGGTTGATCCGTTAAGCAAGGGCTGTGACAAAAGAGCATGTGTCCAAAAATACAATTTTCCCATGCAATTTTTTATAGAGAATTTATGACAGTGCTACAGTCAAAACGGGTAAATGGAATTATACCAAATTTAGCAGAAACCTAGAGCTTTATCCAGAAAGCATGCTTTTTATGATTTGGTAAGAATCCTTTAACTAGGTTTGCAGAAATAAAGGTTCAAAATGTATAAATATATTGACAGTTGGTCTGAAATTCAAAAAAGCAAGCATCTGATTGGCTAAAGAGGCTCTTTTGGAATAAGTACTCTGATTGGCTTTCTGCAACATGAACTAAAAAGTTGTGGTGGCCATTACAGGACTATGGCACTTGATCACCTCTCCGGAAAATATTTTTAAAATACCATTGTAAAGGAGCAGGGTTGGGGTACCACTCTGGCACAAACTTAAAACAAAATATTTAGGGGTTACCGTGCTCCTGCGGGACTTCCTCTGGATTCGAAAGGGGGTATCGAGAGAGTCTAGATGGACTCCTGAGGAACTGGGAAATTAATTACAAAAAGACTTGTAAGGTGATGACCCTCAGAAAGTAGGACGCAGGGCCAAGGCAGGAACTGTGCCTCTCCCCATGCTCTACATGGCCTGTAGTTGGGTATGGTGGGGGTTGGCTGCCCTCTGGGGGTTGTGTGTAGCTCCTGACTGCAGGCCAGATCCTGCACACAACACGTATGGCCATGCCCCGGGGGTTGACCACACTCGGGGTGTTGGGTGAGGTAATCGATCTTACTTTACGTTAAAAAAACCTTTGAAATTTCCTGAAAATGACAAAGGTTATGAGTATAGTAATAATATCTTACTTTACATTAAAAAAAACTCAGAAATGCACTGAAAAAAAACACAAAAGTTAGAATGACGCTATAGGTTTTTAAAAAAATGTGTTTATTGGCATTTAGAAAGAATACATAGATGCAATATACAGATAAATGTTGCCAAGTATCATAAAGAAGAGCAACTAATACATCTGAACAGAAACAAATAAAAAACTAGCAAAGGAAGCAGCAAAGCTTGATCACTTGTGTGATGTCTATAACATGTCACATACAAATAGATCAGAGCATTGTTGTGCGAGCGTACACTACACAATATTACGGACTATGATGACCCTGTGGAATGCATCACAGCACAATCATAGTAAACATGTCATAGGGTACCAGGTGGACTATGAGTAGTTACGTTAATTGACCACTGAGTGAGAGTAGAGGCTTGGTCTTGGGTTGAGTTGTAAACCGTCAGCCAAGTCAGGAAGGGTCCCAAAATGTACCTGGGCCTGAATTTTAATGGCATTAGTTCCCAGTACGTTTGTAACTGTTCTTGTCAAAATGTAGCCTCCACAATCCATGTCTTAATGGCGGGTGGGTGCGTTTGCTCCAGTGCATCGCTACCCTACGCTTGGCAAGCAACAGGAGCATGACTAATAACTTGCATTGTCCAATTGGGGTTCCCTGTACATAACAGAAAAAACCCACTTTAGGTGATGGAGTTATATTGGTCTCTAGTATCTCACTTATCATCCTGAATACTTCTCCCCAAAAGTTCTCCAGTATAGGACAGCTGCAGGCCATGTGGAGAAATGTAGCATTGGGAGCCTTACATCTCCAGCAATTTGCATCAGGTCGGATTCCCATGTGCTTAAGCTGCGTGGGGGTTCTATACATACAATGCAAGTATTTAGAATGTATGAGGCACAGCCTATAGTTTGGTGAAAGCATTTCTAGCTGCCCACAGTAGAACCACCAGTTATGATATGGACAGGGTCCTCCAGTTCTGCATTCCATCCCGCTAAAGCCATTGGCTGTGTAATCGGGCATTTGCTCTGCATGGAGTTGAGAAGCCTGGTAATGAATTTATTAGGTGAGTGCTTGTTAAGCATGTATTCTAGGGCCAGTAGAGGAACCGGGAGTGATGGAAATGTGTCATGTAGTTGACGACATACACCTCTGATACTGTAATATAACAATAAGTCTTGGGAACTAGACTCCTCACCTGGCTCCACTGTTTTAAGAATTTGTCGTTCGTGTATACGTCGGCAAATGTGACCCAGCCAATGGTTGCGTGCACGTGTAGCATTTCCCCTGGCTCCTAGTATAGGCAGCAATGCTTTTGGGTGAGTGTGATAGACGCTGCATATAATATTGATTGTTCCGCGCAGTTGTGAAGCCTGTCCCAAGCCCAGTGCAGTGTATCCGCTGTGTGTAGGGTGGTGTGTTGTCGCTTGTAGGGTTGAAAAAGAGCCACCATTAGTGGTATCGGGGATTCACTGTCAGCTTCAGCTGCCACATGAGGTTGAAAGGGGGTGGAAAAGATCCAATGATGTAAGAATTGCGCCTGCAAGCAGAAATCATATAGGGCTAGGTCCAGTGCTCCCAGTCTGCCCTGAGCCAACAGGAGTGTTAGCACCTCCCACGATATACGTGTTGTTTTCCCCGCCCAGAGCAGTGAGATAATTTTTGATCTAAGGCATTTCAGGAAATCTTGGGTTAATTTTAATGGCAAATTGATGAATAAATATAAGAACTTAGGCAATATTATCATTTTGCCAATCACTATGCGACCGGCCAGTGAGGTAGGAAGTTTTGACCAGATGACCATCTTCTCCTCTACTCGTGAAATAGCGCGGCCAAAATTCATGTCCCAGAGCTCTTGTATGCTAATGCTCAGCCAAATTCCTAGATATCGGACTGGTCCCAATGCCCACTGGATAGGATAGTCTGGAACAAAGGAAGTCAATGTGTATGAGTAAAGTAGACTTGGCCCAGTTGATGTGTATACCAGAGAGCCCTCCAAACTTTGTGAGCTTCCGAAGGATAGGATTGAAGTTTTCGGATGGATATGGTAAATATAGTGTGATGTCATCAGCATAAAGAGATGTAATTTAATCTCTGGTCGAAAAGTCAAGTCTGCGGGCTTTCTGATGTTGTCTAACCCTTGCAGCAAGTGGCTCCATAGCAATGGCAAGCAGAAGGGCTGACAAAGGTCACCCCTGTCTGGTGGCACACGTGATGTTGAACGGAGCCGAGATCAACCCATTTGCACGAACCGTGTGGTCAGTTTGGAGTACAATAGTCTGATTTGTTTAATGAATAAGGGGCTGAATCCCAGTCTGGACAGAATGGTAAAAAGATATGGCCATTGAAGCGGGTCAAAAGCCTTTGTAGCGTCAAGAAACGTCACCAAGGCCGGGATCTGAGGGTCAAGTTGGTGCAGTGCAGAGTAAAAGGTCCTCAAATTATGCGATGTAGATCGCCCCAAAATAAACCCGGATTGATCGGGCTCAGTGATATGCGGTAGCAGAGGTTGCAGTCTATTTGCAAGGAGTTTCACATAGATTTTATTATCGATGTTTATGAGGGACAGGGGTCTGTACGAATCACATCTGTTCAGGGGTTTGCCAATTCTTAATTAATGTTAAGATTACCGCTTCTCTGGTCGTTGGGGGGAGTGAGCTAATCTGTAAAGATTCTTGATATATTTCCATGAGGTGGGGTGCTAGGAGCGTGGCATAGGACTTATAAAAGGCTTTTGTCAGTCCATCAAGACCCAGGTTCTTGTCGGTAGGGAGACTATTTATCACTTGAACTATGTCTTCCACAGTGTAGGGCTCATCAAGATAGTCTCTATGTGCGTTACTGAGTCAGAGTAGGTCCAGTGAGTCTAGGTATGCTGTGAGTTCGCTGTCTATGTGGGGCGTCGCAGAGGTGTATTGTGAGGCGTAAAATTCTGTGACATGGTTGTGAATCTCCTTTGGGCCTCTTATTGGTTCCCCAGCATTCTCTAAGATTTCCATTATACAGGGAGCGCTGTGCGAGGGTTTAAGCATGTTTGCTAACATTTTGCCTGGCCGGTCACCCTCCCCATACCTGCTAGCTGTGGCATATTTCCCCAGAAATTTTAATTCACTGTTTGCTTCCTCTTCAAATTCAGATATCTTATCATGGATAGGTTCCAGATGCGAGGTATCATTTGTGTCAAAGTATTGTAATTCCATGTCTCTGATTTTGGTTTCCAATTTCTGTATCGTGTGGCCTATAGCTTTTAGAACTCCCGCTTGCCTGGCTATACATTTCCCCCTAATGATGGCCTTCAAGGCCTCCCAGAGTGTTGAGGGGGATGATACTGAGCCTTGGTTCAGAGCAAAATATTCAACAATGTCCCCTCTAATTTCCTCTTGGAATGCTGCAGCTAACAGAGCGTGAGGAGGAAGTCTCCATGCAAATTCATGTCTAACTGACGTGGGGAGTATTAATTTCAGGGTTCAGGGGGCATAGTCAAATAGGGTTCTCGGCAGGTGCATCGCATCTACTGTCCAAATTCCCATGTCACCTGACACTATCCAACGGTCCAGCCTTGACCAGGAGCTGTGCGATGCCGAGACACAAGTTCCTTCCCTGCTATGAAGGTTACGTTGCCTCCATATATCAACAAAGTGGTAGTCTGACATAAGCGTATTGAGGGCGTGACCGGAATGGAGGTGAGGGGCCTGTGCTGAACTCACCCTGTCCATTTCATCACACAAGATAGTATTAAAGTCTCCCCCCCCATATAACTGTGTCACTTCCTAGAGCAACAACCTTAGCCCAAAGATAGTAAAAGAAGTCCGGACTGTCTACATTTGGCCCATAGATTGCAAGCATGGTCAACGTCGTTCCACCCAACACCTCTTGTAATATAATATATCTACCCCCGGTATCTATATGTGAGTGTGTCATTGTCCAATCCACCCCATCGCGTATTAAAATTGCCACGCCTTTCACGTAGTTTGAGTAAGTAGAACAGTAGCAGTCTCCCCAGCGTTTGTGTTTCAGTTTATTCGAATCACCGGGGCTTAAATGTGTTTCCTGTAGGAAACACACGTCTGTCTACCTGTTGTCTGGTGAGGTAAGCAGGGACAAGTCTTGTCTTCCTGTAATTATTTAAACCCCGACTATTCCAAGGTTAGGAAATTGTAGGTTGCCGTCTTAGTTAATTAGGAGACCAGCGTAGAACTGCCATGACCATCTCTGAGCGACACTGTGGAACAAATCCAATTTGTCATTAGGACTGAGTCTGCGCTGGAGCACCTCATATGGAGTGTAGTGCGCCTAGCATCTTGCGTTATAGTGTGAGCTGATCAGAATCACCATGTATAGCTGCTTGTTGGCTTCCAAATTAACCATTGATAACCCCTTAACATCCCAGCCCACACACACCAACCCCCCAATTAGGTCGAGTATTGGATCCCACCCACCTCCCAACGTAACGACTAAAACAATATACATTTGAACAGTCTCAAGGGAGATCTCCCAGGGGCTGCCGGCGAACAACCCAGCCAAATGGCAGTGTGGCTGAACCACAGGTTAGTAGCTAAAGGTGGCGTCTCCCTCAGTCTTCTTAGGTTGTAGAAAGCAGTTTGTTAAGGTGAAGACCAGGTCTTCCCCACCCATCACGTTACCTTAGTATACACTGCGTAGTGAACAGCTCCAGTGGCTGCTCAGCCGATGCAGTCATAGCTGTCAGTCATTGTTACTCAGATGAGTAACTGATGAGAACGATTGATTGAAGCAAGAGAGCTTTGTTTCGACTTGTCTATATGTCTAGCAAATTTGAGTGCAGATTTGGCATCAGTAAAGTAATGTGGCATGCCATTGTGTGCAACTTTAAGTTTTGCTGGATAGAAGAGTGCGTAGGCAGGACCGGATTTTAGAAGAAGGCATTTAGCTGGCCCAAATTCACGCCTAGCTGCCTGCACCATGGGTGTGAAGTCCGGAAAGAATAATAGGTCGTTGCCTTGATGTCTTATATTTCCTTTCTCCCTTGCTTTCGTAGAACAACATCCCTGTCCCTATAATTTTACAGGTAAGCGATGATGTGACGGGTGTGGCGCCCACTGCAGGTCTAGGGGCCAGAGTTCGATGTTCTCTTTACACTATAAACATATTGGATAGGTCCAGTCCAAACAGCTTGTGCAGGAGATCTTCAACAAACGTCTCCATCTTCAAGATAGCAGTAGTCTCCGGAATGCCAGTGATGCGGATGTTGTTTCTTCTCAAGCGAGCTTCGAGATCTTCATTCTTAGCTTTAATGATGTTTAATACTTTCTCCATGTTCAACAAGTGCTCTTTCGATTCCACTTGGTAGTTGTGCGCATCTGACATTCTGTTCTCAAGTTGGTCTAAGCGAGTTTTGGGTGTCCACGCACTTCCGTACTTGTTCAAGTTGAGCAGACATCTTGTCTAGTTTGTTGTCAATGGCTTTGAGACTGATCTTAACTTCAAGTAAAATGCGCCATAAATCATCTTCCTGTCTAAATGATGGGTCATTTGGTGTTATCTATGCAACTTGTTTTGTTCTACCTTCAGCATTACGAGTAACTCTCTTGTTTCAAATGATAGTTTGGATTGCTTTGCATCGTTTTTCCCCATGTTTTACCTTAGGGTGAGTGAGTGGGAGTATCTGCGTAGACTTGGGTCAGCAGGTTTGAATGTTGGCAGTCTATGATCAAGACAAGGGTCCGAGTTCAACTGGCCGCACCACTTTTTTGGGAAGCCCCAGGTCTGGCTGCTTGACGGGGTGTCTGGCATGACTCTGCAGCAGAGATCCACAATTGTATTGTCACAGATACCGTAATCGCTCAGAGAGCCCTTCTTTCCACGTCAATCTGCCGTACCCTGTGTAAAAAAGTTGGGAATCGGCTATGGATTGGAGGGTAAGTAGGGAACACCACTTCTTTCCTCAGCTTGAAATGATAACCACAGAGTGTTAGGCCCAGCTTTCAGTAACCAGGGGCCGCCACTTCCCCACAGCACTTATATGTCCATTTCTATAGCCAAAAACAAGCAAATGTCCCCCTAATTCAGCGATGTCACCGCCGTGTTGAGTGGTGCGCAGTTGTTTACTGTTCAGCATGTGGGCGAGCGTGATTGCGAGTAACTCTCCCAACGATATCCTATTGTACCAGTTCTGGCTTCATGGTTCTCCACAGTGCCAGCTGGGGAACTATGGGAGTGGCATCAGGAATGGGATGACAAGTCACTCACCCTCAGCGGACACGGACGCCCCAGGCTCGTAGTTCCGCGTTTTCACAGGCCTTGGAAGCAGGAACCTCCCGTGGGCAGATGCAGGCCTCGATGGGCCACATGAGAGCGGGGAGATTGCACCCCTTGCCGATTCCGCCTTCTGTACCAACACGACACGCCGGCCGCGGGCGCTTGGTCGCATGTTTATACTTAATGCGAGATGTACATGTGTCGGGTCGTGGCACCAGGAGTACAGATCCGTGTCAAGCCGATCGCGGCACTCGGTCAGCGATTAAGCTGCAACACGGGCCTCCGACGGCGCCAAGCTGCAAGCCAATTGTTGAGCGCTCTGCCTCATCAAACTCCACCACAGCCACGAGCCCAAGCAGTGCCGCCCAATGTCCTCCGTCCCTCCGTCTCCTCCTCGTCCTCCGTGGTAGCTCGATTACAGACAGCTGGTTGGTATTCACCCCTGGATTTTCACTGTGTTCACACAATTGAGTCGCAGCCGCCAATTCCGACTGGGCCAGTGGTAATTTCTTGAAGTTCTGCCACAACGCTGTATCGGTAGCTCACGATTTTACCAGGGGGGATCCTGGGCCTGCACCCACAACAATATCTTCTTTCTGAGTTGGGAGATCGTCCTTCAGCGCTAGGATAAATGCCGGATTACCAGTTCGGATGGCAGAGCACACTTAGCAAGCGGCCATCTTGCTGCTCATCTAAGCCACGCCCCCTAGAATGACGCTATAGTTAGGTGAAAATATCAATTAAAATGTACAAGTTTGAACTAAAAATCACTGAAATTCACCAGTTATAGTTAAATGAGATAACTCCAACCTGTGCCCGACCATGCTCTGCTTATGACCTCACATACTGCATCACTCTTGACGTGTTCAATAACATTCATAAAGGACATTACAGATAACATCTCAATTGATATAATTGATGAAAATATTGGGCATAGTGAGGGCACCGGTACTAGTTAGCTCACCGAACTATGGTGAATTCAGTGGGGTTTTTTACATTTAAAATGTTACATTTTAACTGAAAATATGATATGATACTTATGTATTAACTGACATTCTAACCTAACTATAATATCCTTTTAACTTTTGGTTTTTTCCAGCATATATATGATATATATATGCTATATATAAACTATAGCGTGGCAGTAGCCACTCTGTAGTCATAATTAGGGTGACCAGGGATAGGGATTTTAACGTTTTTTGTCCCTTAATTACTTTGCACTCATTTGACGAATATCGTGAAACTTTGCAGACCTACTGCCCCTGTTTCATTTTTGGAGTAGTGAACGTTTCATGGCGTTTGGTCAAAGGGGTGCAAAGAAATAAGAGGGGCCCCTAAACCGACGTAAAATATAATGTATTTTACATAGACTTTTGTATTTCGTGTAGCGTAAAAACAGTCTGTTGAATTTGCACAAATTTGTCAGGATGATATATTATGGTGCGCAGATGATTCTGTGGTTACAGTAGCTAAATAGGGTACGTATTTTATAGGTTTTAAGTGTTTTAAATGTAGTTACATCTGTGGCTGCAGGAGTACTGCGGTACTACAGAGGGATATTGCAATGACAAGTCATTAGTGGGTTGGCTAATGACTTCCTTTACAAAAGTTAAAGGCAGCCATGATGTTTTGAGTTCGAGTTTCTTTGTATTCTTCCTTATGCCTTGTAATGTAGGTAAGTATTAGCTTTGGTATTTTTCCATACCTTTACCACTTTATTAAAGGGCTAATAGTTAGGGAAAAATATTTATATATAAAAAAAATTTAATTAAAGGAGTAGTGCGGTAATCCTGAAGTACGAATATGTTTTAAAAAATGTATAATTATGAAAATTTGGAAGTATAATATAACACACTATATTTGATTAAATATAGTGTGCTAAAAGAGTATTTTCAAATGTTGACATATTTAAATATGCTAAAAAAGTATACAGAGTATTGCGCTAATTTCTAAAAATTACCAAGCTACTTACAAAAAATGCCTTACCCCATCTAGTGCTACAATAATATAGAGAAATTTAGAAACAAAAATGGTAATCTTACAAGATAATTTTGTGGTATAGTGGTAATACTGCGCTACTGCCTATTTATACAAAAAATATATAGAAACTTATAAATATTTTGCACTACCTATTACCACTTTAGTAAAGTGGCAAAAGATAGGGCAAAAATACCGAACCAAATACTTACCTATAGCAAAAGGCGTAACACAGAACACAGCCAAAATATACCTAAAAATAACATGCCTGCCGTTAATTTTTCTTATTGTAGCCATCAGCCACACAGTTAATGATTTGGTTCAGTATGTTCCGTGGTAATACAGCAAAATACACTCATATTTCTCACAAACACTGAGCAAGCAGAGCTCACAAAGTTTAAATAAATGAAATATTTTCTAATAGTTACACTGCTTACCTGCACTACCCAAAATAAGCATCTGTACACCATAATATCTAATCCTGTCAAGTTTTAACAAAAGCCAAATGATGGGTTTTGCAATATGCACAGTAAAACAATTTGTGTAAAATACATTGGAATTTAAGCAAGTTTTGGGACCCCCCCACAACATATACATATTACAATATACATTTTGTAGACAAAACATTTACATGACAAATTTTAACCCTACATTCCTTTAATTTACACACTTCACTTGATGCCACCCCACTGCTTAACTCAGTGGCGGCTGGTGGAATTTGAAACAAGTGGGGCGTAAGAGCAATGCTCGCTGCTGACATCTGCTTTGCTCTGTAGTTTCCCAGATTGCATTCAGACAAGGCCACCTTAGCGGGATCAGTACATTGGGTATATTAGCTCGGGCAGTAGTAGAACCTGATACTTAGAACTTTTAGAAACCACAGCAGTGACGCGCAAAGCGCTAAACCAATGCACCATCTGACAGTACGGCTTAGGCACTCCAACTTCTGAATCAAGCCCACATACAATATCTACAGTCCATATAAACTACACAATTAGTAATATTGTGTTTGTTGATTTGTGCAGTTGCAATTTTGATGCACTCACTATCTCGTGCAATGTGGTTAAGAGAGAAACCCTCAAGTGAGGTTAGGCAACAGGCCTGGCCATTAACCGCGCAGACAGGCATTAACTGATGGGGAAGTGGCTGGGACGCCCTGCTGTCTGAGGAAGAGCTACCTTGGGGTATCTCTGCTTGTACTGCTAATCAAATAAGAGGCCTTGTTTGCAACCTCTTTAGGTTATCTGCTTGTACTGATAATCCAATAGGAAGGCCTATTGGCAATCTATGGCCAGACAAAATGCACTAACACACCTTTAATCACACGGGGTACAATTGTAAACCTTTTTCCGATAAAGGAAGTCATCCTGTCTCTTGGATGGCCAACATTACGGGCGGGTGGGGGGGTGGAAATGGGGTCGTCGCGCCACGGAGGGGATGGGGGGGGAGGCGGGAGGGGTTTAATGGAAAAAAATATATAAAATAAAAGTAAAACTTACCGTCCCGCTTTTGTTTAAGTCCCGAGACTCCCGACTCCCGCCGTCCTGCATTTTGAATTCCTGCAGCGCTTGTCATCAGGAAGGCAGCCTCCCTCCCCCCCACCAATTACAACGCTGCAATGGCAGCATTGTGGCTGGTGAGGCCGCGCCCCACCCGGGTCATTTTCTCTATGTATGCTGCAGCATACATAGAGAACAGGGAAAGTGGGCGGTGTTGCTCGAGGGCAGGGGGGAGTGGCTTGCCCACTGTGGACCGCCCGAACAGTCAATATGAACAACAGTGGGCAAGCCACTCCCCCTGCCCTCGAGCAGGACCGCCCACCCCCAACCAGGAACTTCTGCTTTCTCGCCATGCGAGAAGGCAGAAACAAATGGTAGTTATTACCATTTATGTTTCTACCTTCTCGCACGTCGAGAAAGCAGGGGGCAGTGCCCAAACGCCCCTATAGAGGAGCCGCCACTGGTAACTGTTCTCTTTATGCCACTCCACTGTACACATTTTATTACACTACAGTATACGCCACTACATTCTATGCTAATCTACTGAATGCTACTGCACTTTACTCCACCCAGCTGCACTGTATGCTATTGTAATGTAAACCACTATACTCACCACTATTATACTGTTCCCCACTATATTCTATTGCGTTTTCATGTATGCCACTTTACTGGATGCCCCAAAATTGTACTGCTCGCAACTCTACGCTATTCCACTGTACACTTCTGCAATTTACGCGATTCCACTTTGGCCCACTTGATGGTACACTACTGGAGTGTACACTATTCCAGTGTCCGTTACTAGACTCTACGCCACTCCATTGTACTGGAATGCTCTATATGCCACTAGACTGCTAGACTGTATAACAATCGACTATATGCTTTTTCACTTTACAAGACTACATTCTGCACCACTCCAGTAAACCACACTTCACTGTACATGACTAACGTCTAGGATCTATGATTAATCGTATTGAGTTCTATGCCACTCTATGCTATGCTACTCCAGCATATGGCACTCCACTGTCCATCCGAACAGTTAACGCCACTGACTCAACATTATTACACTAAACACCACGAAATTCTGTGGTACTCCACTGTATCGCACAGCACTTTATGCTACTCCACTAGACACTATACCGTATTACACAGAACCCCACTGTAGTCTATACTATACCACTCAGCACCACTGCATTGTACGGCACCCCAATATACATCACTTCATTTTACGTAATTTAACTTTACAACACTACACTCTGCCACACTCTTCTTTACGTAAGCCCACTGTACTCCACTCAACTGTACCACACTCCACTGTATAGCACTCCAGTATACCCCACTCTAGTGTACGCTATTTCAGTTTAAGTAACTCCACTGCACCACAGTCCACTGTACGCCACTCTACTGTATGCTATTTCAGAACACGATATTCCAATATAGGCCCCTACACTGTCCAAAACTCCAGTGTATAGCACTCCACTGTATGCCACTATAATGTACACGTATACATTCTACAATATTTGCAGAATGCATATCCATTTTACCACACTCCACTGTTTGCTATCTTATTGTATATCACTGGACTATAATATTTACAGGTCATAAATCCACTTTACCACACTCCACTGTATGCTATCCCACTGTATACCACTGCAGTGTACACCACTACACTTTATGCCACACCAATATATGCCACTCTATTGTATCTGAGTTCACTGTATGTGACTCCACTGTATGCAACTCCATTCTACGCTACTTTGCTGTATGCCATTCCACTATACGCTACCTCATTCCATTTTACTCCACTCCACTAAATCACAATATACTGTATCAGAGTACACTTTACAACACAATCCAATACTATATTGTACCACACTCCACTTAATAACACTCTACTCCACTAAAGTAAACTGCACGAATATTGCTAAATTGCTACTAACATTATAAAAAAGATTGGAATTCACAAAAAATAACATAAGTTATAATTAAGAAAACTTTCTTTATGTTTGGTATAAAAACCCAAATTAAACTCCACAGACATTAAAAATTCTACAGTTATAGTTGTCTCTTAATTTTATAATTTAAGCATTACTATAAATCATGCCTATAATTCCCATTTATACTTACAGAGATCTTATTAAAATACCCAACTATAACAGCACTTTAACCTTTATGTTTTCAGTAAATTATGCTAGCATATCACTTTTTAGCACGCAAACAATGAATCACAAACAAATCTTTATACATCATACATTACTTTGAAAATGTTCCCATAAAGTAAATAATCGGAGATATATGTCTGTGTAACTGATGCAAAATGGAGCGAGTGCTAGGGACCAGTAGACATTTCTCTTGGTCAATAAATACCGACATTCCAGAAATAAAGTGTATACTAAGGTCATGTTTCCTTTTGGATGGACTATGCCCTCAAGATATTTCTTGCAAACTGCCAGAACCTCTAGATAAACTGCCCTATAAGTATGTGAAGGTACACATCCTGGAGTTCCAGTCTAGAAGTCCCAATGGAAGAATCAGCAGGTTCTATCTATATTTTCAAAGGGATTGTGGGTGTGAAGGGGTTGAGATATTTAAAGTCTGTTTTAAGTCCATGATCAACCATCAGCCACTTAACAGCTTTATCCATTAGATGATTGAAAAGCTAATAGACTTTCTTCTCCCCTTGGAACTTGAATAGCCACCTTGTTCCTCAGACTCAGTATCTTTCTCCTTATGTATAGTTGTACCTAGGTTTGAATCTTTCCTGAATCTAGGGGAAAGGGGGTAGAGGAAAAACTCAATCTTATATAGATTTTTGGCTATTTCGAAAACAAAGCAGTCTGAAGTGGTCTACCTCAATACACAGAAGAAGCTTGTGATACACCTGCTCATTTGCAGGTTTCTTTTGCCTGCCATAGTCAAGAATGCTTTGTTGTGGGTGGAGAAGCGAGGTTTCTATGAATGGGAACCCCTCTGAGCTGTCCTTGAATTGTCCATAGAAAAGGTGCAAAGATCAGGTGTACTTAGGTGGTCCAAAATGTGCGAGTTCTCATTTTTAATTCTCTTGAACAAAATGCTGTGTATTCTGTACTTTCCGGATTTGTTTGTAATCCCCTGCAGCTGAGGACTGTTGAGCTGTTTCCCTTAAAAAGAAACTGCTAAGAAAAATCAAATGTTTTCCTTACTATTTTTTAAGAGTAGGCACTGGTCCGTGGGCCCACTTCTTTTAGAAAATGTTTTTACAAACATTCACAAAGGGGAAGAGGTCCCTTAGGGACCCCTTCCTATTTATGAATTGGTTATCACTTGAAGAAGTGGTAAAATGCAAATTTTTTGCAAACACATTTCGGTCCCGAAACATTTTCACATACCCCTGCTATTCGGTATTAGGAAGGGACGCCCTAACCATGCCCCTTCCTAATACCGAATCGCAAACCCAATTTGCGATTTGGTAATAGGTTACCAAATCGCAAATAGGGTAATTTAAATTTGAAAAAACCTTTTTTGTGTTCACAAATGCCTGATTCTGTGAATCGGACCATTTGTGGACGTAAAAAAGCTTTGTACATCTGACCCTTTGTCTGCAGGACTGGTCCTGACCTGACAACACATTTGGCAGTGAGGGTGTGATGCACTCCACTTTTCCACTTCTTGGGGCATACAACCCACCAGCAGGTGCTTTTCCTGGCTTCAGTAGGTACTACCACATGGACACACCACCCCAGGTGCCTTGCAATCTTTGATGGGGATAAATGACAGAGATATCCCTGCCCGATCTGGCAGTACAGTGATTCCTTTGGTGCCCTTACTTAGTGAATTTCTGTCAATCAATCAATCAGGGGTTTATATAGCGCACTACTCACCCGCCAGTTCTGTTCCTGCTGATGTGGGGGACCTCTGCCAGGGCAAGGTCGGTGGAGCAGAGGCTCCTCTTGGGTACTTGGAAGGATACTCTTTCATTGAGGTATTTGGGTCCAATGTTGTGGAGGGATTTGTAGGTGTGGGTGAGGAGTTTGAAGGTGACCCTCTTTTCGATGGGGAGCCAGTGGTGACCTCGTAGGTGTTGGGTCATGTGCTCATGGCATGGTGTCCCGAGGACAAGTCTGGCTGCGATGTTATGGATGGTCTGGAGTCTGTGCAGAAGAATTTTGTTGATTCCAGCGTAGAGGGTGTTGCCATAGTCCAGTCTGCTGGTAATGAGTGAGTGGGTGACGGTCCTTCTGCAGTCGGGGGATCCACTTGAAGGTCTTACGGAGGATGCGAAGGCAGTTGAAACTGGTGGAGATGACGGCGTTGATCTGGCGGTTCATGGAGAGGGAGGAGTCAAGAATGAAGCTGAGGTTCCGAGCATGGTCTGGGGTGGGTGGGCTCCAAAGGGCGGAGGGCCACCAGGTGTTGTCCCAGGCGGAGGTTCAGGGGCAAAGGATGAGGACCTCTGTCTTCTCTGAGTTTAGCTTCAGGCAGCTGTGCTTCATCCAGTCTGCCACGTTCTTCATACCTTCCTGGAAACAGAGTCTGGTGTCTTCGGGATTCTTCGTGAGCGAGAGAATGAGCTGGGTGTCCTCGGCGTAGGATATGATGCTGAGCCCATGCTGTCTGACGATGGCGGCGAGGGGGGCCATGTAAATGTTGAAGAGCATGGGGCTGAGTGATGATCCCTTGGGGTACTCCGCAGTTGATTTCCGTGGGTTTGGAGAGGAAGGGAGGGAGGGGATCCAGTTGAGGGCAGCTCCTTGTATTCCCACGTCATGCAGTCTGGCTGCGAGAGTACGGTGTGAGGTGGTGTCGAAGGCTAGAAGGTCTAGAAGGATAAGGGCAGCGGTGTGTCCCTGGTCAAGTAGCATGCGGATGTCATCGGTGGCGGCGTGGAGGGCTGTCTCTGTGCTGTGGTTGCTGCGGAATCCAGACTGGGAGGTGTCCAGGATGGAGTTATCTTCTATGAAGGTGGCCAGCTGTACGTGTACGAGTCTCTCAGTGACTTTGGGCGCAAACAGGAGGAGAGAGATGGGCCAGTAGTGTTTCAGGTCCGTTGGGTCGGCCGATGGTTTCTTGAGGAGGGGTTTCACCCCCTCCCATTTCCAGTCGTCTGGGCAGATTCCTGACCTGAGGGAGGCGTTGATGGTGCATCAAAGTTCTGGTGCAATGACGGTGGTGGCCCTGTGGAAAATGTGCGGTGGGCAGGGGTCCGTTGGGGCTCCTGAGTGTGTTTTCTTCATGGTTGCTGTGATGAGTTGACGGTAGCGGGATCCCAGGACGTGATGGTCGGCTTCTCGGCAGCGTTATGTAGGGGGGTGGAGCTCATCGTTGGTACGCTGAAGTTGTCGTAGAGGACCGTGATCTTCCAATGAAAGTAGGAGCTGAGCTTGTTGCAGAGTTCCTGGGAAGGTGTGACGTCCCTGACTTCGCAGATGGGTTTTGCGAACTGCTGTAAGACGTTGAACAGTTCCTTGGCATTGGTCGCGTTGGTCTGGACTTTGTCTCTTATGAAGGTCTGTTTGGTGTCTCCTATGTGCTGGTGGTATTCCTTCAGGGCGCTCTTGTGGTCGTTTTGTGCTTCCGTGGTTTTCAGGTTTCGCCAGGTTTTCTCTAGGTGTCTGCAGGAGTGTCTGGCTTCGTGAAGTTCTTTGGTGAACCAGGCGGCTTTCAGCTGGCATTGTTTGGCGGGTCGAGGGGTGCGAGCTTGTCGGCGCAGCGGGAGATCCAGCTGTGAAATTCCCTGGCTGCGGCGTTGGTTTAGGTCACAGCGATGGGGGAGTAATGACGGAGGGTGGCGTTTAGGTGCTCCTCTGTGACTTTGCTCCAGTTCCGTCGTGGCAGGCGTCGGGCGGGTTTGGGTGTGGTGGTGGTGTTGAAGGTGAAGTGGACACAGTGGTGGTCAGTCCAGAGGGGCTGGGTGGTGTGGCTGAAGCGGATGTTTGTTCAACACCAACTCTTAGCTGCATAGTAGTCCCTAAGTACTCACAGAGTACCCACTCCTTGGTAGACTAGACCACTACAATGAACAACAGTCGATCTTGAACTCCAATCTTTATACTGATGTTGCAGATGAAGGATGTGCATTCCAGGTCTGCTTCCTTGAAACTAGTTTGGATTGGTTCCCCTTTCATGTGTTCTTCTCAGGCCACCTTCCCAGCCTGCCCTTTGCCTACAAGGATGCTCTGCCTAGTAGAAAAGTCTCTAAATGAAATGCCCACCGTAGAAGTAAAGAGGTGTGTGTAGGCTGTGGCCAGCTATTTACGACCCCTCCTCACAGAGATAAGGAAAGGAGACAATAATATTGTGTGCCCCTTCAATGGACTCCTTTCCCTAACAACAGATTCTGCACCCTCTGCTATCTACCTAACAGCAGGTACAGTCAGAGTCATTTATAGGACAATGTATTAAAAAAGGACCCTAGCACTGATGAGGAAAGCTTGTCTCCTATTTCCCAACTATTTTGTCTGGTGCTGCACCCAATCCATCTAGGGGATGTCAGCCATACACATATGTTATCTGGAGAAAGCAACCTCTCCTCCATCTTGTACTCTGGTCCAGTCTGGGAGCTTCCACAAAGGATCCTGCAGGACTGTCTCATTCGTGCATGGCACACTATCAATCCTAGCACACACGCAAACATATAATGCACAGGATGTTGGCGTTCAAGATTCCGTGTTCGTTTTGAGCAGCAGCTCTTTAAATAAATGGGCCTGTAAGCATGCATTCATGTCTCAGAGGAAAAAAAACGCTTTACTATAATTTACCAACCAAGGTGCGCTCTCACCGCCGTGCTCCATGCATGAAACTCATGACTTGGACGATAGTCAGCTATCACTTTAAGAGTGCGCTTGGTGCGCCCCCCCAAGTTCGTAACAATGTCCAGATCCTATGATTGTGAAACGCCGGGTCTAGGCCAATGGGCCCACACGATTAGTGTGTGGCAGGACCAAACAAATCCAAAGAACAGGATCACAGGCTTAAAGCTTGAGCATGCAGGGCAGAGAACACGACTGTACATCATGCATGGCGGGTTGGAGGTCAGAAGATACAGGGGTTATGCATCGCTATGTGACTGATGTGGTTTGATTTATTTTAGGTGCATATTGAAGCACTAAATAGCAGCAATTACTCCCCTCAAGGAAAAAATTGTCGTTATTGAAACTCAGCTTGGTATCATGGGAGTAACAACCCTGCACACTTGCCAGAATTCTGGTGATTACTGTGTTTTTATGTACAGGTAAAAATATGAAAGACAGGTTTGAGAAGAAGCTTATTGCACAACTAGATACATATATATGTTCTATACCGGGGGATTCAGATGGAGAAAGTGTACATCAATATTTGCTCTTCTGGGAATGATGATATTTCGAAAACATTGTATATGGACCAAATATAATGAAACGCAAAAGCAAATAAACCCAAAAACTAAGTACAGCAAAGTAACGGATTTGCATACCGGTTATAAGAGAAAATACGCATTAGGTGGAATGTTTATAACGAATAACAAAAAGGGGCTAGTGGCGAATGTGCTGCTATGCGCAGGAATGATTGTCTCTTGAACAATAGGATGGCATAGGCGAGAGATTATGTGAGCACATCTACTAACAATTTAAAATGGTGCATGGTTCACTGATTTTGAGAAATAAGGCCACATGTACGAAGCATTTTTGCACTTGGGCCGTTTCCGACCGCAAAAATGCTTTTACATATGTACAAAACACAAAGGGCCAAACGTACAATGCATTTTACCAGTCGTAAATGGCCCATCAGGCCATTTACGGCTGGTAAAATGCATTTCAAAATGTACCAATCTTATTTTGCGAGTTGGTAACCTCGCAAATAGGGTTTGCGAGTCTCTAATAGGAAGGGGTGTGCCAAGGTCATCCCTTCCTAAAAGCGAGTACCACTGGTTGCAAAACATTTGCAGTTTACCACCAAATCCAAATTGGTGGTAAGCCATTCGCAAACAGACGGGTGTCCCCAAGAGACCCCTTCCCCTTAGTGAACGGGTGCGCCAACATTTTTTCATTTTTATTTTGAAACAAACTGCTACATTTTAAAAAGCAGCCACAGACATGGTGGTCTGCTGACCCCAGCGGGCCACCATCCCTGTGAGTGCCAGCCGTTCCCAATGGGTCGCAAATGGCGACCTGCCTCATGAATATTAATGAGGCGGGTCCCTTGCAACCCATATGGGAATCGTAAACAGTGTCTCAGACACTGTTGTCCATCAGGTTTTGCGACTCCAAAATTGCAAATCGCTAAAAATTTCAATTTGCGAGTCGCAAAACCTGATGGTCATACATCTGACCCCAAATTACAATTTGGCAACATGTTAGCGAATCACAATTTGTGTTTGCAATTTGGTATTTGGAATGTGTGCATTTAAATTTCCTACACAAACAACTATAATACTGACCATATCTACAGTGCACATGACAAACTGACATCTCATAGCCCTGTGTCAAGTTATTGGAGGAGAGTAAAAGTTCATGTTTAAAAACTTTCGTACGACATGGTGATGCAGAGATATAACCTAATGTATTAAATTATAATAGGATTTGAAGAAATGATTTATTTTTGACATAATGAGCCTTTTCATCGTGTTCTTGCAGCGCTTTTGCTATGCATTTACTTATTGAACTTTTGATGGTTTAGCATGTGATCCCTGACATGCTCTCCCTACTTTCCTTGCTTAAACATTTCTGCTCGGCCCTCACTGTTGGGCCAGCTCTGCAGCTTGCCCTGCCTGTATGTGCAGAACAAAGCCATTGCTCGAAGCAATTTTGATGGCCTGAGTTTCATCCCTTAGCATGTATGTATGTCTGTGTGCATCCATGTATGTATGTATTTGTATGTTATTTCTCTAGTGCAAACCTAGCCAAATTGCCGAGGAGCACTGTACAGGATGAAAGTGATAGCAAAGTGATAGCAGAAGTAGTTTGAATGTTGGTGGTTAATACATTTTCATGTAGTATTCCTGAGAAAGCTAAGTCTGCAACTCTCTCCTAAATTGGAGCAGCCTTGGGCTGCTGCTGATGGCTATGGGGATGCTAGTCCAGATCCTGGGAGCATAGCTGGACAAGGCCTGCCTCCTGAGCAGTGCTGGCTGCAGTGAGCGCTGTCCGAGGCCTATCATGTCCATGGCACCAAACGTCCCTTGGCTTTATGGCTGAATTTGAGCCGTGCCACCATGACTGACTCTTCTTACACGTTAGATGTTGTGAGGACCCGGGCTCCATGTCCTTGGTGGCATGCCATGTTGAGCCTTTACATGAGGCGAGATGCAGTCTTTCTCTGAGTCAAAAAGGCTACACTGCAGAAAGAGTCCCAAACCGGTAGCAGCACTACTCTGCCTGAGTCCCTCTCTCTACGAGTTTCACTGCAGAATCAGTCCTGCACCCACGCAGAATTTGTGGGCCCGTTCACTTACTCTGCCATGTGTTGACCCATACATTGCGGATAATGTCCTGTGAAAAACACAGCTTCTAAAGTGCTCATGCAACTCTAAACCTATACTCTGGATTTAATACCTTTATGAGCACAGAGTAACAAGTGCTTCCACCAGCCAACATGCTGTATGATTGCAGCTGCAAGGCTGCTGATAATGTGCCTGCGTGCCTCCTTGTGACTGATTGTGTTATTATCACGCGTGATGAGTGAGACTTAAAGTCTTTGATGTAATAGGTTTAAATGAAAGAAAATAACATGACACTATCATCTACAGGACTAAATTAAAATTACATTAGATGAAGATGATTTAATTAATTCAAGATAATTACAAACACAAATAAAGTGATCCGGACTCGAAAATATTTACCTGACGTGTCATCTCTTGTGATTAATACCAACTTAATTTTTAGTCCCACAATAAACACATGAAACGTTCCAGTTTTTTTAGCTCTTCCTCAACGAGGGGCCTCGTGTAAAAAGGCCAGTAACGGCTGGTGTGTCGATAAAGTGGGGGGGGCAGAGGGGGAGAGGAGGGTGAGAACGGACGGACGGATGACGAGGCAAATAAAAAAACACTTACCTGCGACATCGCTGCATCGCGATCCTCTCCACTGCAGGCACACGCTCCAAGAGTCCACTGCGGCCAATCCTGACGCTGCTTTTATGCTGCATAAAGCAGCGTCAGGATTGGCCTGAGCGTTGACGATTTGCGCTCCCAGTTAGACTGCGATCCTGTGCCTGCTCTCTCCAACCCGGCAACACAATTTGGGTTGACCGTCCTGAGACTGTCGGCCAGACCGTCATGCGCACTGAATAGCAGTCCAATCCCTCCTCCACCAGCCTGTTATCCCCCTGCCCCTGCATCCAAGCCTCAGCTTCGAGAGCAAAAATGCAACGATAGTAAACCAGGGTTTATTATCATTTTATTTTTCAATTTTTGGGCTGTTGGCAGATGGGGTGACGCTCCTCCGCCATAGAGAAGGAGCCGCCTCTGGAAAAGGCACACTTCCATGAGGGATAGACTGTCTTGTCGATGTGTAGCTTGATCTCTTGAGACTTGAGACATCCAAGTCCTTTGAATAGGTGTTGCAATTCCTCCATGAAGTCATCTACTCAATACGTTTATACTTTGGGCATAGAAGACTAGGCCTTCTACAGGGTACCAGCTCAATGGCACACCATAATCTTTCTTCGTTATGAAGTTCTTTCCCTCAGTTTTATAGCTGTCAGCGTTGATGGTGGTCTTGAATATACCTGCTAAGGGAGTTGCGTTAGGCCCTCGTAAGCATATATTTATGTTTTTGTGAGTTATAGTTTTAGTCTTGGTGTAAGTTGGAGATATTGGGCTTTATCCATTACATTGACGGATGCTCCCGAATCTATGAGAGCGAACGTGAAGAGACTTTTGCTTTCTATCTTGCAGTTTGTCAGTGACCTACTTCCTTTGCTGCTTTGTTGACAAGCGAAATCAAAAATACGTCTTTATCCTCTTCTTCAGCACCACTTTCTCTGGCTGACCTTGTGGGCATGTTTGCCCAGTCTTTTGATTCCCAAGACAACACATAGTGACTTGGTCTGTGCTGGTTTCCACACCTTGTTTTTAACAGTTTGGCTTTTCTTTAACTGGCTCTTGCAGGATAGTTTGGTTTTACGCAAGTGGTGCACTGCGTTTCTTGTGCTGGGCATTCGACCATTGAGTAGGGATTGACCCTGAAGTACCCACATTATGGTTTCTCTTGTTTGGCTTCCTTTAGATTGCTGTGGTTACCTTTGAGGCGCTATCAGTCTATAATTCTGTCAACAACTTCTGTTTTTATCAATTGTGATTTGTCTGGGTTGTTTTTAAGTGACTCTTTGCTGAGGGCAGCTTCCATATGTTCTGTGTGACAGAGTTTTCAAGAGATCATTCTAGTGCCACTATTGATTTAGCCTCATTCCTGGCTCAAGAGGGATAGTCAGTTTCTGGAGACCTGAAGATTGAGATCTCTGGATGTTTTGAGGTCCCACCTCCTTGGCTGGTGCTGACAAGCTCTCGGAGTCATGCATAGAAGCTGTGGAATGTCTCATCTTCATTCTGCCGTGCCTGGAGCAGTTTGCATTGCTTTGCTCATGATATGGGTTGAGATGAGGGTTGAAGTGTGCATCTAGGCTTGCTAAGACTCATTCATAGTCATCATCGTTCCCTCCATTGGGGAAGATTTGGAAACATTTGAAGATCTCCCCATCTGCGAAATGCAGGAGTAGCGATTGTTTGGCGTTATCTGTTTCTCTGCTTGCAAAGAAGTCATTGTTTGCGATAGCCACATGCGATGTCATGGAGATGCCAGGGCACGGCCTGTTAGTTTGCCGAAGAACGTCAGAGAGTATATTCTAAAACTAACATGGTAACATGATGATCTTCCACCTGGAGTTGCCTCAGTATTTTGTTCTTTGTCACCCATGGTGAAACTGTCTGGGGGGTACACCTGTAAGTTGTGTAGGATGAGCACTTACGCAAGGATGTTCCTGCCCTAGTGGCAATCCCTTTTCTCTCTATTTTGCTGCAAACAGCTGTGATCCCTCGAGGCGCCAAATTGTGTTTAAAATGAGGTGCGGCATAGTCTATGATCATTCCTCCTATTTTTCGCGTAATACACTTTGTGAATTTGATGGGGAGCAGTCTTTCTTCATGTGTGTGTGCGCTTTGTATCTTTATCAGATTTGTTTTTCAGGGCTCTTGTTCCATATTAAAACCCTGCTGCTAGGCTGTTGACGTTGCTGCATACACTGTACATGTGAAGGCTCACAATTGCGCTATTGGCACTCACCTCTAGGCATGCTGGCGGTCAGTGCTTAATTTGAGCCAGTGGTTTCCAAGGCTCAGCACCGGCACTTAATCATCAACACAGGCGCTTTTCATGAGCACCAGTTAAGGATACATTAATTTACAGGGAGATAAAGTGATTTGACCAGATTCACAGGATTTTGAGACGACACCGAGACTTGAACCTGGTTCCCCAGCGCCGAAGTCGGCAGCTCTGGCCATTACGCCACATCCTCTACCCACTTTCATGGTTAGTAGTTGTTCTGTTTTCAGCTGTGCTAGCAGGAGAAATGGGCTGGTGCAAGCTGCCCCGTGTCAAGAGTCCCAGCACTTATTTTTTTTCCAAGCAAACCTCTGCTGGTGGTGCACAATGGTGCGGTCTGTGAATGGTCTAGTGGGCTCAGCTTTGAGGTTGGCCTCACAATCTGTCTATGTCTCTTAATTTTTTAGTTGACTTTTAATTATGTAATTTATGGAATACGTATTCATTTTACTTATATTTGTAGAGCTGCTAGTTTTGTAGGGGTGTAGGGTGAGAAGGTAATAATTAAGTGACAATATGTTATTAATTGTTAATTAATTTTTTTATTGATTTTTAATTATGTAAAATATGGAATACTGATTTATTTTACTTATATTTTAGTTGTGTGGTGCTAGGTTTGTGGCGGTAGAAGGTTGGAAGTTTAATTAAGTTCAAAATAATGAATGAATAATTATTATTTGTAAACTCATTATTGAATTGAATTATAAATATATAAATTGTGGAATTCTAATTTATTTTCATTTTATTTTAGTTGTGGGTTGCTAGTTTTTAAGGGGCCTAGAGTAGGAAGTTAATTAGATAATTTATTAACAAGTAATACTTAATTAGTTATTTTATTTATTTTGAATATGTAAGTTATTGACTAGATTATTTTGTTGTTGTATTTTAGGTGTGAGATGATAGGTCTGTAGGGGTACAAGATGGGAAGTTAATTAACTAATAACTGAATAACAGTTTTGTTAATAATTGCTAATTAATGTTTTTGTTGCATTGAAATTATGTAAACTGATTTATTCTTTTGAGTTTTTTAATACATATGTATATATTTTTTATTTAATTAATATTTTTAATATTAAGAGTATAATATTTTTTCTACATTCATGGGGTTAGTCATATATGTAATGTGTTTGAAGTGAAATACTTTCCCTACTCTTGCTTAGACAGAAGTAGGAATAGTAAAATGAATCTCTTTTCAGCTCAACACTTTCTCTACTGTTGAGCTATTTTGCCGCTGGAATAGTATATTTGACCCCTCCAAATTCCAACACTTTCTCTACTGTTGCATAGACTTGAGTGGGAATAGTACGTTTTACCATTCCAAACTCCAAAACGTTCTCTACTATTGTGCTGTTTGGAGTGAGGATAGTACATTTTACCCCTCCGAAATCCAGTGCTTCCCCTACTGTTGCCCTGTTTGGAGTGAGAATAGGATGAAAAACTAGCCACTTTACCGAGAACTAGGTGTCCACTCTTTTTATCCATAACCTGTGGTGAATGGGAGGGAATCAATTTGTATTTAAATGCATGTTAAGATACACTTTCCATGTAATTGACTTTTAAAAGCCAGCTTTGCTGAAACGTGTTAGTCACATAAGTTGTAATTCAAAAGCCCACTGAGTGCCCCAACTGGTTCACTGGGGTATCCTTGGGGAGCCTTTTTTTTTAATTACCTGCATGAAACTCAGCCACGCTGGGGGCACCTGCTTAAGAGTTTGGCAGCTGTAAACTGTGGCAGGGGCGGCTCTAGGCTCATGGCGGCCCTGGGCAGGGAGTGTAGGGAGGGGGCCCCGGAAGAGGGGGTCCGTACGGAGCGGAGCGCGGAGGCCAGTGAAGAGAGGGGGGAGGGGTCAGGGTGTTTGGAAGTGGAACAGAGCCGGAAGCCACCTAATCCCTGTCAGGGGCCGCCACGCAAATATGTATCCATCCTCAGAGGATTATTATATTAAGGATATATATTGGCGTGGTGGCCCCTGGGATTTGGTGGCCCTGTGCATGTGCACAGCTTGCACATGCCTAAGGCCGCCCCTGACTGTGGTATTGGTGAAAGGATAGTTACAAACTGCTAGAACTAGCACAGTCGCAGTGGTACGTGGCATATTCCGAAATACTAGGACATTACTACAATGAATAGTTGTCTATCTCTAAAATGGCAACCTACGGGCACGGTACAAAACATGCAGGCAATTGTGGTAAAACGAGGGAGATGGATTTAAATGTATTCAGTGGTGGTTTCACTTCCATCTTTCAAGGAGATAAACACGTGTTAAACTTGATTCAAATGAAAGGATTGTGCAAAACAAACTATTTTGTTTGTTTTCAAAAGCTCTGCACTCATTATGAGAAGAAACATCTACTTGCAATATAAGGAATATGTGAGCATCAGTATGGAGATCACTGAAATGAATACTATACACGCTATGATGGTGGATGAAAAACGAACTGATTTACGGAGAATTAAGAGTCCTCTCTTTCCTTCCAGGACCGGTGGAATCACTCTGTATTTAAATGCGTGTTGAGAGACACTTTCAATGTAGTTGACTTTGAAAGAGGTAGCTTTGTTGAAACGTGTCAGTCAAATAAATTGTCATTCAACGGCCCGCTGAGTGCTCCGACTGATTCCTTGGGAGCCTTTTGTTTTTGAAAAATGTTTTTAAAATATTTTTATATATATATATTTTTTGACACAACATTTTCGTCAACTGTATTTTTTAGCACATATTTTGTCTGTGAACCGTGCTTTGCGAAGTATTTCACTTAAAGTGATACATTTCAAACACAAATTTAGAAACATTCATGGTTCCCTCTACACTGACAACAATGCCAATAGTGAACTAAGATGCAAGGCTGTTGTTATGTGCACCCTCTGCTATACTACATGGACATTGTTTTAGTTTATTAAATCAACACAAGAGAAGGTACTGTACAGCGTAGATCCTGAATTACCAGGTCCTCTTATATGTGATAATGAAGAAAAAGGAGGCAAACAAATAAAACTATTGCCTAGGACAACATAATTTGGTAAAGTGTGGAAGTTGAGATTGCTACCAGGTTTTCTTGTTTCACACTGTGAAATTCAGCCACTAGATGTACATGTTTCACTTCCCCAAAGCCCACATTATACCCCACTACCACCCTGCAGTCCACGGTCACACCACAAACCAAAATGTTTGGTCCCTGGAAAATTGTTTGCGAGTACCCATGGTCTAGTTGTTAGTTTAATTCTTTCACTACTTTGCATATCTCAGTGCATTTCCTTCAAAGGAAACATAATATCACGAGAATCATTAAATCATTTAGGAAATGTGTTATTTGGATTTCATACAGCGCTAGCAAGCCGTTTAACATAACACACTGTGAGGAATATGGGCTATAATAAATCACTAAAAGGACATCTGACTAGGGCACATGGAGATGTGCTGGCTCTGATTCTATTGGTTGTGATGTATGAATGTATTGCAATTACACTACCTGTATTCCTAAGTGGTCCTTATGTTGGCAGGTAGACGAGCTGCGTGGTAGGAACGTAAGGTCATTTTTGCAGGATTACACAGTTTGGTATGTGTGGAAGGACTAGGATAGACAAATACAAAATGGAGGGCCAGGGGACATTTACAGATCAGCGTGTATTAACTCCTAACTCATCAATCATTCACACAACAAAATATCTGGGTCTGTCGCTGAGAGCAAGCTAGGGACCTAGAATATCAAAGGAGTATTCCTTTATTAGGATGAAATCCCTCACCCACCAGAGGTGGCATGCTACAGCATAGGGATTCTCCTCACACTGTGACGGCAAATCACGATGCAGGCTACTATTCCCTCTCTAATCGGGAGGGGAAACATTCATTACAACATAGGCATTACAACACAAAGTCTTTACAACGCGGTCAATATAATGCAGGATCCATTGTAACGCATGCCATTACAACGCATATCCCTCACTTACCAGCACCTTCCCTGAGGGGGCAGTGTTAGAATAGTAATTTTCGTTGTAACGGAGTATGCATTAATGGCATGCGTTGTAATGGAAGATGCGTTGTATTGACCACGTTGTAAAGGTATGCGTTGTAATAGTTTGTGTTGTGATGTCATACAATCGGGAGGAGCTCTTTAGATGTTTTAGTATTTAGTAATAATCCATATGGAGCCAACAGGGAGGTGAGGCTAGCAGAGTGTGCAGTGTGTCAACAAAAACTGATGTGGACAACGTGTTTAAAACTAACTCCATTTAATCCTCACCCAGGCAGACAAGAATAAAGTTGAACACCTTCTTTAGAGTTAATTTTAAGCACGTTGTTCACATCACTTTTTGTTTACACACTGCACACTCTGCTAGCCTCACCACCCCGTTGACTCCATAGGCGTTATTACCAAATACTAAAACATCTTTAGAGTAGAGAGGAAGTTGTAGCCAGCGTTGTGATTTGTTGTCACGATGTGAAGAGAACCCCTATGATGAAGCATGCCACCTCAGGTGGGTGAGGGTTTCAATTCCCCATTTTCACATAGGGGCACAATAAGCTTTAAGACATTAAATCTTGAACAGTTACATTGTTGAAATTTTGCTGTCCAGACAGTTCTTCTCATGAATTATCCTTCTGGTCGCCTCCTCTCCTCCTGGTGAGAACTCGCTATCAGTTGTTTAATACATAACAAACGCCTATTCACTAGCTGACAGAAGGCTTCCTGAAAAATACAAAAATTGTAAGAAAAATATAATGTGCAAACAACTATACAATGTGCAAAACAGACCTTTCAGTGTTAATGCATTATTTTTCAGTTAACAAGTCAACAACAGTTAGGCTAACTTAAATGAGCAATTTTATTTATTTAACAGGCCTAAAATAGTTAAGTATGATTAACTACTACAAATTTTGCATATACCATGTCTTTACTTAAATATGGCGTTTTCATATTATTAATAAAAGCGTTTTGTCAGCGAATACATTTCGCATCAACACCTTCACATCAAAGGTTCGAATATTGACAAACTCAGCTCAGCTTTTCAACATTCTGAGGTAGTTATACCAAAGGGCAGGTTTATCATTGTTTAGTGTCACCCTTGAGCCACGCAAGGCGATGTTGGGTGACGCAAACCCTAGAATCAGATTTACCAAGCCACGCTTGGCTACTTTAAATGGCTCCGTGTGGCCTGGTAAATCTGGTGTAACACAAGTCAGTGCAATTGCTGCCTTCCGTTACATTGCTCGATTGAGGTATTACATGGGTGGAGAGTGGGTGTTCCCTCGCTTCCATCAATGCATTATGACGGATTACCAGATCTTCTAATACTGGTTGACCTAGGAATGCGTCAGAATTGTACACATTCACTCCAGAAGTGCAACAAGGAGAAAT
Organism: Lissotriton helveticus; assembly: GCF_964261635.1. NCBI lineage: Eukaryota > Metazoa > Chordata > Amphibia > Caudata > Salamandridae > Lissotriton > Lissotriton helveticus. The sequence continues at coordinate 32,236,337 of NC_136060.1, read as the reverse complement.
ATCTTTATTTTTCCTTGTTTACTCTTTTTAAGTGTGCTACATTTTGCAGCACACTTACAAAGAGGAAATTGCATCTATGGATTGTTTTTGTGCAGGAAGGTGGCCCTTCCTGCAAAAATAACAATCCTGCCTGCAACGCAGGCACCCTTGCACCATGTTTCAAGGGTGCCTACATTGGTGCTAGGCTGCGCTGAGTGGACCAGCCCAGGGAGAGGACAGGAATGCACCATATAGTGGTAAATATGGTGCATTCCTGCCCTCTCCGTTTCAGGCAGCGCAGCAAGTTGTCTAGCTGCATTACGGTATGTGAAAAAATGATAAATCTGCGCCCAAGTATATCTGAGTATGATGGTAGTAAAACTGGGTATTTATAATATTAAGGAACTACAAACACAGTGAACAGAAATTTGAGATTAGTCCTTGCTTCCACCGAAATCAAGTGGAGGGCTTTTGAGACTGGTTTCATGTAGTCCTGTTTGCTTCTGTTAAAGATACATTCTAACTGCCTAATATTATACCCAGGGTCGGATTGGGATCACAATTTGGCCCGGCACTGACGAAAAAAGTGGCCCACATTTGCGGGGCATGGCCCACATTCGCGGGGCGTGGCCCACATTCGCGGACGTGTCCTTTCATGAAACACACAAGGAATGTAAGTGGGAGGATATTGTTCTCGGGAAGGACATAAGGCCAAGGTGACAATGTCCTACAAGCTGAGCACCTAAAAACAGCCAGGTCCCTTTCTATTACCACATTATTCCTCAGCTCTCCAGCGCAGGAGCATCTGAAAACAGCGAGGCCCCTTTCTCTTAAAAAATTATTACCAAGCCCTCCAGTGCAGGAGCACCTGAAAACAGCGAGGCCCCTCTCTCTTAAAAAATTGTTCCCCAGCCCTCCAGCGCACAAGCACCTGAAAACAGCGAGGCCCTTTTCTCTTAAAAAATTATTCCCCAGCACTCCAGCGCAGGAGCACCTGAAAACAGCAAGGCCCCTTTCTCTTAAAAAATTATTCCCCAGCCCTCCAGTGCAGGAGCAGCTGAAAAACAGCGAGGCCCCAGCTATTTGTAAATTACTCAGCCCTCCCCAGCCCATCACTGCCTCAGAGCAATGGCGTGGCAGATGAAGGCTAAAGCAAAAACACAGCTTCTGGGCCATCCATGAGGGTAGGGGGGAGGCTAAGGTGAAGATGGTGCGAGTTCCCCACATCACCTGGCTCCCATAGTGATACCCATTCTTCCTCACCCACTATGCCCTGAATGAGAAGGGCTGTGGGCGAGGACTAATGCAAGCACTGTTTCTGGGCTGCGTGGGCCCCAGGGGGGCGGAGGTGAAAATGGCTCATAGGCCTGAGCAACACCTGGCCCTCTGGGAGGCCGATTCTGGCACACAATCACCGCTCCCCAGCCCACCATCAGCATGCTTGCTTGGCAGGGCAGGGTAACCCCTTGCCCTGCCAAGCAATTATGCTTGGCAAGGAGAGGCCACAGCTGATCATTACTGAACGGCCGGCAGCACAGCGAAGCTGCTTTCCTCTCCCTGTCAGTGCTCTCTGTGGACTGGTAAAGGGGGAAATAACCAGCCCACAGAGTGCACCGAGACACCAGCCCTTTGGCCCATGCCCGGGTGCCCCCAGTGTCAATCCGCTCCTGGGTATACCTTTGTTGCTTTTAAGAGATTATTTGAGTGTCTGTCATACACAGAGCTTTAAGTGGGCCATGTCTCTCTGGGTCTCAGACCTGGTAGTAATTAAAAATGGACATTGAAACGGGTCCCTGTTGGCCCTACAGTCATGTCCTTAACTTTTCTGGCTAAAACATTGATTGATTTCCGAACAATGAAAGTAAAAAAAGTAAAGGTAATCTATGAGTGATTTAGTCCCAGTTTATATTTCATGTTCCACATAATCTTGCACTCCCTAAGAGTGTTAGCTATTTCCTGGATGTTGTGCTTTTAAATGTTTTTTCAGGTAGCATATTACATTTGCATAGTGTATACATTGAACTGAGGCACCTCATGGGGGGTTTACCAGAGCCACGAGTAAGAGCTCAGAGTTGAGAAGGAATGCACTGTGTATTTTTCACAGTACCTGTCAGTGGGCCAAAACGTGTTCAGAATACATGGTCATCCAATCCTTGGTCTCATTATAGAGCGCACAGAGTTACGGTCATGTATTCCAGGTGCAATTGTAATCTGTGCGAATGTGTGTGAAGGAGGTACACAGTTGTTAAAATATTTGCATGGTGAAACTTAACGACAATGCAATTCTTAGAGGTGATTGGGTGCGTTGTGTGTTTGGGAGGTAGTGACGTGAAGAAGATGCGAGTAAGTGCTTCAGGGGAGAGTGAAAAGAGGGTGCGGAAGAGGAAAGTGATGAGTTCTAAGATATGCATCTGGACAAGGTGTGGAGAGAAAAAGGGGATACATGTTTACCTTCAAGTGAATGTAACAGGTTTGATTGTGACACTCTGAAGACTGCTACCCCTTCCACAGTCCTCAGTAATGTTTATGTCAAAATCTGACAATTTCAAAATTGAGTCATTTTCAATATATATTATTTAAAACAAAATCATTGTTGTTACTCATTTATCTTAAACAGCTAACAAGCATTGACAAAGGTATTAGGCCTGGCTGGTTTTAGGTGTACAACAGTTGTTGTGTTGTATATCTAGATTCGATAACATAGAGCTCAAGCTGAAAGCTGAAGTTTTCTCCAGCCCCATCAACGCAGCTGGGGCTGGAGAAAGCTTCACTGTGCATGAGATGTTTGGCTGGCCTGAAACAGCCGGCCAAAAACCTCATGCACAGTGAAGGGGCAAGGGGGTTCACAACCACTCCCCCACCACAGTGTCATCCCCCTGGACCCGCCCCTAAGACTCATCAGAGTCCTGGGGGCGGATCCAGGGGGTTTAAAATAAAACAATAATTAACCCCTTCGCTGCGGCGGCAATTCCGTCGCAGCGCTAGGGGGGTGGAGGGGCCGCGCGGCGCTCCCATGCTCGTGACGGAACCGCTCCGTCACGAGCCTCGGGTGCGCTGTGCTAATGATGGAGCGGTTCCGTCATGGCCCAGCCCGCTCATCAGAACGTCCAGCGAGGCGCGGAATCCGCGCCGGCGCGCTGAGCGGGCCGTGACGGAACCGCTCCGTCATCAGCACAGCGCATCCGTGGCTGGTGACGGAGCAGTTCCGTCACCAGCATGGGAGGGGTTAAACAGGTTAGAAAACCGTTTTATTATTGTTTTAAATGCGGGTGGTGGCAGGGGCGACGGTGCTCCGCGGCCCTAATGGAGAGGCCGTCGCTGGTCTAGATTGTAAGAGTACCCGGTACTGTTCTAATACCTGTGTCAAAAGATACATTGAGCATGCGTGAAAGGGATGATAGCCACTGTCACACTCTGCCTGACACTGTAAGTGTTACTGATTCCACTGGCCCAACAGCTACTTGTTTACTTTGGGTGTCAAGAATGAGGTGAATTCATTCAGTAGGTGTTTGGTTTCACCCACTCTTTTAAGCAGAGCCTCAGGAAATATGTGACAGGGGAGGACCAATATATGCGGCAGGGTTGACTTAATTATGCAGCAAGAAAAGGCAAATTATGTGGCGTAATGCAATACATTTTGTATAGTATTTGTTCATTAGTTTGTCATTTTTACTACTTTAAAACCCAAATATAGCAATAGACAACTAAAAGGTGACCATAAAATTTACAAGAAGGATCTGCCATTGCGCATAAATAGATCATCGTAGTTGTTTAGTAAGTTTTGGAGTGTTTGAACTAGAAACTATTTTTATTTGTTCAAACTTGCAAAACGTGTAGGATGATGGATTGTGGGGCAGGTGTGGAAACCCCATAATTATTCAGGAAATCCCAGAAGAATGTGTGGTACACAGTGTCATAGGATGCTTTCAGACTCAGTATTAGTTGGTCAGATTTCTTGCCTTTATTCAACCTAAATTCATGCTGCAAGGTGCATAGAGCAAAGACTACTTTTGTTTACTTTTATTTTGTGCAAGACAAAGAAAAAGTGATCAAAGGTGAATGTATCTGTGTTCCAAAATAATAATTATTTGTGTTTTGCATTACGTCTGTGGTAGCAGTGTATGTGGTTTTGTTTTATTTGTACCCAATTTAGTTACACTCAATTGATGAAACTTGTGAGGTATAGTACTGTGAAATAATCATCCCAAGGCACTTCATAGAGTCCCGCCCCTCACACTCACTTACCATCTACGAAACCTGCAGTGTTCAGGAAAAAGAAGTAATCAGCAGCCCCTTCCTAGCAAGGCCATCATTGAATTTCTAAGGGGAGCCCTGTCCCCAACCCCCTCACTTCAGTGTCTGGTCTCCACCCTCAAGCCACAGGAATGCAGGCAATGCACTTTCACTGTCTAGGGAGGCTGTTCTCACACCCGTTCTGTGCTAATGCAGGGCATTAATTAATAGACCCCACCTCTATTTTCTGATTAATACTGTGACCCATACTTTAAGGGTGAACATCATAAAATATCACCTCCAGCACTTGCAGAATCTCCTTTTTGAAGTTGCATTTTTTCACTCTGTATATAATCTCATGCTGGTATTCTCAAGAGGCTACTTCCATTGAGCAGAGCCTAAATCTCTCTATATTTCCCTATATTAGCAGCCAGCCATAGCTTTACACTTCCAGTCCCTAGGAGATCAGCCCATACTTGTAGAAGTGGTGGTCTGGCAGTAAGTAGACTTTCAATGATATACCGTTCACCTGATTCTAATGCTTATGAGCGCCTAATATAGCCCTGTCATGTATTGTAAATTATATTGCTTCTTTCTACAGTTTTGCATATTCAGATGGCATGCAATCACAATAAAAACCTCTTCTCTAGTCCCGTGAATATTGACCTTGACTTAGAACTGCTAACTGTTACCTCTCCTTTACTTTCAAATGAACCTCTCCTAACTTTCCATCCTTGGCCTGCCGCCTTTCTTTGAACACAGCCTATTCTAAGTCACATGCATGTTTATCATAATCCTTATTGTTGCATTTCTGCAAATTGACCACACTTTTTTTCAAAGATCACATCTCATTTACAAGGAATTTCCTTACAACCTAACACTATCGAATCTCTTGTAGTTTATCCATCACTATCCTGAGCCATTTGCATAAATTCACATACCCCATTCCCTAAAGATCACACCTTACTCCTATTATTTTAATTTATCCATAGAAACTGGAGCAAATGCAATGAATGGTTTTATTAGGAGCACAAGACTAATACCAATAATCAACAATAACCCCTGAAAAAACAACAACACTCGCCTTGGGTTTCAGAACAGTATGCTACTCAGCATAAATAACTTCAATGCCTTTTCAAGGACAGTAAGTGCTATATAAAGTAGGTACAATACAATACAATATATACCCCTCCTAACCCACACTCATACTATAACGTTCAACTGTCTGGAAATGGATTCTAGTTCATACAAGATGAATAACAATTCCCTTATAGTGTTTAACACTCTTACACTCACATCAGACAAAATTGCTATGGGCCATGTCCATCACCCAGTACTGTACCAGCCCTCAGAAATAAGCTGCCCATCGCTAACTAAATCGGCATAGAAAAACTAAAGAGATCTGCCATGTGCTGTTGGCCAATAGGAGCACTTTACTTTAGTCCACTTCTGCAGGTCTCAACTGGCTACATACCATGATCCATTTTTGACGTGCCACAATGGGATGACATTAACAGAGTCCCTCCCAACAGATTTCTCCACCATTACTCTCTCCAACCTATGCCTGCTCAGGACCATAAACTCTCAACAAAGTATCTCAGAATGGACAACCCAGCGCAGTAGCCAGCTGAGTGGACTGTGATCATAAGAAATACCATAAAGGGGACTTGCAGAGCTGCTCAGCTCTGCCAGATTACAGAGAAACCATAAACTGCACAACTGTCTCTCACACTTATTCATCCTTCAGGCTGCTAAGCGATGTGCCCTATAGCAGGATAACTGCATCTCAGTGGTCATCACAGGTGACTTGGAAACACTTCCCGCATAGGATCAAAACAAGGACAACATGCTTCAAACCACACATCCTAGTTTGGGACCCATGTAGGCAAGTGAAGCAATTGCTTCATTGCCTCACATTGCTGTAGGAAGCGCTGTATGAATGGGAATGAATTGGAAAGAAAAAGAGTTTAGTTGAACTTTCCAGGACTCGACAAACTTGTTGTCTGACGCACAAACATACGCTCACAGGTGTTCAGTGACACACACACGTTCACATATTCACTCTCTGTTGAATGGAATCACATTCTTATAAAACATCCTTTCAGTATGATTTCGGGTTGCTCTGACCAGAGAGACCCTGGAAGTGACTGCCTGTGGCGAGAACGTGCTTCTGTGCAGGAATGGGCGCCTCGGACGTTTCCCCGGGGAGGGGGGGAGGATGCCACGAGCATTGCGTACAGGCCTCATTAACACACTCCGCTATTGTCACCTCTGGGGAGACGTGTTGGGACAGAAACGCGCCTTTGTGCTGTTGCTATTGGAGTTTGTTTTGAAGTCTGAAAGGACTGAAGTTGGTAGCCTGGGAGAGGAGTGACTTAACAGAGGAAAAAACCTTTTCACCGATGTAACCGTGTGGAATCCACTTCTGCCAAGGGCAGGGACCCCGAAAAAGTTTCAAAGGGAGCCAGCCAGCCCCTCGACATCACGTATTGAGAGGGTTACAGTGCATTTGACAGTGCATTTGACAGAAGTCACGCAAAGTGTAATGCATTAAAACACAGAGCTGCATACAAACCTGTAGACCGAACCTAAGGACTGGTGGGCAAGGTGTGGAGAGGCGGCGTTTTGGGTATGGATCAGTGCTTTTATATATTTCACTAGTAACTGTTCTTGTGTGGTAAATGTTCCCCAAATTGGATTCCTTCTTAGTCACTTTCTTCTCACACCCACTGTCGCCCTTTCCTCTGTCTACAAATATATAAATGGAAAGCAGGCTTGGGCCTTCATCCCAAAGCATCAATAATCCGCGCCTCAGTATTTGTCTCAGGAGAGGGCGCGTTTCTATAAAAACAATATGCCGCATTTTTTGACAACGTGAGTGAATGTGTCAAGAATGCAGATTTTGAATAATAAGCCCTGCAGCTCCCTGAAGCTGAGATTCTACCATGTGCCCATCTTTATCTTTGTCATGCATTAATATTCAGGCCCTCGTTACCAGTCCCCGGGGTTTAGGTGCGGTAATTTAGGGGCCAGATTCACTGGTTTCTGGCTGGGAACGCCCACTTATATCCAGGGATTTCTACTCATTCCCGTTGCAGTGGGGAATACCACCCAGAATGGTCAATTCTATGAGTGTTTCCCCAACCAGAGAATATAAGAAGCAGGTGTTGAATGGCTGTGGGAGCTTTGCTTTGGCCCCTGGTGTAGAGATTGAGGGGCATGGGAAGGCGCAGCCGGTGACGGAGCTGCATACAAATGTGTGATTAAGCATCTGTTAAAAAAACAGGGCCCACCCCTCGCTCTCAACCTAGGATGCTACCTCTCCTTTGGTTTAGATTGGGCTTTAGTGCCGACTGCGAGAGACCTGCTGAGTTGTCACACCCAGTTCTTTTTAGGTCACAGTGGACTAGACAGCTCAGCTGTCTTGTTTGCTAAAGACATCTTGGGGACTTTCAGAAAGTTGACCTAGGAATGCATTCGGCCTGTTGCTTACCATTGGCTTTGTGGTTTTGAACTCACATTTTTGGGCTTTTCATTTTCTGGCTTTATTTGCTTTAGGCTGTCCCTCCCATTGTCTAAACCGCGTTCACTGTATTCTTCCACAAACTTGCTATCGGTAAACAGGCCTTTAAATCCTGTTCTTATCTTGTCACATTTGCTGTGCCTTCAAAGACAGAGGTCAAATGTCAAGCTGTGTCTTGGAGGGAGGCTTGGTGTTTACTATGCTTTTGGCTGACTTCAAATTGAGGGTGTTTACAGGCAAGAGGAATGCCCCCATGGAGCCAACTCATGATCCTTCTATGCTCCCTTTACCAGGCTGTAACATAACCCATAAATACATCATGTAAGTTGTGGATGACAGATTTTTTTTTTTTGGGCTGACTCCGCCAATGCATTGAGATTGTCACAACAGCTGCAGCTGCACATAATGTTGGAAACACCAAAATGAAACACTAATGATCAGACCGAGCATACAAAATAACAGTGTGCGATAGGAAAATCAAACACGTGCAGCCAGCCACTTTGAAGACTCTAAAACTGACACTATGCCATTCTGTTGAGAAGGATGTCCTTTACACAGAGTTGTGACAATTGATAATCTCAAATGCGGTGCCAGAAAACATGCCATGTTTTATCCCATAAACATTTTGCAGTGCAGGTGTATGTACACTGTTTTTTGTTTACACGGTAAGGAACAGAGGCGGCTGGTTAAGTCAGTGTGCACATGAACTCGAAGCCCTTCATATAACTTGCAGAATGATGCAAAGTGTACGCTAAGCACAATGCCTGGTCAGTGTGTCGGACCATGTCTCGGTTGTTTGCCTGTTGGTGATGTTGGGAGAGACGAAACGAGAAGAGCATGACCTTGCCTCACCTCTGTGCATTCACCAGGGCTCCATGTAGTACACCCCATAGTTGCTTTAGCAGGATTATGTGTGTCTTGGAGAGTGGCCCTATTTTACCTGAAAGGGGCACGTGTGGTGTCTGCTCTCCTTGAGACACGACTTTGCCTTGTGACTTTCGCCCATTGTATTGGTTTCGCCAGAAGCGCCTGAAAGTCCTGAAGTAGAGGTCGCTATTCGAGGTGTTGTGTCGTGACTTGAATAATGACAGACAAATGATTATCTTTCAAGGAGCTTTATTCTATGCTTCTACCCACGTCCCTGTCCCTACTCTAACTGTCCCTTTCCTGCCCGGACTCCTCCTCTTCCTCCAGTCCCATAACTCCACCCACACCCAACTACTAGACTGCTCACAATATTACATCTCCCCCTTTGTTAACAAAAGAACGAAACTGACTTGATTAGAGTTCTTCAATGAGTCTCTGGGGCCTTTGAAGGTTCCTTTGAGGTCGGAGACTCATGCCTTCACCTTCAGACGCAGCTTTGATCTGAGTGTCAAGTCTATTTGGCGTCCAACATATTCATAGTTCCTCGATCAGCCACACGGGTCCACAGGCCGTTCATTTGAACTATGGAGACGCATCTCCGTTTCCGTTGTGTGGCTTTCTGTCGCCTTGACGAGAGCATCCGTTACTACAAAAGTGCATCTTTGCAATGGTACACCGTCTCGTGTGATCTGCGTGTGCTCACATTCGTGGTGGTTTTCAATCAGCTTCGACGTGATCCACTCACCTTCAGTGTCTGAGGGGACTGTGAAGGGCTCAGCTTGATATCGGTAGTCTGTCTTCCTTTGCGACTCTTGTTCGATTGACGCTCGATTTCTTTTCTGAGGGGATGTTGTTCTGGTTCTCTTCCGAGCACCCGCATGTACTTTTACTTCTTTTTGTTTTGTCCGGTTGAAGGCAACACTGTCCTCCTGTTCAGAGTCCTGAATGCCAGACGGTAAGGTACTATCTGAAAAGATCGTCTTGGTGTGGCTTGGGGACTTATTTGCTGTCTCTGGTTGTCTCATCCGCTCCTGTTCGCGTTTGAGACTGATGAACCCTGGTACCGTCTGGGTATGTGTATGTTTCTCCCTCATCCGATGATGACCTGTCTCTAGTGACGCGTCTGGCTTCCCTTGCAGATTGACTGTCTGGTCCTTTTCCATCTGGTGAATAATGTCCATTATATCTGTTTTCCTTTTGTAGGCCCTGTGAGTCAGCCTCGCTGACCCCATCAGGGGTGACAGTGCATTATTTATGTCTTGATATACCTGTGACTGACATGACAGGTTGTCTTGTGAAGTGATTGAGTATTCAGAGACATTGGTGTGAGACATGTCGCTCTTGATGGGAAGAATGTCACTTGGTTCTATGGTGTGTTCGGGTGGTTGACGCCATGGCCGTTGTCGGGACCATGACTCGGTCGACTCGAGGGATCGAGCAGACATGCTGTCTGAGTCGGAAGAGTCTTTTGTTGCTTTCCTTTGAGAACGTTCCTTTGAGTGTGTCCTGAATGGTAAGTTTCTGAAATAGGTAGACCGTGACGGGCTGCTCCTAGAGTCGGAAGTTTCTTTGCACTCTGTCGGGGAACAGCGTTTACAACGCAACTTTTACCACGCACTACCTTTACCACTCAACTTTTACAACGCAAGTCGTTACAACGACTTGCACTGGGGGCGCTGTAGGATAGGGAATAGTTTAATTTACTATCCAAAACCTTCCCTACTATCCACGGGGACTGGAGTTAGAATAGTAAATTAAACTATTCACTATCCAGCGCCCCCAACGCAAGTCGTTGTAACGACTTGCGTTGTAAAAGTTGCTCGGTAAAGGCATGCGTTGTAAAAGCATGCGTAGTAATGACATACATCCGTTTCAGTCACCCCTTTACTGTATCCTAAAGCAAGTACTGAGCTCCTTCTTTCTATGAGTATTACACTGTGCCCCATGTGACAACAACTGCCGCAGATGATTATAATGTCAAGGCTAAGAGCCTCATTTAGAATTTGGTGGTGCCATAAATTGTCAGGCTCCTACCCCACTAAACTCACAATTCCCTCACCACATTAGGAACCACCAGGGTTCTGACAGTGAATCCTCATCTGGATCTGTTGATGGAAACCCTTGAGCCAGAGGTCTAACCACCACAGGACTGCAGTGTCGATCTCTGTGGTGGTAGCCCCACATTACTGCCTCTGATTTCTCTAGCCTAGTCCATCATGCATGAAATAAGAGTTTGGCATGGAAAACAAACAATCGTTCTGATGTGCAGAGAGAAAACTCCTTGCACCTCATGACCATTGACCTTTTGCTTCCTCAAACAAAACCCTACAACAACAAAAATGCAGCATGGGCCATAAAAACATGGAACCCACTTTGTATTTGGCTGTGCCTACAGCTCTGGATAGAGAGCATCTGCCTCACTGGCAGATACATATGAGGCACAAAGACCCTTGCCAGGCAGGCGGTGATCTCTATAAATTTTGTGAGTGGTCCTCTGCAGGAAAGCCGAGATGAAGGTCTTGCCAACCCAAAGGGCTGATGGCTGACTGCCAAACAATAAATGACACCCCCAAGTTCTAAAACATAACTAGATTCTTACATATACTGGGGAAAGTTTACTTCAACCATGTCATATAGGAATTTTCCTAGTAAGCACAGTGAAAATGTCATTTTGTTAAAGTTTGGAAGGCATATATTGGCATGATTGGAACTTGTCCATGTACCTGAGCTTCAAATCCTATTGGACTCAGCCGGGAAGAGTTGGAGATGAACCAGGATGCTAGAAGCCAGAGAGTGGCTGTTGGAAACTGTTGATTAAGTAAGACACAACACCATCATTAGGTTAGGGGCTAGGTACTTCAGAGACAGCAGCCATTTATTCAAGCAATCAGATTAAAAGGCAATAATGAAACTTCCATCCCACATAGAAGGGGGGTATGAGAAACAGGGAAGACACGAGGGACGCGAGAATAGCTCTGCACTCTAGGGTATTACTGCCTAGCAATGCGGAGTTAGTCAAGTTATTGCCAGAGGACACCACAGAATGACAAGTGTCACAATAGGTACAATGTAAGAGGAAATAAGTATACTAGGAAAGGTATAATATGATGGGTCCTTTGGTCTTCTAGCCACATATCACAACCTGATAGACTGGGGTCTGTTCTAATGGTCACAGGGGTTGGCAGATTTAGCAGAACACCTTTTTGGGTGTAGGCCAAAGCCATCAGTGAGGCCAGATTTTCTTTCACCTGTTGTGTCATGTTGATCCCCCTTGACAGATTCTATGAACTCGGAGACCAGTTCTCCAGAATCCATTCCACCAACCTGTGGAGGTGAAATCTCGATCATTGGATAAAAAGCCTAATCGCCTTGTACCATTAGCCAACTTGGACTCTTTTGGAGTGTCTTGTGTCAGAAGGTCTGATAAGTGAGCAATAATTATTCTCTCCGGTAAAGTTACTATACCACAATGAGTGCAGAAGTGTGCCCCAATGAAAGCTAGGTCTGAGAAGGGTCTAAACTTCCTGGAGGACTATCAAAACTATGTGTTTGAGAAACCAATAGCTCCTTCAATGGGGCCTGAAGAAGCCAATCATTGAGGTGCGGATGCAGGAAAACTCCCTCTGTATAGAGAAGACTCACCAGGGGAGCCAATACTTTAATGAACACCCTCGGGGAGTATTTCAGTGCACAGGGAACAACCTTGAACTGATACTGGGTGTCTGCTAAACCGAAGCAACCTCTGATTAAATTCTCTGATGGGAAGATGCTGATATTCATCCTGCAAACCTATTGATGGTAAAACATCACTTGGCTTTATCATAGAAATTATAGACTGTAGGATTATCATGTGTAAGTACACTGTGTCTGATCCAAAAATTCATCCTTTTCAAATCCAGAACATGTCTGAATATGCCTGAAAGTTTTAGTACCAGGAATATGATGAAATATGCACATGTTCCTATCTCTCCTTACAATACTCTTGCAAATGCTTTCCTTTCCACCAATAGTTGGACCCCTGCCAGCAATGCCAAGCATTTTGCACCTTTCTTTAGTACTTGTGTCACTCTACAAAGTCTATCGCATAGCCTTTTCTGACTGCATTCAAGACCCATCAATTTGTTCCATCCTATACCTATGCCTGAAGAAAGTACTAAATTCTTCCACCCACTGGGTTCAGCTTGTAAAAACTGTAATTGTCAGGACCTCTTTTTGGTTGTCCCCTTCTGCTTAGTGGCTTCCTTTTAGTTTGGTTGATCCTTTCTCAATCTAAAGGATGAGGCATTTTATTCCTTTTGTGGAGATGTTCTTTCGGATCCACCCCAAAACATCTGGGCATTCTACTTTCCTTTATATGGCCGAGTGTGCTTGAGATCCTTGTATGCTTAAGAAACCATTGCGTCCAATTGCTCCCTAAATAATATGCACCTCTCAAATTGGGAATTTAGGAAGGATGTCTTCTTCCTAAAATGGCTGCTTCCGCTCTCCGCTCCATCATTTAGAGATTTTCTGCAGTAGAAATGAATGCACCTGAAGACACAGCTGTAGTAGGTCTAACCATATCTACCAATATCTGCCTAGTCTGCTGTTCCATTGCAGTTAACAGTTCTGATTATTCCAGTCATTCTAGAATAGCAACAGCTAAATTGTCGAAGTCCTCATCCATTGACTGGACTGAATATGTTGTATATCTGCCTATCTTTGAGGCCATATTATCTGTAGCCTAATCCCACTTTAATCCAGAATACACCTTTTTGTTGGAAGGATCTGAGGGAGAACAATCCTCCGATTTGATTGATGTTCTATTGATCAGCTTGGCAAATAAGGGGATGAGAGTTGTCTCCAACCAACATATAGTTTCTACAGCAATATTGGAATTGAAGCCTTATCCAGGTCTTTCCATACTCCAATGACTCTCATGACCACCTCCTTAATTTTTCCATTTTGAAATGGCATGGCTATTTACAAAGGTTTGACATATTAGAGAAACAGGATCTACCCCCACCCTCTTTGTGTGCAATGAATGGAACCCCAAGATGTTCTCAACAGGTGAGAGAACATCCCACATTTCTTCTCTTCTTACATATTTCTCCAATGAGGTAGTTAGTTTCTCGGAGTTAGACATAGAGGAATCATCATCACCAACAGTATTTGGCGCCTTGGAACCCTTCTTCCCTTTGACTCTAGGTTTTACTGCCAAGACTTTAGTGAGTGCTGCTTCAATCATATGCTTAATTTCCTTCTGTGCCATAAGAGATGGCAAACTCTCTAAATGAGCCCTTTGGACCTTCGACCTGGGACATCTCACTGGAATGGGACCTTCCTCCTACAAGGAGGAATAGATAACATGCCTTCTCTCAGGGATTTCTTTACTTTGATTGTCCAAAACACACTGACACCCAACCGTTAAGGCATATAAATTTGTTTTTTGCAACTTAACAATTGCTCTAATAGAAGCAAACTCTGAACTAGAGAGTGCAAGGCCACCTGCCCAAGAGCCAGCGGTACTCTGTCACAGCTTTTCGCTGCACCACAAGCTACTACAGGCTGAGTCTAGAGTGGGGGCTGCATAATGGGGCAAAAGGTAAAATCCTATTATTCTCAACTTTCGGCTAATATTAATATAGATGGTAAACAAGGCTATGGCACTGTCCAAGTACCTAAAGTGTTCACTTTATCCAAATAATGACCCAGGAAAAACCAACAGGAGGAGTGGTGTGGAGGTGAGGTTCTTTTTATTAACAGTGGTCACTGGCTATTGGTGTCTAATAAGGCAAAGAGGCCTTATGTGTAATGAATTCAGTGAGGGAGGGATGTAGGAATATTGCATATACTTGTTATATCTGGCCTATGAATACTCCAGAGGCACCAGCTGCAATTATCTTTGCAACCTTTCTCACAATAGAGGTGATAGGAAAACTAAAACCTTGGACTGCAATAAAATTACAACAACAAAATGCAGATGCTGCTGGGGAGTTAAGTCACCCCAAGCCAAAGTTCTTGGCGCCCTCAACCAAATTTTGAGATCTTAAAGTGACTACTTAATGTTTCAGAAGATGATCTGACTCATCCTGTTCCTCTAAGTCTTTGACAAACCCTCCATAGCTCATCACTGCCTTGTCATTATGCACTCACCTCCCTGCGGTTTCCTGTAAATCTAACACAGATGTATTCACCTTGGAGACTGAAAAAAGAACAGTTAAAATTCAACATATTTAAAAATATGCCTATCAGCTGACACATGATTCACCCTAGAATAGTGGTTTGTGGAAGATACATTGACAAGCAAATGGCCATAACGCGTGGTGACAACATTATCCTCGAAATATACAGGTCAGCTGCTACATAATGGAAGTAGTGGAACTTGAGAAACTTCAAATGTTCTTCCCGCTACCAAGCTGAACCCTGGCATACACAATTGTTTCTTTTAAAACAATCCTGTGGAGTACACTATGATTGGATAACACCCCTTTCAGTTTAATGGCAGCCATTTCCGTACATGTTATGCCAGGCAGCGGCATAGCGTGGGTTGCCAGAGCCTGGGTAAGGCAAGTATCCTTCCACTTTTGTTTTAAAATGTTGACCCCCTAAGAATGTTACGCCCGAGCAACCACACCTCTGCCCCCCCATGCTATGCCACTGATGCCAGGTCAGGTCTTGTTTATGGCTAATTGCAAGCACAGGAGTTTGTGGTTTGGGTAAATATGTGACACATAAAGATGCACAACACAGATTTTCACAATCATCAACTTCCAAATACATTTGTCATAAGGGGAGATAGGGAACATTGGCCGAAACACATATTACAAAACATTGGTTTAACCACATATTTGATATGCTTAATTCCATTTACCTTAAAAGTGAGATCTTTTTTTTAATAAATCAATTATGGTATGATATGGTGCAGACCAGAAAATGCTCAGCTCACTGCTGACTAAACTACTGAAGAAAAAAACACCCCAGTAAATGTAATGCAGAAAGCCTTTACTGTTTTTAGGTTTTGCCTGGTGATAGCTTTTAATTGTCTGTTCTTGAGGACCAATTGTGAACAATACCAGTAGTTACAGTGAGTTTTCTGACATATCATTGCTAACCATTGGTTTGTTTTCTTGTGAGCCTCTTTTGCTTGGTTCTTATTCAATGGCTTTCCTTCCTCTTGATGTGCTTGCCCTCTCCTGGAGCATAGCTCCTTTACCATATTTGATTGGACGCCTGTATAACTCCATTGCTCCCATTCATGAAACTACTTTTTTCTTCTTCCTTCAGCACTCCATGAAAGTGTATGTCTGCTTGTTGTCTCCCTCTTGATCTGCTAAACTCTTCAAATATCCCCTTTACTATCAATGTAATATCCATGTTACTTCCTCATCCCCAAGTCAGTTGTTTTGAACAATTTTGCAACTTTTTCACTTCCCATACTTTTCACCCCACTACCTGCTGCTTCTGATCAGGCCTGGCCTTTATCATGTGCGAGCTGAGACCCTGATGGGTAGTGGGGACACACATGCCTGTTTGTGTACAAGTCACGCAACAGACATCCTCTGATCTGATTCTGGTCAAGAGGGGATGGGGCCTACGCCCAGGGTCCGGTCACAATTCAAAAGTTACTGCATGCTCATTGTGGGTATTTATTAAGTTCTATATTTTCTCTTTGCAGTATGCTACTTGTAGTTTTGTTTCCACTCATAAATGCAGGATACTAAGTTGTCAGATGCAAATTAAAACATGTATTACCTAAGTTAACGGAAGCTTCGGAAATATTTTTCCTCAAAAGGTGTAGGGGTGACAGACTTGGTTTTGCACGGGACGCTAACTGGGCAACGTCCACCCCTGCTTCTGATCACCCACCTACCCCTCCATTCCTCACCGCCACACCCATCGTGGTCTTTGTGTTCTCCTATAAAGTATTTTTTTAAACTTCTTGGAGGGCTTGGCAAATAAACTTTGCTGCCGGGCTACTACTTTTTAAAAACATGCTTTCACATCCACCATTTTGGAGCGATAAATACAAGTAGGGGCCATATGTAGGTAATTTCTATTTACCAATTCCTAAATACCGAATTTTACCGATTCGGTATTTAAGAATCGGTAAATAGTATGTAGGTAAAAAATCGGTAATTTTTACAGATTCGGTAATATTTGTTATTACCAATTCGGAATTTACCAAATCGGTAATAAGGAATACCTTCCCATTCATTCCTATGGGCCTGGAGGCCCATATTAATGAATGGGAAGCCATTCACCATTACCGATTCGGTAAATACCGAATCGATAATAGGGGGAGCATATTCAAGGGTGGCAGGGTGTCACATTGATACCCTGTTGCACCCCTGAATCGTGCATGTGTGCACATGTGGCGCAC
The DNA here is from genome assembly GCF_964261635.1 of Lissotriton helveticus. Taxonomy (NCBI): domain Eukaryota; kingdom Metazoa; phylum Chordata; class Amphibia; order Caudata; family Salamandridae; genus Lissotriton; species Lissotriton helveticus. Next base: position 32,219,373 of record NC_136060.1, on the reverse strand, counting down.
GTACATGCCCTAAGGGCATGTATGTCTGCCACATGGCACTATTAAAAAAGCACAACATTGCTTTTATAAAGGTATTCGGTAGTTGGTGGTAAATAACAAATCCTTAAATAAAAAATGCAGTCACTTGAGTGCTCCCTAAATAGGATTTAAGGATTCGGTAATTTACCGATTCCTTAAATTACCAAATCGGTAAATTACCGAATCCTTAAATCCAGCCACCTACATTAGAAAAAGCTAAATACCGGTTGGTAACGGGAAATTTACTGATTTTTGGCCGTTACTGACCGGTATTAAGCTACCTACATATGGCCCTAAATGGTATCCGTAGCTTTCCGTAGGCTCACATAGGCATAGTAATGCATGCATGTGTATGCATTGTGAAGCTGGGTTGTTATAATGTCATGACGCGTACATGTGCATGTGTGATGATGCATGCACATGCACACGTCATTATGATTTTTTGGCATATACTGCATGGCATCAGCAAAACTCATATTTTCTGCTTTAGCGGGGCTGAATAGCATGGACAAAAATCATGTGCAAATCCAATAGGTCTGCATTGGCAGCATTAAGGTTTTGCCCTAGCTTGTTTCTTAATATAACTTATTTGATTTGTTTAGTTGCAGAATCTGCTCCGCTATTTTCAGATTATAACAGATCGCTTATATTTACCAAATCCGTGTGTGCTGAGCTCATCCAGTCCAGCTTTTAGCTTTGAATTTTGTGATTTATAGCACAGATTGAGCCATTATAAAATCAGACTAGATTAGATGCTCATGCACAGACCTATGAACCTTGAGTGACATATATTTGCTAATGCTCTACAATAGTAGTATAGTATAGTATAGTATAGTATAGTATAGTATAGTATAGTATAGTATAGTATAGTGATCTATAGTTTCCTGCTCTAGTTGGAAGAAAACAAAGATTTCCACACATAAAGAAGGTTAATTTGGGGAAAACATTCTGATTATCCAACATTAAGCTGTAATTGTACACTATACATTATGTAATTAATCAAAATAACTTGTAAATTTCAACCACAAATGTTTCTTTTGTGAACCCAGGCCAGCGAGCTGATATTGCAAACCGGGCTGAAAGCAGAGGTAGTGTTGCCAGCAGTAGAGCAAGTTCCCTCTCACGACCTGGAACACAAATCAGGATTGAAGTGGATGAGGTAAGAGTTTATGGTGGGCCCTGCTTTATGTTTGGATTCATTAACTCGCTCACACTAAACAGTAAAATGTGATGATGTGGCAGTGTACTACCACTAGAGGGAGCCTGGGAGAAAACGAAAGAGAAAGGACCGGGTGACAGGCAGTGAAAGATTGACTATACCATTTTTGTGAACAGGGATGCATAGCTGCCAATATTTCAGATTGCTGTGTGTGACATTTTCATAATTTTTGAGTAATTATTAGTGACATTTCAACAACTATTAGTGACACTTCTCCGCGAGCCAAATCAAGCAATGAAGATGAGGGAAACATATAAATATCAGAAATCACACCGATTCGAGCAACAACAAACTCTAAGAAGATCCTGAAACTGCTGCAAAGCACCAGAAATGGAACGGCACTAACCGGAGACAGACTCTGTGACTACACTTCTCAGTAACAGAGGGCAGGCACAGGCAGGCACTGCAGCACCTCAGTAGATGATTTCATTGATCTGATCATTCATGACCATGCGCTAGCCTAAAAAGCAAATTTTATAGCATAGCAAGTGCAACTCGATGATTATACCGTCACTTGGGGCCAGATGTAGGTAATTTTATTTTTCCGATTCTTAAATACCGACTCGTACCGAATCGGTATTTAAGATTCGGAAAATGTGATGTAGGTAAAAAATCGGTAAATATTACCGATTCTGAATCACTCGATATCTGAAATCGGTATTTACCGAATCGGTAATTTCCGAATCGGGAAATTCCGATTCGGTAAAACCCATTCATACCAATGGGCCTCCTGGCCTATAGGAATGAATGGGTTTTACCGAATCGGAATTTACCGAATCGGAAATTATCGATTCGGTAAATACCGAATCGGATATTTGAAACTGACTAACATGTGAGCCTGTGAACCAATCAGAAACACCAACCACACCCAAAAACAAAGGTACAGTGGAATCAACCAATCAGAACCAAGCACCCCTCCCCAGTACCTGGGAGTGGCCACACCCATGCAGGTGCAGAAACAAACTATCAGGAGAGCAGGAGGACAGACAGAGAAGCAGGCTACCCTGCGCTTACCTGAACAGCATCATGGAGAGCCAGGATGGACAGAGGGATGCAGCAGAGCGCAGTAGGAAACAGAAATTCAACCCTGAAGAACTGCAGGTGCTGGTTGCAGAGGTAGTGAAACACTACAGCAAAATCTTTGGGAAAAAGTCACTGCATGTTGCAGAGTCTGTCAAGCGCACTACCTGGATTGAAATTCAAGCAAAGGTAAATGCCATCGGGGTCACCAACCGTGAAATAGACAATTTAAAAAAAAGGTGGTATGACCTTCGCATAATTACCAAAAAGAAAAGAGCTGCCCATAGAAAAGAAGCTGCAGCAACAGGGGGAGGCAGAAACAGAGCACCACGACTCACCGCCATCGAGGAGCTTGTGGAATCCACCCTAGAGCCGGAATGCATCCATGGCATTGGAGACGCTGACAGCTCGGCCAGAGCTGCAAAGAAACAAGGTAAGATGCATGTACATCACCATCAACCCATTTACCTGTTCCCCTTCCCCACTCTGTGTGCCTACATCACACTCCACAACAGGTATTACTAATGCTCAGGCAAAGGCAATGATGGGTGTTCAGAGGCAGGAGCGCAGCATCAACAACAAGCTGGATAACATTGACAAGGGCATAGGAAACACTTCAGACAGCATGCAGTCGCTGGCAAATGGCATGACAGACATGGCCCAGTGCATGACTGTCCTGTGCGACAAACTGGACAGGGACCACTTGGAGAGGTGCAAGGCTCGTGTGGATGTGCGCCAGCAGACAAAAGCATTAAACCGATTTGCAACGGCAACCTCCCTGCTGTGCAGACGGTCAGTGGCGATGCAGGATGCAAATGTGCAGTGCTGCACCAATTTATCTGTGGGGATGGGCAGAGTGACCTCTGCCATGGAGATGATGCTTACTCAACAGACAGCCACTCGAGGCGACACATGTGTGGCTGAAAGTGAGGAATCCACCAGCAGGAGTGGCGCAAGCACTCCTGTCCCAGAAATACGCAGGAGCGGCAGGCGTCATTCCACAGAGCCAGGCAACACCGAAAGCCGTGAAACACAGCCACAGCAGTCCCACCCTGTAATCCGTTGGCGGAAACATTGACTATGCCCGCCACCCTAAGGACGGGTCACAGTGGGGTTAACTGTGGCCACCCAGTCATGGACATTGATATTTTGTGTAACCATTGTGTGGTATCATTGCGTTTGCGTAGTGAAAATTAAACTACATACATCATAATCTTAGCCTGTCTGTGTCTCATTACTCACTCAGAAATATTGCTGTGTGATATCTGCCCGTCTCAGTCTCCCATCTGTAGCTGGTGCTGCTACTGTAGCATAGGGCGCTGCTTGTTCTGTCTCATCATCAATGTCCTCATGATGTGTGATCTCCACCTCTGTGCCTTTCTTGGTGGCGAGATTGTGTAACATGGCGCAGGTCGCAATTATTTTGCAGCACAGGATTGGAGTGTACTGGTGTGCCCCTCCACTCTTGTGGAGGCAGCGAAACCTGCTCCTGAGGAGTCCAAATGTGCGCTCCACAATGTTGCATGTAGATCTGTGAGCAACATTGTAACGCCTTTCACTCCTGGTGGATGGGTTGAGGTAGGGGGTGAGCACAAAGGACCGCAGGGCATATGCACTGTCGCCTAGGGGGGAGAAAGATTGGCATTAGTTGCATGAACATGATACATTCAACTACTGTGACTGTCAGGGTGTGTCTATGTCATTTACCTAGCAGGTATCCGTTCCCAAATTCTCCGGCAACTAGGTGTGTGTATATCCCACTATTATGGAATATGTAGGAGTCATGGGTACTTCGCAACGATGTCTGTGATGATGTTGCCAGCGTTGCATATGACCTGCACATTGATGGAGTGCGTTGATCTCTGGTTCCTGTATATGTGTTCTGTGGCTGCAGGTGGACAGAGTGGAATGTGGGTGCCATGTATGCAGCCTATTACGTGAGGGAAGTGTGCCAGTTGATAGAAATCAGTCTTGGTCTTTGCAAGTTCCGCAGGTGTGTCAGGGAATGTAATATAATGCTCCATCCTCTGCATCATGGCGTCAAGGAACCTCCGGAAGAAGCGGGACAGGCAGCTCTGGGACACACCACCTACTGCAGCTATCACACTTTGGTAACTCCCAGAGGCAAGCAGGTGTAGGCTGCACAGCACCTGCAAATGGGGTGGGATGGCGTGCGTCCTTGGTGTTGGGTGCTCCAGGAGTGGGTGTAGGTCCCTGATCAGGTTCAGGATGGTTTGGGGATGTAGCCTGTACCTTTGGATTATTTCTGGCTCTGTCAGTTGAAAAAGTGTTATCCTCTGCCTGTACACTTGCTCCTCCCTTAGCCATTCCCTCTCTCCTGTTGCCTGTAGTCTTTGCCGCCTTGCAATGACGTAGAAAGCCGCCATTCTGGTTACACTGTTGCATTTTGAGACACTTTTTATATCCTGCACCTGGTTACCACCTGCATTCAATCCATGGTAAATACTCCTAAATACCGAATTTCCTTCAATTAGGTATTTTTCGGGTTTCCTACATCTCCATGCCCATTATTTTACCAGTTCTTATTTACCGATTCTGTAATTAAGAATTTGGTAAATGTGAATTCGGTAGATTCCGCATCGGTAAAATACCGACTCATATTTTCCGATTCGGAATAATACCGACTCATGTTTTCCGATTCGGAATAATACCGACTCATGTTTTCCGATTCGGAAAAAAATAGGACTCCTACATCTCATTTCATGGATACCGGTAGGTAACGGCCGAAATTACCGATTTTAGGCCGTTACCGACCGGTATTTGGCGACCTACATCTGGCCCTTAGTCTCAGGCATAATCGGTTGCTAATACAATAAGGTAAAAATAATGCTGGGAGACACCAGCACAAAACCCGAAGGTGTTCCACTGTAAACACGGGGTAGTGAAAATAAATGAATAAATATAAACTGCAATATCACAAAAATATGTTTCTTTCAGCTGGAGTACATTTTTCGTGAAAAGATGAGATCTGGAGGATATTTTACCCTGAGACAGCTGTTTAAAAACAATGACCCTGAAGGGAAAGGACAGGTTCACAGGTATGTGCTATGAATGTGAAAGATGTGAAAAGTAAAAATCCCTAATTTTATCTGCAAAGTGAAAAGTCAGATAGGTATAGGAGATACATTTAGGGCCCTACGCTGGCAAAACGTTTGATAAACCCAGAAGGACCAAGATTAGTTGTATAAATGTATTGTTTACACAAAATAAAATGATTGCCAATCGTATCATATAATAAAATACATTCTAAAGAGGAGCAATATATTCAGTCCTAAAGTGATAATGGCAGCAGTAAATTCCTTTACTTTTTTGTCAGCGCTCGGGGTTCTGTGTCAAGGAAAAGCCTAACTGTGCTTATCAAGTGAAGTGAGTATTGGTGAGGGCTGGCGTGTTCTCGGCTGTCCAGCCAGAAAGGGCAAAATACAGAAACAGAGGAGAAGGGGCCAAACCAAGAAAGTCAACAGAGACCACATGTCTAGACAAACATCTCGGGAGGACCAATAAGCAGAAGACACAATCTGAGCCCCCTGAGCACCAGGCTCCCAAAACAGGGGCTGCGACCAGTAGTGACCCACAAGAAGCAACAGGATAGTCTAAGAAGCCAAAGACAATCACATGACAAAGAATATACACAGTGAGTGATTCAGGGAAAGAGAGATGGAAGGGGCAGCACAAAGACCCGCCAGCTTAGTAGGCTAGTAGGCATGCTCTAGTCTAGCAAAACCAAGAGCCTAGAGAAGAGACATCATCACTCCCACTTTAGGGGGGCTAGGAACAAGAACACCAAACAAGAAGGTCCAGATGCCAGACTGGAGACGGTGGCCTCTAAGACAATCCCAAACTCAAGTACACAATATAATTGCTCAAAGAGGCACAAATTAAATGGCATACAATTTGCGCACAGAACACACAAATTAAAATGAAAACTTGTCTTCTTAGAAAAGTCTTCTTTGATTCGTTATCCACACAGCCAACGCGTTTCACTCCAGCGGGCTTCATCAGGGCTAATCGTGGAAGAATTCAATTCCACGTCCTAGCCGAACAATAGAGAGTAATCCAGAACTCACTTCTCAAAATGTCCTTCTCACAATTGAACAGTCTGTGAGCTATCCACTGTTTGGGACCTCTTTTACTCGTGTGTATAAGTTCCAGAAAGGTCAAGTGAAATGAACTCGGTCATCAATGAGTTTCGGATTAGGTACTCAATTTCCCATACGCTGCCATCAGAGATGTGATAATCCTCCCGGCCAAAAGGGAAGCCAGAAGTAGGGTACATTCATCTGCAAGGAGGAAGAACAGAGCCCAATTGTGAGAGACGTTCTAGAATGATTGCACAACTTCCTGTCTCTAAATGAAAACCTAAAATCAGCTAGAAGAGCCTATGTGACAGCTGGTGCAGAGGTTCACGAGGTTCTGGTTGGGGGCTTCAAAGCTCCCCGCTGCCATGTGGTTGCATTTGGAGAGGATGAGGGAGCCAATCTGCTTTCGTTGGAGCTCAGGACAGGTCAACCATTATCATACTGCAGCTGGTCAGAGTTATCAACGTCTGCAGCCATTCATGTCTGTAAATGAGGCAGCAGTGTTTGGGTTGCAAAGATCTGCAGAATTAGTTGTTAGGTGTTGTTAACACATCAGGACAATTTGTGTAAATGGCTGGTGACCAAGAAACTCTGCTTTCAAGCTTCCTGCTCCGTGACCAACTCAGCCTTACTCTGCCCTCCCCTAATACTCATATATGTATGCAATGTATCCAATGTTTGCTTGCGCCAGCTACTCAGTGATATGTGTATGTACATCACCACTAGGCCATAATTTAGGTAAAAGCATTGGTTTTAGATGTGCTTTGCAAAAATTAGGACTTTTTCGTTATCTTTTGTGAATCAGCCAAATGTGCAATCATCAGCTTGTATTATGCAACAATCTGCATTATCAAAATAATTCATAACTTTAGGAGCCAGAGACGTATCACAGTTTGTTATAAATTGACTCATTTTTTAAGGGTCACAGACACTCCATAATCTATACACTGAAATAAACAAATTTAAGATATCCATGGTATATCTAACCCTACATATTCGGATTGCCTGCCAGTAGCCAACAAGTTGATTTCTGGTTTAGCTAATTTGGATTTGCAACTCGGTATTAGAAAGGGGCATTTCAATGGTGTCCCGTCCTAATACCGAGTCTGAGCCCTACGTACTTCAAGTAGATGGTAAAGCATTCGCAAATGGAAAGGAGTCCCCAGGGGACCCCTTCCCCTTTGGGAATGCATGGGAAAATATTTTTTACGGGCAGGTAGTGATCCCAGGGACCAATGCCTGTCCTTATAAAATGAAATGAAAACGTTTCATTTTTATTAAATGCATCCCGTTTTCCTTTAAGGAAAACGGGCTGCATTTAAAAACAAGCATTTACAATGCAATGGTTTCGCCTTTGGAAAAGTTAGAGCTATTGGCATTGTAAATGACAAAATTTGTATTTATGTGTTGGTTTTGAAAACAGATAAATAAATGGCATTGTCATTTACATTGCCATTAGCTTAATCTCTAGCAGTCACTTTGCAGTCACTCTGCAGTCCCTAGCACTCCCTAGTCACTCTGCAGTCCCTAGCACTCCCTAGTCACTCTGCAGTCCCTAGCACTCCCTAGTCACTCGGCATTCCCTAGCACTCCCTAGTCACTCTGCACTCCCTAGCACTCTGCACTCTCTCCACTCTGCACTCCCTAGTCACTCTGCACTCTCTCCACTCTGCACTCTCTCCACTCTGCACTCTCTCCACTCTGCACTCTCTCCACTCTGCACTCTCTCCACTCTGCACTCTCTCTACTCTGCACTCTCTCTACTCTGCACTCTCTCTACTCTACCAATAGCACTTTCCCACCTCTCAAAGACCAGCAACCCTACTCTACTAAAAGTCTAACAGAGTAGCAGTCACAATATCACAAGCACTCACAGACAAGCACCACACACTACCAGCAGCGCTAACAGCCCTCCGAGAGTAGCAGTCACACTATCACAAGCACTCACACCCCTCACAGACTAGCACCACACACTACCAGCAGCGCTAACAGCCCTCCGAGAGTAGCAGTCACACTATCACAAGCACTCACACCCCTCACAGACTAGCACCACACACTACCAGCAGCGCTAACAGCCCTCCGAGAGTAGCAGTCACACCCCTCAGAGACTAGCACAACACACTACCAGCAGGGCTAACAACCCTCCGAATGTTGTAGTCACATGCAAATAAAAGCCCCCCCATCCACCACAGACTAGCAGTCACACACAACTGGAAGCATATTCACTCCCCTCACCGGCTAGCATCCACACGCTACCAGGAGTACTTTTACACATTAGCAGTGATGGAGCGAGATAGAAAACAAAATTTTGTTTAAACTCGCAAAGTCACATTTCCATAACATGAATAAAATTATTAATGATTTGTGATATGTCGTGCTAATATAACTTAGATTAAACTTTACACGTGGGGGGACTAACATGTGTGCTCATAAACGTGCATAAATGTTGCATCTTTCTGTTTGTGCAAATTAATAAAATAATTTATTGTTTTCGTTTTTGTCATTACTAACTGCTGCAAACTTAAAAGAAGCATGTGCTTGTTTTGCTTTTCCTTGTCTGCGTGATGTCATTTCTACTATTCTAGGTGCATATGGGTCTCATAGAAAAACGGAGACTGGTAAATATAAACGCTGCTTTATTTGTTTGCAATGGCTAGGTAACATTTTGATTAATCGGGTGGGTTAATTAATTAGTAAACCATGGGGTGGATACAGAATCTACATTATTTCTTACATTAATACTTTTCTTGTGTTTGTTTTATACTAGAAAACATAAGTTGCCTGCTTTTGGGCCTAGTCATTTGAACCGCAGAAAAAGAGCTGACTTAGAATTCTGCAGAAAGTCACGAGACGCCCATTCTGAATTAAAACGATTATTGAAGCTGCATTCACAAAGCAAAAACTGATGAGCTGACATCATTCTGTCGGACATGGCCAAGGTCGAAAGTGAACATTTTGCCAGTCCTTAACTTGGCATCCGCGGAAGTTGTACTGAAAGTCTATGGAAGCTGCGAGGATGACTTAATACAAAGTTGCAAACGCAGGAAGCTTCTGGCTTCACGTGGAAGAGACAATGGTCTTTGTAAGACATGATTTTGTGGAACTTTTTGAGAAACTGGTGACATGTCACTTGTCACTCTCAGCCAATGGGACGTCGAGGATTTCTGAAAACTTTCCTTTGCTAGTTTAGTTAGCGTAGAAAGGTATAAAAAGTCATGCCCTTAGGGTTGGGCTGGCTGCTGCTTTCTGACTTTCCGATGAGGGTGATGTGCTGCTGGACTTTGCGTGGAGCACGTAAGAATCCTCAAAGAACTTTACTTTAATTTCTGTCTATTTAGCTCAGTTAGGGAAATAGGTTTTAGAAATGCTAAACTTTATATAATTTCTTTAAATTTGATTCAATAGCTTAAATTGTATTTTTCTCATATTTCTTACCATCATGCTTGCTTTATTGCAAATAAATTTCATTTATAAAACTTTCAACTTATATACCATAATTTAGAAAATAAATTCTTACTTTTGACAAACAAGCTGGTCTTGGTTATTCAGAAGTGTAGGTTACCATTAGCTAGATCACGTCACCTATGGTGGTCGTTTAAATGGTTGGGTTTTATTCTAATGACAATATTCTTTCTGCAAATGTATAAATATGTATATAGTTTGTAGATAATGTATATATAGATTTATTCTGACCACCTGATTCAGTAGGCCCAAAATATATCAGGTTTATAAATGGGTCCATATTTAGTATAGAAATTTGTTTATAGGTTATGAAATTGGGTAGCGTAGTTTATGATATATTTTCTATAGCCCGCTGGATCAATTCTCTGGTAGCAGAAATTGATGGTTGCTAAGAGGTAACCAAGGTAATATGTTGGTTGCTAAGGGTTACGTCATGGTATGGAAATAGGATCGATGTTTTAACACTTGTTAAGTTCGTTTTTCGTGCTATCTGTAAGCTATACCGGTATAGATTGTGTGGCGAGAAATTAGTCACGCAAGCCATCTGTTCTGTTTGTAGTGATATCGCCGAGTATCACAAGAGGTATCACCGTGTACCATAGTGTTGTCGCCGAGCAGCACAGTTTTAGGGCTAGGTCTGAATCTTGTATAGTGAGGGTTTTCTAAGAAATTAAAGCAGCATGAGAATAGGGACAAAGCGCCTTCCATAAAACTCACTGTGATGAGAGTATTAGTTATATCCGAGCTTGAGTGAAGGGTAAAATTAACGTCGGTGCATGATTATCTATAAACAGGTTAGAGTCCTGTACGGGTACATGTTTCATATCTATAAACAGGTGAGAGCCCTGTACGGATAACGTCGTTATTTTGCTAACGGTGCATGATTTCTATAAACAGGTGAGAGTCCTGTACGGATTTCATGTGTGTTTGAATTTAGGGAATTTTCCGTGTAAAAGTGCGAGTTTGAATTGTATTTTATGTTCAAGTGGAACTCTTAGAACTTTCACTTCGCGGTGGGTTCAGAGCAAAGCGAGTTCATAATTATACGTGTTAGAAGGGTGGGGTAAGGTTACTCTACTGACAATTGAATATTATCCTTAGTGTGAATAGCGCCGTCTATTCCGAAGTGTGGATACTTGAATGTATGTAAACTATCCTAAATAGTGAAACGAACAGATGTCGTCTTTATAGTCATTGTTAAGAATTAATTTACACTGAAAAGTGTTCTTAAAATGGCGCTGTGAAAAGATTTTGTGAAGGAGGGGTAAGCGCCAGGAGTGAGAAGCGAGAAACCGCAGCTACTGTGTACGTCACAGAGCCGCGCTGGGATTGGGTGACCTACGTCACAAGCTGTATTCTGATAGGCTCTTGAGTCTCTGACGGCCTGTGAGCTGATTGGTCGTTCGGAAAAACTCTAAATTTATTGGTTGAGCAAAAAAGTGACGTAGCTCAACTGCCATTGGCTTGTTGGTGTGTTTCGCGCACGGATTGGTTGTTTTGCGGAACATCCCGGAAATATTTTACGAACGATTTTGTGAATTAAATTTAACTTTTAAAAATGAGTTATCATTTTAAACATGTTGAGAAAAAGACAACATTATTTCAGAAATTTAAGAATTTATTTTCACCTGACAAGAAAATCGAAACGCGAGGTGGTAAACTACTTCATAAGTATAAAACACCTGCAGCGTACATGGAAGGTGAATACGGATATCATACTGTCTTATGGTTCGACAGTTGGAAACACTATACTAAAAACGACGGTGTTTTAGCTTGGCCTGATGATGGTTCATTTAATGTAAGAGTTTTAAGAAATTTACGAGAGAAAATGAATGCTCTTGTTCCAAAACCGAGACCAACTCAATTTGAAGCTTTAGTTGAATGGGAAGACGAGATGTATCAGTTACAAAGAGAAGCTAGTGGAATTAAAAGACCTTCTAAAAATCCATCATGGAAAAGAGAAACTCATGAAGATAGATTGCGAATGTGGAGACAGGGAAACATGAGTGAAGGATTGTATTTAATTCATGAAATGGTAATGGGTTCTCCTACAGGGAAATCTATGGAAAGTGAATCTGAGGATGCAGTTATGGAAGAAATATATACAACTGCTAGAAAGAAACAGCCTAATCAGCCTTTAAGACCTCCTAGATCATGGTCTACTCCGGTGGTTTCTACTGAAACTTCACCGAGTGCACCTCCAATTAGTGAAGCTCCTAAACTTTATCCAAATAATTGTGAAATCACTGAAACTCCTAGAAGATCAGAATTCGAGAATGCTCGAAATGAAGGTAGACATTTTACAATGACTCCAAGAGCAAGGGAACCTCCAAAAGATTATGCAAGAGAGACAAGAAATGTTGAGGATGTTGATTATAATGAATATATAAGGTCTAAAGAAGAATTAATTAAAAGAATGACAAAAGGCATGGAAGCTGTCACAGTTCCAGTAACAATAGGTCCTGTTCAGCCTATATTTGATCAAAGAGATACAAACAAAAATGGATTAACTATTCCTTTAAATACAGAAATTCAAAAGCCTGCCGAAAAATTTTATTCAGACTTGACTGAATTAAACACTTCTAGATCGAGAATGCCTGATTTAACCTTTAATGAGGATTTATCTCCAAAAACACCAATGGGTGCTATGTCAGATGTAGGAAGTCCTGAAGTCAGGGTAACCACACCAAAACTTGATGTGGCCAAATTAAAAGCTAATATTGAAGAATTAATAATTGGAACAATTGGCCCAGATAGTTTAAATTACTATCGGGATGATGAACTACTATTCATTTGCAAAAGTATTCAGTGGAAAACGAAAAATAAATATGATCAATTAGAGGATCTAGCTGCAGAACTGGAAATCGATGTGAGTAAACAAAAGAATTTTGCAAAGCATTACAGATTAGACTTTTCAGAAAGTGACATTGAGAGTTTGAACTCAATGGGAAGAATAGTTCACATTAAAGATTTGATTGTCTATATCAAAAAGCTAGGAGAACTGAACAAATGGAGAGTGAAATGGACCAAAAGGAAGGAAGATGAAAGATTGGAAAAATTGTCAAAACAATTTCCAATGAGAGAAGTTGCAGGTGGAGGATATGTTCATGTCCCATGGTCGAGACAAGACATTCTGTTATTCACAAATGACTTTCCAAAATTGAGGGAAAAACCAGTTGAGTGGTACAGGCAAGTCGATAGATTTATCAAAGTGTCAAAAGTTCTGTGGATTGATTTAGATGGATTTTTTGACATTGTAGTCCCATCTGATCTTTGGACAGAATGTAAAATATCTATTAGTTGGCCAAAAGCAGAACCTGAACGAATCAAAGAAACAGGTGCCTCAAATCCACTTGTAATGGATTTCTATGAGAAAGTAATTGTTTGGATGAAAAACAAAATTCCACCCAAAGAAGTTGATTGGGTTAAAATAGAAAGAACAGAACAGGAAACAAAAGAATCAGTTCATTCTTTTTATGAAAGACTATTGTTAATCTTTAAACAATACAGTGGTTATGAAAAATTAGATGAAAAAGACATGAGTCATTTTATCTATAGATTTGTTTATGGACTAAAACCTGAAATTGGAGAAATGATCAGAACTAGTATTGTCGGATGGCAAGCACTATCTGTAGATGATATTCTAAGAAAAGCAAAATATTGTAGCGATGAATTAGAAGTAAAACAGAAGAAGCTGAAGGAGAAAGCCATGTGGGCTCAGGTAAAGGTGGCTGAGCAACAGATTGCCAGCATGGGAAATAAGAACACTAATTTTGTTCAAACTGGAAATACAAACCAAATACAAGGAAAGTTTAAAGGTAATAATTTCCCAAAGAAATTTAGCCCAAAGATAGAAGAGCTGAAACAAAGATTACCTTGTTTTAATTGTGGCGAAATTGGACATTGGAGGGACGAGTGTCCTCATCCTCCTAAAAACTTAAAGAATCCCTTATTGAATCCACAGATGCAGAATGGTGTTAACCTGCAGCAACAGCTACAGATGCAACAGGGGTTAAATGAATTTAATATTCAGCGACAGTTACAACAACAGCAACAACAACAGGTGAATAATCGTCAAGACCAGTTGCCACAACCACCTTTTCCGAATTGTGGGGGAGTTCAAAAATATAATCCAAACGTGGGATTTCAGGGATGTGAACAGGTAATAAAACCACAAAAACAGCAAAAGCAGCAAAGGGTTCAAATGCAAAATGCTTCACAACAATTTTTATTAACAGAAAGTCAAGACAGTGATTCTGATGATTATTGCTGACGGTGCCCGAGAGAGGAGGAAGAGTGTGTTGTTGGAGCCACTCTTGAGGTTGACCAGTCTGGTCCTTATGTAAACGGGAAAGTTAATGATGTAGACATCACTTTTCTAGTGGACACTGGTGCTACCCGTTCTACTGTTAGATCAGTGGAAATTGAAAACCTACCTCTCTCTGGGGATACCATCCAAGTTGTGGGAGTAAGTAATCAGCAAATTAAAACAGACTTAACTGATCCAGTACCAGTTGAAATTGGAAATTACAGAGACAAACACAGATTTGTGGTTTGTAATAGTAGTCCAGTAAATCTATTAGGCAGAGACATCCTATGCAAAATGAATTGCAGAATATATTGTTCTCCTGAAGGAGTTGAGTTACAAACAATGGAGGAAGATGGTTTGTACAGAATGACAATGATGATGATGGAAGCAGAAGAAACAAAATTGTTTCCTGCATTTGAAGAAAAGGATTTACCTGAAGAGCTAAAGGAAACAGTGAAATCTGAAATATGGGATTTTACTGGGAAAGAGATGGGTCTGATGAAAAACGTAGATCCTGTAAAAATTGCATTGAAACAGGGAATAGAATTTCCAAACACTCCACAGTATAAAATGAAAACAGAAACAATTGAAGGTATTACACCTATAATTGAAAAATTAATCAAGCAAGGCGTATTAAAGGAAATGAAAAGTAGCTCTTGTAATTCACCAATTATGGGAGTTAAAAAGTCTAACGGAACATTTAGGATCGTACAAGATTTGAGAAAGGTTAATCAAATTGTCATTCCATGTTGTCCTGTGGTTCCAAATCCAGCAGTAATTCTATTTCAGATTCCACATGATGCTGAATGGTATACAGTCATTGACCTTTGCAATGCATTCTTTACTGTTCCCTTACACCCAGACAGTTATGAAATCTTTGCTTTCAGATTCCAAGGTAAGACCCTTGGATGGACAAGAATCCCTCAGGGCTATACTGAAAGTCCTTCAATCTTTAATGAATTGTTAAAAAGATCATTGGAAGATTTAGACTTACCAGGTAGATCTACATTGGTGCAGTATATTGATGATTTGTTAATAGCTGCAAAGACAAGAGAAAATTGTGTAACAGACACAATAATTCTGTTAAATCGCCTTGCAGAAGAAGGACATAAAGTGTCCCCAGCAAAACTACAGTTTTGCAAACAAGAAGTAAAATATCTTGGTCACAGAATTGCAAAAGGAAAAAGACAAGTAACAATAGAGAGAATAAAAATGATTCAAGCAATGTTACCGCCAAGAACACAAAGACAGGTCAGAATGTTCCTGGGAATGGTAGGTTACTGTCGACAATGGATAAGTGGATTTTCAGTAATTGCAAAACCATTACAAAGACTGACCAAATCAGATGTAAAAGATCCAATTATTCTCAATGATGCTGAGATGGAATCTTTTGAGAACCTGAAAAAGAGCTTATGCCAAGCTCCTGCTTTGGGTATGCCAAATTATGAGAAAGATTTTGAACTGTATTGCAGTGAGAGAGAAGGATGTGCATTATCTGTATTAATACAGAGACATGGAAATTTAAAGAAACCTATTGCATACTTCTCTGCAGTTCTTGATCCAATTGCAAAAGCATTACCAGGTTGTTTGAAAGCAGTTGCAGCTACAAGTATCAGCCTTGAACAAAGTGAAGGAATCATTATGGGATTTCCTGTGAAAGTTTTTGTGCCTCATTCAGTTGAAATATTACTGACAAGAGGTAAGACTCAACATTTAACAAGTAGCAGATTGACAAAGTATGAGAAAATCATACTGGGAGCAGATAATGTTTCGATTTCAAGATGTTTGAATCTGAATCCTTCTACATTACTGCCTGATTCTGAAATTGTTGATGATATTGAAACTGAACATGAATGTTTAGATGTCATGGAATTCTGCACTAAACCCAGAAAAGACATCAAAGACAGACCTTTGTCTGAATCGGATTTTGTCTACTTTGTAGATGGCTCATGCTTAAGATCCGAAGGAGGTGTCTTGAAAGCTTCATACTCAGTTTGTACAGTTGTAGATGTTGAAGAAGCATCATGTCTTGAAGGAGTTCGTTCAGCACAAGTGGCTGAATTGATTGCTTTAATTCGTGCATGTGAAATATCAAAAGATATTAGAGTTACCATCATTACTGATAGTCAGTATGGATACGGAGTTGTGCATGATTATGGGCAACTCTGGTCACAGAGAGGATACATGACATCAACAGGATCACCAATTAAAAATGCAGTTTTCATTAGAAGATTAATTGAAGCAATACAATTGCCAAAAGAAATTGCCATAGTCAAGTGTGCAGCGCACACTAGAGGAACTGATTATATTTCCAAGGGAAATGCCTTCGCAGACGAAACAGCAAAGTACTGCGCAAGGAAAAATTATTCATACAATCGGGAGAGGAGTAAAGAAACTGATTCAAATTCATTAATGCTAACAACTGTTGTAGAAACATGGCATGAGATTAGAGATTTACAAAACGAAGCAGATGATGAAGAAAAAGACCTATGGTTAAGATCAGATTGTAGACCACGTGAAGAAGATGGAGTGTGGGTTTACAAAGATGGCAGAATAGTCTTACCAAATTGCTTGATTGCTGACATGGCCAGATTATATCATGGTCCTGCACATCTAGGAAGAGATTCTATGGTCAGACTTTTTAGAGAAACTTGGTTCAATACCAAATTTAGAACCATTGCAGAATCTTTTTGTCAAAGGTGTTTGTCATGCCAACAAATGAATCCAAACAGAAAATCAGTGGTGGGGACAGGAATAATTGGTCGAGAGGGTGGTCCCTTTACCAGGTTACAAATAGATTTCATTGAAATGCCCTTACACAACTGTTTGAAATATGTACTTGTAATTGTATGCTTATTCTCAAGATGGGTAGAGGCTTTCCCTACACGACATTGTGATTCAATTACAGTAGCAAAACTAATGCTCAGAGAAATCATCCCAAGGTACGGTTTTCCAGTCACTATTGAGAGTGATGGAGGAAGCCATTTTGATAACAAACTGTTGAAGTTAATTTGTGAAGCTTTGAGCATTGAGCAGAAAATACACTGTGCATACAGACCAGAGGCATCAGGTGTAGTTGAACAAATAAATGGAACTATCAAAAACAGAATTGGAAAAATGTGTCTTGAGACAGGTGTTAAGTGGACTGATGCTCTTCCACTTGTTTTGATGTCATTAAGAAGTACACCAGATAAAAAGACAGGTCTGAGTCCTCATGAAATTATAATGGGAAGAGTTATGAGACAAGCTTTTGTACCTGTAGGTAAACTGTTGAGCATAAATGACAGTGCAATTTTGGATTACTGTAAAAGGTTATCTGATATGGTAACTTCTGTGTCTAATCAGGTGGGAACTGAAGCTCAATCAAATGAAAAAGTTTTGACTCATGATCTGAGACCTGGCGATTGGGTCAGAACGAAAGTACATCGGAGAAGGAATTGTCTATCTCCTAGATGGCAGAAACCTAGGCAGGTAATCTTGATCACTACTAATGCTGTAAAGTGCAGAGGATTGAATCGCTGGATTCATCCAAGTCATACTATTCCAGTACCAACTCCTGAGAGTTCTGATGTTGAAAGTGATACCACAGATGATTCTGATTCTGAAGCAGAAGACAGAACAGAAGGTGAAGTAATTCCAGATTCTGAAGATCGACAAGAAAGTCGACATCTGGAAACTGTGCCAGTGAATGGAAATCTGACAAGAAAAGACTTAGAAATAATTGAAATAGATTCTGAAGGTGAAGAGAATCTGTTAAAAGGAAAGATAACTGAGGATTCGGTTGTCTCTATTGAAGACAAAGAAGCTGAATCAAAAGAAGTTTCAGACCAGGAGAGTATCGAAAGGCAGAGAACAAACTCTGAAGTAAGGAACAAAAATCCGAAATCTGGGAAGCTAGAGGTAATTGAGGAAGAGGAGGAGAACGAATTACCGAGTACCAGTGATGGAAGACAAAGTGAAGTTCCTGGAAGAGTGAAATTGCCGAATAGAGAAGTTCCTGAGTCAATAGAAATTTCAGACTACGAAACTGAAGAAAGTGACGTGGAAGGTGGAAGTGAAAACGGAAAGAAAAGGACTTGGAAGTCAGAATCAAATAATTCTGAACCAAAGAAGAAGTACGTGAGAAAAGCAGACTACTGGCCTGGTGGAAGATTGAGAGTAAGATTGATCAAAAAGCCAATAGAACAAGTTGAAGAAATAAGTAGTCAAAAGAGTCCAGGAAAAGAAGTTGGAGTTGGAAGAAAAATAGAAGTGATATCGAGAAAAGGGAAGAGAATAATTAGACCAAACCAGAAATACAAGTCTCCTGAGTGGACTTACTTAGTAATTCCACCTGTTATTGACATATATGATAGTAGTGAAGAAGAAAACGAAATCCAAGAAATTAGTGACAATGATTGAAGTACAGAATTATTAATTTGGCAAAAGGCTGAAGAAAATCTGTTAGTTGACACAAGGTCGAAGAAAAACTGTTTAGTTGAAGAAAACTTATGTATGACATAAGGTCGAAGAAATCTTGTTTAGGGTTATAAAAGAAAAATATATTTTAAAAGGGGGGTGTATATAAATTTTAAAATTTATTTTTATTTTTGAGGCTAAAACTAACCTAAAAATGCCTTATGTTAAGGAGAGCACTTCAAAGTGTTCTGTTTTTAAAAGATGCTGTAAGATGACTCTGGTGTGTCTGCTCATTTTAGTTCTGCTCTGGTTGGTACTAGCTGTGATTATCCCTTTAGAAATGAATAGAGAATTACACAAAGTTAACATAACAAGCAAAGCTCTGGTTAGCCAAACTAAACATAGTGCATCTGCAAAAGTAATTGATCATCAGCCTAACATTCATCAAGATAAATCAATAGGTGATTTTTCAAGCAATACATTCACAAAGCTTTTGAGTGAATATGTAAAGGTAATGGATGCAAAAGACTGTTATGTCTGTGTTAAGTTACCTGCTTCTGTTTCTGAGGGAGTAACATATAATATGCTTCCTCTCACTTATGCTGTAACATGTAGTGTATTAACTAGTTTATTTTATCAAACTGGTCGTTTAGAATATTACTATTCAAATTATGATGAGATTTTTGCTAATGTTAAGATTGATAATGCTTTAAATAAGCATAAGAAAGCAAAACAAATGAGAGAATATTTCCTTGTTACTAACGAACTCACTTACGAGTATGCTTACAAGAATAATCTAACATGTAAATTAAGTGCTGAAGGAAAGAAATTTTTGAATATGGTTGAGGAGAGAAGAGCAATTTATAAGAGAAATGAATTAGTCAAGCAGACTAAGTCATCCTTCTGGCAAAAAGAGGATGAGAAATTAAATGGCAAAATGCTTGAAAATATTGCAATTCACATAGACAAACCTGTTAGTGGAAAGCTTTGCATTAGAAGAGATAATACACTTTTTGATAATTATTTTGTAGGTGCAAGCAACTGTGAAGATACTTATCAGATTATGGGAGGTTGGGGATTTAAAGGTGGAAAAGATCCTATCTTCCCTGGAATTTATTTTGTTTGTGGTGACAAAGCTTACTATAATCTTCCAGACCATTGGTATGGAACTTGTTATGTGGGAATTGTTTTTCCTAAAGTGTTTCATGTTGACAGAGATTCAGAAGGATTGTTTAAAATTCATAATTATGTAAATAGAGCTAAAAGAGAAACTTTTACTGAAGTTCTGGGAGATATTTTTCAAGCTGTGATACCTTTTGTTGGTATAACCCTAAATGCAGGGAGAATCAGAAAATTGTCCACTATAGTTGATAGATTATCAACTGACACTGCTGATGGATTTCAATTAGTGAATGTTGAAGTTATTGCAATTAGATCCATGGTAATTCAAGATCGTCTTGCTTTAGACATACTCCTAGCAAAAGAGGGAGGAGTCTGTGGCATTTTACATGTCCAACATTGCTGTACATATATACCTGATGAAAGTAAGAATATTGAAATGTATATTAAGAATATTACACAAATGCATTCAGAGATAATTCCTTTAGAAGAAGAAGATTTTACAGGGAAACTTTCAAAAAGGTTTCAAGCAATTAAAAACTGGTTTCATAATATCGGAAGTTCAATTCTTGGCAAGATTCTGGCACCTTTGATTATAATAGTATTCATTTTTATTTTGACTAAAGTAGGTTGTTTGTTACATAAAAGAAAGAAGCAGTTGAAGGAAAAGAAGAGAATCTATAAACTCAGAAAAGAAGAGGAAAGGGAGATCGAGTTACAGGAGTTACATAGAGAGCGTCATGTTAATTGCAAAGATTATGCTGAAACAGACTTTTAGGTTTACTAATACAATTGAATTTGAATCGATTTCTTAAAATTTTAATTTACCAAAATTTTGAGTGCTGGTGTGGTGATTTGTTAATCACCAGATGAGGGAGTTGATGGAGCGAGATAGAAAACAAAATTTTGTTTAAACTCGCAAAGTCACATTTCCATAACATGAATAAAATTATTAATGATTTGTGATATGTCGTGCTAATATAACTTAGATTAAACTTTACACGTGGGGGGACTAACATGTGTGCTCATAAACGTGCATAAATGTTGCATCTTTCTGTTTGTGCAAATTAATAAAATAATTTATTGTTTTCGTTTTTGTCATTACTAACTGCTGCAAACTTAAAAGAAGCATGTGCTTGTTTTGCTTTTCCTTGTCTGCGTGATGTCATTTCTACTATTCTAGGTGCATATGGGTCTCATAGAAAAACGGAGACTGGTAAATATAAACGCTGCTTTATTTGTTTGCAATGGCTAGGTAACATTTTGATTAATCGGGTGGGTTAATTAATTAGTAAACCATGGGGTGGATACAGAATCTACATTATTTCTTACATTAATACTTTTCTTGTGTTTGTTTTATACTAGAAAACATAAGTTGCCTGCTTTTGGGCCTAGTCATTTGAACCGCAGAAAAAGAGCTGACTTAGAATTCTGCAGAAAGTCACGAGACGCCCATTCTGAATTAAAACGATTATTGAAGCTGCATTCACAAAGCAAAAACTGATGAGCTGACATCATTCTGTCGGACATGGCCAAGGTCGAAAGTGAACATTTTGCCAGTCCTTAACTTGGCATCCGCGGAAGTTGTACTGAAAGTCTATGGAAGCTGCGAGGATGACTTAATACAAAGTTGCAAACGCAGGAAGCTTCTGGCTTCACGTGGAAGAGACAATGGTCTTTGTAAGACATGATTTTGTGGAACTTTTTGAGAAACTGGTGACATGTCACTTGTCACTCTCAGCCAATGGGACGTCGAGGATTTCTGAAAACTTTCCTTTGCTAGTTTAGTTAGCGTAGAAAGGTATAAAAAGTCATGCCCTTAGGGTTGGGCTGGCTGCTGCTTTCTGACTTTCCGATGAGGGTGATGTGCTGCTGGACTTTGCGTGGAGCACGTAAGAATCCTCAAAGAACTTTACTTTAATTTCTGTCTATTTAGCTCAGTTAGGGAAATAGGTTTTAGAAATGCTAAACTTTATATAATTTCTTTAAATTTGATTCAATAGCTTAAATTGTATTTTTCTCATATTTCTTACCATCATGCTTGCTTTATTGCAAATAAATTTCATTTATAAAACTTTCAACTTATATACCATAATTTAGAAAATAAATTCTTACTTTTGACAAACAAGCTGGTCTTGGTTATTCAGAAGTGTAGGTTACCATTAGCTAGATCACGTCACCTATGGTGGTCGTTTAAATGGTTGGGTTTTATTCTAATGACAATATTCTTTCTGCAAATGTATAAATATGTATATAGTTTGTAGATAATGTATATATAGATTTATTCTGACCACCTGATTCAGTAGGCCCAAAATATATCAGGTTTATAAATGGGTCCATATTTAGTATAGAAATTTGTTTATAGGTTATGAAATTGGGTAGCGTAGTTTATGATATATTTTCTATAGCCCGCTGGATCAGCAGTCACACATTACCTTCACACCCCACACAGATTAGTAATAACACTACCGGCAATACTCACACCCATCACTACTGACGCACACCAAGTAGGAAACACACTTTTCTAATATAAATAGAGGTGCATAGTACAAATTCGCTTAATAAAGCTAACCTATTTTAATGAGGCAACCAAGCACTCTAGCACTCACAAAAACAATGAAATGCCTGTATTGGCAGAATGTTAGTAACGGTTTCTATAAATGGTGGACATTCTTAAAATAGTGAGGCCTACTGGCTTTGTCTATGCTTCTTATTGTTGAAGTCCGGTTGTATTCATCCTCGCTTCTGCGTATGTCACTCTAGTTCTAGTGGTGCTGCTTTTACACGCAGGAGGTATTAGCGCTTCGGAGGTGATGATTCCGGGCTGTACTGACAGAAAGAAGCACCACGCTGGGATTGGAGCATGGAATGGCACGTCACTCTGAGCAGCATCTTTTCCATGTTAACACCTTGCGTTGCTTACTTCATTCTTAGATGGGGAACTAAAGCACTCCAGGAATCCCTGACAGAACATGCGCAAGCACAGGCAACAAGCACTGGTAAAGCTAATAGGTGTGGATTTCTCAACGTTTTCAAATACATGTGCAGCACTGCAAACTTGGGAAATGATTAAAACAAAGAGCACAGAGGTACGAGGCACAGAACGAAGTAAGTTGCAAACAGAGACTCCACAATAGTCTGTGTACATCTGTCCAAACCGACGTTCGCACGGTAAAGCCAGACCAGTGCTCGTTTTATACCCGAAAGAGCAGCAGGAACGATAAACACAGGATCCATCCGATGTCGCATGTACCACCAACAGAGTCTATAATGACGGCAGTAATTTAAGCACAGCCACGGCCACAGAGAGCTGCTCTGCAGAAGGTTAGCGCTTTGGGTCATAAGCAAATGCAAATGCGTTACCAAGTACACTGCACCCGAGCGCTCACGGCTGCCTGTCCCAGTCCCAGACCTCTCAGTATAAACGCTGCAGGCTCTGCAGACTCAAGAGCCGCAGTCAGGGGAAACAAAATGTCGGCCGGCATCCAGTTAAGGAAGGCGCTTACAGCGCATACTCGTAGCATTCCCGTCTGTTACGGAAGCGAATCAATTCGCGTCCATAGATGCCAAAGAAAGGCACGTAAGGCACAGTGTCACGCAAGGTACCGACAGAAACTCTGATAGCTGTATACAGATCAGTTAAAGTAACGCAACATATTTATAAACAATTTTGATTTGAAGATAATTTGGAAGGTCTCTTGGCGGGAGGGGGGCGGGAAAGGAACGGACAACGGGAGGGGTGGGGGGGCGGAAAGGAACGGACAACGGGAGGGGGGACAGGAAAGGAACCACTCACCTTGACTTCCTCGGCTGGCGGTCGGCCGCCAAATGGCCCAAACAAACCTCCACGAGACAAAAAAAAAAGCCCCGCCCACCGCCGCATGACGTAGCCAAAGGGAAAAATTCTCGGGAACGCCCCCGAATCTGGTCCGGCCTTGACGGACAGATCTGGCACCCAATGGCTAGCCTCCATTTATGAAGCTAGCCAATGGGAGCCGGGGGACGTTCCTGAAGCACTTATAGTTAACAATGGATTTCGCCTGCGCCGAAAAGCTGCGCAGAGCGCAGCCTTCGGCAGGCGAAACCCAAAAACCTGCTTTAAAAGCAGTCCCAGACATGGAGGTCTGCTGAGCCCAGCAAGCCACCCTCCCTGGGAGGGCCAGCCATTCCCGATGGAGTCGCAAATTGCAAGTGGCTCATTATTATTCATGAGCCTCTCATTTTGTGACCCCATTGGGAATCGCTAACAGAGTCTCTGACACTGTTGTACATTTGCTTTGGCGACTCGCAAATTGCAACTTTTTGCAGTTATTGAGTCGCAAAAGCCAATGGTCATACATCTGGCCCTTAGACTTTTCAAGATTCTGATGAGTGTTTATTATCACTAAATTCCTTAAACTCTAATTCTGTGACTCGCCCTAAATCTAATTTTCACAGTCTTAACTGTTTTTCCTGACCACCAAAAGCTGTGTGAAAGATGCTAACGAGACCTCTATATCTGGCTGTTATTTATTCAATTGTTGAACTCTCTCCTCTGTGCAGATCTTGCTCTTGTACTGTTACACAACACTCTTCTAAAGGCACCGTGCAGCATTTCCCCCGTATGCTATGTCCTCTGTAACGTTTAAGTAACAATATCTTTGAACATCTCCATCTCGAAACCTCCTGCCTTTGGGTTCTAATGCTCTTTTATTCTGTTCTCCTTGCAGAGATGTACTCCTGATGATGCTCACCAAGTTTTTGGGACGGTTTGTTAGCCCCAAGCAGTACCAGCAGCTTCTACTGAGGTATGTAAACATCCTATCAGGGTGGTGCCAAGGGCTGCACACAGGCGGCCATGTGGCTTAGCAGCTAGAGCTGTCGACCTTGGAAACTGGGAACACAGGTTCCAATGTTATCCTCAGCGCTTGCCTCAGTATAGTGAGATTGCTAGCAAATCACTTAACATCTCTGAGCAATGTAATGTGTGAGTTGTGGGTGTGTGATCCTCATTGGATGCATACTATCCTGTAGGCCGTCTCCCGTTCCACCCAGTAAGCTACCGCACTTTGTTGCTTCCGCTATATAAATATCAGTACATGAATAAAGTAATATGTTTTCTCCTCTGAACCACATGTTATGGGCCCAGTTGCACTTTAATACTCCGGGGTTTATTCATGAGCCCTTGCGTCACATTTACCCTGCTGTAGCGTCACTTTTTGTGATGCTGCGGCTGTGTAAATATTGCCCTGCGTTGCTCCATATTTATGAAGTGACGCATCTAGGCAGATGTGCACTTTGTAAAGCCCTGCGCTACATTATACCTACGTCAGGTATAATGTATGCAGTTTGAATGTTCCCCTGCATCAAAGCCAAGTAGAAGTGGTGCATTGAAATCTATAAGATTTCAGTGTGCAACTTCTAGAATGCCACTGCGTCAAATCCTTACACCTGCTTCATACCAGGCGTAAGGGTGATGCAGTGCTATAATCATAGTCCTCCCCCTGCATTGCTGGAGTTGTGTCAAGCTTCCGACACAACTCCAGCAATAAGTCAGTTTTGCGCCGACAGATACTGACCTATGTGTCATTCCTTGCGGCATGATGCATCATACAGTAAATATGACGCATCAATGGTGTTGCAAGGAGGTCGCACTGAGATGCTGCGACACTTCTCATAAATAAGGCCCTCTGAGTCTAAATTCTAGCTTTAGTAGCATTGGGTGAAATGATGGGGGGCCCCTCATTTGCCCACCACCAACTTGCCCTGCTCTGACACCCGACTGGTAGAGGTCAAGGAGTTAAAATTTCTCTATATGGTTGCAGAGCTGCTTGTGGACGCATTTCTTGAGCAATTTAGCTAGAGTCATGATGCTGGTGATAGGTCGGAAGTTGTTAGGATCAGATAAATCAGTGTTGGGCTTCTTAGGGATGGGAGTGACTTGCCCAATTTTGAGGCAAACAGGGATCCTCCCCTGCCGGAGAGATTCATGAATGATCCGGGACCAAAGAGGTAGAATGCCAGATTTGAGATCTTTCAAAAACTTAGCAGGAAGTGGATCGCTGAAATGATTGGAAGGTTTTAGGGATGCCATATCGTGGAGCAGCTCCGTGACATCTTGGAAGAGAAAGGAGTTCCACAAGGCGTCATTTTTGGGAGAACAACCAATATGTAAGGAGACTGCCGAGGGATCCACAAGCTCCACTGATGATGCGAGTAGATCAGAGGCCCAAAATTGGGAGTGTCATGTTGCAGCTCCAGTTCAAAGTTCCTAGTTTTTTTCAGAGAAGTGCACTCAGAAGTCCTCCCCACTGGGAGGCGAAGTCAGGGGAGTCGAGGTAGGATTGGAAGAGTGGTTCCCTTGTTTTTTGATGATTTCAAAGAGCTTCTTGGATCTATTTTTAGCACCGTTCAGCTGAGCCCTGAAATGGTCGATTTTAGCAATGCGGATGTGTTTGTTTTTTAGTACTTCTCAGTTTCCTTAGCTGAATTAGGCTTGTGGTGGAGGGCGCATTTCTCCAAAGTCTTTCTGAGAGCCTAAGTTTACGACGTTCATCATTTCGGGCACTATTAAACCAAGGTTTGGATTGTTTGACTGGAATCTTTTTGAGTTGCTTCGGCGTAATAGTGTTGAAAATGTTAGCCATAATGCTAATGTAGTGATCAGAAAGATCGCCAATGTTGGTCATGTTAGGGGGAGGCTGAAGCCTATTCTTGGTGAAGGAAGTTAGAACATTGATGTTGATGTTTCTCAGAATGCAGTCAGTTGTTTCGCTTTAGGCAGTTGGCCCTGTCTACACGTGTCCTTTTCCAGGATGTGGAAGCGAAATTTGATGAAGATCCGACCAGTCACAGGCTAGAATGTCATCCAGTTGTATGATATTGTCTTTAGCAATGATAAGGTCAAGGGTGGCGCCCTTGTTGTGGGTAGGTCTCTTATAGACCAGTGAGAAGTTGAGATCGGAGAGGAAAGCCTTAAAGGAGCAGACTAAAAGATCATTAGTCTCATTCCAATGGAGGTTAAAGACTCCAAGGAAGATATAGTATAGTTGGTCCGAACAAGAGCTAACGACCTCCATGATTTTCTCTATGAAGAGCAGATTATCGCCCGTTGGATGATAAATCATGTGCAGCACACAGACAATCTTGCCCCTATGACACATCATGGTGACTAGTTGCTCACAAGAAGATAGCAAAGCATTTTGAGATTGCTGGAGTGCTGAATGCAAGCAATGCCCCCCGCCCCCTGTTTTAACAAGTCGATCGCATCTGATAATGGCATAATCGGAGGGATTAGGATGTTGAGAACAGTGGAGGAGACATCATTGAGCCAGGTTTAAGTGAGAATCAATATGTCCAAATATTGCGATATGATGAGTTCAGAAATATCAGCTGCATGTTTCACAGCCGATCTGCAGTTCAGCAGCATCGATTTGATATGAAGTTTGGTGGTGACCACTTCATGATGAGAGGTAGTTATTTGAAGTAAGTTTTCCTTATTAACCGATCCGAGGTTGACCATAGGTTCCCTGTCAGGGTCAGAGGTAAAAGCAGGGATGTTGATAGAGGAGTTAGAGGAGGAGAAAACCCCTGCGCCACTGTACGAGAATAAAAGAGCAAGGGTGTCTTCAGCCGACATCTGAGGCTGAAACCTACGCGGCCTAGAGTGATGGTTAGGGAGAGGCCTAGAACTTCACTTGGAGCTAAGTGGGTAGCGGATAAGGGACTGTTCTTCCCCACCACAAAAGACTCTCGGTGGATTGTGTTGACAGGTCCCCAGGGAGGGGTGTATATTCCAGACTCTCTCCATATTCATGGAGAACTGTAAAAGGGTTTGCATGATCTCTTTGACAGCAAGGAGATCCAGCTTGAGGTCAGCAATCTTCTCCTCAAGGTAAGGGCCGTTAATGCACTCCTCAGCTGCCCTAGAATGAAACAATGGGTATGACCCAGTTGTGAGAGGGGTATTGATGGTATAGAAAGTCCATTACCACAGTTATAGAGGGAGATGGAATCCTGCTTGAGAGTGGTCTTGCCCTCAACCAAGGGAGGAGGATTGGCATGAAGTGGAGTAAGATTCGGTGCAAGTGGGTGCTGAGCCGATCCTAGCATGGGCTTAGTAGCAGGCAAGGTGGCTTGAATAAAGGCGCTAGGGGACGCACAGGAGGACGAGGTAGGTGGGAGTGGTTTATGAGGAGAAGAGGAGAAGTACTGGAGACAGCAGCTAGGTCTAAGGTCCTTGAAATGGTAGTACCTGAATCAAGGGGCAGATTAGCAGGGTTGACATGGTAGTTGCGGGTGTAATGCTCAACCCCCAAGTTGTTGGAGGTAGCAAAACGGCAATAGGATAAAGAGGGTGACGTGAAATTAGACAGAAGGAGTGAGTAAGGAGGAGAAGTACAGGGGGTAGCCACTTGGTGGAGGGCCGTTGAGTCGGTACTACCATGGATGTCTGAGATAGTAGTATGAGTGCTACAAATATCCTCCGTGTTGTTGGAGAGAACAAAACCGTAAATAGGTAAAGATGAGGACGCGAATTAAGGGAAGAAGAGGCGAAAGGCACAGAGGGTGCAGATATAGAGGGTAGACTGTTATTATGGAGAGTGACCGTGTACGTGTACTTTGATACTGTCAAAGCGCTTGAGGTTCAGGTCAGAGGTTTGAATAAGGATGTTCCCATTATTGCATAAGAAAATGGTCAAATCTCCCTTAAGGGAAAGGGAGTGTAGTGTGGTTAAACGGAAGCCGTGTGATGTTTCGGTCAGCTGTTTAGAGCGCAGCACAGAAGTTAAAGACTTGCTCTACTGGGCTGTTCTATTAGTGTAGAAAATGAGGTCTGTCACCACAGAGCCCTTAGTGGAAATATATATGTCCCAGATAAGCGTCTCAGGACCTCGTTTGAGAAGAGTATGTTTGAAGGTATTTTTCGTTTTCTTCGATAGGACATAACGGAAAGGTGAACAAGTCATATGAATTCCTCGCTACAAAGTCTATGCAGCATAGCCGATAATGCTCTTTATTCGCCCCCTGTTACTGTGGTCTGTTATGCCCATCTCTTGTAATGGCTCAAAATTATGGTAGGGGGTGAAACAGACCATACATGGATAGGCCGTTCCGTTTGCATTGTCAGCTGACCTTTCTGGACATACACACATCATAAGATGTTTGCTGACCCCAGGATACAAGGTGGTGTGGGGCATTGGGCAGACATATGTGGCAAGAGTCTCTTTCCATTATAATCATTTTAAAATCTGTAAGAGGGGCCTGCTCCTCTGGGCTTTCCTCTTGGCTGACTGTGTACTGCTAGCAAAGGTTGCATATAAAGGGACTTGACTTGGATGTCAATACATCACAGAATGTAACTTATTTGTTATGTTGGATGATATGTTTGCTCCTGTTCATTAACAAGAGGGTGCTTCACCTTAAATGGATGTTTTCATTGAACTATGGCAGGCTGCAGCTTCATGACAAGAACATCATCAAGTTTGAGGAGTTATATGCAGCTATTCGGGACCCCATTCCTTCTGGCGGCCCAGCCTGGCTGGACCCTATCAGCAGAAGGCAGGTGGAGCGGATGATGATGACAGCCTCCCAGGTCCACGCGCAGCTCAAGGAGAAGGCCAAGCAAAGGTAAGAAGGACATTTGCAGGTTATGCATGATCTACTGCAATCGTCATGTTGATGTTACATCTCCCATGTTGCCATGCCATTCATATGGAAAGTCCTATTACTGGCAAGGTGAGGGAGAGAACGAGAAAGAGAGGGAATAAGAGAGCATGTGAGGGAGAGAGAAAGAAAGAAAGAAAGAAAGAAGGAAAGTAAGAAAGAAAGAAAGAAAGAAAGAAAGAAAGAAAGAAAGAAAGAAAGAAAGAAAGAAAAAATGAAAGAAAGAAAGAAAGAAAAAATAAAGAAAAAATGAAAGAAAGAAAGCTACCACTAGAGTAAAATTCAAAATACTGTTTGCTGTTTGTCTTTTCCTACTTATACCAATCGTCATTTAAGTTAATCGTTGTAAATATATATTGTTTGATCTGTGTCACTATACATGTGGTGACGTATTTTGTTTGTTTTCGTGGGATTATTTACATTGCACAACCTTACCCCTGAGGAGCAGTGGAAAGCTTTAAATAGAACACAGTGAGTTTGCATGTGCAAAGGCTTGAGATGCCATTCGAGATTGAAAGCTTCTGTTGGAAACAAGAGATTTAAGTTAAGTGCAATGGGGTGAAAAGGAATGGACTGGGAAGAACGAGAAGAAAGAAAGGGTAAAGTTTGAGATGTAAAAGAAAGCACCAGGCAGAAATCAAAGAGAGCTAGAAGAAAAAGAGCGAAGTCAAGGCATGTGGTCCTGGGTGGGGAGGGTTCATTTCTAAGCATTGCCGCCAGTTGTGGCAGGCATGGCTCATGGGTAGGGGGGAGTGCGTGAGGAGAGGGCTTGCGGGGGAGGGGCCACGCGCAGGGCGGTCATAATAAAAAAAATGTAAACTTACCTCGAGGCCGGGTCCGCGTCTTCTCCGCTCCTGTGCTTCTCCTGCCTCAGATAGGAACAGGATGCAGGCAGCCAGGCTACCTCCGCTAATCAAATCACAACGCTGCAATGCATCGTTGTGATTGGTCTGAGCGCCATAACACGCCACTCAGCCAGGGGCTGGAGAGGTGGGCATTTTCTCCATGCATGCTGCAATACAGCCTGCATAGAGAAGGGGAAACTGTGCATGACTGGTTCGGCGGGAAATGACAAGCTGTATGCTTAAACCGCACTCCTGTTTGCTGTTCCACAAACAAATGTCAGCAGATTAAAGCCTACCAAAGTGTGCAGACTGAAGAAGTCCAATAGTGCATGTAAAACATGCTGGAATCGGTGAGCAAACACCAATTACCACTGTTAGTCCCAATAGTATGGGTCATAACTTTAGCAACTTCATGTAGCAAATTCTGAGCTTGCTTTCCTTGCAAACTCATGATCAGGGCTGTAGCGTTCAAAACCATTCAACAAGCCGGATATCTGCATCCATATCCAGTGGCGACAAAGATGTCTTATGTCTTGAGCAGAGAACCTTGTTTCACGTATTGATGTGACTAAATCTTTGGGTGTAGCTTTTCCACCACTGTTGATATTGTTCCTCTATGAAGACACAAAAAAGCCGCTCCATGTCCTTAAAAAAATTAAGGCATTTCTGTTAACTACTCACCTCTCTCTATAGTCCATTCTACTTCCTTCCACACTATCTCCCATCCCTTACTTGAGACAGGTGTCTGTGGCATTTTTATGGCCCTGTCACATCCCTGACTTTAAATCTTTTTCGATAATACACTAGTCTATTCCTCTCTTGTGTGCATGTTCTCTGCACTTAAGACCTTGATTTCCATGGTTGTTATATTGTAAATCAAGCTGACATCCTTTTGCGTTATGTTAAAGGTATTTGTAGGGTGCACATATCACCTGTGGCGTGGTATATCCTGGTGCCAGTAGATGTGCTAGGCCCTGGCTGGGCATAGTTGAAGAGCCAGGTTTTTTAGTTTCTTGCACAACTCTGCAACAGAGTTTCTGTCTCTGATGTGCATGGTGGGGTCATTCCAGGATTTAGCAGCAGGGTACGAGAAAGCTCACCTGCCCGCTCGGGATCTGGGGAGGTGGAGGGGCGGTGAGGTAACAGGAAGGTGGCTGAGCGTAGCGATCCGGTTGGTGTGTGGAAGCCAATGTTTTTTTTCAGGTGGAAGGGGCCATAGCTGTGAAGCGCATTGTAGGTGTGAGTTAGAAGTTTAAATAGCATGCATTTGTGAATAGGAAGCCGGAGGAGCTGTTTGAGGTGGTTGGTGATGTGAGTACAGGGTGTGAATTGGAGTGTAAGAGTTGCACTATATAAACATTACAAAGACATAAAACATGTATAAATATTCCCAATCAAATTCAATTATCTGTATTTCCTAGTGATCAATTAACAACATAGACTGAGAACGGGCATTTATATTTTATTTTTGGGAATTTGTGAAGTGCAGCCCGTACACCCATGATTGGGTATCTTGTAGCTCAATACAATTCTTGATATATACCAAAATTTAGAATGTAAGAGACTGATCTGGTTAGTTGTTAGCTGATTTCATAGGGAAAAACATCTTTTCAAAAGTCTCACAAATTGCTAAAGATTGAATTCCTCCCTGAGAAAGATAGAAAGGGAATTCCAGAGGTGGGTGACAGCAACAGAAAAGGCTCTACCACCCAAAGAGCTCCATCGATATGAAGGATCAGTGAAAAGATTTCTATTAGCAGACCTCAGAAGCGTAGTAGGGTAGTACTGGCCATGCATGGTATACAAAGGGCAAGCACTGAGATGATAGACCACCTTTAAAAAGGATACTTTGTGTTACAGAGAGCAAGTGCAGGGAGCACATGCTCATGGGCTCAAAGCCCCAGTACAGTCCTAGCTGCAAATTCTATGACTAACTGCAACTTTTTGATCGGGAAGGCAGGGAGATCAAGATGAAAAGAGTTGCAGTAATCCAGCAAGGGGAAAACTAAAGCATTAAAAGTCTGCAGCATCTGAGAAGTTGTAAAAATATACAAAATGTGTTTCAAGTGATGCAGCGCTACTCCAGAAATAATTTCTAAAAGCATATCACCTTTCCCTGAATCACCAAATCATGCATTTACTCATCAGTGGGGCCAATAACACTGTGAGCTACTCACAAAACACTTCCATCTTACTTCATGGATCGATGAGATTCAAAGGAGAGCTGCTGTATCATAGCGGAGTGTCTAAATTAAAACTAACTATTTATACTATTTACCCCTGCAGTTTTAAAGAGTTTTACCATGGTTTTTATTAACAAAACATTTTACTTAGACACACCACCATTATGGTTGACCAATCTGCTGGTAAAAAATTAGGCGTAGGAAAATACAAGGCCAGCTTAATTCTCCATTTATCTAATTTTTATTAAAAGCAAAGTTTAGCATGTCTAACAGTTTATTCGCTTTATTTATTTCTTTATTCAAAAGATGACTTTAAAAGAGTAAAAGTTTTATCTCAATCAGTTATATTAATTTTTATTTCAGAGGTTCGAAAATAGACATTATTATTTTAGATTTCGGAACACAAGTATTAGCAAAAGACAGATAGTTTCCAAAATTCATTTTCTCCTAACTTTCCTAACTAATAACCTCGTCTAAAGCTCATTTCTTATTCAAAGAAAATAGACAATTATTCAAAGTCTTACATCTCAGGAAAATCAGCATACCGATAGCATCTCAGGAGGAAATCGGAAGAGAGTTTTTTCTTAAAGAAAATCAGCACTTTTTATACCTTTTTCACTAACTTTATCTATCTACAAAAGTAACTATCAGCATAAACTCGAGTGCTGATTGGACAATTTGGGGTGGATGAGCATCACCTCATCATTCTAATATTCAATTTCCGTTGTGTCAGCTGAATTTTAAAGAGTCTTTTGTTTAAGAAAGTCTTTGGCCTAGTCACATCCTCATCTAGCAACTCCATGAACGTTTCCCACGTTCAGTAGCTCAAACGTCTATTCTTTTTGGCAGTCAGCAGGACTTCCAGGGCATGTTGTCCTTGAACTGGTTTCGTTCATGCACAAGCAGCTCACATTCAAACTCGGCCTCAGGCTGCGCATGCTCAGTTCGTCTTCTATTCACAGTTAATAAAGCAGCCATATTTTCACTAGGCCTCACAGGCCAGAATGGCAACTATCATAGAAACAAACACAAATAAATGTTAATTATTGAATTATAGCCCTTCTGTTTACCTCCCCCCCATACTAAGGTTTCCCTATTAGTTGTTAGCTAGCAAAATAAGCAACACATATGCGTAATATGCTCACCTGTCTTCATGTTCTTGCCACAAAATACATAAACAGAAAGCACATTTATGCCGCTTTTGATTAAACCAAAGCTTTGCAATATGACGGCATTACTAAATTAGTCAGTATCATTTTTCCATGCAAGCAGATTAGTATTCCCACGTGTATTTGTGTGTGCATTTTATACTATGTTGATTAATGTTTTCCACATCACACAATTAATAAAGGTTATAGTCATGAGGAAATTACTTTGCGAGGGGTATACAGAATTTTGTTTCTCTACCTGGCTCCATCACAAGCAATGGAGTTAGAATAAACGAAACTTCACTACAGCCCATACTGCTCAGACAGAGATAAAGAAGAATCCATTTTAATGCACAAATTCTTCACTGAGCTGACGGAGGGGACATAGGACCCAATACATCAGGCCAGAATGGTATTTCCCGGATAGTAGAATATATCAGAAGGCAGAGGATCTCTGTTTTATTGCTGTTGAGTTGTCATGCGAAGAAGATCTAGAGAGACTATTATGAAGTTGATTTGCTGACAATTGGGCATCGCTAGAAATTCAGACGCCAATCCGAGTGTCACCTGTATACAAGTGAATAGTGAAGCCAAAGGATTGAATGATGTAGGTGAGTGAAACCATGTAGAGAATAAATAACAACAGAGAGGAACTACACATCAAGACAAGGAAGCAAAAGGTGGTGTTGTGTAGTTCCTGTAAACCTATATAGGATCTGTGCGTTTAGACAACATTCACTTTAGGATTGGTGTCCGGACTGATTCTAGACACCCCTAACAGGTATGTTCGCCTGTATACCAGCTAGCTCACAGTGCCATTAGAAACCCCTCTTACCAAGGAGAGAATAGTTCTTGGCAACTATTGAACATGACAACCCTTTCCCATCAGCAATCATGGAAACAGTGCAATAATGTTTGCTCAGTCACTCGTTCTCACTTCGTCTCAGAGAGATGCACAGAATAAACGGTGGGGACGTTTTTCAATAAGCATTTATTGAACCAGCGTCATTCTAGTGTAAAATAGACAACCAGTGGACACTAACGGATATAAATGATTATAAGTACTAACAGAGTAAAAGGATAGTAGATTCCTACCATTGTGCTAAAACAATGAATACAAGCAAGTATATAATAGACGTGACAGTCGTAAATGTGTACGCCAATGATGCAACCCTAACTAGATATGCCTAAGTGTACCTAGCATGTATGTTGGTGTAAAACCAATTATCCTTCTAGGATAAAGTCAACACCATTACCTGTAGTGAGAGACTATGGGACACCGTCTGCAAGGGATTTCAGACCACTGCGAGCTGGAGTGTCTGCGTGCAGGAAGATCAGCGTCTCGCGTCAGTGTGTCGGCATGGAAGTCCGTTTCTCTTCTGACTGCCTCCGCAAGTTATGGTGTATATATACCCAAATTGGTACCCCCTGAGGATATATCTTGCTGCGCCATGTTGGACTAGGATGATGGAATGAATGACCCTTATATATAGTTATTATGCAGGAGATGGTAGGCCTGCTGTCCTGCTATGATTCCAAGAATCCTCATAAATTAGGAATGAGGCTTAAGATTTTCAGAGAAAACCCATGGCATGTTTGGACATTACCGTAACTAGGTAAAAGGTCAGTACTAAGAATCGTTATGTAGTGTAATGGTAGGGGAGAATATAAGTGAAAGTTTAGGTGACTACCTGACCCTATATTGAGGTACCTATATGGAACATAACAGTGAAATTGTGATGTTGTAATTTCTGTTGAGAAACAAATCTGAGAACCATGAAAATGCCTTACCAAAAATGGCAAAATTAAAAAGCCTTGCCAGCAAGATGTAAATTCGTACAGTATCAAAAATCAAAGCAGCTGAGATGTTAGCATCAGCAGACCTCTGCAAATCATCCAAAGTGGAAAGAACTGTTAACACTGTACTGTGTCCAGGAGGAAGCCCATATGAGTGGAGTGGAGCAGCTGGTTGTTTTCCGCTAAAGTAGACAATTGATGGAAGCCACCTTCTTGCAACTTTTCACTAGAAAAGAGAGTTGAGAAATAGGCCTGTATCCTTTCCAGATTGTCTGCATCCAAAGTAGATTTTTTCAAGCATAGCCTGTTTTAACAAACTAATTCCTGTTTTAATGGAGGGCTGGCTGTAAGAGAAACATTCACTGCAGTCCTCGGTCAAAAAGGCTTAGAAATCATTAATTCCTTGCAGAGGGATGCCAGTAAAGAATCCCAGGGAGATCCTGAAGGTTTGCTGGCAGATATGAGGGACAACAAGTTTCATTGAGAGTGGAAAACTCTAGAAAAGGAGTCCTAGCTGCTGGGATATAATTGAAGAGAAAATGAAGCAAGACAAAATCCACTGTTCTTATGGTGGCTTGGATTTTTTGAATTTCCCTCTCTAAAAATTCTGTAGTTTTGCAGCAGTGGAGAATCTAAGAAGGTGGGGTGAACCCTGCTTAAGAGGGGGATGCAGCTCATTAATGGTAGCAGAAATCCCAGCTGAAATGTTTGGGGCTTAAGAAAATGACATTGCCAAAATGGTGTTTAACCCAATTTATTTCATATTTAGAGTTATTGCTGGGGTTCACCTCGTCAATTTTATCTGCCCCATTTATGTTCTACTGACGTAAAGCAGGTTTTGAACCCAAAGATCCAGAGTGTACTAGCCATAAGAGACACATACTCTTTTATTGGGTTTCATGATCCTAGGGGCGAGAGTATCTGTTGCTTATGTAAGAGAATCACAAAAGTAAAATCAAAAATTCCCTTGGCAAGATTACTAACTAGTCAGGCCCAAATGTTAATATTGGACATTTCTATTGGACAAATATGACAAAACATATATGTATGTGTAAAAATTATACCAAATGTATTATTATAATAAAAACACAAAAAATACACAGTAAAACAATTTAACATTCCATTGGCA
This sequence comes from Lissotriton helveticus, assembly GCF_964261635.1. Lineage (NCBI taxonomy): Eukaryota > Metazoa > Chordata > Amphibia > Caudata > Salamandridae > Lissotriton > Lissotriton helveticus. The sequence continues at coordinate 32,182,981 of NC_136060.1, read as the reverse complement.
TATTATACTAAAAATTGTCACAGTTTTAAATCACATAAAAATTGTGAACATAAGATACCAACCTAAAAAAGACAATACCATACAATTTGCCAATTATAAGAACACAAAGAGGGGGAGAAACGAACAAAAGACAGTGTATTTTGTCATCAAGACTTGCACATCAAGTATCAAAAATTCAGAAACCCAATCCTGGACACATTTAATTCTTGCAATACACAGGATAAGCTTGATTACTCAATTGTGCAATTTGTTTGGCGTCGACGCGTTTCGATGGCTTATCTTTCAATATTCTGCCATCTTTCTCAAGACTGAATTTAAAATCTCTCCTAATAGACGGCACTGGATGGTTGCCTTGTGGTAAAACGTCCTGTTGGTAAACATACTACAATCAGTATCTTTCACAGCATTCGCAAAATTGCATTTGTCAATTTAACATTTTTTGAGCGCTCATTTTTTATCACGTTAAGTATATAAGGTCCATAGTGCTTTCACAGGCATCAATTCTATTGCTTATACTTCTTTATGATTTAGAACCTATCTCCAGCCTGGCATTTAGATCATATTCTTTTGTCTCTTATGTTACATCACATGTAAAGTTTCCTAGCACATTGTTAGCCTCATTTTATATCCATAGTATTTTGGAAAATGTACATGTCCAATATTACCATGTGTGATATACAATCGCATTTACAGACCACCGGTGGGGGGACCCCTCTACCCAAAGAACCCACTAAAGATTGAGTCATTTGCGTTTGTCTTCTATATATATAATCCTTCATCTGGGCTAACCAACGTTTTACAACTGGAGATTCATTATTCTACCCTCCGTTGCGGTTATTACCTTATCTCATATTATTTTCGAAGTTCTTCTGAATTTTCGAACTCCACATCATCAGGTTTTGGTGAATCTGCAAATTAATGTATTGGTTTTTTTTTAATTTATAAAGCAGAAGAGGATTCTTAATGACTGAAAATGTGGTCTCTCTATCTAAATGCGATTTATCTATTTGAAATCCTTCATTACCTGAGTGTCTTCTTTTTGTTACTTCCACTCATACCACTGTTAAGGGATTGTGCGGGATGGAAAGCTATATAAAGAAGAATTGTTTATTGTAATTGTTTGTTTCGTTATGGTTCCTAAACTACCTTACTGACATCTTGTTTACATACAACAATTGGACTCATCATTGTTTTATAAATTACCTGCTTTTAATAATGCTTTTTTTTAATGTTTTGTTTCTTTTAACTTTACAGTCTTGCACGGTGCCAACTTCTTAGAAACCGTTGTTCCCTGTGCTCAGAGTGTTAGATTCTTTCTAAATAAAAAGATTAACATACGATGAACGCCTTTTTATAGAACTATTTACCCTTTCTATAGGTACTACTTATTATTTGCAGAGGACCCACCTCGTATCACTACTTAATGCGTCTTCATTGGGGTGGATACACGAGGCCGTTAGCCGGCGTGTTGTTACCTGCAGTGGGATTAAATTAAAACAGCGGGACTCAGTTAGCTTGAAATCCTACCGCCCATAGTTTCAAATAGTAATAATAGTGAGCGGGGGGACCGCGTCAGCATCAGATACTCCTTACCGATTGCAAATTACAGCCTCCGCGTCTCCACACCCGTCCAGCGTCTGCCGACGAACTCCTCTATTCTCACGGAAAAAACTCGAATTACTCCGCCTATTTTGCTATCGCTTTATACCATTTTTACTTGTTGTTTATTGGCCAGCTACTATGGGTTCAGCTGGTGTTCCTAATTAGCGGCCGTGGTTGATTACATTAAAGTCCTGCGCTCTGCATGGCTAAGCGTTTCACGCCTCGTTTTCATTCACTGTCAAATATCGGTTCCAAGCCTCCTTATCAGTTGGAATCCAAGCCTCGTTTTCACTTTTTGTTACGCGTAGTTATAGCAACCTTTAGTTCAGCGTCATTACTTTGAATTACTCTCTGAAAGAATTAATTGTGATAATGTATTGCCGAGTTGATTTAATTGTTAAATCAACTCGGCAATACATTAACAAAAAGTGAAGACGAGGCTTGGATTCCAACTGATAAGGAGGCTTGGAACCGATATTTGACAGTGAATGAAAACGAGGCGTGAAACGCTTAGCCATGCAGAGCGCAGGACTTTAATGTAATCAACTACGGCCGCTAATTAGGAACACCAGCTGAACCCATAGTAGCTGGCCAATAAACAACAAGTAAAAATGGTATAAAGCGATAGCAAAATAGGCGGAGTAATTCGAGTTTTTTCCGTGAGAATAGAGGAGTTCCTCGGCAGACGCTGGACGGGTGTGGAGACGCAGAGGCTGTAATTTGCAATCGGGAAGGAGTATCTGATGCCGACGCGGTCCCCCGCTCACTATTATTACTATTTGAAACTATGGGCGGTAGGATTTCAAGCTAACTGAGTCCCGCTGTTTTAATTTAATCCCACTGCAGGTAACAACACGCCGGCTAACGGCCTCGTGTATCCACCCCAATGAAGACGCATTAAGTAGTGATACGAGGTGGGTCCTCTGCAAATAATAAGTAGTACCTATAGAAAGGGTAAATAGTTCTATAAAAAGGCGTTCATCGTATGTTAATCTTTTTATTTAGAAAGAACCTAACACTCTGAGCACAGGGAACAACGGTTTCTAAGAAGTTGGCACCGTGCAAGACTGTAAAGTTAAAAGAAACAAAACATTGAAAAAAAAGCATTATTAAAAGCAGGTAATTTATAAAACAATGATGAGTCCAATTGTTGTATGTAAACAAGATGTCAGTAAGGTAGTTTAAGAAACATAACGAAACAAACAATTACAATAAACAATTCTTTTTTTATATAGATTTCGATCTCGCACAATCCCTTAACAGTGGTATGAGTGGAAGTAAGAAAAAGAAGACACTCAGGTAATGAAGGATTTCAAATAGATAAATCGCATTTAGATAGAGAGACCAAATTTTCAGTCATTAAGAATCCTCTTCTGCTTTATAAATTTTAAAAAAACCAATAAATTAATTTGCAGATTCACCAAAACCTTATGATGTGGAGTTCGAAAATTCAGAAGAACTTCGAAAATAATATGAGATAAGGTAATAACCGCAACAGAGGGTAGAATAATGAATCTCCAGTTGTAAAACGTTGGTTAGCCCAGATGAAGGATTATATATATAGAAGACAAACGCAAATGACTCAATCTTTAGTGGGTTCTTTGGGTAGAGGGGTCCCCCACCGGTGGTCTGTACATGCGATTGTATAAGCACACATGGTAATATTGGACATGTACATTTTCCAAAATACTATGGATATAAAATGAGGCTAACAATGTGCTAGGAAACTTTACATGTGATGTAACATAGGAGACAAAAGAATATGATCTAAATGCCAGGCTGGAGATAGGTTCTAAATCATAAAGATGTATAAGCAATAGAATTGATGCCTGTGAAAGCACTATGGACCTTATATACTTAACGTGATAAAAAATGAGCGCTCAAAAAATGTTAAATTGACTAATGCAATTTTGCGAATGCTGTGAAAGATACTGATTGTAGTATGTTTACCAACAGGACGTTTTACCACAAGGCAACCATCCAGTGCCGTCTATTAGGAGAGATTTTAAATTCAGTCTTGAGAAAGATGGCAGAATATTGAAAGATAAGCCATCGAAACGCGTCGACGCCAAACAAATTCCACAATTGAGTAATCAAGCTTATCCTGTGTATTGCAAGAATTAAATGTGTCCAGGATTGGGTTTTTGAATTTTTGATACTTGATGTGCAAGTCTTGATGACAAAATACACTGTCTTTTGTTCGTCTCTCCCCCTCTTTGTGTTCTTATAATTGACAAATTGTATGGTATTGTCTTTTTTAGGTTGGTATCTTATGTTCACAATTTTTATGTGATTTAGAACTGTGACAATTTTTAGTGTAATATGCCAATGTAATGTTAAATTGTTTTACTGTGTATTTTTTGTGTTTTTAATATAATAATAAATTTGGTATAATTTTTACACATGCATATGTGTTTTGTCATATTTGTCCAATAGAAATGTCCAATATTAACATTTGGGCCTGACTAGTTAGTAATCTTGCCAAGGGAATTTTTGATTTTACTGTTGAAAAGTACCCTATTCCCCTGGTGTAGGGGGTCTCTCTCGGTTATATCTAACATTTAGAGAATCACAAAAGCCCGCTTATAATAAAGGGGGATCTGAATTGGTGGCCCCTGGAGGGAGAAAGCTTGTGATCAAAGAGGCTGAATTTCCATTCCATCCCCTAAATTACATGCCAGGAATGACTGTGCTAGTTGGTTAAGGGACTTTAGTCATCTCAAAAGAGAAGGGAAGTCCAAAGTGATCAGACCAAGGAACATGCAAGGGTAGATGAGCTTGACAAAGTCTGGAATTTGGGCATATAATTTCTAAAGAGTTACCTTTGACATGAGAAGGAAGCGTGAGATTAAGTTTCAGGTCAAGCAAAAAGAAAAGATTGTTAAAGTTGTCGAAGAAAGAAACAGGTAATCAGTCAATCAAGCAATCAATCAATCAGGGGTTTATAAAGCACGCTACTCACCCGGGAGGGTCTCAAGTCGCTGGGGGTGAGGGGCGGTTGCAGCTCCAGATCAGTCAAAGAGCCAGGTCTTGAGGTTCTTCCTGAAGGTGTGAAGAGAGGGGGAGCGTCTGAAGTTGACTGGGAGCTCGTTGCAGGCCTTTCCTGCGAGGTAGGGGAAGGCTCTTCCGCCTGCTCTGGTTCCGCGGATTCATGGGGTCTCTGCCAGGGCGAGGTCGACGGAGCGGAGGTTCTTATTGGGTTAGTGGAAGGAGACTCTTTCGTTGAGGTATTTCGGTCAAATGTTGTGGAGGGATTTGTATGCGTGGGTGAATAGCTTGAAGGATACTCTCTTCTCAATAGGGAGCCAGTGGAGGTCTCATAGGTGTGGGGTCATTGCTCGTGTTGTGGGGCTCCGAGGACGAGACTGGCTGCGGTGTTCTGTATGGTTTGGAGCCTATGTAGCATGGTTTTGTTGATTCCGGCGTAGAGGTCGTTACTGTAGTCCAATCTGCTAGTTACAACTGCGTGGGTGACAGTCTTTCTGTATTCGTGGGGGATCCACTTGAAGGTCTTGCGGAGCATGCGGAGGGAGTTGAAGCAGGTCGAGGGAATGGCGTTGATCTGGCGGGTCAGGGGGAGGGAGGAGTCTAGAATGATGCCGAGGTTCTGGGCGTGGTCTGTCGGGGTGGGTGGGTTTCGAGGGCAGGGGACCACAAGGAGCTGTCCCACGCCATGGGGAAGGACCAAGTACGAGGACCTCGGACTTCTCTGACTTTAGTTTTAGGCAGCTGTTGTTCATCCAGGCTGACCCGTCTTTTATTTCTTCTTGAAAGTTGTTTCTGGTGTTTTCGGGGTTCTTTGTGAGAGAGGAGATGTTGTCAGCGTAAGATACTATGCTGAGCACGTGCTGTCTGACGATGGCGGCGAGAGGGGCCATGTAGATGTTGAGAAGCGTGGGGCTGAGCAAGGATTTTTGGGGTACTCCACAGTTGATCTCTGTAGATTCGGAGAGTAAGGGAGGGAGTCTGATCCTTTGTGTTCTACCGGAGAGAAGGTAGCAGATCCAGTCGAGGGCGGTACCTCGTCTTCCGGGGACATGGAGTCTGACTGCAAGGGTGCCATGAGAGATGGTGTCAAAGGTTGCTGAGAGGTTTAGTAGGATGAGGGCTGCAGAGTGGCCCTGATCGAGTAGCATGCGGATTTCATTGGTGGCAGCGAGGAGGGCGGTCTTGGTGCTGTGGTTGCTGCCAAAACCGGACTGGGAGGAGTTGAGGTCGGTGTTCTCTTCGATGAAGGTGGTCAGCTGGGCATTGATGAATCTATTGGTGACTTTGGCTGCGAAGGGAAGGAGAGAGATGGGCTGGTAGTTTTTCAGGTCCATCGGGTCGTCCAAGGGCTTCTTGAGGAGGGTCTTGACTTCTTCCCACTTCCAGTCGTCGGGGAAGATGCCGGATTCGAGGGAGGCGTTGATGGTCTGTCCTAGTCCAGGAGCTATGGCGACGGCAGCTCTGTGGTAGATGTGCAGTGGACAGGGGTCCATGGGGGCTCCTGAGTGGGTGTTCTTCATGGTCTTTGTGGTGTCTTCCGTGATATCAGGTTTCCAGCTGGAGATGGTCAATTGGATGTCAGTGGTGGAGAGTATTAATGAAATATATTTCAAATTTCACTGAAATGACTCAATTGTGAGCAATGGAAGTTCTTGTCAAGGAATGATTTCCTTCCCTCCTGCTGGTTTGTGCATTTAAAAAGAGACAGCCCCAAACTACATTGTTGTAGAAGTTCGTTTAAACACTGACTGCTTTTCTTTTAGCACTGTATTCATGGAAGGTAACCAACGCCTGAACATTCTAATCGTAACCAGGGACCTTTGTTAGTTGTTTCCTGTAGACAAGAGCTACCAATATCTCTGACTTCTAAGGATAGAATGTGCTTTTAGCAAGGATAAGCCCTATAATCTTAACTATATGTTTAAATAGATGTCTCTTATTTTTACTTGAGACAACCAAAAAGTGTTGGTTAGTGTTTTTGCCACTTTTTTCAAGAAACATTTTCTTGGTGAAAAAAAGCACAATTTCCATGAAAACGCACCCAACATAAATATATAATATAAAAAATACATAACAGGTAACCTGATATTATCCTATATTACATATCTATCTATCTATCTATCTATCTATCTATCTATCTATCTATCTATCTATCTATCTATCTATCTATCTATCTATCTATCTAGATAAGTCATCTGCGGCTTCCCGCAAGGATCATCACTCAGCCCCACCCTCTTCAACGTCTACATGAGCCCCCTCGCAACCATCGCACGTCAACACAACCTCAACATCATCTCCTACGCTGATGACACTCAACTGATCCTCTCACTCACCAAAGACCCAACCACCGCCAAAACCAACCTACAGGAAGGGATGAAAGAAGTAGCCGAGTGGATGAAGCACAGCCGTCTGAAACTGAACTCGGACAAAATGGAAGTCCTCATCTTAGGTTCATCCCCTTCCGCCTGGGACGACTCTTGGTGGCCAACGGCCCTAGGAAAAACCCCCACACCGACGGACCACGCACGGAACCTGGGCATCATCCTGGTCTCCTCACTCTCGATGACCAGACAAGTCAACGCTGTTTCATCATCATGCTTCAACATCCTACGCATGCTCAAAAAAACATTTCGCTGGATCCCCACCGAAACAAGAAAAACGGTCACCTACGCACTGGTCACAAGCCGTCTGGACTACGGAAACACCCTTTACGCCGGTACCACCGCAAAACTGCAGAAAAAACTCCAACACATCCAAAATGCTTCAGCCAGACTCATACTAGACATCCCCCGCACAGACCACATTTCCGTTCACCTGAAAGACCTTCACTGGCTCCCCGTCAACAAGAGAATAACGTTCCGTCTCCTCACCCACGCACACAAAGCCCTATACGAACTTGGACCTGATTGTCTCAACACGCGCCTTTCCTTTTACACCCCCACCAGCCAGCTGCGTTCGTCCAACCAAGCCCTCGCCGCTGTTCCGCGCACCCACAAAGCCACCATGGGGGGAAGATCCTTCTCCTACTTAGCGGCCAAAACCTGTAATTCCCTTCCCATCCACCTCAGCCTTACCCAAAACCACCTAGCCTTCAGAAAGCAGCTTAAAACCTGGATATTCGATAAGTAAACCTCCCCCCCTTCCTCAAGCGCCTTGAGACCCTCCGGGTATGTAGTGCGCTATATAAATTCTGACTTGACTTGACTATCTATCTATCTATCTATCTATCTATCTATCTATCTATCTATCTATCTATCTATCTATCTATCTATCTATCTATCTATCTATCTATCTATCTATCTATCCATTTGTCGTAGTACCTTTGACACTGTCGGATAAATCTGCACAAAACGTTACAAAAAAAGGTTCATCTTGTTTGTGTTTGACATCTTTGCTTTTTTTTAAACATATTTTTATGAATTTTCATAACTTTACAGCTCCTATGATCAGTTGCTTGTAGTACATACATTTTACCACAATAATTCACATAATAATGTACAAGACAAAAAGGAAATATACTCTGAGCGATAATAGTCAGTATTTCAATGTCCCAACACTGCCAACCAATAATGCCAACAGTTCTATGTCTAATATCTTGCAATGTTCAATATCACGTCTTCCTTGTCTTACCTATAATGTTTTATGAGTTGTGACAAAATTACCCCCCCCACTATTCCCTCCCTCCACAAAAACATGTAATAAACAAAAACTAACTCCCCCTCCCCTTCTACAGGCTCTGTCTTACATTTCTATGTGCGTTTCACAGTCAGCAATACAATATGTACATTTGCAAAAAGTGACACAGTTGCATCCGACATCTTTGCTTTAAATTGCAGAAAAAATAATGAACAGAAATACAGCAAACTTGGATTAAATACAGAGTTACTCAGAGAAAAGCATTTAATTGTCTTGTTCTAAATCCATTCATTAGCTTTTGAGAAATAGGCACCACAAAAATGTTTGATGGGCTTGAACGGTTAAAGGGGCATATTATCAAGAAACGGCATTACATTTATTGCCGCTTTAGCTGCAGGAAACTGCAGTTAAAGCGGTGATAATGCGGTGATAATGGGCTTGATAATATGCCCTTGTGAATTCCCATAGAAGCCCATTGTGATGTGTAAATTAGTAATTAAATGGTCTTTAACTTCCACAAAAAAAGTGGCTATCAAGAGTGGCTATCCACATTGTTAAGAACTGCAAAGACACAGATCCTAAGAGTTTGAAAAACATGCTATGGTTAAAGACTGCATTTTGGGCCACCTGACACTCGCCAAACATTGTAGTCCATTGTAGTATTGTAGTCCAAGTAACACAGGTAAGTGAAGGACATCTCTGTTTGCCCCTTCTGTAAGTTCTCCTCTAAAGGGTCAACAGTGGTGGAAGGTTCAATGAGAGAGAGACAGGGAGGGAGATGGGGTGGATTAATCCAATTATATTGACACATATTAATATATGAAGAATTATAACATCAATAAAGAAAAAATAGAGTAATTACAACAGAACTGTATGCTTATTTTCCCTGTTTCAATTGAATAGGAGTAATACTTTGCCTTTCTGTACTTTGTTTTTAATTATACAATTAGCAATGTTGTAGAGAATATTACTTATAGTTTATACATTAAAAAAGATACAATAAGATAACATTTATGGTATTTACTGTGAATTGTTGACTGTTATGAAATATTGCATGACACGTTCAATCCAATGTTCAGAAAGCTACGAGTTAGAACATCTTAATGAGATAGCTTTGGGTGAGCATAGTCTACTCACAAATTTGTATTTTTGCTGGAAATCGGTGAACTTTAGTAGAATAATCAAAGAGAGTCTTTCCGTGTTGTTTGGACTATCTTTCCACTCTCACCCACCCAGATTTTCCTTGGTGGCATGCTTCATCATTCTTCCCGTCCCGCTACAGAACGAGCGTCCCGCGACCGACAAATACGTGGGAGCACTTTTGATCATATACTATGAAGAATTGGGAGATATAACAGTGAGAGGATCTTAACTAATGGAAAACTAGAGTAAAAAAGACCTGGCTAAATAGGAAAAAAATTATTTATTCTGACCTCTAGCTGGTATCTGATAAAACGTGCTCCCACGTATTAGAGTGGAAAGATATTCCAAACAACATGGACGGACTCTCCTTGATTGTGGCAATACGCAGAGGAGGCAGAGTCTTCTGTTTCCTGAACTCTGTATTCCCCTTCTCTTGGTTAACTTTAGTAGAAATCAGGTTATTTTTAATGTTGGGTGCTCATGGATAAACCTTATCACTTATTCTTATCCTATAGTTGTCACTGCAGCATTCAAAAGGGTCGATGTCCGTTTCTTCTTTTGCAATTTAATTGGGTACAGTTTTCATCTCCTTAAATTTTGGTGACCTTTAACACTATGATGACCATGTGATTTGAAGATTTTATCTGAAAGTACTCACTGTACTCTATACTTGTTTAGGTACACAATGAACTACATGTCATGATTTCTCTAGAACGAGTCTTGGATCTACTGAAATTAACATAAAAGGCAGAGAAAGTGACTGCCCTTAACAAATCTCTGTTTCTGTGTATATGCTGAGAGGAAGAGGCTAGCACATGACAAGGCTCATTGATAGCTGGTGTCTCCATATTACAGGATACCTAAGTAAAATTATGAGTTTGTGTTCTGCACAAAGTAATCACTAATTCAGTCAGGTTTTTAAAGTCTTTATTTCGATTCAGAAAAAATCATAAAAGACAAATAACAAACATTGCTTAATTGAAAATACATAATCTTTAGGTTCATAAAACTAGTATTAAATAACATAGAAGACAAACCTGAGGGGAAATTACTAAAATTAAAACACAAAAGTAAAAACGGGAGAGCTTACGAATAAATTCCAAACAATATTTAGTAACATAAACAGAGATGGACAGTCCGATTTTGTGGTGCTAAGTAGGTCATAAGGGAGCATTTACATGATCAGTAAGCTGTACAAAAATCTAATCAGGAAAAGAGTAAATCACAGCAATCACAATGGTTATACTAAGGTTTCGACCTTATTATCCAGGCCCACCCCAGGTATTTAGCCAGGCACACTGAAATGACCTCTGAGGTATTAGTTATTAATACACAGATGGCCTCGTCAGATTTTCTTATGGGCAGGCGCTGGAACAGTGGCTTTAACCATTTGGCTCTTGGTGCCAAATATCTAGGGCAGGCAAACAGAAAATGTCCTACGGTTTCCTTGTGGCCGGGGCACCATCTACAATGATCCGTAGTACTCGTTGTCCAACTTTTCGTAAATGTATTCAATGGCAAAGCACCCACCCGGAACTGATGGTAGAGTTTCCTGTCCAGTGTTTTGGAGATTAAATCCCAATAATGTTCACGGGACGAGTCCAGCTTAAAGGAAAGGAACCTACCCGTGAGATTGGTGGAGCTTGAAGCATTGACTCTAGTCTGACGAATCGTAGCCCAGTACAGTTCTTTAAAAGCTGGTTTGGATGGAAAGGTGCTAGTAGTAGGAGATGTCCAAAGCTGCTCTAGCCCCATATCAGTCAAAGTAGATTTTACCATTTTAAACCATTGGATTTTTCCTGAGCCCCCAAGTGACCTAACTTCAGCTACCTCATTAGCAAATAAGGTAAGTTCCGGGGTTATCCATAAACGCCTCCAGAAAGCAACCTGTCTGAATCTGGCCATCTCATTGATCGGGGGACAACCCATATCCAGGCAGAGAGGGATAGAAGGGGACGACGGTGGCAGGCCCACCAGGTTACGCAAAAATGTGCATTGTATTTTAAACAAACCCGTAAGGTCCATGTAGCCCCACAGATCTGCACCATATAAAATTGCTGGATTGATTTTGGCGTCATAGATCTTAAGCGCCGGAGAAACCCGTTTGGTGATGGATCTTTTTTGTTCGCTAAGTAGACAGCCGGTGAGGCGGGCAAGTTTTAGATGTTGTGCACCGACTTGAGCTTTCCATCTCAAACGGCTGTCTAGAGTGACCCCCAGATATGTCATGTTCTCCACTTGGTCCAGTTTAGCACCACTCATACTAACTGTGCACCGGACAGGGCGGTTCTTTGTTAGTACCATAAGCTTGGTTTTCCCGACGTTCACCTTAAGGTCGCTGATGACACAGAACTCCTCAAAGCGGTCCAACGCCCGCTGTAGACCGCAGCGTGTTCGGGAGAGGAGAAGGGTGTCATCAGCGGAGATGAGCATCGGGAATCGCTGTCCTGCTAGCATCGGGGCATCCGTCGGGGTGTCCTTAAAACATTTGACCACTTGGTCAATAAACAATAAAAAAAGAGTTGGTGCAAGAACACACCCCTGACGGACACCTCGGGTTACTGGAAAGTGTTCCGTCACTTGACCCTGCCCGCCCCATCTCACCCTCGCAAAATTGTCCTCATGCAGTTTGATTATTAGGACAAGTAACTCCTCGGGCATTCCCAAGTTCCTCAAAACTCCCCACAGTTTGTCCCTCGGGACTAGATCGAACGCAGACTTCAGATCAATGAACGCTGCGTAGATGGTGCCACCGCCAAGCTGAACCACCTTCCAGTAGATCAGACAGAATCTGAACACCTGGTCGATGGTGCTCGTTCCTGATCTGAAGCCCGCTTGCATTGGAGATAGTATGTCCTCAAGTTCGATCCATCCTTGGAACCTACCCAGGATCATGCGTGCAATGAGTTTTTGTGTTGTGTCGATGAGGCTAATCGGGCGATAATTACCAGGAATAGACCTACTGCCCTTTTTGTAGATAGGTAGTATCTCGGCCCCCTTCCAGGATTTGGGTATGCTTGCACCAGCAGCTATGGAATTGGCCACTTTAGTGAGATAGGGCGTCCACAGGGCGGGGTCGGTTTTGAACAGGTCGGCTGGTATAAGATCCATGCCCGGTGCTTTCCCTCGCATAGTAAGGCTTATGGCCAGCTCGACCTCTTTTTCCGAGAAAGTAATGATCTCGGTTTGCATGGGTGACTGTGGTACCCTCGCCAGGAAACTGGGGGGGTTGAGAGTCTCGGCACAGAACTGGGTCGAATAAAATGTTACCCATTCCGCGGGGGACACATGGTTTACAGGGATGCGTGCATCCGGGTCCTTCCCCCACTTGACTATTTCCCAGAACTTGATGGAGTTATTTGATGTGGAAGCCTCCAATAGATCCGACCAATGCTTGTCCTCCCACTCCCGTTTGGCTTCCCACTGCGTTTTCCTATAGCTTGCTCTAGCCTCCTTCACAGAGCCCATAATCCGAGACTTGACTGCTCTAATGAGTTGGGTGTGGGCTTCCCTACATTTGTTGTTATACCATTTCTTAGGACAGATCGGTATTTTACGATTTGCCTGGGGCCGTGGTTGTGAGAGCAGGGATTTAAGGTCGGCAAAGCAACGATCATGGAGGTTTATAATGTAGTTGGCCGTTTCGGAATTGTCCCCCAACTGATCATATGCCAACATCTCACTATATGTGTTGCTAACCTTTGCGTTGATCTTATCCCTTAATGTGACATCCTCCACAATTTTGGACCATTTTAGTCTCTTCCTATCATTGGTTAGGAGGGCGTCCCCAGTCTGTGAGGTACCGGGGTTCTCGGATCATACTAAACCTGGTATCTTTAATTTTAGGGACAGGGGGTTGTGGTCACTTTCTGGACGGGGAAGTACTGCCATGTCCACAAGCAGGGGCCAGTCTCCTAATTTTAACAGAATATAATCGATACGGCTTTTTCTTAACCCGTTATCGAATGTAAAATTCGCTTCCTGATCTGATTTTGCACGGCCATTAACAGCCCGAAGGCCCCTATTGAGACAAAGAGCCGTCCAATTCACCGCTGCCTCAGTTGTAATTACTGGTTTGATGGTCATCAGATCAGGAATACCCCATACTGCATCTTCCGCGGAGCCCCAACTGTCCCCTGAGTCAGGTAATGGCTCGAAGGTACAGTTTAGGTCTCCAGCTAGGAGGGTGGCATGATCACTATCTAGGTCAGCTAGAATGGTATCCAATGTTTCCATCAGGGGGGGGGGCGGCCTCCTGGCAATCCTCGGGCGTATATGTTAATCAGGATCAGATCCCGACAACCAATCTTACTGAGCTTAATGATGAGGAGATCAGGGTCTTGTACTGTGATTTCTGTGGAATAAAATCCCAGGGATTGTTTCACCCAAATCAGTAAGCCCCCTGAGGCTCTCCCTTTGGCACTTCTAATTGCAGGTTTAAAGAAGTTTATATATCCCTGCCTAAATGTTGGTTCGGTTGCCCAGGTTTCCTGGAGTAGGATAATATCATATTTATCCATGAACTCCAGCCAGTCGTCAGAATGGATACGACTTTTAACCCCCGCAACATTCCAAGACACAAGGGTAAGTAATTCTGGGGCGTGGACCACAGGGGGTACCACCGAATCCAGAACTACTAGAGTGCCCTGACTGATCTCAGCGTCCCACCCATTTTTAGTGCACCCATTGGCGCTCTGATTTTCCCCTGTCTTCAAGGAGGCTTCCACTTTCCTTAGAGGTGATATGGGAATTCCTACTATTATTGATGCCCCCATTCGCTCTTCCTCTATAATTACAGGCTCCGGGAGTTTATCGCTCGGCCTAGCTGCCAGAGGCCCAGGATTTACTGTGGGTTCGATTATGCAAGACCGAGATTGGAGTCAATCGTTGGCCTCAAGATCGGATAATGGGCCAAATTGATTAAAAAGAAATGGGAAGTGCGAAGGTTGGGGAGTCCTCGTCGTGGGGTAGCTCCTGATGGTAGGTTGACCGTGTCTGGATCCCGTTGAGATACTACTTTGCCTATGTGGATAAAAGTATGATAGGCCCAGTGTCTGAACATCCCCCTGTCTGGCAAACCTAGCTTTTCTGCTGATCATTTCCACCACCCAGGGGTCCTTAAACGAGATTAAAATGCAATCACCCTCCAGGTCTTTTGTGCCATGGCCCACCCAGTCAACCCTTCTTACAAACAGAATTTCAGTTGGCAAAGAGGGGGGTAGTGGTCGGTTTTTATTTAGCCAATAGGTCACCTTATTGCGCAGGTCGCCGAAAGTCTCCCTCTTGCCAGGTGGAAGGGGGGCCACACCAGTCAAAACTATTGTATATAGTGCAGCCTCAATAGGGAGGTCGGCCCGCGGATTGGTATGCCTGCGATGTTTTTCTACCAGAGGTTTTATGGTGTTACGGTGATGGTTAGCAAAAGACCCTTGGGGGGGATGCCGGGAAGTATTCGAACTAGGTTGGACCAGGGAGGGTGGTTTGGTTGAGTGGGGTCTAGCAGGGTTTAGGCTATCTGATTTGTCCGTGGGCTTCGTCCTATTTGTAAGTTGAGATGAGACCTCAGTTACATTGTTTGATGTGGTCTTAGGATCTCCACCCCTTGTTGGTCTGTTGATTGCTGCCCCAGGGAGTTTATTATTAACAGAGGTGGAAGTATTTGTTGGCTTGGGGGCTGAGTGAATTGGTTTAGTCCCCCCTTGGCTCTGGCCAGTTAGAGATAGTAGTAGGGCTGAGTTCGTATTTACTACTGCCTCCAGGGTGTCTATTTTTAAAGTCATTAACCTGGTCCGCTCCAGAACAGGTAGTAAAAGATTTTTCATCAGGGCCTCAATTTTAACCAACAGTGATTCATCACTGTTTTGACAGGTAGGACATGGATCAGAAGATCCTAAAATGGTGAGGGAAGGGCATAAGACATTGGGAAATGTACTGGGACGTTGTTTATCACTAAGATAACCCATAGCTGGTGATGTGGGATTGCCGTAGGGATTACCGGTGGTGTCTTTTACTTTTAGTTTAGGCATTTTGCGTTCTCTCCCCCCCATATGGCTTGTGTCGTGCTTTCTCTTCCTTGTTACCATGTCGGTGCCTGCCGAATCCATGTGGGTCGGTCTAGTGGAAACAGTCTTTGGAGAATCGGGAGGTGAGTGGGTGATTTCTGAGGTATAATCTGACTCAAAACTAACCTGGGATGCGGTTTCTCTACTTGCCTCAAGATCATCCAGGTGGTGTTCAGCATGGACTGGTGTATGTACAGGAGAATCAGCACCCTCACTATCCATATGGACTAAGGCCTCGGTGGTAGTTGAGTGGATACAGTTAAAGGCTGCATGAGCTTGTGCTTGTGCCACGGGGCTAGGGATCGTGGCCAACCTACCCAATGAAGAGCGCTTTCCACTGAGTAAGTCAAGTGAAAGACGTTTTTCTACCATAGCAATTTCTTTTTCAAGTATTCCTGTGGCACGAGTAATAAACGCATCTAATGGCCCTGAAACCACACCTTTGGGAGTTTGGACTTGAACTATGCGTGTTTTACCTGAACGTAATGACATATTTTCTAATTGACAGCAGTAGAGGAAATGGCAACTAGACACGCTATTTACACAAAATGATTATAATATCATAAAAATCCTCGCAGACAATAAAATGTTTCTTGAGTCCAGGCGCTCGGGGTTTTAAAATAGATGAATAAATAGAGGTTAACTATCCCGCCTACCTTGGGTGTATCACAAAAACAATATAGGGGTTATGGGCCGGGGCCGTCTTCTGCCGTCCTCGATCGGCCTCAAACGGCCCGCTCTTAGCCCGGTCTTTGCTCCGGGCTGCGTCCCGCGCTGCGGGAGGGATGACCCCAGATAAAGCAGTGTCAGAGAGCAGTGGGCGGGCCGGCAGGGAGAGCGGACCGGAAGTTTTCACCGGTCTATCAGGGACTCCTGGGATTTGGAGTCCCTGGCACGCTCGCAGCCCTGCAGCCCTCCGCCGATGTTAGTTCCTGGTCCCTGAGGGGTCTCTCGATCAGCTCCTCCTCTCTATGGCCGGCGAGGTTGGTCAGCGGTCAAGCGGTCCACACGGTGTTCAGCCAAAGGTAAGCGCGACCCAGCAATGCGCTTCTGCAAATAAAAATTGTTCTCCCAACAAACGCTGTGCTGCAAAGGGTTTAAAAAGCCCTCCGGTGGGCGGTGGGTGGGCCGGCAGGGAGAGCGGACCGGAAGTTGTCACCGGTCTATCAGGGACTCCTGGGATTTGGAGTCCCTGGCACGCTCGCAGCCCTGCAGCCCTCCGCCGAAGTTAGTTCCTGGTCCCTGAGGGGTCTCTCGATCAGCTCCTCCTCTCTATGGCCGGCGAGGTTGGTCAGCGGTCAAGCGGTCCACACGGTGTCCAGCCAAAGGTAAGCGCGACCCAGCAATGCGCTTCTGCAAATAAAAATTGTTCTCCACTAATTCAGTCACTGTGTCACTTAGTAACTCACTAATCTCATATTTGCAGTCTCTATTTGAGATTGTCTTAGACTGGGTAATAGAGCACAAGTAATTGAAACGACAATAATGCAAGTAAAGCTTTCTCTTGCATCACAGAAAACTGATAAACGAAGAAGAGAAGAGGTAGTGATGTTCAGGGTGTCAGTATATTGGCATGATATTCTTTGAAGTTTCAAAATTGAGAACGCTCACCCTCCTTTCTGTTGGATCTAGGTTTCTGGACCTGGCAGATCTGATACCACAGAAGAACCCGGGAGGCTCTGCGCGCATCCTGGCCGCTGAATTTCGGAATGTGCTGAACCAGTTGGGCTTCTTCATGGAGGACGAGGAGTTTGAGAAACTATGGAAGAGGTAACATGTGGTCCACCTTGGTGGTTGATGCTAGCATTAGAGCAGATACAATACCACACTAACTCACTGCTGCTAATGGAGGAGTTTGTCAGTGCAGTAGCAAACACTGGGACAGCTGGCTGCAGGTGACAAATCCATACCATGTCCACCAAACCAGTGCATGAGACAGTGTTGCAGTGGAAATCTTTGGGCCCCTCTTTTCTCTACTCTCATCATATGTTTGAATTCTTCTGACACTCACTCGATCCTCCGATGGATCTTGTATTGCGCTACTGAGGGGTTTGATATAAGAGATCTAGCATCCGGATACTCAATGAGTATCAGGAATTGGATAACCAATTCACAAATTAATAATTAGATTCATGTGTATGACTCTCAATACCAGACTATAAAAATAAAGAATTATCACTGCTAATCTGACCCTTCTAAAGAAATTTAGCTGGACTAAAAATGCAAGCCAATAGTTCTGTTAAGGCAATTCAAAACAATAACATTCATACCTGATGAGAGCTCTCTCTATGTCGATCTTTCTCTGTCAGTAATCAATTGGAATGCACAATCAACTTAAGGAGATAAGTCACAATAAACATAGACTCTGCTTTAGTTAAAAGGTAAATTTATCAAAGACATTCAAAGGGTAGTACATAATTGATAAACATTTAAGATCTAAAGAGTGCTAAACAATCTAATCACTTTAGCATTGCCATACGGTGACAAGAAGCTCTGGAAACTTCAGCAAAGACCTGAGTTATAACAGCTCATTGGCAGTGTCCCATTGATAAAAGGTCCACGAAAGTTGCACGCAGCGTATGCATCGGTCCGAAAGGAAGCACATACAGTCCGCAAAGGTTCCCAAAGGCAATCTTTGATAGCAGGTCTGGTTCGGATCCAGAAAATCAGAACAAACCAGTCAGTCTGTTCATCACCAACGTAATCCCAAAAAATCTAGCTTCAACTTTCTCAAATCAATGTATATTATAAACCTCTAGTTCTGGCAGTGATATCTCCTTGGCCACCTCATCATGTCAGACCACTAAGTCCATTGGTCAGTTTGTGTAGGATGGTTGTCATGAAACATAAAGAAGATACTATAGATATTATAGAAAGAGGAGGTGTTGTTCACATAAATTGTTAGATCATGCGGTATACGTAAACTTCAAAAAAAGGATCCTTTAGCAGGAGGCACATGGAAAATTTCAAGAGGACTTTTTCCCATAGCAAATGTTTCCAATGCTGCAACTTTTGTTGCAAACAGTCCTTGTAAGCGGGTGAGGACTCTTCTAGTAAGACACAGTTTAGCTTCACTTTGGAAGTTTATGAAACCTTCTCACAAGGGAAAAACAGTGTAAGAAAAGAAGAAAATGCAGGCCTCTCATATTTATTTTAAACCATGTGCAGAATATAAAGTAATGAAAAAATGTATTTCATGAATAAGAAAAATTCTCTAAGATTCTTTCAATTTATAGGCAACTGTAAAGATCACATATAGCTATGGCATATTCCTGCATTCTCAAAGTATCTACATTTGATATTATTTCAATCATAAAATATTAATATAATTTCTAATGATTTACATTAGTGCATATATGAAGATTTGTTTGCATTCAATATAACTATGCAGCACCACTTTCTCTTTCTCTTATTTATTGCACAATTTCATATATGCAATGATGACATTCAGAATGAACCCTTCAATACCACAAGTACAATTATCTATTTCTTGTTAGATTTAATTAATTCTTCACACATATTATCATTTCAACAAGTATGGTTAGGAATCTTATATCAAGTGAGTACATCACTTTAACTTTTTAATACACATTGAAATAACAATTAAAGCTCGTTAAAAATATGAATCTATGTTATTTAATGTATATGATTGCATTTTTGATGCAATGTATCTGCATGCTTTCATGAGGCAGTAACTCATTTTTCATGGCTCTTTATCGTGTGATTACTGCGCGTTTCTTCATGTGCAACTCAAGATGTCTTTTAACACCTTAACCGCAGTGTTTTTTCCGCCGCGGTGCAGGCGTTCTAAAGGGTGGGCGGGGCTGCGTCGGCCGTTGGCCGACGGCAGCACTAGGGAGGTAGTGCTGCCGTCGACCAATGGCCGACGGCAGTACGGAACGGGTTAATTGGTTTAGGTATCTGTCTAAGGATCTAGCTGCTTATAAGCTGCATCACCAGTAATTTCTACCTAAATGAAAGGTTGCTGATTCCAACAGGATCTATTACTGCCATTAAAACAGTTATCTATACTTTCATATCGATTGATAGTTTTTGCTGAAATAATATCAATCCATTTTGTTCTGATTGATTTTTCTGTGAGTTCTTTAGCTACTTTTTTCCTTCCTCCTGTCCACAGTGTCACTGTTGTCATTGAGCCTCAATTCAGTGCATCTCGTGTCAAGTGAAAGAAGTTATGGTGGCCACCAACAATTGCAAATTCTGTGATGTGTCACATTGAAAAATTGGGATATTTGGCTTTGAATGATGGAAATACACCATTTTTTAAATTTATTTTCTATTTTTATATAGCGCGATCTTGACCCGAAGGTATCAGGTATCAGTGCGCTTTACATGAGCACCAATTACGTTACAGAAGGACGCATTCGATTTTTTTTGTTAGGCACAGGGAGATTATGTGATTTGCCCAGATACCAGGATGTTGAGCATCATTGACGAGACTTGAACCGGGTTCCCCGCATTCAAGGTCTGGCAGTTAGGCCAGATCCCCTCTCCAATGATCACTGTGGCGCACCTACCTATCATTAGTTTGTATAACTGAAAAAAATAAGAATACTTTCAGTTCCCAGACTGCAGACTGCCATCTAAGAATGAGTATCATATTTGCTGAGTCCCGCCAAATTCCACGTGTCAAATAGATCTTTTAAAACGCCTCAACAGGCCAAGTCTGCCATCATGTTCTCATTGGTGCTGCTACCATCTAGGGTCACTGTGAGGATTTGCTCCAATGCTGAACAGAGGACAAAAGTGGAAATCATGTTTTTAATGCTGACTCCCGTTTGGTCGACAGGGGCATTGAATAGCTCTTCTCAATTTGCTATGACTGTGAGTGAGATTCTGATTATTTCAGAGTGTTTGCACCCGTCAGAATGGATTCATACTTCTATACTAGAAACAAACGATTAGACTATGAGTGTCCTTTTTCTCTTTACATCTTTAGTGCTTTCAGAGGTATATAATGTGCTACTCAAACCCTATAATTTCTCACTACTATCTTCTCCCCTTGTGTTTGTCTTTCCTATGTCTTCAGGACGCTGTACTAGCTTCCCGTGTCAATAAAAGTCAAAGCCTTTCATTTGACAAACTCCAAGCCTTTCTCGCCCATCTTTAAATTCTCCAGGTTTGAGGGGCACTGGCCCTTTGACGTTCACTAGTTTGTCCTATTCTGCCCGACTCTGTTTAACATCTTCATGACCCCATTGGCGGCCCTGGCGGAGTCCTATGGAGCCCAGATCGTATCCTATGCGGATGACACCCAGCTGCTCTTCACCTGCCGGAAAGGGGAGGATTTTGACGGAGAGAGTATCTGTGAGTGCCTTGGGGCTGTTTTCAAATGGCTCCAACTAAACAGCCTCAAGTGCAACTCAGATAAATCGGAGGTACTCTTCTTCGGTTGCCAATCCGACCCGGACTGGCAGATGTGGTGGCCGTCAGACATGTCTCCTCCGAGCCAGTCGTCGCAGGTAGCAAAGAATCTGGGGGTCAAAATTGACAACGGTCTGACCCTCAGATCTCAGATCCTCACTCTTACAGGCTCGTGTTTTGGACTTCTCCGCATGTTGCGGAAGTTCTTTCCGCTGCTCTCAGAAGATCACAGGAGGATTGCGGTCCAGGCCTTGATTGGTTCAAGATTGGACTATGCTAACATCTTATATCTTGGCCTGCCCGAATACCTCCTGCAGCGGATGCAGGTGGTCCAAAATGCGGCGGCTCGCGCCATTTTTGGCTTGCATAGGCGAGCGCATGCTTCTGGCCTGTTACAGGCACTCCATTGGCTGCCTATCCGACAGCGGATAGTTTTTAAAACTCTGACCCTTGCCCATAAGGCCTTTTACTCAACTGGGGCTAAATACCTGCAGAAGAGGCTCAAGCAATATTGCCCGTCGCGATCTTTGAGATCTGGATCACAGCTTCTTGCCGTTGTACCCCGTGTGAGGAAGGCTCGACTGGGAGGTCGTTCCTTTATGCTTCGGGCTCCTCAGCTTTGGAACTCTCTGCCTTTTCTGTTACGAAGCAACTCTAATTTGCTATCTTTTAGAAAGGCTCTCAAAACCTGGCTGTTTGCCTCTTTGATTTTACAAAACAATTAAAATTCTTTTTGTGCTTCCCTCTTTATTCTTTATGTGTTATGTTTGCTTTTAGGATGTCAATAAAGCGCCGGGACACTCATTGAGTAGCCGTGCGCTATAAAAGTCACAAAATAACATAACATAACATAACAAGTCTGCTGGCACTGAAGCAGAATGTACCCAGTACAGTTTTCCATTATTTGCCTCGCAAATAAACTACTTCTTTGGACTAATATCCCAGAGGGTATCGTGACTTCGTCCCCCAGAGGCACTTCTGGCATCCCCGTAGATTCTTGAGAGGTCGTCTGGTCTCCGTCTGTGCTTCCACCACCAGATTTGGATGCTAATGCTGCAGATTGTGGATGTCAGACTCAGCATCACCTGCAGAATCATGCGGCTCTTCCTATTGGCTTGGGGCTAAAGTGAAGCTCACCTATAAAAGTAGCTGCAGGTCTTCTATTCTATTATTAGGAAACAAGGGAACCCAAAGGTAATTCACTAGGGACCTTGGGCGTTAACTTTTTACAAAAAACAGTGGACCCTAGTATTTGAAAGGATCAGGTTAAGAATAGACATACACTAGATAGTTAGTATGTCCTTTGTCCAGCCGGACAGGAATTTATTTAGGAAAATACACAAAGTAAAGGAGAATCTTAAGATAATGTCAAGTGGGCACAGCCTGTGACCCACAAGGAACATGACAAAACAAAAGGTTTCAGGCAAAAGCGAACAAGGCGGTCTGCGTACTATTAATCAGTGAACAGACATGATTTAATTCTAAAGTACCATTGTACAGAGCATTGAGACATTTAAGGAACATATGGTACTATTGTGTCGACAACGTTTTGATGCCGAACACTAGGATACATGGCATCATCTTCAGGACAATTATATCATTCATGTTTGTCTTGAGAAGTGCACACTTGTACTGACCGAAAGTGACCACCCATATGCATGCGACTTCACACGCACTGAGACAACTACGTGTGAGTCACCACAACTATGCATAAGAAGGGCAACAGCTACCGCCGATTCCAGCACACGAATGCTAGACACAGCAGTCACAAAAGATGATGTCACATTTCACCAAGTGTATTCAAGTCACCACTGGTCCTTTAAACATGCCTAGCACTATAACATATGCTTTTCCTTTCTCCCCCTTCCTTCCCACATTTCCTAAATATTTAGAATTTGTGTTTATTGAATGTAGTATGATAGGCAATTGTAATTATCACTTCTCAAGACAAACATGAATGATATAATTGTCCTGAAGATGATGCCATGTATCCTAGTGTTAAGCATCGAAACGTCATCGACACAATAGTACCATAAGTTCCTTAAATGTCTCAATGCTCTGTACAATGGTACTTTAGAATGAAATCATGTCTGTTCACTGATTAATAGTACGCAGACCGCCTTGTTTGCTTTTGCCTGAAACCTTTTGTTTTGTCTTGTTACTTGTGGGCCACAGGCTGTGCCCACTTGACATTACCTTAAGATTCTCCTTTACTTTGTGTATTTTCCTAAATAAATTCCTGTCCGGCTGGACAAAGGACATACTAACTATCTAGTGTATGTCTATTCTTACCCTGATCCTTTCAAATACTAGGGTCCACTGTTTTTTGTAAAAAGGTCTTCTATTCTAGTCAGCTTCCTTAACCATGTTGACTATGAGGCTCTCAGTGGACATGCTAAGTTACCACCATGTAGTGTTTATACTGCTGTGTGTCCAATGACTACCAGTTACACACTGATTTGAAATTACAAGTCGACCCTTGAAGTGTACCTGAGAGTTTCAATCACAAAACACTTTGCGCATCTAAGTAAAATGAGGGCACGCAAAAACTGGCACTCATGTTTAGAAATAGCACAAACTCAGGAAAAGGTGAGGTTACCATCGATAGATTGCATTTAAGGTTGGGGAAATGTCACAATGAGTGTAAAGTTCACCTCTAAGCTTTATGAAGTGTGTTGAAGAGGAAGCGAAGACCCTCACCGGTGTACATCAGGTAACCCTGTGTCTTTGTAAAAGGACCCACTGGTTTCATTAGGAAACCATGTATGAATTGCAACTAGATGTTGCAGTGAAGTTTCAAAATTGCTATTAAAAATAACTGCTATGTTCTAGAAAATGTTTTAAAATGTATCTGACGGGCAGACTTTTTGCCAACCCAAAAATTCTCTAATTCATCATTTCCTTTCTTTGCAGATATGATACTAATGGCACAGGAGTCCTGAAAGGGGATGCCCTCCTTAAACGTCTGGGCATCGAATTCCGAAATGCGTCTTCAAAGCACGCGGAGCCTTTGGGTAACCTGACTTTGTGTGTGGTTCGCACGGCTGCCATGTTTGAAGTGTAAAGTTTGAGATGTTCTAGGAGACAGAAATGCTGTGCAAGGAATGAAGGTTGGCTTCTGCCTTTTGTCTGAACTCTCCATATTACTGGTATCAACTGAAAATACCCTCTTTGGGCTAGTAGCCACTTATTTAGGCAGGATCATGTTTATTAATCATGCATTTATTTATTTGGTGCTTTCTTAAAGTGTACATCAGGTCTGGCACAGATGCCCTAGCGCTGGATGCAGATCAGTGGTTGAGGATCAGCATTCAGGCTAGACGTCAAGGAGCAAATAGGGCAAAGTGAACACGCTATAAATCTGAGTTACTTAGTCAGTTTTCGAGAGAAAAACCAAGACCATATCAGGAAGTTGCAAACTGCAATACAGAAAATGATTTCTAAAAGGTAAGGTAACATAGGAACACGCTATGAAATCAAATGCAATTGACTTTATGAAATGCAATGGTTGCAGGAGAAAGCATGGAAAATTATTCACGTGCAAAGATATGTCTTTATTGAAGCAAAGACAGAAAAATAGAAAGGTGCAGTTTTAAGAGTTTCAGAGCAATATTTACCTAGACTGGTGTGAAAACCAACCCTGGCCATGGGTCAGTTAAGGACAGGAAAACCCTCAAGGAAGGATAACCCTCAGTGGGACAGCAGGTGCAGAATGGACACCCCAGGACAGGACAGGAAACCCAGATTCGGATCAGGACAGGACCACCAGGATACGACCAGCACACGCAGTTCGGAAGCAATGCCTGCGCTCCACCCTCTCTGCAGCTATCGATCAGGACCCCGATTGGGTCAGCGAATTCCCCAGAAAAGTGCTCCGCCAGCACTTAAGGTTCAGTAAAACCTTCAGAGTCTATGGTCAGATTTCGGACAGAGAGCTCCGCAGCACCTCTGTATCAAGTCACCTATTGAGTGCGTTGGGTCAGTGACAGGTCAGCTATTCAGACAAGTCGGACAATTTCTCTAGCTAAACCTAGGCTAGTTATACTGTTTTGGGACAGGGTACCACCCCCCAAATGTTGCAAAGTGTCAGAATCCCCAATTTGGATTGGTCCTAAGGTAGGCTTTGGTTAACACACCAATCAGAACAGACTATTCTAAGGCCTAATTTGCATCCTAAGGTGCCGCCTAGCAAGATTGGGGTTCCCACGAGAAGTCGCACGGAATACAATGCAAAAGAATACAATGTGTTACAATATAATACAATCTAGATGCTTCTGGCTGGGTGAAGGTGCATGTTCGCATGCAGGCTCTGCCAACAACCTTCTTTGGCTTGGTTTCAATGCCATCTTCACCATCGATTGATTCTGCGCAGAAGTACCCTCCAAGATGGACTCCCAAGCCCCCATTACCGCTCAGTGCCGAGGATACATGAAAAGTAAGCGGAAACAAATTAGTACATAGAAATAAATGAATGTATTACATGTCATGATTTCACACTACAGGTTTATCATTATAAAAATATGCTAGGCATTATTGGTGAGTTGCAACGAACAATTTCACAAGAGCAGCAGCACAAAGCTTCACCACGTTATAGCCATCTTATTGCTTATTACGCATGCGCACCCTTTCCCTCCAAAACTATCTCTACATGAAGTCACGTGAGTGTGACTGACGCATGCGCAGAAGAGGAAAGTCAAGCAGCGGCCATTTTTAAAACACGGATTAATCGTATTAGTAAAACACATAAGCAAGCTTCTCTATCATACATATATATCGAAAATAGAAGATATTAGTAAAACATACAATTCGTTACGAGGTTACAACGGTTTCGAGGTTCATGAATCGAGCAAGTCGCGATGCGAAATCTTGGTCTATCAATCCCCTCTTTGATGATATTTACTATCATCACAAAAAATGGAACCAGATGCCAACTTTCTTTCACACCTTGTACATTTCTATCTCTTCCAACAAACGATTCAGCTTCTCTTTCTCAGTTTTGGTAGGGTGAGAATTTTTCACCTTTTTATAAATCTGATTATTCATTTCTTACAATTCAAGTTCATCCGCACTCCGTTTCACTCCTCTTGCATTCACTTGGTATTTCTTAGTATGCTTTCGACATTTGCAACAGACGAATATGAGAAATAGGATAAGACCTATCACTCCAATTGGCATCAGTACCTTTAACAATAAGCTTTTACCTAAACTAGCAAACCAATGACCTACATTGGAGAGACCATCAACCAGTCTCTTCCAGGCACTGTCAACCTCGAGTGGTTTGAGTTCTTTTTCCAAATTAGTAATGTTTTTCACATATCTTTTGAGCTGTACGCTCTTGTCCGGAATGTAAGTGCAACAATGTTGCGCCTTCAACATCCGGCAGACTCCGCCCTCTTTTGCTAATAAGGTGTCAAGAGCAAGTCTGTTCTGCAAAACATTGATCTGATCGCAACCATTTCAGTACTGACCAACAGAAATCCATGAGCTGTGTCAGTAGACAACACATCCACTATTGTGGACAATTTGCAAATTCTGTGAGTGTTCAGAACCACTCCCACTCCAGGTATTAGTGCACTAAAAATACTACCCATTATTTCACCTACGCTTTCTCTTTTGCTACGCACTAAGCCATTAGTATTTTCACTGCTTCCAGCAATTTCATTCACATGGTATATTTTCGGGAAGACAATGCCAAAATAGCAGCTTCCATACCAGTGATCCGGCAATTTCAAATAAGCCTTGTCTCCACATATATAATAAATTCCAGGAAACACAGGCTCTGACCCATTTTTAAATCCCCAACCTCCAATTACCTTGTAATTGTGTTCACATTGACTGGAACCAATGAAAATGTTATTATAATAACTAGTCTTCTCGCGGTGAAGACAGAGTTTCCCTTTCTTCTCGAAATCCAGCAACAAAGCAGGCCCTGCCCCGCCATTTGAGGTGCTTTCCATGTTCTCAGCCCATTTAGGTGTTTTCTGCCTTTTGTCATTTGCTTTTCTTTGGAAACTCTCCCTTCTTTTCTCTGCCATGTTTAAAAATACCTTTTCTTGTTCATGTAATGAACAGGTCAAGTTATCTCCGTGTGCTTCAGCTATGTCTATATTGCCTATAGTCAGAAAATAGTCTCCCATATATCGTATTACGTCACTTTTGGTATGTACAGGATTCAGATTTCCACGAATGGGAAGTTCAGAAAAGATCACGTCATTGTTAGAATAATAGTACTGTAACGGTCCTCTCTTGTAAAATAAGCTTGCTAAAATACTACAGGAGATTCCATAGGTTAGAGGTAGATGATGATATGTCACGCCTTCAGTCACAGAAGTAGGTAGCTTCATGCAGACATAGCAATCTTCTATCGCCATAGTTTCTACATAATGCACTAACAAATTTGCGAAAACATTTAAATGTGTCTTGTTTCTAACTCCGTGGTAATGTAGTCCTTCCTCATCTGATGCTTCTAAGTCACGTTTTGTCTGTCTGAGTGCTTTCTCACGTCTTTCTACACTTCGTGTTGTCAGTTCTTCAGTGTCGGTAATCTGAGTAGGGTCAATATTAGTATTTTTGCTAACCAGAAAGGGAATGAAAACTGTTAATCCTATCCAAATTAATATTACTATAACTATACTACATATACACACTTTGCAGCATGTTTTGCAACAACTGCGGCTAGGTCTACCACTCACGTTTGAATCAGACATTTTGGCTCAGAAGGAAATTTTAACCCCTCTTTGTAGCTTTTTCCAGGTATTTTTATTGCTGACCAATTTCACGGAGGTTCTTCCTCTTCCTCTGCAGAGTAATCCGGAATTTGTTCTCCGTCGCTTTCGTCAGTAATATCAAGATCCTCAAAGTTTTCCAAGATTAAGTAGGTCCACTCTGGATCCTTGTATTTTTCGTTTTGTCTTTTTATTCTTTCACTCCTTCTCTTGGAGTTATCTTCAGGTATTTCTGCAATTCGGGGACTTTTTCTTATATCTGCAAGTTTCTCTTGGACTGTTTTTATTCTTAATCTTAGTCTCTTAATATACCTTGGCTCAATGTGCTTCTTTTTCTTGAGTCTTTTAGCTGGCACTGTTATTTGGCTTTCTTCTAATGTCCTTTTATTTTCACTTGTTTGTGGCACTTCAATTTCTGTCTTCTCCCTTTCTGTCTGACTAGTCCCAGGTCTTGTATCTATTTCTTCTGCCTGGTTACTAAGCTGGCCTGGTTCAGGTATATTTTGTGTTTCGCTTTCAACTGTCTCTGTTTCTATGTCCTGAACATGTTCTCCTAGTTCTGTCTGATCCTGCTCGAGCACTTCGATCCCTTGATTTTCTTCTGCTCGAACTATTACACTATGTCTAGTCTGTCCCTTTTCGACATTAGGAGTCTGTGGAGGAGTATCGATCACTTGTTCTGACCCTGTCTGACCTTCTTCTTCGTCCTCAGTTTTGATGTGAATCTCAATGATCTGAGGGTCTTCGCCTGTGCCTTGCTCGACCTCTCTATTCCACTCTCTATCTTCTCTTATTCGCTCTCTTGTTCTCAGTGGATCTCCAGTAAGATCGATTATGGGTATCCAATCCTCTGGCCAAATCATTTGCAGCTCGTCATCAGCTTCTTTCGGACTAACGTCTGTGGGTTCCTCGGCAGTACTGGTGCTCGGCCATACGTCATCGGCTGCCTCTGGACCAACGCCTAAAGGACCCTCAACGGGATTGGTGCTCGGCCGTCTGATATCAGCTACTTCAGGACCAACGTCTGTAGACCCCTCAGCTGGACAACCTTCAGCTCCAGGCTCCTCGTCTGGTATCACCTTCTTGGTTTGGGTGGCATGGATCCACTTGGGAACTCCTGCACACTTCACTGCTGTCGTCGTTACCAGGATTACTTGGCGCTTTTTCCCCCACCTTGGCGCAAGGCAACTTGAACGAGTATGCTTCTTTATCTTAACCCAGTCACCAGGAACCAATTTGTGAACTGGAGTTGTCGGGTTGGCGACGGCGTCTGCCCCAATCTGGCGAGAGATAGAACGCACTTGGTCACCCAGTTGCTTGCAGTATTCAAGTACCAAATCATCAGAAATGCTTAACAGTTTGTATCCTGGTACCCATGCTTGTCTCATCACTCTTCCCATCAATATTTCATGGGGGCTCAGTCCTGTTCTTCGATCTGGAATGCTTCTGAGTCCCATCAGAACAAGAGGCAGGGCTTTTATCCAGTTCAAGCCAGTAGAATCACATATTTTTGCCAATCTATTTTTTATTGTACCGTTTATCTGTTCTACCACTCCAGAAGCCTCTCGATGATATGCACAGTGCAGCTTTTGTGTGATGCCAAATGCTGTACAAAGCTGGGCCAAAATTTCATTCTGAAAATGAGTACCTCTATCTGAGTCAATAAAGACTGGAACCCCGAATCTAGGTATCAACTCTTTTAGTAGGAGCTTAGCTACTGTTATGGCATCATTCTGTGTGGCAGGGTAAGCTTCCACCCATTTTGAAAATAAGCAGACAATGACAAGGACATATCTTTTTCCTTCACATCGTGGCATGGTAATGAAATCAATTTGTATTCTCACAAAGGGACCCCCTGATCTCCCAATTTTCATCAGTTCAACTTCTGTTTTCTTGCCAGCGTTGAACTGCTGACATGTCAAGCACCTCTGGCAAAGGGACTCTGCTACCTTCCTGAATTTCTTGTTGTACCAAGTCTGTTGAAATACCAGAACCATGGCGTCCCTCCCAATGTGTGATCCCTCATGTATCAATCGAGCCATTGGGGCAAGCAGGTGTCTTGGTAACACAGGCATACCATTTGGGCCCACCATGACACCATCCTCACGTCTCGGTTTACAACCTTGTTCTTTCCATTTCTCTTTCTCTTCCCAGGGCGTCACATGCTGCCATTCTCTCACTTCATCCCAAGTAGGCACTTCTTCAAACATTCTAAGTTGGCAGCTGTTTCCAACCCCACCCCGATTGGGATTTATTCTCAGTCGATCCTTAGCACATTGTTTTGCCACTCGATCAGCGAAATCATTTCCCAAAGATACAGGGTCAAGGCCCTTTTTATGAGCAACACATTTGACCACTGCCAATTCTTTTGGTAATTGGATTGCCTCTAAAAGGTCTTGGACAACTTTTCCATTTCGAATGGGGGTACCTGAAGAAGTCAGGAATTCTCTTTGTAGCCATAATTGGCCAAAGTCATGCACAACCCCGTAACAGTACTGACTATCAGTATACACTGTTACTTTTTTGTCTTTTCCCAATTTGCAAGCTCTTATCAGGGCGATCAATTCGGCTACTTGTGCAGACTTTACTCCAAATAGATAAGATGCTTCTTCAATTTTGCTTAACGTGACCACAGCATAGGCAGCACTTAGGCCTCCTAGTTCATGTCTTAGGCATGAACCATCCACGAACCATTCCACATCATGCACAGGCAAAGGAGTTTCTTTAATGTCTGGGCGAGGTTTGGTACTGAACTCTGTCAGGTTAATGCAGTCATGCTCATTATCTCCCTTCTCTTCCATTACCATTGAGTCCGGGAGTAGAGTGGCAGGGTTTAAAATGTTACATCGGGTAATAACGATATTTGCAGCACCCATGAGAATCCTCTCATATTTAGTCAGCCGACTAGGGGTGAGATACTGAGTTTTTGTACGAGTCAATAGGATCACAACTGCATGTGGAACATATACAGTTACAGGATGTCCCATAATGATAGACTCACTTTGTTCTAAACTGGTGCAAGTTGCAGCTACAGCTTTTAGACATCCAGGTAGTCCAGCAGCCACTGGATCCAAAGTGGCAGAAAAATATGCCACAGGCCTTCTGATCAACCCATGCTCCTGAGTCAGGACTGACAATGCACAATTGTCACGAGTGTCACAGAATAAGCCAAACTCCTTGGAGTAGTCAGGCATTCCCAGAGCAGGAGCTGTACACAGGCAATTTCGCAACTGTGTGAAAGCTGTTAAGCTCTCGTCATTCCATTCAACTGGGTCCTTTGCTCCTTTCTTTGTCATTTGTATCAAAGGGTTTGCAAGAACTGCAAATCCTACAATCCATTGCCTGCAATAACCTACAACTCCGAGGAACATTCTGATTTCTTTCTGAGTACGGGGTAACTGCATATTCTGAATTATTCTGACTCTCTCTGAGGTGACTTTTCTGATACCTTTTTCTATCTGGTGTCCCAGATATTTCACTGATTTCGAACAGAACTGTAATTTTTCAGGGGCCACTTTATGTCCCTTTTCACTCAGGTGATTCAGTAGGGCAATGGTGTCAACCACGCAATCCCTATGGCTTTTAGACGCCACCAATAGGTCGTCAATGTACTGTACCAGAACAGATTTTCCAGGTAAGACTAAAGTTTCAAGGCATTTTTTCAAGATCTGATTAAAGATAGAGGGGCTTTCTGTGTACCCCTGGGGGACCCTGTTCCAGACATACACGTTACTGTTGAAAGCAAATGAGAAAAGAAATTTGCTATCTGGATGCAATGGGATCGAAAAGAAAGCATGACATAGGTCTATCACAGTGAACCATTCAGCATCCCAGGGAATCTGATACAGGATGACTGCTGGGTTTGGGACAATAGGACAGCAAGGAACCACAATTTTGTTTACCTTTCTCAGGTCCTGCACTACTCGGTACTTGCCATTAGGCTTTTTGATGCCCATAATGGGTGAATTACACGGGCTACTCATTACTTCCTGTATGATGTTTGCTTCTAGCAATTTCTGTACTTCAATGGCAACACCTGCTCTCACTTCGGCACTCATTTTGTAAGGCTTAGTGTTAGGGTAAACTGCATTTTCTTTCATTGTTATCTGTATGGGATCTACGGTTTTCATCAACCCTACATCCTTTCCAGTAAAGTCCCACACTTCTGACTTCACTGTCTGCTGGAGTTCTTCAGGTAAGTCCTGTATAGTCATTCGTTTTATTTCTGAGTCAGGTCTAATTAACATTAGCTTGTAGATACCGTCTTCATCTGGGGTTTGAATTTCGACGCCCTTTGGTGTGCAAAAGATGGTACAATTCATTTTGCACAGCAAATCACGTCCCAGTAAATTTACCGGACTGGTATCACAGACTACAAATCTGTGCATTTGTTTAAAGTTTTCAATTGAGATCTCCATGGGTTCGGTAACAGGTGTACTAATTAATTGATTAGATACTCCTACTACTTGGATTGCTTCTCCCGAGAGGGGTAGGTTTGGAACGTCCACTGTTCTCACAGTAGAACGGGTAGCACCAGTGTCCAATAGAAAGGTGACATCATTTCCATCAACCTTTCCTTCAATGTATGGCCCTGACTGGCCTACCGGCAAAGAGGCGCCAAGTACGCACTCCTCGTCCTCCCCTCTCAGGCCCCGTCAGTACTGGTCATCACAGAAAAAAGTGTCGTTCAACAAATACTGCGAAGTTGCTGTATTTCTATCTTCATTGCCTCCCCAGACTTCTACATCATCACCCTGTGGTGACTTCCCTTTAAATATAGGCTTTGGCGCTCGAGGCACTTGAATCGTTTTTACCTGTTGCTGGGTCTTTCTTTGCTTGTCATTCTGCGTCTGTGGAATTAAATCAGGTGTTTGGGCATTATCACCTTGTAAATACGGACACTCGTCTCGCCAATGTCCAATTTCTCCGCACTGATGGCAGGGAAATTTCTTTTTGGCTTCCTCTCTACTCATTTTAGGTCGGGGCTTTCCTCCATTCCCTCCCCCAGGACCTTGGTTCTGAGCAACTTTATTTAATTTACTCAGTTGCTTTTCTTGCTGTTCTGCGAGCTTCACTTGAGCCCACATCACCTTTTCCTTCAGGGCCTTTTTCTTTTCTGCCATTTCGTCCTCACAGTACTTTGCGTACCGTAGGACCTCATCTATCTTTTTGGTATGCCAACAGATTTTATTATCCTTTATCCACTGACAAATTTCGGGTCTTAAACCGTTTACAAACCTGTAAATGAAATGGGTCATGTCCTTCATCTCGATGTTATCTATACCACTGTATGTTTTGAATACCTGCAACAGCCTTTCATAAAAAGAATGCAAATGCAAAGGGGTTCCTTCCTGATTGCTGACCCTGCTGGGAGTTGTGTTCGCCTACCTGTTTTGCCGGCCCCTTCGCCACATCACGCCTCGCGGCCCCCGCTTCGCGGGAGCCGCTCGCAGGCGTAGGACACTGGTGGAGACTTGCTGTTTCTTGTGCTGGCAACGTCCAAAGGAGCACTAACGCGGCCAGAACACCCGCCGAATCATTGACCCAGGCAAGAGGCGGGACTGCGAGGACCAGCCTGCTGAGCGGCGCTCATCGGCCACAGCTGGTCCTCTTCCCGCCCCCTCCACTGGATAAAAGCAGAGTGGAGTGTTACTACCCTGGGTTCCTTCCTGATTGCTGACCCTGCTGGGAGTTGTGTTCGCTTACCTGTTTTGCCGGCCCCTTCGCCACATCACGCCTCGCGGCCCCCACTTCGCGGGTGCCGCTCGCAGGCGTAGGACACTGGTGGAGACTTGCTGTTTCTTGAGCTGGCAACGTCCAAAGGAGCACCAACGCGGCCAGAACACCCGCCGAATCATTGACCCAGGCAAGAGGCGGGACTGCGAGGACCAGCCTGCTGAGCGGCGCTCATCGGCCGCAGCTGGTCCTCTTCCCGGGGCGGGAAATCTACGGTTTTCATCAACCCTACATCCTTTCCAGTAAAGTCCCACACTTCTGACTTCACTGTCTGCTGGAGTTCTTCAGGTAAGTCCTGTATAGTCATTCGTTTTATTTCTGAGTCAGGTCTAATTAACATTAGCTTGTAGATACCGTCTTCATCTGGGGTTTGAATTTCGACGCCCTTTGGTGTGCAAAAGATGGTACAATTCATTTTGCACAGCAAATCACGTCCCAGTAAATTTACCGGACTGGTATCACAGACTACAAATCTGTGCATTTGTTTAAAGTTTTCAATTGAGATCTCCATGGGTTCGGTAACAGGTGTACTAATTAATTGATTAGATACTCCTACTACTTGGATTGCTTCTCCCGAGAGGGGTAGGTTTGGAACGTCCACTGTTCTCACAGTAGAACGGGTAGCACCAGTGTCCAATAGTGACATCATTTCCATCAACCTTTCCAGTGGAGGGGGCCTCCACTGGATAAAAGCAGAGTGGAGTGTTACTACCCTGGGTTCCTTCCTGATTGCTGACCCTGCTGGGAGTTGTGTTCGCCTACCTGTTTTGCCGGCCCCTTCGCCACATCACGCCTCGCGGCCCCCTACATCCTTTCCAGTAAAGTCCCACACTTCTGACTTCACTGTCTGCTGGAGTTCTTCAGGTAAGTCCTGTATAGTCATTCGTTTTATTTCTGAGTCAGGTCTAATTAACATTAGCTTGTAGATACCGTCTTCATCTGGGGTTTGAATTTCGACGCCCTTTGGTGTGCAAAAGATGGTACAATTCATTTTGCACAGCAAATCACGTCCCAGTAAATTTACCGGACTGGTATCACAGACTACAAATCTGTGCATTTGTTTAAAGTTTTCAATTGAGATCTCCATGGGTTCGGTAACAGGTGTACTAATTAATTGATTAGATACTCCTACTACTTGGATTGCTTCTCCCGAGAGGGGTAGGTTTGGAACGTCCACTGTTCTCACAGTAGAACGGGTAGCACCAGTGTCCAATAGTGACATCATTTCCATCAACCTTTCCAGTGGAGGGGGCCTCCACTGGATAAAAGCAGAGTGGAGTGTTACTACCCTGGGTTCCTTCCTGATTGCTGACCCTGCTGGGAGTTGTGTTCGCCTACCTGTTTTGCCGGCCCCTTCGCCACATCACGCCTCGCGGCCCCCGCTTCGCGGGAGCCGCTCGCAGGCGTAGGACACTGGTGGAGACTTGCTGTTTCTTGTGCTGGCAACGTCCAAAGGAGCACCAACGCGGCCAGAACACCCGCCGAATCATTGACCCAGGCAAGAGGCGGGACTGCGAGGACCAGCCTGCTGAGCGGCGCTCATCGGCCGCAGCTGGTCCTCTTCCCGCCCCCTCCATTAGCCTTTCCTTGATTAACAGAGGCAGTATCGCGCACGCGGGACGCGTGCGGGGCGAACACCGGGGCTAAGACCGGGCAAAGAGCGGGCCGTTCGAGGACTGAGCGGACTGGACTGGCCCATCCTCTTTCGCCCGCTGTTCTCTACTATAGAGGGCCGCAAAGCTCAATCCTCGCCCTCCTTTTCTTATATAATTTGTTGCTTGGCCTTGCCCCTTGCTTAAGATATGTGCACCAGAATAACCAGGAGTAAGGTCTCTAAAGGCGGTAACCCAATTAGTGGTCCAATGGATGACTTCATTACCCGCACTAACTTCGCCATTGACCAGGAAATATCCAAGCTTCAAACTCGGGTATCTCTCGAGTTGGCAGCGGCTAGAAGATTGTCTGAAGTCATTGCTACTTCCAAAAAATCCTCCTTGGGCTCTATAGCTGCGGCGGTCACTCCAGAGCGTCCTCCCATTCCCCTCTGTATAATTTCTCAGGTTGAGGTTCACCCGATTCCACCCCAACTTATCCCTTCCCCACACCACACCCCACAACCCAATCTACTGGAAGTGAGCGCGCCCGTCACCTCTTGCGCCCAGAGTGTCACTACTACCCTTCCCCCCCCAGTGGTCTTTAATGCCCCTAGTGCTATCCAACCAAACCAGAAGCCTCGCCCTCGTTCCGCTTATGCACGGAAGAAGGCGAAAATCGCGGTGCCACAACACCTGACACCGACGAAAGGCTCAACACCTACCACCAAAGTTGTCCGGCCATTGGGGATGCAGCCACCACTGGAGGGAGTTGGGGTGGGGACAATCATCGAGCAATCACCCGCTACCACCCCAGTAACTGAAGGTTTACAGACAGATGGTTTGGGCAACAACGATAGGGAATTTATAGATTTGGTATGGGAATCCCTTAAAAAGCTTCTTTCCCCTCTAGATCTCAGACTTTCACGAATCGAAAATAACTTACTTGAGATGGAAAAGAGCATTATTGCTCTGGCCACTCTCGGTTTGAGAAGTCTTGAGAATCAGGGCCTCCCTGTAGCTGATGCTATTTCTCCAGCTCCCACAGCAAAAACATACCAAAGCCTGCCCATTACACCTACCACTGCACGCCCGGTCCCTAAACCGAGGACTGTGAAGGTGGACCAAATGCCTACTGTTACAATCCCTAAGGCCCCGAAGTGGGCTCCAACCCACCTACCTGGTAATACTAAAGCTGGGCTAACCCCAAAACTCCAACCTGGCAAGGCAACTATACCGCCCAGCCGGGACTTCCAGGTTAAGAATAACTTTAGAGGGGGCTATATTGACCTCCCCCCCGGAAGCAAATGATTTTGTAGTTGTGCTGATGGGGGTTCCACAGATCAGCAATGGCCAATATGAGGATCACCGGTCCTTGAAAAATAAAATAATGCATTGGCTTAACGTCAATAGACCTATTCCCAATGGCCGCAGAAGTAAAGTTCTGATGGTGCGCTGAACTTCCTGGGTGGGCCCAACCAGGAAAACGAACGCGGGGGATTGTATAGTTATAACCTTCGATGACCCGTACACGGCTCAGCACATATGTTCGTGGCCCTGCAGTGAAGGGTCCTCTGTCATTCCGAAACCCTTGTCCTTCTTCTATCCCCCACAACCCATGTATAACCAGATGAACAATTGGTCACTAGTCCACCACCAACCTAGGAGAAACCGTTTTAACCATCAAGTGGATCCCCTTTTACATTGGAATGGTTTCCCAATCTCAAATAGATTTGGAGGCCTGGAGGAAGTAGATTGACTCCCCAGGCACTCTGGTTCCCACACAGCAGGCAATGCACCATCTTTGCCAACCCATGGGCGTCCCGGGTCCCTTTGTGTAGGCATTGAATCCTCAGTAATTGCACATCCTTTTGGCCAGGTTCGAACACCATATAGCTCTATTTCTGAGGGGGGTTTGATAGCTAAGAGTAGTGCAGATCTAGCCGAGCTGACTGAATTGGAAGCCTTTAGTCCACAAGGTAGGGATGTCCAGTTGGAACCCTCGCATACCCTACCAAAGGCCCCTATACAGGCCACATCATCTGTAGGAATCCAGCCTGAGGGAATTATGGTCCCTACAACCTTCCACAAAATTTCCCAAGATGAGCCCCTTGATAGGTTACCCCCAGTGGCTGTGCCTATTTCACCTGCATTTGCTTACTCTCCCAGCCAACCAACCATAGCTGTACCCCCGTTAAAGATTGTAAGCTGGAATGTGGCAGGGCTAAATCGGAACTTTGATAATCCCGAATGGAATGTGTTCATAGAGCCATTTGACATTTGTATTTTGCAAGAAACCTGGACCGTGGATCCAAAGCATAGAGTAGGATTTACCACCTATTTTGTCCCAGCTCTCCAACAAAGGGGTTCAAAGGGTCGCCCGTCTGGAGGCCTTTTAATATGGGTTAGAATTGCTTTGGGTCTAAAAGTGAGCCATAGGTCCACCCACTCTCCCGACTTGCAGAGGATCTCAATATATTGCCAGGGGGGCAAGATGTTAGAGGTTTTCAACCTATATCTGAGGGGCGCCAGGAGCGGGATATCAAGCCTACCCCAGACAGGTCTTAGCAACGACTTAGCTGCTTGCAAAATCGACTCCTATATTCTCCTTGCAGGCGACTTTAACTGTTGTTTTGAACCATTGGCAAAGGAAGATATTTTGGATTCCTTTGAGGAAGATGCAAGAAGGGGTATCCCGACCCTGTCCCTTGACCCGATCCCCAAATGGACACAAAGTGCGATAGACATCAATGCACTCTGTTTGGAGCATAATTTGAGATCAGTGAATGGACGTTCAAAATCGGACCTTATGGGTGCTCACACTTATAACAGACCGGGCCATTCCTCCAGAATCGATTTTATCATCTTGAATTACAATCTCTGGTCCTTCCACCTAGATATGGAGGTTGTAGCATCTTGCGATAGTGACCACAACCCTCTTTGCTTAACCCTTTCTCCCATTTGGCAAACCAAGAAGTACAAGCAAGTTCACATTTGGAAGTCATCCCATGAAGTTGTTCCGTCTAATTGTGGTAGGCGTTTGAAGTGGGCAAAAGTTAAAGCAGATGAGGCTAGGTTGGCGCAAGCCGGGTCCATCTTGTCAGTGGTGGAGCCTCGGCTTGACGCTTTAAGCCCAGCAAGCACAAAAGTCTTACCACTTTTCATAGAGACCATAGTATCATTGAGTAAACTGTTTATTATTCAATATACTAAGCCCAGGGTGGGTTCCAAAAGTGATTCCAATGCTAGAGATAATTGGTACTCTCCTAAGTGTCGTATTGCTAAGGGGGAGCTTATCGCTGCAGTAAAGAGTAGGGACCAGGTCGCCATTAGTTCTGCGAGGAAATCCTACAAAAAAATAGTGGCTGAGGCAAAGGAGGCTTATGATTACCATTTCTGGTGTGACCTAACCGAAGCTAGTACCTTGAAGGATTCCAAAGGGTTCTGGGATCTCTTAAGAACAAGGAACAAGCCCATTGACCAGCAAATAACCTGCAATATTCCGGGTGACGCTTGGTTTGCCCATTTCTCCAAGCTTTATTCTGCTGCATTGGACTTGTCTCCTCCATGTCCGGGATCCTTGTCCATTATAACGGCTAATTCTCTTCCTATAGACTTCCCTTTCACTAGTCAGGAAGTTGAAGGGGCTATTAGGGGCATTGTCCCCAATAAGGCTCCAGGCCCTGATGGGATCCCAGGGGACCTACTTAAATCCTACCCAGCAGTGTGGAGCAGATTAATCGCTTCACTCTTAAATGAGGCTCTGCTAGGGGGATCTTTTCCTGACTCCTGGAGGGGTGCAGAAGTTGTGCCTATCTTTAAGAAAGGCAGCAGGGACGACCCAGCAAACTATCGCCCTATAAGTCTGCTGGATTCAACCCAGAAGGTTGCGGGGAAAGTTGTTCTGGGTAGGATCCTGCAGTGGGCCGATGAGGGAAAGATCCTGTCTGATTTTCAGGCAGGTTTTAGAACTGGGACAGGCACCATCGAGCAAACATTCCGCCTTCTAATGATATACTGGAAGGTGGTGGTGCTGGGAGGGGGTACGTTATATCTAGTCTTTATAGACTTGAGAACGGCCTTCGACCTGGTCCCGCGGGAACTACTATGGAATGTCCTCGATGGTTTAGGGTTACCCACCTACCTGTTGTTCTTGCTTAAAAAATTTCATGAAGGCAATTTCGCCCAGATCAGGTGGGGTGTCCAGGGAGAA
This sequence comes from Lissotriton helveticus, assembly GCF_964261635.1. Lineage (NCBI taxonomy): Eukaryota > Metazoa > Chordata > Amphibia > Caudata > Salamandridae > Lissotriton > Lissotriton helveticus. Next base: position 32,143,899 of record NC_136060.1, on the reverse strand, counting down.
AAAACATCTCGCATCCCAGTGGACAGGGGCGTCCGCCAGGGGTGTGTGCTTGCCCCCACTCTGTTTTCTTTATATGTCAACGGAGTGGTGGAGCATCTGCTGCAACATCCTGCGGATGCACCTACTCTGGCGGGCAGAAAGGTCCCAACGCTCCTGTTTGCGGACGACACCCTCCTGATCTCGAAATCTCCAGCAGGCATTCAGAAATTGCTTTCTAGCTTCAAATCCTTCTGTGACAGCAGGGGTTTAGCTATAAATATAAGCAAGACCAAATTCCTTGTCCTTAATCCCCCTAAGAAATCCGTCGCCCCGCCTGTTTTAGACTCCACCCCCCTGGAGAGAGTCAAAGAATTTGACTACTTGGGAATACGTCTGTGTGACTCAATGAGTTGGAAGGCACACCATCATAAGGTGTTTCTGACTCATAAAAGGGTCACGGGTGTCTTGCTCAAGGAACAACGAGCCTCCTCGCTGAAACCAATCGGGGCAGTGCTAGATATCTACAGAGCAAGGGTTAAGCGCAGCTTTATATGGCGCCGAACTGTGGGGTACGCAGAGAGTCAATACTTTGGCCCATATGGAAAACAATTTCCATAAAGATCTGATGAGGCTACCCCACAGCACTCCTACAATCCCTCTCTTGTTGGATGCAGGTACCCGCCCAATTTGTGAGCAAGCAAAATTACGCCCCCTGTTACTTTGGTCCCGGGTATGGAATGTCCCAGAATTGTGTAGTTACGCTGACGCCCTGAAAGATCTGTTGTCTCTCCCAGGTTGTAATAAGATACCCTGGTTCAGGGAGGTAAAACGATTGCTCTATGAGCTGGGATTGGGAGATGCTTGGGCCAATAAAACAGCACCGCCCAAGCTGTTTCTAAAGAACGCCTACTGGTTATGGGTAAAAAATAACAGAATGCGTAATCCCAACCTTTGCAAATCTGTTGCCCAGTTTTTACTAGTCAAAGATCTCCCCTTCAGGGAACCTTATTTGGACCTAATCCACAGCTCTGGAGATAGATCACTTTACTTCAAATTTAGGGTGGGTGTTCTCCCCTTAGGATTGTTTACTTCCTCCTGGAATCCTCCTTTTCAAACGGTCCCGTTTTGTCCGTTTTGCGACTCAAGGGTTGAGTCTGTCGCCCACCTTCTGTTTGAGTGTAGTGTCTATGCAGCTCCTAGATTGAAATGGCTAAAGCCCTTGTGCAGAAGTCTGGGAACAAGATCACACCTAGAAGCCCTATGTATACTACGCTCTGATGCCCGCCCATTCTTTGCATGCTGCATGGCAAAATTTCTTGGCTGGGCATGGCGCATAAGATCTGTAAGAAAGCTATTGATCCAGTAATGCCCTTTTTTTATGACCTGTTTTAGATACTAGTGCAAATATTTGTAAGGATAGCTTAAATGTGTATTTTATGTATTATTGTTCTTATCATGATTCCCTACGGTATCTTATATTATGCATCTTTGTAATGATTTTACTTTTTGTACTGCTTTTATGATATGTACCGTATCGAAATAAAGCTATACTACTACAAAAAGAATGCACTGTCTCGTCCCTTTCCTGCGTGGTTCTATCTATCTTAGTCCAATCAGTTTCCTTTGCAGGTACTTTTATTTTCAAATGTTGAATTACTTGTTCATACTTCCTCATCACTTCCTTCGATGGTTCCCCTGTTTTGTCATCCCTCGGGTATTCCTCACTAGGCCAGGCAATGGCTATTTTACACTCAGTCCACAGATCTACAGGGACCACTATGTCGAAGAACCCATCCAGGTCCTTCCATAGGCATTTCTGCACTTTTACAAATCTCTCTACCTGCCGGTACCAGTCGACCGGTTTTTCTCGTAATTTTGGGAAGTCATTTGTGAAGGACACAATATCCTGTCGGGACCATGGGACGTGTACATATCTTCCCCCTGGCACTTCACGCATAGGGCATAACTGTTCTGGTTTCTCAGCTTCTCTTTGAGCGAATTCGGGAGTTACCTGCCTAGACCTGGCCTCATCTTTCTTCCTAGCCCATCTGGCTTTCCATTTTTCCACGTCTCCCCATTTTTGCAATACTGTCAATAGTTCCTTGACCTGTGCCTTTTTCCCTGATACATTCAGGTTTTCCAAATCTTTGTCTGAAAATTCTGCTCGGTATGGTTTCTGCAAGGGTTTCGATTTTGAAATGTCTATTCCCATACTAGCAGCAGTATCGGTCAATTTTTCATGAAGTACTCGGACATTGCGGGTAAGACTTTTGCACATAAACAACAGCTCTTCTTCAGAGTAGGTATTTAATCTGTCTAATCCCACGTTTCCTGCCATTAATTCTTCTATTTCTACTCTCAGTTTGTAGAGGTCTAAAGGTTTCGTTTGCGAAGTTTGTTTCTCTAATTCTTGACTCCATCTTTCGATTTCCTCAGGTGTGACCAAAGTGACACTTCTAGTACCTGAAGTCGATTCCATTTGAATCTCCCTCGTATTGAAAGGATTATGTCTTTTCTGCATTCTTTTTCCTGTATTTCTAATGGGTAGATCCAGCAGTGAGACTTCAGACTCACACTCACTCGTCTGTTCATCTACAATTAAGGGTTCTGGTCTGGGTTGTGCTATTACGGGAGTAATAACTGGAGGATTTGGACTTTCATGCCGATCCCCGTACAATGAGACCACGGGTCCGATTGTTACTGGGATTGTCAATGCTTCAGGACTGCTATTTAACTGGGACATTTTCTGAATGATCTCAGCTCTCTGTTTTGCTAGAACCTCCCGCTCCTTTTCTTCCAGTAATCTCTCTATGGATTTGTCATGTAACACCTGCGGGGTTAGTGTGGGAGCATAACTTGGGGCAGTGGGATGAGTCTCACTAGGTCCTTCACCATAATTTGGTCTTGGGAATAAACTTCCTGTACCTAGGGATCTTCTTTCTTCCTCATACTGTGACTGTAATAACGGCATTCCTGAACTTGAGGGTCTCATCTCGCCTCCGTAGGGAAGTCGAGAACAAAAATCTCCTTCACAGGAATATCCTGTCTCCCCACTAGCTGACATTCTGGGGTAAATGTTTCTGGTATCCACTGGTCCTAGACTCTCGGTATAGGGAGGAATGTGGTAACCCCCTCCTACACTTGCGGACCTAACTTCTTCCTGAGGAGGAAGTCTTCGGGAAATATCTCCTGCACTGGAAGGTCGATGTCCCTCATTATAAGGAGGCGGACTTCTTGTACATAGGTCATCTAATAATTCATCATCCGACTCTCCGATGGGTACCCAATGTTTAGATTTTTCCAACCGTTTCTGTCCCCCAGAAGGATCATCTGCTGGCATCATGGGAAACAATCCCTCCACTATCATATTCTGCCTCCACTGTTTCATCTTTTTAGCTCGTGCTTCCTGCTTCAATTTTGGATAAAATTTAGTTAACCCTTTATCCATCCGTGGCTTATCCCTTTCGAAAGCCTCGATTTCCCATTCCTCTAGCGCTTCATACTGCGTTAATCTAGGTCTGGGATGTAAATCATTCATTCGGGTTCTCAAATTAAATAGAATCCTACTATTAAATGTTCCATCTAACGGAAAAGCCAATACTCCATCATCTTTCGTGTATTCCACCCAATTTTCCAACCATACACATGTGTTGTACCCTTTATCGAACATCATGAAAGATGCGGGAGTGTTGGGTTGCGGTATGACAACACCTTCTCTAGTTTTAATCGGCTTGTCCTTTTTGAAATAATTCTTCACCTTATTTACAAGAGATACTTTTCTCTTAGTTCCGTACATAATGTCGTTTTTAACGCCTTTCCACTGATCGTCCGCAAATCCCATATGCCGTGGATCAGGTCTGGTATGCGGTCTATATGAATGCCACATACGATTTTTACGAGTGATTTGTTTACAAATCACTTCCAATCCGAGTGCGTCTTTTATTTTCGTGCGACCAATGAAATGCACGAGTTCAAATACTCTCGACCAATGGGTGCGCGGCCCTTTCGTGAGACAGTTCCCACGCTCCGGCGCTCACCCCTCTTTTACAATACCAGCTCCGCTACCAGCCCGCTGCGTCTACCAATCTCAGCGCGGCACGGAATGACGTCAGAGCAGCTTCGCGACTGACTCCCTCCTTCACAAGGTAACGGAAACTTTCTTTCTTTCTAAAGTGCTTAGTGCTTGGTTATTTTACAACGAATACACATTCGCCACCGTGCTCAAGTGTCTAGACAGGAAAGAATTTGTTTCGCTGCAAGTAAACTACTTCCATTTACTTTTCACTCACTACGGGTAGATCTCTTCTGCCTACCCTTCACACTAGCATTGGAGAACCTGTTACTCCCCTAGACTCATCCACTTCTCCAGGATATATCTGAGACTAAGGTTTCCCCAGCGAACCCCTTTGCTTTCACGCAAGCTCTGATGAACCCGCTACTCTTCCGATGTGACCCTGACTAGGTTACGCCACAATGGGAATTTTGCCAATGAACCTCGTTACTAACATTTATTCAATCATATATTCAGAAAAACCCTAGTTAGTGCTTCCAGTTCTGCCTAACCTGCACCAACCTTCCTTAGAGCAGGTGACCTCAACGCGAATGGATTCTATTCACCACTCGCCATTCAATTCCCCGGGGATTCTTAACAACATGCAATACGTTTTACGTACGAATGGATTAATACATATAACAGTATGATAAGAAGAATAACAATTTTAAAACATTTCATAATTTTTCAAAGCAAACACTTCAAGTGAGTGATCAGATCACCCGAATTGCCTACTCTTGTCAGCAGCATCCGACTTAGCTAGACTAACTAGTCCTACCTAACCTTTAGCTATTCCCTAACCATCCTCGATGCTACCAGAAAATTACTGCTAGAGATCGCGGGTCACCCGACCAATAATTTCGCCACTTCTGGCTTCGGGCCCATATACTTTACTTTATCATATACATTGATCAGGTGACCACACAATCTACTACCAATAATTGTGAGTTCCCTTTCGATTTATTTCCAGTGTACCCAACTTACCATCCACCGTTATGGGTACCTATGACCACGATGGGTCAGGGAGCTAGCTGTAAAAGGGAAGGCAGCAAAATATACTATGCATCATATGACTTTACTTTTCATGAAATGACCACGGACAACTGGAAGTTTTGAAAGTTTATCTTAAATTCAAGTAAAAAGCAGTCATACAGCTTTATCGAAAGAAATACTAGTGCGACAGGGAACCCGCTAAGTGAGAGGAAAACTAAGATAAGGGCAAAGTGAAACACACTATAGATCTGAGTTACTTTAGTCAGTTTTACGAGAGAAAAACCAAGACCATATCAGGAAGTTGCAAACTGCAATACAGAAAATGATTTCTAAAAGGTAGGGTAACATAGGAACACGCTATGAAATCAAATGCAAATGACTTTATGGAATGCAATGGTTGCAGGAGAAAGCATGGAAAATTATTCACGTGCAAAGATATGTCTTTATTGAAGCAAAGACAGAAAAATAGAAAAGTGCAGTTTTAAGATTTTTCCGAGCAATATTTACCTAGACTGGTGTGAAAACCAACCCTGGCCACGGGTCAGTTAAGGACAGGAAAACCCTCAAGGAAGGATAACCCTCAGTAGGACAGCAGGTGCAGAATGGACACCCCAGGACAGGACAGGAAACCCAGATTCGGATCAGGACAGGACCACCAGGACACGACCAGCACCCGCAGTTCGGAAGCAACACCTGCGCTCCACCCTCTCTGCAGCTATCGATCAGGACCCCGATTGGGTCAGCGAATTCCCCAGCAAAGTGCTCCGCCAGCACTTAAGGTTCAGTAAAACCTTCAGAGTCTATGGTCAGATTTCGGACAGAGAGCTCCGCAGCACCTCTGTATCAAGTCACCTATTGAGTGCGTTGGGTCAGTGACAGGTCAGCTATTCAGACAAGTCGGACAATTTCCCTAGTTAAACCTAGGCTAGTTATACTGTTTTAGGACAGGGTACCACCCCCCAAATGTTGCAAAATGTCAGAATCCCCAATTTGGATTGGTCCTAAGGTAGGCTTTGGTTAACACACCAATCAGAACAGACTATTCTAAGGCCTAATTTGCATCCTAAGGTGCCGCCTAGCAAGATTGGGGTTCCCACGAGAAGTCGCACGGAATACAATGCAAAAGAATACAATGTGTTACAATATAATACAATCTAGATGCTTCTGGCTGGGTGAAGGTGCATGTTTTCATGCAGGCTCTGCCAACAACCTTCTTTGGCTTGGTTTCAATGCCATCTTCACCATCGATTGATTCTGCGCAGAAGTACCCTCCAAGATGGACTCCCAAGCCCCCATTACCCCTCAGTGCCGAGGATACATGAAAAGTAAGCGAAAACAAATTAGTACATAGAAATAAATGAATGTATTACATGTCATGATTTTACACTACAGGTTTATCATTATAAAAATATGCTAGGCATTATTGGTGAGTTGCAACGAACAATTTCACAAGAGCAGCAGCACAAAGCTTCACCACGTTATAGCCATCTTATTGCTTATTACGCATGCGCACCCTTTCCCTCCAAAACTATCTCTACACGAAGTCACGTGAGTGTGACTGACGCATGCGCAGAAGAGGAAAGTCAAGCAGCGGCCATTTTTAAAACACGGATTAATCGTATTAGTAAAACACATAAGCAAGCTTCTCTATCATACATATATATCTAAAATAGAAGATATTAGTAAAACATACAATTCGTTACGAGGTTACAACGGTTTCGAGGTTCATGAATCGAGCAAGTCGCGATGCGAAATCTTGCTCTATCACTAGATATAAGAAAGCATATATGTACTATTGAATATTGGTGCCAACAATATCGAGATAGAAGACTACTGAGGACTGAATATTGAGGGACAAAAATTGAAAGGTAAGTGCATACAGGGAAGTATAGATTTACTACTCCTAACTCCACATCTACCTACCTTGAAGATATATGTATCACGCCTAAAAACATACGTATGTGCCATGTAATGTTAAGATAAACAGAGGCAGTTCTTCGTGGTCACATGTGGTAACTAGTAGTTTACTCCAGTGATCAGATCACAGTTAAATAGCTGCCCTGATGGCTGGGGTGGAAGCGCCCAGTGAGAAACTGGCTTTTAACCATAGACTGCCATAGCCCTCCCAGTCTGTGCACAGTAGTATGAGGCTGAAGGATACACAGGCAGGCCTATCCCATCCCTGGGATGTATGGAGCATGTGGCTGAAGGTAGAGTGATGGCTAGAGCCACGGTTGGTGGCTTCTTCCTCACACAGTAGTCATAGGTGCTGGAAGTAGGGGTTTGGGGAGTGCTGCAGCGCCCTGAGACATAATCATGCTAGAGTTTAGAAGTTGAATGAGAAAAAATGATGCCTTTAGCTTTTTGTGTTTATCTTGTCACATTTGCTGACTGTTCAAAGACAATTGTTCAATGTCAGGCTATGTAGTCTGACTAATTGCTGCTTATTCGAAAACCGGGGTGTACTTTTATTTCTGAGACTGCAAAGTGGGAAGATTTTGTAAAAGTAATCAAGATAACAATCCTACTGGGGTACAGGAAACGAAATTTAAATACCAGTAAATTAAATATACACGTATTTCAAATTACATCAGCATTTAGGAAAGCATAAATGAAGCTCATTTTTTGTAATTCTGAAATGAGGTGGAAACAAAAATTCTAATAGGTTCAAAACAAATCAAGGCACTGTACTTGGTACTTTGCAAAATATATTCACTGAAACTCGATTTTCAAGCATTATCGTTTTTGTGCAATATAGTTTTATGGGCAAAACTTTGTCAATGCAAATTTAGTGACCATTCTGATAGAAAGTGTGCTGTCTGTAGATGACAGTGGCCCACCACAGTAGTTCTCCTAAATGCACCACCAGCTACATACCACATCCTTAACACTCTCCTGCTGAATGGGTGTGGCACATTTGCTACCCTTATGTTTTATTTTGTGTGATGCTTGGATTTTCCACAATCTCTATTACTTTGATGCTACAACATTATTGCCAGCTCCCCGGCTCTGAAAATCGTTACAGCACGACTGGAGTGGGTCTCCCAAAGTAAGAATTCACAGATTTGGAAATCCTGAAAAAATAAAATAGTGTAAATTCAGCAATCTGGCTTTTGGCAAAAATGGTGGACTATTTGACACCCCTGTTGGATCACTTTCTTCTCCTTCAGCCACCGACAGAGCGCGCTCAAGAGACTAGACTCTAAGTCGGACTCGTCGTCACGCATCTAAACAGTCACACAGTTGTTTCCCAACAATTCCAACCAATCACAGGCAGAGGTACCTACGGCAACTGAATTCAATACAGCCCTGCTGGGAGCAAAGATGCCCAGACAATCCACGCATCCTTCAAACACAGCAGCAGAGGACATCATCTCATCCTCATAGAGTACGAGTTGCACTTGCTTGCACCGACATCGTGAGACCACAGGGTGGCGCTCATGCCCTATTCTAACACTCAGTTCTTACTGTCAGACCCTTACTAACGAGAGGAAATATAAATAAACTCATTTCTGAACTGACATTTAGCCCACAATTCCTGAGTAACGATAAAGAGAAAGTCAATTATTTTAGATACCGGAATAACTGGCTCCTTTCGGGGATAGTAAATCCAAGAGTTGGTGTTAATTGTCCAAGCGTCCGCTTCCAATATATTTGATGACATTTCAGATTAGTGAGAGTTTGCGGCTGCTGGCTCCCAGTGATGAAAGCCACGAAAACGCTGATTTGGCGTCAGACCTCTAAACAAAATATAAGTGAATGCAAAAGAAAAAAGACAAATACATGTCAAAATGCCCATAGAGCATATGTGCAATAGAGTAGAGACTGAAAGAAGAGAGTAAATAGAATAAGATAACTTCATTCAATGTGTGCAATACATAAAAGTAAAGTGGTTAAATTACATGATCCATTCCTTTACATGAGAATTGTTGTTGTATTGCTTATTTTATATATCTGCTTACTGTAACTCTTACTCCCCATTTCCTCCCTCCTCTCCTCCCTCTTTATTTTTTTCAATAAATCAAACTTAAAAAAAAAAAAAAGTGAAATTGGAATTAATTACATATTTAGGTGTTTACGCATTCTTCACGAGTGTCCAAAGGTATAGTAAAAGGAACTGGTAGCCTAACGTCCTCCTGTAGTTTTACTGTTCATGTCCTTCCTGTGCTGTTATATTATGTTTAATCTATGTCGAATAATGTAAATGTAGGCACTGTATTTACATATTTGCTGCGTTCTGAATGTCTAGAGTAAAGATACGTTGGTAATACTTTTATTTGAGACAAACACCTAGTCAACAGCAAGCAAAGTTGCTACCCGTGGTCTGCATAGATCATCACCTACCAGGAAATAAACTCATAGGGCCCGATTAAGGAAGGAAACGTATGCGCAGTAAAGTTAGGAGTGCGAAGTCTCCGCACTTGTGGTGGAATCTTAGCACTCGGGGTGGAATCTCAGCACTCTTGGTGGAATCTCAGGACTCGGGGTGGAATCTCAGTACTCGGGGTGGAATCTCAGCACTCTTGGTGGAATCTCATGACTCGGGGTGGAATCTCAGCACTCGGGTGTGAATCTCAGCACTCGGGGTGGAATCTCAGCACTCTTGGTGGAATCTCAGCACTCGGGTTGGAATCTCAGGACTCGGGCGAAATCTCAGCACTCGGGTTGGAATCTCAGCACTCTTGGTGGAATCTCAGCATTCGGGGTGGAATCTCAGGACTCAGGGTGGAATCTCAGCACTCGGGGTGGAATCTCACCACTCTTGGTGGAATCTCAGCACTCGGGGTGGAATTTCAGCACTCTTGGTGGAATCTCAGCACTCGGGGTGGAATCTCAGGACTCAGGGTGGAATCTCAGCACTAGGGGTGGAATCTCAGCACTCTTGGTGGAATCTCAGCACTCGGGGTGGAATCTCCGCACTCGGGGTGGAATCTCAGCACTCTTGGTGGAATCTCAGCACTCGGGGTGGAATCTCAGGCCTCGGGCGGAATCTCAGCACTCGGGGTGGAATCTCAGGCCTCGGGGCGGAATCTCAGCACTAGGGGTGGAATCTCCGCACGGCGCACTCTCTGCAGTGCACCATGCAGAAATTCCACCCTATTGCGAGATTCTGCCACAAATGCGGAAATTCCGCACGAATGCGCAGACTCCACACTTGTAACTTTACTACGCTTTGTGAATCAGACCCACACTGTCATGTCATCTTTACTTAAAAGGTCTCAACCTTCCAAATTAAACGCAACCTTTAGCCATCTCTGTCCTGGTTATCTCGTGTCTATAACACTTATTTTCTATTTTCCTGTTTCTTATCTGCAGGTCAAACAAGAGAAATGTCGAAAGCAGAACTGGAGCGAAAGGCGTCGCTTAGTATTGAAAAATGGCTGAAAGACAAATTTAGAGAAGGTTTTAAGAACATGAAAGAAGAATTTCAAAAGCTTGATAAACATAAAGTGGGCAAGGTATGGAACCCGCCTAGTGGCTGTTTTAGTAACGGATAAACAACAGTTCTCTCCAAAGGTCATATTGGTAACCTTGATGCTGTGCTGCTTGCAGTAAAGTAGGTAATATTTTCTAAGAAACAGGTAGGTCTTTTTGCCTGAAATCTACATAGTAAGTTCAATGGGTTTTATACCCTGAGGCATCTAAAGTATTAAATAACTGCTGTGATCAGGACCACCACTTTCTACTCACAAGGAAGCCATCCAAACCACTCAGCAGCTGTGCAGCACTATTTTATCATCTACTGATATAGCTCTCTTAAAAGGGCATGCTTATTAATATTTAAAGTGAATCACTGAAGCCCACCCACAACCCACTTAACAGTGCATTTCCTTAAAAAAAATCTTTCCATTTAAAATTGATCACTTGAAAATCTCTGAAAATATTATTTGCCGTCTTGAGATCCTAAGTGTAGGGGTGGGGGGGCGGGTCTCTCAACATTTTATTGTACTGAATAATATGGTACCACCAAGAGGTAATCTTTGATGTCCATTATGCAAGAGGCCTTGACATTATCATGCCCGCAGAGGTTTTCGCCTGATGGCCATCACGGTTTCCTACTGTTCTGCAGTCTCAGGAAGTTCAATGGCCAGATCCATTTTTCTACTTCAATTTTTGAGCTGTATTTAGTCATAATATGTCACGAGTTCCAACATCTCTTTCACTGACTTCATTCTCTGTATATAGTGTTCTTTTTCTTTGGCTGATGCTTTTTCAACTTTGTATTCTTCTTTTTTTTTTTTTTTTCTTATAATATTGCGGTCGTGTGTACATGTTGTGTTTATTGTGTTTAGCATGTCCACTGTCTCTAATATTTTTTTAGCACTGCGCTCTATACCCCACTTTGCCCTTATAGTCACTTGGCTTGTACTGACCACTAGGACACTCTGCTGACTTTACTCCCAGGCCTATCATTTCCGGAGTCCACAGGAATGAGTGATTCACAATCGTGCTCAGCTAGACGACATCCAGAAATGGATGAACCCCAACTATCTCTAGTTGGGCCAGTCAAACACGGATCAGATCATTTTTTGGTACCGGGGGAGGTCTGCCCTGGTGCCTTTAACATTCTGAACGTCTTTCGGCTCAAGCTGCTTCCAACTAACCAAGTGTTTCTGTTTGGTGCCATTTTTATGCCACAGGTCAATGCAAGAGTAAAATAAAAAAATACTTCTTGTACATGCAACTCTTAAACCTACCCCTCTCCTTGAAGAACTCGTGGCCAGTGCAGCAATAAATACCCAAGTAAACTATATCAAAGCTTTTTGTGACTCTTAAAAGAGCTGCAAAAAGAGGCTGGATTCCGTTTAGTGTCGTAGAAACGAGTAACTTTATTGGTAGAAGAGAATCCCGTACAACTACATCCACAGGTGGGACAGCAACCACCAACCCCTTCAAATCCCGCGCATTCCAAAACATGAGCCCGGCTCTCCAGATGACCTCTCGGAGTTCCAGGCTCATGCTAGGCAAGCAACGCCATAACCATGTACATAGATACAGGGACGGCTTTAACACTGGTGGCGCCCTGTGTGACAATGTCTGTAGGCGCCCCCGCCAATGACCACCTCTGCCACGGATTCCCTCACTAGCACTCTTTAACAGTGCCCCTCAAGTCTCCATACCACTGTCTCTCAGATTCATTTAGTTTTGTAGCACCACTCATACCAGTGCAAGGTGTCAGGGCACTTTACACCACACACACATTGCACAGAGACAATCATATGTGTGTAAACCAGTCTATAGGAAATGTTACATCAGACATGGCTAAAAGGTGTAGCGTAGGAGCGACATGTCGATACTGGTAGGCAATATAGTTTGAGGCCTTATTCTGGAAAAGCACAAATTCAGAATTTAAAAATGTAACATCATTGTTAGGGGTTCTCTTTAATAATAAGAATTGTTTTCTACCCAACTGAACCATTTTCAGAAGATTAGGATGATGAAAGACTGGGAAAAAAACATTTAGCTCTAACATATACCTTGCAGTTTGCATGCAGCTTTTTGATGACAGTTAATAGATCAATATTCTATATTAGGATTTTGACTTATAAATGAAAAGTTACAAAAGGAGCTCTCTTACAGAAGCAGTAACCTTCTGACCTATTTACATTACATGCACTTTGTTATCTGCATCGTACACATTCTTAGCAGTAGGCATTTTAAACCTCTGTGCTACCTTAGCATGAGTCAGAACTTCCACTAGACAAACCTCTGGTCTCTTTCCAGGAAGACGATTAATCACCAGAGTTATCTTGACATTTTAATTGATGTTTGAAAAGTGCTGGAGGCCAGGAACGCTGCAGCAGGTGCTTTTAAAATGATAATATACATTTTCAAAAATGTCACCCCCCACCTCAAGTCAATGCCCGATGCGGTGGCACTGATCACACCGCCCTAGAGCCGGCCATGCATAGATACCACAGCCTTCCTTTAAAAACACTTCTGTTTCAGCTGCAACATATGCATAGTGCAGCTACCAGGGCTATCTTTGGGCTGAAATAAGAGATACCTGTAAGATTTAAAAACATTTTGTGCTGGGTTAGCATCACACAAGTGATGCTAAACCATTTCAAAATGTTTTTTTCCTAGTTCACTTTCCAGTGATAAACTTGATTTGCACTGTAAAGTAGCCTGAAGGTAAAGCAAAGCAGCGCTTAGAAATAACCGACGCCGGATGAGTGATCAGGGGGCACAGGGAAGCAAATCTGCTTGCCCTTGTGTATGAACTAGTGATGAACTAGTGATCGTTGTAACGAGGTAGAAAGAGTCCGTACGTCTTCGAGTATCTGAGACACTCCACAAACACCGAGACGCGTAGAAGTACCTTCTCCTCGCGTCTCCCTGTGTCACAGACCCGATCAGGACCGAGTTGGAAATATCACCGGTCCGACGAAACAGCTTACATCCTATCACCCTAGAGCCCTGAAGAGTCACGGGTTTACCCCCGTTTTTGATGAAACACGTGTCGGCTGGTTTTTCTTGTGAAACAAATACTGTTATTGAATGAATAAACACCTAACAAGTTAAAGACATTGGAGTTGGATCTTATCCTTTTTATCACATGACTACAAAACTGAATTTTTAAATACTGATGCAGGTTGTGTGCGCTTGACATTGCATTTACTGAGTAGGAACAGTTTTGAGGTGTGCCTAAGCATAACATTTTGTACTGAAAGGGTAAACTTTCACTACAAAACCTATGGTAGACTCAGACCCACACCCTTGCACTATGACGCGAAGGTGTGTGCCTGGTGCTCGGCAGCAAAAATCTGTGCCGACGCTGGGGAGAGGGGAGGAGAGAGCCATCTCTCTGTAGACATGGTGCTCTCCTGCTCCCTCCCTGTCACGCCGTGCAGAACAGCATTTTTGGATGCTGCACTGCTTTCCGTGACTGTTTTGAATATTTAGGCCCACGTTTCATCAGCTTGCAGAGCTCTGCAGTGGCTCCTAATCCCATATCACACTGCTTTTTAAAATTGTATTCATTTCGTTCAAAAGCCTATATCAACTTGTCTCTGGATGCCTTTTTTCTAAAATCACGTGGCAGATGTACGCTCAAGATCTCCCCCCACCCCGGTTTGGGGGTGGGGTGAATGTCTTTTTCGGCATAGGCTTCTATACCGTGGAATGCCTTCCCTTTAAACATCCAGCTCTCAACAACACTCTTAACCGTATCAACGCGGTACAGATTTACCGCGGTGCGCTGAAGATTGCCAAAACCCGCGGTTCATGACGAGCTCAGCTCGTCATGAGTGTACGAGAGGTGTACCTCATGACGAGCTGAGCTCGTCATGAGCGTCGAAGGGGTTACATTTCAGGAAAAGCTGAAGTCCTGCCTGTGCTTGGCTAGGCAGCCTTTACATCAGCTTATGGTCACCAGACATCCCGGATTTCCCCGGACAGTCCCTGTTTTCAAAGGACTGTCCCAGTGTCCCGAGGCTCTCCTTAATTTTAAACAAATGTCCTGGTTTTTGGACCAAAGGTTAATTCATACTGAAAGGAGAATTGAAAGGAATGCTCTCTCCAAGTAAATTATTTTTTTCTTCCAGAGAGCGCAGGAGGAGTTTGACTTCATGCATAGTGCAGCAAATAGGGGAACAGAGTGGGGATGGAGGGCAGTGGGGCTCAGGGTAGAAGTTGTGCCATAGCTAATGTTATTAATGCGTGGCTAATGCACGTGTGTGTGTATTTGTTTACAAGGCTACACAAAATCGGGACAGGCAAGATATAAAAGTAAGGCTGAAGGATTTAGTCCTACTTCTATGTCTGGTCTGCCTGGGTTTTTCTTCTCAAAATCTGGTCAGCCTACACCAGCTCCCAGGAACCCCCAAACCGCTAAACATTTGCTGTAGGTCAGTCAGTGACTGCAAGGACAAGCTGCATCCAACTGACAGGCAAAGCAGAGGCATGCTTTAAAGTCTGACTGAACTGGTGTGAGCCCAACTAGCCCCTGTGAGAAACCATTAAACAAGTAAAACAGATGGAAAGTCTCTCCAGTTGGACCACCAGACCAGGATCCGCATGCATCAACAAATAGCCAACATACACTGTGGACGCAGAAAACACTTAAGCATTTGAACCTGAGGCAGTGTCCAGTCCACGCTGTCTCGCTGAAGAATGGGAAGAATCAGACATAGGAATATAATAATAGTAATGAGAGTGCAATATATTACAATACATTGCCTATGTGGTAACTGATTTACTGCTAGGCAGCCTCTCTTTATCCAGTAATGGGTGTTTGTCACCACCTAGTGGCATTGATAGGAACTGCTCTTCAAGCTATTTGTGATGGCGCATACAGATCTTTATCCCCTTCGCTGCGGGGGTTATTTTCCCGCTGTGCTGGGGGGGGAGAGGGGCGCGCACAGCACCCGCATGCTCATGACGAGCTGAGCTCGTCATGAGGCACGGCGCTCCTGTGCTCATGACGAGCTCAGCTCGTCACAGGAGCATTACCTGCCGTGGAATGCTCAGCACAGCAGGGGGATTATCCCCGAATGTGAGCGTTCCACGGCTCATGACGAGCTGAGCACGTCATGAGCACCGGAGCGCCGTGGCTCATGACGAGCTCAGCTCATCATGAGCATGGAAGAGGTTAAGGAAAGATGCCGTCGCACTCGCACACCTGTCCAGCCCGTCACCCGCAGCTGTGCACCCACACCCACCCAGGATTTCGTCATGACGCAGTTGAATGGATCGACCAGGCTTATAATGGGAAGGGTAATAAAAAGAATGTTAGCAACCGAAAGAGCTTATCTTTTGGAGTTATGAGAATCACCATGAATAAAATAATGTTATTATGCTCATTGTACTTAATTGTAGCGCTCGAAGGGTGTGCCTGGAATGGTGTAACCCGACCAAGAAAACATGGACAACTATGAACATTGCAAAATGATTACCGTCGATCCATTCAACTGTACCATTACAGATAGCATAAGAAGCAGTTCTAATCAATGCCACTAGGTGGTAGCAAACATCTATTACTTGATTAAAACATGATCCTTTACAGCAGTTATCAGATAGGTCATGGGTACTCACAAACTTTCTCTCGGGGGCCAAATTTACAGTGTGGTTTGTGGCCGAGGGCCGCACTGGTGGAGGCGGGGTCAGTGGGGGAGGGGGAAGGGGCTAGAAAGAAAAAAACTGTGACCATGAAGTTGAACACAGGCCCCTGCAGCTGACGCGTACTCGAGCAGCCCTGTGGCAGAGGGCTTGCTCGTGGGGGGCACTTGACATCTATTTTAAAACTTACCTGCTTCCTCTGCTGACTGCAAGCAGCCCTGCTCCTTCTCAGTCCCGCTGACTACGAGCGGTGGACGCCTATCTTTTTTTAAAAAACCCTTACCAACCCGCCCTGCTGACTCCGCCCACCCTCGTCATCAGCCTATTTAGGCTCCGCCCCTTTTTTGCAGAGTGTACTCGAGCAGCCCTGTGGCAGAGGGCTTGCTCGTGGGGGGCACTTGACATCTATTTTAAAACGTACCTGCTTCCTCTGCTGACTGCAAGCAGCCCTGCTCCTTCTCAGTCCCGCTGACTACGAGCGGTGGACGCCTATCTTTTTTTTAAAAACCCTTCCCAACCCGCCCTGCTGACTCCGCCCACCCTCGTCATCAGCCTATTTAGGCTCCGCCCCTTTTTTGCCGAGTGTACTCGAGCAGCCCTGTGGCAGAGGGCTTGCTCGTGGGGGGCACTTGACATCTATTTTAAAACTTACCTGCTTCCTCTGCTGACTGCAAGCAGCCCTGCTCCTTCTCAGTCCCGCTGACTACGAGCGGTGGACGCCAATCTTTTTTTAAAAAACCCTTCCCAACCCGCCCTGCTGACTCCGCCCACCCTCGTCATCAGCCTATTTAGGCTCTGCCCCTTTTTTGCAGAGTGTACTCGAGCAGCCCTGTGGCAGAGGGCTTGCTCGTGGGGGGCACTTGACATCTATTTTAAAACTTACCTGCTTCCTCTGCTGACTGCAAGCAGCCCTGCTCCTTCTCAGTCCCGCTGACTACGAGCGGTGGACGCCTATCTTTTTTTTAAAAACCCTTCCCAACCCGCCCTGCTGACTCCGCCCACCCTCGTCATCAGCCTATTTAAACGTTCTCCATGCGTCAGCGCAGCGGACGAGCGCAGCGGGCGCGACGGAGGCGCGCCGGAGTTGCGCCAGAGTTAAGCCCGTCTGCGCCCATCCGCGGCCGGACGGGCCCAGGGGCCAGGGACGCTGCCTCTGCCATCTCTTATTCCCGCTCCACTCTAATGAGTCTACAAACCTTTGCTTGCCCTCTACCTCCCGAGACCTGGACCAGGATCTCCTTATTGGGGATTCCAGGTCACTCTTCCCCTTTGCTGGGGCCGTCGTCATTTTCCACCCTTCCTGTCCCTGCTGAGTCGCAGCTCCGGGTATTATACCTCAACACTCGCTCCATGGTCAGGCATCAAGCCGATATTTTCCATCTTCTTATGACAGAGAAGCCAGATGTCCTTTTACTATCTGAGACCTGGCTCACTGACGACTCCCTCCCCGACATCCTTGCTGCACTACCTCCTGACTACTTTCTGCTGAATACCAACCGCCCTGGAGGCCGCCCCGGTGAAGGGGTGGCAGCGGTAATACAGAAGAATCTTAAGATCATTGCCTCTGCCAATATGACCCTCCCCGATGTGGACAACCTGGTCCTCCATCTTGGGACTGAGGTAGGCGCAGTTACCCTTATGGTACTTTACCGTCCCCCCCACCCCATGCCTTCCTTCCCCTCCTCCTTTACTGAACAGTTAACCAACCTTGCCACCTCTTCTCCCCGTACTATCATTGTCGGGGATTTCAATTACTGGTTCCAGAATGAGGATGCCGGCCCCCATGCCACCGAACTGTTCGAGGCCCTCTCGAGCTTGGATTTTACACAACTAGTCAGGTCTGCCACTCATAGCGGTGGCCATATCCTTGACCACATTTGGGTTCACGGGGTCAAGTCCTCCTGCCCATTCATAACACCTTGTGTGTGGTCCGATCATTTCTTAATTGACACCACCTTTTCGGCCGTTGGCCAGATCAGGACCCCACTGCAGGAGGGCGGCACCGCACGCAAGTGGAGAGCCGCCGACTCCTCCAAACTCTTATCTCATCTCTCTCTGACCCGTCCCTTGTTCCCCACAGACTCAAGCACTGACGAGCTTCAGGGACAAGTTTCTGACTGGCTTACTATAGCCAGCGATACTTTCGCACCTTTAACCAAGTTTCCCCGATCCCGACACTGTCATTCCCATAAATGGTTTACCCCTCACCTTAAGACTTTGCAGTTAGAACTCCGCCGACTCGAGCGCAGGTGGAGGAGAGACTACTGCTTACCTAGCAGAAGTGCATATGTGGCTGCGCGGAACGAGTATAAAACATCCATTTCCGCCGCCAAAAAAGCTTATGCCTCAGATAAAATTTTATCTGCCCCTGCAAGTCTAAGGAGATTTTTAAAATCCTCAACGAATTTACCTCTGATCCTAGGACACTTCCGACTCAGGCCCCCACACAAGAATCATGTAACGCGCTGAGCACTTTCTTTGTCCAAAAAATTACCTTGATCAAAGATACCATTCCAACTATCCCCCCTGGCGCTGGCTCCGCTTCCCCCCCCCCCCACAATGTTCTTTCTTTTACACTTTTCCCTCCCTTAGACCCTACCGCTTTGGCCACACTGGCCACCCGCGTTAAATCTGGATCCCCAGACGACTGTTGTCCCCCCACCATATTACGAAATATCTGCCACTCTTTACCTGATTGTATCCTTCCCCTGCTGAATTCTTCTCTGTCGTCCGGTACGGTACCCCGCTCCTTCAAGGAGGCCGTGTTGGTGCCTCTACTGAAGAAGCCTGGGGCTGATCCCGCCGTCCCGGCGAATTACCGCCCCATCTCTCTCTTGCTTTTTTTCTCCAAAATTTTGGAAGCCCATGTCACCACCTGCCTCTCACAGTTTATTGAGAACTCCACCTTTCTTGAGACTAACCAGGCCGGCTTCAGACCCGGCCACTCTACGGAGACTGTCATCTTGGCTGTGCTGGATGCCCTGAGAGACGGTGCCGACAAGGGTACCCCCCAGGCCCTGGTTCTATTAGATCTGTCGGCTGCCTTCGACACGGTGGACCACAACATCCTTCTCCACCGTGTCGAGCAAGCTGGCATCCAGGGCCTGGCGTTGGCATGGGTCAAATCCTTCCTGACCGGGAGGTCTCAGACCCTTAGCCTGGGCACTTTTAGAGCCCCTCGGGAGCACTTGCCCTGCGGGGTCCCTCAGGGCTCCTCTCTGTCCCCCCTTCTTTACAATCTTTATCTTCGACCCCTTCTCTTTTCCTTGAGGCAGTGGGACGTCACCGTCTTCAATTACGCGGACGACCTGCAACTCATCTTTCCTCTTGATTCCCCCTCTGCTATTCCCAACTTTCAGGCAGTTATGTCCCACATCCTATCGTGGATGTGCCAAAATCAGCTTAAGCTGAATCCCGGAAAGACGGAGCTTCTTCTCCCTGGTAAGAGCTCTACCCACTGGGGTCCGCATTTTTGGCCGGCAGAACTTGGCCTTCCCCCCACCCCTGTGGCCTCGGTAAAAAGCCTAGGGATCACTATTGACTCCGGTCTCTCCCTCGGGCCCCAGGTGGGGACAGTTGTCTCCTCCTGCATGTTCCAGCTGCGCAGGATCAGGAAGGTGGCTTATCTCCTCACTCCTGAAGCTCTCCTGCATGTAATCATGGCCCTTGTCCTCTCCCTTCCTATGTCTGTCTCCCTCTCTCTCTCTCTCCGTCTGCCTCTATCGCTGTCTGCCTCTGCCTCTATCTGTCTCTGACCCTATCTAGCTCCGTTTGTCCCTGTCTATGTATGTCTCACCTTACCCAGCTCTCACTCCCTGCTGCCCTCCACCTCCCTCACCCGGGCTCTCACTCCCTGCACTGCCCTCCCACCTCACAGGGCTCTCACTCTCTGCTCTGCCGTCCCACCTCACCTGGCTCTCACTCCCTGCTCTGCCCTCCACCTCCCTCACCCGGGCTCTCACTCCCTGCTCTGCCCTCCACCTCCCTCACCCAGGCTCTCACTCCCTGCTCTGCCCTCCACCTCCCTCACCCGGGCTCTCACTCCCTGCTCTGCCCTCCACCTCCCTCACCCAGGCTCTCACCCCCTGCTCTGCCCTACACCTCCCTCACCCAGCTGTCACTCCCTGCTCTGCCCTCCACCTCCCTCACCCAGCTCTCACTCCCTGCTCTGCCCTCCACCTCCCTCACCCGGGCTCTCACTCCCTGCTCTGCCCTCCACCTCCCTCACCTGGGCTCTCACTCCCTGCTGCCCTCCACCTCCCTCACCCAGGCTCTCACTCCCTGCTGCCCTCCACCTCTCTCACCCGGGCTCTCACTCCCTGCTCTGCCCTCCACCTCCTCACCCGGGCTCTCACTCCCTGCTCTGCCCTCCACCTCCCTCACCCAGCTCTCACTCCCTGCTCTGCCCTCCACCTCCCTCACCTGGGCTCTCACTCCCTGCTCTGCCCTCCACCTCCCTCACCCGGGCTCTCACTCCCTGCTCTGCCCTCCACCTCCCTCACAGGGCTCTACTCCCTGCTCTGCCCTCCACCTCTCTCACCCGGGCTCTCACTCCCTGCTGCCCTCCACCTCCCTCACCCGGGCTCTCACTCCCTGCTCTGCCCTCCACCTCCCTCACCCAGCTCTCACTCCCTGCTCTGCCCTCCACCTCCCTCACCCGGGCTCTCACTCCCTGCTCTGCCCTCCACCTCCCTCACCCAGCTCTCACTCCCTGCTCTGCCCTCCACCTCCCTCACCCAGCTCTCACTCCCTGCTCTGCCCTCCACCTCCCTCACCCGGGCTCTCACTCCCTGCTCTGCCCTCCACCTCCCTCACCTGGGCTCTCACTCCCTGCTGCCCTCCACCTCCCTCACCCAGGCTCTCACTCCCTGCTGCCCTCCACCTCCCTCACCCGGGCTCTCACTCCCTGCTCTGCCCTCCACCTCCCTCACCCGGCTCTCACTCCCTGCTCTGCCCTCCACCTCCCTCACCCAGCTCTCACTCCCTGCTCTGCCCTCCACCTCCCTCACCCGGGCTCTCACTCCCTGCTCTGCCCTCCACCTCCCTCACCTGGGCTCTCACTCCCTGCTGCCCTCCACCTCCCTCACCCAGGCTCTCACTCCCTGCTGCCCTCCACCTCCCTCACCCGGGCTCTCACTCCCTGCTCTGCCCTCCACCTCCCTCCCCCAGCTCTCACTCCCTGCTCTGCCCTCCACCTCCCTCACCCGGGCTCTCACTCCCTGCTCTGCCCTCCACCTCCCTCACCCAAGCTCTCACTCCCTGCTGCCCTCCACCTCCCTCACCCGGACTCTCACTCCCTGCTCTGCCCTCCCACCTCACCCAGCTCTCAGTTCCTGCTGCCCTCCCCCCTCCCACCCCCTCTCCCCTGTGCAGTCAGCCTGGCTGACACAGCCTCCAAGGCACCCCAGTACTTAACAGGTCTTTAAACGACCATTTGTTTGTTAATGAGGCTTTGTTCACCTCTTAGCGCCCCTGCAGCTCCACTCTTGAATGTGGCTGGAATCGCCCGGGCCCCCACAGAGTAGTGTCTCTGACTCGCACTGCTGCTCCCCGAGGTGTTTGCTGAAGTTAAAAAAAAAAAAAACACACAGGTGCGAAGTCTCAAGCTCCGCGGGCCGCCACTGAAGGCTTGCCGGGCCGCCACTGGCCCCCGGGCCGTACTTTGAGTACCCCTGAGATAGGTAGTACATTGTAATGTATTGCACTCTTTTTTTAGGTCTCGCCTTTACCATTCCGAAGGAATGGGAAATGGCGAGAATTCAAGTGCTCGAACTGATTGTCAAACCACCGCATTTTTTCGTGGCGTTTTCTTCGAGTGCACGTGGCCACAGGCACACGCTTTTGGCCCATACACTTTCATGGCCATCTGTTCCTCAATGTCCCTCCCACCCTTCGTTTGATCTTGCCGCGAGTTCAGGCTAATGGCCCTCCCCCAGCACAGAGCGCGCATCGCGGCCGCACAGCACATCA
Source organism: Lissotriton helveticus (assembly GCF_964261635.1). Taxonomy (NCBI): domain Eukaryota; kingdom Metazoa; phylum Chordata; class Amphibia; order Caudata; family Salamandridae; genus Lissotriton; species Lissotriton helveticus. The sequence continues at coordinate 32,121,845 of NC_136060.1, read as the reverse complement.
AAGGGCTTCTCCCAGCGTGTGCTGTGCGGCTTCTCCTCCCCTAATTGTGTGGCCGGCCGTACTTGTGTTTCCCGGCCGCTTCCCGGCCGCTCTTGTATTTAATTAGCAACAGCAGCATTTCTCCTGCGCCAGGCCACATCAAAGGCTCTGTGCCACTTTCACCCACACAGCAACACTTACAGACACGCAACGCCACTCACACCCACGCAAGCCCACTATCATCCACGCAACACCACACTCACCCACGCAACGCCACTCACCCAAGCAACACCACTCACACACGCAACGCAACTCATCCACGCAACCCCACTCATCCACGCAACCCCACTCATCCACGCAACACCACTCACACACGCAACGCCACTCACACACGCAACGCCACTCACACACGCAACACAACTCACCCACGCAAAGCCACTCATCCACGCAACGCCACTCACACATGCAACGCCACTCACACACGCAACGCCACTCACACACGCAACGCCACTCACACATGCAACGCCACTCACACACGCAACGCCACTCACACACGCAACGCCACTCACACACGCAACGCCACTCACGCAACGCCACACATGCAACGCCACACACGCATCGCCACTCACACACGCAACGCCACTCACACACGCAACGCCACTCACACACGCAACGCCACTCACACACGCAGCGCCACTCACACACGCAACGCCACTCACACACGCAACGCCACTCACACACGCAACGCCACTCCCACACGCAACGCCACTCACACACGCAACGCCACTCACACACGCAACGCCACTCACACACGCAATGCCACTCACACACGCAACGCCACTCACACACGCAACGCCACTCACACACGCAACACCACTCACGCAACGCCACACACGCAACGCCACACACGCAACGCCACTCACACACGCAACGCCACTCACACACGCAACGCCACTCACACACGCAACGCCACTCACACACGCAACGCCACTCACACACGCAACGCCACTCACACACGCAACGCCACTCACACACGCAACGCCACTCACACACGCAACGCCACTCCCACACGCAACACCACTCACACACGCAACGCCACTCACACACGCAACGCCACTCACACACGCAACGCCACTCACACACGCAACGCCACTCACACACGCAACGCCACTCACACACGCAACACCACTCACGCAACGCCACACACGCAACGCCACACACGCAACGCCACTCACACATGCAACGCCACTCACACACGCAACGCCACTCACACACGCAACGCCACTCACACACGCAACGCCACTCACACACGCAACGCCACTCACACACGCAACGCCAGGCTACACATCATAAATAACAATCATTTGCAATGCTATAGGTCTCCCATTTACTTAAATTGAACATAATGGCATTGTAAATGACAATAACTTTCAAAAAATTTTACTTTTACAATAAATTGAAAAGGCATTGTCATTTACTATGCCAACAGCTTAAAGTTGCCTAAATGCAAGACTTATTGCATTGCAAATAGCCAATAGGGCTCGCTTTTGGGACCATCTAAGTGTTTATGCATGCGACATTTTATGTTGTTGCAACAAGGAAATTATGCTGCATAACTACTTATAAGGGCCCAAAAGCGAGACCTATTGGCAATGCCAATGCTTGTTATTATACTCCTATGCCTGATTCTTTGCTTTCTTCTGCAAGAGAGTGTGACAAGCAGGAGTACTGTGTAAAGCGTGTCAACTGTGGTGGTTGACGCCTTGTACTCCTGATGTCCCAGGGCCCAACCTACTAAGGATGCTGAGCAACTGGGCCAAGTACACTTGACTCTCAGTGGTAGCACTGGTCGAGCAGTCAAAAGCGTCTCGGTGGGGGTTGGATAGACAGGACGGAGAACACAGGCTCACAACTCAAAATCAGCACAGGAGCAGCAATAAATGATTGTTCAGTCAAATATCTGTTTTTATGTAAAACAAAATATTTATATAAGGCCTCAAAGTGAAAATAAACAGTCACAAATAATAAACACAGTTCCCTGAGGTCAGAGCTCTAATGGTTAATAAATATGTCTCTGAGTCCCACTCTCCTCCAGCTAGTGGTTGTGGTTACTCCCCATTCACTATAGGCGATGTTCAGGGTAAGCCCAACTTGTGGTTCGAATCTCAGGAGTATACGCTGACTCTTTATTAAAGTCAAAAGTGTTCCAGCACTGAAGTGCTATCTTGTAAGCAAGTTCCCTTGGGGTCCGTCTAGCCTAAAATCAGTCTTACCTACACAAGCAGGATCCAAGCCCCCTTCGCTGGCGCAGAGGCTGAAACAGCTGTCTCCAGTAAGTCTTTCACATGAACGATACAGACAGGCTTTGGTCGGTAGCCCTTGAGTTCCTCAGTCGCGGTCCTGCAGCAGTAACAGCCGGGGGGTTCTCTATGTACCCTCGATGCAGAGTAAGTTCCTCAGTTCCTCTCACAGGTTGTGGGGGAGGTTCAGGGCCACTACTGTCACTATGGCCCCTCTCTTGTTTGGTCCCGGTGGCCCCTCTAGTATATGGGGTCACTGTTCCTTCCCCGTGCACAGGCTCCTGCAAATCGGCACGCAGCAATCTTCATGGTGTCCCCACCTGGCATACGGAATCAGCGATTTGGTGCTGCACACATGCTATGATGACCCATTTGGTGCAATAAAGGTCATGGCTCACTTCATGTTATCCCTCCTTTGGCATTCCTCACACCTTGTTCTGGGATCCACCAAGCAGGATTTCCCCACTGGACCTTGCTCCCTTTAATGCTCTCCTCTTCCTCACAGGGCATACTGGTCTTGGCAAGCAGGTAGGTACTGGGGATCCAGGCTCCAGTGCAGGAGGTCTTGGATTGCCTAGGTGATGTCCTGTTGTGCAGCTGGGAGACTAGCTGTTCTAGGGCCACCAGTCCTGGTCACCAGTCCTGGTCTTCTCCTTGCACAGTCTGACTTGCTGCATGACAGTTGACAGGTTTTGGGGTTTCAAATTCCCCTCATTATCATTCATTTGCAGATACCAGATATTAATTAGGGTCTAATTCTTTGGAATTTATTTGCGGGGTCTGCTTCCCTTTGAAAATATCTCTCTCTGTTGTCTCTTCCTTCAGAAAGCAGTCTGTCACAGCATGAGTGACTCCAGATCTGATAGCCCCCAAACACAGGCCAAGATAAGGACTAGAAGTTCACACTTGGATGTCAGCCACCGTGATATATGAATCAAAATGTTACCCAAGGACATCAGTCCTACTCTTTATGATTCCCTTAAAAATCCCCAACTCCTTCATTGGATGTCCACAAGATTCTTCCCAGTGACCTCTCTCTCTGAATCAAAGAGCACCCATTGAAGTGCACTGCAGAGTCTGGCTCTCCCTTCCTGCAGTGTGTCCCACCCAGCTTACAGGAACGCAGCAGTACACAAATCTGTCTACGGGGATTCCTCTACCTGCTCATGTTTCTCCATTCAGCTCTGGGTCTCCCAATATGGAACCCAGAGTCTTCTGTGCTTACACAGGCATACTTTTACCCAGACCATGCATATAGCCTACAAGCACTGCAGAGATCTACATCCTTCATGTATTGTACCATTCACATGCACCCATACATACGGAACATGCCTATAGCATACATGCAGTGCCCAGTACTGCACTATCCCTGTAGTGTACCATTTGCAGGCACACATACACCCAGCAGATTCACCCCACACATGCACTGCACAGGTCTCCACAACAAACAGCTGTAGGCCACGGTTGAGTTATGCACACAGCGCCGGAACTTTAAAGGAGCGAGCTTGTAGGCTTCATTCCAGTGACACAGATATAAAGGCACTGCTCTTTTCTACTTCTACTGAACACTACATGGCATGCTAACACCACTGCGCTCCTGCTGCTTAACTCCTGTTAAAGGCAGTAGCTTTTCACCACTATGAGGGTAAAGCTTTGGGTGCCCCACTCAGTCCAAAAAGATCACAATCTGTGAAACAGGCCTATGCCATGGCGCACACTCATGATCTCTGTTCAACCATGACAACAAAAATCATCTTTAGGGACCCAGAAACCAGTACCGTTGGGGCACTCAGGGCAAAGGTGCACATCCATAAGCATGTGAGGGACTTAATGAGAACTAAAACCTACACTTGACACAGTGTGTCACCTGACCTGTATTTGATTGCCTCTCTGTGAGTTTTCTGGTATTACATCCTGACATGTCACGCAGAAACAAACACATATACCTAGGAACAGACTAGAGCTATGGACTTTGCAATTGCATGTTAGCAGTAAATAGTTAGTATTGAAAATGTTTTAATTCTGCAAATATTAGACTGAAATAAATATTACGAAGTCCTGTGGAAGGGGTAGTAGCCATCTTCACAACACTTTCTTCTGCAGAGTCTCATTCTGTGACACACACACACACCCTTGTTCTCACCACATCTTTTTGAAATATTCCATCTGCATATCTCACCCTTTCCCACAATTGGTACATTTACGACCATTGTTCTGTGCACTATGCATAGGATTAAATGTATATGTAGTCTGCACATCTTTTTGACCCACTGACGGGCACTGTGAGAAACTCACCCTCTCTTCTGCCTCACCGTCAGAGCTGTCAAACATTGACCATGATAAACACCCACCCAGATTGTACTAATGGATATTGACATAGAGAAAGTCGACACAAGAATATTGAAGGACAAAATATCAAAAGGTAAGTGCCTATAAAAAAGTATAGATTTCCTATTCCTAACTCCACATGTACGTACCTTGAAGATATAGGTACAGTGTAGGTACATATATTTAGAGTTAGGTATAGAAAACATAGCCCTTTTTTACGAGTCAATATTTTTGGGGATATTTTGTCTTCAATATTTAGCACCATTGAAATCCTGTCCTTGATATTTAGTATGCACACCTCCATCCCCAACATAACCTCACTCAGACACCTGGAGGTGATATATATATATATATGCATATATGTTGCATGAAAAAACTGCAGAAGCACATGTTGAAAATAACAAATAATCTTAGGGAATGCAGGATGGAGTAACACGTGAAATGTAAATAGGGATTGCATTGCAGACATGGAATACCTTAAGGGTTTTTACAGTCATATTTGAGAAATCGAGCAATGTTTATGCTAGTAAAGTTACGGACTTGACTATATAGAAGGATAGGGACTCTTTTCAAAGTCGTTTTAAAAAAAAAATGTTTTTATTAAACATAAACAACAAATACAAACGATATGACCATCGTGCCGTAGGTATCTGCCAATCGATATCGGAGAATGTAGGTTCCAACATTACAGCATTATAAAGGAGTACGGAAAGTGGGCTCAAGTTGCATCCACGTCCCCCAGAACTGGATCTAATTCTGGCGGTGTACATATATCCCCACGGTAAGCATTCCAAGCCACCCATTTACGGGGTCTCCCTCTGGCCACATACACGGCCCTCTCCCGAAACCTACACCAATCAAGGTCCTCCATCCATTTCCCAAGCTGAGGAGCTCGACTGGCACCCCATAGTTGTGCAATGTTCCGCTTAGCAACCATGCATGCGAGAGTGACCCAAAGTTTACCATGATTCGAGAGGTCGGAAGGCTCCAGTCCCACACATTAAGTAAGCAACGACGTGCCTCAAGTACAATCTGCACTCCCCATACCTCACTCATTTTCTCATGAAGCTTAATCCAATAGTTATGGATCTCAGGGCACTCCCACAGAATATGCATAAATGTACCAGTCATCCCACATCCCCTACGACAATCTGCCCTTGAGGCGAGCCCCATATGACACAGCCCTGGACCCGTGGTGTAAGACCGGTGAAGGATCCTAAGCTGCACCAAACCAAGCCTCATGAAAATCGCCACTTCCCTAGGGGAAGCCACAGCCTCCCCCCAGTCTTCGTCATCCAAAACCAAGCCATCTGCAATCCATTGTTCCCGGACCCTCACTAGGGGATCCTCGGTGTGGTTGATCAATTTCTTGTAAACCAGAGAAATCGCTTTGGTAGGAAGATACCCATCCAAGATTCGATCCTCCAGTGGGGAGGCCACCAGTCAAAGTAGTTTTTTAATCATTGCCGTGTCTGAAACCCAGAAGCACTTCCTCTACTTCCCCAACATAGCTTTCAGTCCCCCAATATGATGCGCTGTGCTACTTTGCTTGTGAGCTAGGTTTGCGCTTTAGAAATACCAATACATGGTTACATGCTGTACGCTTACCATTCATCCATAGCTATTTTCCAACTTTCGCTGTACCTCTGCATTCAATCTACGGTGCAGTGAAAGTGAGCGGCTGTGCACAGGAGATGCGTCCTGCCAAGCCAATATCAACCTTACATGGTGTGTTGTACTGGTAAGAGTGTACCGGCAGCAGCCCTGGCACCCAGGCTGATTGCTTCTCAAGGTTCACCAAGTTACTATCAGGCAGGTAGGTCTTGTTAGTCTCCGACATACTTTGACTATGACGAGAGCCTGGAATCAGCCCCAAGGGGACACCCTTCCCTGAAGCCCTACACCATCATGTTCAGAGGCATATGGACCGCAAGTGAATTCACAGGAGTGACTTCAGCACATGCCCCCAAATGCCCACAACTCTGAAAGGAAATCCTCCTATAAATGTATGCCTTTTTATTTAAAAATACTGCCTGTCAAGCATGAACGCTTCTATTCCTCCTCTTTTGAGGGTCATTATCCAGGTGTATAGTCTTGAAACTTGAAAATGCTGACTGAAAACCTTTGTAGCATTGACACAACACTTGGGGGCAGATTGACAAGAACTGGGGCATCTCTGCATATTAGCAGGGATTCGCCAGTTTATTTGCGACACATAAAAAAGCCCTTGCACCACCATGGATGCGTCGCATTTACAATGCGGCGGACCGTGGCGCAAGGATAGACAGAAGCGTGTCGCATCTGTTTGGCGTAGGGGCAGCGCATTGCTGGAGTCGTGTTGCAAATCTGACTCAACTCCAGCAATGGTTAGGAATGCCTTTTCCTAACATGCTTCGTCACTTCTTACGCCTGCTTCAAGCAGACGCAAGGTTTTGACACAGTGGCGTTGTAAAAGTGACTCTGTGAAATCTACAAGATTTCACTGAGTCACTTTTACGAGGCTTTCCTGCATGGGAACGCCCACCCTGCATACATTATACCTGATGCAGGTATAATGTAGCGCAGAGCTTTACAACGTGATGCATCTCACTAGATGCATCATGTTGTAAATATGTTGCAACGTTGCGCATTGTTTACGACGCTGCTGCGTCATAGAAGTGACGTCACGACGGCATAAAGTTGTCGCAAGGGGCTTGTAAATCTGCCCCTTAGTCTCTACTCTAAAGCCCTTTTTGTTAAATTTTCTGTTGTAGGTGGAGAAAGAAGACTTCCTCTCAGTTCTGGAAAAGTTTGATTTGCATCTCAAGAACGAGCATTTTAACCTATTTCTGGCAAGATGTGGCTTAGAAAACAGCCTGACAGGCATCAACTACATGGACTTCCTGAAAAACTTTCAGGACCGCAGTGACCGAGGGCTCACTCACAAGATTCTCTGTAATCCAAAACACAAGTGAGTACACAGTGTGTGCACTCTGTGCTCGTGTAAGTTATTGTGATAATGGTGGGGTTCCTTTTTTAGGAAAATCAGAGTTTACGATTACCAGCGGTTTGTGATTCATGCAGGAGACCTGCAGTCTGCAGTCACTTACCACACACGCTCTTTTTATTCATTTACTCTATGCATAATGCCTTTGTCTATATACAATTAAAATTAGTGCAGTTCAGAAGGAAATGAGCATTTGGTTATTCCATTTATCATACGAATGTACTGCACACTAGAAAGTCAGTGTACTTTTTTATATTTTCAACAAACATTTGAAGTAGGGGATAAAAAAGTAATAATATTTACTAAACCATTGGGGCACCATCAGGTGTGATGGGTAAATGTGTAAAGAATGCAGTGAGCTGTGGCTTGTGAGCACCCCTGGAATGTGGTGCATTGTGGTGAGTTAGAACCTCTTGTACGCAGGCTGGGTTTTACAGTAGAGTTCCTGGAAAGCAGTGAGGATGGTTAATGCCTGTTGGATGCAACCCAGAGGGATGCGTTGTTGCTTTTTTGGGAACATTGCACTGGATTGGGACAGCGTCACGGGGATGCAGTGGAGTAGAGTGCCTGCTATCACTTCCTGTCATTGGGTTACTGTCCCTTGGATGCAGTGCAGGCAGCCTGGTGGGATGTATGATGTTACAACGCATGCTTTTACCATGCATGCCGTTACAACGCAGTTTTTACAACGCATACCATTACAACGCATAGCGCTTTGGGGTGCTGGATAGTGAATAGTTTAATTTACTATTCCAACTCCAGTCCCCGTGGACACTAGGGAAGGTGTTGGATAGTAAATTAAATCTATTCCCTATCCTAGAGCGCCCCCCAGCGCAATGCGTTGTAATGGTTTTCGTTGTAAAACCTGCGTTGTAATAGCACTGCGTGGTAAAAGTTGCGATGTAAAGGATGTTCCCCGCCTGGTGGATTAATGATTTCCAAATGTAGTTACTTATCACCAATTAGTGCCCAGAGGATATAGAAAATAACTCTGGCATAGTTCCCATAGTGTATAAGACAGGGTGATGTGTTATTATCTCACTGACGCAGTGTAGTTTCATGGGTTAGTGCCACTAGGATGTAGTTCAGTGTGTTGGCTGGGTCTCCTAATGGTCTAGTGCTATGAGTTGGGTTAATGCACCTATGGGGCAGTGTACTGTGATTGGTTGTCTCCCTTAGCATGCTTTTAAGTATGGTGAGCTACTATGTCTAGGATGGAGTGCCGTGGGCCTTTGTTATTATGATGGAGAGTACTGTGGTGAGTTCGTGACCCTGTGATGTAGTGCTGTGTGGCAAATTAGTCCTCCTAAGAAGCGATGCAGTGTGTGTGGGGGGTCACTAGGATGAAATGTCATGTGGTGGAATAATGACTCTGGGATGCAGTGCATTGTGGCTACTTAGGGGCACATTTACAAGAAACTGGTGGAGGGCAGTGTTACTCTACAATGTGTAACGTTAATCTCTGACAGTTTTAAAACACAAGGATGCTCCCTATTCACAAGAATGCAGCGCACCCCTACGTTACCCTTAGCACTGGCACTAAAAATGCTGCCTAGCGCCAGGGCAGGTGCACTAGCGCTATTTTGCTATGGTGCCTGCACTGCAGGTGCAATTGTTTATGTGCAGGAAGGTACATCTTCGTGCACATAAACAATCTTTACAGGCGATTTGCTCTTTCTATGTGTGCTGGAGAATGCAGCACATATGGAATAAGCAAAATACGAGGAGGAATAAAATATTTCTCCTCGTATCACTTGCTTAAGACCAGGTATTCCTGGTGGTATGTTTGGTGCTGCGCCATACCTTGTAAATATAGAGCAGCATCAAAAAGCAACAGGTGTTGCGGCGGAATGTGCACAGAACACCCATTGAGCGCCCCTTTCACGCTAAGTGCTGCGTGGATAGGGGCATTATTCACAAGGCGGCGTTAAGCCACGTTAAGTAAATACGGCGAAAGAGTTAGTGCCACCAGCACATCAGAAAAAGTGACGTTCTGGTGGTATTAATTCCTCATAAATATGCCCCTGAATGTCTTTCCGATTCTGTATTGTGAGTTAGTGCCCCGAGGATGCACTGCAATGTAATGCAATCTTGTCCCTTTGAAGCAGTGCTGTGTATGTGTGTCCCTAAGAAGACATACAGTGTGCTGAATGAGTGCTCTTCACACTGCCCAGTCACAAAACACTCCTTATTTCAACTCTGTGGTGCCACTACAAGGCAGAAAAGGTATATTCTAATGGTGCAGCACTGAAAGTAATTTTGCTGGTCATTAAATTTGTAACTGAAGAATGAAAATGAATCAGACACTTACAATTTCTCTCTCTCTCTCTCTCTCTCTCCTCTCTCTCTCTCCCTCCCCTATATTCATACGCCTTTGGTAGAATGAGCCAAAGCTCTTTGTAGCTAGTGGTAAAAATTACTTTACCAAAAGAGACCTCCTTTTTCAGTGATTCTCCTTACGATTAAGCTCCTGCCCAGGAATTGTGGAACAAACCCTCTGCTGCCTGGATGAATGGAAGGTCTCACTGTCACCCTTAAAGAGGGAGATCTCCCTGTTATGCTTGTTATGTGGGTAGCTATCTGTAGTCCAGTGAAAGAAAGAGCTCTATATGCATTTCCCAGTAATGTGATCCCGTTTGACCAGCTTAATATCAGCTGGATATGGAGGCAACATTTCCTTCACTAAATTTCAGGAGAAGCTATCTGCCTACCCAGAACAACGGTGCACCCTCTTTACCTCAGTATGAGGGGAGGGAAGAGTGATTTCTATGACCCAGAAGCATGCCTTTAACCACCTTTACACACACATTAGATGCAAGTTGAATAGCAACCATGTTCATAGAAACATGTATCCCCACTTGGTCACAGAATAGTGTAGTGTACTTCCTATATCCCTAATAGGCTCTGCGCTTTGGAATAATGTACACTATAGATTTGACAAAGGACTGAGGTCAGTATGTCTCTATCGAGTACATTAAACTTAATTGTGTGTACCAGCTAACTCAGAGGTCACTAGAAACTTTCTGGAATAAACAAGAAGGGATTAGACTCTGACAACCGCATAAACATGACAACTTTGTTTCCCTTAGAGTCGGAAAAATATCTTCAGAGTTGTGGAAACAATAGATAACCATTTCACTCAGTCAATCGATCATGCTTCGTTTCTACAGAGTTGCCCAGAAATAGAGAGATGGGTGTTTCAATAAAAAGGGTTTATTGAACAGTCTTCTTTCTCATGCAAGAGAGGTGAAATGCTACAATCGTTAGACAGAATGCTAAGTATAATGCATACAGCGCAAACAGTAATATAAAATAATACTGTAATAGCATTGTCTGTTGCTATGACATATATAAAAATACATACATAAATAACACAGGGTAAAAAACTCAACTGGTGCTTCTAAAATACGCCTACCCCAGTGTACCTAACCTAGGTTTAGTATGAGGGAGGAAGTAGGTGCTGGTTTAGCATGGGTTTAGTTTTGCCAAGAATTGCCAAAGGTTTCTCCAGTTCTAATCAGCTTCATACCTTAAAATGAGAGAGGTTGGTATCTCTTTCCCGGGACTCGATTTCCCAACACCCCGCAAGGGGAGTCAGAAACACTGGAGCTGGATTTTCAGAAGGAGGATGACAGCTTCTAGTCAGTGCGTCAGCTGGGGAGTTGGCTTCCTTCGGAACTTGCTGTAGCGAGCTGCGTCGTGCAAGTAGGTAGTCGAACTGCACCGAACCACACCGTGCTTTGCCATAGCAAGTGAAGGTATATTTATACCTGGAAGGTGTTTAGGAATGCTAGTATTGACGTAAAAGTCTGGCATATGAACGTCATGAATGAACCCCTAAGGAATAGATGTTCATGCATAATGAATGAGTTCTTGGAGAAATCAATATCCAAGCAAGGAGAAGTCCCTAACGGCTTAAGAGTCTGGTTTTCCATGAAGTCGTTGTGACGTAGATGAACGGATGTAAGTAGCCATGCCTGTATTTGGGTAGCATGGGCTATGCCTAAATAAGGACTGGATTTCTATGCCTATATAAAGACAATGTGAATTATACCTATATAAGGGCATGAATCGGGAAATGCATACGGAATCTAAATCGATACACAACAACAGGCAATTCTCTGGAACAGCTGGCAAATTTGGGATCTCACTGTTGTTTCGAGTGCTTATGCTCAGCTAGATGAAAGTTTAAAGAGGATATCTGGTGAATGATGTCACAGTAGATCTCAAAATCCAATCAGATGTCACCAAACAACGCAACGTTCTAAATTGCTGCTTATCGTTGATGACTTTCCCAGATACAGTAAAGATTATTGACTTTTCTTTTACACTTGATGGTCTCTTTAACTATTACCAAGTTACCAGGACGCTTCCTGCCTAGTGTGGTCGAGTTACAGGATGCTAACTTGCCCTGTTATAGGAGAGATCTAAGTGAGGTCAACCTGCCTTAGTCTTCATTGTTGTGCACCTGTGGGTTATGGTCAGCCAGTTAGTAGGAGGACTTTACTGATACCCAGTTCCTGGAAAATGGACACTATTGATCAGTTTAGAGTGGTGCAGATGTTTTCTGCCCAATATTTACACGCAGAAAATGAAAAACTGACGAGTTGCTCCATTTTGCATTTTATAGGGTGTCAGGTCTGGTGCCAAACCCATTGACTGCTTTCTTGCAAGAAATGCTCTGTCATTGAGACTGCAGTAAACTCTTCAATTTTATTGAAATGTGGCTTTATTCCTGATCACCTTAGCTCAAACCATGACATTTGTTAGCCTGGCCTCATCCATAAGATCACATGAAAAACATTGTGCCACTATTAGTGTGTTTATTTCACTTCCACATACATGCCTCCGAACTTTCTTGGGTGATTAACCTGTACATGGTGTGTACTTTTAATTTAACAAAGTAGCAGAATTCAGGGAGAATTTCCTCCGTAACTAGGAGCATTATCCGTACGAATATAGATGGCCTTTCATTATCCCCGAGACACATCTCTTTGTTTTTGCAGATTCCATAGGGAAGGAGGCATCAGCCCAGCTTCAACCTTAACAGCAGTGGAAGCCAAACTGACAACACTCTTCCAGTCAGACTTCCTGTCACTCTTGGCCACTTTCCAGTAAGTACTCGATTCCTTGTATGTGTTGTTATTTCTCATTGGAAAGAGCTTTTAGTCTGTTAAAAAGTTAATAAATGTGTTCCTTTGGTTACCTGAGGATGGCTAGAAGTTTGTTAAACATGACCTTGAATAAAGTTAATCACACTAAGAAGCATCAGGAAACAAGATGGCGGCATTATGCAGACAATTCAGGCACGCTTGGTCACAAATAAGACCTGAGAAGGCATCAGACAAACATTGGGCTCAGGGTAGACTCATCTAGCCTAATTGGTCAAACTAGTTTGCTCATGTAATGAGATGTCCAAAAATATCCTCACCTCAGCATAAAGCTGTTATGCTGGGTCTACCTTGAGGAATCCAACCTCATAATATGTCTCAAGGCCCAGTTCTCAAAACATGTTACTTGTATGTGTTAAACATACACACAGGGGTAGGCAGGGCTGTAGAAGAGATCTCCCTTGGCTTTCCCATTGATACCACTGGGATTGCCATTGTTATCTCTGGTATTAGGGTCCAAGAAGGAACAGAAAGTAAGCTGAGAGGTAAGAGATATGTTTACTTTCTGTAGTTCCTACTCTCTTAACTTATTCATTTAGCAGCAAATAGGAGGCTATTGAAGTTCAAAGGATATGACACGGTTGGCATCTCTGTGATGCCACCAGGAGTTAAGTGGGGGAAATGCCACTTCTGTCACCCCTGGAAAAGTGAGGAATCTTCACCAAAGCTCATTCTTCTAAAATGTGGAAAATCTGCACAGATAGTCTTGCTACCCAAATCAATGCATATATCTTTGGTCAAGCAGAGTTGTTATTCATACCTGCATAAGATCAGCAAAGTGTTGGCCTGGATTATTCTTCAAAGTAGTGAGATTGGGGGAAGAGAAAGGTTGATGCTCCCAGGGGAGTGGCCCATGCGAGAATCCTGCCTTTATGGATATTCACCAACATTTGCATTGCATTTCCACACCTCCACCCATTTCTAAACTTACACTTAGATGCCCAATGTGTAAGTCGTACTGAATGAAAGGCAAATGGCTTTGACACCCTTATGTTTCGTGGGATGTGAACAATGTTTTACATGTTAAAAAATCAAACATGTATGTTCACACACTTTATTGAGCTTAAAACTAGGTGATAGAGACATAAACAAGGAATGCACAAACATTGTAAATTTGCCATCGTGTGTGCCTCTGACGTTTTGTGAATCGACAAAAATGTCAATCTGAACTACGCATGGTGTAAGTGAACACCACATATTTATAACTTTCCTGTGATTTGGTTAATCAGTTTCTCTATTCAAATGACTCACTAGTGTCGATCAATTATATTTATCTTAAACACGTTCTCTTTCCTGAAAGTTCCAGTTGCTAAAAAGTATTGATCTGCTGCATTCTAGGTTGAGTGGAAGGACAATAACCCAGCTAGAAATAGGATACTTATTTTCATGTGTTGTATGTTATGAGCCTTAATGCCCACAAGTTGACAACAGCTGTTTATTCCCCGTCCTTTCGCCTCATTATATTCCATTGCCTTTGGTTTGTGCCTGTAATTGTTTGGTGGGCAATTAACAACAATGAGCTCCTTTTTTCAGAAGGTGCTTACTACTGATAGAGTGTGTTTTTCTATATCTCAGTCTTCAGGTGTAATCATTAAAAAAACACTTGTCACTGGTCATATAGACCTTTGATGTTCGACAGGGAGAAATAAAAACAAGCAAACATCTACATCAGTTCAATGGCATGAAAAATCAATAATGACTTTTGGAACAGTAAATAAAGAGACTGTGTAAGTCAAAGGGTTTTATTATTAATTCTTTCAGTATTTCATTGTTTATTCAATGAATATTAATCTTAAAAGTTATATAATCCGTTAATCTACATTTCAATTTAAGGAAAAACACAATATTGGTTACAATTGCAGTTAATAAAGTCATGATACAGCAAGCAAGTCCATAAAAGAAGTCCCCTAGGCTGAATTAAATTGGAAAAAGGTAAAATAAGGTGTCAGTTCACATGCTTAATAAAGAGTTCTGATGAAGCACATCAATGCATAAGCATAAAGCTTTTGCATGTGACCCTGGAAAGTATTTTCAGCTACAAATCAGCAGAATTCATATTGATAGGCTAATCTACCTCTCATATAGAGAGATATAGGAAACCCAGAGATGAGTCCCCAGCCAGTGAAAGTGAGAGAAGCTCAAAGGAAAAAGGGCACCCTAGCTCTAGTAACAAACACCAATAAAAACACACAATATTCTAGGTGGCAGCATGTTTTTTTTGTATTCTACATCCTCCAATAGGAATTCGGTAAACTCATATGAATAGGTGAGCTCCCCTTCTTCACACAACTGTATAATTGTCTATAGATGTTACTCCTTGAAAAGATACATCATCCACATTCTGGCTCTAGACAGGTATTCTCATGAGTCATCCTTCCTGTTGCCTCCTCTTCTCCCGGTGAGAACCTCACTATAAGTTGCCTAATACAAACAAATGCCTAGTCACTAACTAACAGAATGGTTCTGGAACGTGACAGCTTCTACAGCCAAAGAGAAAATATCTTGTGGAAAATAAAGGCTCAATGTGGAAAACAGGCCTTTCAATGTTAATGCATTAATTCCGGTTAACATGGCATCAACAGTTAAGCCAACTTAAATCGGCACGTATTTACTTCATTTGTAGGCTTATAAAATGTGTGATTACTTAATACAAATTTTGTGTTTATTATATGTGTTGTCTAAATGTAGACTTATACATATTTTTAATAAAAAGTGTTTTTGTTTGCAAATTCGCTCCAGCACTAATGTTTAGGTGTTGCCTCTTATTAGGTTAGCCTCTGGACCCAATCAACAATCCAGTATGTCAAATGCTTCATTCCCTTTCAAAAAATGGGGCTCCTTCTCCAGAGTGTAATTTATTTTTAGCTAATATAGTGTTTTTATTTTTTTCGCCCTTCTAGTAAAATTGATAAATTGGAGAGAAATATTGTCAGCCAACAAGAATTTCGAGCAGCAATTGAAAGTCGGTAAGATGCTTTTTAAATTCTGTCTGTCTGATCAAGAAACTGCTGTTTTATTTGATATTGCTAAGTGGTGGCTGCAAGTGTTGTTAGCAGACTGAACCCTCACGGTTGCTAGTTGATAAGGTATCACAAAGGCTTTGTTTCCCTGCAGAGGCCTGCGTTTATTGTAAAATCACTGACAATACAAAAATAACAATCAGGGTCTTATTGCCGCATCATAATTCGTGACAGCAAATCTGTCAGTGGTATCCAGAAATCTCCAAACTCTGTACACGCGAATGTATTTTTTCTACGTGTTTGTTCATGATGTTGTTGTGTTATGTAGCACTTTAAATGTCAACAGATGTATACCTCAAATAACAAAAGAGGTGCGGGAAGGTATTCGTTCACCTGAAGTGCACATTTGCTCGTATCCATGGTGTGGAACAGATAGCAAAGTGACTATACCAGTATGCTTGTAAGTGCTCATGTAGCTGAAGTCTAAATTAGAACAGGAGCCATTTTGTATTAGCACCCTGTGGTTGTATCTGGCATTAGCGCCACTCTTTGTGCAAAAGATTCTGCCAATCCTTCTGTAATGTGGATCTCATGGCTGCATATTTTGCTTCTGTGCTATCCTGCGGGGCATTCTCTCATTTGCATCGGGGAGTGGCCCATGCCACGAGGGACCACCTTTGCTCCTGCACTCATGCCATATTATGGCGCAATGGCTAACATACCCCTGGGAGGCTCAATGATTGCGTCTACATGTGGAGTGTGTCTCCTGGGACTCCAGGTGAGTATGGTCCCTGTAACCCAGTCCAGGAATTCCTCCACCGGTGGGTGCAGTTACATTCACTACCCGCCAAGGGAGGGTCCCTGAACTTGCTTAAAAATGTGGGTGGGTAAACTGGCTGTGATCAATAAAGCTCTGGTTGTAGTTATTTATATATGATATTTATATAGCCTGGACATACCCAAAAGTGCTAGAGTGCTTTACAGGAGAAATATTTAATTACATCAAAATTATAGATGGTTTAAGATAAACAATATGGCTATAAGTAATTACAAAGTTGGAAATACAACAGGTAGACCATTACATAGAACAGAATGTACAAAAGCCGTAGGAAGGTTGAGGTGGTATACAGAGTTTACAAAGGTATGTCCGTAAACAGGTTGAGGTAGTATACAGTCTTACAAAGGTTGAGATACTATCAAGGTCTGTGCCAAGAGTTGATTACAGTGTTTTAGCTGAAATACCATTGGAAGAAAAGAGCTTTCATGTCAGTTTTGAAAATGTTTAGAAGGATTGTGCCCTCAGTCATGCCCTTTTAAAGGATGAGGGTTCAAGTGCCTAAAAAAATGAAAGTGTGTCCTCGTGTAACGTAACTGGTGCTATGTAAAGCGCTCTGATAACTGATTCGGTTCGGTTCTAGTTCGCGCTATATAAAAATTGCAAAAAAAAAAAAAAAAAAAAGGAGGATTGGTTCGATGCTTTGCAATGGTCTAGAGCTGCCTGATATCTTGAGTTTGTCCCCCAGGTAACGGGGAGTGGATGTGTACAGGGCTTTACGGGTAATGCAGGCTGTCTTGTAGATAGTCCTTGATTAAATTGGCAACCATCAGAGAGTGATCGGCATGGTGGTAATATGGTCATTTCTTTTGGCCCCATAGACGAACTGTGCTGCCGAGCGTACAATAATTTTTTGAGGGGGCCAGTCAGGAGAGAATTACAGTAGTCGACTCTGCAGAGCATCCGTGTATGAGCAAGAGATTTAAGATTTTGTTCTGGGATGTTGTGGCAGAATCTCTACAGAAGACATCATTGGTAGCGAGTGTTTTTTGCCATGGTGCTGATTTGTGAATGTAGTTTGAGTCTTTTGTCTAGGATGACTCCCAGAGACTTGGCATTGTGAACAACAGTGGACTTACTGTTGAGGATGTAGTATGTGTCCATCCAGGATTGCAGAAGACGTATTAATTTCGAAGGGGAGATAAGGAGAAATTCAGTTTTGGAAACGTTTTGCTGTAGGTTATGAGAGGTCGTCCAGGTGTGAACAGAGTTTAGGGCGGTGGTGAGATGGGAGATACTGTTTTGTGAGGAGACCTTTAGATAAAGCTGTGTATCATCTTTGTACCCTGGACACGCTACCTTTGCTCTACAGAGCGTATTGAGGACACGCATATGTTTGCGCTGTGCTGCAGGTGCGCTGCGTTTTATGTACCCGTTTTCTTTTCTCTGTTGTTTTTACTTTGATTATCCCCTGGTTTTAAAATCGTATATCATCTCCTCTTACCCTCATTTTAATTGTGGAATCACCGCTGCTTTAGCAGGTCTGGGTCTGGGGTTTTCCTAGTCCATAGGGAATCGTCCGCCATCTTAGAGTGGTTGGGACGTTTATGGCCGCCATTCGGAGCGGTCTAGTGTCTTAGCAGACACGCGCTCTCCCTTCTTAAACCAGTCCCTCAAGTGCAGCGGTATCGCGCAGCGGGAGCGCCCTCATCGCGCCTGAGTCAAGCCAGAGTCTGCCCGTCTGCGCCCGTCCGCGCTAAGGCGGCGTCAGGCGTGGCGGTACTCTGCTCGTGAGGGTCTTATCTGGAAATGCTGCCGAGGTATGTTTATTCCCGGTCTGACTTGTTTGGCTTTATGCATTCTATTCCATGTTGACACCATGGGCCGATCAGTCCCCTTTGTGGCCCGCACGCCTGTCCCTGTGGGATATGGTCCCTCACTGCCCCTGCGCCCATTCGCGCTTTGAGGGAGTTTTCCCCGGCTAAGCCCCTCTGGAGCGGATCCCCGGTCCCTCGAGTTATTACTGTCTGGAATCTGAATATCAGATCCTTTCCGAAGCACCACGCAGAACTCTATGACCTCATTAGTGAGGAACGACCAGATGTATTTTTCTTGACGGAAACATGGCTCCAAGAAGCTGATGTGGCTGCCGTGAATCTTGCACTCCCCTCAGATTATTCCATCTTCACTCATAATCGGTCATCCAGGGGTGGTGGCATTGCTGTTGTCGTAAAATCTTGCTATCCATGTGATTGGAGGGTAGTGGGCCTAGCAGGGTGTGAAAGTGCATTTTTTATAATCTCTATTAGCCATCAGTTCACTCTGTCCGGTCTCCTAATTTATCGCCCTCCTGGCTGCGACACTGCTTTCCGAAAAGCTCTCCCAGAATGTGTCAGCTCTTTGGCATTGGGCTGCGCCAACTTTTGCATTCTTGGGGACCTTAATCTTCATTTTGACTGCCCCCATATGCCTACTATTAGCAGCACCTTGGCTGATTTGCAGGCCCTTCAGCTTAATCAACTGGTCACTTCCCCCACTCACCTGGGGGGCCATATTCTTGATCCTTTTTTTACTAATTTAACTGGGACCAAGGTAGCCAGGCCTAGTCCTGTTGCTTGGACTGATCATTTTCTGGTGAAAATTTCTCTTGTGATTAAAGAGTATCCGTTTGAGCCCCAGGATAGAGTCGTGATGAAACGCCACCGGAAGAAACTTAAACTGGAGGACTTTCATCATCTTCTGGAGGCCAACCCACTAGGCTCTTACCTTAGTGTTGAAGCCGGGTATGATGCACTTTGTGATTGGGTTTCCTGCACTTTAGATGCTCTGATCCCCGCTGCCTGGACTAAATGCCGTTCCAGAGAACCCAGCCCATGGTACGACAGTTCCCTAGTTCTGTTAAAAAAAGCCTGTAAACAGGCAGAAAGGGAATGGCGGAAATCATATGAGGCTGGGAAGAAAACTGCCTATCTCTCTAAAATCAAACTATATCATAGAGCAGTATGTAGAGCTCGTGCAGCCTACTATGCCCAGGAATTTAGAAATAGCCCCAATCCGTCCAAGCTTATTTTCAAAGTCCTTAAGGACTTGGTGGCCAAAAGAGCCACTGCAGCAGAAGTCTGCTCTGTGGACCATTGTGAAAAAATCTGGCTACTTTCTTTATTGGAAAGGTTCAAGCTATTTATCGCGCCTTCCCTACCAGCAATCAAGGTGATGAGCCTTTCAGTCCTACACCTATCACTGGTGAGGCCTTATCCTCACTACCTAGTCTGTCAATGGAGGCATTTCACAAACTGGCCTCCAAAATCAAATCAGGCTCGCCAAAGGATCCCTTGAAGCCTGCCCAGTTCAGAGAATCTGCTGCGGTTTGCCTCCCTCCAGTATGTCATCTCATTAACCTTTCCCTCGCTTCAGGCACCGTCCCGACAAAGTGGAAACAGGTCGTTGTTACTCCCATACTTAAAAAGGCTACCCTGGATCCCCTCAAACTTGAGAGCTATCGCCCTATCTCCCTCCTTCCCTGGGCCGCGAAAATTGCGGAAGCCCATGTGAACGAGGTGCTGACTGAACATCTTGCAAGGGAATGTATTCTAGATCCTTCCCAGAATGGGTTCCGGGCGGGCCACAGCACGGAAACAGCCCTACTCTCTATGACGGAACACCTTCGTTCTGTGCTTGACTCCGGTCAGACTGCGGCACTGATACTTCTCAACCTCAGTGCCGCGTTTGACACGGTTTCGCACAGAATTTTACTTCAACGTCTTCGAGAGGCAGGTGTTGAGGGCACTGCACTCGATTGGTTCCGCTCCTTCCTAGCTGATCGGACCTTCAAGGTCGTCACTCCTCCGTTTGAGTCCCAATTCTATCCCCTGGATCTGGGTGTGCCTCAGGGTTCTTCATTGAGCCCCACATTATTCAATCTCTATGTGAGGCCGCTGGCTGCTGTCATCAAGCATTGGGGTCTGACCATGGCCTCCTATGCTGACGACACGCAGCTGGCGGTCACCTTGAGTGGGGACTCTGACCGTGATGCCCCCAGATTTCGGGAAGGACTCCTGGCAGTAGCTAGCTGGATGAATACCAACTGTCTCCAGCTTAATGCCAAAAAAACGGAGGTCATGATAATAGGTAAGCGAGCGGATCTCTGGGGTGACAATTGGTAGCCCCCTGAGTTGGGTGTTACCCCTACTCCAGTTACAGAGGTAAAGAACTTGGGGGTTTGGCTAGACCCTGCCCTCAGTTTCTGCGGCCATACGTAAAAATTTGCAGCCACTTGTTTCGGCATCCTGCGAGGGCTGAGACCTATCCTGAGGTTCTTTGATGCCTCAACTAGGCAGCTGGTTATTTAAGCTTCCATATTATCGAGGCTTGATTACGCAAGCTCACTACTGTTGGGGGCCGACCAGGCTGAAATCACACGGATGCAACGTATTCAGAATGCTGCAGCCAGAGCCCTGGTGGGGCTTCCGAGGTTCTGCTCTGCAGAGAGTACCATCCGCTCTCTACATTGGCTGCTGGTGGCACAGAGGATCCATTTTAAGACCCTGTGCCTGTCCTTCAAGATCCTTAGGATGACCTCTCCCCCGATCCTTGTCAAAATCTCCTGATGCCCTATGTGCCTTTGCGCCCTTTGAGATCCCTGGGCCAAAACCTGGCTGTGGTCCCACGATTCAGACTGTGTAGGGCGGGAGGACGTTCCTTACGAGTCTTGGCTGCAAAGCTGTGGAACTCTCTACCGCCCCACATTCGCGAAATTGATGAGCTGTTGAAATTCAGGAGAGCCATTAAAACGCATTTGTTCCCTCATCCTTTTTAGGTTCTTGATTTGTGTGTTTCCTCCTTTATGCTGCTGTGTTGTGTTCGGGTACCCTTCCAGAAGCGCCGGGACGCCCCTTGGCTGGGGCATCTGTGCGCTATAGAAGTGCGATTAACATAACATAACATATTGGTGATAGCAGATCACTGGCTTTTTAAGAAGGACTCAGAGTGGCTCGATGCATAGGTTGAATTGTGTTGGGGCTAGGAGGGACCCCTGGGGGACCTCATGGCCCACTGCAATTGGTGTAGAGAGATGCATATTAATTTTTATTCACTGCAACCTGCCCACGAGGAATGAAGCAAACCATTTCAGGACCATGCCACTAATGCTCATTTGATGTTTAAGTATGTGTAGGAGCATGTGGTGGACGACCATGTTGAAGGCTGGTGATAGGTTGAGAAGAATCAGGAGGCAAAGGTTGCCTGTGTCTAGAATTCAAAGAGCATCGTCAACCTCCTTTAGTAGAGCGGTTTCTGTACTGACGCCCTGATTGAAACCAGATGGAAATTTTTCTAGGAGATCGTTGTTTTTGATGTGGTGGGTGATTTGCTCTGCTACACATCTTTTGATGATTTTGTAGAGGAAAGGCAAGTTGGAGATGCAGCAAAAATTGTTGAGGTCTGTACAGGGTATTTTTAAGAAAGTGGTCACTTGTTCAGTTTTAAGGCAGTCAGGAATTGTTCCTTGGCTGAGAGATAGATTAACCAGTTTTGTCCAGTGGGGAAGCATGTGACTATAGAGGCCTTTTGCAATGTCACCAGGGATTGGATATACAAAGTGGTTTGAGTGTTTTGTTTGTAGGATAATTTTGATTAAGTCTTCCACGAAACGGAACAAAATAGTTGCCAAGTTTCTTTGGATTTGCATGCTAGCATAGAGGTAGGGTGGACTTCATGGCATACTAGTCATTGAAGTTTGGAGTCGGAGAAATGTAAAAACTCCTCTGCTTTTGATGGTGGGTGTTCAAATTTGCTGGATGAGGAGAAGGAGGGGTTGTTAATGGTTCTGACCAGATCATAGAGTCGCTTGTGTCGGTTCTTTGCTGAGTCTAGCAGGGACTTAAATTGTATGAATTTTCCCCAGAAGATGTGTTTTTTCTATTGGGACCTAGCATTTCTGAGGCAGGTGAGGTTGGTGGTGGAGGGCGACTGTATCCAATTCTTTAAGTCATTCCTTTGCTCATAAGGGGCCTTGTTGAACCATGGCGCTGATGGTTTAGGATGCATGTTTTTACTTTGGAGTGGAGTTGCAATGTCAAGAGCATCAGAGAGGCATGCAAAGCTGTGTGAGATAGCATTTATTTATTTTATTTATGGAGTTTTATATAGCGCGACCGTGACCCGCGAGGGTATCAGAGCGATTTACAATAAAAGAATATAGATGAATGAGGTGGTATAAAAACAATCAAATTTGAAAATTCGTAAAAATCGAAATATTAAGTATATACATAACAAGCATAGAGAACCGAGGTTCTGCAGGACGTTGTACACTAGACAGTTACTGAACAATAGGAAATTGTGCTATCAGACAAACATATTATATCTTTGAACTATTAAAAGTAGACATATAAAACGTATAGATGATCAAGCAGATCCACAGCCAACTAAGCAATAAACTGCATACAGATATAGAGCAACAAAGGCTGTGATAAAAGGTCATACACTCAGAGACAACCCGCAATTAAAACTTAGGACATGAATTTGTTCATTTGTAGTCTTTTTACTTCCTTTTTGAAAGCAGTAAAGGAAGTGATTCCACACACTAGAGGAGGTAAGGAGTTCCAAATCTTTGGTGCAATCCATAAGAAAGCTCTACAGCATGTTCTCTTTATCTGGAAGGATTGGGGTTTCAAAAGGAAAGTGCTCGCACTTCGTAGATGTCTACAACCTCCAGATTTTTCCAGCTTTTGGCCAAGTAACTGGGTGTATTGTTGTGAATTGGTTTGTGAGTCATGCAATCCACTTTAAGGGGTATTCTTGCCTCATACAGCAACCAATTCAGAGCTTTCAAGGTTGGTGAGATGTGACTGTTTCTTTTGGTTCCTGATACCAGTCTAGCTGCAGCATTCAGTGCTGCTCTCAGCTGTGCCAACCTGTATTTAGGGAGACCACAGAGAGGGGTGCTTCCGTAGTCTAATCTTGGCAGTACTAGGGCTTGTACTGCAATTTTTAGATCAGCCTGAGGGAGGAAGGGTTTGAGTTTCCTTAATATGTTCAACTTGTGATTAACTCCCTTGTTGGCAATAGAGAGGTGCAACTGCATATTCAAATGTTTGTCAATGGAGATACCTAGGGACTTTGCCGAGTCTATGATGTGGGGAGCACAGTCAAAGGAGGTTAGGTGTTTTAACCAGAGGTCTATCTTTGGAGTGTGGTTTGGAGGAGAGATGAGAATGAATTCAGTTTTTTTGGTATTCAGCATCAGGTGGTTGTTAGTGAGCCAATTTTGCATGTTCAGTAGAGTAGTATAAAGAGCAATGAAGTCATCTGGCGAGGTGATTTTCAGGCACAACTGGGTGTCATCCGCGTACAGGTGATATAGAATGTTCGCTGATTTCAATGCATTATCCAGAGGCTCCATCGGGAGATTGAAAAGAATGGGTGAAAGGGCAGATCCCTGAGGTACACCAAGTGTGACCATGGAGGGTTGCGGGAGTGAATTCTTCATCTTGATTCTTTGAGATCTGTTATTCAGGAAGGAGGAGAACCATTGCAGCACAGTGCCTGAGAGGCCCATCCTTCTTTCCAATAGGGACAGGAGGTTGTCGTGCTTGACCGTATCGGAGGCGGAGGACAGATCAAGAAGTATCAAAAGGCATGATTCATTTCGGTCAAGCATAATTAGTATATCATCAATAATGTGTGTGAGTGCAGATTCTGTGCTGTGTTCTCTACAGAAGCCCGATTGGTGATAATCTAAGAGGTTGAATTTCTCAATGTGATTGCATAATTGAATTTGAACACATTTCTCCAATAATTTCGCCGCAGTGGGGATGTTGGTTATAGGATGGTAGTTGTTAAGATCAGATGAAGAGGCGTCAGCTTTCTTAAGTATAGGAGTTGTTCATATTTGTGGAAGAGCAAATGGTGGGGGGAGTATCTTTTGAACAGTGCTGCTAAGAGTAGTGATGTTGACGCCTATTTTTTTGGTGTCTTGAAACCAGGTGGTTGCTTGTTTTCGTTGACCCATTACCAAGGTGAGAGAGAGTCGTAAGGTGAAGGGAATGAGTGAGTGATTGGACCATTCTATCGGTATTGGATCATTCTTTGAGAGCATGTCCTCGTTGGAGATTATTAGATCTAGTATTGAGCATTTAGTGTGTGTGGGATTGAGCATATGTTGAATGAACTAATTGTTGAGGAGAGTGGAGGTAAAGTCGTTCACTGTAGAGTCTTGAGGGATACCCCAGTGAAGGTTGAAAAACGATTGTTATTTGGTGGGATTTATAGTCCAAACAGCACTTAAGTAGCCAAATTACCATGACACACATGAGATTGGGCAATATCGAGGAAGATAGTTGAAAATAGGATTACTGGCCAAAAAAAAGCTGACCCAAAAAAATTAAAACATGGCAAAGGGCTAAACAGAGTATTCCAATGTATGTGAGGTAACATTATATAGTGGTCATAGGCTCCAGTTTAGAATTAGTAGAACAGCATAACCCAATGGGACCAAAGTTAGCCCAAAACTATGAAGTTGCATTAAACAAAAAGAAAGTTCCTTAGTGGAGCATTTAAGTCCATATAAGCATTGAAGCCACTTGCTGAAGGAGGTGGAAGATGTGCACACTCTACGTTATATTAGGGGGTTATGGAAAGAGTGCCCCTTCCAAAACTTCACATGAACAGTAGCCTAGTCCAAGATGGCCACCGCTCTGCAGCAACTCAGTTCTTTTCACATATGGAAGAACACCAGCGCTTTTTCGCTAGAAGCAGCCCACTCGAATGTTAGTATGTATTCTGCATCTGACAAAACTGCCAACTGGTTATAAAATTACAAATGCAAAGAATCCAGGCCAATACAGGAAAGACTTGACAAACAAGTATTAGGATCTCTCAGTAACACGCTAGAGCTCAGAATACAATGTCACAAGTCTCAGCCCAACAGGAGGCAGACTCCGGGAACCGCCATCGCAGATTCAATGGGGAAAGGGGCTCGCACAACCTCTTACAAACATACGGCGGTCAGGCACATCCAATTTAAGGTGTACCACAATGCACAAGGGGACACTGCACCAAGTACTTATACAGGATCTGATGTCACAATGACTCACTCAACAATATGAATGTTAGGAATAGATTGGGGTACTGAGCCGAGGGACTGATGAAAAACATTTGCATTGCTCAACCACTTTGGAAAAAAAACATTTGCACTGGCTGACCAGGGAAGAAAATGCATTGTTACGCAAATTAGTGTGAAAAAATGTAATTTCAGCATCTTATCTGACTCAGATGTACATTCGATTCAGAAAAGGGGGTGGTGATGAACAGAGTGTCTGAATTAAGCAGACCACTCTTACCCAGTCCAAAGATCAGGGCTTGATCCATCACCGTTATTTAGCTCACTGCCCCATCCCAGCTCAGAACCTGGCTATATGCAAATTAGTCTGTCCCTGGCCCAGTGCATCATGGGAACAGGGCAGACCAAACTACCAAGCCAATTCTTCACCAGAAAGGATACAAGCTACCGGGGACCGGTTTCTGGCATTTCAGCCTCGTCGGCCCGGCTTGCTTGAATCCTGATGGAGCAGTGAGCAAGGGACTCATGTCTGAGTATACCCTGCCACACCTATAGTGGCCAAAAACGATTCAGAAAAGGGGGTGGTGATGAACAGAGTGTCTGAATTAAGCAGACCACTCTTACCCAGTCCAAAGATCAGGGCTTGATCCATCACCGTTATTTAGCTCACTGCCCCATCCCAGCTCAGAACCTGGCTATATGCAAATTAGTCTGTCCCTGGCCCAGTGCATCATGGGAACAGGGCAGACCAAACTACCAAGCCAATTCTTCACCAGAAAGGATACAAGCTACCGGGGACCGGTTTCTGGCATTTCAGCCTCGGCGGCCCGGCTTGCTTGAATCCTGATGGAGCAGTGAGCAAGGGACTCATGTCTGAGTATACCCTGCCACACCTATAGTGGCCAAAAACGATTCAGAAAAGGGGGTGGTGATGAACAGAGTGTCTGAATTAAGCAGACCACTCTTACCCAGTCCAAAGATCAGGGCTTGATCCATCACCGTTATTTAGCTCACTGCCCCATCCCAGCTCAGAACCTGGCTATATGCAAATTAGTCTGTCCCTGGCCCAGTGCATCATGGGAACAGGGCAGACCAAACTACCAAGCCAATTCTTCACCAGAAAGGATACAAGCTACCGGGGACCGGTTTCTGGCATTTCAGCCTCGTCGGCCCGGCTTGCTTGAATCCTGATGGAGCAGTGAGCAAGGGACTCATGTCTGAGTATACCCTGCCACACCTATAGTGGCCAAAAACGATTCAGAAAAGGGGGTGGTGACGAACAGAGTGTCTGAAGGATTCAAGCAAGCCGGGCCGACGACGCCTGAAATGGCAGAAACCGGTCCCCGGAAGCTTGTTTCCTTCCCAGTATAAGAATTGGCTTGGTAGTTTGGTTTGCCCTGTTCCCATCATGCAGTGGGACAGGAACAGACTAATTTGCATATAGCCAAGTTCTGAGCTGGGATGGTGCAGTGAGCTAAAAAACGGTGATGGATCAAGCCCTGATCTTTGGACTGGGTAAGAGTGGTCTGCTTAATTCAGGCACTCTGTTCATCACCACCCCCTTATCTGAATCATTTTGTCCACCATAAGCGTGGAAGGGTATACTCAGATGTGAGTCCCTTGCTCATTGCACCATCAGGATTCAAGCAAGCCGGGCCGACGACGCCTGAAATGGCAGAAACCGGTCCCCGGAAGCTTGTTTCCTTCCCAGTATAAGAATTGGCTTGGTAGTTTGGTTTGCCCTGTTTCCATCATGCACTGGGACAGGAACAGACTAATTTGCATATAGCCAAGTTCTGAGCTGGGATTGTGCAGTGAGCTAAAAAACGGTGATGGATCAAGCCCTGATCTTTGGACTGGGTAAGAGTGGTCTGCTTAATTCAGGCACTCTGTTCATCACCACCCCCTTATCTGAATCATTTTGTCCACCATAAGCGTGGAAGGGTATACTCAGATGTGAGTCCCTTGCTCATTGCACCATCAGGATTCAAGCAAGCCGGGCCGACGACGCCTGAAATGGCAGAAACCGGTCCCCGGAAGCTTGTTTCCTTCCCAGTATAAGAATTGGCTTGGTAGTTTGGTTTGCCCTGTTTCCATCATGCACTGGGACAGGAACAGACTAATTTGCATATAGCCAAGTTCTGAGCTGGGATTGTGCAGTGAGCTAAAAAACGGTGATGGATCAAGCCCTGATCTTTGGACTGGGTAAGAGTGGTCTGCTTAATTCAGGCACTCTGTTCATCACCACCCCCTTATCTGAATAATTTTGTCCACCATAAGCGTGGAAGGGTATACTCAGATGTGAGTCCCTTGCTCATTGCACCATCAGGATTCAAGCAAGCCGGGCCGACAACGCCTGAAATGGCAGACACCGGTCCCCGGAAGCTTGTTTCCTTCCCAGTATAAGAATTGGCTTGGTAGTTTGGTTTGCCCTGTTCCCATCATGCACTGGGACAGGAACAGACTAATTTGCATATAGCCAAGTTCTGAGCTGGGATGGTGCAGTGAGCTAAAAAACGGTGATGGATCAAGCCCTGATCTTTGGACTAGGTAAGAGTGGTCTGCTTAATTCAGGCACTCTGTTCATCACCACCCCCTTATCTGAATCATTTTGTCCACCATAAGCGTGGAAGGGTATACTCAGATGTGAGTCCCTTGCTCATTGCACCATCAGGATTCAAGCAAGCCGGGCCGACGACGCCTGAAATGGCAGAAACCGGTCCCCGGAAGCTTGTTTCCTTCCCAGTATAAGAATTGGCTTGGTAGTTTGGTTTGCCCTGTTTCCATCATGCACTGGGACAGGAACAGACTAATTTGCATATAGCCAAGTTCTGAGCTGGGATTGTGCAGTGAGCTAAAAAACGGTGATGGATCAAGCCCTGATCTTTGGACTGGGTAAGAGTGGTCTGCTTAATGCAGGCACTCTGTTCATCACCACCCCCTTATCTGAATCATTTTGTCCACCATAAGCGTGGAAGGGTATACTCAGATGTGAGTCCCTTGCTCATTGCACCATCAGGATTCAAGCAAGCCGGGCCGACAACGCCTGAAATGGCAGAAACCGGTCCCCGGAAGCTTGTTTCCTTCCCAGTATAAGAATTGGCTTGGTAGTTTGGTTTGCCCTGTTCCCATCATGCACTGGGACAGGAACAGACTAATTTGTATATAGCCAAGTGCTGAGCTGGGATGGTGCAGTGAGCTAAAAAACGGTGATGGATCAAGCCCTGATCTTTGGACTAGGTAAGAGTGGTCTGCTTAATTCAGGCACTCTGTTCATCACCACCCCCTTATCTGAATCATTTTGTCCACCATAAGCGTGGAAGGGTATACTCAGATGTGAGTCCCTTGCTCATTGCACCATCAGGATTCAAGCAAGCCGGGCCGACAACGCCTGAAATGGCAGAAACCGGTCCCCGGAAGCTTGTTTCCTTCCCAGTATAAGAATTGGCTTGGTAGTTTGGTTTGCCCTGTTCCCATCATGCACTGGGACAGGAACAGACCAATTTGCATATAGCCAAGTTCTGAGCTGGGATGGTGCAGTGAGCTAAAAAACGGTGATGGATCAAGCCCTGATCTTTGGACTGGGTAAGAGTGGTCTGCTTAATTCAGGCACTCTGTTCATCACCACCCCCTTATCTGAATCATTTTGTCCACCATAAGCGTGGAAGGGTATACTCAGATGTGAGTCCCTTGCTCATTGCACCATCAGGATTCAAGCAAGCCGGGCCGACGACGCCTGAAATGGCAGAAACCGGTCCCCGGAAGCTTGTTTCCTTCCCAGTATAAGAATTGGCTTGGTAGTTTGGTTTGCCCTGTTCCCATCATGCACTGGGACAGGAACAGACTAATTTGCATATAGCCAAGTTCTGAGCTGGGATGGTGCAGTGAGCTAAAAAACGGTGATGGATCAAGCCCTGATCTTTGGACTGGGTAAGAGTGGTCTGCTTAATTCAGGCACTCTGTTCATCACCACCCCCTTATCTGAATCATTCTGTCCACCATAAGCGTTGAAGGGTGTACTCAGATGTGAGTCCCTTGCTCATTGCACCATCAGGATTCAAGCAAGCCGGGCCGACGACGCCTGAAATGGCAGAAACCGGTCCCCGGAAGCTTGTTTCCTTCCCAGTATAAGAATTGGCTTGGTAGTTTGGTTTGCCCTGTTCCCATCATGCACTGGGACAGGAACAGACTAATTTGCATATAGCCAAGTTCTGAGCTGGATGGTGCAGTGAGCTAAAAAACGGTGATGGATCAAGCCCTGATCTTTGGACTGGGTAAGAGTGGTCTGCTTAATTCAGGCACTCTGTTCATCACCACCCCCTTATCTGAATCATTTTGTCCACCATAAGCGTGGAAGGGTATACTCAGATGTGAGTCCCTTGCTCATTGCACCATCAGGATTCAAGCAAGCCGGGCCGACGACGCCTGAAATGGCAGAAACCGGTCCCCGGAAGCTTGTTTCCTTCCCAGTATAAGAATTGGCTTGGTAGTTTGGTTTGCCCTGTTCCCATCATGCACTGGGACAGGAACAGACTAATTTGCATATAGCCAAGTTCTGAGCTGGGATGGTGCAGTGAGCTAAAAAACGGTGATGGATCAAGCCCTGATCTTTGGACTGGGTAAGAGTGGTCTGCTTAATTCAGGCACTCTGTTCATCACCACCCCCTTATCTGAATCATTTTGTCCACCATAAGCGTGGAAGGGTATACTCAGATGTGAGTCCCTTGCTCATTGCACCATCAGGATTCAAGCAAGCCGGGCCGACGACGCCTGAAATGGCAGAAACCGGTCCCCGGAAGCTTGTTTCCTTCCCAGTATAAGAATTGGCTTGGTAGTTTGGTTTGCCCTGTTCCCATCATGCACTGGGACAGGAACAGACTAATTTGCATATAGCCAAGTTCTGAGCTGGGATGGTGCAGTGAGCTAAAAAACGGTGATGGATCAAGCCCTGATCTTTGGACTGGGTAAGAGTGGTCTGCTTAATTCAGGCACTCTGTTCATCACCACCCCCTTATCTGAATCATTTTGTCCACCATAAGCGTGGAAGGGTGTACTCAGATGTGAGTCCCTTGCTCATTGCACCATCAGGATTCAAGCAAGCCGGGCCGACGACGCCTGAAATGGCAGAAACCGGTCCCCGGAAGCTTGTTTCCTTCCCAGTATAAGAATTGGCTTGGTAGTTTGGTTTGCCCTGTTCCCATCATGCACTGGGACAGGAACAGACTAATTTGCATATAGCCAAGTTCTGAGCTGGATGGTGCAGTGAGCTAAAAAACGGTGATGGATCAAGCCCTGATCTTTGGACTGGGTAAGAGTGGTCTGCTTAATTCAGGCACTCTGTTCATCACCACCCCCTTATCTGAATCATTTTGTCCACCATAAGCGTGGAAGGGTATACTCAGATGTGAGTCCCTTGCTCATTGCACCATCAGGATTCAAGCAAGCCGGGCCGACGACGCCTGAAATGGCAGAAACCGGTCCCCGGAAGCTTGTTTCCTTCCCAGTATAAGAATTGGCTTGGTAGTTTGGTTTGCCCTGTTACCATCATGCACGGGGACAGGAACAGACTAATTTGCATATAGCCAAGTTCGGAGCTGGGATGGTGCAGTGAGCTAAAAAACGGTGATGGATCAAGCCCTGATCTTTGGACTGGGTAAGAGTGGTCTGCTTAATTCAGGCACTCTGTTCATCACCACCCCCTTATCTGAATCATTTTGTCCACCATAAGCGTGGAAGGGTATACTCAGATGTGAGTCCCTTGCTCATTGCACCATCAGGATTCAAGCAAGCCGGGCCGACGACGCCTGAAATGGCAGAAACCGGTCCCCGGAAGCTTGTTTCCTTCCCAGTATAAGAATTGGCTTGGTAGTTTGGTTTGCCCTGTTCCCATCATGCACTGGGACAGGAACAGACTAATTTGCATATAGCCAAGTTCTGAGCTGGGATGGTGCAGTGAGCTAAAAAACGGTGATGGATCAAGCCCTGATCTTTGGACTGGGTAAGAGTGGTCTGCTTAATTCAGGCACTCTGTTCATCACCACCCCCTTATCTGAATCATTTTGTCCACCATAAGCGTGGAAGGGTATACTCAGATGTGAGTCCCTTGCTCATTGCACCATCAGGATTCAAGCAAGCCGGGCCGACGACGCCTGAAATGGCAGAAACCGGTCCCCGGAAGCTTGTTTCCTTCCCAGTATAAGAATTGGCTTGGTAGTTTGGTTTGCCCTGTTCCCATCATGCACTGGGACAGGAACAGACTAATTTGCATATAGCCAAGTTCTGAGCTGGGATGGTGCAGTGAGCTAAAAAACGGTGATGGATCAAGCCCTGATCTTTGGACTGGGTAAGAGTGGTCTGCTTAATTCAGGCACTCTGTTCATCACCACCCCCTTATCTGAATCATTTTGTCCACCATAAGCGTGGAAGGGTGTACTCCGATGTGAGTCCCTTGCTCATTGCACCATCAGGATTCAAGCAAGCCGGGCCGACGATGCCTGAAATGGCAGAAACCGGTCCCCGGAAGCTTGTTTCCTTCCCAGTATAAGAATTGGCTTGGTAGTTTGGTTTGCCCTGTTCCCATCATGCACTGGGACAGGAACAGACTAATTTGCATATAGCCAAGTTCTGAGCTGGATGGTGCAGTGAGCTAAAAAACGGTGATGGATCAAGCCCTGATCTTTGGACTGGGTAAGAGTGGTCTGCTTAATTCAGGCACTCTGTTCATCACCACCCCCTTATCTGAATCATTTTGTCCACCATAAGCGTGGAAGGGTATACTCAGATGTGAGTCCCTTGCTCATTGCACCATCAGGATTCAAGCAAGCCGGGCCGACGACGCCTGAAATGGCAGAAACCGGTCCCCGGAAGCTTGTTTCCTTCCCAGTATAAGAATTGGCTTGGTAGTTTGGTTTGCCCTGTTCCCATCATGCACTGGGACAGGAACAGACTAATTTGCATATAGCCAAGTTCTGAGCTGGGATGGTGCAGTGAGCTAAAAAACGGTGATGGATCAAGCCCTGATCTTTGGACTGGGTAAGAGTGGTCTGCTTAATTCAGGCACTCTGTTCATCACCACCCCCTTATCTGAATCATTTTGTCCACCATAAGCGTGGAAGGGTGTACTCCGATGTGAGTCCCTTGCTCATTGCACCATCAGGATTCAAGCAAGCCGGGCCGACGATGCCTGAAATGGCAGAAACCGGTCCCCGGAAGCTTGTTTCCTTCCCAGTATAAGAATTGGCTTGGTAGTTTGGTTTGCCCTGTTCCCATCATGCACTGGGACAGGAACAGACTAATTTGCATATAGCCAAGTTCTGAGCTGGATGGTGCAGTGAGCTAAAAAACGGTGATGGATCAAGCCCTGATCTTTGGACTGGGTAAGAGTGGTCTGCTTAATTCAGGCACTCTGTTCATCACCACCCCCTTATCTGAATCATTTTGTCCACCATAAGCGTGGAAGGGTATACTCAGATGTGAGTCCCTTGCTCATTGCACCATCAGGATTCAAGCAAGCCGGGCCGACAACGCCTGAAATGGCAGAAACCGGTCCCCGGAAGCTTGTTTCCTTCCCAGTATAAGAATTGGCTTGGTAGTTTGGTTTGCCCTGTTCCCATCATGCACTGGGACAGGAACAGACTAATTTGCATATAGCCAAGTTCTGAGCTGGGATGGTGCAGTGAGCTAAAAAACGGTGATGGATCAAGCCCTGATCTTTGGACTGGGTAAGAGTGGTCTGCTTAATTCAGGCACTCTGTTCATCACCACCCCCTTATCTGAATCATTTTGTCCACCATAAGCGTGGAAGGTTATACTCAGATGTGAGTCCCTTGCTCATTGCACCATCAGGATTCAAGCAAGCCGGGCCGACGACGCCTGAAATGGCAGAAACCGGTCCCCGGAAGCTTGTTTCCTTCCCAGTATAAGAATTGGCTTGGTAGTTTGGTTTGCCCTGTTCCCATCATGCACTGGGACAGGAACAGACTAATTTGCATATAGCCAAGTTCTGAGCTGGGATGGTGCAGTGAGCTAAAAAACGGTGATGGATCAAGCCCTGATCTTTGGACTGGGTAAGAGTGGTCTGCTTAATTCAGGCACTCTGTTCATCACCACCCCCTTATCTGAATCATTTTGTCCACCATAAGCGTGGAAGGGTATACTCAGATGTGAGTCCCTTGCTCATTGCACCATCAGGATTCAAGCAAGCCGGGCCGACGACGCCTGAAATGGCAGAAACCGGTCCCCGGAAGCTTGTTTCCTTCCCAGTATAAGAATTGGCTTGGTAGTTTGGTTTGCCCTGTTCCCATCATGCACTGGGACAGGAACAGACTAATTTGCATATAGCCAAGTTCTGAGCTGGGATGGTGCAGTGAGCTAAAAAACGGTGATGGATCAAGCCCTGATCTTTGGACTGGGTAAGAGTGGTCTGCTTAATTCAGGCACTCTGTTCATCACCACCCCCTTATCTGAATCATTTTGTCCACCATAAGCGTGGAAGGGTATACTCAGATGTGAGTCCCTTGCTCATTGCACCATCAGGATTCAAGCAAGCCGGGCCGACGACGCCTGAAATGGCAGAAACCGGTCCCCGGAAGCTTGTTTCCTTCCCAGTATAAGAATTGGCTTGGTAGTTTGGTTTGCCCTGTTACCATCATGCACTGGGACAGGAACAGACTAATTTGCATATAGCCAAGTTCTGAGCTGGATGGTGCAGTGAGCTAAAAAACGGTGATGGATCAAGCCCTGATCTTTGGACTGGGTAAGAGTGGTCTGCTTAATTCAGGCACTCTGTTCATCACCACCCCCTTATCTGAATCAGATGTACATTCAGCAACATGAGAGGAAGCCAACACTTACTCCAGCACTGGAGATTATTGGTTAAACAACGGACAAGAGAAGTTGAAACCTCATACAGTTCTGCAGACTGCTCTGACATAGATTTTGTATACACTATGCTCATATCTGATCCATCTGTAATGGTGCCCCTAGTAAGAGACCTGGTATGGTACACAGTTACACAATAGGATCACCTAGCTTTTGTTAAAAAAATTTGGGATGGGTGACTGCCGACTTCAGGAAATAAACATCACCCTTGTCAGGGTGAATCCTCCAAGTCACTAAATTTACCTGCACTTAAGACCCTGGTAGCTATGGCTGGTAGCTATGGCACAAAACAGGCTTAACTTAGGGCAATGTGTAAAGTATTTAAGTGGTACCAAAACAGTAATAAAGTATGTAAAATGTAAAAAAATAAAAATCCCAACCTGATTTAGAAAAATAAAGACACATTTAATAAATCCAATGGGGGAACCAGAGATACGTATTTTAAACATTTTATGTAGAAATAGCTCCAAGAAGTGCTAAGTACCAGTGATAGTCCATGATCACGGTAGACTGAGATTTACACATAATTTGAGGCTGACATTGAAGAAGCATGGGTCAGATACACCAAGCAGGTCCGTCCTGGTCAAAGATTTTGTTTTCCTAATTAGGGCCTGATTTTGATCTTGTCAGATGGGTTACTTTGTCACAACTGTGACGGATATTCCATCTGCCGAAATATGAATCCCATTATATCCTAAGGGATTTATATTTCGGTGGACGGGATATCAGTAACCCATCCGCCAAGATCTAAATCTGGCACTTTGTCTTTTAAGTCTCAATTAACCACAGGAGTATACTTCTAAAGACCCCTGGTCAGCTAGACCTCTTTCAGCCTGCTGTGTCCCTGTAGCCACATGGGTGGACAGCCTTATAACACTTAGATTCCACTTCTTTGTCCTGGGTACAAGAGAAAACAGGTCCAGTTCTCTTAGGTCACAGACAGCAGGTCCAGTCCTCTTTTGATCTTCCGCAGGTCATTAATGCGTTCTAAGGAGAGTGCTTTTGGAAGTAATATATATGTCTGGCACTTGCTAGTGATTAGAGCGATTCCTGGCCCTTCCCTAATCAATGGGGTGAAAGTGCCTGGGGTAACTCTGCTCACTTTTGCAGCAGTTTCTGCCTGCCCTACAAAACGAAATCCCACAGTGTCCCTCACTTTTAAAACACAAGATGGGGAAACCTTTCTCCCCTTGTGCAGAGCCTTTGTGACCATGTAGAGCTGTGGCCAGAGCAACTGACAATCCTCTCATGCATAGCAGTTTTAAGAAATATGTTTGTCTTGGAAGTTCTGTATTCTTTCCATGTTAGAATATGCTGTTGTATGCTAGGTATGTGTCTGTTCCTCACTTTTGAGTATCTTGGAATAACTGCACTATGTGCATGAACAAGGGAGAGGTGTGGCACGGCAGCCATAGCAGCTGACTCCAGAGTACAGGGCTCACGGTTCGAGTCCTAGCAGCCGCTCAGATCGGCTTTATGTGACTCTGGGCAATAGCTCACTAAATCTCCCTAATATCCCCCAGCGCCTGGATACCCTTTGGGTTGTTATGTTTGCACTTTACAAATGTGAAATTGTTATTATTGATTAGGATGAGCAGCATTTTAATTCATTGGGACTGATGCTCTAGTTAGAAGTCCTTCAGTCCTCAATGATTTTCTAACGTTATAATATATACAGTACACTAGAAAACACTCTTTAGACTGCTTGATTTAGTGTAAGTAACATGTCAGAAATATTGCATGGCAATGTACTGGAATGTATTTGCAAACATTTCATCCTGCTGACAAGGCACCAATGCACTATGCGGACAGATAGCACACTACTGTGTGAAGTGTGCTTGGTTGACAGGCTGTGAGTTTTTAGTGTGACGTATGCAGGAGTGTTTTTAGTGTTGTTGTTATATGTCGCTATACCTCGGCAAACACAGGGAGATGATGGACGGAGCGCTGAAACTTTTCAGACACTCACCCTCAGTCACAGATCTGGGTTGAATCCATCATCATTCTTTAGCTCACTTCATCACCCCAGTTCAGACAAAGCTATATGCAAATCAGACTTGACCCTGTGCCTCATGGGAACAGTCCAGCCCGAACTGCCAAGCAATGTTTTCCCTGGACCGGAAACAAGCATCCTGGGACCGGTTTGGGGGTAACACCCCTCATCAGCCAGGATAGCTTGAATCCAGTGGCACAATGAGCCCAGGACCCACGTCTGGGCATATCCTGCTATACCTCGGCATACGGTGAAGCAAAAAAGTAGTGTTAGACATAACGCTTAAGCTTATAGGCTTTGTGTTTCATTGGAAGAGTGTGGGAAGGCAAGTTTTGGTGTTACACGTAATTAATAGAGAATGATGATGTTGCATCACTGCAGACGTGAAGCTGCACTAGATTGTGGACTACAGTGGGGGGAGTCAATGAAAGCCGAGCAGCTCTTCATGCCCACATCCGTAAGGAGGATTTGATTGCAGTTCATTGGCAGGAAAATTCATTAGTAAGTTCATAATTCATGTGGTGTCCATGTCTCTTTGTGAAGAGGGAATACTACTGTGCTCTACATACTTCACTTTGAAGAACTATAAAAAATAAAAATTAATCTGTAACGCTTTTCCAAAATTTGGTGACAGAAAAACGTATGTAAAACGCTCTAGCAAGCTTAGACACAAAAGATGACCGCAAATTGCTATTTGTCACATTATGAAGAAAATAATGGGGGGGAAATAATTAATAGTGGATTCATAGCACACAGTTACAAAAACGAATTGAAATAATTTTCTCTCAACTAATTTAAACTGGAATGTTCCTTTATGAGTGGGTTCTGATGGGATTACCTCTAGGGCTGGTAAAGGAGAGGAGGCATCTTTGCAGAGCAGATCGTCCTCTACTGCCATTTACACTTAGCCTGGCACTGAGGGTGTCTCTGACAAGGCCTTTCTTTGCATCTTGTTTGATTGACTGGCAAAGGGAAGGCTTTTCTTATTTTTATTAGTGGCACTGGCCTCTCTCTGCCAACAGGGGAGATAAGGTGACAGCATCCCGCTGTGTGCTAGCTCTCTGTGACTCTTGATACACCGCTAAATGAGTTATTAGGATTAGAGCCCTTAGGGACTTGTTCTCATTCCGCCGAGCGGTGAAAACTTTCCTGTTTCCTTAGCCCATTCCCTCTGTTGTTTTTATCTTGTTGTGTTGTGCTGCTACCTTGTCGCGGCGCCAGGACGCTCCTTCGCTGGAGCAGCTGTGCGCCTAATAAAAATGCATAACATAACATAACATAACATTGTGAGTTTGCATATTACCAGGAACAGTAAGTATCCTGAGTTGTAGTATTACCAAAAACATATCTCTGAGTATGTCTAGATTATCACCAACAGCGTAGAGTTGAGAAAGTCCAGGTACTGTCAGGAGCAGAGCTCTGGGTGTGACTCTTTATTATAAAAAGCAGAGCCTTGAGTAAGTGTATAATATTTGATGAATTTCTCTTGAGCTTAACTAGTATTATAAGGAGCAGAGCTATGAGTGAGTCTATTATCCCCAGCTAAGCTCTGCATTACTTTCGGTAATATCAACAGAAGATCTCTGGTGTATTATTAAGAATAGATTTTTGAATATGTCTGAATTATCAATAATAAAAATATGAATGTAATAAAAGTCAGTGCTCTCATGCAGATCTAGATTTTATTTATAACAGAGCTCTGAGTGAGACTGCTCCTATCCAGAGCAGAGCACAGAGTGAGTCTGGTTATTACTGGCACCAGAGCTCTGAATGACAGCCATCTCACTGTTGCTGGTCCTTATCAACAGCAGATGTAAGAGGGATTTTAGATCATTTTGACAACAGTCACTGTATTATTTATGAGTGATTATATATAGCTATGAATGCAATAGATATGATAAAAAATAAAGACATTTTAATGATAGAATATAAAAAGGATATATCGCTATCCAATTTGCACATTGTTTGATACAGCGACCGAACAGAAGGTAAAAACAGACCATCATTATTTGTGGAAATCATTATGACCTGGCGGGTCCACAGAAGTGTCAGGTTTCTTTCTTTATTTTTTTTAAATCTGTTTATTAGCATTTTGTTAAAAACAAACACAGAAAGTATCCACGCGTGGGTCATATCTATTTGCACTGGTCCCGTCTGCTGTTGCTTTTACCCTAACGAGCCTTGCTGAGGTATTGGATAAATACAGGGCTGTGCCAAATCTAGAAGTATTGGGATTTATAGAGCACTGCTTAAACCCATAGGCTTCAAAGCACTCTACACGTGTTATAGAACTTCCGGCGGGTGAGACAACGCATCGCGCTGATGCTGCAGGAGATACCCACGTTTTAGACTTCCCCTGTATTTCTTTAAATCTGCTTCTCCAGGTAGCTCAAGAGGGAACTGGCTTCATAACCTTGTTGCACTAGCAGAAAAGACTCCGTGCCATATGTATCAACATTCCTTTTTGCGATTCCTAAATAGTGATTTTTAAGGAATGGCTATTTAGAAATCGCAAAATGGTATGTATGTAGGAAATCGCTTATTTTTAGCGATTCCTTAACATTCCTAAATTGCGAATAGCAAATTGCTAATCGCAAATTTCCCATTCATTTCTATGGGCCAGGAGGCCCATAGGAATGAAGGGGAAATTTGCGATTAGCAATTTGTTAATCGCAATTTAGGAATATTTTCAAGGGTGCAGGGGTGTCTCAAGGACACCCTGCTGCACCCCTGAAAATGACATGTGTAGGCATATGGCGCACATACATGCCCTAAGGGCATGTATGAGCGTCATATGGCACCTTTGGATTTAAAAAAAATTGCTTTTTTAAAAGTATTCGCAACTTACCACCAACTAGAAGTTGGTGGTAATTTGCGAATCCTTATGGGCATTTTTGAATTAATTTTTCTTTGATACATTGCATTTAAGGAATCGCAACATTTGCGATTCCTTAAGTGCAATCGCAAAATAAGGAATAGCAAATTTTACGATTCCTTATTTTGCAGCCAAAATGTTTCATACATACCATTTAGCAAATTAGCATTCGCAAAGGCCGAAATTCTACAAATTTCGGCCTTTGCGAATGCGAATTTGCTTGATACATATGGCCCATAGTCTCCTATCCAATCCCGTTTGAAGGAGTGGACTTGGTTACCGGATCTCAGCCAGCAGCCTGTATGCTGCCACTTAAACGATGAGTTAGTGCTAGCTTAGACTGGGGGGAAGA
Organism: Lissotriton helveticus; assembly: GCF_964261635.1. Lineage (NCBI taxonomy): Eukaryota > Metazoa > Chordata > Amphibia > Caudata > Salamandridae > Lissotriton > Lissotriton helveticus. The sequence goes on along the minus strand of NC_136060.1, from coordinate 32,082,188 downwards.
GTTTTGTGCAAGGATTTGAGACTTGAATGTTCACCGGTAATAAGGTGAGCTAGTGAGATATATAGGTCCTGTGTGTGGGGGGTGAAGTAAATGCATTTTGCACTAGTTGCAGCCTGTGAATTTCTCTTTTTGGAAGGATCCAGAAAAGAAATACCCTTAAAACCAGTAGATGGCGCAATATCTTTTGTTTTACGCAGAGGGACATTTTTGCCAAACTGATGCAATTGATCGTACTGTCTGGTGCAAATATGGATTCAGATTTTGAGTTCTTATTTTAGTAATCCTAAACCTAACCTAAGAAGAAAGACGACGCATGACCGTAAAAAAGTGAAAACAAATATGCAAACACTTTGAAAACATTTAAAGTAGAGGTTTACAAGCCTCAAGAGCTGAGCCTGAACCGAGGTACTGGTCTGGCTTTACCATGGCAAACAATTCAGGAGTCGATCCACTGACTGACTGATCATGCGAAGAGCGTGAGAAATGGCGTAAAATGTCACCTCAAAATTCAAAAATAGTAATTATTTAGAGTATGTTCATTGTGTACCATGTAATGACATTAAACAGTTCTAATCAAAAACTTAAAAAGATTTTAAAAATAATTCACGCACGAGATTACTACTACTGCGCTGAAAGGCAATTAGTTTTAATGTGTGCATTATACCAATGGTCACTAATGAAATTATTATTTTAAATCATTGTGCAACATTAGAAAATAGTAAACAAATTAATGATGCTCACGGTTGCTCCCAAACTTCCATTGAAGGACTATAAGGTAGATTGAACAAAATAGTTTCCCGAGGATCACACAGTTTGGGCAAGTGTAGAGGGTAGGACTTGAGCCCAGGATTCTCGGTTCTCTGTCGCAGACGCATAGTCTTTAGTTTAACCACACAAGTTTGTGTCTGACTAGTACCAGGTCTTCACTTTTTAGGTTTGATGTCTTAGCTTGACGTTTCTCGTTGGTGTAGAGAGCCATCTGGGCTCACCCCTACATTGTTGCACTTGCCCATGCATCCATACACCCCTCGGGATGGGCTCAACCCTCGGGGATAAATAAACGGCTAGAGACCGCTCGCGGTTTTCCAGCCAGCACATAACAAACTGTGTGGCATACCTGTGTTTGAGCGCTGCTGCGGCCTACTTACACGTGGCCCCGCCGCTCTACATTGGCGACGAAGCCGGTCGTGCTCCATGCGGGCCTGCCTCTAGGTCTCTGGTCGATGGAGCGCCAACGGAGCCCACCGAGACGCTCCGCTGCCGCCTGAAGTGCTGCTGCCCCCATCATCCTGCGTCGCTGGAGCCGGTCTGGGCTCGCATCCAGGTCCTGCCGCTGCTCCCACTGACTGAAACGAGATGCGCCCTGTGGTCCCTGCCACTGGTCCCTGTACCTGCCCACATGTCTCCTCTGTGCATAAAGGGAGCGTGTTCAGCTGGCGGTGTGCGTGGTGGCCGACGTCGTATTCCAGTGAGTGCTGGGCCCACCTAGGCCCTCCCCTGCTGTGGTGCCTGCGGCCCCTCCCCCCCCCTCTGGGGGTTGATCGACGGCGTACTCTTGCCGGGATGTCTCCCTCGCAGCCTCTGCGCTGAACTGCCAACGCTGCACCTGCACATAGGGCTGAGGCCCCTGCACATGCCCTGGATCTCGTCTGGCCCCAGGCCCCCTGTCCCTACGGCTGCCCTGCACACTCCCTGAAGGTGCCCTGCACACTCCCTGAAGGAAAAAAAGAAAAGAACAGCAAACAAAAAGCTCAAGAAGGAAGATGGAAAGAAGGGGACACCAGTGTAAGCACAAACACATCAAGATGGATAAGAGGTAAGATAGAACCACCCTTAGGAAGGAGGACAGTCAACACAGCAGAGGACCAAGCCACCTCACCCACACTGACGGGCCTACAAGCTGGCATCTGCTAACCACGTGTGGCCACATACCAGCGCGCACACACCCTGCGAGCTCTTCGCGCCAAGACTGCGCAATCACTCTGGCGAATGGACGCCATGAGCAACCAAGCTCCAGATGCCGCGGCAGCCCGACAAGATGGAGGAAACAATCCAGTCAGGGGTGCTAACGCATCACCCCCAGGACACAGCCACACTGTGGAAAAGTAAATTTTGCCATGTTCTGTGTCCCTACGTGTCATCCATCATATGTTATGTGTGCATGATTAAATATGCATATGCATTCCCCATGTTCGATTCAAGACGCAATTATAGTTGTGTCCACCTCTAATATGCCAGTTTCCAGTTCTCGTGAATACTACGAATATCAGGTCTATGTAAAGCTACGTTGCCACGTTTCTCAGTGTGCACGTTATTCTATTAAAAAGTCCCCGTTTCTAGGCCTCAAAAGGGCCTGGACACCAGATTCAGCTCCTGTCTCCTGAAGCCTCGCTGAGGAGCGATACAGCCCCCACCTGTATCCTCGACCCTTCACTTACTTCCTGCCACGCCGTGCCCGGCTCAGCCTGGCTCAGCCTCTGAGTCTGCCAAGAAAATGTTATGATTCCAGTTATCAGTTCAGTCCTCCTTCTCTGCATTCCTAAGCTACTGAACTGCATCAATAGTTTCCGTCATTGTCTAGCCTTTCCGGCTCCATGTAAGAGAAATACTGTATTTAATGGTCATTTCATATTCTTCATCACACACTACATGTAGAATAATGCATGGTCCAGTCTTAGAATCAAGTTAGCCTTTCCCCTCCTGACTTCTAGTTTATATCAACATGTTCTCTAAACATCAGATACTAGATACTGTTTAGGTACATGTCGCCCTGACTCTCCAGACTTCAGTCTCTGCTCCTAGCACAGAGTTCATAGCCCCCAGCTTCTCCTAGTGATACGTCATTGCCAGTTTGCGCGCACCACCAGGTTAGAGGTCCCGGCTCATTAGGTAGCCCCCTCCATGGTTTCCGCCCCATTCATGACATATTCTGTTACGTTTGCATCACATGTCTATGTATACGCCCTGTTACACCCAGTTACACCTACTTTCACCCTTATCTTTCGCGACTGCTACGCGTCACGCCTCTTGCTCCACCCACTGCTACGCCTATTGCAATGTAATGCTATGTGTTTGCGCTATGTATATATGCTCATGTACTGTTATTAAAAAGTGGTTCCTTTCCCTTGTCCAGATTCTGCCCCCGGCAGCGCTGTCATCCTATTCCTGTGCAGGTTGTCCTGTTCCTGTCCTTATCCTGTATTAAACCTGCATAACTCCTACTACCTCGAATTTTGACTCTTATTTATTGAGCTATCTGTTATTCATTCATGCATTCAAAAATAGGGTATTATTTATTTATTTACCACATAATGGCGCCCGAACAGGGACTTGCCCTTTCCCCACGCGTCGGTGAAGCCACGCCGACCCCCTGACCCTCTGCAGTCGTGACGGAACTCTTCTGCGCACTGGCAGATATTTCTGCTTCAAGTATCCCTCAGGCCCACGGAGGAGACGGAGGAGGCGGTCCAGCATCCAAACGAGACGGTGGAGGAACGCGGCGAGTCCCGACCAGAGCCCAAGCCGAGAGTCCAAGGTCCGAGGTATCCGGAGGCCCACCCGTAACTGAAGTCCGAAGTTCGCCCGTCCGGCGTCCAAGCAGTCCCGTCCAGTCTGAGGCCTTCCGTTCTTGCTGCCCGGTGAGTACCGTTACTGGGGTGGTATCTAGACAGGGTCAATTTAATTGACTCTGGTCTGTGGGTTGGTGGTACACAGACCCACAAACGAAGTGTCCACTTCGGTGGATGCGGGTCCTGACGTGTCTCTGTATGAGACCGGTAAGTTTCGTACTGTTTCAGCAGTGCATCTAGTTCCTGTTCTAGTCAGTTCTGTTCTCGAGAAAATTCATGTATTTTGTGTTCCGTATTCCAGGTAGTATTCTGTTCGAACTGTTATTTTTAAATGTTCTTCATGTATTTTAATGTCGTGGTATGAATGGGGAATAAGTATCGTGTTTATTGTGTATTGTATTGTGTCTAGATTATAGTTCAGTCATGCCGCTCTTTTCGAAATTACGTCAGTTAAAAACCAGAAAGGGTCTGCTGGAAGCAGCAGTTCCAGTTCCGCCTAGGGACAGTCCAGGTCATTTTATGTATCAGAAGCATGGCATAAGCGCCGTACTGTATCTAGATTTATGGGTAGAGTATACCAAACAGTTAGAAGAAAAGTATAGATGGCCCGTATCGGGTACATGGGATGCCGAATGCATCATGCGAGTAGAAGAAGCATTATGGAAAAAGAAAGCCAGACAGTCACAGAAAGATGCCATCGAGTTATGGCGCAAAGAAGCTCATAAAAGAACTGAAAAGGAAATCAGAAAGTCAGAATTAAGTAGAGAATCCTTAGAACGAGCACAAGAAAAAGAACTAATCGAGATAGGTGAACAAGTAAAAGCCGAACAGTCAGACAGACAGAGGCATGCCCTTATTAGGGGTATGTATCCTCTCCTTGCCGAGGGCTTGCCAAAAGCGACCCCAGAGGCATCCAGTAATTTCCCGCCACCATTAGTTCCGACCAAGCTACGTCACAAACAGACCGCAGCTGATATTTTTATTTCGTCCTATTTGTACGACACAGTCCCAGAATATGTAAATCCTGTTCGCGCTCCGCCAGTCCCTGTAAATCAGGCACTTCCCGCTCCTCCAGACACCGGAGTACCTGTTACGGTACCCCCGGTCCAGCCCGCCATACAAGTCCAGCCTACATTTCCATTTCCCACTCTGCCAGGACGAAGAGCCTCAGTAGACGACTCTAGTTTAGGGGCCGCAGGGGGAGGTACTCCTCAAACCCCGCCGCCACACAAGCGTTTAACGACAGCCGAATTACATGCACAAGCGTCACAGCGTACGCCCAGACATCAGACTGTAGCAGAAATAAGAAAATCCCTTGCCGAATGCGGCTATGATCCAGTCCCAGGCGAGGATAATATGGTTTTATATTCATTCCGCGTAAGAAAGGTGGCCGAGTATCTAGTCACCCTACCGAATATGAAAGAAGATCTAGACAGAATATATCGTTTCATCCGTACAGGGGATGATCCAGAAAGCATTAGCGAGGCCATGTCTCAAAGGAAAGCCGAGATCCAGCTCATGATATTAAAGTTTCTGATCAATTGTCTAATAAGAGAACAAGATTACCCGTCTAAAGATCCGGCCGAAATGAAAATCCTGACAAGGTGGAGTGATAATATAGCCGAGGGTAAGCACAAGACCGTCGGTGCTATGGAGAGTATGTACAAGAAGATCCGTAAAGAAATAATAAAGATACACGAACAACGTAAAATAGCACAAGTAAACGAGAAAGAAAGTAACTCTGATACTGAAGAGATAGACGACGAGAATTCCGCCAGAATAGCGTATGTAGGAAAACCTAGATTTCCAGATCGCCATTTACGTCTAGAACCCAAGTCTACTTTCCATCATCCAGCACCAGAACAAGGTTCTCTAGAACAAGTGTTTCAAGCTACCGATCACATTCTGAAATCACGAATCGGTTACAGTGAGTTGAGTACTATGCATGAACAAGAACTAGCCCGATCAGCAGTCCGATGGATTACTGATTCTACCACTTTTCCAGACGAAATAGTGGCACAGATGTTTCTGAAACTGCCCCCAGCCGAGCAACGACTGGTGGGTATGTATATGATTCAGCACCTCATTACTCTGTATGAGGGTCAACATTCTGATCCAGGTCCGTTACATGATATCCTGAACGAGTTACTCCAGCATAGATGGAAAGGTCTAGGTACCGATTTAATTAGTGTCATTCTAGAACAGCGCCACAAATATAGAACGTTTTTGAACCCGCATTTTGTTCATGTCTCACCCCCAGAAAGTAAACCATTTTACATGGAGAGACAGAATCCGTTACGAGAAGTCCACCCAGTTAGAGGAACGGGTGGCGAACTAGAACGAGTGTTTGTTTACACTCCGATTACAAAGATGGAACTCCTAGAGATGAAGAAATTAATTCCCTGTCATGATAAAGATCCAGCAGGGTTCCATAGAGAATTAAAAGACATGCTCCGTATGGGAGAATACACGTATCCAGATATAATTAAAATGTTAAAGGTTCTGTTGCCCGCAGGGGTGTATGAAAAGCTCAAGGAAAAAGAATGGGAGGTGGGAGAGAAATAGATCGATTGGGCAGTTCTAGAAGCTGAAGATAAGGCACGAGTACCAGGTACCGGTCTCGGAGATAAATGTAAAGAATTACCAGAATTATTAATACAAGTTTTACCCAGATTACTGACAACTAGAAAAGAAGACTGGGATGCAATCTCAGCCTGTAAACAGAAACAAGACGAAGATATTAGTGATTTTTATTCTAGATTTGAAAAATGTTTTAGCATTAACAGTGGCCTCAAGACGAGTAGTGAGTCATACCCTCACCTTTTTGTTACTAAATTAGTCGAGAATTCAAGTCCACAAATTAAAAATCGAGTTTTGAAAGTCGAAAGTACCTGGCAAGCTAATACCCCGTCCCAGATGTTGCAGATGCTCCAATACCACCAGAATAGAATCAGAGAAGAACAAGAACACGAGAGAAAACGTATGAAAGACACGAAAATGAAAGTACTAGTTGCACAATCTGTTCCTCAAGACAGTCAGAAGAGGGGTCCGAATCAAGCCAGTCATCCTGCAGCTCCCGTTAAAGGGAACTGCAATTATTGTAAACAGCCAGGTCATTTTATAAATGAGTGTGCAGTTCTGAAACACAACATAGCTACTGGTAAGACTAAAGAAAGACCACGTCCGCCTAGACAAGAACAAGTTTCCCAGATTCCTCAGCCACAGAATGCGCCACAGACAATTACAGCTCCGCAGCCTATCGCTGCAACACAGCACGTCACACAGCAGATGTACCAGTATGCACAGTCTGAGTATCCAGAGTACCAACAGTATTCATGAAACAGCCTAGAGAGGGAGGTAGGCTTGCCTCTCATCGAGATACCTGTAGATCAAGAAGGTCCCTATGTTCACAGTCAAGTATTAGGGAAAGACAGAAAGTTTTTGATCGATACAGGGGCAAGTAGGACCACAATTAGTCATGCCGAAGTTCCAGGGGCTCCACTCTCAGGCTCTAGAAATGTTTCCCTTGGATTTTCAGGAAAGCCTATCGTAAATGAGATTTCAAAGCCAGTTACTCTAGAAGTAGGTCCATTGTCCCGCACTACTGATCTGTTACTTACTAAGTCATGTCCAGAAAATCTATTAGGCATTAAAACACTGAAAGAGTTAGGTGCAGTTATATGCTGTTCCCCAGAGGGAATACGATTGTTCCTACGTGACTTTAAGGGTCACTATGTATTACGGGATTTTGATCCCAGATTGTCTAATGTCCCGCAGCATCTATGGGCGCAAGGTCCAACTGATGTAGGTTACATGCAAATCACACCCCATCGTGTGACTCTCAAACCAGGTGTAGTGTTACCACGAATCAGACAGTATAGATTGCCACCTGAGGCTGTAGCAGCCTTATCCAAAATTATTGACGAGCTCATCGCTCAAGGAGTAGTTGTAGAAACTGACTCCAATGTATGCAACTCTCCGATCATTCCAGTCATGAAACGTACTGATCCATATGCACCCCCGGTATATCGATTAGTGATTGACCTACGAGAACTTAATAAATGTATTATTCCTCAGTACCCAGTCATTCCAGATATCTCTTCTCTATTGACAGCCATTGATTCCGAAGCCACGTTCTTTACTGTAATCGACCTCAAGAACGCATTTTTCAGTGTCCCTATTCATCCAGACAGCCAGTTCCTTTTCGGATTTTGTTTAAATGGAAGGAGCTATAAATTCACACGAGCTCCTCAAGGTTTCACAGAAAGTCCTAGTATTTACAGTCAAGCACTTAAAAGACAACTAGACAACATTCACATGCCAACTGACACTGCCCTGCTCCAGTATGTCGATGATCTACTGATCACAGCCCGTTCTGAACGTGCTTGCGAGCGAGCATCCCTTACAGTCTTGTATTTCCTAGCCGAGATGGGGCACAAGGTGTCCCCTTCTAAGCTTCAATTCTGTGTCCAGCAAGTGGTATACTTAGGACACTTACTGTCCAAGAGGGGTAGGCAGTTGACACCTGACCGTATCCAGTTAATAGCGAGTCTTCCTCAGCCCAAGACCCAGAAGGAGGTACGTGCTTTTATCGGCCTTACTTCTTACTGCAGACAATGGATTCCTCAGTATGCATTTCTAGCCAAGCCACTGATACAGTTAACGACACAGGAGGCAGCCGTACCGACTGTCCTCCCTTGGACATCTGAACATACACTTAGTTTCAATGAGTTAAAGAAAGCCCTATGCCAAGCTCCAGTTCTAGCTACACCGAACTACAGTAAGCCTTTTACACTTTTCGTTACTGAACGCGAAGGTACAGCATTATCTGTTCTTACACAAGATCAAGCAGGACAATACAAGCCATGTGCTTATTTTTCGAGCACATTAGATCCTGTAGCCCAGGCTCTGCCTGCGTGCCTCAAGTCAGTTGCAGCCACAGCACTAGCTATCAGACAAAGTGATTCCATAGTCTTAGGACACTCCTTGACAGTACAAGTCCCACATTCCGTGGAAGTTCTTTTAAACCGAACACAAACTCAGCACTTGACAATTGCACGTTTAACAGGTTATGAATTGACACTGTTCCAGCCACACATAGAAATCAGACGCTGCAACGTTTTAAATCCCGCTACATTGTTACCATCAGTTACTTCGAATTCTGCCACACATGACTGTGTGGAAGTAGTTAACATTATGACCAAGCCAAGACAAGATCTGACAGATATTCCGTTACCAGACCCCGACCTGACACTTTATGTGGATGGTTCATGTATGAGAACAAGTACAGGAGAACTAGTCGCCGCGTATGCAGTGACTACTGACACCGAAGTTATTGAAACACACCGTATTGACACCCTGTCCGCTCAAGCAGCAGAGCTAGTTGCTCTGACACAAGCCTGCATACACGCCAAGAACTTGAAAGTTAATGTTTACACAGATTCACGTTACGCATTCGGAGTTGTACACAACTTCGGAGTGCTCTGGCAGGAGAGAGGTTTCATGACTTCTCATGGAACCAAGATTCAGCATGGTCTCCTTATTCAAGCTCTGTTAGATGCCATACATTTACCGACATCTATCGCTATCATGAAGTGCAAAGCACATACGAAAGTTACTGACACCATTTCTCAAGGTAACGATCTAGCAGATCGCACAGCCAAGCTTACAGCACAGACTCTAGACATTCCAGTTAACATGACACACACTCCAGATCCGATTACATGTATGACAGTTAAGGACCCTACACAAGATGTCATAGATATCCAGTTACATGCTACTCCCGAAGAAATCAAGAAATGGTCCGAACAAGGAGGGGTCCAGACAGATCAAGGATGGTTAACGAAGGGTAGAGCCACATGGTTTCTCCCCGACTCTATGGTTCAAGTCATTATTAATACCGCACATAGTCCAGCACATTTAGGAGAAAAAGCTATGTTAGACAGTATCCAGAACATCTGGTTCAACAAGCATTTACGAGCTGCAGCCAAGCAGAAAGTCCGTACCTGTATGATATGTTGTCAGTTTAATCCAGGTAAAAGTGTCCCGGTGGAACAAGGTGGATTCCAGCCCCCTGACCATCCTTTTGAAGTCCTCCAGATGGATTATATTCAGATGGAGCGATGTCGAGGTTTCAAGTATGTTCTTGTAGTTGTATGCGCTTTGTCCAGATGGACAGAAGCATATCCAGTCCCAGATTACACAGCCGCGACCACTGCCAAGCAGTTGGTTCGTGAGTTCTTCCCTCGTTATGGACTCCCTAGAGTCGTATATTCTGACAACGGCCAGCCATTCTCATCTGAACTCATGAAGCACGTTTCCCTTTTGTTAGGGTACCAGTGGAAGTTTCATTGTGTACGCCATCCTGAAGCAGCCGGTCTCGTAGAGAGACATAACCAGACTCTGAAAATCCGTATTGCAAAAGTGTGTAAAGAAAAAGGTGTGGACTGGCTAGTAGCTCTGCCAGTTGCTTTATTTTATATGCGCATGGTCGCACATTCCAGATCAGGTCTGTCCCCGTATGAGGTCGTATTCGGCCGCCCCCCAAATATGTGGGGTACTCCTAGACCCCGAAGTATTACCGATGTTTCAAGTAATATGCTGACAGATTACCTAGCTTCCTTGATGTCTGCCCTCAACTCATGTCGTTCACAGGTTGCCGCCGCATTTCCAGACAATACCGAGGTGGCACCGCATGAAATCGTTCCAGGATCCATGGTGATGGTCCGCAACTTTGACAGATCAAGTCCGCTGGAGCCCCGCTGGAAGGAGCCCCGACAAGTCCTCCTCACCACCCGTACAGCCGTGAAGTTGGAAGGTCGCAAAGGCTGGGTGCATCTTTCTCATATTAAACTTTTTAATGGACTGAAACCCGTTTTAAAGAACATTTCCCAGGATTTGAAGGATTGCCAAAATATTGTTCTCAAGGACTGTCCCGCAAATGACATTGTTACTGCACCCCCCCTGTTAGAGAAAACTCCGCAGCAGGAGTATAAGCTAAAGCTCCGGTCTAGTAAAATAAGTCAGTCAGTTTGATTGTCTAAGTCCTCCCCTAGGTGAAACGGTTAGACTGTTTCTGACATGTATAAAATAGACCCCCATAGTGAGAGAGTTAGTCAAAACTCAATCCGATGTATCGTTTTTCTAAGTTTCATATTATTTCTCAGCCTTATGATTTCCTGCACCAGTTATGCATTCTATCTGTATCTTCCAGTTCCTCATGTGAATAAGTCTGCTAATGCTACAGTAGAGCACACGTTTAGTGATCTGCCTCCTCATGAACTCTCTTACCGCCTCGCTATGCGAAATAACTCATTCATCCGCATGTTACATTACTCACACCAGTCCAGCAATGCCACTAATTGTTGGGTGTGTGGTCGACTCCCCCCTTTCCAGACGTCGAAGGGAGTTCTGCCACTTTTTCCTTATCCATTTTCACATAATGGTTCGTGTGGAGCATGGTCCACGTTAACGTCATCCTCAACAGATATGTCTTTTCTTAACAGTACATGTTTCCCAGACAAGCAAGGTCTCCCTCACCGAACAGGTTTAGATCTAGAAAATGAAGTGTATAATTTAGGTAACTATTCTTCGAATTTCATGGTCCTGAATGTTCAGTCTGATACTACTCCAGACTTACCTGCTATTTCAGTATTACCAGTCAAAGGTGAATTATGTGTCCGTAATTATGGTTCTGTACATGTAGGACATAGTGATTGTACTACTATTGTCAAGTATAGTGACAGTGGGAAATCTATTTTCAAAGCTTCACGTCATTCATATTTTATTTGTGGTCAAACTGCATATGTTCGTCTGCCCCTCGATTGGGAGGGAACCTGTTACATTGCCTTCCTACTGCCACCTGTTTTCCTAGCCCCATCTGATTATCACAGAAACACACATCTAGTACACATTAGACATAGAAGGGAGTCCCCAATTGTCGATTATACTGAAACTGCTCTAGAACAGTATACAGATTTCAACAGAGGTTTCTTCTTCTTTATAGGACCTATCCAGAATAGTAAGCTAATCCGTAGGTTAACAAGAACTCTTGAAGCTGTGGTAAATGAGACTGCCTCTGCTCTAGGTAACTTAACCGAAGAGCAATCTGCTATGAGATTTGTCGTTTTACAGAATCGTCTCGTCCGTGACGTCATACTGGCCGATAGGGGCGGGGCCTGTAGAGTCATCGGATCTAGTTGCTGCATTTTCATTCCAAATAACGCACCGTCTGTTTATTCAGCTATAACCAGACTCCATAAAATTGCCCATCTGATACACCAAGATCCAGGCACCTGGACATGGTCCGGTTGGTTCTGGAATATAATTTCCGCATGGGGATGGAAAATATTGTCCTTCCTAGGTATTGCAGTAGCGATCATATTCAGCTGCTGTCTCTGTATACAATGTGGCCCTGCGATTTGCGGCATTTGTGCTACCTCTTGTATTCCTAGTCCCAAGCCCCGTTCTAAATCCCGTTCCAAGACAATTCGAGATGAGCAAATGATACTGTATGAAATGATAGATGGTATCATGAATATTGATGTTTCCTGATGGAAACGTAGTGACAAGGAGGGAATGTGGAAAAGTAAATTTTGCCATGTTCTGTGTCCCTACGTGTCATCCATCATATGTTATGTGTGCATGATTAAATATGCATATGCATTCCCCATGTTCGATTCAAGACGCAATTATAGTTGTGTCCACCTCTAATATGCCAGTTTCCAGTTCTCGTGAATACTACGAATATCAGGTCTATGTAAAGCTACGTTGCCACGTTTCTCAGTGTGCACGTTATTCTATTAAAAAGTCCCCGTTTCTAGGCCTCAAAAGGGCCTGGACACCAGATTCAGCTCCTGTCTCCTGAAGCCTCGCTGAGGAGCGATACAGCCCCCACCTGTATCCTCGACCCTTCACTTACTTCCTGCCACGCCGTGCCCGGCTCAGCCTGGCTCAGCCTCTGAGTCTGCCAAGAAAATGTTATGATTCCAGTTATCAGTTCAGTCCTCCTTCTCTGCATTCCTAAGCTACTGAACTGCATCAATAGTTTCCGTCATTGTCTAGCCTTTCCGGCTCCATGTAAGAGAAATACTGTATTTAATGGTCATTTCATATTCTTCATCACACACTACATGTAGAATAATGCATGGTCCAGTCTTAGAATCAAGTTAGCCTTTCCTCTCCTGACTTCTAGTTTATATCAACATGTTCTCTAAACATCAGATACTAGATACTGTTTAGGTACATGTCGCCCTGACTCTCCAGACTTCAGTCTCTGCTCCTAGCACAGAGTTCATAGCCCCCAGCTTCTCCTAGTGATACGTCATTGCCAGTTTGCGCGCACCACCAGGTTAGAGGTCCCGGCTCATTAGGTAGCCCCCTCCATGGTTTCCGCCCCATTCATGACATATTCTGTTACGTTTGCATCACATGTCTATGTATACGCCCTGTTACACCCAGTTACACCTACTTTCACCCTTATCTTTCGCGACTGCTACGCGTCACGCCTCTTGCTCCACCCACTGCTACGCCTATTGCAATGTAATGCTATGTGTTTGCGCTATGTATATATGCTCATGTACTGTTATTAAAAAGTGGTTCCTTTCCCTTGTCCAGATTCTGCCCCCGGCAGCGCTGTCATCCTATTCCTGTGCAGGTTGTCCTGTTCCTGTCCTTATCCTGTAATAAACCTGCATAACTCCTACTACCTCGAATTTTGACTCTTATTTATTGAGCTATCTGTTATTCATTCATGCATTCAAACACGGCTGTTGCTCCACTGCCACCGTTCAGCGAGACGGCGGATCCCGCCACAGCGACCCCATGATGGGTCGGTCACCTTAATCATTATTTTAAGGGCACCGGGGAAACGGATGGCACAGAGAAGCGGTCACTACTCATCCTCTACGGAGGCTCTGAGATCTACGACCTTTTCGTCACACTCCCCAACACAGGTGAAGATGATGACTACGAGGCGGCAGTCGCCACCCTCAACAAGCATTTCGACCCCCAACTTAACCCCGACTTCAAAAAGTTTACGTTTAGACGGGCGTCGCAGTCAGACATGGAGTCGGTCGACATGTTTTACGCACGGCTGTGCCGGCTGGCTAGCACATGCACCTTCACGGATTAGAGGGAAGAGATACAGGACCAAATAATCCTAGGATGCCGCTCCAAACTCATGCAGAAGCTGATCCTTCGTCAGCCTGGAATCTCGCTGGATGAGATCCTTGTCTTGGCTCAGTCGCACGAACTGTCAGATGTTCGGGCGGCGGAAATTGAGACTGCCCTACAGACACCCGTCGCTGCACCGCAATGCGCCCAGGCACTTGTCCATACAAGGAAGAGAAGGTTGAAGCAATCCAACGGCGCCCCAACACTACTCGCCAAGCACCAAGAATGCAGCCCGGAGGGCAATGTGGCTACTGTGGTGAGGAACACCCAGCGAAGGCCGTCTGCGGGGCGAAAGGAAAGACGTGCTCTTGTTGAGGCAAGATCAATCACTTCGCGAAAGTGTTCCGCAGTAGTCGGTCAAGGCACACCACGTCGAGGCCGTGGGGCATGTCGCAACGCCTTCACCAAATCTCCATTGACGATTCGTCATCGACAAGTGAGACCCAACAGCAGGAACGCTGCCTTGCACTCGAGGACGATGATGACTACAAAGTATTTGTGGTATCGTACGTCAGCAGGACTGGCAATCGCTGAAGGCCACCACCCATGTGCTCTATTTCATTGGATGGGACTGCTGTCCAGGCCCTCATCAACACAGGTGCCTCTGTCAATGTGATGGACTCAGAGCAATATGACCGTCTGTCGCCACGGCCCCGCTCACACCATCAAAGGCTCGGATCTACACGTACGGAAGTTCAGATCCACTTCCCCTCCGAGGAGTCATTCACACCAGAGTTGCCAGCGGAAAGCACACCACGGAGACCAGGTTCCACATCACGGAAGGAAAGAAAGGCACGCTGCTCAGCTGCCACACAGCTGAAGACCTGGGGCTAGTTTTCTTTGCCCACCAAATACACGACTTCCATGCCGAAGCAATCCTGAAGGAGTTCCCTGCACTGTTCACTGGACTGGGTAAACTCAAAGGGAAAAGGTTCAAACTCCACATTGACCCCACGGTGAGACCGGTTGCCCTAAGGCATAGGAGAGTGCAATTTAATCTCCGCCCGCAGCTAGAGGAGTTGAAACAGCATGAGGACCTTGACGTTATCGAGAAAGTCTCCGGCCCCACCCCGTGGGTGTCCCCGTTGGTCGTCGCTCCCAAACCCAAGCAGCCCGGAGCCATCCGGCTCTGTGTGGATATGCGGTTACCTAATGCGGCAGTCAAGAGGGAGTGCCACATTACGCCTACCATGGACGACATCGTGGCAGACCTGAACGGGGCCAAGTGGTTCTCGAAGCTAGATCTAAATGCGGGATACCACCAGCTGGAACTTTAACCTGAGAGTAGATACATCACTACCTTCTCAACGCATGTTGGCCTCCAGAGATACAAAAGACTCAGCTTTGGGGTATCATCGGCAGCCGAAGTCTTCCAAAACGCGACCAGGATAGCACTGTCGGGGCTGCAGGGTGTGATTAATCTCAGTGATGACATCCTGGTGTTCTCGGACACCCTAGAAGATCATCACACTCACCTCCGGGCCACCCTGAAGAGACTGGAAGACAGCGGGCTGACTCTTCACAAGGCGAAGTGTTTGTTTTACCAAGAATCTATCGATTTCTTTGGATACACATTCACAAGAGAAGGACTACAAGTAGACCCCAAGAAAACCGCAGCCATCCGGGAAGCCAGCACCCCGAAAAACCCCACGGAAGTGAGAAGTTTTCTCGGCATGGCCACATACTGTGGAAGATTCATTCCAAACCTCGCTGCCCTGTCTGAACCACTCCGGGCTCTCAAGCCATGACCACAAGTGGGAGTGGACCGCAGCCGCCAATGCTGCGTTTCACCACATCAAGGCAGCCCTGCTGGACAAGACAGTAATGGCCTACTTCCACCCGGGCCGGCGCACTGAATTGATCGTTGACGCCAGCCCAGTCGGCCTTGGAGCAGTCCTTCTTAAAGAACATAGCTCAGAAGCTTGGAGACCGGTAGCGTACGCCAGCAAGGCCCTCACTGACACGGAAACAAGGTATGCCCAAATCGAGAGGGAGGCCGAAGCGATAAAATGGGTGTGTCAACATTTTCACCTGTATATGTGTGGCCAGGAATTCCTAGTGGTAACGGACCACAAGCCCCTTGAAGAACCGGGTTATTTAAGACCCAGCGGCGCCAGGGGCACGCCCAAAGTCTTCGGGTATCACCTGTCTTAGAACACAGAGACACGGGACTCTTCTTGGTGACGTCAAGGATCGAATTTATTGGCTGCAGCCAGTAACAGAAGTCCTAGAAGTCAACACGGTATGAGTTCTCAGGAGACTGCTCAACTTTACAAAG
Organism: Lissotriton helveticus; assembly: GCF_964261635.1. Lineage (NCBI taxonomy): Eukaryota > Metazoa > Chordata > Amphibia > Caudata > Salamandridae > Lissotriton > Lissotriton helveticus. The sequence goes on along the minus strand of NC_136060.1, from coordinate 32,066,168 downwards.
CAAGCCATCCCTTTTTATACAAAAAATTGTGCTTCAGGCAAACATTCTTTATTTACAGTTTGACCACTCACGTGTTTCCACGACAAAAAGCAGGAGCATGATGACAAGCCCATTTTTCAGTTTGTCCAGCCCATAATCAATCATTGGTTAAACTTAACATTTTTCATCAGACAGGTCGATCGGACCCATAATAAAAACGGGCACATCCCCATCGTAAATAGGTCATAAAGAAGGAACAGAAACAGATGAGACGCAAGATAGAAAGGTGTGTGTGTGTATCATAAACTCAGCAATGTCCTGCTCTTTGATCTCTATCTCGATCAGCTAAAGGGCAAGAACTGGTTTGGCAAGGTCAGCTTCAGGCAGCAGGGTCAGTTCATTTCAGGTCAAACAGGAGTCAGCACAAACTCAAACTAAAGTGCACGTGTCCAAGAAACTTGTTCAGCCACAGTCATGGGCCTATGTGAGGGCAACCACAAAATGGCTGCCATGCACAAAATGGAACCCAAGGGTTTCAGAACGAAATCGTCAAATACACAGTGAATCCATCAGTGTAACATGACGGAAACACTCATGCTTGCTGAGCTCACTGTTTACGGTTCGCTGTTACCAAATTCGTAACAGAACCACGACCATTATGACCCAGGGTCAGAATTCACGGAACCTCAGACCCTCCTTTTGCCCTTACATAGGCAATAACCTAAACTCACGTCAATCTGAATCCAGGTCTATACTCATCAGATCATCAAGATGTTGCTGTAGCATCAATTCACGGAACCTCACCCTGCTCCCGCTCTTCGCAGGATCATCCAGACTAGCACCTCCGAGGATAGAGCAATGGGCGGTGCAGCTGCAGTCCTACAACTTAGAGGTCATCTTTCTTCCTGGGGCCCACAACCTGGCAGACTATCTCTCATGACACCCAGAAGCTCAGAAATCATTGACGGATGCATCCCAGTGCAAAGCTTTCGTGAAGATGGTTTCACAAGGAGCGTGCCCCATGGCCATGACACTTGAAGAAATTGGCCGTGCCACCACCGAAGATGAAACACTGTCCAGAGTAAAGACGGCGCTGATGGACAAAGGCTGGATGCATTTCATGGACGAAGCCCGAACTCTCAGGACGGAAGTGAGCCACGCTCACCAACAGATTTGGCAAGTGCGTCATGAGCTTAGTGTGGGAGAACAGGGAGTCATTCTACGAGGACATGTGATTGTGAATCCGGGAAGTTTGCAGAATCAAATACTCCGGCTGGCGCATGTTGGGCACCAGGGAATGGCTGAGAAAAGGCCTGGTTAAGGAACAAAGTCTGGTTTCGGCAATGGATTCTATGGTGGAGGAAATGGTGAGGCAGTGCCATGCCTGCAGTATCATGGGGGGAGATCCGACGCCGGCGCGGGTGATCACTGAAGAAGCCAGTACCACCCCGTGGACTAAGATCAGTCTAGATTTCGGAAGCTTTCCGGAGGAGCGCACCATGTTAGTGATGGTTGATTCTTTCTCAAAGATCCCCATAGTAGAAATAGTGGCATCAACGGCATTAACACATATCCAAAGAGTCCTAAACAAGACATTCGCACTCATGGGATTACCAGAAGAGGTTCGGACGGAGATTGGGTCACCATTCCAAGGTCGAGAATTCCAAGAGTACCTGGACCAAAAGGCCATCCGTCACCGGAAGATCACCCTGCTGTGGCCTCAAGCCAATGGGGAAGTGGAGCGCCTCCTGCAGGACACTTAATCGAGCCCTCCGCATCGTAGTGGACCAGGGTGAGGATTCGGAAGCCGTCCTAGATCAGTTCCTTGTTGCCTACCGTCAAATGCCTCTCACCACGACCAAGTGTGCTCCTTCGCATCTGCTCTTCCAGAGACCACCTCAGGATAGCATCCCGACAGATCCCTCGTGGGTGCCCCCGGGACAGAACAACGATGCTGTCCAAGCAAGAAGAGCTATGACAAACCAAAAGGCAAGCGAAACCCTTCGAGCCAAAGAGCCACAGCGGAAGGAGATCGTGTAGTGGTCAAAGACAGGCACCCCGGCTTGAAGTTCAGGACACCCTATGAGCCGGAGGAGTGGACTGTGGTGAACGTCCAAGGAGCTATGGTTACCGCTCAACGTGGCCAGCAATCGGTCACGAGGAATGTGTCTCATTTCAAAAAGATTGACCGTCAAAGTTCGAGTCAAGAGACTGAATACTCCGAAGACACTCCAATTTTCACCCCACCTAGCTCCTCAGGTTTGCTGAGTTCTTCACTAAGGAGATCGCCAGGGGATCGGGAATAAGCTAGCTCTGAGAACGATCGACTCCGGCAAGATGTGCCGACGGGGTCAACACCAAGCACCTCAGCAGACGCTTTGGTCAGTTCCAGCTCGCGGAGCCAGAAGTATGGTCTCTGGCCGAACCCGGTGCCTAGCCAAAGACTGAAGGACTTTGTATACACCTCCCCTTGAAGTTTGGACTGCCAAAGATTCTTTCACTAAAAGAAAGGAGGGATGTAGAGAGCCATCCGGGCTCTTCCCTACATTGTTGCACTTGCCCATGCATCCATACACCACTCGGGGTGGGCTCAACCCGAGAGGATAAATAAACGGCCGGAGACCGCTCGGGTCTTCCAACCAGCACATAACAAACTGTGTGGCGTACCTGTGTTCGAGCACTGCTGCGGCCTACTTACACGTGGACCCGCCGCGCTACAGTTGGCATTTTAATTTTTTTGCTTGCGATGAGCTGAAGTGGTTTCATCATCTGGCAGGGCTGGGCTATAGATCAGACGGTGAGGGATCATGCCAGTTGCTGCTTAGCTGACTCGGCCTCGCCCAGTGGTCAGATGTGGCATCTGCTGATATGCGTGGGTGAACAGGTCGAGGGCCTAGACTATCTGACATTTCTCTGCTCCGCCTGAGCAATACGAATCACTTTTGTGAGAGACTGCCTGAAATGTTCCACTTTCCAGGTGGCTTGTGGCCATTGTAGAATCACCTTTAATGATTTATTTCTAATGACTGCAGGAAGTCTGCAACTTCTTGCCCTTGCAAATTGACGGTCTGGAGTTTCTGAATAATGCCATGGTGGCCATTACTATTTCCAATGTCAGAATCAAATCGTCGGCAGACATGGAGTTGACTGTCTCAATTTCAAGATATGTTGAGTATCAGTGAGCACTAGGGTGACCAACTGGCCTGGAGGCAAATTCAGGAAGGTCAGTGTAAAAATTCAGGACAAGGGGTCAAAATTCAGGACAAAAATTCAGGACAAAAATTCAGAGCAGAAGGTCAAAATTCAGGCCAAAAATTAATCCAATAAAATGGACTATTCATTACACTTTTACCTTATTTCTAGCAGGAAGTGAACCCCTAGCCCTCCCCAACCCTCTGTAAAATTGTCTTGTAAAATCCTATTAAGTTTAGACAATTAATTAAAAGTTGGGTGCACTTTCAAATGCACTATTTATCACCATGTTTACTAAAAATGTATTGGAAGAGAATTCCCATCCCTCCTGCCTGATATCGAATTGACTGCCATTCCTTTGCATACACCAATGATATAGACCGAACGTGTTTTAAAATGAGCGATGATGTTCCAAAATCATTGGTAGAAAAACCTGCATATTCATGTAAAGGTCCCTTTAAAAATGATATACAGTTTCCCCCATTTCTGCTGTCCCAGTTTGCTGAAAAATGCTTTGTCTACCACATTATCTGAAATGTGGCACCGTACTACCTAAAGAACATATAGTTAAGTGAAAGTGAGACTTTAAAAAATAATGTCTTTATAGTGATTGGTCCCATTCTGACCCTGCTGTGAGGGGAAAGATTTGGTTGCACCAACTTAGGGTGGGGCTGCTGCCGGCCCTTAAGGTCACAGCAGGTACACGAGCTGCCCCTGCTTTGAGAGTTAAAGAACTCTCAGGCTGCCTGCAGGGGGACATCTCGCTCTAATGGTCGAAATTACGGACAAAAGGCGTACGTGAAAGAATTTCTCACGGACAAGAGGTCCAAATAAGGGCCCAAATAAGGGGCGGTCCATGAAATTTATGGATGGTTGGTCACCCTAATGACCACTGGAACATGGCGGCCATCTGGCATGCTTTCGAAAGAAAAACTGGCCCGGAGCCATGGGCACTTGGGAGGTCATCGGGGATGATGGGCTCTAGAGGTTCAGGCTCTCAAGATGCTTGTCACTGCAGGCTTGTCACCCAGGCTTTGTTCCAGAGTCTGTTTTTTGTTTTGACTATCTCTTGGTACCTCATGTGGGTAAGGTACTCTGCCTACAGGGCCAGTCACCAGGGAATCACTCGCCTGTGACCCAGTGCTTAGTTTGTAAAATAAAATAGGTGCCTGGGTCTTCGTCAAGAGGACACTGGAGCTTGCACTACTCATTGCCCTACACGTGCCGGTAGTGACAGAATCAACACAACTACTAACAAACATACCCTACAAGTATGACATTTCAGACTATTCCAGACCCAAAGCTACAATACTGGCTTGGGCAGTAGATATGAGTAATTTTTATTGTTCATTGAAATAATGAACAATTGTTGTTTGGTTAATCTCTAATTTAGATAAACAGTGCAGACTGTCATATGTGCCAGCGTTGAGAATTAAGTTCTGGTGCTGAGCACCAGAAACCACAGGCTCAACATCCCTTTACTGGCCAAGTTGACTGAGAAATGTGTGCAGAACCAACTGAGCCAACACCTCACTAAATTCTCCTTGCTAGATGAATGCCAATCAGGATTCAGAGCAGGGCACAGCACTGAAACAGCGATTCTCCACATTACTGATGACGCATTACAGGCCCTTGACCAAAAGCAAGCATGCTTACTTATTCTCCTAGACTTGTCATCGGCATTTGATACGGTAAATCATGAAGCATTACTGACCAGGCTACGGGACAGGATGGGAATATCGGGAATAGTGCTGAAATGGTTCGAGTCCTTTTTACAGAACAGAACACAGCTCTTCCTGGTTAACCAATCAATCTCACTTCCTAGCCCTATCGCAATTGGAGTCCCTCAAGGATCGACACTATCCCCAGATCTGTTCAACCTATACGTCGAACCACTCACAGAAATTCTCCAAAAATCTCAAATATCCTATCACATGTATGCTGATGACACGCAAATTTACGTAAAGATCGGATCCATAAAAGAATTGGAATTAATGAATGAGACACTAAAAATGGCACTTCAATGGTTAACGGCAAACCACCTGAAGCTGAATGCACATAAAACAGAGTTCCTACTTATCTCTCCACCAAGGAGCAATACAGAAATAAAGGAATGGATGAAAGTCATGACTGCGCTAAACTGCACCCCAACCCTTGTCAACTCAGCCAAATCTCTAGGAATCATCTTAGATGAGAATCTAGACATGAAAGCCCACATTAACTCAATGGCGAAAAGTGCCCGCTTTCACTTGAACTACCTAAGAAAATTGAAACCCTTCATCACAGAGTCAGACCTCAAATTGGCAATCCAATCCTTGGTTATCTCGAGGATTGAATATGGGTGCACCACCTTGGCTGGACTACCAAAAACGTCCACAGCACCATTGAAAGCCTGTCTTAACGCTGCTGCAAGACTTATCACCGGAACTAGGAAATATGACCATATATCCCCGCACCTGAAAGCATTAAACTGGCTACCATATGAAGCAAGAATCCAAATGAAGATAGCATGTATCACACATAAAGCATTACACGACAACACCCCAAGATATCTAGCAAAGAAAATTCAGTTGTCCGGTGGCAACCGACCATCTAGGAGTGCTGAGGAGCTGCTAATACGACCAGCCTTCTTCCGAAAGAAAAAAAACCTATGAAAGAGCGTTCTCAGGAGCGGCCCCCAGAATATGGAACTCACTCCCTCCAAACATCAGGAAAATCCAGAATCTGGTAACATTCAAACGGGAAGTGAAGAGCCTGCTGATGAATAGATACATTACTTAGTGGAGATCACTGATCATGGATCTGCTGTACTACTGCCTTAGTTCAGATCAGGTACGCCATTAAAATGGGAAGCACAGACAATAATATAATGGAATACGTATGAGAACAACCCAAAGGCCGACAGGAATGGATATTTGATTGGACAGGAGAACAGCATCTTTCTCGAACCTATACCGTGCTACCTCATATCTGTTATATATACATGTTTTGTTATTATTTAATCATAGAATATTTACTTACGTTAACGTCACATGTGTTGCGAATATATATGTCATCTACCTCACTGCGGTTGCTTGCTGACTGCTTATACATATGTTAACCTTTTTCCTTTCTTATTTCATGTTAAGCGCTCTGATACCCACGGGTCTTGTTCGCGCTATACAAAACTTTATAATAAATAAATAAATAAATAAATAAAGCACTGCTGTGACCCCTGTGAAGGCATCCCTCTTGGGGTGACGTTAATTCTTTTTGCATGTTTAGAAAGATATTTAAGGTCTGTCTGTCTGTCACACATCATGCATCCTTCTTGAGGCAGTTTCCCCCAGTAGCTTCAAGGCTCCCAGCTGAATCACCTACAAGTCTAGCTGCTAGCAGCAGTCAGTGTCTGCACCTCGTTTGATTTCTTCTAGTGACATTGGTAATGGGTGATATCTCTTGAATCCCAGCCATAAATACTCTTCTGTGTCTTATCTTCCTGTTCTGGATTGGCGGCTTAAGTGTGTCTCGACAAGCAATCGGCCCGGTTGTGAGAGCCAGGTGAGCCCACAATTGAGAACAAATATTCCTGCAACTGCAAAATCTAGTTCTCTGTCCTTGGGTGGGGTTCCGATACCAACACTTATAAGATAAATTAGGGTTTTATGGTTGCTGCATGAAGGGTGGCTATAGAGGTTTAGGGGAAAGTGTCACCATCTCCAATGGACTGCAGTTGTTGCCATTTTAATTCTGCTGCTAAGTGAGGACTGAGTTGGTGTATGCGACGGGAGCCCGCTCTCTTCAGGGCTGTTTTGGGGATAATACTACCCCTAGCCAGTGCTAGAAATGGAAAAATAGAAGTACAGGTACTCTGTAACAAAGTACCTGCTTGTTTCTGAGAAGTGCCGGTACTCTTCAATTAAACATATTACGTCTCTCTTGAGAAGTGCTGGTACTCTCCCTCTCAAAATTAAAAAGTGCTGGTACTCTGTATCGGACAGTACCGGCCCATTTACAACACTTCCCCTGGCCCAGTGAGACTAGCACTGACTGCCAGCTTGAAGTGCTTGGCCAGGTCGATGTATGATCGAGTCCTCTCTGCAGATAACACATCCCAGGTTCAAGCCATAGATGTCTTTGTAAGTTATCTCATTGTCTCATTATGGAATGGTAAATCTCCCACAATATGTGGCAATTCTTGGTGGGCTGATTTGATGTCTTCCACTTTGATTTGGAGCAACTCCGTCTGTCAAAGAAGCTAATCTCTTGCTTCAGGAATTCATATTTTTTTCTGTAGAGGGTGAAACATGCAGAGTCATGTGTGGTGTTCTTTCATATTGAGGGCAAAGAGCAAGATCTCATAACTGCTAGTGATGACACTTGTTATGCCAGAGAGCTCTTCCTGGATTGTATTCTGTAAGACCTCAGCTGTGCTGGAGATCCCAAACTTGAGCCTTTTGTACTTGCAGAGGACCTGGTGAGTGGAAAAAGTTGTGATGTGCCACGCTCCATGATGCTTAAATGCTACCGACTGGATGGAATGGTCACTATGAAGTCTTACATTTTTGTCTTTTCAGTATCTAATTCTGTGAAATAGTTCTTCACATTGATTGAGTAGGTTGATTAGCCCCATGGTTTGTTCACAGTATGTGACCTCGATGAGGTGTAGTGCGTCTGCGGTCTGCAGTTTAGGAGCATTCCAGTGCTTCCCTGTGTGATGTATACTGTGTCCATGACTAACGTGTGTCTATGTAGAAGTGCTTGTTCATGAATCCCTCCATGAGTGGCAGCAGGTTTTGATGTTCTTATGAGTAGATCCCAGTGCTTAATTTGTAAAGAAATAAGTGCCAGGGCTCTCGTCAGGAGGCCACTGCAGCATGTACCACACATTGCCTTTGCGAACACTGCCAATGACAGCACCAACACAGCTACCAACCATTACCTCTTCCAAGTGTGCCAGTTCAAGCTATTTCAGGGCGCCAAAGCTATAAGAATGGCTTGGGCAGCTGGAGACAGCCCTTTTTAATGTTTATTAAATGTATAATTAACTGTTGTTGTGGTCTTATGTAAATTCTCCAGACAAGCCCTGGTGTTGACAATTATGTGGCGGTGCAGAGCACCCGAAACCACCGGCACTGGTAGATCCTCAGTTTGGGGGGATTAAGAAATGTAGAGTCAAAGGTCATCTTTGACATGACTTTTGTGGACACACCAGTGTTGATTTTTATATTATAACCTGGCATTTCAGTAGGGTGAATGTGTTTATGTATTTGATAGTGTGCACTATATGTATGGCCCATTCCCTTTCCTACTACCTCTGGAGTGTCAGATGGGGACAGCACCAGGACCTTAATAGTTTTTTTCTGCTTGGTTTTGGTTGATGTGAGGATCAGCAGACTTCATCAAAGTGGTTAATTTTTCTGAAAGCAGAGCACTTCTGTAGCAGTGCCTACAGGGGCGGTTTGAGAAGTGACACAGAGTTGCCTTGGGTCAGCTGGCGGACTTGGTTATTTGTTTCACTGGCTCCATCTTGACAGGTTTGTGGAACCCAGTTTCCATATGCAAAGAACTTGCCTTCAAGAGTTCTTTTGAGTGTCCCAAAGTCAAAATGATCGATAATGACTTGCCTGGCTTCTGAAGTATCTGTTCTTTTAGCTTTGAATTAGCACACCAGTGGATGAAATGGGTCCTTATCTCCTCCACCTTATCATGCAACCCGCACAAGCTTGCAAGCTTTTGAGCCTGGCGTAGAATGTGTCTACCAACTCTTTTGGACTTTGCTGGGCCTGACACAGCAGGAATCTTTTTTAGTATGGGTTCACCATTGGTGAAAAATATTCATTATGAGCTGTGACCATCGTGGTCCCACTTCGTCCAGGTTGCAGGATAGTTCGAAAGATGCCTGTCCCGTCGAGGTGGAGGAATAGGGGTCACTTCCTATGTTCAAATACACCTGAAACAGTGAAATACATATCCAATCTTTCCACCCACAGTTTCCATTTGCAGGCCTGTGACAATGGGATCCCTGAGGTCACCAATTGGCTGATGAGTGGTATTGATGACATGGCTCTTAGTTTGTGTCCTGTGGCCTGTGCTCAGTGATTGTGAAGAGCCAGTCAGGGATGGAGTCTCTGCCTGGGCTGTGTAGTTGATGGAAACACTTATTGTCAGAGTTTCTCTTTCCCTCTTTGTTTTGTTTGTTTTTATTTGCCTGAGCTGTGTGTGTGCTGAAGCGGTGATGTCCTCCACAAGCTGGAGATGCCACAATGACACCACTTACCGCTGTGCTGTCACTTAAACGCGGATATTCTGGCCATGGATTTGGTCCTCGTGGTGGGTTGCTGTGGTGTTGATGGTTAGTGCTGTTGGCAAGCTCTTTGCCGAAGCTCTCTTTATGTTCACCCGCACCAGTGTCCACATGACAAGGCTCCATGGTGACAGGGCTGCAGGCTGACAGTACAGAGCTGTTGATACGCTATCATCAAGTCTTCCCTGGAGATGAATTGCTGCTGTGGCATGGCCAGTGCGAAGGATGCAGGGGCCTCTGTGTTGGGCTGATTCCAGAGAATGAGGCTTCCTGCTCATCGCCAATGATATGTTGAATGTCTGGAAGCCCTAGGGGAAGTAAGAGAGAAACAGATTTAGTATACCCTACTGACTGGGAGACCCATGCCATAAAGTTTCCAAGCTTTTTATTGTTTTCCTACGTCACACCTGGAATCAAACATTAACTTCAGAATTTCAGAATACAAGCCCCTTCATAGTGCTGTGCATGCACAAAACTAGAGAGAAATCGCCTGCAGACTTTAGTTTTACAGCAAATAATAATACTTTGTGCAGCACTGGATTTCAAGAGCTAAACGGGTACACTGCGTTAAATAACGCGGACTTGTAATATATACAAAACACATTATATAACAACCAGGCACTATATAAGAAACCTTTTGAGACAGACAGTGGACGATATCGCCTAGATGGGGGGAGCAGAGATTTCCCATAAACAGGTCTGGAGCAGAACTGGACACACCTAACCCAACAATGAGGTACAGGGACCAGTGGAGGGAAGGCACTGTGGGGTTTTTGATGGGACAATGGAACTGTAAGGTGGCTGCAGAGACTGGTAGAGTGGTGGATGAGCAACCTTTCCCACTTGCACTTGACTGATCGCCTTGCAAGCAGTCACTTGTGGACCTTTTCACCTTTATTTGGATGGGGGGTGTTATCCTACGTGTCCTGGGGAGTGGGAGTTGGGGACAATGTTTACAGTTAATAAGGGGGAACCTTGAGTTGCAGCATATCCGGAATTATGGGGGTTCGAGCGGGAGAGTAGGTGGAGGAAGTTATATAAGGAGAGCGACAGGCCAGGAACAGTAATGCTTCCCGATGGCTGACAAACACAAGTATAAATGCATGACGTGGAACATCAGGGGCATGCACTCAATGACGAAACGCCACAAGGTTCTCTCATACATTCAGAGGAGGGGTGCCCAAATAACCCTACTGCAGGAGATGCACCTCATGCAGAAAGAGGGACAAGCTTTGCACAGACAATGGAGGGGGCCAACTCTTTTACACTCCCTATTCAGCTTATGCATGGGGTCCCTAATATGGATCCAAGCTTGGGTACCATTTCAATTGATGGACTCTCTGGTAGACCCAGAGGGCCGATATGTAGCTATAAAGGGGCGAATAAAAGGCCGGGAGATCAGTATGGTTAGTGTCTATTCTCCCAACGCAGAACAATCAGCTTTCTTTGCGAGACTGTGCCACTGCCTGACGCAATACTTCATGGGCACCACATTAGTGGGGGCTGACTTTAATAGTGTTGACGACCCCCTTCTAGATAGATCACACCCGCCATTACGTAATTCCCAAGCAGCGCGCACTTCACTAGCATTTACGGCCTGGAGACAAGGTTGGGGACTGGTGGACGCCTGGCGGACTTTGCATCCCCAAGATAGAGACTACTCCTACTTTGCGATGGTCCACGAGGTTCATGCGGGACTAGATGCCTTCCTGTGCTCAGCAGACATGCAGCGTCAGCTCCATGCTGCGGAATACTTAGCTCTCACGATATTGGACCATAACCCACTGGTCCTTTCCCTGAGATGGAAGCACCCTGTTTCAGCAATACCAATGTGGAGGCTCAGTCCGGACACCCTGGAAGACCATGTCTTCCGCGAAGAGATCAGAGGGGAAATAGCAGGCTACTTCAAGGCTGACGCGAGGACAGCCTTCTCACTGAATGCCAAAGAGGACGCCTTCTAGATGGTCCTGCGGGTCCAATGCATTACGCGCGCAACAGGGGTCAGGCATGTCATCTCGGGAGAAGTGGAGGGAGTGGAGGCAACCCTTAGGGAGCTGGAACGCAGGCGGCCAGGACACCCAGAGCTCTAGCAAGCACTAGTAGAGGCTAAGGAGGAAGTGGCGAGGCAGACAGAGAGGCTTAGATACTTTGAATACAAGAAGTATCTAGAGCGCACCCACACTGAGTGAGACAAGTCAGGAATGCTCCTAGCATGGCTAGCAAACCCGGTGAGCAGGAGATCGCCATTGGTGGAAATAGAGGACGAGGCGGGGTTTGACACTTTACACAGGCAAAGAACAACAAAGTATTCGCCAACTACTATGCACAATCGTATAGAAGGTTGAGAGAGGGCAGCCACACAGATGCAAGGGAATACCTTGCAGATCTGCAGAGGGTGCAACTGGTCCCTGAAGAGGCGGAGGAGCTAGCTGCTGACATAACGCAGCAAGAGGTGAGGGCAGCCATGAAGGGCATGACAAGGACCAAAACCCCAGGCACAGATGGCCGACCGGCAGAATTCTATGCAACGTATATGGAGGAGATGGCCCCCAGACTGGTCTCTATGTATCAGGAGGCCCTTGGAGGGGAAAAGTGCCGGAGAGTACTAGAGAAGCCCTTATTGTCCCGGTGCCTAAGCCTGGGAAGGAACCGCACAACTACACAGACTAGAGGCCCCTTTCCATGCTGAATATGGATTACAAAATCCTGAGTAAGATTCTAGTGATGCGCCTCCTCTCACATATGAATGACCTCCTACTGTTCCTCTGGGACACAGGAGGTGAGCTGAGAGGGGCGCAGAGAATGCTAGCCTGGTTCGGGCCATATCTGGCCTTAAAGTCAACTGGAGGAAAACCAGCTTATACCCCATGACGGACAACGCCCCCCACCACCCGACCTTGGCCACCTGAAATGGGAGCCCAGCTGCCTGCAATACTTGGGAGTTAAAATATATCATGAACTGGTGGAGCTACAAGAAGGAAACGTGGGTAGAGCAATCAGGTCAGTGAAGACCGCGATGGAATTCTGGGGTACACAGCCATTGTCAGTGGCAGGACCGGTGGGAGTCCTGAAGATGGTGGCGCTCCCGCACCTCCTGTACTACTTCGGGGCTCTGCCAGTGTGGATCCCGAGAGCAATGTTCAAAGATCTTGACTCGCTGGTCACGTCATTTATTTGGGAGCGGGGCACAGATGAGTAGCGCTTGTTGAGAAGTCCTGTGAGTCACTTCTGACGTTTCCTCTTGAAGCTGCAAACTCCCAACTCCCTCAAGGATCAATTAACACAATCAGGAATACAACTCTGACTGAATCAACTTTTCCCTAAGGGAAAGGGGAAGTGGACAGAGAAACTAACAACATATAAATAAACACTGTCTTCTGCTGTTGTTTCTCGAAAAAGTGTTCCAGGCCATAGACTTCTCTTGTTGCGCTTCACAGGTTTTCACACAATTCTGTTATTTAATAACATTTGTTTAAAAACTCAAACCTAACTTCTAAACACAGAATTATATTTAAAACTTCAGTAACTGACCATTGTCTTTGGTGGCCCTTGTTCACACTCTATTTGATATCAGAATTTGCTCAGTCTTTTCTCTATTCCTTTTTTAAAACAAGGGGAACAAATTCCACATTAGCAAAAGCTTCTCCTAAATAATGGGTTAGTTTGTTAATTAGTTTTAGTGAACTGAACTGGTTTAAATCATGCAAACTTGTACCTGAAGACTTCAGCAACTCTTCAACTTGTTTGGAATCTGCAGTTAGGAGATAGTAAAACAACAACCTACTCCCTTAAACTATTGCAAGGCTCTAGACTCAAGAAGTTATCTCTAAAAGAATAACCCTACTTAACAGAGTCTGTTGCTGTATTCAATTTACACCTTTAAGAAATTACTTAACAGTTTTAAATTGCCTTTACTGTAATTTCTTGTCTTAGCTCAGGCTTGTTTTTTCCTTCACATGTGAAAAAGCTCTTTCCAATTGAGAAGTCTCAAACGCTAAAAACCTCTCAGTCAGCAAATGAAAATCTCCTTGCCTTTGCCAAGGCCTGTTTCTTCTGTCCCCTTAAATAATAGAATGTCTTTTTCCCAAAAACGCTGTACTCAGATTCTATTAACTTGTCGAAGGACTCTAGAAACGTTATGGTCTATGGCTTCTCCTACAAAGAGTTAATTTGCCTTACTGTACTTGGCACACGCTTCTCCGTGCTGACCGCAGCCTCGAACTGCCTTCCAGCGGAGATAAACGATACTTGATCTTCCTTCTTGCGCAGTGAAAGGGACTCGGGTACTCGGCTTCAGCGAAGCCACGAATCACACAGGGGCAGACAGCTAGGGTGATGGCTTGAGATGAGACCAATAAATCAGGCTGAATAGGAGGCTTACAAGAAGTCAAGGACAAGATAACGGCTTTAGGCAACCGTCATAACAGGAGCAGAAGCACTCGCCAGGGCAGCAACACGAGACGAAGCGCCGAACCGTTGGGCTTCGGTCTATTTATAAACAAACGCAGTCACGAGAGCAGCGCGAGCTCTCTCCTCATGTGGATTGTAATCTCGAGAGCCAGCGCGAGCCTCTCTCGAAAAATGAGCGCACAATCTTATTGTTAACCCCTAAGACTTAACTCTAGACTAAAAGTAAACAAGCATTGTTAATTGCAAATTTCCAAACTGTATTTACATTGACCTAAAATAGAAAATCACCTACTTAAATATTCCTAAGTGTCATACTATCATTAAATTGATCTGGCAGTTTATTAAACACATGAACAGAACCTAAATCCCACTAGATGAAGTAAGACGACCAGTAGCACCCCTAACAGTTCCTCCCCCCAAAGGTCGTCTTACAGGTCGAGGTTTGTCAGGATATAAAGCATGAAAAGACCTAACAAGTCTAGGGGCATGAACATTCTTTTCGGGTTCCCAAGATCGCTCAGAAGGATCATAACCCTTCCAATCAACCAAATAAAACAGAGAACCTCGAATCCTTTTAGAATCTAAAATAGATTTAACCTCATATTCAACATGATCACCAATCACCACTGGTGGAGGTGGATTATCAGGTCGAGTAGGAGGTTCAAAAGGTTTCAAAAGAGAAACATGAAATACTGGATGAATAGCATATTCCTCAGGCAAAACTAATTTCACAGACACAGGATTCAAAATGTTCTCAATTTGAAAAGGCCCTAGATACCTGGGTTTCAACTTCCTAGGACCCTCTAACTGAATGTTTCTAGTAGAAAGCCAAACCAATTGACCCTCCTTGTACAAAGGAGAAGGTCTACGATGAGAATCGGCTGTTTTCTTCATAGTTTCCTTACTTTTAATCCACTGTTTTCTTGCCTTTTCCTGAATATCCATTAATGAAGTCAATCTGTCATTAACTGCTGGCATGAATTGCTGTTCCTCAGGTTAGAGAATAGGGAGAGATCTTGGATGTTGACCAGTGAGAAAATAAAAAGGAGAACAACCCAAAGCCGAATGAGTGGTGTTATTATAAGAAAATTCTGCCCAGGGCAAAACTTCATCCCAAGGCCTAGAAGAAGTTGTTAACAAACATCTTAAATCCTGTTCTACATGTTGATTAACCTCTTAAGTTTGTCCATCAGTCTGTGGATGAAAAGAAGAGGACAGAGCTAACTCAATTCCTAGCTGTTTACTAAGCTGTGACCAAAATTTTGATATAAATTGAGGACCTCTATCTGAAATAATCTTTGAGGGAAGACCATGAAGTTTTACAATATTAGATAAAAACACATTAATAAATTCAGCAGCAGATGGAATCTTGTGTAAAGGAATAAAATCTCCCATTTTAGATAACAAATCAACCACTACAAGAACCGTAGTATAACCATTAGATTTAGGAAGATCCGTAATAAAATCTAAACTGATCGTGTGCCAAGGTTGAGGAGGTATAGTCATTGGACGAAGTAAACCCATAGGAGCTGCATGTAAAGCCTTTTGTCGCGAACAAACTGGACAAGCTTTCACAAACTGCTGAATTGCAGGAATCATCTTTTCCCACCAAAAATGACGCTGACATAAATCCAAGGTTTTATTAATACCTGGATGAGCAGCAATTGCCAAATCATGATTCCATTGCATAACTTTAATTTGTTGTGATAGAAAAGACCTTCCCTGATAGAATTCCCTTCCTTTGATAACCAATCATGAAAATTAAAAGTTTTCAAAACCTCCTTAACAGAATCTAAGAAATTTTCAGAATGAACCTCTGCAGCAATTTTTTCCATGGGCAAAATACTTGGTGGCTCTTTAACAGAATTAATATTTTTTTCACAAACTAATCGAGAAAGTGTATCCGATAACAATTGTTTATTACCAGGTCGATACATAATTAAGAAGTCAAATTCACTAAAAAACTGTAACCATCTCATCTGTCTAGGAGTGAAGGCCTTAACAGAGGAATAAAATTGTAAATTTTTGTGGTCAGAATATACGGTGATAGTATGTTTAGCCCCCAAAAGATGATGTCTCCATTCCTGAAACAAATCTTTAATAGCTAACAGCTCTCGTTCTGCAACTGTATAATTCTGTTCAGCTAATAATAACTTCCTAGAAAAGAAAGCGATGGGATGTAAATGACCAGTATTTGCATCCTTTTGAAGCAACACACCACCAACAGCTGTTTGAGAAGCATCAACTTCCACAAAAAATGGCTTATCAGGATGAATCAAGATTGGAACAGAAGTAAAAGCCTTTTTTAACAAAGAAAAAGCTTGATCAGCTTCCTCAGACCAAGAGAAGGCTTTCCCCTTTTTTAATAGCTGAGTAATGGGAGTGACAATTTCAGAAAATTTGGAAATGAATCGCCTGTAAAAATTGGCAAATCCAAGAATTCTTTGTATATCTTTAATTGAAGCAGGAATTGGCCAGGTTAAAATTGCTTCCACCTTCTTAGGATCCATATGAATCCCCTCAGGAGACAAGCAATAGCTAAGGAATTCCACCTTGGAGGCATTAAAAACACATTTTTCCAATTTAGCAAATAATGCGTGATCTCTCAGCCTCTGTAAAACAGATTGAACATGCAGTACATGTTCTTCAGTATTCTTAGAATAAATTAAGATGTCATCAATGTAAACTATGCAACATACATCCAACAAATCATGCAAGACCTCATTGATAAAATATTGAAAGGCCGCTGGAGCATTGCAAAGACCAAATGGCATAACAGTATATTCAAAAAGACCAAATTTCGTACGAAAAGCGGTCTTCCACTCATCGCCCTCCTTGACTCTGATCAAATGATAAGCTCCTCTAAGATCCAGTTTGGTATAAATACTGGAACCCTTAATTTGATTAAGAAGCACAGGAATCAAAGGTAATGGATATCTATTTTTAATTGTCGCTTTGTTAACAGCTCTATAATCAATGCAAGCCCTTAAATCACCTGTCTTCTTCGCAACGAAGAAGAGAGGAGACGAGACTGGAGAAGTGGAATGACGGATAAAACCTAATTCCAACAGTTCATCCAGATACTTCCTTAGATAATCATTTTCCGGTTCCGTTAAAGCGTAAATCCTACTGCAAGGTAGAATAGCACCAGGTACTAAGTCAATCCTACAATCAAAAATTCTATGCGGTGGTAATTTAGTTGCTTCAACAGGATCAAAAACCCTAGAAAAATCCCTATACTCAACTGGAAGCTGATTAATTTCAGGATTCAAAGTAGCACAAAAAAGAGGCATTACCGGGTCTCTGGTCTCTTGATAACAATGCAACTTACAAAATGAAGACTCTAAGGTAACAGTTCTTTTAACCCAATCAATTCTTGGATTATGTAATTCTAACCAAGGGATACCCAAAATCACTCCAAAGGTAGGTGCATCTATAAGATCAAAAGCCACCTTTTCAGTATGCCCATTGTCTGCCACTAAAGTTAATGGTTCTGTATTAAATTGAATCATCCCAGAAGACAGAACCGAACCATCAACAGCTCTTACAGACTCCGGTTCCTCCTTGGCAACAAATTTCAAATTTAATTTATGGGCAAACTCAATATCAAAAAAAAATCCCAGTGGCCCCTGAATCCAAAAGTACAGGAATACTATGTCTTTGAAGAGTAGTTA
Source organism: Lissotriton helveticus (assembly GCF_964261635.1). NCBI lineage: Eukaryota > Metazoa > Chordata > Amphibia > Caudata > Salamandridae > Lissotriton > Lissotriton helveticus. The sequence goes on along the minus strand of NC_136060.1, from coordinate 32,048,627 downwards.
AAATAAAAACCATCCGAATTGTAAAATGTTTAGGAATTTGCCTAGTTACATTTGTGACAAATTGAGAGATCTTAGAAAAAGATTTACTCGAAGAAACGATCTCATCTTTCCTCGAGAATTCTAGTTTTCCGACGGATTAGATGAAAAAGTTTCTATCACTAGGGCCTTCTTTTTAGCAGGTTTAACTGTACAATCCTTAGCAAAATGACCAGGCTTGCCACAGTACAAACACAAGTTACCCTTACGTCTTCGCTCTTTCGCCTCAGGGGTTAAAGGTCCTTTAAACCCTCCTGAAAGAACAGGTTCAACTAAGATATTCTTAACTTCTGACTCTTTTTTCTCAACTCTAACTTGTGAACTTCTAAAATCACTTCTAGTTTTCTCGTTTTTACGTTCACCTAAACGGTGATCAAGCTTAACCACAAGGTCTTGAAATTCCTTAAAATCCCCAGGCTGATCAACAATGTGTGCAAGAGAATCTTTCAAATCATCCCTCAGACCTCTATAAAACAAAGAAATTCTTTTCTCTTCAGGCCAATGAGTTTCAGTCAAAAGTCTATTGAAAGTAGTGATGTAAGAAATGAGATCCTTGCTCCCTTGCCGAAGACTCAATAACTCATTATCTGAAGACTGAACAAAGGTATGCTTAGCAAATAAACTGGACATGGCTATTTTAAAATCTCGCAGATTATGAAGCAAGGGATCATCATTATCTATCAAAGGCATAGCCCAATTTGCAGCCACCCCACCCAAATAAGAAATAATAAAAGCTACCTTAGCTGTGTCTGAAGAAAAAATCTGAGGTTTACACATGAAATGCAATTGACATTGGCTAAGAAAAGTAGCAAATCTACTATTATCTCTGGAAAATCTTTCTGGATTTGCCAAAGGGACAGGTGTCGGGGTGACTACTGTGACTTGAACTGGTTGACTTTCAGTCTGGTCACCTAAAGCATGTGACTGTCGAACCTCAGTTCTAAACCTAGTTGGCGCTAAGACTGGCTTTTTCTCCTTAATAGGATCCCTCCAGACAGAGAACCCTGCTCTAGTTTCATCCAACTCCTGACGAAGCGTTAGGTTCTCTAAACGTAAATTCTCCATCTCCACAGTCATTTTCTGCACTAACTGCGACAACTGTGAGACATCCATGAGGGTGAGTTTACAAACTCAAGAGGAAACGATTAAGGTATGGCTTCGTCTACTGTTGAGAAGTCCTGTGAGTCACTTCTGACGTTTCCTCTTGAAGCTGCAAACTCCCAACTCCCTCAAGGATCAATTAACACAATCAGGAATACAACTCTGACTGAATCAACTTTTCCCTAAGGGAAAGGGGAAGTGGACAGAGAAACTAACAACATATAAATAAACACTGTCTGCTGCTGTTGTTTCTCGAAAAAGTGTTCCAGGCTGTAGACTTCTCTTGTTGCGCTTCACAGGTTTTCACGCAATTCTGTTATTTAATAACATTTGTTTAAAAACTCAAACCTAACTTCTAAACACAGAATTATATTTAAAACTTCAGTAACTGACCATTGTCTTTGGTGGCCCTTGTTCACACTCTATTTGATATCAGAATTTGCTCAGTCTTTTCTCTATTCCTTTTTTAAAACAAGGGGAAAAAATTCCACATTAGCAAAAGCTTCTCCTAAATAATGGGTTAGTTTGTTAATTAGTTTTAGTGAACTGAACTGGTTTAAATCATGCAAACTTGTACCTGAAGACTTCAGCAAGTCTTCAACTTGTTTGGAATCTGCAGTTAGGAGATAGTAAAACAACAACCTACTCCCTTAAACTACTGCAAGGCTCTAGACTCAAGAAGTTATCTCTAAAAGAATAACCCTACTTAACAGAGTCTGTTGCTGTATTCAATTTACACCTTTAAGAAATTACTTAACAGTTTTAAATTGCCTTTACTGTAATTCCTTGTCTTAGCTCAGGCTTGTTTTTTCCTTCACAGGTGAAAAAGCTCTTTCCAATTGAGAAGTCTCAAACGCTAAAAACCTCTCAGCCAGCAAATGAAAATCTCCTTGCCTTTGCCAAGGCATGTTTCTTCTGTCCGCTTAAATAATAGAATGTCTTTTTCCCAAAAACGCTGTACTCAGATTCTATTATCTTCTCGAAGGACTCTAGAAACGTTATGGTCTATGGCTTCTCCTACAAAGAGTTAATTTGCCTTACTGTACTTGGCACACGCTTCTCCGTGCTGACCGCAGCCTCGAACTGCCTTCCAGCGGAGATAAACGATACTTGATCTTCCTTCTTGCGCAGTGAAAGGGACTCGGGTACTCGGCTTCAGCGAAGCCACAAATCACACAGGGGCAGACAGCTAGGGTGATGGCTTGAGATGGGACCAATAAATCAGGCTGAATAGGAGGCTTACAAGAAGTCAAGGACAAGATAACGGCTTTAGGCAACCGTCATAACAGGAGCAGAAGCACTCGCCAGGGCAGCAACATGAGACGAAGCGCCGACCCGTTGGGCTTCGGTCTATTTATAAACAAACGCAGTCACGAGAGCAGTGCGAGCTCTCTCCTCATGTGGATTCTAATCTCGGGAGCCAGCGCGAGCCTCTCTCGAAAAATGAGCGCACAATCTTATTGTTAACCCCTAAGACTTAACTCTAGACTAAAAGTAAACAAGCATTGTTAATTGCAAATTTCCAAACTGTATTTACATTGACCTAAAATAGAAAATCACCTACTTAAATATTCCTAAGTTTCATACTATCATTAAATTGATCTGGCAGTTTATTAAACACATGAACAGAACCTAAATCCCACTAGATGAAGTAAGACGACCAGTACAAATAACAAGGGAGGGAGGGAGAGGAGAAGTGGATTCTGTCTCTCCTAACGTTATGCATAAACAAAAGAGAATCCACAAAATGGGACAGGGTGGACCCTACAATGGAGGGGAGCACCCAGTGTGGTTTAAATACCCCTCACACACCAAAAGGCCCCTTGGTGTCATGCTTCATCATCGGGGTCTTCGCAAACCTCTACGGAATGCGGCGTGCTACGACTCACGGCTACGCAGGAGCACTTTAAGGTGAGCTATGTGTAAACGTGTGTGAGGGTAGGAAAATGTGAGTAAAAGGTGAAGAGAAAGGTTTAAAAAATACCTGGCTCGTGGGCTAACACAAAAATATTTTATTTAAACCCCGGCTGGTATTGTTAAAAAGTGCAAGGGTGGCGGCCTTTACTAGTTAAGGTAAGGCAACCTCACAAGCCTGCGTGAAGACATGGACACTACCCGTCGGTACATGCATACGGCGGTAGTGTCTCAGGCAGGGCTCAGCCGTGCGAGGGCCATCCTCAAGCGCATGCATGTACCGTCGGGTAGTGTCCATGTCTTCACGCAGGCTCAGTTCAATCCTGGTCGCGCCCTGTTTTCTCGCGCAATACCGGGAAAACGATGGATACATATCCTTGTTTGGGCATCTCCCGTTTTCAATCTTGGGGCAATTATTCAATTACCTTGATAATATATAAACGCTAAACCTCCCATTGAACCGACACTTCGTCGGAGCCACGTTGAGGGGAGGAAGTCGAGCAGGCTATGCTGTAACCGTGAGTTCAAATGTTGATACAGGGTGTCTCTTCCTACCTAGATCTGGGTCTAAGATCAGCAAATCTAACTACCTAAATGCTTAAACATTCTCTAGGTCGCCACAGTAGGCAGGACAGCTGACCCCCAATATCACGCATCGGGCTCATGAGGTTATTAAACTTGTGATCATAAGTAAGCCACACTTTTACTTACAGCATGCCTTATATTCCATAGTGTGATACCTGATGTCTTTTCAGAGACTAATAATGTGTGTCCCTGTCCATGTGTGTGTCTGTGTTTTTTATACGTCCTTTTACATTTTTTCTAGGGTTCCTGGACCGACACTGGGTTCTTTTTTACCCTGTAGTGTGATTCCACACCCATTGTGACAATATGGTTTATTCTGCCTTTTTGTTCCTTCACAGGTTCCTATTTCTCGCCAATTGGGCGCAACGAACTTGTATCAATTTGATAGGTACATTACACCTAGACTTATTTTTGTAGAGCACACTTTTAAATCTACATCCATGTGAGTAAGGTGGGGATACTTAGTGCATATCCTTGTCCTGAAGAATGAGTTCTTTACTCCGAAACATGTTGACGACGCACTTGTGAGGTTGCCTTACCTTAACTAGTAAAGGCCGCCACCCTTGCACTTTTTAACAATACCAGCCGGGGTTTAAATAAAATATTTTTGTGTTAGCCCACGAGCCAGGTATTTTTTAAACCTTTCTCTTCACCTTTTACTCACATTTTCCTACCCTCACACACGTTTACACATAGCTCACCTTAAAGTGCTCCTGCGTAGCCGTGAGTCGTAGCACGCCGCATTCCGTAGAGGTTTGCGAAGACCCCGATGATGAAGCATGACACCAAGGGGCCTTTTGGTGTGTGAGGGGTATTTAAACCACACTGGGTGCTCCCCTCCATTGTAGGGTCCACCCTGTCCCATTTTGTGGATTCTCTTTTGTTTATGCGTAAGACGACCAGTAGCACCCCTAACAGCGCTGACCTCCTTGCAACGTCCAACAGCGGCGGGAGGGCTAGCGGTCCCAGTATTTGAGGGTTATTATATTGCTGCCCAACTGTACTGGCTGATTCAATGGCTGACAGCAGGCCATGACCCAGAACAGGAACAGTACCCAACTGCACCGGATGCCACAACTTTAGAACAGAACCTCCTAAGGGCCCAAAGGAGCGTGTCCGATGACACCATGGAAACCAGGGTAGTAGTGCGATGTTGGGCTAGATACTTGAGACGGGTGGGGGTCAGGATCCCCTACTCTCCGGACATACCGATCACAATGCTGCGATGGTTGCCACTGGGGGTTCATTGGACAGGGTTAGAGGACTGGTAAGAGGCAGGACTGAAATCGATGGGCAACTTATACCAAGAATCCACGCTACTCACATTTGAAGAACTACAGGTGGCATATGATTTACCAGGAGGTCACTTCCTTAGACTCGGGCCCTCACCAAAAGGATTAGGCACCACTGGTGCGGAGGGGATGCGGAACCGCAGGCACTGGCAGGATGTAGATATGTAGTACTGTCAGCAGGAAGAATCAAGACCGTTTACTGCCTGTACAAGGCAATGAGACAGGACATGCAGAGGCCACTAGAGCACTTGCGATTACAGTGGGTAGAGGATTTGGGTAAACAGATCCCAGAGGCGGAATGGGATACAATCCTAGAGCGGACCCCGAAAGTATCTATGAATGCTCCTTTCAAATTGATCAATTTCTACATATTTCACAGTGCGGACCTAACCCCGCATTAGAAGATACTTCGGCATAGACACAGCAGTGTGTCCGAGGTGCGGAGAGAGAGCAGCACATGTCATCTACATGTCCTGGAGCTGTCCCACACTGCAAGCCTTCTGGGAAGAGATTAGACAAGTGATAGAGGATCTCATAGACAAGGAGCTCCTGCACACCCCTGAGCATTTCCTTCTAGGATGGTTCCCACACACTGACAAAAACAAAATGACCGGGAAGTTTCAGGGTTTTGCTTTTTTCCTGGCCAAAAGGGAGATACTGGAAGGCACGGGGAAGGCTTAGGATTGTTTCCTGGAGGAGGGAGCTAGAGAAATGGGTGGGGGTGGAAGGCAGATTGCTGCATAGGGAGGCTGGCCGAGGCATAGGGAAGATAGACAGGACACCAAGAAGAGTGGCGACATGCGTCGTACTAAGCCAGAACCGGGGCTCTACACACAGGAACCCAATACTGCTTGATGATTAGACTGTATCAACCTAAGCACAACTCAAGGAGGAAGGGGGGCTAGTTATGTTAGGGGTAAGTTCTGAACAAATGCACCAGGAAATGATGTCAGTGTGTTTTACCTACTTATTTGAAGATAGATGTACAATGCTTTTGACTGTAGATGATACAGTTGAAAACCAATAAAATCTAGTTGAAAAAAAAATAAGAAACCTTTTGAGAAACAAGTTAGGCATATTAAACACAATTCAATCTCAAGTGACTGATCATTTACAAAATTTGGAAATAGAAGACATCATCAGCAAGCTACATGAACTGAACATCTGTGTTATCCTCTTTAGGACTAGGAGCCAGAGGTACAAATCCCTTTAGCAGGCAAAAAAATAATGCATTTGGCTAAACCATAGGGTTTTTTACTGCTAAAAAACGTTTTCACCAAGTACTATGCCCATTTTGCCATTCAGTAAATTCTTAATAAATAGATTTCAAATTTTGAAAGGGACATGTTTAGGGTATCTCTTCCAAATTGCAATTCGGAATGCTGTGTATTAATGGTTTGTAACAACAATTTCGATGGTAACCCATTCGTCAAGGCATAGGGATGCCCCGGGAACATCTTCCCGTTTGTGAATGAATTTTTTTAAACATAGTCCCATTTCCTTTAAGGAAAATGGGCTGCGTTTAAACAAAACTATTCAAAAAGTATTAAACGTGGTATGCTTGGTGTGGGTCTCCACTAACATTTTGCCTTCAAACCCTCCTGTTTTATTTACTTTCTTTTTGCTGACTTTAGGACTCTGTGCACTTTACCACTACCAACAAGTGCCAAAGTGCTTGTGCACTCTCCTTAAAACATGGCAGGATTGTCTTATACCCAACTGAAGTATTTAATTTACTTTTACGTCCCTAGTAAAGTGGCCCTATTTGTACCCAGGGCCTGTAAATTATATTCTACTAATTGGCCTGCAGCACTGATTGTGCCACCTACTTACGTAGCACTTCAAACATGTCTCAGGCCTTCCATTGCAGCCTGTGTGTACAGTTTTAGATTGCCATTTCGACCAAACAAAACAAAACTTTTGTCAGACCAAAACCTTCCTTTTTAATACAAATGAGTCACGCCTAAGGTAAGCCCTGCCAGCCCATAGGGCAGGGTGCAGTGTAATTGAAAAGTTGGACATGCACTTCTTAGTTTCACATGTCCTGTTAGAGAAAAATCTTAAATTCATTTTTCACTACTGCAAGGCCTACTCTCCCACAGGATAATATTGGTGTTACCTTATTACATTTAATAAGTGATCATTTCCAAATGGGAGCAGTTAACCAGTTCACCAATTGGTGCTTTTGGAACTGAAATGAAAAATCCTCTCTCACGTGAAGTTGAATTGTAAATTACAATTTTGAAAATGGCGCTTTTAGAAATTTGGTATTTTCTTGCCTTAGCCATTTACTGTGCGCAGTTTGTCCCTGGGTCACATGACTGGATATAGCTGACAGTTGGGCTTTCTGTATTCCTTCTTGACAGCCGCACATAGCAGAGAGCTTGGGTTTGCCTGGATGGTTCATCACAGGCAGGATGGAAGGGTGGAACTGAGCACAGACGTACTTATACTTGATTAGGCTGTATCCTGCCTCCACACAAAGGGCTGCATAACCACTGAAGTTAGTCTGGAGCCATGACAGGGAAGGCAGGAAGCCTGTGGACTTCAAAGGGAAACCTCTAGCAGCTTCTCTCACTTCAAAGGAAGGCCCGTGTATAAATATTGAACCCCAGACACCAACTTTCATTACACTTCTGGACATGTAAATACTGTATCAGGACGGACGACCGTGCTGCTGAAAGGACTGCCACTCTGCTGGACTGCTGCTCTGAAGGACTGCTGCCCTGCGATGCTGACCTACTGTCTGCTGCCCTCTTGCCTGAGTGAGAAGGACTGTAACTGCATCTATTGAGCCCAGGACCCCAGAGTTACTGCAAGGGCTAGTTGGATGGCCTCCTGACAAGACCCTCAGGGACAGAAGGCTCCAACAACCTTGAACCCAGCACCAAGACTCTGCCATCTGACAGTCCTACCCTGCCAAGTGGTGTCACCACAGGCATGAACCCTTGGAATTGGGCCTGAATGTGCGTTGCCAGCCCATCTGTTTATCCAGCTGGACGGACGCATCACCTCCTTTTGCGTGGGCAAATCCAAGCAGAACTGAGGTATTGACTCTGCTGCAAGGATTCTCTCAGCCTAAGTACTCCACATCGCCCTTGCAGCTCGCATTGGAACCGCCATTGTGCAAAACTTCACCAATGCAGGCCCTCGCATCACAAATCTCTTGTTAGCCTAAAGGATAACACAGGGTTTTGCATCACAGCCTCACAGCTCTCCAGAACCGAAGCATCACCTTGCCTATGCAACGCATCCTTGACGCCAGACTTCACATTACAAGCACTCATTGACGGGATCCTCAACGCTGACACAGGACCTCCCATTGCAGCTCTGCAACACCTTGGAACCGATCCATCGCCTCAGCTGTGCGACACATCCTTGGCACAGGACCTCGCAACACTCCGCAACCAAGACTTAAGGTACTCTTGTTCAGTGGGTCTACCTGGATCCCTGTAGCCAACCCGTGCTCCATCGTGGTGAGCTTGAACTTGTGACCTTGTCCGGGTCTGGTGCAACCAGATATCCACAGTTGCCTCTTTGTGCAAAATTTGTGGCCATCTTAAAGGGATTGGGGTACACTTGGCTACAAGTAAAGGTTGCTCATTTCACTGATCGTCTGGTGGTAGCTTCAAAGGAATAAACATTCGCCAACTGAGAGTCTTTTTTCCCCTCCTTAGCAGGGGGCATTGATATACTGATGCCACAACTAAAACCAGCCAGTGCATATACAACGATGCATCAAGACATGCCACTCAAGTTATTTTGTTATTTTTCTCTTCGGTCATGTTTCCCATGCCATGCTACCAAAAAAACCAATGTGCAACCTCTTAGGAGATGAAAAGAGCCACCTTGGTACGTCTTACAATGTCATGCAAGTGAATCAAGGAAAACTAAAGCATTTACTGTTAATATTGTTTCCAAAGCATTATTCATGCATATAGAGTTCAGAGAGAGAAATTGTGAAACGTCTTACATGCTTGCCTACAGAATATTGAATTGAGTGTTCTAATTATCTTTTAAATATTCTTAGGTTCTATTTATTCTGGAAATAATAGATGAACAGATTGATGAGATGCATTGGGAAGCCAGGAAAGGTCAGAGCGTTCTGTAGCTGAGATAGCAGAGCGGGTCTTCCCTAGGTCCCTGTTTTAAATCTGTTTGGAAGGACTTTACTAGCCACAAAATATCATCGCACAGCAACGCAGCTACTGCCGGCGAAATAGGGCAGCATGTTGATTCTCTTGCAGTACAGCGCCAAAACCCTCGTTCAGTCCCACTCGCTCACGGGTTTAGTTTTCATCTTTGGCGCCGTAGCACTTTTTATTTTAATTTTTCTCGTATTTGCTTTCAAATATAAAGGTCTTTCTACATCAGCGTTGGTTGTGCTTGTGGGGCTGCGAGTGGAGTGGACTTTGCAACTCTCTGCACACTTCTACTCTGCCTAGGGTTCACAATCGCTTGGCCCACGGTAAACGTGTATCGATTGTGTTGCTACAGTGTGTTGCTACAACAGTATTTAAATACCTAAATGTCTAGAAATGTGATTGTTACAGGCAAGCACTGACGGAGTCAGACATTCAAACAGGAATCATATTTTCAATGTAGCGCTGTGCTTCTAAGGTATAGATGCATCAACAATGCCATTTGCGATTCCTTATTAGCGAAAAATAAGGATTCTCTAATAAGGAATAGCAAAAGGCTATGCATATAGAAATCGCAAAAATACTAGCAATTTCTAAACATTCCTTAATTGCGACTCGCAAATTGCGAGTCGCAATTAAGGAATACCTCCCCATTCATTCCTATGGGCCTAGAGGCCCATAGGAATGAATGGGAAGACATTCTCAATTTGCGATTCTCAATTAGAGAATCGCAATTTGAGAATGCAATTTCAAGGGTGCCAGGGTGTCAAAAGGACACCCTGTTGCACCCCTGAAATCTGCATATGAGAACATCTTGCACACACACATGCCCCAAGGGCATGTGTGTGTGTAAAATGGAACTTTGAAAAATGCAAATTATCATGAAGTTCAACTTCATGGTAATTTGCTCCCCCTAATAGCGAAATCGCTAATTTTTTTACTTTGATGCATTGTTTTTAAGAAATCTCAATTTGAGATTCCTTAAATGCAATTGCAATTTAAGTAATCGCAATTGCGATTTCTTAAATTGCGATTTTTGCATCCCAATTGCAAAATACTGGTTGCAAAGGGGAGAACCTGCCCATTTGCGACCGGTTTTTCCTTTGATGCATCTATACCTAAGCTCCTCTTCTGAATGGGTGTGCAATCCTCACAAGTGGTTTTGAGGATTTCGAGCGGCAAGTTGCAAATAAGGTCCTTCGATAAGTCATAAAAACAAGCATGTATTTTAATTACGTTACTACTCATGTAACAGTCTTAAGTTTCAAATTGTTAAATTAAGTGATAAATCGCCCTGTAGTACAGTTTTTGCCATTCTCCTGCAGAAAGTGGGTTTAAGGCCCTCTGACTTTGTTCTATTCCTTTGATAATTTAGGAAGGATTAACCAGCATGTATTGGAGCACTATTTGTTTTAATGATACTTATTTTATTTCCCCTGATAGGCCAACAGATGTTGAAAATGTATTTACATAAATGTATATGTGTCTACAATTCATTTTACTGACAGCTGTCTTGGGATGCATCAGATACCTGATGGATAGCAGTGCCTTTGGTTTTCACCAGGATCTTTTATTGTCACTCACAACGTTACAGGCACCCTGCTCTCCAATCTTGAGTGCTACAAACAAAAGTTAACTCTTCTGCTGCGTTTAACTTTCCTGCAACCTTACTGAAGCTAAAATGATCGTTTGCCCATGTCTGGTGAACTCCACCTCCAATCACTGTGATTTTCTGATCAGGTTAGGATCGCCCACATTAACAACAAAATAAAATATAGCAGCTCTTATAGAGTTTAAAGTGAATGCTTCATACATTAGTGTGGCATACATTGTGTTTTCATTTTGTGGGTATGCTCACTTTATGCCCCGACAACCCTTTATCAAAGACAGAGCAACATATTTAATTTTTTGCTGCCAAGGAAACCCAGGCAGCTTTACGTTATATTGCTGTCTTCATCAACGCTATGGCTTTGCATGGTATAGCCTATTTTTACTTTTGTGGCTGTCGCCTTTTGTGGCTGTGGCAGATGTCACCCTATTTTAAGTCACATTCTCCTTCAGGACGAATTAAAATGCTTCCATTGTTTCAATGGGTTGATCATCTTTTCACACTTACATCACACTCAAAAATTGCTCTTTCCCATTGACATTTATGGGATCGCTCTCTGACTTCATCCTCATTAAGTAGTCAACAGTTGATAGGTAAGCATGCCAGCTCCGACTGTCCCTTCATTACTTGCTAGGCATACAGATGAATAGGAATCTAGTCACCTCTGGGTCACAGGAGAACCTGGCTTTCATTTTCAATGACAATATCGTTTTAGTGTCAGTCTACTTTTCAGTGCTCTACTGCTCTTATTAATGAAGGTAAGATCGTGTGAGCATATACCAGGTTTACAGTGGTCGCGAGTTCTCCTCGCACAGAGCAGGTTAAACATGTGCAACAGTCAAGCTAGCTTCCAGGACCGGTTTTAGCGCTGGTCGCGCCAGGTGCCACAGTCTTTTTTTGGCGCCCCACCATGACCTTCTTCTTTTTTTTTTTTTTATTGTTTTTATTGCCACCATGACCTTCTTCTTTATGAATTCTCTCACTATCACTCTCCAGCAGTGCACCTCTTCTTTACACAGTCCCTCTCTGACAAACATTTAATTTTTTTCTAGCGCTACTCACAGTTCACTCACATTCAGTTCCGTGATCTGCATGGTACAGGTTGTTTGCAGCAGGCACATTAACCATCTGTGCTATTTTATAATGAGCCAAAACTGCCACAAGACAAAATTTCTATCTCTCACCAGTATGAACATTAATCACCGTGATATCTTGCTATTTCTATTGTTGCCTGAAAAGTACTGGATGCACAAGAATGTTCACGTGCTTTTGAACCAACATTTTCAGACATAGCGCCCCCACCCAAAGTCAGAGCCAGGTGCAGCTGTACCAGTGGTGTAACGCAGTCTCCCGCACCCCCTGTGGCGCGGGGGGGCAAGTCCCAGGGGCACCCTCAGCACAGTACTCTGCCCGGACAACTCCTTAATGAGTCCGAGGGAGCCCCTCCACGTACATTGCAGGGGGTCCCCTCAAGTTTCGTTACGCCAGTGAACTGCACCGGTCGCACCACCCTAAAGCCGGCCCTGCTAGCTTCCCATTCAGAACAGGCATAGCCAGGCCAGCAGCGCTGCAAACGTCTTTCACACAGAGATAAGCCATATCATGGAAAGCTGCCCTGCAGACTGTGCTCACACAGAAAGCAGCAGCAACATTGTATTTGGAGGCATATTTGAAAGGCTTGTGTCACTTCTCAATTCGCCAAAGACACCAGTACATTTAAGAGCTATTATTATCTGCTGAAAGAGTAAATGCTTTGATATCACTGCTTTCTGGTAAAGGAAAGTGACCCAGGTGCTGAGAAATATCTGGCCTCATGTTCACTTACAGAGAGAGTCAGGGTATCAGTGACTAGGGAGTACACTGTTTTTGTTGGATTAATGAATTGTCAGTGTCTGGTTGACATTTTAGAGTTTGTGGTGACTTTCCACTTAACCTGGCTCAGTAGAACATTGTATGTATTGTTTTACTGAAAGTTTTAAATGGGGGAATCATATGCATTGTTGCTATCTGAAGCCTTAGCCTGTAGGATTGCTTTAACCAGTCTGTATGCATTCAAGCTCTCACTCACTCTTTTATCTAGCCTCTCATCCATTCTTCACTCATTATTCATTCACGCATGCACTCACCTAGTCTGCTATGTCAGTCACTTATTCATTCATCCATCAGTGCACTTACTCATCCCTACAAATGTTGGCTCACTCCCATATTCACCTAATCACCCGCCACACACACAAATTCTCCAATCAATTAACATGTATTTTGACTTTTAAAAACTGCCAGGCCCATTGACTTTGGCAGTGCCTGTTTTCTCAGTGTCCGTGGATTATGAGGTGGCTGGCAGTGGGTGTGAGGGTGGGACCTGATTCTGGGGTCAGAAGCACAGGCCTTTGCACCTTCATCTCTGGTAGGGAAGCAGCCTACTTGGCCCTACCGTGAATCCTCCCCTTACCCTCATAAATGGAGTTCTTACCCCTCTACATAAGTACTGTGCACATGTTTGAGAGAGAAAGAGAGTGTGGGTGTGTTTCTCTGTTAGTGCCTCTGTGTGTGTTTGTATAATGCTGCCATGTGTTGTATGGATGGGCAATGTGAAATGGCCGCTATGGGGTACTTTGTGAAGGTTGCATAAAATGGTGACTCTCTTTATTCGGTCTTTGTCCCTCTTTTGTACATGACAACCTTTGAGAGGCTGTGCCTGTGGCTGTGCACTAAAGGTCCCATTGATAACTGGTGCACTGCGGAAATGAGCAGTCACATTCTACCAGTTAAAACGCTTGCCCTGCAACAGAACCTGAACCCTTTTATGTCATGCCTTTAATTTCATAGTACCCAACTGCCCTGGGCTAGAAGAGTTTGGCATCTTACAACCCAACACAAATAGCTGGACCTTTGGTGCCAGTTGCTCTTCTATACTTGCCAATGCCTAGAAGAAAACCTTTCATGATACCCTCACAACAAACCAGAATTACTCCGGCAAGAGATGGTAGAAGAAGGGTAATATATGGAAATCCGAGTTTCCTCCTCTGTTTCCATCTCCCTTTAAAGTCGTTACTGAACGTTGCAGTATAGACCCTCTGTAGAAACTATACTCCCAAAACAAATAACTAATTTGCCTTAGAACTAGCCCTGGGTGAAATTTAAATTATTCTGGTGTAATTGTGAATGTCCCAAAAGTGTGCCATTACATCATGTCAGGTAAATAGGCCACCATTCACTGTAAAATTATAGTGCAGGGCCTCAGGAACAATCTGAACATCCAGAGTGGCTGCTGACAGCCAACTCATTTCGTCCATAACTATAGACTTCTTCAGGACACATTTGGTCCAATGATCACAAACTTCCAATTACGGTTATCCTTCAATCCCTACTCTCAGCAGTATATAATATGGTATACGGGCAATTTGAGCTAATCCACCCTTATTTGGTACCCACTTCTAATGTATTGTTTTGTCCAGTCCTGCAGAAAGGGTCTATCACTCAGCATCTGTGGACCACCATGCAAAGTTTACTACATGAGTGGTATGGGTCGAAATGCCCCGAGATGACACTCTGATTGGTGTCGAAAGCCGCATGAACGGGTTCCTTTCACCTCCTATGAAGCAAAACATTAGAATTGAGTACAAATACGGGGTAGATTTGCTCAAATCGCCCGTATGCCATATTCTATACTGCTGAGAGCGGGGATTGAAGGATAAACCATCTTTGGAAGGTTGTGATCATTGGAACTAATGTGCCCTGAAGAAGTCTATTGTTATGGACGAAACATATTGGATGTCTTCACTGTAACGTTTGATACACTTAAGAAAGAAAATAAAAATGAAGAATTAACAATGCTTTGAACTTAAAATTGGGACTTTCTTCACGTTAAAATTGATTGCGGTGCACCTCTAGTTTGGATACTATGGGCCCGATGTAGGTAAATCCCATTTACCGATTTTGAAATACCGAATCTTACCGATTCGGTATTTTAAAATCGGTAAATGGGATGTAGGTCCCAACATCTGGATTCGTTACCGAATCCTTAACAATTCATTAATTACCGATTGGGTAAATACCGAATCGGTAATGCCCATTCTTTCCTATGGGCTTTGAAGCCCATAGGAATGATTAGGCATTACCGATTCGGTATTTACCCAATCGGTATTTAAGGAATTCACAAGGGTGCAGGGGGTGTCACTTTGACACCCTCTAGCACCCCCAAAACGGCCATGTGTGCAATGTGGCACACAGACATGCCCTAAGGGCACGTCTGTCTGTCACATGGCACATGTGTACATGCACAGATGTGCATGTACACAGGAATCGGTTTTTTACCATGGATTTGTATTCCATGGTAAAATACCGATTCTGTAAGCCATGTGCAGCCGGAACATAGGCTACCTACATCACATTTTCGGTAATTTTACCGAATCGTTATCATTACCGAATCGGTAAATATTACCGACTCGGTAAATTTACCTATTCGGTAATGATAACGAATCGGTAAAATTACCGAAAATGTGCCCCTACATCTCCATGGCCCTTTACCGATCGGAAACGGCCGAAAATCGGTATTTTCGGCCGATTCCGATCGGTAAAGGGCTACCTACATCGGGCCCTATATGTCTTTGACCTAAAGGCTGCATCTTGGCAGCAGATGCCTGTAGTGAGTGCACACAGATAGAAACTGAATTGTTGAAACCTACTTACACTGGAACACATTAAAGGTGCGGTTTGGTATGGTCCGCTGCCTTGTTTCTTTAGTGTACTATTCCATAGTTGCTGATTTCAAAGAAATTGTGATTTTTGTGCTCATTTTTTTGCGTGTAATGTGTCCGTGTGTCAAAAAAGGACGCAGGGATGCATTTCACTCTAGAGTAAAGCACTAATTGACATATTTGCTTTCAGAGTATTTACACGTAATTTTGCGTAATTTTCCTGAAATTTTCGTATTTAGGCGAAAGTCAATTATATGAATTTCACACACCACTACTTGGGGCTGGAATTTCTGTGGAATCTACTTAGATCAAGGAGTTGCAAAAATGAAGGAAATGGATAACTGAACTTTATTCGTGAAATCTTTCTCTAGGTGTCAAGCCTCTGAAAGCACATATATTGCTTTTCTGTATTACTGAGACTCCTGTCCTCAGGTGTGCAGCCTTTTGTAGCCTGTTTGACAGGAAGCGGGCCCAAGTTGTGGGGGGAGGAGGCCCCAGCCACCTCCAAAGCACTCCATGACAATGGTTATGAACAGGGTCGCAGTGTCAATAGCAGAGACGAAAGGATATAGGCCCATGTAGTCAAGAAGAGAAGAGGGTCCATCATGGAGGATTTAACACACCGTAGTGACAAATGAAGGAGGGGGCGGGAGGAATATCACAGCGCAGGGCTGAGTTTTGAAGAAGCGGCCATGAAATAAGATTTGCCAAGAACATCAGCGTGAAGCTCTTCCTCAGACGAGGGTTAGGGATGCTGGCTTGGCACCATTTGCTAAGAGAGTGGTTGGGGCAAAGTCAGTAACAGAATGTAAACAGTCCTGAGCAAGACACATGATCACAGTACTAGAGAAAAGGCAGAACTGCACACAGCATGGAGACTGTGCTGTTGCATGAGGAAGGACAGACTAGAAGGACCCTAAAGTCCTTTTTATAAGAAAACTGAATCAGACAAATGTTCCATGTACCATCCGTAAAATGCATCTCCCCACCACACCACCACGCAGGCCTCACAGAAGTCAACTGCTTCGCATGCATGGGGGTGGGGGGGGAAGAGAATGGTGCCTCGCTCGTTAGTATTTCCAAAGTCATTCTGATTTATGTCAGCATTTGCAGGATTATGTTATTGTTGGGCTTGACAGATGAACCACTCAGTACAACTGATGAATAAACACCGCCTTGTATTCAAATGCACGTATGCTAAAAGTCCTCTGAGATTCTATGCAGGAGAATTAAGTCAGATTTTAGGGGGGGCCTTGGAAGGCAACGTTTTTCTACGTTTCTTTTCACGTCCAACGGCCTTGTTGAAATACCCCTGGGAGTTAACTTGTTTAAGCGCTACAGTGTTTTTAGTGTAATGAATAACTTTTGATTGAGGACAATCGCTGGCGGGCCCCAGTGCCGGCATCTCGGTTTCTGTGACCCACCCCAGCACAGGGCCGCGATTCTGTGCTAGAATGTCTTTCTTTGGCAAACCCGCAGCCATCCAAACCCTGATTAACCTCTGATATTCACCAGGCGCTCTTGATCTACAGGAGCAGGGCGGCGACAAAGAGTTAATGGCAGCCATATGCCTGGGGCATTGTGGGTACCGCTGACCCGAACGTGAACTCTGTGATTGACGGCTGCGGCCTGTTTGTTTCAGGTTTGGCTTGGAGATTACCGAGGAAGAGTTTGAGCTGCTGCTTGACAGGATCCCGCTTGATGAAGATGGAAATGTCAGATACCCTCAGTTCATGGCCATGTTCGACTCCCGGTAGGCACTTTTGTTCTTTTCATTTGCACTAAGTGTAACATGTGGTTTTAAAGTGTAATTAAGATGTATACATGTATCTATATATATGTACCTGTTGAAGAAGATGTCTTAGGTCTCATTGAATGCACATGAAAAATATCCTTTTATTCCATATGCGGTCCAAGCCTCAGTCTGGCGATAATATTGGACCGATTAAGACCGGTGAGTAATGAAAATCCGACAATTTCTGGAATAAACTTTAAGGATGGAGTGAATTCCACTTGCTGAATGTCCTGTATCATAATACACCTGTCATGGAGGAAATTCAGCAGGTGGATTTTTCTTCATATTTAGAGTTTTCTTTAAAAAGTAAAACATGTCAGTTACCAACACACTTTAAATCTGGCTCGATAGTTAGGCACACAATCATAAACAATAATGAATCCTAGGGGAATGTGGATGCAAAACTATACCTTGGGTTTTAAAAGGCCGCTACTAGAAGGCCTTGCAGCTTGCTTACGCCACCAGTTGAGGTTGTTTGCTAGCAGTACTCGCAATTACATGCAGGAGCATCAGCATAGTGCACAGAGGGCACCCTGACACAGGCAGTACACAAAAGGCTGATGCATGGCACTGTGCATTTAGGGGCACATTACACAGAGGTACAGACCAAGCACACCTGTAACTCCCACAATTGGACTTGTCAAATATGTAGGGAACGGGAAATCCTTAAATTGCTGGAAGAAACAGAGGTGTAGCTTCCCTTGGTGCAGCAGGTGCAGTGCACCGCGGCCCAGAGGCCTGAAGGGCCCACTGACCCCTCATTATTGCTGTCTTTTATCATTCAAACAGCATCCGGGGGATTATTTCCATCCTTGCACTGGGGCCCAGGGCACACTGGCTATGCTACTGAGAGGACATGATAAATATGAAATATAATTCACAGACTGAACCAACTCCAACATAAAGATACTATTGTGAAGCAAATTCAGACGGGGAGGGGGGGGATACTCTGCATTTAGAGTTTCTTTCAGAAATTGGAGGGTTTTCAGTTCCCTCCACAATCCAAATGAGTCTATAATTCTGTACAAAACATAGACTACGCAGGTATGGGGATATTTTCCAAGTATAATGAGCTGTAGGCTATCAATTGTCTCTTAAAATACGCAGTAGGGTATCAGAACATATGTCTCGTATACAAAGACTTTGTAAGTATTTTAATTTGGCACATTTTTTTTTGTGCAGCCCAGTATTATAATCTTGGTTTAGAATAACACATTCAAATCCTCCCTTTTTAGGTTTCACCTTCACAGCGCTAGCACTGTGCTTGCAAAATCTCTTGTAAAAATAAAAACAAAAACCTTAAAAGGGGCTTACAGATCCCTCACTCCTTACCATGTATTAGCTTGCTTGTCTCTCTGATTTCTTTCCTATCTGTTGGTTATTGTGTGTGGTCTCCTGTTTCTCTTCGTCTTCCCTTGAGTGTTTGTGTTTTCTGTGGAGCATGGACCAAGTACCTGTTCAGTTTCAATCAATCAATCAGTCATTTGTTAAGCACACTACATACCCGTGAGGGTCTCAAGGTGCTGGGGGGAATGTAGGGGGGGGGGCGCTACTGATCGAACAGCTAGGTCTTTAGTGTCCTCCTGAAGGTCAGCAGGTCTTGTGTCTGTCGTAGGCTCAGTGGGAGGGTGTTCCATGTCTTGGCGGCGAGGTGGGAGAAGGATCTCCCGCCGGTGGTTGTTCTTGGGATGCGCGGGACGGTGGCGAGTGAGAGGTCGGCGGAGCGTAGCTGGTGGTTGGGGGTGTAGAAGGAGAGCCGTCTGTTGAGGTAGGCTGGGCCGGTCTTGTGGAGTGCCTTGTGTGCATGGATGAGGAGCTTGAAGGATATCCTCTTGTTGACAGGGAGCCAGTGCAGGTTTCTCAGGTGGGGGGTGATGTGGCCGTGTCTTGGTACACCGAGGATCAGTCGTGCCGAGGCGTTTTGGATGCGTTGTAGTCGATTGATGAGCTTGGTCGGGGCTCCCGCGTAGAGGGCGTTTCCGTAGTCGAGTCTGCTGCTGACGAGGACCTGGGTGACTGTCTTTCTTGTATCTGTCGGGATCCATCTGTAGATCTTGCGAAGCATCATCAATCAATCAGTGACACTTATATGGCGCGCTAACTACCCGTAGGGTCTCAAGGCGCTGGGGGGGGGGTGCCGCTACTGCTCGAACAGCCAGGTATTCAGCTTCTTCCTGAAGGCGAGGTGGTCTTGGGTCAGGCGCAGGTCGGTCGGGAGGGAGTTCCAGGTCTTGGCGGCCAGGTAGGAGAAGGACCTTCCTCCCGTAGTCGCTCTTCGGATGCGGGGGACGGCGGCGAGGGCGTGGTTGGCTGATCGGAGGTGGCGGTTGGGCGCGTAGAAGTTGATTCGGCTGTTGAGGTAGCTCGGACCCTGGTCGTGTAGGGCTTTGTGTGCGTGGGTGAGGAGGCGGAAGGTGATTCTTTTGTTGACGGGGAGCCAGTGGAGGTCTCTCAGATGTCCGGTGATGTGGCTGGTTCGTGGGATGTCGAGGATGAGTCTGGCTGAGGCGTTCTGGATCCGCTGGAGTCTCTTCTGGAGCTTGGCGGTGGTACCGGCGTAGAGGGCGTTGCCGTAGTCCAGTCGGCTGGTGACGAGGGCCTGGGTGACGGTCCTCCTGGTCTCGGTGGGGATCCACCAGAAGATCTTCCGTAGCATGCGTAGGATGTTGAAGCAAGCCGAGGAGACGTTGTTGACTTGTCTGGTCATGGATAGGGAGGAGTCCAGGATGAAGCCCAGGTTGCGTGCATGGTCTGTCGGTTTGGGTGCGGTGCCCAGGGCGGGAGGCCACCAGGAGTCGTCCCAGGCGGAGGGTGAAGAGCCCAGGATGAGGACCTCCGTCTTGTCAGAGTTCAGTTTCAGGCGGCTGGTCGTCATCCACTCGGCTACCTCTTTCATCCCTTCGTGCAGGTTGGCTCTGGCGGAGGCGGGGTCGTTGGTCAGGGAGAGGATCAGCTGGGTGTCGTCGGCGTAGGAGATTATGCTGAGGTTGTGTTTGCGTACGATGGCTGCGAGGGGGCTCATGTAGACGTTGAAGAGGGTGGGGCTCAGAGATGACCCTTGGGGGACGCCGCAGATGACTTCGGAGGCTTCTGACTTGAATGGTGGTAGGCGGACTCTCTGTGTTCTTCCGTCGAGGAAGGAGATGATCCATTCCAGCGCCTTGTCCTGGATTCCGACGTTGCTGAGGCGCTGTACTAGGGTGCGGTGGCAGACAGTGTCGAATGCCGCGGAGAGGTCTAGGAGGATGAGGGCCGCTGTTTCTCCATTGTCCATCAGGGCTCGGATGTCATCGGTGGCGGCGATGAGGGCGGTCTCGGTGCTGTGATTGGCTCGGAAGCCTGACTGTGAGGGGTCGAGGGATCCGTTCGTCTCGAGGAAGGCGGCCATCTGCTTGTTGACGGTCTTCTCGATGACTTTGGCTGGAAACGGGAGGAGCGAGATGGGGCGGTAGTTCTTGAGTTCAGTGGGGTCCGCTGTTGGTTTCTTGAGGAGAGCGCTGAGTTCGGCGTGTTTCCAGCTCTCAGGGAAGGTGGCGGTGTCGAAGGAGGTGTTGATGATGTCCCGCAGGTGGGGTGCGATGACAGCGTCGGCCTTGTTGAAGACGTGGTGAGGGCAGGGGTCGGTCGGTGATCCGGAGTGGATGGAGTTCATTGTGCGTATGGTGTCTTCGGTGCTGATCGAGGTCCAGGCGTGGAGGGTGGTGGTGGGGGGTGGTTGTTCGGTCATGGTGTGCGTTGGTTGGTTGTTGAAGCTGTTGTGTATGTCCGAGATCTTGTTGTGGAAGTATGAAGCGAGGGAGTTGCAGAGGTCTTGCGATGGGGTGATGTCGTTGTTTCCTGCGCTGGGGTTGGAGAGCTCTTTCACGATGTTGAAGAGCTCCTTGCAGTTGTGTGCGTTGTTGTCCAACCGGTCCTTGAATGCTGTTTTCTTGGCGGCGCGGATCAGCTGGTGGTGCTTCCGGGTGGCAAGCTTGAGCATGCGGAGGGTGATGAAGCAGGAGGAGGAGAGGGAGTTGACTTGCTTGGTCATTGAGAGCATTGAGTCGAGGATGATTCCCAGGTTGCATGCCTGGTTGGTGGGGGTCGGGGCTGCCCCCAGTGCTGTTGGCCACCAGGAGTCGTCCCAGGCTGATGGGTTGGAGCCGAGGATGAGGACCTCTGTCTTGTCCGAGTTCAGCTTCAGACGGCTGATCTTCATCCAGTCGGCGACGGCCTTCATTCCTTCATGGAGGTTGGCTTTGGCGGTGATGGGGTCCTTGGTGAGGGAGACGATCAGTTGAGTGTCGTCGGTGTAGGAGATTATGTTGAGGTCGTGCTGTCGGGCGACGTGTGCAAGCGGGGCCATGTAAATGTTGAACAGTGTCGGGCTGAGGGAGGATCCTTGGGGTACGCTGCAGATGATCTCGGAGGCTTCGGAACGGAACGGGGGGAGGCGGACGCTCTGGGTTCTGCCGGAGAGGAAGGAGGTGGTCCATTCCAGAGCCTTGTCTCGGATCCCTGTGGCGTGGAGTCGTGCACGTAGTGTGCGGTGGAAGACGGTGTCAAAGGCGGCGGAGAGGTCTAGGGGGATGAGTGCTGCAGTCTCCCTGTTGTCTAGCAGGGTCCTGATGTCGTCGGTGGTGGCGATGAGGGCGGTCTCGGTGCTGTGGTTGCTGCGGAACCCTGACTGGGAAGGGTCCATGATTCTGTTTGAAGTCTTCATCCACCGCTTTTATTGCTGGTGCTCTTTTTTATTTGATATGTGTTTGCAGTCCCTCTCCTTAACCCCTGCCCTCCACTCACTCTTGGTTCTTTTTCAACCACTCCCTCTCTCCGTTCTTTTGCATCTTTTCCCCCTCTGTTCTGTTTTAGTCACCCCTGGCCTCCTCCGGCTCTCATTTTTTTTCACTCGTCCCCTGCACTCTCCCACTCTCCGTAATGTTTCATATTTCTCTCACCCTCTGTTCTCCGCTCTGTTTTGTATTGCGACCTCCCCGTCACCCTCTCCATTGTGTTAAACCCACCCGCTCTCCCCCTGCTCTCTATTGTTTTTTCATCCCCTCCGCTGTCCGTTTCTTTCCACCCCTGTCCTCTCCCCTCGTGTTGCTTGACCCCTCAGGGCAATTTTGAGATATTGCACAGCAGCACAGGTTGCTGTACAACATGGCTTTAAATACTAGAAAAATGCTAGGGCGTGGTCAGTGCTGGCCAGGTCCTTGTGTTTTCTTATACTGAAAGCCATGTTGCACAGCAGCTCGTGCTGCTGCACAGTATTTAAACAAACATTAACAAAGCCAATAGATCTCGCATAGGCAAAACCTATTGACTTTGCTTAAGCCTATTTTTTTTTATTTTACATTGTTCTGCCACCAATCTTTAAAAGAGTACAAGCATTCAGATTGCCAAATGCTTTCGCTTTGGTAAAAATGTTTTCTCAAGTTTCACCAAAGCATGTCTTAAAGCTACAATACAGCGAGCAGTAGTGCATCTTCTCTAATACATTCAAAGCACATTCGGCAGCAATGCACAATTCCTTCACAAACATAATGACAGAACGGGTGCAGTAAGGGCAGCAGCAGTGCAATGTTCCTTAAAACAATTGTGGTGTGTTAGACCTGGCATCATTAGCGTGAGTCTCCCTTCCATTTTTGACGGATTGCCTCCTCTGTTTTGATATATGTTTGCTGGATTTATGCTTCGGGCACTGTGCCACTGCTAATCAGTGCCACAGTGCAAGTGCTCCCTATGTTAAATTGATATACTGATTGGATTCCATGATTGGGTTATTTGATTTATCTGTCAGCCCCTAGTACAGTGCACCATGTGTGCCCAGGGCTTTTAAGTCAAATGCTGCTGGTGGGCTTGCAGCACTGGTTGTGCCACCCACAGAAGCAGCTTGTAAAATGAGTCTCAGGCCTGCCATTGCAAGGTCTGTGTGCAGTCTAGCACTGCCATGTCTACTTGGCCAAGTGAACCCACTTGCCAGTCCCTAAACCTTCCCTTTGCTTCATATTAGACACCCCTATGATAGGCCCAAGTGCAGGGTGCATTGTAAGTATAAGGTAGGACATGCTATGGTGTGTGTAGCATGTTCTAATAGTGAATTACAGCCCTTTTCTTTTTGTTTTTCCCTATTGAAGGCTACCTGTTCTCATAGGCCAGAATGGGCAGTTAGATTATTACATTCTTATAATCCTAACTGACTCAGGGAACATGGTAGAAATTAGAATTTAGTATGCCTGAACTCAGAATAATAAAATACATCTTTTAGTAAAGGTTATTTTAATATTCTGTGTTTGCAAATACCACTGTTAGAAAGCATGTCTTTGCTTGCCTAACCATTTGAACCTGCCTCTGCTGGGTTGTGTATTCCTTGTCTGGGTTTGTGAGTGACAGGGCTGGGGAATTCCAGGAGACAGGCTGGGACATCCCAGAGGTGAATAGAGAGATTTACATCCAGATGGGAGGGAGGAGTGCACCTGGGACCTGAATAGGGCTGGGCCTTCCCTCTACAATGCTGGCTCCATCCCCGGTGGCTTGTCTGATGTCTCTGCCCTGCACTGTGAAAGGAGAGAAGGAATCATGTCAACAGAGTGCTCCAGAGTTGTATCTTCCCTCCTCTGTGCTGGCTCCACCTCCTGGGGGGCGGCTGATGTCTCTGCCCTGCACAGTGAAAGAAAGAAGAGAGTCATGTAAACAAAGTGCTCAGGAACTGGTTTGGACTAGGCAGAGGCCTCTCTGCCTTCAGAGCCTTCAGAGAACAAAGGATTTTGGGGTATAAATATTGGGACCCTGATCCCAAGAAATTAGATCACTTCTGGAACAAGAAACCTTTCTGCCAAGGAGAAGAACCAAGGAAGCTGCAGGAGTTTGGACTGCCTCTCTGCCAGTGTGCTGTTTGCTGGGTTGGACTGCAGTGGTTGCTTCATTGCCAAGGGAAAGGAGAAGGAACTTTGTAAGGACTTTCATCTACAGAATATTCTCCAAGGGCTTGAACTGTGCTTGCCTCCTCCTGAAGTCTCTGAGACAAAATACTTCACCTCCAGCTCCCTCCTGAATTTCCTTGCTGGGAATTCTGACTCCAGACACTTGCGTGCCGCTGGGAGCTGGAAGCACTACGCATCGAGAAGAAGCGTGTCGCCGCCGCAGCTGAAATCATCGCAACTTCGGAGAACCGAGCCTTCGTCGCATCTCCCTAGAAGCGTGTGTTCATCGAAGCTGCCTGCTGTCGCATCGCCGGAGAAGTGTTACGCCATCGAGAGAGTCGCCATCGCATCACCGGAGAAGCGTGTCGCAGGGCCTGTCGTGGCTCCAAAGTACAGAGTCGTCGCAAGGCTGCCAGGGCGTCATCGCATCATCATCGCATCGCTGCATCAAGGGCACCATCTTCTCGCATCGCAACCGGATCATCGCATCGCATCAAGGCGCCATCTTGCGCACCGCAACAGGCCCGCAGGCCGAGAATCTTCGCATTACCTCCGCACCGGTAAGGCTCACGACGAGTCTCCTACTCTGCGCAAGCATTGAGGAAGGACGCAACCGTTCCCCCGGGTCACGGAACCGACACATCTCCAATTTTGCGAGCCTTTTGTTCACTTTGCGTTACGCATCCAGGTACTTTGTTGAGAATTTTGTCGCATTTAACAGCAACTTAATCTAAGAGACTTTAATCATCTTTTAAATAATCTTAAGTGTAGTATTGTGGATTTTTGTCATTTGTGGTCTTGTATTTAAGTCTATATAAAGAATACTTATTTTTATAAAACCTGTGTTGTGTCCATCTGTAGTGTTATCACTGTATTACTGTGTATATTCACAAATGCTTAACACACTGCCTCTGAGATAAGCCTGTCTGCTCGTGCCAAGCTACCAAGGGGGTGAGCAGGGGTTATTAAGGAGTGTAATCCCCTTATCCTGACTTAGAAGTAAACGTCCCTATTTGGACAAAGGTGATAACCATTGCCAACTAGAGACCCCCAGATCTAACATGGTGTATAGCTCATACAGCAGCAGAAGAAGCTTTACACAAACATGTGCACACATACCGAACAAGCACATCATGGGTGGTAGCAGTCCAGATTTCTATTGCCCTCCATATCTCTCTGTTACAAACACACATATGTGCACAGTGCAGGCACAACACATGCAGCAGCAGAAACGCTTCCACCAGACTCACCGAACAAGTGTAGTAGCAGTAGCAGTGCAAGCTTCTTTAAATGCACAGGCTGAATGGGATATCATAGACAATGCTGGCTCTACTTCCACACACACACAACAGGTAATACACAGATAGCAGCAGCACAAGTTACCCTCACACACTAAGAACAGATACAGTGCAGCCACCCTTGGTGTAAACCTTTGGCCCAGGCCACCTTCCTGAACTAATATCTTCTTGCGCCTGCTTCCACTCATCTCCTCTGCCCCTTGTGCTGCTGATGTCATCTTGCTGACCAATAGCAAAGGCGTTGGTGATGGAAGGTGACCAGAGGACTAGACTGGTCCTGCAGAGCAAGTGGCTGGGCCTGGTGATTCTGTGGCACAGAAATAGAGGTAGGAGGTTCTGGGGAAGAAGGCAGACTGGAAGGAGATACCACAGGGCTATTGCGGTGCTGGCAGAGCACTGGGTATTTGCAGGAGGAACAAACATTGGCAACAACAATAGACCTCGCCTTTGAGACCTATTGGCTTTGCCAATGGTTTATAGTCATCGCGGATGGTGTGCAGTATGGCTACAGAACTAACAAAAAAGCTTTTGACACTGCCCAAAAAGAATAAAAAGCAGTGGCGTCATTTTGTAGGTGTGTGCACTATGCATGTGCATTCTTACAAAATGACGCTGCCGATTTTTTTTCTCTTTAGTTACTGATCCAAGATGAATCTGCAACTAAAAAGAAAAAAAATTCGTAAAAGCTTATTTTTAAAAACTAAAGCAGTAGGGGATGAGCAACACAGAAGGGGCAGAAGCAGTGGGGGCGAGGCAACACAGTGGACGGGGGGCAGAAGTAACACGGAGGCAGAGGCTCCAAGGTGGAGCATAGGTGGGGGACAGAAGTTATATGTAGGTGGTAATGGATATGGAGAGAGAGCAAAGTGGAGCACATGGCAAAGCAAAGGGCCGAAAAAGAGCAGTGGGGAGGTGGAAGTACATGGATGAGAAAGCAACATGGGGGAGTGGGGAGAATCATACTGGCGAGAGAGAGGAATACGTAGCGTGGCAGACAGTGAGAGAGTATGAGAGGGAGACAGCTGGGAAACATATGTACTGTTATGCAGTGGTTAAACAAAATGAAAAAGGTAGTCCCTCAAAAGTGAGCAGTCAAAGGACACAAGTAATGTATCCATGATCCAGGGAAGGAACAGGAACAAGCCTCAAAAGAGAAAGGGAAGCCTACACACTAATGAATAAGAAACAAGCACATGTGAGTAACAATAAAGCCAGCCATTGGTAAGCAGTTGGTAGGCTCTAAGCCTATTGTAAGCCAACAATACAGAAAGGAACAGCAGCGCAGGGCAGAGGGGGGTGGGATTGAAGTATAAGAGGGAGACAGCTAAAAAACACATGCACTCATGTGTAGTGTTTAATCAAAAAGAAAAAGTTGTGCCTGAAAATTGAGCAATGGAAGGACATAAGTGATGAATCCATGTTCCAGGAAGGGACACACACAAGAAGAGAAAGGAAAGCCTATGCTCCCCAATGAATAAGAAGCAAGCAAATGTGAGTGACAATAAAGCGAACTAATGGTTAGCAATAGGCGGCCTCTAACCCCACTGTAAGCTAACAATATATCTTCTACTTCTAGTAGGTGAGACCTAAAACGCCTCGAGTGGAGGATGAGGCAGGAAGCCAGTGGAGCCAGTATAGATGAATGAAGGAGCATCTGAAGCCCACTGATAGTTTCGCATGCTGAAAATTTAACATGTTGTGCTGATTTGCATAAAATGTGCCCTAGTCATAAATGAGAGAGGGTGGTGTAATAAGGCATGTTTTGCACTGTAGAATAAATGGTGACTTATGACTTTTGTGACTCAGCGGCGACGTAACAAATGCGGCCAATTTACAACGTGACGCATCTAGGGAGATGCGTCACGTTGTAAAGCCCTGCTTCACATTATACCTGCATCAGGTATAATGTACGCAGGGTGGGCCTTCCCACACAGTAAAGCTTTGTATAAGTGACGCAGTGAAAACTATAAGATTTCACTGCGCCACTTCTAGGAGTCAAAAACGTACGCTTGCTTGAAGCAGGCGTAAGGAGTGACACAGTAGAATGAGTATAGGCCTCCCATGCATTGCTGGAGTTGCATTGTGTTTGTGACACGACTCCAGCAATGTGTGACCTTTGGACCAACAGATGCATCAGAATTTCTGACGTATCTGTCAATCCTTGCGCAATTCCTGTACAACGGCAAAAATTACAAACTGAACTGTCACACTAACTGTAAATCATCCAATGTGATCTACGCTATCCGCTGTCCCTGCGATCTCCTGTACATCGGCCAAACCACCCAAATGGTCAAACAGCGGATAATTCAACATAAGAGCAGGATAAATTGCCAGGTCCTTTCGGCACCACTGGTGTCACATTTCATTGAATATAAACATCGGGACACTGATCTGCGTTGGCAGGTTATTGAACATCTCAAACTCCCCATCAGAGGTGGGAACATAACCAATTTACTAAATCGAGCAGAATGCAAATGGATTTCCCTGGCTGACTCTGTAAATCATGGACTAAACATTCTTGATGAGTGGAATAGTACTGTTACCTCATGAAAGGTCCTCCCTATCCTGAACATTCTCCCAACCCTGATCCCATTGAACCTAGTTCCACTGTTCATATGACCGATCTGGTTCATGATACTATGATTATGCCAGTTTCATTGAGTGATTATTAGATATGTTGATGCCTTATGATGTAACAATGACCAAATGCTTATTCAACTCGACCAAACAATATTCTAAATTGGCTTTTGTTTTAATATAATTGCTGTACCTTTTTATATTGTTCAATAATATCGATAGAGTTGCTATATCTTTGCACAGTCCGATTGTATTCATAATCATTGCATGAGACCTCCATGAAGGTTTTGCGAAGGTCTGATTGCTTCCGGTTGTTTACTTCAATGTACAACAATGCACGTTCACGCGCGCCCTCTTCTCTTTCCACTCCCCTGCCCAACCCTCCCCGCCCCTCGCCTCACGTCATCCGCCCACACCTTCCCCGATTGGCCAACATAGCGAGCACCATTTCTTCTGGTTTCCCCTCATTGCAGTTCGGAACCCTTGCACGCGATTTACACTCCGGCAGCAGTACAGATTGATTCAGGTAACCAAGACCTGAACACCTCACTATCTATTTCCCTTCCTAACTACTGTCTCCCTCTGAGTGTTTGATACCCGGTTCCCTTTTTCAGACGCTGCTTCCTGCAACGTCAGGGACGCCCACTATACAGGTATGATTTGCTATACCGGCGAGTGGCAACCACCTTTATTGCCTTTTTGCGATCTCCATACAGAGGGCTAGACCCTTAATATTTTCTGGTCTCCCCTTTCCTTTCAGATACGCCGATTAAGACACAATACCGTGTCTGCCTCATATATGATGCCTCAATTGTAAGTCGTGCTTGTAGTTCTGTCTCGCCATTATTCCCTCTTATCATAGCTCCACCTTGAATCTTGCCTTTTACCCACTAGTTGCCATTGGAATTGACTGCCTATAGACGACTTGGTACAAACCTGAACCAGCGCTCATTCGAACCCCAGGTATACCTTACCTCCGCGTTCCTTCGCCTCTCCCATATCGCGACTGACCACTCTAACCCACCGCCCCCCCCCTCCCTAGCTCACGCGCTGTGCAATGCATGATCCCTACCACTCAAATAACTCGATCCCTTCATGACTCCCCTTCAGACTATATTGGCTGAATCATTGTTGCACCCGGGCATTCATCATGTGTCTAGTAGTGTTTCACACGGCTCACTCCACCGTGCAGCGGTCGTTTCCCCTTCTCTCGCTTCGGTCCTCATACTGACTTTTTGTCCCCCTGCAGCACTACATCAATTCCTCAACCCTGTCCTGAAGAAGATCCCAACTCATTGTGGATCGAAACGCCGTCGACATTGCAGCGCAATTGTTTGGCGCACTACTACATTTGGCTCATAACTGTGATCTAATGTGTTTAAAACAACCTGAATTTATTTATCGTTTGAGCCATCACTGTATATAACTTTGTCACTCTGCGCCGTTCACGCTGTTCATATCTTTCACTTGCGTCGTCACCTTTCACTTATACACATCACCTTGTCACCAAGTGATTCTTGGGTTGTTGCATGATTTTTTCTTGTACAGTGCTGCTTCCAACTGTATTTCCATGTGTAAATATCTCTGAAAATTGGTGAATTACAAGCCATGTACTAACTAACTGAGCCTCCTTGTTTCCTTCATATGTAATGTTTTTTGCATACATAACCTAATTGCCTATGAATTTGTTACCTATTGGGACATTGTGCTCTATATATACTTCATACCCAGTCCCATTTTGGTTTATGGGTCCTACTCCTGTTTCGTTTCACTGTATTGTAAATACGGCGCATCCATGGTGGCGCAATGGTATCGCAGGCTGGCGCAGGGAAATTTACTCATTTCTACAGATACGTCAGTTTCTTGTAAACCTGCCCCTAAATCACTAGATATCAAAGGTGAAATGGTCTCACACCCATGAATTAGTAGTTGCACTTACCCCAGCATTTGCTTCAATTGTACTACTCCACTGCCCCTTAAACCTAATGATATTATTCCTGAGAATCGTGCTGGAATGTATCCACACAAACAACTGATGGACGGCATGCTGAATGAATCATACATTCACCCCCAATGAAGAGATCTGGGTTAAATCCATCGTTCTTTTGCTCACCCTGCCACCCCAGTTCAGACCCAGCCATATGCAAATCAGTCTTGACCCTGTGCCTCATGGGAACAGTCCAGACCGAACTGCCAAGCCAGGTCCTCACTGGACCGGAAACAAGCAAGCTGGGACCGGTTTCTGGGTAGTACCCTTCATCAGCCGGGCTAGCTTGAATCCAGTGGCACAGTGATCAAGGAACCCACGTCTGGGCATACCCATCCCACTTAGGGTGAAAAGTGCTACGCAAACAAATAATGGACGGAATGCTGAGTGTCTGAAAAGTTTCAGTGCTCCGTCCATCATCTCCTTGTGTTTGCTTTGTTCACCCTAAGTTGGCAGGGTATGCCCAGACGTGGATCCCTTGCTCACTTTGCCACTGGATTCAAGCTAGCCTGGATGAAGCGGGCTCTTAGCCTGAAACCGGTCCCAGGATGCTTGTTTCCGTTCCAGGGAAGACATGGATTGGCAGTTCGGGCTGGACAGTTCCCATGAGGCACAGGGTCAAGACTGATTTGCATATAGCAATGTATGAACTGGGGTGGTGAAGTGAGCTAAAGAACGATGATGGATTCAACCCAGATCTGTGACTGGGGGTGAGTGTCTGAAAAGTTTCAGCGCTCCGTCCATCATCTCCTTGTGTTTGCTTTGTTCGCCCTAAGTTGGCAGGGTATGCCCAAACGTGGGTCCCTTGCTCATTTTGCCACTGAATTCAAGCTAGCCTGGCTGATGAGGGCTGTTAGCCCGAAACCATTCCCAGGATGCTTGTTTCCGGTCCAGGAAAGACATGGCTTGGCATTTAAGGCTGTACTGTTCCCATGAGGCACAGGGTCAAGACTGATTTGCATATAGCAATGTCTGAACTGGGGTGGCGAAGTGAGCTAAAGAACCATGATGGATTAAATCCAGATCTGTGACTGGGGGTGAGTGTCTGAAAAGTTACAGCGCTCCGTCCATCATTACAGGAACAACAAGCGTGACCACAGCTGTAACCCAGTGGCGGACGGTGACAATTGCAACAGGTGGGGCGTAGCGAGCGCGCGTAGTGCGCGAGCCCGAACAACGTAAGGGGGGTTGGGGAAAATTTTGAAAAAATAGTGGAAAAATGATGCATTTTCAAGCAAATTTCAGAAAACAGGAAGGTTAATAAAGCAATTGTGAAAGTGCAGGTATTACATTATTAAAGAGATGTCATATAACATTCGGTAACACAGGAACTGACTTACACTACTGCTTAGCAAGTTATCTTGATACGCTTCGCATCCAGACTACACAGGGCGCTGGGGGATAAAACATCCCGCTATGAAACAGATCACTGTGGAAATTAATTCCCCTGGAAAAAAATAAACTGCCTGCATTTACGAACGTAGTTACGGTCTGGCACCAGCGATAAAACCTTTGAGTACAGTCCTGCCAGGTGCCCAGCCTCCACAACCGACCCAGTACTACCAAGGAGCATCAGGAGGATACTCCATGCCTGGCCACAGCGGGATGCCACCCATGAACCCACCTTACCAGGGCTACTCCCTGCTCTACGGCAACGACCAGAGGGCCCCCATCGACGTCTCGGTCACCCGCACCACCGTCATCGCCCCGGTGGTGTTCGCCAGTCAGCCAGACTATCTCTGTTTCTCCATCTTCAACCTTCTGTGCTGCTGCCTCCCGCTGGGCATTGTGGCGCTCATCTACTCGCTGAAGGTGAGTCCTGCGGGCATTTGGGCACAGCAGTCTCAATTAATGAGGGAACACACCAGTCCTCATGCCAGAGAGCACGGCGCCTGAACAAGCCTCCCCCCCAAAGAGAGGCCAGCTGGCAGCTGCGACTGCCTCACTCGCTGGGTTATGGCGACAGAGTGACATACCACAGTACCCTCCATTTCTTCGTGGGCATATTATCCATCATTCTTTTATTGGTGGTCTTCGATGGTATGGTGTATGGTAATACATTATTAAAGATAGTGTCCCACCCCTCCCGCAACCCACATATGCAAATCAGCCATCTTCCGTGGGGTCTTAGAAGGGCACGGCATCATATCAAGAGGGAATGTTCCCTCCCCACATTGATATCGGTCGCCCCCCCGGCCCTGGTGCTGTCAGAGGCACCGAGTACATACCACTGCATCCATGACCACCGCAGACGGAGAGTTTGCACGCAGCGGGGCCATTGGAGGGGTTTGAGCTGCGCTTAGGAAAAGTGAGATTTTACGCTGCACCTGTTTGATCTCAGGATGGGACCATCCTTTTGTTGCTTCACATTATCTGATGTGGGGTTTGTGAGGCGCAGAAGATGCCCACGGCATTGATCCATGCCCACTGTAATGCTTGAGCCATGATGAGAACACTGCGATGCACTTTTTTGCGTAATGTAGTATAGCAAGATTGGAGGGGCCTAGTAACATTTGAAAACACCCTCCATTTATAGACAGCCAGTCAGCCTGGAAGCCACACTCGTCGTAAGTCACAAACATGCATCTTCTTACTAGGTTCGTTACACCATGAAATGGATTGGTTTGGTCAACCTCCAGTTTAACTTACGTGGACACGGTCGCGCTACTCAATGTCTTCCGACCGACGCAGCAGTCAGACTCACTCAGTGCACTCAAAGCAAAGCAAAGCAGGTCCAGGCAGGCGGTCCTAGGCGCACACACACAACGACTGGTCACGACGAGTCACGACGATGAGTAGTCACGTGGTCCACTCTAGACTGACTCTCACTATGGCTCATCCTCGACTACTTCTACTTTCATTTACTTCAGTTGTTGTTGTGGCACTGGCAGCACTGGTGCGCCACGCGAGGTGACGTCCCGACAGCGTAGGGAAATGGCCAATCACCAACGACATGGCTGGATATAGCCATATGTGATTGGCCATACTGTGCGGCCCTCAGCATAGCAGCCAACACCCATGCGCGGCACCATCCTGCTGCAGCAGCCAATCCTGGCGCAGCGTTAACAGCGCCACTGCGCCAGGATTGGCTACGAGCAGGATACTATCTGGGCATAATAATGAGACCGGGGCCCCGGGTCCCTGCCTGTGTCTCTGAGTGCTAGAGGGGGGAGGCGAGGGAAGGTCTACACTGTACGCATGCGCGGGCCAGTCAAAATATTGAGTACTCCGGGATTTTACATGGGCAGTCACCCCGCTGCCTGTGCGCTGCCTGCCTGTCACTTTCTGCCGCAGCCTCGCCCCCCACGGCCCACTTCCATATGGATGCCCAATTCTGTCGGGCTTGTCCAGGGGCCGGTAGCGCGCAGTGCTCAGGTGCCTGAGTCAGTGCGCTCGGCTCAGATTTATTTAAAAAAAGGTATTAATCATGCATCATGTTGGCAGTGCGGTCGTCCATGGCTAGTGGGGCAACGCCCCAACTCCCCCAATGGACGCACCGCCAGCAAAGGCAACAGCTGCTACTGCAGCAAGGACAACAATAGCAACTTTCACCATGGCAAGGATCACAGCAAGTAGCAACAACTGCTGTCACAAAAGCATGGACCACTACAATATTGCTAAAGATTGTTAGATGGATAAACAAAAATTGTCTGAAGCTAAACTTGGGTAAAATTGAGGTTCTGCTGTTCCGAAAGAACACTTCCTTTTGGTCCCCTAGTTGGTGCCACAGGAACACAGCAATTCACCCACTCCTGTTATCAAAGTTAAAAACGTAGTGATCTTATTCGATAGTAAACTATCATTCAAAAAGCATATCAATGCGATCACCTCCTCCTCCTTTTTCATCTTGAAGTTACTTAGGAAGGTTTTTCTGTGTATTCCCAGTAGCTGCAGAAAACCGTGGTTTTTTCTCTTGTACCGTCCAAATTGGACTACTGCAATGCTTTATTTATTAATTTGTAGAAACAACTCATAAGCAAACTGCAGACTTTACAGAAAGCTGCAGCACATCTGTTATTGGGAATCTCCAAGCATCAATCTGCCACACAAGCTCTAACGGAACTCCATTGGCTTCCCATGGGGAAGCTCGTTGACTTTAAGGCACTCTGCACTACATTTAACCCCTTCGCCGTGGGGTTAAGGGGGTCGCGGCTCCGCGGTGCTCGTGACGAGCCCCTCTAGTCTTGAGTCACAGTAGAGCTGTGCTCATGACGAGCTGGGCTCGTCACAACCCCGCCCACTGATTAATTCTCCCACACAGGCAGGGAATCAATCGTACGTGGGTGCGCCGCGGCAGTTATGACGAGCCCAGCTCGTCATGAGCACGGCGCCACTGTACCTCATGACGAGCTGGGCTTGCATTGAGCATGGAAGGGGTTAAGGCTCTGCATGATTCTGGCCCTGACTTCCTCAAACAAAGTTTTCTTTGGTACATCTCTCCTAGGTCTCTAATCTCATCCACAGCTCCTAACGTAACCCTCCCAAAAGCTAAAAGGTCAAGCTGGGGAGGTAGAAGCTTTGTGATCTGCACCTCCAAACTTTGGAACACTCTCCCACCTGACTTCAAGCAAATGAAATGACAGGACTGCTTCCTTTTAGAAAAGCTCTGAAAACATGTCTCTTCAATCAATAGGCTTCTTTTATTCTGTATATTAGCCCAGCTTCTTCAGGTGACTTCCTTCAATAGGCTAGCACCTAGATGCCCCCGGGCAGCAGCACACTTTATAAATCTAATTTTCATTTCATTTCCTTTTCAGTGTTCAAAATCGTAACTGCAGCAGCATGGAAAAATCCAAAAGTAATGTGTGAAATGCTTGAATTAATCTCAGTGACTAGTAATTACTTGGGCAGCATTACAGTAGAAACTAATGGCAAGTCATCCATGGTCGATATGGAGGTTTAGAGAGACCAAAGGTGCTGGATGTCTTTTGGGCATTGATTTGATTGCCCCTTGTTTAGTACCAGGATCAGAAACCTTGGAAGACTGGAAAGTCTTGGACTACTTCAACTGTGTTGACCAGAGCACATGCTGCACATCAGTTTTAGAACGAGATTGGCCATTTCAAATGTGCAAGAGAAAGGTAGTAGGTGGATTAGGGCAGACTTTTAGAAGGCACATGCCACGTCGTCCAGTATCCCTGCTCCAGAGGGGCATGAGAATGAGATACCAAAGCAGTCCAGGTGTTTGGAGTTGGGTCACTGCCAGAGTTGCAGGGTTAGCTGCTGGAAACCCCATAAGGGATGAAATCCGCCAGGGACAGTCCGAGTGCTCTATAATTGTGGGACTTCAGAAAGAAGCACAAGAACAGACCAGCAAGGAAATAGTTGGAAGGGATTATGTTAGCTGGGAAAATGGATTGAAATATAGTGAGCATGTGAATCCTCAATCTTGAGCCAGTAAAAGGCTTCTGATTCCCATAGAGCACTAGAGTTTCCTCTTGTCCCTGGCCCCTGAGTTGCCCATAGCGGGTTATTAGGTCTTATGAAGAGACCCAGGATAGGTTTTACTTTTTCTTCTAATGGCCTAGGATGCAGAGACACATAAATAGATTATAAAGAACATGTCTCATTTGCCAAGTAAGTGATAAGTCAAGACTAAGAAGACCAAGGCACCATTAGTGCCACTGCTAGTTGTAGGTGTTCGATCTGAGTGAGCGGGCATAGACATTGTTTTCCCATTTGACCTCCCAACATCAGGTATCAAGTATATCTTGGTTGTGGTGGACCATGTCACCAGATCCCACGGGCTGTTTGTGCAAAAGGGAAGGTGCACCAGAACAGAGTCAATTCGCTCCAAGTTTATCCAAAACTATCTTTATTGTCTATTGAGATTAAAAATGGGACATCAGCCAACGCGTTTTGTTCCACAGCTGGAACTTCATCAGGGTGTTGCTATTTAAATCCAGGCACAATCGGCCTATGTACTTGAAACACAATTCTCTTAGACCATATAGAAAAGAAGAAATCCTGAGATCTCAAGAAATAGTTATAGTGTACTTGTAAATCTTGCAGCTTCATGCGATAATCCCACAGTCAGGGAAAACCAATAGTAGTGGTCTAGGTCCTCAATATGAAATGTAAATCAGTATGGGTTGAGTAGTATCATTCAGAATGCCATATTTCTCATGGCCTTTGTGGCGGCCAGTATCTTGTATCTGATACCGTGACGGCAACAACACTTCCGTATTTGAAGTTTTGAAAAAAAAGGTCCCATGGCCTGTACCTCTGAGGAGCCCAAGTCCTGCTAAGGTTGTAGCTAGGGCACTCCTGAGGACCTTTTCAAGGGTTGGATTTCTTAAAACAGTGATTTCTGCCAGAGAAAAGCATTATCTCCTCTTACGCAAGAGTGGTATGGGAACAAGTGGGTATGACCTACCACTTTTCCATGACATATTATCTTCAAATAACGGGTTGGTGAAAATGTTTAACAAGGCCCTTAAGTGTATGATGGGAACTTTGATAGAGAACCTCAGGAAGAAGTGGGACCTCCTGCCATGTCTCTTATTCGCCTATAGAGGCATTCTACAGAAACAGTTGGGTTCAGTCCCTCCGAATTCTGTTTGGGCACCAAGAGCAGGGCCAACTCACCTTAAAGAAGAGTGGGAAGGAACTTCAGAGTTACCTCAAAAAGATTTGGTGGGCTGTGTGATTACCCTAAAGAAGTTGATAATGCAGTACATGTGTTAGGCAAAGGCAAACCTTCAGGCAAGCCAAGAGCTGGTCAAGTAATGTAGGAGCAGAAAGCGACACTGACTAGGTACTAGTGTTGTGTATCGATTTAGATTCCTTATGCATTTCACGATTCATGCCCTTATATAGGTACAATTGACATGTTGCCCTTATATAGGCATAGAAATCCAGTCCTTATTTAGGCATAGCCCATGCTACCCAAATACAGGCATGGCTACTTCCATCCGTTCATCTACGTCACAAATGGTTCTTGGAAAACCAGACTCTTAAGCCGTTAGGGACTTCCCCTTGCTTGGATATTGATTTCTCCAAGAACTCATTTATTATGCATGAACATCTATTCCTTAGGGGTTCATTCATGACCTTCATATGTCCGACTTTACATCAATACCGGCATTCCTAAACACCTTCAAGGTATAAATATACCATCACTTGCTATGGCAAAGCACGTTGTGGTTTGGTGCAGTTCGACTACCTACTTGCACGACGCAGCTCGCCACAGCAAGTTCCGAAGGAAGTCAACTCTCCAGCTGACGCACTGACTAGACGCTGTCATCCTCCTGCTGAAAATCCAGCTCCAGTGTTTCTGACTCCCCTTGCGGGGTGTTGGAAAATCTAGTCCTGGGAAAGAGATACCAACCTCTCTCATTCTAATGGTATGGAGCTGATTAGAACCTAGAGAAACCTTTTGGCAAATCTTGGCAGAACTAAAACTTATGCCAAGGCAGCACCTACTTCTTCCCTCGTACTAGACATAGGTTAGGTACACTGGGGTAGGCGTATTTTAGAGGCACCAGTTGAGTATTTTTTTTTAACAACTCTTTTTATTGACAGATCGCATATAAGTCACAGCACTCCGAACCCCGGAGGAGCTTGCAGCAAGTACATTATAGCATAATCAGCGATTCATTGTACATATAAATACGTAACCCCTAACCCCCCGCCCCTTTCCCCCTCCTCTTTGGCCCACTCCCTCCCCCCTCCCCCCCCTGCACAGTGTCTCTCCATTCCTGTAGAAAAATGTCCATACATAAAACAGTGTGTATAACATTGCCCCCACGTTCCCATCACATCTGTCCCTCTGCATCTCTTAGCGGTGCCGGGGGTTCCAGCCATAGACCCCTGTAATCCGCCCACCGTTTCCATATTTTGTGATGTTTCCTGGGGTAGCCTCTGACTTCGAATACTGGCCGCTCCAATCCCATGCAAGAATCAAGACCTTTTTTCCATACAACCACTTTGGGAGCCCTGTGGTCTTTCCATGCCTGAGCCACATCCCTTTTTGCTACTGTAAGGCCCAGCAGAAGTAAGTGTCTCTTGTAGATGTTACCACCTACCCCTTCGAGAACGTGGAGTAGTCCTAATTTAGGGGTACGAAGAAGGTCCCATCCCAGCACCTCTGATAGACAGTCCCATACCCCGGTCCAAAATCTTACCAGACCATCACAGCTCCACACTGTATGTAGAAAATCACCCACTTCGTGGCTACATCTCAGGCACATTGGAGACTCAATCAGGCCAGCCCGCCACAATCTCTCCCTGGTGTAATAAGCTCTATGTAGGTACTTAAACTGTATTAAGCGCAGGCGTATGGCAATAGCCGCTCCTCTAGGGGCCTCAAGGGCTTCTCGCCAATCCTCTTCCTCTAGCTCCCCCACATCTCCCACCCAGTGGTCCCGTAACGTCTGTAGATTGGAGGAGCAATGTGTGACTAGTGTTTGATATATACAGGATATTTTCTTTTCCTCCAGGTCCCCCATGAACACCTTCGCCTCTATCGGGCTGAATTCAGGCAAGGAGTCTAGTCCCTCCAGTACGGGTGCGAGGGCATGTCGGAACTGTAGATACCTAAAGAACTGCGTTCGGGGCATACAATATTCTTCGCTAAACTCTTGAAAGGATTTAAGCGTCGTGCCCTTCAGGACATGCCCTAATGCAGAAATTCCTATAGAATCCCAGCCCCGGAAGCCTTGCAGTGATGCCAGCGCCGGCAGCTGCCCATTGTGCCAGAGTGGGGTCTCCTCCGTCAGTCTCCCCCACCATCCCATACGACGCAGTGACTGTCACCAGATCTGAAAGACCACCTGGGTAGCCCTAGGCAGCCCCTTTCTCAGCCGTGCTGAGTATAAAATAGTGTGCAATGTGTCCGGGTTCATCAGGTATCTCTCAAGGGCATATGCTGGGTCCCCTCTGTCACTGTACCACCATTCATTTAAGACTAGGAGATGGGATGCTTGATAATAGGATAACATATCTGACGTCGCCAGTCCTCCACAATACGTGGAGAAAAAGCAGGTACGCAGGGCCACTCACGCCGCCCCCCTGCCCATAAAAATTGGCCTAGAGCTGAATTACCTGCCGGAACCATTGCGATGAGATCATGTATGGATGATTTTGCAGTTGGTACAAAAGCCGTGGAAGGGCGACCATCTTGAAGATAGCTGACCTGCCGTAGATGTTGAGGGGCATACGGGACCAAGACTTCATCTCATTTTGACCCTTATCCCATACCGGGACAATGTTTCGTTCCCATGCAATTGCCGGCGAGACCGTCAAGAATACCCCTAGGTACTTGAGGCCCCCAGTTGCGACCCGTAGTGTCGATGCCCAGGTCCCAATCCCCATGTGGTCACCCAGCATCCAAAGCGTGGATTTCCGTGGGTTTAGGTATAATCCCGAAGCCTCACCAAATATTCTCGTTATCTTCAGAACTCTAGGCCCCGACCGATTCACATTCGCGAGGAAAAACAGGACGTTGTCCGCATATAATGCGATTCTGTCCGACGGTCGTGCCTCCCATTCGAAGCCCCGCAACTGCGCATCTATCCGAACCCACGCGGCCAGTGGCTCCACAGCAAGAGCAAACAGGTACGGCGAGAGGGGGCATCCCTGTCGGGTGCCTCGCCCTATTGGGAAGGCCGCAGATATAGCTCCTGCCACCCTCACCGAGGCTGTCAAATCAGTGTACAACAGCTTTATATATGACATAAAATGTGGCCTGCACTACAGCAGCGTAAAGGCCCGGAAGAGTTGTCTTCAGTGACCCCGTGTGTCTGTAACTTTGCCACCGCGCCCATAGGCGTCGAGGTCCCTCGAGTGAGCTGTCCATCACAGTGGGGGAAAGGGCGGGAAGAGGTTGCATAGCCTAGTGTGTGTGGGCTGGGGCCGGGCTTCTGTGCGAGTTCACATGCCTCAAGTTTATAAAGGGTCAGAGGCCGATCAGCGCAGCAAATGAGGAGAAAGCAGTAAGTGCTGCCTCGTTGGGTAAATGTATTGTGCCTTTCCTGCACTACAGCAGCGTAAAGGCCCAGAAGAGTTGTCTCCAGTGACCCCGTGTGTCTGTAACTTTGCCATGCGCCTATAGGCGCCGAGGTCCCTCGAGTGAGCTGTCCATCACAGTGGGGGAAAGGGCGGGAAGAGGTTGCATAGCCTAGTGTGTGTGGGCTGGGGCCGGGCTTCTGTGCGAGTTCACATGCCTCAAGTTTATAAAGGGTCAGAGGCCGATCAGTGCAGCAGATGAGGAGAAAGCAGTAAGTGCTGCCTCGTTGGGTAAATGTATTGTGCCTTTCCTGCACTACAGCAGCGTAAAGGCCCAGAAGA
Source organism: Lissotriton helveticus (assembly GCF_964261635.1). Lineage (NCBI taxonomy): Eukaryota > Metazoa > Chordata > Amphibia > Caudata > Salamandridae > Lissotriton > Lissotriton helveticus. The sequence goes on along the minus strand of NC_136060.1, from coordinate 32,008,399 downwards.
GTTGTCTCCAGTGACCCCGTGTGTCTGTAACTTTGCCATGCGCCCATAGGCGCCGAGGTCCCTCGAGTGAGTTGTCCATCACAGTGGGGGAAAGGGCGGGAAGAGGTTGCATAGCCTAGTGTGTGTTGGCTGGTGCCGGGCTTCTGTGCGAGTTCACATGCCTCAAGTTTCTAAAGTGTCAGAGGCCGATCAGCGCAGCAAATGAGGAGAAAGCAGTAAGTGCTGCCTCGTTGGGTAAATGTATTGTGCTTTTCCTGCACTACAGCAGCGTAAAGGCCCGGAAGAGTTGTCTTCAGTGACCCCGTGTATCTGTAACTTTGCCACCACGCCCATACATGCCGAGGTCCCTCGAGTGAGCTGCCCATCACAGTGGGGGAAAGGGCGGGAAGAGGTTGCATAGCCTAGTGTGTGGGTTGGGGCCGGGCTTCTGTGCGAGTTCAGATGCCTCAAGTTTATAAAGGGTCAGAGGCCGATCAGCGCAGCAGATGAGGAGAAAGCAGTAAGTGCTACCTCGTTTTGTAAATGTATTGTGCTTTTCCTGCACTACAGCAGCGTAAATGCCCGGAAGAGTTGTCTTCAGTGACCCGTGTGTCTGTAACTTTGCCACCGCGCCCATAGGCGCCGAGGTCCCTCGACTGAGCTGTCCATCACAGTGGGGGAAAGGGCGGGAAGAGGTTGCATAGCCTAGTGTGTGTTGGCTGGGGCCGGGCTTCTGTGCGAGTTCACATGCCTCAAGTTTATAAAGGGTCAGAGGCCGATCAGCGCAGCAAATGAGGAGAAAGCAGTAAGTGCTGCCTCGTTGGGTAAATGTATTGTGCTTTTCCTGCACTACCGCAGCGTAAAGGCCCGGAAGAGTTGTCTTCAGTGACCCCGTGTGTCTGTAACTTTGCCACCGCTCCCATAGGCGTCGAGGTCCCTCGAGTGAGCTGTCCATCACAGTGGGGGAAAGGGCGGGAAGAGGTTGCATAGCCTAGTGTGTGTGGGCTGGGGCCGGGCTTCTGTGCGAGTTCACATGCCTCAAGTTTATAAAGGGTTAGAGGCCGATCAGCGCAGCAAATGAGGAGAAAGCAGTAAGTGCTACCTCGTTTTGTAAATGTATTCTGCTTATCCTGCACTACAGCAGCGTAAAGGCCCGGAAGAGTTTTTTTCAGTGACCCCGTGTGTCTGTAACTTTGCCACCGCGCCCATACGTGCCGAGGTCCCTCGAGTGAGCTGTCCATCACAGTGGGGGAAAGGGCGGGAAGAGGTTGCATAGCCTAGTGTGTGTGGGTTGGGGCCGGGCTTCTGTGCGTGTTCAGATGCCTCAAGTTTATAAAGGGTCAGAGGCCGATCAGCGCAGCAAATGAGGAGAAAGCAGTAAGTGCTACCTCGTTTTTGTAAATGTATTGTGCTTTTCCTGCACTACAGCAGCGTAAAGGCCCGGAAGAGTTGTCTTCAGTGACCCCGTGTGTCTGTAACTTTGCCACCGCGCCCATACGTGCCGAGGTCCCTCGAGTGAGCTGTCCATCACAGTGGGGGAAAGGGCGGGAAGAGGTTGCATAGCCTAGTGTGTGTGGGTTGGGGCCGGGCTTCTGTGCGAGTTCAGATGCCTCAAGTTTATAAAGGGTCAGAGGCCGATCAGCGCAGCAAATGAGGAGAAAGCAGTAAGTGCTACCTCGTTTTGTAAATGTATTGTGCTTTTCCTGCACTACAGCAGCGTAAAGGCCCGGAAGAGTTGTCTTCAGTGACCCCGTGTGTCTGTAACTTTGCCACCGCGCCCATAGGTGCCGAGGTCCTCGAGTGAGCTGTCCATCACAGTGGGGGAAAGGGTGGGAAGAGGTTGCATAGCCTAGTGTGTGTGGGCTGGGGCCGGGCTTCTGTGCGAGTTCACATGCCTCAAGTTTATAAAGGGTCAGAGGCCGATCAGCGCAGCAGATGAGGAGAAAGCAGCCTCCTGGTCACTGGAAGTACAGGGGGATTGCGCTCGAGAAACTCGTGGATGCCTAGACCTCCATCACGGATTAAAGCTAATTGTAGAGATGTACCATTGACCGTGCTCACTAGATTCTTGGGCTGATTATAATGCGTGACTGAATTTGAGCTTCAACTCGGGCACCTGCTTTTTTTTTATCTGTAAGTGCTTCCTGCTGAGGTTTAATTGTTGGGACAGGCGCCTCGTTGACTAATTGTAACTATTCTCTGACCCTGCTTCGAGGGTCAGAGCAGGGTCAGAGAATAGTTGCAAGTAGGCAACGAGGCGCCGCTCAGGAAGCACTTACAAGATTACAGCAGGTGCCCAAGTTGAAGTTAATTTCTTTGTAACCATTTTACAAGGAAATTAGCTTCAATTTGGGCACCTGCTTTAACCCTGTAAGTGCTTCCTGAGCAAAATTCGTCCCACTCGCGGATTCGTGGATTTTGCTGCGATTTCGTGCAATTCGCCGATCGCAAAATCGCGGATCGCGAAATCGCAGAAAATCCGCAAATTCCGCGAGCGGAACTAATTTCCGCCCATCTTAGTTCTTACATTCCTTGTTCCGGTCCAGTGGTATTGGTACCCAGGCAATGATCCATAGACTTGTGTTTTGTGTGGACTATTCGGCCCTGAAAGAGATGAGTAAGACAGATACACACAAGATTCCTAGGGTCGATGAAGTAGTGGAGTAAGCTGGGTGCTGGGTGCTGCTTGCTTCTCTAATGGAGTTCTTGAAGAAAAAAACGTTTCCTGATCTGAGCTATAGAAAGCTATAAGTCTTCCAGTCAAGAGGATGGTAACAACTATTGTCAATGGAAGGGACAAACACAAGAAGAGGAAATAAATGCTTCAAATAGGAAGCAAGCAAATTAGATTTACAAGAAAGCCAACAAATGATTAGGAATGGACTGAACCAAAGCCCACCCCAAGAATTGGTATTGTACATAATATGTCTTCATTAATAGAAAGCTAAAAACGGTCTGTAGGCGAGACCTAATAACGAGAGTACGAGGTCATTGAAGATAATTTGAAGACTTGGACATAAATAACGAAAAGTTAATTGTTACCTATCTGTTTGGTATAAAAATATGTGGAAGTCTGCATTAAATGCTGCTGATAGAAGTCATGGCTGGACCGGCCGTATTGTGTATTGGGCGTTACCCCGGGAGGCTGGAAGTATGGGGGACAGTTCTGCAGCAGTGGGCGCTGGTTTTGTTACTGGGGACCAGTTTTGCAGCAGTGCTGCAATATCGGCCCCTAGTAACAAAAGCAGCAAGCAAGCATTTCTAGTCTCCGGGGGCCAGGCAGGCAGGGGCTGGTTCGAGAAAATTGCCAGGGCTGCTTTGGGTTTCCAGTCGGGGCCTGTTGGCACCGACACACTCACTGTCCTACTCAATCTCCATCCTGTGACCTGTACAGAGGTTATATATCCAAAGATGACATACTTATCCAAAGCTTGAAACAATTAAGAAGTAGTGTATTAAAGTGGGCAATGACAAATAAGATACAAATGGTACGCACCCTCTTAGTGTGACCTTCTTGCCATATCTTTTTAACATAATCAGCAAACAAACAAATCTTCGGAGGGGAGACAGAGAAAAAGTGTACATTTTGTTCACTTTCCTTAAATTAACTCACTAGCGTTCAAGTTTGTTTCAGATTTGAATTTCTTTTATTATTTGCATTTCTGATTCTTTTACAAATCTTGTTATAAATCTTTACAGGACTACACTTGTTTCGTAATATATTACTAATATTACTATTACGAATTTCGTTGGGCGCACTGCATCACATTTGGTGATGCAGTGCGCGCAACGAAATTCGTTTTATTTATTTAAATGTTTACTTACCTGTAAAACTCCGTAATCCATACGTTACTACCCCCCACCCTGCCCCTCCCCCTGCCCACGTCACCGCCCTGCAGAAACACCTACTGCCGACCGCTACTGTCCCTGCCCCCCTATCTCCTGCCGAGACCCCTACCCCCCTATGTACCTTCAAGAAAAACTTTCCCCGTTCAGCCTCTACGCACGCCCAACATCCTGGCCAGTACTTCCCTAAATTCCAGCACATACAAGTCCATGCCAAGCCTGGACAAATGGACCCCATCACCCTCAAAAAACTTTGGCGTGTCGTACCTGATGTCTTTATGCCGAATCCTGGCAAAACCTAACTGGCGACAAAACGGACCATCTCCACATTTACCTTTCTCCTGGCCTTGTCCACAGCCCCTGGGTACACTGCACCCCTCCAAACCCTATGCGGCACAAACTCCGTCCACACTACTACGCACCCTGACCATTGGCACTTGCCCACATCCAAATTGTGCTTCATGCACCTCATCAGTGCCAAGCCCGTCTCCCTAACCATATCATTTTCGCCTAGGTAAATAACGTCGGGGCACCTGCCAGTTACCAACATCCCATTCAATTTTTGCAAGAGTTCTTTCCAGAGCGTTCCCCCTCTCCCTTTCCAACAAACACTGAACAGTTCCTTATTAAAGCCAAGGTTCTCCCAGAAATAGCTGGTGTGGACCTGGACCTGAGCCCACTTCACAAAAGAATGACCCATGACCCAAATAGACATTTCCCTGGCGAGGGGACCCATCACCGAACCTGAAACGAGAAACATGAATGAACACAGGGAAAAACACATAACCGCGCTACAACGGGCCGGGAGCGCTACGCACATAATGCTGGTAACAGTCCGATGACCACCTGCCACTCTCATAATGTCCCCTCGCCCCAACCCCGATTGTTCACTTCTAACGCCGCTCCAATCCTGAAGGAATGCGTCCCACAACATTTGCCATCCAACCCCAGGTGGGTCAAAGCTTTCCTCAATATTGCCAGAGCTGCGACCCCTTCGCCACCCGCCCATTAGCATGCCTGAACACCAATCCCAACGTGCCTGAGGCCAAAGACCTCCATCTCGTCCCCCACCTATACGGGCAGGTCAAGCCAGAGTCGGCTGCCTGTAAACAGACCCACCGACCCCCGTCCTTCTGATCCGTTTACGATTTCCTCAGCCACAAGCAGACCCTATTCCCCTGGAGGGCAACCTCAGTCCATAACAAGCCCTCCTCCCATTTGGAACCCAATAACTCTGAAACCCGAAAAGCCCCCACGAACATCCACAACACCAACGTGGAAAACAGCCCAGCTCCGAGTCATCCCTGCATAACCTTGGCAAAGCTGCCGCCCTCTCCAGAAGTTCCCAGGACAGGGGATCCCTACCTGAGCCGCCCGACTGCACTCTCTGGCCCATCCTTCCAACATGAGCGACCCCAGTTCCCCCGCAGACGGCGCGTAAACCCAACAAAAGCTTCCCCATAAAAGCTATCCCTGCCAGTTTACCCGCTATTGTCACCATCATGAGCCCCTTTTCGATCAAAGGCAGGATAAACTGTATTACCTCTTCCTGCCGACCCACCAGATAAGCCCGCCCCCTTGCTCCCGAGCCTAAGAACTCCGCGCCCACTCAGGCGGCCACTGTTCTGCGCACCATTGTCCCTGCCAGTATAGACCAATTTCCTCGCTACCTGCCGCTTCTGAAAGAACTGCCACCTCCTCAGGTCCTCCCTCACCGCTGCTGACAGTCGCACGTGATGATGCGGTGGTTTCCGTCTCGCCAGTGCCCTGCCCAGTCACCTACAAAAAGTCTGCCCTACTCTCACTACCCTACATGCAAAGTTCAGGTGACCCAATAGCACCTGTATGTCCGTCACTGTGACTTTGTGTTGTGCCAACATAGCTGCCCGCAGCCCCAACATTTGCTGCTTTTTGTCTGCTGATAGGCGTGCCTCCATCGCCTCAGAGTCCAATTCAAGTCCTAAAAATTACAGTGCCGTACAAGGCCCCACTGTCTTTTCCGGTGCCAGCCGCACACCCAACTCCATCATGATCTCTTGGAACCTGTCCAGCGCATCCTGCCAGTCTGCGGAGCCTGGGGTGCCCACAAAGAAAATGTCATCCAGGTAGTGCGTTACTCCTTGGTGACCCGTCCGTTCCTTGAACCACCATTGCAAGGAACGTACTGAAACATTCGAACAGTGCACAGGACATAGAGCAGCCCATCGGCAGTGCTTTGTTCACATACCAGCACCCGTTAAACTGGATCCCCAGTAGGTCACAATCGTCTGGGTGGACTGGAAGCAGCCGGAAAGCTGACTTAATGCCATCATCGCTGTTGCGCCCGTGTTCACTACTAGTAACAGGACGGCGTCAACTGATGAATATGATACCTGCTCATCATTGAAATCACTTACCAAGCCACCTTCGGGCCACGACAGATGCTGTATGAGGTGAAACTGTCCCTGCTCCTTTGTTGGCCCCACACCCATGGGTGACACGATCATATTTTCAGAGGCCAATCCTCAAAGGGTCCGACCATGCGGCCCTCACTCACTTCCTTATTCTGCTTTTCCGGCACCACCTCGGGGTGCTCCTTTGCCGACCTCAAATTGTCAGCACAACATTAGAGGCCAATCCTCAAAGGGTCTGACCATGCGGCCCCCACTCACTTCTTTATCCAGTTTCCCCTGCACCACCTCGGGGTGCTCCTTTGACAACCTCGAATTGTCAGCCCAACGTCAGAGGCCAATCCTCAAAGGGTCCGACCATGCGGCCCTCACTCACTTCCTTATTCAGTTTTTACCCGCACCACCTCGGGGTGCTCCTTTGCCAACCTCAAATTGTCAGCCCAACTTCTTGTCCTCGGTCCATCATACCTAAGTCGAAACCCCTCTAGAAACCCCACGCGCAAATGTTCTGCAGCCCCCATGTCTGGATATCCCTGCAGGGCTGCGACCAACTTGTCCCATCTAACCCGTGTACGAGCCCTTCGGCCCAGGCCCCTTGGCCCCTTGCCCGACCATGAGCTGTTGTTGATTCCCTGACCTAAACTTCCCAGCCTGACCTTGTTGTCCCCCCTGTTGCTGCCCTTGACCCCCCCAACATTTTACCAAGGCATGCCCACTCTTCCCGCACCCCAAGTACTCGTTGCGAAACCTACAGTACTCACGTGTGCAGGATCCCTTGTTATATTCCCAATAGGTCCCTATGGATCCTGACTGTCCCCTCCCTGCAACTCCCACTCCTCCGCGGGTGGGGCGGACTTGAAATGGCTGATACACTATGGGCAGCCCGCTGGCAGTAAAAATGGTCTTCCCAGACCCCGCCAACCCCATCGTATGCTGCCACAGGTCTGTGTCCAGCTCGCCCCACTTCGCTTCCGGGTTCCACGCCATGCGCGCCAGAAACTCCTCGTCATATTGGGCCCAAGCGTATCCTCCCCCAGTAATCTGGGCCTTTCTAATCACGTCCATGTATTTAAACATGGCCACCGACCTCTCAGGGAACTTTTCGCAGTACACGCTGGCATAAATAAGGAAAGCCACCGTCTAGTTCTCTATCGTAAGCGGCACCTACGGCCGTTTCTGCAACTCATATTCCTCCTCTTTCGACCCTTCTTTCACTCTCATTTCCCTATGAAGGAACTTCAGTATCTCCACATACTCTCCCTTCCAGATACGCACCTTGGTGGTCAACATTAAATGGGCCCCAACGGATTTTGTGGCATCCATATACGGTAAACGTTTTATCTTCAACTCCTTACTCTCCAATTTGATCTGCGACTCCCCAGTCGTCGCGTCACCCGTCCCTGTCTTGTCCACCCTGGACCCCCCCAGACTTAGTGTCCGCTGGCCCCTTACCTAGGCCATCCCTCTCCTTGGACGCCTTACCCACGCCCTCCAGTACCCCTTTGTCTGTGTCCTCTGTTCCCACCCCCACATCCATCACATTCTTCCCCTTTCGTAACCTACCACCCTCATTCCCCACTCCCACAGATACCATAACATTGGCTGCTCCGGCCGCCTGTTTACCTGGGGCTAAAGATTCCGCTCGGCGTTCTCTTGTCCTTCCCACCGGGGGGCCGGCCTGTCTTCCCATCGCGATGGCCGACTCATGAGCTTCGCCTGGTGACGTGACACCTGCAAAATACTACGCACAACATTACTCGGCCCGTCTCTCCCTCTCCTTCTCTCAACTCTCCTTCCTCCATGCTATCCTCATCATAGACCAAATCCTCATCCTTAGAGCAACCAGCCCTCATGGCCGGCGGCACTGACTGCACCCTCTTAACAACATGTAAATCAACTTCTTCGCCGTTCCTCCTCCGAAGGTGCTCCCCGGGCCGTGGCGGCTCCGTGGGTGTTAGGTCTGGTGAGCCCGCTGTGGGCCTACTTCTTCCGCCTCTACGGGATCTCCCGCCAGTGCCAGGCATGCCGCCCGAGGCTCAACCCTCCCTTCTCCTTGGAGCCAGTGGGCCGTTCCCAGCCCTGCCAAGTCTGGTACCCCACGTTGATCTGCCTCCTGCAAAAGAAAAGCATGGTCTGGTGTGCTGGGCCCCACTCTTCTCTCCCTATCATCCCAGCTCCGCTTTCTGTCAGCCCCCAAAGTGGCCCACGCCCGGCCCACCCTGCTAAGGTCAACCACCTCCTCCGCGACCCCCACGTCACTCTCCTCTGCTCCACTCCAACGCTGCTGCCCCCAGACCCCCCTCCCTCTGGAGCCCTCCCTCCCCCACCAAAAACCCTCCCTCCTGCTCCCCCAACACACCCCCACCCTCCGCCTCTTCCCCGTACTCCAACCCCACACCCCTGGATGTCCCGGGCCTGACCACCTCGACCGGACCCTCCTCCCCGAGCACCCCCAACCCCCTCAGGCCCTCCCAATCCCTCTCACTCCCTTCTGAGTCGATCAACAAGAGGGACATGTACCCCACCCCTTCATCCCAGGGCCCACTCCCCCAGCAATCTCTGCCCCTGGAAGCGGCCATACCACTTGGGCCCATGTGAGAGCCCCCCCGACGGCTGCGCTGGGTCCCTGAGAACTCCTGCTGCCGTAACCCCAAAAACCAGTTCCCCTCCCTGCCTGCCACTCATGTCGACAGGCACCTGCTTTGGATGCTGGGCCCTCTTTCTCCCCTTACTCCCCTTAGCAGGCAGGGCTCTGGGGGGCTGCACTACACTGTCAAGATGAACAGGGGCCGCCCTCTTCCCATAGGTGCGGCCCCTCTCCCCTGAGTGCGTGCCGGCGATGTCCCGCCCGCACTTTCCTACCGTGCCGCCTTCTTGCTATCTCGAGGCCCAGACGCGAGTGCCTGGGCCTCCACACAACCCGCTTCACGCCTCATGTCCCCGCCCCTCCCACTCCTTGCCACACCTTTGAGGCCGGGCCGGCCTTGTCCTGCGGGCAGCCTAGGCAGGTAGACGCGAGCAGCGCTCCCCCCCGGGCCTTAATATTACCCTGCTCCCGGTCTTCCTCCCCGCCCACCGCCTCCCACTCCCCGCGATGAGGACCCATCTGACATCTGCGCGGCCCCAGACCACTCACCGTCCTCTGACCTGCCTTCTGGGGGTTGAGCAGGCGATAACGGTGGCCGCCATCCACGCCAACGCGTGCCTCCCGGGCGCGGCCCGCCCGTAGTCCCGGGCAGCAGCAGGTCCCTGCGGCCTGCTTCACTGAGGAGGCGGACGGCCTCCAATACACGGAAATCCTCGCTAGCCATCTCGCAAAAATCCTCGCAAAACCAAAATACTGCCTACCGGAATCTCCCACCCGAAAGCCCACAAAGCCTGACAAAAACCTAACACTACCACCCTCCCAGCCACCAGGTTACCAAACTTAAAATGGTGGCTCGGACAGCGTGCAAACCCCTTATATAAATTGGGCTGCTTGAGATACTTTGGGCTACAATTGGGCTATTCCCAGATGTAGCCCAATGGCCACAAAATGGCCGCGCCCTGCTGGCCCCTCCCCCCTTCTTTACGAAGTGTGTTCGTTCACTATCATGGTGATCATACACACGTGTTGCTTTTACACATGCGTAAATATCTGCACAGGACTGAAACTCTCTCCAAACTGAGGTGCACGTTTACAGGAGTAAATTTCGTCTGTGACTCGGACCCACGGAGTTAAAATCTGTCACACGTAGTCCATAATTCACCCTCTTGCATGTGTGGCGTAGTGTAGCACTGCAATCAACACAGCCATGCGTTATTCATTAAATCTGAAAACAGAATAACACTTGCAAGATTGTACTGTTTTTCGTTCTGTTTTGATGAGTTGCAGGAGAGAGTTTAAGGCTGTAGGGCAGTTCCACGCCGCTTGTGCAGTCTTTTTGTGCGGAGTTTTGTCTAATTTATTATTAGTAAGGTTGGAAATGTGTGCACTCACATCGAAGAAGGGGGTTCAGATTCCTCTCATCTCTAGACATTTCCTTTCTCTATAGTCCTACGCGAGAAGGTCATTCGTTCTCCGACTCTTGGCCTTAGAATCCTGATAGGAGATGAACTGTTGCCCCCACTTGCTGCTGCGGGTGCTCTCACGGCTCTTACAGAACCAGTGTCTCAACACATCTGGTAAAAATGTACTCATAACCAAAGCCACTGGAATAATGCGATTTTGCAGCCACTTGGTTTCCCACATAAATATGGATTTGCTGCATTTGCTTTATAATCCATCAGCTACTGCATAATCTGCAGATGTTAACAAAATAAATTGTTTCTTGCTCAAATGGATCTAAAAGTTACTAAAATGCAGTAACACGTGTTGCAGTGCAATGGGAGACCCTGTGCAAAGGTTTACTGGTCAACTTTCTGTTGCATATGGCTATTTTTGTGTATTCAGCTGGTACTGATGAGGTGACACCTTTGCCCTGACACTGTTAACGTGTAAAAATGACAAAATAATGAAGTAATGCTATCTCAAAAAGCGCTGCATATTTTGCCTTTATATTTGCCTTTATTTGCTTGTATAATTAGTAAACCCTGCCTCATAATTTGTTCCTCCCCTGCCGCATAATTCCAGAGGCCCTGCTCTTCAGCCGTTTGCCAGTAGGAATGACACTAGTTTTATAATAATGTACTCCGAAATGTAATCCACGTCATTGTTTCTGTGAGTACTTAACAGGACATACAAATAATTGTGGCAGGAAATGAAGTGCCACCTGAATAAATGCTATAATCCCAGGTATTGCCATCGCCTGCCAGGTTATAGCTGCTGCAGTAACCCGGAATACTGCCAGTGAAATTCAGGTGTCTCCGAAATATGCCGGGGTTCTTGAAGTTATGCTGAATGTGCCAGCAAGCTTGTTAATTTGCACATTGCCAAGCCTCCAAAAATCAATTATATATATATATTTATATATATATATATTCACTGAACAAAACATAGGTTTCAGGGATGTTATAGTTAGTTGGACATTTCTCTCGTACAAAACCATAGAAATTCCCCCGTTATAGTTAGTTAAGCTAATTATAAGTCGCGCCCCCGCAATACACTGCTGATGACATCACATATTACATCATTCATGACATGGTCAGTGACATCACTGATCACATCACTGATGACATCATCCAGTAATTGTGTGTTTCTTTAAAGTTAAAATATGTTTTATCTATATGCCAAGCTGAATTGAAGAATGAGTGGGTGTATAAGTGTCTGAATGGAGGATTTAGTAGGTGCATGACTGACTGTTTAAGTGAGTGATTACATGTGTCTTACTGAATGCATGGGTTAGTGACTAAACTGTGTGAATGTCTGTATCAGTTTGTCTGTTGCATGGGTTGGTCAGTAGCTACATGAGTGTCTATATGGGTTATCGATTGGTTGCCTGAGTATTTGTGTGGGTGCGTGGGTGTGTGCGTGGGTGGGTGGGAAGTGTTTGACTCTGTACATAGATGTTTGAGTGGTTGATTTACTGTGTGTATGGGTTCAAGAGTGCATGTGGAAACAGCTGTATGGATGGGTGAGTATATGTATGTCTCAATAGTACATGTCCAAGTAACTACATGTGTAAAAGGCAGTGTATGTGAAAGTTGAAGTATATAAATGACTATACGTGAGAGACAGTGATTGTGAGAGCGGCTGTATAGATGAGTGTGTACTTGTATCAGTGATTGTATAAGAGAGTAAGTACCTAATATCAACAAGAGAGAGAGGGAAGATTATTACAGGAACACTCTTGGTCCCCCAGTCAAGGTACTGAAAACAACAAAAGAGTGTGTCTTCTTACAAGAAGAGCAAGCATGAAGAATCTTACTAGATTCTTTAAAAAGCACTCATTCACCAACCTGGTTGTTGACATGCTTCATCATCGGGCCCCACCAGGAGAGGCAGAGTGCCTCCCTGGTGTGCTTCAATGCCAGAATTACTGCGAAGCAGGATTATTTGATTAGGTGACAAGTGAAAGTTAAAGTGTGATGATTAAAAATGTCTATATTGTGTCCAAAGAAAAATGTATCAGATGGCCAATCAGATACACTAAAAACAGGGCGTGGGATGGAAAGGCTGGATTGATTGTTCAGCTATATCCCATTTTGTGGGGTCGACATGTGTCTGTCTAGATGGTGCTATTTACCAGGCATTCTTCAGGACGAAAGATCTGTACCTCAGCGTATGGGCGCTCTAAAGCCCACCCTAACCAGAGGACGTGGAAATGTGAAAAGTGGGCAAAAATGCAATCAAAAATTGTCAGTGGTTGCTCTATTTAGAGAAACCAGATTGCACCTATAATTTGGGAAAAGCACAATTACAAAGACAAAAAGAAAAGAGAAACACTTATTCATGTTGCGCGTTTGTTATCACAGAAGTCTCATGCTCTGGTGCTCTACATAGTGCACTTACTGTGTGACTCAGAGTGCTAAAGTATCCTGAGGTGAATAGTAACATGCACTTCAGTTCACGGTTATCAATATAGCCAGCTTCAGTTGTCTAGGTACCTCAAATATAGCTCTATAACACTAGCACACCTACAAGGGCGTTTAACGGTATCAGTTATATTGTGGGCAACGCTATTCAAATTTTAACGAGTGAGCTGGTGTGGCGTGGCAAGTGTCATGCACATAACACACAAAACAACATGCACAAAATGTCTCACATGAGGTGTAATAATTTATCACACCATGGGTCTCGGGAGGGGGGTGGTGGCAAATATGGTACACCCTGTAGGTAGAGAAATGACAGGGAAATTAATACTGTAACCACGTGGCACACAAATTACTTATCTTGTGTTGGCGCGCGATGTTAACTCACGCCGTCGCTGCCAGGCACCTGCTTGGTACCTGCTTCTACCCTAGTACACCGGATCCCGTGGATAGCTTATCCGGTTCCCTGACGATCTAATAAATGTGGGAGCAGACCCGTAGGACGCAATCCTGGTGAGGCCGTGGGCGTGTCTGAGTGCGTGATTGCGTCTGAGTGCATGACGCTAGGCCAAAAAAAGACTACTATTTTTTTTTTAAAGCGGCTGGGTGCACTAATCCGGAAAAAAAATAAAAAAACATGATGGAGAGTTTTCTCAAGGACTTATCGCTGAGTTATCGGCACTTTACCGCAGCAAAATTGGCGAAAGAATTATCATCCCATTCTCAACCTGATGAAAACTGCCGATATCGCCAGTTTTCCAGCGATAGCTTGCGCAAAAAACATCGCGACAAATGAGAGCGATAACTAACGCTAATTATATGCAGAGTAGGCGTTGCCATGCAAATAAACACAAAAACACCACTTCACGATATTTTCAACACCAGCCAAATCTGCTGTGCGATCCAAAAACAGGCGAGAAGCCGCGTTAGCAGTAAGAATTTAACATCTGCCTTTTACTGGTGTAAAGCAGGACGACTACCTACAGTATGAAAGGGAGCCCAGCCCAGAGCCACATCTCAAGACCAACACATGTCATAGAGCTACTGATCATGCAGCTCTGATACTCAAGAAGGCCACAACACCCACCGCCACCACCCCCAGGACGTCCCCCCCCGTACCCTACCTACTACGTCCAAGGCAGCGCAGAACAGGACACCAGACCTTCCCAAAATGGAATGGCCCCTCACCCACACAATAGCTGAATGTTGGGAGAGGTGGGAACCAAGTATGTGTGAAGGAGGCAAGTCACCCATCAATAACAATGCACACAATGCCACGTGTGGTGGAGATGTGCTGGACCAACCTCAGTATGCAGAGCACAGACCTCTCCATGTGTACATATACTGCTGGTTCTTGTAGTGTTGTGGAATGTTGATGCAACCATGTTACCTCAGGCTGTGGGGAAGATCTCAGTCATGTACCTGTGTCGTCCCCCCCTGTAAGCGGAAGCGGAGTGGGCTGGTTCAATGTACACCACTCCACCGTAGGAGTGTGAATAAATAGGCCTGGGCTCTGGGAGTTGTTCACTTCTGGGAAGGCCAACGCATCTGCCAGAGCGGTGGCCCTCACCCTGCCACGAGGCTGCCGCCATGACCGCCGGCCTCCTCGACACAGGCAGACTCGAACCCAGCGGCAAGGCACTGCAGAGTTATGTCTGTACAGACTACTGCCTTCGATACACTCTGCGGAAAGCTGGGCTCACAATTCAGATCAAGTCGCGATTGCAGATGACGCAGTCCAGTAGGCAACAGACATTGCTACCAGTGCGACCCCCCAGAGCACGCATAATCGCATTCTGTGCACACGCTGAATACTTCTGGTGCCACTAACTCTGTGCAACTCAAGTCAACGCCACGTGGCTGTGGGCCCTTGCTGACCGCTACTTCCGGCCTACACTGCAGACAGCCGGGCTCACAATTCAAAGCGGGTCACGATTGCAGATGATGCAGTCCAGTAGGCAACAAGCATTGCTACCAGTGCGGCCCTCCCGGACCATGCATCATCGCTGGCTGTCCACACGTTGAGTGCTTCAGGTGCCACTAACTAGGTACACCACAAGTCACTGCCATGTAGCCTTATTGAGGCAGAATTCATTAGCTGTTGGGTCAGTGGGCACCAGTAATAAAAGGCCCAGAATCCTGCCTGCAAGATATTCCCAGCCCGACAGCTGGATCATTGACATACGGCAGATAGAATCTACGGAATTCTGTAAGCGTAAGCGGAGTCGGCAGAGCCGGCGTACGTCAGTCAGGGGCGCAACTAGAGCCAAATTTCGGTGGAGGCTAATAAAAATTTGAGGGGGGCTAATTCTTCCAGTCATAGGCAGAGTGGAGATGCAGGGGCTCTAAGAAGGGGTGAAAACACAACAAAGCCTCATTAGAGGTGTGGCGCAGCGGCCAGGGCGACTGACGCTGGACGCTGGGGATCACGGTTCGATCCCCGGCTCCCGCGGCAGGGGTCTGCCCAGCACCATGTGACTCTGGGCAATAGCTCGCTTAATCTTCCCGACAGCCCCCAGCGCCTTGACCCCTTCGGATAATTGTTCGCGCTTTACAAATACTGGACATTTACATTTACTGGACATTTAACAGGTAAGTGGTCTTTTAAAGACCTGTGAAGTACTCGGGTGCCGCGCTGAGAGCCGCACACCCAGCGCATTCACACTAGGGGGCCGCACTGAGAGCCGCGTACCCAGCGCGTTCACACTAGGGGGTCATGCTTAGAACCACGCACCCAGCGCATTCACACTAGGGGGCCGTGCTGAGCGCCAGGTTAGGATCGCCACTCCAAACTTTTCTTTACAAAAACGGTCCACTTCCATTCATTTATTTTCGCCTTGAGGACCCCATCTCCCAGCGCATGCCCAATTCTTGAATGTTTTTATTAATCATTAGGAAGTGGGGATGTGTGGTCTCCCTTCCCTTGTCCACTTCCGACCCCGGGGACCCCATCCCCCCGAGGCCTGGCCTCTTCATAGAGGACCGTGAGGGGAGCCCCAATGCCCCCACTGTCACTCCGGCTCCCCTTCTTCTGCAGGAACCGGCATTTCTTTTGGGCAAGGGGAGCTGCTAACATGCAGCTCCCCTTGCCCAAAAGTATTCCTGCTTTTCTTCATTGAAGCGAGAGCAGGTTTTCCTCGCAAAATGCGATGCTGTGCGCGCTACGAATTTTGTTTTATTAATTAAATTGTGTACTTACCTGCAATTATCCATATGCGAGTTTTTAGGTCCCTCCACCCTGCCCCTCCCCCTCCCCGCCTCCCTGCCCCACCGTAACTCCCTTCACGGGCCGCGGCTGCTTGAGCCGCACCTGATGGGCGGCGGTCCCCAGGGCAATCAAGGGCTCTAGGAGGGGGGGCCACGCTGCCCCTCTCCCTCTATTTTCAAAGCCCCTGGGAGATGGTGGTCCCAGGGGCTGTGGGAGGGCCATGTGCCCTCCGTACCTAATTTACATAGCCTAGGGGAGGTGGCAGTCCCTGGGGCTGCAGAAGCCCAGCAGGCCCCCACAATGTAATTATACGATTGCCCCAGGAACCTGGCACACCCGGGGCTCATTTAAATGAAGTGGGGGAGTCCCCGCTTAATTTTTTTTTCATTTTTCGTCCAGATTCGTGCACCCAGCGTGCATTCGAATGTTTAAAAAAACAAATGTTGGGCCTGGGGGTCCTTGTGGGACCCCCTGAGCAGGACTAGGGGGTCAGTGTGTTTCTACCCTGCCCCCTTTTCTTCTTTTTTAATCTTTTTCCTGTTTTGGAGTGTTGGTAGCCAATCACAGTGAAGCTTGTGGTCGTGGCAGCCAATCACAGTGAAGCACGTGGTCGGGAGGGTGCGCGAACCCACCACTGCCCCAGATATCGAAACTTTTATTTTTTTTAATTTCTCAGCAACTACTGAGCGTATTTACACCATGTAGAAAAAAAGGTCGCTTTCTGAATCAAGCACTACCTTTTAGCCAAATTTGGTGTAATTTCGTTCAGCAGTTCGGGTTGTAGCCTTGGCTAATGTTTCCTATGGAAAATTGATTTTTTTACTTTTATTTTTTGAATTTCTCAACAACTACTGAAAAAAAGGTCGTTTTCTGAACCAAGCTCTACCTTTTTGCCAAATTTGGTGTAATTCCATTCAGCATTTCGGGCTGTAGCCTTGGCTCAAGTTTCCTATGGGAAATTGATTTTTTGACTTTTATTTTTTTTAATTTCTCAACACCTACTGATCGGATTTACACCATTTAAACAAAAGGTTGCTTTCTGAACCAAGCTCTACCTTTTTGCCAAATTTGGTTTAATTCCTTTCAGCAGTTCAGGCTGTAGCCTGTAATAAAATTTCCTATAGAAATTAACATTGAGAAAACACTTTTTGGGCCCCCCCTTTTTTCTCAGCCCCCACTCAACAAATCACCCCCAAACTTTCAGGATAGGAGCTGACCTGGATAGACCTTTTGTTTTGAGATTTTTGCGAACATTCGTCAAACGACGCGAAAGTTATTAGCAAATCAAAAAATGCTTTTCCTATGGAAACTCGGTTCTAACTATAACTACCTACTGGCGACCGCCAGTAGGTAATATATATATATATATATCCTAGATTACATAGTGCTGAGTGCTGTTGGTTAACTATTGAAGATGGGCGGATTATGTAGTACGGGACACTCAGCAATTTGGGAGCTAAATAATTGCCATTCATTCTGGTTTTTGAAGACGCCATAGCAATAGCAATAGCAACTTACAAACACACCCATTCCACTATTAACCAGAAAAGTGACTAGACCGTGTCTGCATATGTGGCAATGCCTCCCCTTTTACTGCCCTAATCGCTCTAATTCTTTCAGTATCTCAAACTTCTCAAATGGGACAATCCAGAACATAAGCATCGAGCTGCCAGAGGCCTCAGTTTCTTCACCGAAAACTCTGTCCATGACACCTGGACAGAAATCTGAGGGCTTCCACCAGCTTGTTCATTAAGGACCAGGGACTCACTCTTGACTCTTGCAAGGGTACTCTGACCTCTAGGCAGCAACTTAAAAGACATGACTGTGTCCGATATAGCGTATGTAATATTCATTTACCACTACCACAGATAGTGGTAATAAGCCGTGGAACAGCATATGTGGGCTTGGGAAGTATCCTAAAATGACGTAACAAATACATTGCGCCTACAAAGTAGAGCCACCTCACCATGCTAGCTGGCAGCTACAGCCTGCCCTCCACCTTCACAACCCCTTGAGGGAAAAATTCTGTAACAATTCAGATACGCAGCCAGCCAATGGCCATTCCCCAGAGTGTGAAAATAGGAAACCCAACATGCACCCGTCACACACTCAAAGCATTCTTGGACTGGCCTAAATTCACACCTGCTACCCATGTTTATACAGTTCTTTATTAAGCACGTTGAAAAGTATGTTTTTTTAAATGTTGTCTTCATAAGCTCCTCTCTCTGTGTTTCATTTGATACGTAAGCAGTAAGCCACATGCTTCGTAGGGTGGCGATGACACAACACGCATAATGTCCCCCTTTGCAACACAGAGTTCCAGTCAGAAGCTCTGCTTCGGAAAAGGCAGGTGCTCATCAGTACAGGCTACACCTTTTTATATTCTGCTTTGCAAGGCACTGAAGGGAAATAGAGAAATTGCAATATAATGGCTAATTTCCACATAGGTCACTGAGGAGAGTGCATTAATTGTTGAAAACAGAAGTGCAGACTTGTTGCTCAGCTCTGTACCTCTTTTTTCCAGCTATATACATTCTATGCCACTTATCCTTGAAGGTAGGTCAGAAGTCACCCTACTAAAAGCCAATGGATGTATTTACTGTCCGTCACAATTATGGGATCTCTGTACATCACGTCCCCTACAGTTAGTGAAAATCACAACCATTTTTGGAGTTCCATTGCTTTTTCACCTCAAGGATTAATTTTAGGGTATTATTAATAAATCCTGCTAACATGCATATACCCAAGGATGACTCAATGATGGGACCTTAACCTGAGTTGATATCACTACATCTCTTCGTAGACATGTCACAGTGTGCCCCTTTATTGTTTAGGATTATTTGGAGAAAACCAGAGGCTAGGTGCTTGTGAGCCAGACAAATTGTCTGGTTAAGTGTACGCTATATCAGGGCAGAAGACACATATTAACAAGTCAAAGGGCCCAGCCATCCTTTGTCGTCCAATTAAAACATCTCCACCGAGACCAGCAGGGCTAACTAACGTGTGGTCCCCATCTCAGACGAGAACCATCCCTTGAGGTCCTCTGCTGTCTGGATGCTCAGGATGACACTAAATGTGTGTGGGAACTCACTGGAAGCAAACACCAGGAAAGATTTAAAATCGGAGACTTCTTTGCCATTTTTCTTTTTATTGGGGAGAAAAAAAAGTGAGGTCCGAGAAGCTGGTAAAAGTTAGTCGTGGTCAAGCCGGGGGTGAACAATAGCACAGTGTTGTTGTGGGCTGCTTCCAAGACTTAGATATTCTTCCCATGTCAGAATAATCACTCCTGGGAGGTAGCTCGATGAAGGATTACCATATCATTAATAGTATCCATGACTTTTGTTCAAAGGCTACTTGTGTAATGTTGCCTTGCGGACGAGGCGGCCTAATCCGCTGAGCCGCAGCTGTAGAGAGGGGGCTTCCTCAGGGCTGCCCACACTGACTTCCCTGTCCCCTTGGATCAGTTCTAAAAAACAGACAGAAACAACAGTCAACTCAAAGCCAGCAAAAAGAAACACCCTTTCTACATTTCCACATTCATCGCCCGGCTTCAATCCCTGCCAATGCCTCCCATTCATCCCGTCTCTAACATCCAGATCAGCGCTCGGATGGTGGCCAGATTAAAAGGGGGGACAATGCAGTTGTAAATGTAAAGTTTGCATGCAATGTTTTTCTTTGCATGAGAAAAAAAGGCACATTTCTTCCATCTCTGTGTCTGGCCAGCGCTCAGCCTGTAGTTTTGTTAGGCCTGTCTTGCTTTCTTGGGCGGTGTGAAGCATGCCTGGCCGCCAGGCGCGAAACGCTATGTGCCCCCGCACAAACACATTGACATGTCATGGACAGGGTTGAAAGCATGCATTCTAAACTTTGGTGCTGAATGTGGCATTTGCTGGCTTTGGGGTAAATTGCACCAAGTAGGGCCAATGTGCTCTGATAAGTAGTATTTTCACCTGGTATAAACTCATTCTTCAAAAACTGAATACAGCATCCAAAACTGCTTTCGACGTTTGCAGGAAACAACCTGTGGGCTGTTTACAAAGGCATTTAGGAATACGTAAAGTTGTGCACCTGCTACTTAACCTGATTTGTGAATTGGCGCGAAAACATCGAAAATGGGAATAAATGATTCAGTCAGTGGAAATAGAAATCCTCTTTGCACTTTTATTAATAAGGACTTTGACGTTTCGGGGCATATCACAAAGGTTTGTGAGGAGTATATAAAAGAGTAAACCTTTAGCGCTGCTTCCCGCCCTCATAATGCTCTTGTGAATCGGCCCCTTGTCACTCGTGCAAGCACGGATTGCAGAGCTGCGGCTCACACCGACTGTCCGGCAATCGCCTGTAAAAAGAAGACGGAACCATCTTTTGTCAACTATTCGCTGTTTTTTTGCACCCCTCCTACAAGATGCCTTTTCCTTCCGAGACATTGGGATGACAGAGTGTTTGTTCCTGAAGCATAGCATCTTCGCGTCCTATGAAGCACCCTCTTGTAATGAAAGGCAAGGACTCGAGTCTCTTTCGGCTGCTTCTTGTTAAGAGCTTGAAAAGATTTGGAAAATTGCCTATGGGTCAAAATGTCGCAAATACTTGCGGTTTCCCGGGAGTCTTCTGTTTTTAACTGGCCATGGTTGAAACAAAGGCGCTCTCCATACGTTTCACACAGAAATCATAAGAGCCAGCAATGGGCTGTGTTTTTGTGGCAAGTGTTTTTAACATACTTTGAATGAATCTCGAATGTGTGCCTTTAAACGCTGAATTCGACGTAGCTTTTCTCTGTTGCCTGAATTCGTTTTGCTTTTTCTTGGTCTGCTGATTCTCAGACACATCGAGTTCCTCCTGCTTCTGCTCCCAGCGTCCTGCTCTCCCCAACACGTCAGTGCACCTACCCACAATCCCATTAGCCTGCCATTTCATCGTTTAACACTGCTGCGTCCATGGACAAGATTACAAGGGGGGGCATCTTGAGCAAAGATGACCTATTAGGCAAAACCAAATATGGCCTCTTGTCGCCCTGCCCACTCCCAGCAGCTCCTAAGTGTAAGTGTAAACATGTCTCACTTAGGGACGTGAACTGAGCATGCCTTTTGCAGAGCCCAGCCTCACTGCAGCACTGCTGAGGAATGAGGCTGACTTGTAGTGCTTAACTGTTTTGTGCATTTCTTTATATGTCTCTTTCCTCCATAGAGACATCTTTACTCCAATTCCTTTCTTAAAAATGTTTCATTTTATTTTGCATTTCTTTAACAAATGTTTCTGAATGTACATCACCATGTACCTTTCTCATAGGGCTCATGCAGCCTTGGTAATGATGTAAAAGCCCCTCAGGTGACCTCCTTTTCACATCTTGGAATCCTTTTAGTAAGGTTCTGATCATTTGTGGCAGTTACATGTCATTATTGTCAGACATTGATCTGCAAGTAGATAAGGGCCCTCAAAATGGCAAATAACCACAATGGGGTTTGTGGGATACGCACAATTCCATGATAGCGCAACATTTTTTGAAAATTACACAAACAGACAACATACGGCATTTAGCAAAGAATTTCAGCATGAAACACGTCTTCGCATTCATTTTGATTGCAAGTACACATTTTGCACTAAAAATAGGGCTAAATCAAAAATTACGCATTCGGTTCATTCCCTTTCCTATGCTCCCTCAATAGGATTTTTCCCAGATCAGTTGGAAAATACACAGGAAGTACTGATGTATTTTCGGGGATTTTGCATAAAAAAAATGCAATTTGAAATATCGGAAATTATGCAAGATTATGCTGGTGTAACAAACATTTGCCTGGGCCTATTCACAAGCCCAAATTATTTTGCATAAAAATCTATGAATGTGAATTTTCCAAAGGCCTTCTATATCTGATCTGAAGTTCTCTTAGTCATTGTTTAAATCAATGTAGGTGGAGTTAATACCACTGATAATTCTATTTTTTCCTCTACATATCATTAATTACACTCGGGTAACTATTTTTGTCTCGCGAATAGAATAAATGAATGAAGAATTGTGCCTGCTCTTACAGCAATCATTATGAGCGAGACCAATAAGAAACATTTTCAAAACTTCAATCTCATGGACAAAGTTTGGGCCCCTGGAGAAATGCAAGATCAGATGTGTCCAAGGCAGCATCGTGGGCTGAACCTGGCAATGTGAAAAAGTGAATTTTACATATGCATATGAACAGTGACAGTTTATCACCAATCAATTTATAGGATTAGTAGGCCTTTTTACCGCTTGAATTTTCTTGAACTATGCAATGATGATCGTTTTTTGTCCGCTCAACTTTTGAAACCACTTTGCTCGCCCATCACATAGCGAGAGTCAAAAACTGCCAACAGAATCAGCAACACGGAGTCAAATATTTGCAGTCCACAATTGTGGATTGCAGTAGAGTAGCCAGTGTGTCATAGGCCCTAGTGCAATGAAGAAAATGACCCCCCCCTGCTGTTTGGATTATAAAATACAGCAATAATCAGTGTTCAGTGGGCCCCTCAAGCCGCTGAGCCCCGGTACCACTGCATCTGCTGCACCAATGAAAAATACGCCCTTGGTGTTTTTTTTAATAGCAATTACCAGTTGTTTTGATTCAGAACCATAAGAGGTACTTCTTACTTCCACATTTAGCCAATTCCCTTGTACTTGGTCAGTGTGCAGTTAAAAGAGCACTGCCCCGCCCACATATTTAGGATTTAGAGGATGTGCGTTTTATCTGTTTGGTTGTTGGTAGCCCTTAGAGCTGGCTTCCTTTGAATGATACCGGATAACAATTTCATTTTGAGAAAGAAATAGAAGAATTAAATTGGAAGTTTTACATTTGAGCTGTAAAAGAAGACATTTTCTAAAACCACATGCTTCTTATGAGCTTGTGCCATCGCAATAAAATTGCGAAAGCATACTTGTTAATGTGACTTTTGAAATCTTGGCATCTACTTTCCATGTGAAATATATTTGCTTAAAGCACACTTTTAATTGCACTGTGCTTTTGAATAACTTTATTTTTACTTTACAATAACTATTTTGAATGCCATTAAATACGACTTTACATGGCTGCCAATGAGATTCCTGGGGGCAAGACAAATCACATGTTGGGTTCCATTTTGAAATAATAATCAATTTTCAGCTCTTGTGATGTTGCCAATCAGCTCGGAGTTATATGTTAAATTTTCAGAAACTTAGACCTTCAAAAACAGCTAGAAATTCATGTCCACTAGCCAAATAGTACCAAAAGAAAGCTTGAAGAAGCATTAATAAAACCTTTTCCTTTGGGGCTTAGACCTGGATTGTTTTTGTCTTGAGAGAACACTTTGTATTCCTTATGTGTAACTCAGTGTCTGACCAGCCTGTTCCTCTCATTCTAAGAAATATATGTGTGGGTGACTTGGAGGGTCTTTAGTAGGTTAGTTCATAATTAGGGCTTCCAGTTGTATGGTATTTATTTTTTTACATTTCTATCTGTATTTAGCCATATTTATTTTTTGTCAACTTTTATCTGTATTTATCCATATTTATTATGGGTTTTGTGAAAAAAAAATGCTGAAACTGGTATATTTCCACATTTATTTAAACAATAAATATAGAGTCATGCTTGAATGCCTGCCAGGTTTCTGTAAAATGAACACCAGCAGAAGATAAATCAATGCATTTATATGAAAATATGCACATTTCTGTATCTGCCTTAAGCATATTTAACAGCTGCTGGTTAAGCCTCTTTACTAAAATTCCTTTCTTTTTAAACCCCCTTACTTATCAAGCCACACAGTTATTGGTCTGACAGTCATGGCAAAGTGTATTTAGAATCACTAAAAAAGCACCCAATTCCCGTTTTTATCTACATTTAAAAATAAATACACATAAGAAAATAAATGGTTTTCTGTCTGTATTTATCTGTAAAAATCAGTAAAAACGGAAAACAGGGAGCCTTATTCATAATATGAAATCAAGACATAAGAATATAGCTCTTGAAACGTTGGTTCAATTGCTTGATGTTCATGAACACAAATATATCACTCTCCACAACTGTCATTTTCACAGCAATAGTGAAAATCAAAACACTGTTCTGAAGATTTTCTCCGCCTATTCATAATCATGAAAAATCCCCCTTCACAACTAGCCTTTTCATTGCAACAGTGAAAACCAAAACACTGCTCTGAAGATTTTCATATTTTCGTGCAGTAAAATCTCATAATTTTCTCCTTAATTCTCTTCCCTGCCTTGTTAAGTATCTGCTCTTTCTATGTGTACACTTTTCTGACTAGACAAATACAAACTCTGCTAAATATGAGAATTGGGAGAAGAAAGAAGATAGTTATGTTTTGCAATGTGGATTTGTATTGTGCACTAATCACCCATGAGGGGAACCCAGGCGCTTGAACAGGGGTTTAGGCCTGTGTTCCATGCAGAGCTATTCGTTGAGCCAGGTCTTCAGCCTCTTGCGGAAGTCCATAAGTGAGGAGGAGGCAGTGATGTGTTGAGGGAGGTCATTCCAGGCTCTAGGAGCAATGTAAACAAATGAGTGACTACCTTCTCTGGGTTTGTGGATCTGGGAAATTGAGAGTGAGACAGAGAATAGGTGTCTGGCAGTCTGTGGAAAGTGAATGAGGCTGTTCAGCTATGCTGGTCCAGTGTTGTGCAAGGCTTTGTATGTGTGCGTTATGAAGTTTCAATTGGCTGCACTTGTGAATGGAGAGCCAGTGAAGCTCCTTGAGGTGAGGTGTGATGTGGGTGTGGCATGGGAAGTCTAGTATAAGTCTTGCTGTGGCATTTTGGATGATCGAGAGTCTGTGTATGAGATTCCTGCATAGAGAGCATTGCCATAGTCCAGTCTGCCAGTGATGAGTACCTGCATGACGTAGGATGTGGAAGCAAGAGGAGCTCACTGTGTTGACAACTGCTGTTGTATAGAGTTTCTCATCGAGGATGATCCCCAGATTTCTTGCGTGATCAGTCGGTGAAGGTGTCGGTCCTACCTCTGGTGACCACCAGGCGGAGTCCTATAGGGAGGCCTTCTTTTCGAAGACCAGCACTTCCGTCTGTTCAGAGTTGAGCTTCAGGCAGTTGGTCTGCATCCAGTCTGCTATCATGGTCATGTAGAGTGGAGAAATTGGTTCTGGTGGTGGTTGTCTTGTTTGTCAGGGAGGGGATGAATTGGGTGTGGTCTGCATAGGACCTGATCGTGAAGCCTTGGGTTCGGATGGTGTTGGTGAGTGGTGTTATATAGAGGTTGTACAGGGTGGAGCTGAGGGACGATCCTTGGGGAATTTATGTCGCCTTTGGCCATGATGAGTGCTGTTTCAAAGCTGTGGCTCGTTCTGAATCTGGATTGGGTATTGTCTAGTATGTGGTGATGCTCGAGGTGGGATAAGAGTTGGTTGTTGACAGCCTTCTTTATCACTTTTGCTGGGCAAGGAAGCAGGGAAATTGGTCTGAAATTGATAAGTTGGTTTGTGTCAGCAGATGGTTTCTTGTGGAGGATGTTGACTTCTGCATGTTTCCAGTCTTCCAGGAATGTAGCCTAGGTGATGGAAGCGTTGATGATGTGGGTGAGTGTGGCGCTGATGGGTGATGATCCCAGGTTGCAGATGTGGTGGGGGCATGGATCTATTGGGCTTCCTGAGTGAATGGTCCTCATCATCGTTGCTGTGTTATCTCTGTTGAGGGTTGTCCATACGGTCAGGTTGTCATCTTGGTTGGTGGTTGGTAGGGTTGTGGTGAGCTCATTGTGATCAAGTTGGTGTTCAATCCTGCTGTAGAAGTTTGCAATTTTGCTGTGAAAGAAGTTTGACGGGTTGCTGCGAAACTCTTGTGAGGGGAGATGTTCACAGTGGCTGCTAGTGAGGTGAAGTCCTTGCCTAGGGCTCTTTGCTTGGTGTCTCACAGTTTCTGATAGTAGCATCTGAGTGCAGCCTTGTAGGTGGTTCTGTCAATGATGTTGTGGCTGCCTCTTCATTTTCTTTCTAACTGTTTGAAGTCGTTTGGTGTCTCTGAGATCTTCTGTGTACCAGCTGGCCTGTTTGTTGGATCTTCTTTGCCTATTGGGTTTGATAGGTGCGAGGTAGTCTGTGCAGTTATTAATTCAATTGTTGAAGTTGGTGATGTCCTTCTCAAGCTTGTTTGTGGGGTTGGGTTGCTCCGTGCTGAGGATGCTGAGCCAGTCTGCTTCTGAGATTTTGCCCCAGCTGTGGCTTGGTAGGCTGGTTCTAGTAGGTGTGTTGACTTGCAGCATGTTGATTTGGAAGTGGATGAAGAAGTGGTTGCTCCTTGGGAACGGCAAGGTGGAATTGTATTTAATGCTGTCGCTGCAGGTGATGATGGGTTTGGTTGAGATAGAGAAATCTTGAGAAAAGGATAAGGAAATGCAAAGAAAGGTATATACGGTGGGGTATAAGAAAGGATGAGGCAGAGAGAGTGGTAAAGCAGAAAGAGAGGTGAGTTAAAGAGAAAATAAGACAGTGAGAGAAAGACAGGTAGAGAGAGGTGAGGTAGTAAGAAATGTATAGAGAGATGTGAGGTAGACAGAAAAATGTGAGGTAAAGAGAGGGAAAAATCTGAAGATTTATAGAAAGGCATGAAAGTTAAAGCAAATAGTAAGCCAAAGAGAGAGGTAAAGAGAGGGAGTAATGTGCAGAAAGAGAAATTAAGTGTAATGAGACAATAAGTGAAACAATGAGACATAAGTGAGGTAGAAAAAGAGGCTAGTTGATAGAGAGAGTAAGTAAGAGAGAGTGTTGTGAAATTGGGACAGAATTTAAGGCAGCAATGACATTTAGGGAGATTTGTACTGGGAGAATTAAGAGACATTAGATAGAGAGAGTGAGTTGAAATAGAGAAGTTGTGCAGAGAGAGGAAAGAGAAAGAGAGGAAGTATTGATAATGAAAAAGAGATAGGGAAAAAGGTAACGAGAAAGGAGTAAGGTAATGAGAGAGGTAAGGTAGACATGAGCAGAGGTAAAAAGCGAGTGAAGAGAGGCGTGAAGATGAGATAGCGAACAAATTTCAAAGTAAATTTAGAGCTTAGGTATTGAGAGAGAAGTGGAGTGGAGAGACAAATTAGTTGGAATGGTGTGGGATAGAAATGCATTAGAGAGAGTTGGAGAGGCGAAGACAGGACCCACAAAGAGGTTGAGGGAGTTGTGTTATAGTGTGATGGAGAACGAGGGATAGGTGAGGTATAGAGAGCAATGAGAATGAAAGTGAGGGGAAGCAGATGGATGAGAGATGCAGGGAGGCAAGAGGAATACAGCAGCAAGGTGCGACAAAGAGGTGTGGTAGGGAGAGGGTTAGGGATCTAGAGATGTAGAATTAGGTATAGAGTTTTAGAGAGAAAGGCTGTTGTGTGAGAACGAGAAGTGGGGGTAGAAAGAGGCATATTGAGAGAGGTGAGGTTTATGTAGGAGAGAAAGAATCATCTGAGATATTAAGAAGGGATCACTGACTAAATATCGAGGGACAAAATATAGACTACCCAAAATATAGATTCCAAAATATCGACAGACAAAATATCGAATTCCTATCTACAAACAGGTAAGTACCAAAATATCGACCCCAAAATATCGTTTGTATATATATATACATTATAAAAATATCGAATTTCATAAAATTAATGTAAAATTAAAAAAATATTAAAAATAAATAGCTAAAATATACTTAAAAATACTTAAATTACCTTAAAATTATTAAATAACTAATTTAACTTATATAAAAAAATTACAATCATATCTGTTAAAACATATATATATATATATATATATGTTAACATAATATTAATAAAAAATACACAATATTATTACCGTAGGATAGCGGAGGTGTAAAAATTACTATTCCCACTCCTGGAAGTGCAACAGTAGGGAAAGTGTTGGATAGCGTAGGGGTAAAAATGACTATTCCCACTCCAAAGAGTGCAACAGTAGGGAAAGCGTTGGATAGCGTAGGGGTAAAAATTACTATTCCCACTCCAGAGAGTGCAACAGTAGGGAAAGCGTTGGATAGCGCAGGGGTAAAAATGACTATTCCCACTCCAGAGAGTGCAACAGTAGGGAAAACGTTGGATAGCGTAGAGGTAAAAATTACTATTCCTACTCCACACAGTGCAACAGTGGGGAAAGCGTTGGATAGCGTAGGAGTAAAAATTACTATTCCCACTCCAGAGAGTGCAACAGTAGGGAAAGCGTTGGATAGCGCAGGGGTAAAAATTACTATTCCCACTCCAGAGAGTGCAACATTAGGGAAAGCGTTGGATAGCGTGGGGGTAAAATTTACTATTCCCACTCCAGAGAGTGCAACAGTAGGGAAAGCGTTGGATAGCGTAGGAGTAAAAATTACTATTCCCACTCCAGAGAGTGCAACAGTAGGGAAAGCGTTGGATAGCGTAGGGGTAAAAATTACTATTCCCACTCCAGAGAGTGCAACAGTAGGGAAAGCGTTGGATAGTGCAGGGGTAAAAATTACTATTCCCACTCCAGAGAGTGCAACAGTAGGGAAAACGTTGGATAGCGTAGGGGTAAAAATTACTATTCCCACTCCAGAGAGTGCAACAGTAGGGAAAGCGTTGGATAGCGTAGGGGTAAAAATTACTATTCCCACTCCAGAGAGTGCAACAGTAGGGAAAGCGTTGGATAGCGCAGGGGTAAACATTACTATTCCCACTCCAGAGAGAGCAACAGTAGGGAAAGCGTTGGATAGTGCAGGGGTAAAAATTACTATTCCCACTCCAGAGAGTGCAACAGTAGGGAAAACGTTGGATAGCGTAGGGGTAAAAATTACTATTCCCACTCCAGAGAGTGCAACAGTAGGGAAAGCGTTGGATAGCTAGGGGTAAAAATTACTATTCCCACTCCAGAGAGTGCAACAGTAGGGAAAGCGTTGGATAGCGTAGGGGTAAACATTACTATTCCCACTCCAGAGAGAGCAACAGTAGGGAAAACGTTGGATAGCGTAGGGGTAAAAATTACTATTCCTACTCCACACAGTGCAACAGTGGGGAAAGCGTTGGATAGCGTAGGAGTAAAAATTACTATTCCCACTCCAGAGAGTGCAACAGTGGGGAAAGCATTGGATAGCGTAGGGGTAAAAATTACTATTCCCACTCCAGAGAATGCAACAGTAGGGAAAGCGTTGGATAGCGTAGGGATAAAATTTCCTACTCCTACTCCAGAGAGTGCAACAGTAGGGAAAACGTTGGATAGCGTAGGGGTAAAAATTACTATTCCCACTCCAGAGAGTGCAACAGTAGGGAAAGCGTTGGATAGCGTAGGGGTAAAAATTACTATTCCCACTCCAGAGAGTGCAACAGTAGGGAAAGCGTTGGATAGCGTAGGGGTAAAAATTACTATTCCCACTCCAGAGAGTGCAACAGTAGGGAAAGCGTTGGATAGCGTAGGGGTAAAATTTACTATTTCCACTCCAGAGAGTGCAACAGTAGGGAAAGCGTTGGATAGCCTAGGGGTTAAAATTACTATTCCCACTCCAGAGAGTGCAACAGTAGAGAAAGCGTTGGATAGCATAGGGGTAAATTTTACTATTCCCACTCTAGTGAAAATAAATTAATATAATTCACATAATCATCAATTATTCAATTAATAAAAATTATTTATCAATTAAGAATTAATTAATTACCAATAAAAAATTAATTAACGATTTATTCTAAATAAATACCAATTAAATAATTAACATATTTAATTAATTATAATTAAATTACTTCCCACCATATTCCCCTATAAACCCACAACCTGCTACATAAAATAAATTAATTTAATTCACATAATTATCAAATAATCAATTAATAAAAACTAATTATCAATTAAGAATTAATTAACTACCAATTAAAAATGTATTAACAATTTATTCTAAATAAATACCAATTAATTAATTAATTAACATATTTAATTAATTATAATTAAATTACTTCCCACCCTATTCCCCTATAAACCCACAACCCGCTACAGAATTAAATTACACAATAATTAAATAACATAAAATTAATTACTTAAAATAAATTACAAAAATATATACACTTTTCACACATATACTAACATAAAAAACACTTAAAAAAATGCGATATTATTAAAAATTCGATATTTTTAATAAACTATATTATGTACTTCAATATTTTGACTGTCTATATTTTTAAAATCGATATTACATTACTTACCTTCAAAACGATATTTTTGATGTCTATATTCTGTCCATTCGATATTTTGTCCATTCTATATTTTGGACTCGATATTTTGGTTTGTCTATATTTTGGAATAGATATTTTGACCATTTACCATTAAGAAGGGGTGGGTAAATAGAAAGGTATAGCTAAGGAGAGAGAGAGAAGTAAGAGAGAAAGGTGAGGTAGAAGAAGTGAGGTGACAGAGAGAGACATGAGACAGAAATAGTCTTTTTTTAATTTACTTGTCACTACCTGTGAGAGCATAAAGATTAAGGTTGGGCAGGCTGGCCATGCCCCCCCTTCATGATGGTGGAATTACATCTTGCTCATAACAGTACTTAAATATGGGGGCTACAAAGGAAGACCAGCGAGAGGTATCTTTTTGTATAACAGAAATTGGGTTCCTTTGCACTACAAGTTCTCGATTTTAACATAAAACTCTTCATCAATGCCTCTGAGGGCAGGCCATATTTATTAAATGGTTCAACACGAGAAAACCCCACTTGCAGAGTTTTCAATGAAAATTCCACATTAGCTGCATTTATATATTGTACCCATATTGAGGTTATTTTTCAAGAACCACAAGCTTTGGAAATCAAATGTAGGAACTTCTGTTGCTCACGGTGGTTCCTGTCAATGCCTTGAGTGTTTTGATGGACGGCGCTGCCAACATAGTGAAGCCATATGGTAAACAGTCAAAGTTTATTTTTATTTTCAAAAACAAAATCCTAAAGCGGGATTTTGCTTTAGAAAATAAAAAAAGCAATGACCCTCCCCCTTCACCAAGCTACAAAACCCAAAAAATTAACTAACTACTTAATTTTGATATGTAATGTTAGACTCATTGAAATATATGTATATACTAGCTTACCCGTCGCGCGTTGCTGCGATCTCAGAAGAAAGGAAATTCAAGGAAACTTGTTATGATAACATTCAATTTACGTTGTGTCATTTTTATTGAAACGTATTCTATTTTAATATGGAAAAACATTTTAAAGTATCGTTTTAATTCTATTTATTTATTCGAGTGCTTGTGGATACACAATATGTTTTTATTTATTCGAGTGCTTGTGGATACACGATATATTTTTTTTTCCGTCTGGTGCGTACACAAATAAATCAGAAGGTTTTCAAACGCGTGAGCTGGCCACATACAGTTGTCCATGTGAGAAACACGGATTCTCCAAATCTAGTCCACACACTTGCAGCGATTGTCCTTGTGCTTTGTTGATGGTCATTGCAAAAGCGCGTCGCACCGGAAACTGTAAACGTTTATCAGTATTCGAAAGATTATGAGGGCCCTGGGAGGGCCGATATTTTAAAAAAAATTATGCCAGAAACCTTCGCGGGAGTGTACTCAACAACTTCCCAAAGTTTCATGGCGATCGGATGAATGGTGTAGTAATGCATAAAGGACAAACAGACAGACAGACAGACAGACAGACAGACATACATTCATTTTTATATATATAGATACAGGAGAAAATATTATGAAGAACACCAGGTTGATGATCTAAAGAGCGATAATAATGGATTTGAGAGAAATACAAAGTCTAAAAAATATGTTACCTTGTCCAACTCACCTAACAATGTGTCAGATTCAGTTGGAGAACCAAATAGGGTTAATGGTACTATGGCTCTGAGAGTGAGGTAGCATCCCAACTCTTTTTTCACAGAAACAAAGTGTAGGGGCGTAACACAGGCCCACGCAGTCCCCGCGGTGCGGGGGGGCCTCTAGCTCCAAGGGACCCTCTCGGCACTGCACTGTGGCCGGAGAGCTCCTGATTGAGCCCGGAGGGGGCCCCTCTAAATACCGTGCAGGGAGGCCCCCTCACTTTTCGTTACGCCAGTGACAACGGGTTCAGGAGACATAATTATGGTAGAGAAAGAGGCCAATATCAGGGGCAGACCATTCAGGAATACAAATGGACAAGACACACGAGATATTGGCAGCAACAAATGATAGACAAAGTAGTAATCTTCAGAAGTGCTGCTGCCATGGTTTATGAATGAGGTCGCTCAGCTAACGTTTGGGTTTTTCAAAACAATCTAACAAAGCAGGAGTTTTTTTTTCCAAAAACACAATACTACTGACCCTGACATCACGGGATCTTGCACCAAGGATGTGTGGAAATTGTTATTTTTTTCTGTTTGTGACTGTTGGGCTTTTCCTGGGGCTCCCTAATAAAAATAAAAGACATCTAAAGATCCTTTAGCAGACAGTCTGAGGTGCTTACATCAATGGCCCCAAATTCCATCGTGCTGTCTGTGTAAGAATTCCACTGGTGGGGGCTCACCAGTCAAAACACGACTTTCTGCTCTACTCTAAATACAATGGGGACATCATCCGTTTTAGGGACATATCTCAATCTCAATTGCCCTCGAGTCTTAACCAATTGGGGGAGAGAATGTGGCCTGAGGGCTAGAGCTGTCGACCTCTCCCCGTGCCTAACAATGTAATATAACGAGTGCTCATGTAAAGCACTCTGATACCTTCGGGTCTGGTTTGCGCTATATAACCCCCCCCCCCCCCCCCCCAGCACCTATGTGGTACAGTGCTCTGTTCAAATGTGTTCTCATTCATTTTATGTCTGGTGAGACAAATGTACCTATTGACAGCAGAGCATGAGGAGGGAGAGGGTAAAAGCATACATTGCAAACTTGACGCTGTTTTAAAAAATGCCAAGCAGAAATATACAGACACTGCAAGATCACAAGGCAGTTAACTTGTGACTTTATTAGAGATCTGCAACTTGATCGTCTTTTGTGTTTTGCACTGTTTTTCATTATTGTAAATGTGGGGTGATGCAGGAGCTCCTTTGCACAGTATTCTTTGTCTTGTCGGGTTTGCAATGTGCTGGTGATTTTGCTCATTTTGAGCAGTTCAAACATGTTGCGCTCTATAACATTGCTTTTCGTATGATAACCCCTCTGACTTCTCTGGCAAACCACAGGATGAGTTGTGGGATTCAGTTTTAAAACATGGACCATGTTATTGTGCTAAATGATGCATGCCCAAGGCTTGTTTCCAAAGGAGCTTATTTACAAGCCCCCTTGCGCTGCCGGTGAGTCACTATTTGTGATGCACCGGTGGCACAACTTGCTGCCCCATATTTACTTGGAAACGTAAATCCACTCTGCCTGACTTTTCGTGTCCTTGCAAATATGGCCCCTTCACACGCAACACTTTGCGTGAAAGGGGTGTGCCATAGGTGTTGTTGTGGGTGTTCCCACGTAACACCCATGGCTTCTGCCACGTTTCCAGATTGATGAGAAATTGTAAACCTAGAAATGTGTCAGAATGCTACGCTTCCCCAGGGGAGGCTTATGTAGGCGCAACAAGGTTTTCATTTCTCCTCTTTCTATGCGTGCTACATTCTGCAGCTCACATTGAACGTGAAAGTCACCTCCTGTGATTGTTTATGTGCATGAGGGTTTCCCTTCCTGCACATAAACAACCATTGAAAAAAATGCAGTTTTTCAATTTCTATAAGTGCTGCATTAAGCAGCACATATAGAAGTTTGAAAACGCCATTTCAGATTGTTTATGTGCAAGAAGGGACATCTTCCTGCACATAAACAAACATTCCCCTCAATGCAGGCACCCTTGCACTGTTGTGCAGCGCATGGTACCAAATTGTGTACCAGCGCAGGGGAGAGCTTAGGAATCCGTCATATCATTGTAGATATGACACATCCCTGTGCTTCAGAATTAACCCAGCGCGGCACAGCCAAATGGCTTGCAGCACCGCACTGCGTTAATTCGTGGTGAATGAGGCAAAAAATGTGCAAGAGGTTTCACAAGGCAGGAGTGGGCAACAGTTACTGGTCACTATTCTTTCACTCTTCTCCTCTGAAAGCCAGTGTGTCTTGGTATAATGTGAAAACCTCCACAAAGGATGTATATTAAACGCCACTTCAAAAGTTGTGCATGAGACAAACAGCAAGGGCCAACGATTTGACAAAATACCAAGTGTTTTGATATTAAAGAGGAAGATGCCTTCCCATACAAAAAATGCAGATTTACCTGGAAGTTACAGGAGTGTTGCAAGGGCTTCATGAGCCCTAATGCAAGTGTGCAAACTGAGCCCCAGTTCCTGGTTCCTGTACTAACAAACAGCCACTTGAGTTTGAGATGTCATCAGTGGTGTCATCAGTGGTGTCATAGAACATGTCTGCAAACTATAACTGAAGAATTGCTTTGTTTTATTTTTCGTTCAAAGCGTTAATGATGCTGCTGACATAGTCACTAACTATAACGTTACTTTAACCATATGGTTTTTTCAGTGAATTTCTAAGGTTTGTTTTAAACAAAAACAGATCTTTTTTCACATCTAGCTATACTGTTACTTTCAACTATAGTTTTTTAGTGAATTTCTAGTTTTTTTAATATAAAGTAATATTTTATTACCATACTTTAAGCCAATCCATGTCGCACACGGCCTGTGGCCCCCTGCGGCAAACTCCTCACAGGCAGCTAACCCCACACTGCACATAGCCTTTGGCTGTGCACAGCAGGGGGTTCGGCAGGCCAGGCTCTGTTGCCAACCCACCTGGGGCCAGCACCATTGCTTACTACTAATATGGAAGGGGTGGGGCCAAACGGGTGCTGCTTGTAGGTGATTTGGCGCCATTCCATACTCATCAGTAATTGAAAGGGAGTACAGTGGACTCTGCCTTCAGACCAGGGAATGAAAAGAAAGACCCCTTATCTTGGACAGTCACTACAGAAGAGATTGCACTCCAGTAAATCAATGATGCGTTCACCTCAATTAAGGATTGCAGATCATTTTTCCGCTTGCAACTGTAGAAAAAATTCACTGTACATCAGCCTGGAAATTGGCGGTAACACCATTGCATACAACCAACGTGGAAGGGGCAAGGGCAAAGGGGCAGAGCTTGTAGGTGATTTGGCTCCTTTGAATACTCAGCAGCAATTCAAAGGGAGAACCGTGGACTCTGCCCTCAAGCTAAGAGATGACAAGAAAGAACTCACTGATCTTGGACGGTCACTACAGAAGAGATGGCACTCCAATAAATCAGCAATGCATTCACCTCCATCAAGCACTTCATATCGTTTTTTAATGCGCAATTGTAGAGAAAACACACTGTCCTTCAGTCTGAAAAGTGTCAGGAACGCCATGATTTGGTACATTTTGTTTTGAAGGGGAGATGGGCCACATGGCCCCCCTCCTTGACCCTTCAAAAGGCACTGGGGACCCCATTCCCAGGGTTATGTTTTTGTTTTTTAAGAAGAAGGGAGCCACAATGACCTCTTATGGCCCTCCTCCCTGAGCCTTTTCTGGCCATGGAGACCCCATGCCCTGGGGCCAAAACCTTAATTTAGTATAGTTGAGGGCCCTGGTGCCCACCCAAGGCACCCACCATGGATCTCATTAAGAGCCATAGGGGGAGCCCCAGATCTCCCATGGCCCCACACGGCTCCACTGCATCCTGCAGGAGCCTGCATTGCTCCTGCCTGCACTCCCTCCTGGCGGAAGCAGTCTATTGATCTGTTTCACTGCCCGCATTAGTTTAGCCAGGAAAACAGATCTCAAGTCTGCTTGCCTACCGGGAGAAGACTTTGTGTTTGCACCTATCTGACAAGAGTTTTAAAAATGCTGCGACCAGGAGGGAAAAACCCCAGGTTTCCCTGCCCATGCCAGTGCGGGCTGGGAAATTGGTATGTCCTGGGGGAGGACTCCCCAACACATAACTAGTGAGTCGGCCCAGGGGATGGGGTCGCCAGAGCCATTAATGACTCAGGGAAGGGGACTGCTTGGCCTCCCCTCCCATTTTTGTATTATGGCGGCCTTGGAGGATGGGGTCCCCATGGCATTTTAAAGTGTCAGGGAGGGGGCAACACTCTCCTTTTTTCTAAGTTTCAGCCTCAGGGGTGAGCTCCCCAGGGCTTATAAGAATTCGAGGAGAGGAGCGTTGCAGCGCCCCTTCCCTTTAATGAAATAAATCAGCCCCAGGAGAAAGCTCGGGTTAGGGGCAGCGTGGCCTCTCTCCCTTCTGTACACATTTCCGTCCTGAGGGTGGGCTCCCGGGACCTAAAATTGCTCTGAAATGGGGCCTCACACTCGACTCCCATTCTGAAATGGGGCCTATAATGACTGAGGGAGGGGGCTATGCAACCCCTTCCCTTTGAAATTTCGTGCCAGGGGTGGACTTCCCCAGAGCCTATAATTGAAGAATGCAGCCCTGGTCACCATTTTGTCCTGCAGGAATACATCAAAAACGTCCCCCCATGGGGCCTAGAGGGGCAGTGTACCCACTCCTGTGCCCCCATACATCTTTTGTTTTAATGTTCAGGACAGAGGACTTAGTTCCAGAGTCATGTAATGGCTAACAGCAGCATTTTTCTCATGTTGCTGGCAGCCAATCAATGTGCTTGCTCCTGCGGGATTCTGATACTCTTGGCATTCTACTCCTCAGGGAGCCCATTCCCCGAGGCCGAAATGTGCAGTAAAGGGGAGGGGAGGCTCCTTTTATATTGGGGTGGCCCCAGGGGGTGGTATCCCTGGGACTCAAGAAGGCTTTGGGAGGGGGTGGCGTGGCCTCCTCCCCGTTTTTATTGCTTTTAGCCCTGGGGGCATGTGGTCCTCGAGCCTATGAAGGCTCTGGGATGGGGGCTGAATGTCCTCCTCTCCTATTTAATTATATTTGACCCTAGGGGATAGGGTCCCTAGGGCTTTTAATGCTTCCTCCCCTTTTTATTGACATTAACCCAGGAGAAAGGGTCCCTGGGGGCAACTAAGGGTTGGGAGGGGGCTGCATGCCCCTCTCCCCTTAAAATATATGTTTGGGCCCCCGGATTTAAAGGCCAGCTGCTGTCCTGGGTTAGCATCATGCTGGGGGTTTGGCCATAGGCCAAACCCTGTGGCCAACATCCTGCTGCGCGCACAGCCAAAGGCTGTGCTCAGCACGGAGTTGGTTGCCTGTGTGG
Organism: Lissotriton helveticus; assembly: GCF_964261635.1. NCBI lineage: Eukaryota > Metazoa > Chordata > Amphibia > Caudata > Salamandridae > Lissotriton > Lissotriton helveticus. Next base: position 31,971,418 of record NC_136060.1, on the reverse strand, counting down.
AGTTCGAATCAGGGCCTGGCTGCAAGACAGGCCCAGTGGCTATCCCCATGCCATGCATGACCAAAGGCTGCCCTCGGCATGGGGTTGGCTGCCTCTGGTGGCTGCCTGCAGGGAGTTGGACACAAGGCTAGGCTCTAAGCCATCTCCTCGGCCAACCCCACGCCGCGCACAACGATATACTGTGTTCAGGGTGGGGTTGGCTACCTGCGGAGGTGGGGTTTTGACTGCCTCCTAGTGGGTTAGCCAAAGGACCTGGCCACAGACCAGACCTTGTAACCAACCTCCTGCTGTGCACGGCCAAAGGCTTTTGACTTCATGTGTGGTGATTAAATATTATTTTAAGTATAAAAAAACATAGGTAATTATAACTGGCACCCCAGCAATGCACTGCTTATGGCCTCACATATTACATCACTCATGACATGGTCAGTGACATCACTGATGACATCTTAAATTACATCACTGATGACATCATCCACAGAATCTCTGACACATCCACTCACACCCACTCCAACATCCACACTACCATTCTCAAACCCATTCACACACCCATACGAGTACTTACACAGCACCTCACTGAATCATAGAGCAACACACACATCCACTCACTCACCCATACAGCCACTCATACACCCTCTCACTGATTAATACAGCCACTGACATATCCACTCATACACCCATACAGCCACTCACACACTGAGTCAGCCACCCATAGAGCTACTCACACACCTACCCACTCACTCATACAGGCAATCACACAACCACTTACTCACCCATACTGACACACACACTCTCACTCACTTACTCATACAGATACTAACGCATACTCACTCACCTATACAGTCACTGACACAAGCACACACTCACCCATACAGCCACTCTCACATTCACTCATTAACCAATATAGTCACTCATATACCCCCATCACTCCCCTATACTGCCTTTCAGATACCAAGTTACTCACCCACATTCAGCTTCCAGGCCAACAGATTTAAGACTTGAAGAGTTTGGACTGGAGGAAGAGGGTAACTGATTTGTGGCAGATATATTAGACAAGCATCTCCAGCACTGCTAGTTCATCAAGCAGAGGAAACCAAGTCTTTCTTTGCCAAAAGGAGTATACTACGATGACTAATACACTTCCTGTCCAAATCTTCCTCAGCACCCTCTAGAGGAGGGGAATGGGAATAAGAGCATACAGCAGCCCCTTCGAAATCCATCAGAGGAGTTTGATGTGAATTCATTTGATAGCAAAAGTTTCAGCAAACGTTTTATGAGTAGTTCTGAAAAGAAACTTGTTAAATATTTCATGGCACTATTTATCTGCAACAGCATATACGATATATGTTTGTACAGAAAATGTGCACTTTTCTTTAGGAGCTGCTTTCAGCAGGGTTGGATGGGCTCTGCACCCATCACATCTGGCACTGAAAGTAGCTCACTGGTCAATTCTTTAATTCAGTGTTGGGCGGGGGAGCTAGATTGTCTCTCTTCTCCTATGCTGATGAAGCTTAGATTATTTTCTCCCTGTCGTCTGCGCAGGGACATGGGCCCTCTGGTCTCAGCTTGGGTTTGAGCAATATTTCCTCTCTGGATGCATAATAACTTGCTCAAGCTCAATGGGGACAAAACAGAAGTCTTGATTCTGAACAAAAGGCTCGATCTCTGGAGAGCGCGTCACTGATCCATATATCTAGGTGTAATGTAATGTATGTATACTTGTAAAGCGCACTGTTACCTCGTTACGTGGTGTCCTGGCACTGTATACCGCTGGGGAACCCCCTCCTGGCTTTCCCTGTGAGAGGGCACCCCAAGGTGAAGCCAGGCAACCCCGGCGTTGCTGGGGCCATTGTGGAGATTAAGCAAGCTATTGCCCAGAGTTGCAGAGTGGGACCCATGGTTAGCGCAGGCACCTAAGCGAGAATTATCGAGTCCGCGGACATTGACCCAAGACCCTGCCGCGTCGGGAATTGAACCCTGGTCCCGGGCCGACCTCTGCTTCAGGGTCTGACGCTTCTAACCGGTGAGCCACATTTCTCCACTCCTCCTACTCCCTCAATCAGTGGTAAGAATCTGGGGTTCACTGTGGATGAGTCACTATCCATGAAACAATAAGTGGCCAAGGTGATGGCTACCTGCTTCGCAGTACTCAAATGGCTAAAAAAGATCCTGTGGCGTATTCCGTTCTCAGAGGATGCTGATCCAGGCCCTAGTTGTGTCTAAACTGAATTATGGCAGCGTGTTGTACTTGGGAGTCGATAAATCAACTATCCATCGGCCGTCAACTTGTGACGAAGACAGCTGCCAGGCTTCTTTATCAATTACCCAAGTTAACCTCTGCCTCAGTCTTCTTCGTGAGCTGCACTGGCTTACTGTGCCGAACCGTATCAAGTTTAAACCATTACGCTACAAGTTTAAGGTTAAATCTGGAATTGCTCCCAAATATCTTTTGGACTTGGTCCACCTCTACTATCCTTCCCGTCCCCTGAGATCTTCTCTGCAGACTCGGCTCATTGTACCAACGGTCCGGCTGTCTCGTGTGAAAGGCTGCTCTTTCTCCTATTTAGGACCTCAACTGTGGAATTCACATCCAGCTTCTTTGAGAGACTCGACAACCCTTCTGGCATTCCGTAAGAGTTTAAAGACCTGGCTCTTCTAACTTGCTATTCAGATCTCCTTTTGATTTTCCTCTACTGCCGCTCTGTACCGGGAAGATCCCAGGGGTAGCTGCGCGCACTCTAAGCTTCTTAATAATAATCATAATTGTTCTACCCTGGCAGTCTGTCCGTGTTTGGACACAGCTAATTGATTCTGATGCTTCTCATCTACTCTTCAGACTTGATAGCAGTCTGTAAGTCATTACTTCAAACTCTTTCAGCGCTCTTTATTTTCAAAAATTTCTTAGCATTATATGTCATGTTCTAGGTTACAGTCGCCTCTTAGAGGATCAATAGGACATGACAGAATTCTACTTGAATTGTATAAAATCTGATTAAATTAAACTGATTTGAACAAACGTACATTACTTGTCAAATTTAAAATTTAAAACAATTTCTGTTCCATTCAGTGCTCTTCTCCTTGCTACCTTCAGGCACTGTGCAGATCACTCCTCACAAACCAAATGGTAGTTGACGAGCTACTCCTTTGCATGGAAACGAGAAATAGCTCCTCAAACTTCCAAAAGGTAAAGGAGATTCTGGGGAACATGAAAAACATCTTCTTGAGCACCTTGCACTGTAGCTCTTATTGCTCTGAATGTAATGTAGAATCAGCCCTCATATAGGCTCTGGGCTCAGCCCCCTATATTTTTGTCCAACTTATGAAGATGAATCACTTTGAACTTAATGTCACCTACTCATGGTATATTAAAAATCCACATTCCGAGAGGCCATAGAAGCAAAATTCTAGGGAAATCCTGCAAACATAAATATCCATTCTTTCCTGAAGCATGGACGGAACTGCAATCCAAAATCACACTTGGAAGAGCTTCTAGAGGTGTTGATGCCTGAATGGTGATACAACAGGGTACTTTGTGTTAATGCCCAGAAGAGAATACTGTAGTCTGTTTTGCTTGCTGGACTGCAGAAGTGTTATAGAGACATAATACTGGACTTTCGGCTGAATCAAGTATGATTCTGGTTTGAACAATGAACATAAAAACCACACAATGTGCTTTAACAGTCCCTTCAATAGTCAAGAGGAAGCCAATGTAGTGATCTCTTAATAGACTGCTTCCACTTTTAGAGGACAAACAACAGGCAAACTGCTGCTTTCTGTGAGGTCTGCAATCTCAGGAATGGGTATCCTAGAAGATACGTCTTGTGTATTCCTATCAAGTTTTTAGTTGATGTGAGAATTACAACCACCTTACTTTATTGGGCTAAATAGACAAACTCTGCAGAGTGGCAGACCCTGAAAGAAACTGCCTGCACAATTTCACTGTTCCATTAGATTCAGCGACATTCTCAGACGCTCATTTTTAGCCTTCTGTAAAGTGACAGTGTGAACACTTGAGGCACACTACAGAAGACAGTGGTAGTCTCTTGTAGGCTCAATCACTAAAAGAACAATGTTTAAATATCTCCCCAACATTTTAAATAGTTCGAAATAAATGTATATTGTGGACTGAATTGCAGCTAAATAAATGTTTTTTACAGTGCTGTTTAACTCCATTTGGAAACTTTAGGGTGTTCAGGTGACTGGAAAGGCAGCTAATTTGCTAATTCAAACCTCTGTAATCCTGTCCAATTGGGCTAACATCCCCTATTACTGATTCTTCATATATGTCTGAGACCATCCTTCAATCAAATAATATGATGTTTACCTGACATCCTTGGTGTGGTTTTCCTCCAAACCTTTTGCATTCACTCCTCCTGTTTTGCTGAATTTGTTTTTTTGGGCATTAGGACTCTGTGCACTTTACCTCCGCTAACCAGTGCTAAAGTGTTTGCGCTCTCTCCTTTAAACATGGTAAAATTGGCGCATTTAGTTTACCTATAAGTCCCTAGCAAAGTGGTATTACATGTACCCAGCGCCTGGAAATTAATTGCTACTCGTGTGTCCGTAGCCCCTATTGTGCCACCCACTTGTAGCCTTTTAAAACATGACCCAAGCCTGCCATTGCAGCTTGTGTGCAGTTTTAAACTGCCATTTCGGCCCGGCAGAAAAAACCTTTTGCCAGGCTAAACCATCCTTTTTAATACATATAAGTCACCCCTATGGTAGACCCCAAATAACCCATAAGGCAGGGTTTATTGTGTTGAAAAAGCTGGACGTGTTTAAGTTTTATATGTCCTGGTAGTGAAAACTCTTAAATTTCTTTTTCAATACTGTAAGGCCTACCTCTCCCATAGAATATAATTTCCTTATTACATATAATAACTGACAACTTTTATTTGGGAATAGGTAGACATATCATGTTTAATCTCTAAGGGATTGTAATTTAAAAATCCTACTTAATGGTAAAGTCACATTTTAAATTACAATTAAAAAAAATTGCACTTTTAGAAAGTTGTCATTTTCTTGTTCTAACCATTTGGTGCCTACAGCCTAAACAGGCTGTAGGCACCAAATGGTTAGGTGTAGTTAGAAGTTGGCCTTTGTGTACTCCTCCCAGACAGTATCACTAAAAGGAGGCTAGTTATTGGCGGGATGGCCCATCCTGAACTGATTGGAGGGAGGGAGCTGTCACCTACCACACTGGCAATTCAAAGGAACTGCCTCAGCCCATACACAAAGAACTTCACACTAGCCATTTGTGTCTCCAGATATCTTGGAGGCAGGGCAGGGGAAGGAAAGAATTTCCAGAACCAGATTTGGGAGGAGGTCTGGAAGTTTCTCCCACTTCAAAGTTAGCACCAGGTATAAATATTGGACCCTCAGACCAACTCTTCAGATCACTTTTGGACCTGTTTAATATTCAGAAGAAGGACTGCTCTGCTTCTCAGCTGCTGGACGAACTGCCATGATGCCCTGCTGCAAGAAGGGCTGCCCTGCTGCCTGACAATGGAAGACTGGACCTGCTCCTTGACCCCAGATGATTCCAGAACTACCAGAGTGACTACAAGGGCTAGCTGACTGGCCCACTGTTCTGAGCTACAGGCACAAAACAAGCTCCAGCGACCTGTACTCCATCTGTGCCCAGTGGTCCAGATGATAATGGACCTACCTGTGTCCTGTTGCATGGCCTTTGCTGGTGTGAGCCCTGATTCCCAGGCGGTTTCTCCCAGGTCTGGACCTTGGATGGCTTTACTCCTGGTTTACTCCTCCTGGCCCAGCTGTGGGTCCCTCAGAATCGACACAGTGCAACGCAGCTCAATGCAGCACGACGCAGAACCTCCCATCACAGAACTTCGCAGCTCCTGACAGGCAGCCTCATTGGAACCAACGCATCTCGACTCAGGACCACGCATTACAGTACCTCGAAGCTCCTGATCAATGGCCTCATCAGACCCAATGCAGCACGATTCATCTCGATGCTGGCCCAAACATCGCGTCACCTTGCAGCTCCTGATCGACAACCTCATCAAAACTGATGCAGCGCGACGTAGGACAACACAGGACAATGCATTGCAGCTCCTGATGGGCAGCCACCTCAGAACCGACACAGGGTGAGGAATCTCGATGAAGGACCTTGGATTGCAGCATTTCTCATTTCCTGATTAGTGCCTCATCTGAACCAATGAAGGGCGATGCATTCCAATGAAAGTGAAAGAACTCGCATCTCAGTCTAGGTATAATGTCCAGTGGACCAAGCTCCGTCCTGTGCTCCATCGCTGTCAGATTGAACATGTGACTTTGTCCCGGTCCGACATGCCCAGATGACCACAGTTCGAGCTTTGTGCTTTTTGGTGCTACTTTTAACTAAAACTTTGAAGTTGCATATCTCTAGTTCTACTGATTGGATTTTGGTTGTTTTGATATCATTTTAAATATTAAAATGTACTGTTTTTCTAGTTGCTGTGGGATTTTTCTTGTATTGTGTTTACACTTTATTAATGTTTGTGTACTTCATAAGTACTTTACACATTGCCTCTAAATTAAGCCTGACTGCTTTTGTGCCAAGCTACCAAAGGGGGGTTAAGCATAGCTTAATTTAATGACTTTTTGTGGTTCACCCTGACAGGGATTATGGTTGTTGCCTGAGGAGGGCTCACGCCCCCCTCAACCAAAAGCCCAATTTCTCACAATTTTCTGGACAATTTTCTTTAGGGATATCTTGAACTCCACAGGTTCAGCTGATTTCAGGCCTATTCTTAGGCCAAGCAATTAGGTCCTTCTGGTGTATTTGTGGAAGGTGCAATATTTTCTTCCACACCTGAGTCTCTTCTTCTGCATGAACATCATAGCTTGTGTCCATATGGTTTTCATTTTTAATGAAGGTGCTTATGTTCCATACCCTACAAGGTGTCCTCATGAAAAGGAGCATGCTTGCTATTTCTGTTCAATTTTCTTCCCTAAACATGGTACGTATTTCCATCGCTTCATAGATGGTCCCTGTTTAGTAAGAAAGCTACAGTTTCACAGCTGTAAAGTCTGACGGTGGAGGTGTTTGGGTTGGCTCACCTGTCATTTTACTTACATTCTTGCCTTTACTTGTATTTCATTCTTACAAATCCCAAGATTTGCTTAGTAGCAATTGCTGAACCGTTGTGCTTCATTACATTTTACTTACATCAACTTACAAAGTTAACCTCAACTTTAAGAGGCGATGAGGTAAGCCTGTCTTTTAGAAATCGGTTTCCAAATCATTAAATATCTAGACTGTCTCTCGGGGGAAACATCCTTTACAACGCAACTTTTACCACGCAGTGCTATTACAACGCAGGTTTTACAACAAAAACCATTACAACGCATTGCGCTGGGGGGCGCTCTAGGATAGGGAATAGTTTTAATTTACTATCCAACACCTTCCCTACTATCCACGGGGACTGGAGTTGGAATAGTAAATTAAACTATTCACTATCCAGCACCCCAAAGCGCTATGCGTTGTAACGGCATGCATTGTAAAAAGTGCGTTGTAACAGCATGCGTGGTAAAAGCATGCGTTGTAACGTCATACATCCGTCTCTCGGCCTCCTTGAGAAAAGCATTTACAGGTAGAATTACACTTACTTTTAGAAGCAAAAAGATGTACTTAGATTGATAGTTCCAAAACTTTCATCCTCAAAACAGGTTTTGAGAAGATTTATGACCCTAAATTCTTTTTAGGACTGCATATATGTGCAAGAATGACTACTTCTCCACTGTTGTAAGTGTGGGACTAAAGGTTGGGACCTGGGTGTTACCACATGAAGGGATCAATGGAGGCCACTGGGAATGTACTGACCTCCCACAAAAACCTGCCCTAGAGTCATAAACTTGTATTCACCAACATTTACAATGTTTTTCATAAATAATTTGCTCTCCTAACTGTAGTGTTAAACTACATGGAGTAAGTGTGCAAATTAGGAATTAAACTATTAAAGTGTCCCATATGTCCCTCGGGTGTTGGGGGGAGAAAATTCCCCACCTGCAAAAAAATTCTCACGTTTAGAGAAAAAATAACAAAGGCGAGGTGCTTCAGCCCCTTAACCATTATAAAAACAAACATTTTTTTCAGCTGATGGAAATTCCGCCAGTTTAGGGTCAGATGTGACACTTAGAAAGGTCATCGTTTTTATAGATTCCTGTGTGCAAAAAAATAGATTTTTGTGAATCCCTTAAAATAAGAAACTCTACAAAAGTTGTATGAGGCACCCGGACAGTTTAAAGCTCATAAAGTTATTCTTTTTTTTATTAATCATAACTATAAATGGTATCTCAGTCTGAACAGGGTAACCTCTGACAAAATACAAAAACCCAGAAGATACTTCATCTAAATGTATAAAAAGAAATCTTGTTTTGAAGTGACAAAAATAAGGGTTAAACCCGAATTTCTTTTTTTAAATCGTGGTGTAAGTGATAATAACCCCGCCTGTGATGTAGAAGTATTTATATGTGTATGTTGAAACCTCCTTTGGGATATGTGGCCCATGCCTGGCTTCTGGCCTCCATGCCCACACGCTGGGGTGCTATGTTCATCCTGGGCCCAGGGTCTTGCCCTACACGGAGCCCCACTGAGGGTGGCTACTCCGGGTCAGCAGCAGCGGGCAGTGGCGGTTTCAGTCCATTAATAATGCCGGGTTAAGACCTTTAAAAAACCAAGATGCCTGCTGTTTTGTAACCTCGATTTCTGCCCTTCCGAAACAAAAAAGAAAACGGGTTGATTCTGGAAAGAGTACATCAGCTGTAACACATGATTTCTTCTGTGAGAAACACACATCTCATGACGCAGCAGAAAAAAGACCAATGGTTCCCTTTTATTATCTCGTTCACTCGGAAGAGTTCGAAACAAATTATTTGAGAAGAACGGGTCTGCAGCCTTTATTCGATTAAATAATTACCGTTTGTCTGTCCTCTGGCACAAAAAGACGATTTTCGCCCGTCGCTGTGTGAGGGGCACACTGCGAGATTTTAAGCTTCGCAGGAGACTTTGTATCTCTTTAAACCAATAAGGATTAATCACATATTGACATAAGCATTCATTTGCTAATTTCCTAGCCATTAAACTGCATGGGGCCTGGCACTCTCCTCTCCCCACCCCACTGAAAGTCATGAATGGGGCTCAGAAAACCACTGGTCCTGTGCGTTTTCCTCCCTATCTGCTTCCCGTAAAAAAAAAAAAAGTCAGAGTTTGATCGCCTTAAGGGGAAGAATGAGTTAAATGGACCAATATTCCAGCCGAGGAGCTAAACCGGGCCCTTTCAGAAACTCCCTTATGCACCTGCAGCAGCGAGGTCATTTGCACATACATACATACATAAATTAACAATGAATACATAATTTAATCCAGGCCGCAGCAATACCACCTTGTGGATTTGACCCTTTGCTTCTGCCAGTGGTTTAGTCCATTCCTAGTTCTTTTTGATAAAGTCCTCAGATGCTTGCTGACTGTCAGGCTAATTTTCGTATTGTTTTCGCTTGATTAGTTCTGTATGACCTGGGGTCGCCCTTAAAATCCACACAGCTCATGGGGACTCCAAAAGGACCTTACTTTTTCTTTAAAATAAAAAAAGGGGGTGGAAAACGCCTGCCATTTCTTCGGACAAAAGCTTGTAAAGGTTTTCAACTATTAGCTTCCTGAAAAGGCTACTCCGTTCAATCAAGCGCAAGAAGAACTCATTAGGGCGGTTGCCCTTCTTTCTCCTTCTTTGTTGTGAGCATCTTTGGTTTGCTTGGTTAAGTTTGTCAAGTGCTGGGAGAATTTGGTCCATGCGCCCTTGACCCCGCAGTGTACTACTATCGCTGTCCCACTAATGCGCGGGGCAGCAGGGGAGGTTCTGGGCTATTCACCGCCCTTGCTACCCTCCACTACACCTCTAAGTTGATCTTGGTTTTTGGAAGAAGTCTGTAAGCCGACGGCTGGTGTCAAGGCCTGATCGCCGCCAGGATACAGCAAACTGCAGGTGGACAGAACCGAACAAGCCGCCATCTTCCGCTGACTTGTCAAACTTGTTGGCTACTTTTTAGCTGGGAAGAGTGGACAAATCGTAGAATGCTAAGACATACCTTGTATGCACTTATTTTGAGACCTTTTTAACATCTATTTTCTGCAAACTTCCATACAACCACCTTATAGGAGAATTCTATGTTTTTAATGCCTGTACGGTGCCTCGGATCCATTATTAGATCATAAAACAAGACAGTCCTTGATTATTTACGTTCTTGGTTTGTAGTAAAAATCTATTAATTAAATTCTGTTTAAGGTTTTTAACCTGTTGGTTTTTCATGCTGTGGATTGATTGTTCTATACTGTGACCTCCTTCCCACCAATGTAAACAGCTCTGATACCTCCGGGTCTAGCCAGCGCTATATAAAACTTCTAAAATAAATAAATAAATGCATCACAAAGTTTACAACAAGGACATACAATTCTAAAAAAGTGTGCGTGTGCCTGCACACCTATGTGTTTTCTCATGAGCCCTTAGGTGTATTTACAAAACGTAAAGAGTCAATGCAATCCCTGAGCTTTGAGAATATACACAAAAAATACATTTAAATTTGACAGTGAAGTAATAGCCTGTTCTCTTGTTTCTCACCTCATTCATATACTGTTCATCCTCCATCCAATATCAATCTGTGTCGGGGATCCTGCTTGACACAATATATCCAGATGGTTGCCAGGGAGCCCTCTGAGTTAAGGGACTCCCTGTCTGCATCCTGACGGGCTCCCAAGAAAGACTGAAACTAATGTCCTTTTGCACTGAGCATCTATATCAGGCCAGGAGTGGGTCTGCTCTGCTGCCAAACCCTATGTACGTTCCCTGCCCACGTGACACACCCTTCTACCTGCATGTGTGAACTGTGCTGAGATTTTGCCTGTATTCCTCTAAGCTTCCTGACTTTCATTGCCTTTGTTTTACTAGCATTATAGGGGTTGTAAACAGTCTTCAAATCATAGATTGTGTCAAACCTTTGAAAGTGGGCTTTAGGGGTGTTCTCTCCATCTCTAATGCAGATTAAATTTTATAAAGATGTTTAAAAGTCAGAGACTTTTAGTGAGCAATGGGCTGCATTCTCCGGTGTTCAAACCCAGGACATTGAGGGATAGAAAAGTGGATCATAATTTGCCTAAGGTTCCTTTGTATGTGCCCCCCAAGTGACCACTTGGTCTACCTTGACCACCTTTACACCAGCCATTAGGGAATACGTTGAACCCTTTATCATGAATATGAAGCTCCTCAGATGATCTACGCAGGGTAGCTTTATTGTGCCTGAAATTAAGGACAGTGTCACAGACCAAATTAACTCCTCTTTGGCCATTTGAGAAGTCCTGTTAATATTTCTTAGTACTGTTGCTAACTACAGTTCAATGACACCTTTTTCAGCCCTGGGTTAAATCCTCAAGAAAATTGTAGTGAATTTTGAATGTATGCTACTCCGTAGACCTGTGGTAATTAGAATGACAGAGTGACAGAAATGGCATTGATGAGACCCGGTAAGGACCTAAAGTCCATTTTGAATGATGGTGACACATCAGAAGTATTTATTTTGGATCTCTTCTATGTATTAAAACAGTGGGCCTGTCTGTTCTGATTCACCAATTAAGAGAGGTGGTAATCAAGGATACCACTGTGGAATGGTTAATATAATTCCTGGAGGGTCACTCCCAATCTCTCAATGTATTTCATTATACATCAAGGAGTACCTCAGTGCCATTTGGGGGAGTCCTCTCTTTGTCCATTGTTATTTAATGTGTACATCCAAAACTTTTCTTACATCATCAAATCTTTTGGCTGCAAGACAGGCCACCAAATAGTACAATTAAGCTGGCCCTTCAGAATGACTAAAACAACAAAACATTCTCCACAGGAAGTCATTATATGTAAATTGCCCTTAGATATACTTGTTGAAAACCTCCTGAAAACCTGTGTTCCAAAATGTGGTGTCCTGAGAGGAGCCAGTCCTCATCCCGATGAAGGTGTCACGTGATCAGCTGTGAGATCTTATCGACCAATCTCCTTGTTGCCTGCCCTACTCCAAAAACATAAATTTGCTCTCACTATGTTTTAATTATCTCAAAGCTTTTCATCCTATTTTCACATGTAATGTTTCTTGAATGGATTGTAAAAATATTGTTTGTGTATTTGACTGCTAAGTACATATTGACTGAATGTGAAGTAAAAAGTGAAATCGAACAAGACTCTGCCATGCAGAACTAAGACATGTATTGTTCTACTAATGAGACAGAAGGTGTAAAAAGTCCCTCTCCCAAATTAAATTCCCTAAAGACTCTATTGGAAATAATGTACTTCATTAATAACATATTTGTGCTCTCTTTCATTCTTACACGGTTTACATTACAATGGCATAAAAGAGCCCTTGGGTTCTGCACTTGTTGCTTATAATGTAACTCTAAATCATCACAGCAAAAACTTTTCTAAGTTCTTCAAGGGTAGCAATCCAAACTCTGACTCTTCTGGCCCGAATAAATATGAATATATGTGTAATTCATTTACATGGACATGCTTCAAAACACAAATAAAATGTGTTAAGGCAAAATTTAATTCACCTAGTACAGGTAATCGATGATCTATTGCGCACTAAGCAGTCATGGGAAAAGGAGATCACATAGAGGCTTTTCACCCTCTAACCTTGACTCATCTTTCAGTGTTAAATGAAAACGACTAAATAAGATATTCACAAATGTGTGTGAATCTCAAACTACTCCTATTGTAATATTGTAAAGAATATGCAAAACGTAGCCAGTATAAAATATGTTATTGAATATAGATACTTTAGCACATATATATCTACCCAAATGATAATGTTGATACACAATAAGTAATATTAAACTGCAAAAACATATTAAGAACATTTTCTATTTTAGGAGGGGTGTTCCAACACTTTTTGATGAGAAGTCTAAAGCAAGATCAGAATCTCCACCTAGTACGGATATGGAAACCCAAATGTACCCGAGAGCACCCTCTTCCAAAGAAGAATACGGCAGCGGGAGAACACCAGAGCAGGTACAGTGCAAAACCCAATATTAAAAGAATATGATGCCACTGTTTTGGTGCATGGAGTGTTAACTTTTCTCATGGTTTTAAATGGGGGATCTGGTTCACACATGCGTTTTTCTAGTGATATCTCATGCTATTGACATGTGCATCTCTGATCTTCTTTTGAAATAAACTTCAGAAAGGAGTGAGTTCTGCTGCTGCTGTCTTGACTGCCAAACTTGCTACTCACCGAAAACTGAGGGCAAATGTCAAACTTTAGGATACCGACTTAGGTTCCAATAAACAAAGCTCACATTACTTATTGCTAGGAAGTCAAAGTGTAATGCCATGTCAGGACACTTATGCATGTGATATGAATGTCACAAACACAGATAGCTACCGCAAATTGACAGAGAGAATTGCCGCCTTCCCATACACCACAACTCTAGTTTATGGGGCATATTGCAAATCATACAGATCTTAATATGCTTCAGTTTAAGAAGGGTTTGTTGATTTTCTCCCTCTGACTCTTGTAATACCATGGCCATAATAGTTTCAAAATCAAATATAATTGATGCACAAGAGGATATCTTGAATGGTCTTGATAATTGTTTTTGAGAAGTCCATCTGTTCCTGTAATTGTCTGATGTCCACCCTCTCCATTTCAGCACATGCCTGAAGGCACCATCAAGCTTGAAATAATGGTTCTCTAGCTTACGCCGTAATAGAGCTTTCAAATGTTTTATTATATCATTATCAATATTCTCAGCATTAAAGTACCCATTAGGTACCCTTGTTTGAATGAATGGCTCAGGGATTGTCAGGTGTGTGTGTGTGTGTGTGTGTGTGTCTGTGTGTGTGCGTGTGCACACACTCATGTGTGATCATTTTAGACAAGAGTCTGCAGCCAAGTGGACAGTGTTTCTTACCTTCTACCCTTTATCAAAACGCATGAGGTCCTAAGGAATTAAGCTTCAATTTGCCCTTGGGGAGTGATACCTAAATATCATAATAACAATATTGCTTAAGGAAATATTGTATCCTAAATATAGCTTACAAAAATATGCCACGCTGGTGTTAATAATAGGAAATAATAGATATCTAATGCAAGAATATTTGTGTAAATGATATTTAGAGCATTGTATTTATGTCAGGCAATATCATAAATAGTGATATTCTGATGTACAACCTTTCTTGGTCACTATTGCCCTGCGTATACCACTCCTTTCTAGCCTATGAAGCCACATCATGGTAGAGTGTTTAAGCTAGGAGAAACCAAATGTGAGTCCTAAGGAGTTTTCTTCCCCTTATATTACTCTCCTTTTTTATAGACCCCAAGAGGCTAGTGCCTTATGCAGTCCTATGCGCCTCAATTAATTTCCCCCAACCCAATATCTGGTTTTCTATTAAAAATCTGATGACTGGGAAAATAGTCTGAGTCAACAAAACGTTTCTGCCATATAAAATTCCAATTATAACTCCAGTATGGCCGACACATACAGTAGCATCTGTCCAAGGGACTTCATCAGGAAGAATCCCCACAAAAACCCACCCCTCCATCAACCCATTCAGTTCCTTCGCATCAAGCAGCCACTACCTCTTCTGAGCCCAGGGGTGCCCTCATACTGTCAATCTCCAAATCCCAGCAGGGGTGCAGTTGGAGGCTCTCTGTTACACTTAGTCATGCATGCGTTATGGTGTGTTCAGCCTACTTCATTGCTAGGTAAACAATACAGGTGTGCCTCACTTCATACCGGAAGAGATATCTGGTTCTTGACTACCATCATGAGTGCTACAGCAGGTATGTAACCGCTCTTCCCAACACAAAGCAACTGTAGGTCTTTAGTTGCTGTCTTCCTTCAGTATTCTGACAGCTCTGTTCCTCTATACTCTAGCCCACACCGAGTCTCCATTCATGTGACCATTCGTCCCTTCATCCATTGGGTACTCTGTCAAGAGCTGTCAGTTTCTACTGAACCTTCTTCTTGGAAGAATTTCTTCAAA
Source organism: Lissotriton helveticus (assembly GCF_964261635.1). NCBI lineage: Eukaryota > Metazoa > Chordata > Amphibia > Caudata > Salamandridae > Lissotriton > Lissotriton helveticus. Next base: position 31,956,392 of record NC_136060.1, on the reverse strand, counting down.
CATTTGCATCACATGTTCTGTTCCTGGACATTACAATGCTGTAACGTTTTCCATTCAGGTCTACCCAGTGGCTGCTGAAAATAACTGGGACCCAGGGCCTGATCCATATTAGTACTCCTTTAGCATATGCTGAAAATATGGTTGCGTAGAGCAGGCTGCGGAACCTCTTTTGGAGTTTATTGCGAGGTGGGTCTCTTGCAGGATAGCTGTATGTATCCTCGTCTTTTCGGGTGTGCATGAATTCTGTGATATTTTGTTGACCCCATCAACCATCTGATATTCCATTTAGTTAACATTTACAGGTTAGTTGACACATTTCCTAGCACCAGTAAAGGGTGTTTCCTTTTTTAGTGTGTTGTTGGTCGATGTTGCACATGCAACAGTGTCAATCCAGAGAGAGCATATTTGTCAAAGTCAGGACTCAGCATGTTTAAGGCATTGTAAATCCCCTGGGCTGAGTGCAACCACACTCCATCCATTTGTTCCTAGCCTGAAAGTCTGAAGTAAACCTCAGACAACCAAACAATAGACCTTTTCATGGTATAATGTGATTGGAGCCAAGGAGAAGGTGCTTGGTAAATCTAAGGCCCTGCGAGTGCTTCACTGTTGTGCTGCTCCACATCATTGTACGGTATGCTTATTGGTTGTTGGATTGCCCCTCCCCCCTGTGTAGGGGTGCTTGTCATGTGATATTGGGTATTCCAATCCCTCGTAACAGTTCCAATGAGGGGTTCTAGTTCAGTATTGCAATCTAACTTTACAGGACAGTGTCTGCTGTCATCAGCATGATCACTGGTCCCATTTGGATGGGGGCATCTGTGTCCTGTTCTGCTGTCATTGAGTGCTGTTCACTTGTGTCACTTATCTGTGGTGTTTCCATGGTATACCTAATAAGCCCTATTGCTGGTACAAGCTGCATCTCTGTCCACTAGTCTCTGCTAGGCCTTCATTCTCCTCTATTTCTCTTCCTTCTGGGCCAGGAACGCCTTCAACCTCAGGTCACCTTTTGAGAAACCCATGACCTTAACCCATTCCTGCACTTCAGGGTATGTGAAGAAGTGTGACTTGCCCAGATTGAGTAGCTTGAGATTTTTGGGCAATATAAGAATATGTTTTAGATGAAGTCTGTGCAGTTTATGTTTCACCTTCAGAAGGATCTTCTTTGTCGCTGGAATGCAACTGTGTAGTCTGGGACGATGGACACCTATGTCCCCTTGAATAATAGCTACGCCTTCAGTCCAGCCTGTATAAAGACGATATTCTTGGCATGGTAGTTTAGTAGGTTGGTGATAAAGGGCCTTTTAGCAGTTTCATCAGGCCTACTGGTTCCATGACCGACCCTCTGGTTTCTTCAATGGTCAGTCTTTCGACCGTCGTCCTGTGATCAGATTGTCAATATGTCAATTTTACCCGCTAGCATCTTGCAAGTGTTGTGTATTGCTTGTAAGATTTCTCTAGCCTATCCAAGATGCCGCCCATCATGCGGGGTTTGTCTGAGGAAACCTTCCTGTCCAGTCAGTAGGCACTTTGAGCATATGAGGCAGGTTGCTTTGAGTTTGTCTATGGTCTTAGTGGCCTGTATTGGTCCGATTGGAGGGGGGCGATGTTGCTTCTACTCCGCTGCACTGTTGTACCCTTCAGTGCAGCCATACAGTCAATGGTCATGTCCCAGGGATCCGGACAGGTGGCTGAAGAAATTCCTATCTGTGGAGCATTTGTGCTCCCAAGCTCTCACAGATCAGAGAGGTTGTTTTTAAGGTGCAGTACTTTAAGCCATTGACATAGGGGGGGAAGAGTTCAGAACATACAGCTCACAAAATGCAGTGCGTTTCAGGCCTGAGACCCTGGTGAGCCCATGGCTTCTTCTGTAGAGTACTCTTCAAGGCGTGAGAGGGAAAGAGAGAAGTCTTCACTAAGCTCTCTGACAGTCTCTTGGTAAAGGCTGCTGCGCCCAGCCTGGAATCCCCTGACTCCCAGATTTGTTCTTTTTATCCATGTCAAATATCTATTTTCCTTGGCACCTATTCTGCCCCCCCCCCTTGAGCTGGTGCCATATGCACTTTGTTCCAATGGTCTGTCGACTCTCTCCCTCTTGCCCGGGCCAGCATCAGGGGCAGACAAGTGAGGATTGCACCGGTGACCCTTGTGGAGCGGCATGTCCATCCATTCACCCTCACCACCGAAAGCCCAATCCCATGCTGGAGTGTCTTCTTCCAACAGCTGCAATTCTAGTTGCATCCTCAAGCATCTGTTAAAATTAAATTTCATCCGTTATGTATGGGGGGGGGGGGATTAGAGCCAGGCCGCAGCAACCTCCAGGCCTGTGACCCGAGCCCTGCGTATTGACAAAGCCGAAGCCCACCGTCGGCCCTTTTGGAGTTCCAGGTGCCATGTCATTGAGGGAAAGGGACGTTCACTCGCTTTCCTTTATACGATGACAGCAGCATAGCATGGGTGCTGGGTCCTGGGCACTGATGTGTAGGATAGTCACCGAATCACAGAGAATTGTAAATGGAGGACTGTAAGATCATGTCATGTCAGCCATGTGCCTCATATCCTTCCCCTTCAGCCCTACCAGTGAGAGCCTAAAGGGGCGTTACTGTCCATTTCCAAATTTATGAAATGTACCAGGTCTTCGGCGCATTTAACAGCACAAAGGGGAATCTAATGTGGGTAAATGTAACACATATAGATGATCAGGAACTTATGGTCCCTACAGCTTGGAGTAGCAGACGCTTCACTTACCGCTTGGAGACAGCCCTTGAGCAGGTTCAAGAGCCTATACCAAGAGCCCTGTCACCTATAACTCTAATCATCAGAATAGCAAACATTTTAGGGCTCTTTTGAAGGCTGAATGTTTCTTATGCTCATTTGTCATCCCTAGCCAAATTTGGGCCAATGGAGGCAGGTTTTGAAAGTCCAGGGTTGCCACCTCAATCGCCAGCTCACCAGCTTTAACACTTTTTTTTGCCTGCACTGTCTTTGATTCTTAGCCCGGCTCAGTTTTGGTTCCAAAATACTTATTCCTTCAGCCACAATAAAGAAGAAGCTTTTGATTTATTAGAAATCTGATTTTAGATTGACACAATTTTTACAAACACAGACATTAACATAACTAGAGTCTTCATACATGGGGTGGGTTGGGCTCTTTGGCAGTTTAGGAGTGCCCATAGGTAATTTGTGTAATTTAACGAAAATTGACAAAGCAGTAATATTGATGCAAAAGCCCCACAATGGAATAAGGGTGGAAAAAGGATTAACATTAACTGATGATTATTTAAGCAAATTAGCATTGCAATCTCAAGATACACAGAAGAGGTTTATGAAAGCAAATCACCCTGGTAGTATGGATTTGAGGTATAATCTTTGATTGGCTTTCCCGCTTGACTACTGCAGTTTCTAAAGTGCTTCCATTTAAGATTTTGAGACTTAAACCAGTAGAGAAGATATATTTATAATCATGTAAATCTACTAAATCATTGTGTCTTAATCTTGGATTTCTGCCTTCTACAATGGCCAGCCACCAACACACTTAGGGTGGGAGTTGCTCTGTGGTGGCCAGCCCTCTCAAATTAGAGTTTCCTGCTGTGTTATTATGACATTTTTTAACAAAAGTGCTTCCAACAATACAGCACAACCACTTATGGAAAAACTTCAATGCCAGTTGTCATGGCAGCCTCGTGGGCATTTTGGGGGGTTTTCAGAAATAAACCTTCCCAATTAAGGCAGGTCTTCTGTTCAGACATTGTTGCTGCAGGAGACATGTGGCAGCTTGATCACTAGCATGATATTTCCATCAGAAGAGTAACTAAGGCTCTGCCATCATAAACTAAGTTGTATCTACACTACCAAATGAATCAGAGGTGCCTAGAGATTGGACCCACAGGGCATCTGCTGATTTTTGACAGACACCCTGTTATCGCCAAACTCTAAATGACGTCCTCAGTCGCTTGCTAATCAGTCTGGACCTTGAATTTTACTGGAACCCCTGTTTCACAATAACTAATATTCAAACATATTGATTGGAATTGTAGCTCTTTGATAAGTAGGCTAATTACAATATGTAGCGACGGGAAACATCCTTTACAACGAAACTTTTACAACGCAGTGCTTTTACAACGAAAACCATTACAACGCATTGCAATGGGGGCGCTCTAGGATAGGGAATAGATTTAATTTACTATCCAACACCTTCCCTAGTGTCCACGGGGACTGGAGTTGGAATAGTAAATTAAACTATTCACTATCCAGCACCCCAAAGCGCTATGCGTTGTAAAGGTTTGTGTTGTAAAAACTGCGTTGTAACAGCATGCCTGGTAAAAGCATGTGTTGTAACGTCATACATCCGTAGTGACAGCCCTCCTATTGGTCCATACATTGTGTCTTCCAAAATAAATAAAACATAAAAAGGAGCCAGCATACATGTTCCAGTTGTCCAAAGCGGTCATGATGTTATTTGAATGAATTACTGCAAAGTATGTATGTTATGATACTTTACTCCCTCTGCATTTGGGGCCTATGGGAAATAAAGTTGAATATCTCTTTAATGCACCATCTGTGATCAATAAACACAAAATAGCATTTGGTCACTGATATGACTCTCAAACTTCTTTATTCTCCCAAGTTGTTCAAAATTATCAAAATGCTGCTCAATAAAAACTATCACTCTGTTGAAAAAGAGTTTGAAGATCTGGATGAGATGAATTCCAGGCGCCTAAGTCAGGAGAGCATGTACTTCCTTCTAAAGCGGTAAGAGTTTTATGAGGTTCCTTTCTCATAAACTTAATTTCTTACTCATGCAATTTCAGTCAAAAAAACGAAAGTTAATTTCCTATCTCTCATTTTGTTGAAGGATGTTATGGAATTTACTACTCACACAATACAACTATACATCTTCATTCTTATGTCTTTTTTATAGGTTTGATATCCACCCTGAGATAACTAGAGGTGAAATCCGCAGGCTGTGGGAAACCTTGATTACAAATCAAGACAAAACATTGGATTTCCTGGAGTTTGTGAGGCACTTTGGCTTCTCTCCTAAGTCTGCCTGTTTTCCCAATGCCAAGATTAGCCCACCCAAGAAAGGCGACAGTGACTTTAAGATGCTTTCTAACAAGCTCAACTGTGATTCTGATATCCTTGTTGATAGAGTCCGAGCTAAGGTAAGCACTTTTTTGAGCACCATTGGAAATGTAAATCCATGATGGGTAGAGAAGAATTCAGTTCCAAAACACCATTTCAGGGCTTGCTCTGTATGAAAAAATAATAAAGTTAGTCTTAGTTGCAAATTTCTCTCTCGTCTATAGACAGAAAAAAAAAGTGATCCGCCCATCCATTTTGGTATTTCCACAGAGCATCTCTATAGAGGACAATGTGTCCTTCCAAGAAACATGAATAACAACATATATATGTTTGTAAAGGAACACATGAGTAAGAAGAGAAGACAGATAGTATTTTCACAAAAAAGGGTAACATTCTATATCAGCATTATTAAAGTCTGGAGGTGCTCTAATCCCACCCCAGTATATATCTCACAAACCCTCCCTTAAAATGTATTTCATTTCCTGTCTCTGGGCTTAGATCAGCCAGTCTGAATGGATACTTCACTTTCCTGAGAACCCTGTATCATAGAGTCCATCATCAGGTTTAAATGTCCATTGGTGATATCACGCCTCATATCTGTAAACAAAGTGTGTAGAACTATAGATAGTCTACTGGTTTCAGCATTCACCCAGTACCACAAACACTGCCTCCTTATTGTGTCCCATATAAGTTGAGATGATGGTGTGCTTTATCTTTGGTCATTAAGATCTTGCCACAGGTATGACTAGGAAATAGCTCAGTGCAGCTCATAAAGCCATATCTGAATATGGCTCAGTTCATACTGTAATGGGGCAGAGTGAGTACAATGCCTTCTTTGAAATTGCGACCTTCCCTTAGAAGCACACAGAATACCAGTAGGAACTGAAGAACTTAGTTAAGGAATATTATATGATTTTCTCCAGTAGGATGGACTGGATATAAACGTTGTATACAGTGTGAAGATAGGATTCCTTCTGCTGCATGCCTGAGCCTTTCAGAGTCTAGAAAATAAGGGAGACATCCCGCCGTCACAAGCCCTGTGTGACTCCCTCGCCACCATCTTCAACCGCAAGATAGCAGACATCCACGACAGCTTCAACACCCAGACAGCCCCAACAGACAAGTACACAACAGACCCTCCGCACACCATCTGCTAGCCTGGGCCAGCGTGAGCGTCGATGACACCATCAAGACCATTAGCACAATCCACTCCTGCTCTCCGTCAGACCCATTCCCGTACCACGTCTTCAACAAAGCAAGTAGCTCCATCGCACCCCACCTGCACAACGTCATCAATCTCTCCCTCAAGACCACGACCTTCCCAGAGAGCTGGAAACATGCTGAGATCAACGCCCTATTCAAAAAAACCTAAAGCAGACCCAAAAGACCTCAAGAACGTCCGGCCCATCTCTCTGCTCCCCTTCCCAAGGTCATCGAGAAAATCGTCAACAGACAGCTAACCCGATACCTCGAAGAAAACAGATTCCTGGACCCTTCCCAGTCAGGGTTCTGCAGCAACCACAGCACCGAGACTGCCCTCATCGCCGCCACGATGACATCAGGACCCTGTTGGACAACGTTGAGACTTCAGCACTCATCCTCCTAGACCTCTCCGCCGCCTTCAACACCGTCTGCCACCGCACTCTGTCTCGCCGCAGGGATCCGAGACAAGGCTCTGGAATGGACCACCTCCTTCCTCTCCGGCAGAACCCAGAGCATCCGCCTCCCCCATTCCGTTCCAAAGCCTCTGAGATCATCTGCGGCGTACCCCAGGGATCCTCCCTCAGCCCGACACTGTTCAATATTTACATGGCACCGCTTGCACACGTCGCCCAACAGCACAACCTCAACATAATCTCCTACGCCGACGACACTTAAGTGATCCTCTCCCTCACCAAGGACCCCATCACCGCCAAAGCCAACCTCCACGAAGAAATGAAGGCCGTCGCCTACTGAATGAAGATCAGCCGTCTGAAGCTCAACTCAGACAAGACGGAGGTCCTCATCCTCGGCTCCAACCCTTCAGCCTGGGACGACTCCTGGTGGCCGACAGCACTGGGGGCAGCCCCGACACCCACCGACCACGCACGCAACCTGGAATCATCCTCGAATCAACGCTCTCAATGACCAAGCAAGTCAACACTGTCTCCTCCTGCTTCAACACCCTCCGCATGCTCCGCAAGATCTATAGATGGATCCCGACAGATACAAGAAAGACAGTCACCCAGGCCCTCGACAGCAGCAGACTCGACTACGGAAACGCCCTCTATGCGGGAGCCCCGACCAAGCTCATCAAACGACTACAACGCATCCAAAACGCCTCGGCACGACTGATCCTCGACGTACCACGACACGGCCACATCACCCCCCACTTGAGAAACCTTCACTGGCTCCCCGTCAACAAGAGGATATCCTTTAAGCTCCTCATCCATGCACACAAAGCACTCCACAAGACCGGCCCAGCCTACCTCAACAGGCGGCTATCCTTCTACATCCCCAACCGCCAGCTACACTCTACCGACCTCTCACTCGCCACCGTCCCGCACATCCGAAGAACAACCACCGGCGGGAGATCCTTCTCCCACCTCACCGCCAAGACATGGAACACTTTCCCACTGAGCCTACGACAGACCCAAGACCTGCTGACCTACAGGAGGATACTCAAGACCGGGCTGTTCGATCAGTAGCACCCCCCCCAGTGCCTTGAGACCCTCGCGGGTATGTAGTGCCCTTTACAAATGATGATTGATTGGAGAGGAGATCACAGAATGCGTTACCCTTTAGTCATCAGCAGTAATTCTTCTGGCAAAACTAGATGACAAAATTCCTACTTGCATCAATTTTTGAAGGTATGTGTATTCACCCAGAGTGATGCTCAAATAAATCAATGAGCAATTGGGCTCTTGAACAGTCCTTGACTAGCACAACTAATTTGGGAATTGAATCTAACAAGAGGAATGAAGCCATCTGCCCCAGGAAACATGAGCAATTTGGTTTAGTTCAATTAGATAAATTATGAACATTTAAAACAATTTCAACTGCAGCAATTATCTTCAAGCTGGACGGTGTGTTCCGCAATACCTGGTTGATATAGGTATGCCACATGGCAGCTGGTGTCATGCTTGACTTAGCTGCCGAATGCCTTAGCAAGGCTCACAAAATCAGATATGATGATCAGGTGTGGATATTGCTAGCTTCGCTTGTGACTTGCCCTTGTCGAATGATCCCTCACCTAAGGGGCAATTTACACCATTTCAGTTCCTAAGTTCAGCTAAGTTGCCCCAAATATATGCCTGTGGACATTTCCCAGATTTCCATTTTCCAGATCAATTCACAGATCCTGATTCCAAGAACCATGGTTTGCACAGGTGGAATTTAGTACCAATTAGAAAATCCACTAATACGACCGATTTACAGTGGTCCTGAGTTGAGGGTGTTGTAAATAGAAGCAGGAGCCGGGTATATTTTATGTTGTTTAATACAAGATAGTCAAGTCTTCAAGATGTTAATATAAAGATATAGCGAAGACCCACCAGGAGTGACCAGCTTGTCACTCGGCCTGCCTGGTTCCAACTGCCAGTTGTCACCAGGCTAAGCCCCAAACTCTCCATGATGTCACCCAACGTTCCAGTGGTGATATCATGTGAGTGACAATGAAATCCCACAGGTAGAAAAGAGACAGGCTAAATGCAACACATCTCCTTTCTTTAGGGAAATCAACAAGATGAAAATAGAATAGATAAAATTAGCTTGAGTGTACACATCCATATAAAAGTACACAGTACATTCTAAAAGATAGGTTATTAAGATTTGTGTACACATGGATTTAAAAGCACACAACACATTCTAAGGATAGAGTTACTAACACATCCAAGCAGTTACTAACACATCCAAACACAACTAGTCCCAAAAGTTAGTCCCAAGTCCCATCCCCTTTCCTTGGGAAACACAAACAACAATAATGGAGTCCACTTTGCTCCATAACGGGGTACAACCCTCCCCGTGAACTAGAGCTTGGAGTAGCCATTGCTCCGCCCCCAAATAACTAATGGGGTACTCACCACCCTTGAATTGCAAAATAAATAAATAAATAATGGAGTCCACTTTGCTCCGTAACGGGGTACAACTCTCCCCGTGAACTACAGCTTGGAGTAGCTATTGCTCCGCCCCCAACTTTCTAATGGGGTACTCACCACCCTTTAAACTAAAAACTCTGCACCGTGACGGGGTAAAACTCTCCCCGTGAACCCTAACTGGGATACATCCGTAATCCCATAACCATAGATGTGACAGGGTACACCTCATTTAAATAGAAGTATAGAAGTTTATAACTACCAACTCACAACCACACATGCAAACAGTGTATTCAGATTTCAACAACATCTCCTACAATAAACTGCACAGGGCTCTCATGACCCCAAACACAACACCCTATACATGCATACTACCCTGTAGATGCAAAATAATACGGCACTCGCCACTCACTCGTTACTCACCACACCCGAAGATACCCTGTCATGGTTCCTTGCTATTCTAGTAGCGGTATAAAGCACACAGTCACCTAAAAGAGTATCCTGACACTGTGGAATAGTTTTTTGTTATATCTGATGGTTGCCTGTTAAAAATAATAGCATAAAAAACAATCTTTCAGAAAAATATCTCAAAAAAACATACATTGTTGTTCAAAATATGGACTAGAGGAAATCTTTCTGATTCGAGGTGCCATAATAGCGTCTTAACAGTCGTCGTCATCCTCAAGGGGGCCCAGCTATTCCTCCCATTGGGCCCTAAGAGGATCCAGTGTACCGGGGGAAATAAGGGTGCGGGCATATGCTTTTAAATGAGGCGGGGGTTGTTTATGAACTTCAGGAATCTGAAGCCGTAGTCTTAATTGCCTCTATTTCTGCTTAAAAATGGGTAATGTTCAATATCTCACCACTTTGGAAGTCCTGCTCAGAGGATTCGGGGGGTGGGGGGGTCGTTACGGGGTCCTGTGTAAGGAAACCTCCCCTTTTTCATTCTTTTGTTGACTTTATCATACCTGTCTTTCATTATTAGTAAGGCTGCTGAGTTTTTTCAGACAAATTGTAGGATGGTGCTTGTTCTCAATAAGAGTCCTTATAAACTGAATTTAGTCTCTGAAACAATTCATTAGTGAGCGCACATGGAATTGAATTAAAAAATGTAGAAGGGGCAAAATCTGAATTTTCACCATTGCAATTCTGCCAATGATCGATATTGATAGCTAAGCCCATCGCTCTGCAATGCTTTTATTCTGAGCCATCAGAGGGGACTAATTCAGTTTATATACATCCTCAGAATTCTCAGAAATTCTAACTCCTAGATAAAGTATGGGGCTTTCATGGTATGATGTCTGTAGGTGTTGATTTAACATTGGGGTTAAAAAGCATCATTTCTGTTTTAAAAATGTTAACCCCCTTACTCTGATAAAATTGAAAAACGTGAGAAAATACCAAACAGGTTATGAAAGACAGCCACTTCCCGCGGTACCAAACCAACAGCATTTAGATTGAGCTTCAGGGCCACCGGAATCACCACCTTTACTCTCTCTTTTTCGTTGCTAAATAAACAAGCCAAAGTTCTCTGTAAACATAGCACAGAGAGAGAGGGTGTGAGAGCACACCACATCTGGTGCATTTAGTGAACTTAAGTGGCTCAGAAGATCTACCAACACTGATTCAGTGGATCCCTTGTACACCATGTCTGTTGTCCCTATGAGCTGGGGTGGAAACTTCATTGTTTCCAACACTTTAAAATTCCAGCTCACAAGGTCAAAAGTATTTTCCACATATATGAATGGTATAGCTGCGGGGGTCCTGTTCACAAAGAAATACCCTATGGCTTTCACTAAATAATATGTGTTAAAATAGAGTGGTTGTGCAGGTATTAATCCATTCTGATTATGGTTTACCCAATTTACCTCTTTGATCTTCATAAAGAATATTATAATTTGCATTCAGTAGAATGATTGAACAAAAGGAATTAACATCCTAAGACTTTTTTTCCTTTCTTTTTCTGGATTGACCGCACAGCTGTTGCCTCGTAATTATGTGTTCATCACTAAGAGGGACTTTGGCTCTGTCCACATGTTGGGATCCAAGAGTACATGTTTTGATTAAGCAGAAGTTGTGTGCTTCCACAAAAAAGTGCTTGCCCTCCGCCAGCTGTGAATATTTTGTTTATTTATCCAGCTGCCTAAGCTTGAGCTTTCAGAGACACACACCGCATTGGAATGCTATTAAAGCCCTTAGATAACTAGATAATTTATGTTGGTTTTCTCTGACAGCAGCATAGATGGCATCAGGGCAGATAGGATTCTACATGTATTTTTAGGCCTGGCTTGACAGTACAAATGTCACCTGACCTTTTAACCTACATCAGTATTATTCTACAGTTCTTTGCTTCAAACAAATACGAATCTCTTTTCATGCTATTTCCTTGTAATGCTTCACATTACCATACAACATTCCATAAAACCAGACCTATTTGCATTGCCAATGCTTGTTTAAAAAACACGTGTAAAAAGGGGGCATAATACACCCTCCCTCTCCAGAATGTGGCTTACACATCTTCAGAAGAAACAATTTCAGTTCAGGGATTAAAATCTGGTACCATTGTGATGGAAAGCCAGCCTCGCCCTGTTGTCGCACATCTGTGAAGCCACTTAATCACTGCTTTCAACTCCTGAGACTCAATGGGGCAAAAAAGATTTTTGAGCAGCCTCAATCGTTAAGATTTGGATTCTAATCTGTGACAAAAGGTCTGCGGTTTAAATATATATATATTAATACATATATAAGCTCATCTGTGTAGATTTTGGAGAAATGTTGGAAAAACCTTTTCAATCAGCTAACCCTCGGTAATCAAATGGCCATAAAGTGGATCTACGATTTTCATGACTGCATTCTTAAACTGCTGTACCCTTAATCTCCAGGCCAGCAGTCTGACACAGATCTCGCCTCTATCTGCTTCCCAAAAGTAAGAGCATTCAATACTTGTTTTTCAAGCACGTAGCTCTGCAGTTCTCGCCTTGCTACTTCCCTACCTAGATACTTTTATGGCTAGTCTGATTTGGAGCGTTTTAGCTCAACAAGCTAGAGCACGTCAGTTAAGGACTTCTATCAAATGTTTTCCAGTTTATTAAGTTTAGACTGAAGAGCACTTATCTCGCCAATCATAGTAGATTTATATGCTTCCCAAATATGCACTGTTGGGGAGGAGTCCTTATTTTCTTCAAAAATAGCCTTTATCATCTCTCATTTGCTCAAGGAAGGAGCCCTGTGCCAATAAAGCTCTGCTCAGGATCCAACGAGAAGTTAGAGCATAATATTTTGAAGGACAACATTCCACAAGATAGCAGCATTATCAGCCGTGTGGAAATGCAGAGGAAATCAATTAGGAAAGATTATTTGTCCATAGAGAAAAAAGCCCAGTTTTGAGATCTTTCCAGAAGATGATATGGTCAGAGATGAGAACTACAAATAAAAGAAGAGAGTTCCAATTTATTGGGACCATGTAGGTAAAGTAATGTCCACCTTGTCATATGTGGCAAGGCATAGGAACCTGAAGCAGATGAAGTGTAGACGATCTGATAGATTTCAGTGGCTCATAAAAGGTCACCTTATTGCGATGGTATCCATGACCTAGCTGATAGACCGCATGATGAGTCCTGCAAAGAATCTTAAGCAGAATGTGCCTTGTGATGGTAGCCAGTGAACATAGGCTCAGAAGGAGGAGATATGAGAATCCAGAGGATGGGTAAAAATCAGGTGAACTGTCATGCCTTTTATGCTGTAGACCAGCAATAAGTCAGGAAGGGAGACTAAGTAAAATGAATTGCAAGTGATTTGCAATAATCCAGCCTAGGTAAAATTAAGGCTTGGATCAAAATTCATCTGGTGGCATCAGGTATAAATGGACAGATTTTAGGCAAATGTCGCAAATAATGTAAGCATGGGGCCTAAACTTTAGTGATCTGAAGGGCACCTGAGAGGTTCCGATCAAGTCAGAAGCATAAGTTACAGATTTTGGTGACTGCGGTGGGCGAGTCTCTTTCTGTCTTTTCACAAAGGACTTGCATTGGTAAACAAATGGATCACGGCCTGGTGCGATGACAGCAACTTAGTATTGGAGGTGCAAATTAGTCAATAGTTGCAGCCAACTTGTTATTATAATTATCTGTCACAATATCAAAAGAAGATCCTGCTGAAGGGGGATTGGCAAGTACAATACTGAAGTTCATGTTAGAAATTGCCAAGATCGTTTAAGAATGGCTGTCCAAGTTTTGGTAATATCCAAAGATGGTACATTCCTAGCAAAAGAAAGAGCATTAAGTAAATCATGCATTCACACCCAGTCAAGAGATCTGGGTTAAGTCCGTTGTTTTTTTGCTCACCATGCCACCCCAATTTAGACCCAGCCATATGCAAATCAGTCTTGACCCTGTTCCTTGTGGGAACAGTCCAGCCCTAACTGCCAAGCCAGGGCCTCCCTGGACCAGAAGCAAGCATCCTGGGACCGGTTTCGCAGTATTACCCCTCATCAGCCAGTCTAGCTTGAATCCAGTGGCACAGTGATCAAGGGACCCACGTCTGGGCATACCCATCCCACTTATGGCAAAAAGTGCTACGCAAATGAATGATGGATGGAGCACTGAATAAATCATGCATTCACCCCCAGTCAAGAGATCTGGGTTAAATCCATTGTTCTTTTGCTCACCATGCCACCCCAGTTTAGACGCAGCCATATGCAAATCAGTCTTGACCCTATCCCTCATAGGAACAGTCCAGTCCGAACTGCCAAGCCATGTCCTCCCTGGACCAGAAACAAGCATCCTGGGACCGGTTTGGGGGTATTACCCCTCATCAGCCAGGCTAGCTTGAATCCAGTGGCACAGTGTGCAAGGGACCCACGTCTGGGCATACCTATTCCACTTACAGCGAAAAGGGCTACGCAATCAAATGATGGATGGAGCACTGAATAAATCATGCATTCACCCCCAGTCGGGGGGGGGGGGCGGATCCAGCCAGATCCTAGATTCAGCAGGTATTCTTGAATAAAAATCCAGGTTATGGCCTGGTCCCAGTGACAAATGTAAATAGCCGACCCCAGGACACATTTCTCAGCACCCACACTGTGTGTGCTTTTTGTGTCCAGAGCAGCAAAGTGCGGGTGGTGAGGGAGGTCTCTTATTTGAAGTTTTAGTTGTCCCCAACAGAAATGCCTCATTTAAAGGACTATCAACCCCTCTTTTGTTCAAGTTCAGTTCATCCTGGCTGGGAGCTCATTTGAGTTTAACACCTTGATAGCAGAGCCCTGGAGACAAAGATACTCAGCCTGTGCTGTGTCACTAGTGCTCAAGAGATAAACTGTGATTTACATGCAGGTTACAGGCAGGTATTTGGTAGAAGTAAGATAGACGTGTGCAATGTAAGAATTTCAAAAGTATTGACGTGTACTACTAAGGGGCCGAGTACAATCTCGCTAGGAAGGCCTCCAGACAGGTTCCAGAACAAGCAAATCCGATTCGGAGCCTTTGTTTCTGACCGAATCGCCCCCGTTTCATGATGTGAAGATCTCATCCGCGTCGACCGAATAGTTTCTGGACCTGATTTTGTCAGTCCAGCTCGTTCGCCGCCGAATCGTGCCGCCCAATGGAGCCGGCTTCCGGACGAGCAAGTACAATGCACGATTCGGGCAACTAAATCGACTCGGTCTCAGTGAGACTAAATGACTGAAGGGATCTGACATTGGGGGACTGTAGCAGGCCCTCCTTCACCCGGGGCCCTCCAAATCGGTCCCGTGGGGGTACCCATAGGTCCCCCCTTCCCATGCATGTACAGTGTGGAGGACAGGGTGTACACTTTTTCCCATCCCCCCCTTTTTGCTATGGGAGTCTGTGTACGCGTTCAGTATACAGGCTCCATAGAGTTCAATGGGAGTCCAAGCGAACCAAGTCCGACACCAGACGGGTGCATCGTACTCGGTCGCTCGGACTCGCAGAGCACAACTCGCAAGGAAAGCCCTCCAGATCGGGGGTCATATGGAAGGCTTCCCTAACAAGAGTGTACTCCGCCCCTAAGTGTTTATTAATACCAAGAGGAACCCTTTTTAGTAATCTTTGAATAATGAAAGGTTGAGAAAAACAGAACTAATCTAAACATATGCCTGGCCGTCTCCTTGCAGACCGCTGGTGCCAGCTCAGATCTCATTAATCTCGCTCAGCTATATTATAAAGAGTTTTAACTTATTGTCTGCAGACGACATGCAGATCACTGTAATAAAAGAGGTAAACCAATGAGCTATCTCCATAAAATCCAAATCTGTAACCTGCATGTTGTACACTGTACTTCTCAGCAAGAGCATTAAACCTCTCCTTTAATTTAGGATGAATCAAGCCTTTGCTCAGATTGAACACTGATCTCTCCAGCTGGCGTATTAACCACTGAGTGTTATATTACAGCTATAATGCCCTGGAACTTGCTTTGCCACAAAGCTCTCTGCAGCAGGTTCCATAACCCTGTAAGATATTTTAAAAGGTGCTCTGTTTGTGACAAATTAAGTACGGCAGAATAAATTTGCTGTCTTATTTTTCCTTGTTACCAATTCTTTGGAGGAAATGTTTTTTAAAAAAAACATTTGTATGTTCACTATCAGACTTCGCAGCTCATTATTACTCCACCTCTAGGGACTTCTCATTTATGCCCTGCCTCTTTGCCCCAATTAATTGAATCCCAGGATATTTTTAATTTTCAGCACTGGGCTAAGGCACAATTTACTCTCGCATATACTCGTCAACTTTTGTAGGCACAAATGGTGCAGGGCTCATTGTAGCAGAAAAATAAACCAGCCCACCCTAACATTTGCAAAAAAGAGCCCACAGTAGAGGCAAAGCTAGGAATTAGAGATGACTGAATAATCCTCGCAGTACCTAAAAGGATGAAGAAAAGACAAAAAATATCAAAGGTAAAAATTATTAAGGGAGAATGAAACAACTGACAAAACTACCCGGAAGCATTTCCTTACAATTGGAAGACACGCAATGCTCCATCAGATATCTCAAGGCAGGAATTGAACCCAAAATGCCCCGGAAGAAAAAGCAGGGCATGGTAGAGGCTAAAAGTAAAACAAACTACCTAAAAAAAGACATGCTGGCTAAATACAACCTTAATGGATTGAGCTAAAGACTAAAGCCCGGTCCAGGACATGATGCCTAGCCAGAAAATACTTGAACATGTCCCCGTGTGAGCCGCCTCCACAGGAGATCCCTTGGTCTCCATACTTTACACGATGGGATGGGAGTGGGACATAGACCAAGGCTGCCGGCCCCAGGCACAGTCCGCGATACCACGAGACTCTGCACAGTAAACTCTGAGGATAACCTACAGGTAAACAAACTACAGCAGACCCAGGCCTCTGCACACCTTACCCAATAACTTTCCTAATAGTTTCATTTCAGGCCACGAATTCCAATGCGCTTGACCTTTTTATTGTATTTTATATCTTATGCAAAGTGTTAATTAATGCTAATTATAATACCGGGGTCAAATACCATTGCACAAAATATGCTGTCGAAATAAAAAATAATAATAATCCATTAACAAAGAATAATGTTTCTACTCTTTTACCCTACCCCCTTGTATGGAAGGCTCTGAATGAATTCATACTCTAGGGTTTCCAGTTCAACCACGGATAACCCTTTGTTGTGCACTTCACATCCTAGGTGGAATACCTGCTTGAGGACCTCTGGAAGGAGTTCGAGGAGCTGGATCCCTTCCACACCGGGTTTGTCAGCAAGGAGGAGTTTGGTGACATCCTGACAGAGCTCTGCGTGCAGTTAAACGAATACGAATGCGAGATGCTTGCCAAGAAGTTTGAAACTAATAGAGATGGACGGTAAGTCGAACTTGAAGGGTGTGTTTATAATAAGTGAAAGTGAAAGTGCATGCAGGGGCACACCTTAATGAATGCACCGTGCCAGGTGAGCTGACTCCGAAAATCTACAGCCTTCATCTTTTTCACTTCAGTGTTCTTTTGTTCTATAAAACAATGAAGGCAGATTTTAAAAGCAGTATATAATACTGATCATAGTGTCACTTAATTACAAACGTCATATCTAGCCTAGAACTATTTCTTTTTTTAAATCAGCTCTAGGAAGAAGCTCTGGAGACAGGGCAGTGCCAGCAGTGAGGCCTGAAGGATGAAATCTGCTTCCACGTGTACCGTGTGCAGGCCATTTGCTTCCTTAAGTTTTGGAAGTTGCTCAGAACATTTCTGTTTGATAAGCTGGATCTTTTCCTTCTTGCTCCGTTTATGGTTTAAAGTTAAATGTTGTTTTATCTTTTAGGACCCATGTTGCTGGTCTCTACCCATACTCAGGAAAGGTTCACTTACTGAATTGTAAGCGTGTATCTTTGCGTGTGATGTTATTTTTGCAGTACCAAGAAACTTTGCATATATTGAGCTAATTAAATGCAAATAATATGACATAACATAACAGTGTTCTCCTGCTATCTCAATGTGACTACTACATGTATACATGCATAGAATATTATACAACACCTAACATCAACCCACAACAGTAAAACCCACATGAGACTGAGCGACACATAGGAAGAGAAAAGGCACACGGGATTGGTGAGCAGGCAAGAAATGTCCTCCCTGGATTTGTCTGGGTATTAGAATTTTAGAAATGCATGGTGTATAGGTTTGCACTTCTCTACGAACACCATGCTCAGTCGGTAAAGATATAGGAGACATTTTGCATTTAGCTAGCTTTGGAAAGAAGCTTATTTTGCACCCAACAGTGTTGCCACCAGTTGGTAGTTGCATCAGAGCTTCGTTTGGAGCTGAGGAGAGGTCAGGCATGAAGATAGTAGATTTAAGGCATTTAAAAATGAAACTATTTAACTACAGAGCTAAGTTTATGGCATAATATGTGTTACTTAGCAAAACCAAAGTGGATGATGGACGGATTGTTGAACATTACAAGCACTCACCCCAGTCAACTGATCTGGGTTTAATCCATCATCATTCTTTAGCCCAGTCCGACACCCCAGTTCAGCCATGGCCATATGCAAATCAGTCTGACCCTGTGCCTCATGGGAATAGTCCAGCCCGAACTGCCAAGCCATGTCTTCCCTGACTGGAAACAAGCATCCTGGGACCGGTTTCGGGTTCATAACCCTCATCAGCCAGGCTATCTTGAATCTAGTGGCAAAGTGAGCAAGGGACCCACGTCTGGGCATATCCTGCCAACTTAGGGTGAACTTAGCAAAACCAAAGGGGATGATGGACGGAGTGTTGAACATTGCAAGCACTCACCCCCAGCCAACTGATCTGGTTTTAAACACTCAGTCCATCATCCCTTTTGGTTTGCTAATTTTGCCCTAAATTGACAGGGTATGCCCAGATGTGGGTCCCTTGCTCACTTGGCCACTGGATTCAAGATATCCTGGCTGATGAGGGTTATGAACCCGAAACCGGTCCCAGGATGCTTGTTTCCGGTCCAGCGAAGACTTGGCTTGGCAGTTCGGGCTGAACTGTTCCCAGGGGCACGGGGTCAGACTGATTTGCATATGGGCATGTCTGAACTTGGGGTGGTGGAGTGAGCTAAAGAATGATGATGGATTAAACCAAGATCAGTTGTCTGGGGGTGAGTGCTTGCAATGTTCAACACTCCATCCATCATCCCCTTTGGTTTTGCTAATTTCGCCCTAAGTTGGCAGGGTATGCCCTGACTTGGTCCCTTCCTCACTTGGCCACTGGATTTAAGGTAGCTTGGCTGATGAGGGTTATGAACCCGAAACTGATCCCAGGATGCTTGTTTCCAGTCCAGGGAAGACTTGGCTTGGCAGTTCGGGCTGGTCTGTTCCCATGAGGCACAGGGTCAGACTGATTTGCATATGGCCATGTCTGAACATGGGTGGCGGAGTGAGCTAAAGAATGATGATGGATTAAACCCAGATCAGTTGACCGGGGGTGAGTGCTTGCAATGTTTAACACTCCGTCCATCATCCCCTTTGGTTTTGATAATATGTATTACTGCATGTATGTAGTTTAAAGAGGAATGGGGTACCTGATGCTGCTAAAAGTGAAATGAAGCAGGAAAACACTAACATAATGCAATAAAGAAAAACACTTCTTTTCTTGTGTAAAATTATGCTTTAAAAGTGTTCTGGATGCTAAGGAGAAATATTTGTAATATTATTAATAAGGTATCTCTCAACCAATCAAATGAAAAGGCACAGGAACAAGAAAACCATATAAAGAGAAGGCTTTTAATCATTTAAGTTATTTCATAATATCCCTTGGTTCCTTATCAAATGGGCAAAATAATTTTCAGCTTTATTACACTTGCCTCTTATTGGCTGCAGTATGTTGGTTTTGTAGACCCCCTCATAGGGGGTTGAGTGATTCCCTTCATCTCCATGCTGCATTGTATAAGCTCTAGCTGACATTTTCAGGATTGCTGCTGGTTGGTGGCAGTCTCCACCCGCCCCTCATATGTGGACATAACCGCACCTTGTTCTTGGCTAGGAAAAAATGGACACTGGACCAAACACAAACACTTGCGGCACCAATCACAAAAAGTCACCAATAAAATCAGAGTATTGAAATATCTTGTTTGCAGACTTCCAAATGTGCTCCCTGTCCAAGAGCACCCCCACATCTAAAGGGGTAATTAAATAAACACTAGATCAGATCTGCACCACTATGAAAAGAGCATGTCCATACAAATAATCATAGCTCAGTGAAGCGCGGAACAAGACACTTTTCTTCTTTATTTTTTCTTTCAAAATAAGCAACAGCCAATGCGTTTCTTCCTATAACATAGGACTTCTTCAGGGCATTTATCAGTCTGAGGCGACTGGAAGATAAGTAGATCGGTTGTCGCCTTGTAGATAGATTGATCTGAGCAGAAGTAGAAATCTATCATCTGATCTGTATGTTGAATGAGTGATCCATATAAAGATCAAGACGTTATTTGACGTGGTCCAATTTCCAATAGTTGTAGGTTGATCAATCACTACCGTGGTATGATAGCCACTGATGCGTATCTACGTTGCATAGATACACAACTCTTCTGAAGAAGAGTCTGTGAATCAGGTTGGCTGCACTGAGATGATATGTACACTGAATCTAAGTGCAACTTAATAGAGGCTCTGTATGAGTTCGAAATTAACAATACACAGAAAAAAATCAAATGTTCTAAGTGGTGCAGACTGATCAATTACCTTATCACAAATGTTGCCATTTCCATGGGTGCATGGGATATTTCTGGTTCTTTTCCCCCTAACTAACTGGAGTTCCTTCAAATTAGTCTAAAAAGCATTTTTTCATGATTCCTTTTCTTTTTAGCGAAGCATTACAGTCTTTCTTACCAGTACCACTACCCCCTTACAAGGTCCATATTTCAGGCACTCTACCCACCAGTGAATTAGTGCCTAGACTTCTAAAAAGATTAATGAAAAGCATGTATTGAAATTGAATACACATGCCTGACATAAATCACTCTAGACATGGCTGCAGCCCTTTGTCAGACATTGTTCTGTGACTTGCATGACCTACAGATGTCATCACTTCTATTGAGAGGGGTTTAGGAATGTGTTTTGGTGTAATATGCTTTTAGCACATAAGGATATTGTAGAGTTTAAAAAAAATAAAATGTACAGACAGTCTCAGGTTTCTGGGCACTGAGGCTAAACAGAACCGTATGCTAAAAGTTCTTGTGTTCGGAGGGCAGGAGTAAGACCGTCCTCGAATGTGGTGGTGACCACCCAAAAGAAGCTGTCTCCTATCCACTGACACTTCCATTGATGAGGAGAGCACAGAATTTGAGCATCAGTGGGTATTAAGCAAGTACTTCAGGGGCGTAACAGAGGCCCCTGCAGCCCCTGCAGCCCCTGCCGTGCAGGAGGCCCCACCCGACAGGGGTGCCCCCAATCTTCCAAGGCCTATGAATGTCAGTGAGACATGGGAGACCCAGAGGTTCACTACACCTCTTTCTGCATTGGGGACTCCATCATTTTGCGTTGCACCCGTAGAGAGTACTAGAGCAAACTCAGGCACACCACTAGTACACCTGCCACACAAGCCACACTGCAACTCAAAAGTCTTCCAACCAAGTACTCCCTGCAGTATATCGTCAAAGACTCCTCTAATGCACTCCCATTTTTAGAGCATTGGTGCTTAAGCATTTCACAAGTGAATGTGTTTTTCAGCTGTCTCCTTTGTGTGCTTCTCTCCCCTTTACTCTCCATGTTGCTGTCTCATCTGTGTGCCTTTCTCCCCTAGCGCTGCTGTCTCTCATCTGTGTACTTCTCTCCCTCACCCTGTGCGTTGTGTGTCTCGGGTCAGTGTGCTTCTGTGATCGCTCTCGTTTTTGCTCCTCTTGGTGCCCTTCGTGTGCTGCTTTTAGCCTTCATCCCCCACCAGCTCCACCATTACCCCTAGATACCTGTGGTCTTTTGAAATTGTCGCTTTCACGCTAAAAAAAATCTTAATTTTGTATTTACCGACACAAGTGGCATCCGCCATCATTAATTGGTAAATAAAAAATGTAACTGATGGTACACACGCATCATTCTGCTGGCGTGTGAACAGGAGCGGCACCTCCGCTATGGCGGAGGAATGTTGCCCTACTGCTTTCAAGCAGTGTGAGAAGTAGAAACATAAAATGTTAATAACCTTCAAATATTAGCATTTTTTGTTTCCTGCCTCTTTACAGGCAGGCAGGTGGGCTAGGCTACTCTACTCACGGGGCAGGGCAGGAGGGGAGTGGTTTGCCCACTCCAAATTGCACAATGTCTGTTTGGTCGGCTCTCTCAGGCCACCCAAACCAGTCATGCGCACTTTCCCCGTTCTCCATGCATTACAGCCTGCGTGGATAACATGCCCAGGCCCCCATTCCCTGGCTGAGCGTCCAACCAGAACGGTCAGACCAATCAAAACACTGGGTGCTTACCAATCACAACCCTACATTGCAATGTTGTGATTGGTCAGTGGGGCCTGCTTCCTGTTCCTTGGGTTCCAGGAGAGTAGCGCCACAGGACCCGGCGGGAAGGTAAGTTATTCATATATTTTTTTTACTATGCACATTTCCTCTCCCCCGTGTGACCCCTCCTGTCCCCCCCACCCCAGTGTGACCGCCCGCCCTCCCACCCGCGAGCGATGTCGGCCTCACCTGTGTGCAAATACATTCTTGTGGTAGCGGAATGACACCGTTGCACCTTTTTTTGACATTTTTTATTTTGATGATGCTGTACACCGTCCCGAAACTATATGGCACCTGGAAAAGCAACTGGCAAAGACCAGTAGGCGCAAAAGCCAAGACTTTGTCAATGCTTGTTTTTTTAAACTTTTCGAGGGCAGGCATTTCTCCTTCGACCACTTCAGAACACTTCAAGACATTATAAACATACAGAAATACAAAAGTAGAGCAGGATTTGGAAAATACTGGCAGTGGCAGCAAAAGAACTAATGGGCACATGCATCAAAGGAAATTGCATTCGCAAATGGTGTGAATCGCAAAATTCAGCTGTTTGCGAATGCAATTTCCATTTTTGGAATGCATTAACATGTTTGTAATTTTCGCCATTTAAGAAATCGCATAATTGCGATTTCTTAAATTGCGGCCCCCTTTTAAGGAATCTCAAATTGAGATTCCTTAAATGCAATGCATCAAACTTTTAAAATTTGCAAATTCGCAAATAAGGGGAGCAAATTACTATGAAGTTGACCTTCATGGTAATTTGCGAAAACTTTGAAAAATGCACCAAAGGGCATTTTTCAAAGTTCCATTTTACACACACACATGCACTTGGGGCATGTGAGTGTGCAAAATGTACTTCTAAGCAGGTTTCAGGGGTGCAACAGGGTGTCCTTTGGACACCCCTGCACCCTTGAAATTGCATTCTTAATTTGCGAATTCCTAATGGTCAATTGCAAATTAAAAATGTCTTTCCATTCATTCCTAAGGGCCTCTAGGCCCATAGGAATGGATGGGGAGGTATTCCTTAATTGCGATTCTCAATTAGAGAATCGCAATTAAGGAATTTTAAGAAATCGCTATTTTTTTAGCAATTTCTTGATGCATTGCAGTTTGCAATTCCTTAATTGCGATTCCTTATTTTTCGCAATTAAGGAATCGCAAAATGCAATATTGATGCATGTGCCAGATAGTATCCACCATAAAAGTGTTTGACCAGGCCAGTGATCACCAGAGTGTGCAAGGAAACATCCCCAGGATGCCTCCATTCAAGGCCTCCAGATTAATCTCATCTGCCATGCTCACCCAGCGACTTCTCGGCCACATCAGTACCCCGACTGCAAGGGAGTAGGCAGAAAAATAAAATGCCCCTCAGTTTGAACACATGACAATAAACATGCGAGCGAAGTGGGAGACCCTGACCATTTCTATACAGGCCTTTGCTAATTATTCCGCCCTTTCCCGGGCAGGAACTAGTGAAAAATGATGCTTTTACAGTCTTTCCTTCTTTCTTCCTTGCCACTGTACAATTACGCTATACTTTGTTTTATTGTCTTTCTTTCCTTTTATTCTTCATTAATATTTTCTATCTCTATTTCTCACTGTTTTTTACTTATTCCTTCTATCTTTTTACCTTTCTTTCTTTCTTTTCTACTTCATAGTATTCTTACCAGTCTCTTTTAAGACCTTCGTTCCATCTTGCTATCTTTCTGTCCATTATTCTTTCCTTCCGTCTCTCCTTCTTGCTACCTTTTTTCCGTTCTCTATTTCATTTCCTGTGCTCCTTCGTCTCCTTGCTTCTTTCACTTATTTCCTCATTCATTGTTTTTATTCCTTACTTACCATCTTCCTGCCTTTCCTTCCCCCTTCGTTCCGTTATACCTTTCCTGCTTTAATTCTTTTTTCTTCTTCTTTCCTTCCTTTAATTGCCTTCTTTTTTCCTCTGTCTCTTAGTCCTCTGTTTCAGATTTCTTCTTCAATATTTAATTTTGCTTTCCTGCTTTCCTTCTATTTTTCCTTCATAAGTGTGTTGTTACTTTCTTTCCTTTCTGCCATGCTTCTTTCTTTCTCCTGATCTCTTTCCCTCTATTTGACTCGTTCTTTCACCCTTTCTTTTTCTTGTCTCTTCCCTCCTTAACACCTTCCTTTCCTTCCTTTTTTCAATTGTACCGTCAATCAGCCGTGTTTCCTTTCTTTCTGACCATTTTTCCTTATTTGCAGTCATATTTTTCTTTCTCTTTCATATTCTCTCACTCCATTAGCCTCTTAATTATTTTTGTCATTGACATAATTTCTTTTTCTTTTTGTTCCACTTTGGCACCCCTTGGAGCGACCCCCATATCTTTGTTATGTATCTTTTTTCCTCTAATATTTATTATCTTCAGTTTTTATCTCGTTACCTGCATATCACACTACAGGGCAATACAAAACAAGTTATTCTGACCCCTGCTGAAGTTGGTAAAGCTTTCCTACACTCTTGCCCCGCTGACTTAGTGCATTTTGTGAGGCATAGGCTAGCTTTTTGAAATTCTGTTCCTTGTCTCTCAGACACTTTTATGTACTTGTTTCATTCCGAAGCAAAGCCAACGCCTTCGGTTTTGGAAGAACAGGAAACATGTCAAACCCCTTTCCTCGTCGCCCCTCCCCCAGCAGCCGGAGAGTGGCTTTCATGGCATTATGGATCAGACGCCCGGAGACCTTGCTGGATTACTGATCTGCCCTTTGTCTGCCCAGCCAGCGATTGTTTCCTGCGTCACACGCTCCCTCCCTTACCTCTCAGGGGCTGGGAAGGGATGCTACGTCTCTGCCATCGCGTTGGTTGACTTCTCAGCACGGAGAGGCGAGTGGCGACATCCTCTGTTATTAAAAATGTATATTTCATGCATCGCTTGCCAGTTCCTGGTGGCCTCCTTTTTATTCTTCAGTAGTTTTTATGTTAAACCAAGATTTTTTTTATTTAATTCAAATACTAAATATCTTCAGAATAAACCTACCTTCATCTCGAACTAGGCCACTTCGCCATATGAAGAGTTAGCAACAGGGTCGGTGATGTTTCCATGGAACAGGTGATTTTTTTCCTAAACATTAGTTAAGAACTACGAGCCATCTCTGGATGGCCAATACACAAAGATCTTCCAGGTTTAAATTAGAGTTCTGCATCGAAAAAGACATAATCTATGCATGGATACATTGCATGAGTGAAACACAAATTTAAAAGAATACTACATCCCCAATTGTTCTAACATTAGAAACATTAGAACACATACAGGTCACAAAGGCAATATGTATAGCAGCATGTTCATTTTTTTGCACGCTTTAGGGAATTATAAGAAAGATAGGTTCTATCTGCATGCTTCTACACATTCTGAGCTATTGCGTTTTTTACTCCTACTTTGTATTAAACTGATTCTAATATATTTTATAATCGATTTCTAACTGCTTTTTCGCGTGTCTAATTTTGCACTAGAGATTCTACTTTTATTCTTCATGTTTACAAACAACTTATCTCTTTCATAGGCTCTTTATCGGTTCTCACCAGCAAAGCATAGAATCCGCTTACGCTATCCTTTTGGGCTGTTTCTCAAGAATCGATATTCCGAAAATCTCCCAAATCCCACTTCTTCTCTCTTCTTTTGTAGGCTGGCCAATGAGTTTGTCTGAAAAGTGTCCCGGCACTAGACCTGCACAAATAGCTGAGCATGTTAGAAATTCATTCATTCATTCTTTCGGTCACTCACTCATTCGTTCATTCATGTATTCATGAAACTGCAACTTTTAAGCAAGGAGTTAAGTGGTTTGTCAGAAAGGTGATGGGGGGACCACATTTTATAAGGAATAAAGTATCCCATGTTGCAAGTCACCTCGCATTTCTATGACTTTCAGCCTCGTTCCTCTTCATGGTCACGGATTTCTTCTGTGAATTTCAATATTTTCATAATATAAGATGGGGGTACTTTATGTATGATATAATATGATATATTAGTAATATAAAATAAGTTGGGGATAACGACTTCTGGTTGTTATAGGCTGGCTCAATATAAGCAGAGTTTAGAGATGAGCACAGTGACCCTCTGACAGTGCAGTTGCAGTGGTAATTTAATGCAGGTGAACACATTGTATATTTCATAGATGCCCAATAGTAAATTTGCTGTTTTGTGAAACCTTTGTTTGACCAATGCAAACATTACAATAGAGTTATACAATATGCATACACAGAAAACAGTTTGCACTGACTGATCAACGGCCAACCAACCACCCAACCCAAGAAAAAACTGCAAAGTCCTCTGGCACATCCACTCATACACATAAGACACTAAAAAGATCTTTACCGAGATCAAACTAACCCACACAGACCAATTATAAGGTAATTATTGAACAAAATCTACTACCTTTACTCAACAAACAACACACATGGATGATGACACTCCCAGAGCGGCACAGATCAAGCAGCAGTGCCATGAAATAACAGAAGGTACTATAATCTAAATAGTATATTTGGTATGGTGTTGATTTTGTTTTGAACAATTTGGACTAATCAGTGGTAGTCCGCTATTTTTTTAATAATTCATAAAAACACAACATAACCTCCATTTAGCTGCTGGATCACACCGTCCCATGTCCTGGAATAAACCAAATCAACCCTGGTTCCGCTCTGCTGCCTGCGCGCTGTGTCTGGTCCCTGCTCCATTCTCTACGGTTCTTGCTATAGACCCTTTAATCCTTCACAGTCGCTGATCTCCATGGGTTCTCACACTTTTCCCTCTGTGCCCGTTTCTGAGTCACGACAGAGACATTGTGTGTGAACGGGGTTAAGTCCCGAGCAGTCTCGGGTGGTTGTATGTCGTTACAACGCATACTTTTACAACGCATGCCTTTACAATGCATTTTTTTACATTGCACCATCCTTTACAACGCATTCCATTACATCGCATGACACAACATCGCATTTTAAGAAACTACCTTTACAACGCATTCCATTACATCTTATACTACCTTTACAATGCATACCATTACAACACATACAGTTACATTGCATTTATGGTAAGTAAAATTACTATTCTAACTCCATGGGGTGCAACAGTTGGGAAAGTATTGGATAGTGTAGGGGTAAAAATTACTATTCTAACTCCAGTGAGTGCAACAGTAGGGTAAGTGTTCGATAGTGTAAGGGTACTATGCTTTGTAATGGTATGCGTTGTAATGACTGCGTTGTAATGACATGCGTTGTAATGGTATGTGTTGTAGTGACATGGGATGTAATGGTTGCGTTGTAATGGCATGCGATTTAAAGGATGTTGCGATGTAATGACTGCGTTGTAATGGTAGTGCGATGTAAAAGTTGCGTTGTAAAGGTGTTCCCCGTATCGGGTTGGCCTTCATTGTTACCACGGGCATACTCTGTGGCACTTTACAAGTGCACATATGAAGGTTGTCAAACACTTACCCACTCCACTTTTGCATATTCAGTTTTGCGCGTACATGTAGATAAAATCAAAAAGTTGAAACCGTCTGTTGAATTTCTCACAAAAAAAACTTTTATCTTTACCTTGCATATGAATGTGGCTATGTGTTTGGAGCAATGGATACTGCTACTAAGGCAGATGTGCAGTTTTGGGGGCTATCAAGAAGGCATGCGCTCACCCAGGGCGCAGCTGTGCACCTGTTTTTATGGGACTGCTCTATCTAAAGTGGATACTTCGAACTCAGAATTTCTCTGAGTTAGCACATGAGCTCCGGAATGATACACTCTAGGCTCCTTTCTTGCTTGCACGAGGCCCCTAGTGTCCTTGCTGTGCATGTCACTGGTGAGTGTGTGGTTTTTAAACGAACTACAACTTTTTAAAATGTATTTTTAAATTGTAAATAACACCTGTAAAGCATCAAAGTAATATAGTGGATGCTCGTTTTGGGTAGAGACCCACTTGGTCTTTTGGTTTAATTTGTGTGATCAAGTGGTACAATGGAAATGTGTTTTTGTATGTAATATTAGATATAATTTATTGAATATACCCATGACTGACCAAGATGAAATAATTACCTCCTTCCTTTCCAGTGTGTCCTACATGGAATTTCTGAAGCCCTTTGCCTTACGTCGACAGATGTGGAAGAACGCCAAGCACATGACTGCCGCAATGCATGAAACACAGAAAGAGGCAGGGCTCGGGGCTCTGAGCGCTAGACTGCAGAAGAAGGTATGAGGGTGCGCACAGAAGAACCCTTTGGAACTTCTGCATTTCCGAGTATGGATTCATTGAGAACAGGGGCAGTGTGTGGGCTCTTAAAAGTGTTTTTAACAGATTAACCTAAA
This sequence comes from Lissotriton helveticus, assembly GCF_964261635.1. Classification (NCBI taxonomy): domain Eukaryota; kingdom Metazoa; phylum Chordata; class Amphibia; order Caudata; family Salamandridae; genus Lissotriton; species Lissotriton helveticus. The sequence continues at coordinate 31,927,992 of NC_136060.1, read as the reverse complement.
ATAGTACAGAAAACACATTTTTTTAAATTTAGCAGTTATTGTATTGGAGAAATTTTATAGCGCCTCATACCCCTGAAGAGACTGCAGAGCACTGTGATTCACACAGGGTTCCTGGGCATCCTTTTCACAGTGAATGGATGATAGGTAGGTGTAGTCATTCTACCTATATGGTAGGTGTAGGTGAAACTCCAGATCTCGAAGTCATGCTCTAACCACGGTGCACCGATCTGGGAGCTGCAGGTAGATAGAAGTTGTCAATGACATTTGTGGGAACATCTGCAGAGCATATTTTATATTCACGCTCCCAGCTGAGCTGCTCTCATTCGCTTGTCATTGGCTTGGAGGTGGAATCTTCTGTCATCTCTGTGTGTCTATTGGTGCCTTGGTCCACCCGCTTTTGGCTAATGCCTAAATCTGTGCCTCATATTGCGCTTAGTTACTGCTAGTATAGGTGTACACCGTTGCACTGCAACCGAAGTAAAGATTTTTAGTAGCTCCCACGTCAGGCGTAGGGTAGCATTGTTCTATTGCTGCAATAGCGAACAAAGGGGTTCTTATTAGCTACCAAAGGCCCTATAGGAGTAGTTCCCGTTTGTTTAATGGGTGGAGGCCTGGCTTCTTTGGACAGTGAGTAATTTAGTCCAGGCAATGTCCTTACTTCCATCTGCATGTAGTTAATTCCTTGTGTGCCTAATTAGTCTACCTTTTGGTGAGGATGGGGCAACAATAATGCCTTAAACAGTGACACATCTCATTTATGCAGGTCAAGTTTTTTTTGCCTAATTTTGGAAATTTCCTCCCATTTATTCTACTAGTTAATTGTCCGTAAAAGTGTTAATTATTGGGTATTTCTGGTGAACCCATGTTCTCTGCATTGGCGGCCCCTTCGCTAAGGCAGAGTAACAAGAAAAAATAAAATGACAATAGCACATTGTTATTATCATTTTATTTTTCTGCATGGAGCCAGGTTGGGGCTTGGCTTGGCTGGGCTGGTTCACAGGAGGAGGAGTGGTATGCCGACCAAACCATCATGCGCACTTAGCGTTTCTGCACCCGGCAGTGTTGCAAAGCCTGGTGGAGAACTGTCCTAAGGCTCCCGTGCACTTCCTCAGTGACCAAACAGGCTGCTCGGACCAATCATGACGCTGCTGTAATGCTTCTGACAGCAGCATCATGATTGACTTAGAGGAGCCTGGGAGCTTCCTGCTTCCGGCAGCCATAACCTGGAAAGTGTTTTATTTTTTCAACCCTGCCCTGCCACTCCTGATCCTAAGCAGCCACCACTGGTTCTCTGAGGTTTGACTCTGAGGTCTGGGGTCTGACTTCCTCTAAAACTCTAGCTTTGCTCTTTGTGTGTAACAGTTGCCTAGCCCTCTGTGTGAATGTGAGCCTTGGTTCTAAGTGTGAGTGTGTTAATGTTAATGTTAATGTTAATAGGTATTTGTAAGCGCTCGTACGCCCGGGGGCTTCATGGCGCTGTAGGAAGGAGCAAGCGCAGGGTCACAGGGGAGGGGGAGCAGCTCAACCGTGCGCCTGAGTGAAGAGCCAGGTTTTCAAGGAATGTCTAAAACTGAGGATGTTGTCATTCAGTTTCAAATGGAGGGGAAGGGAGTTCCAAAAACCAGCTGCCAGAAGGTCAAAGCAGCTGCCTCCAAGACGCTTCCTCTTGTAGGATGGAACAGTCAGAAGCAATTTATGAATAGAACGGAGATTACGTGAGGGAGTATATCTCTTAAACATGTCTCTGATGAAGAGGGGGCCAGAGTCGTGCAGAGATTTGAATACAATGCACCCTGTTTTAAACGCCACACGCTGCTCCACAGGCAGCCAGTGTAGCTGTTTCAGGCCAGATCTTACAGACTGCCTCTTTGAGAGGTTCAGGAGGAGTCTGGCAGCCTGATTCTGAACCAGCTGAAGGCGTTTGAGCTCTCCAGCTTGAATGCCAAGGTAAAGACTGTTGGAGAAGTCAAGTCTGGACAGAACCAGGGAGATGACTATCTGAGTGAGAGCGGCCGGGGAAAAGAAGCTGGCAATTTTCTTGATTTTCTTCAGCTGGAAGAAAGTAGCTGAGACAACTGCTCCGACTTGTTTTTTAAGGGAGAGGTCTTCGCTAATGTGTATTCCCAGACTCTTGACCGAACATGACTTAGATGGAGGAGTTCCCATACAGGAAGGCCAGAAGCTGGGGTTCCAGCTGTGGGCGCTCAGTCCCGGCAAGACCAATTCGGTCTTGCCTGGGTTAAGCTTCAGATGACTGCAGTTCATCCATTTTAAAATGTGGGACATAGTGTTTTGAAATTCAACCACAGCATCCTTGGTGTTTAACGGGAAAATCAACTGCAAATCGTCTGCATAGTTGAATATCGTAACTTTGGCCCTCCTAAGGGAGTACAATAGGGGGCGTAGATATACAGTGTGGCGCTTGGTGTGCGCAGAGCCGGACTGGGAACCAAAACCGGCCCTGGCAAAGTGCTCGGCCGGCCCCCCATCCCCCCCGGGGGGGTTGTGGGTGCCGCCGAGCTCTTTACCAGGGCCGGTTTTCGGCCAATTTTGTTACAGGGCCGAAACGGCCCAGTAACAAAAACGGCCCCCAGGGGCCCCAAACCGGCCCATCACCCGTGTGGCGCACCGGTGGATTGCCCGGTGCCCACCACGGCCAGTCCGGCCCTGGGTGTGCTGTGTGTTAGACTATGCTCTGTACACGAGGCATGTCTTCTCATATGAGAGTGAGATCTAACAGTGTATGGCATATTTAAAAGCCCATAGCACCACAGAAACTACACTTTTGTTGACGTTCCACTGGCGATACACATGGCGGCGTTAAGCCACTTAACATGGCTTAATGCCGCCTTGTAAATAAGGCACCCTTTCACACTATACTTAGCGTGAAAGGGGTGGGCAATGGGTGCTGCGGTGAGCGTTCCACCGCAACGCCCATTAATTTTGACGCTGCCACCTATTTACAAGGGTGGTGTAAATAGGAGGCAGCGCCAAAATTAAGACCAACAAAATCTAGTCTTATCATGGCGAAGCAAGGAAAAATGCTTTATTTCGCCTCATTTTTGCTGATTCTGTGTGTGCTGCATTGTGCATCACATATAGAAACAGCAACACACAATGCATGTTTTTTTATGTGCAGGAAGGTTTCCCTTCCTGCACATAAACAATCATTTTAAAAATGACAAGATGCAACTTCTATTTGTGCTGCACAAAGCAGTACACAGAAGTTACACATCGCCATTTAAGATTGTTTATGTGCAAGAAGGGACTCATTCCTACACATAGATAATTCCCCCTAACAATTGTGCAAGGGTGCCTGCTTTGGCACTAGGCAGCTAAAATTAGCTCCAGGACAGGGGGAAACTCAGGGCTGTATCGTATTGTTTGAAAATACGGTGCAGCCCTGTGTTTCAGAATGGCAGAGCGCGGTGTTAAGCCAAGAAGGCTAACGTTGCACTCCGTCACTTCTTTGTAAATATGCCATGGTAAGTCAGGGCTTACTGCTTTATAATTCGAATGCATAGCTGTCTGTGTGAGCGCGAGGTCTGGATATCTGGGTGAGTGGTAGGCTTGTTTCTCGTGTGAGTGATGTCCTCTTTGTGCTCTGAATGTGAGATCTGCTTCTCTGTGTGAGTGGCAGGCCTGACTGAGTGTGAGGACTTGCTCTGAAGGTCAGGCCTGGGTCTCCCTGTGAATGGAAGGCCTGGCCCTGTGTGAATCTGAGGGATGTGTGAGTGGGATTCCTGGATCTCTCTTCCCAAATCTTAGAAAGAGGCCATCAATAGCCACTAAGAAATAACGTATGCAGGAACAAAACTCCAAGACGTACAATAATAAGCATATCTTTCTTACTTACGAATGCTAAATTTGAAAAATGCATATATCAGAGTCTGCAGCGATGCACTCCATTTTTCGGCAACCCTTTTTGCCTGCATAGATTCCCCCAACAGATTGTCTTACAGTTTGCAAGAACATAAATCTTGTTTTGTACCCAAAGCTGCATTGAACTTTAATATTTGATAAAACTAATATGTAAACTTTTCAATTTAACTCCTAGTTGCCCAGTGAATGGAAGACTCTCCGTCGCGCCTGCAAGAAGCTGGATGCAGATGGCAGCGGTTACCTCTCCTTGCCAGACTTCAAGTCTGTTCTCAAGCTGTGTAACCTCACTCTGGACGAAAATGAAGTTTACCAACTCATGTCCAAGTATGACCAAAATATGGAAGGGCGAATAAATTACAGAACCTTTCTGGAAGACTCTGGCTTGAAAGGACGCACGTCTGCCATGAGTAAATCAAGTGAGCTTGGGGTGTAACACGGCCAAGATCCATGGACATCCCCCCATCAAACCTAGAATGTAAAGGAAATGGATATATGCAGCACGTGCCCTCCTTCCTACATGTTCACCCTTCCCAACAAGAGGGCCTGGGTCAGGCATCAGACATCCTTGATATACCTATAGGTGCAACCCTAACATCTGGAAACAAATAATTGTACAAAGTCGCCCTAACACAACACATCGATTTGTTGTATATGCACACCCTTGTTTACTAAAAAAACAATGTTGTACTCTTCTCCAACTCACTCCTTTCCTTAACCAAATGTGTAAGAACACTAATTGTAAATCAGACACCTGTATGCTACCAAAGTGCTGCATTCTTATTGGCTCTTAGCCTGCTGAGTTACAGTTTCGCCTCTGGCCCTCTGACTCCATCCTGATCATTACGGACCAAGGACTGCTCTCCTCCTTGGAAAATATTGCGTAAATATGACACACTGTGCCTTACACTTTACTGGAGTTTGTATCTTTGACCTAAAATCATCAAATAGTTTTATCTAACATTCAAAATACAATGGGGCATATTATCAAAGGAAACATCGCCGCTTTTTCGGCAAATATCGCCAAAAAAGTGGCGAATTTTTTATCACCATATTTACAAAGACACGCTAACAAGCGTTAACCCGTGTTTCCTTGCGACTTTGCATGTAATCGATCAATATCGCTAATGACATGCAAAGTAGGCATTCCTGAGCACAACAACATGGGAATCCTCGCTAACACAGCTTCACAATATTTACAAGCCATGCAGCAGACCCGCGAAGCGATAAAAATAACTGCGCTAACCACGGTTATCGCAGGAATGTAACACCTGCTTTTAAATTGACTTAGGCATACTGATAATGGGAGGTGGATTGCCAGGTTAGGTCCACAATCCCCTACCAGAAAGCCTCTCCTTAGCGCTGTGAAATCATCGCAGGATTTCAAGCGCTATTCCTGATAATCGGCCTCTATCACTGGAATTACATTGCCTGTTAGAAAAACGTTGAAAATACGTCGCTAACAGGGCGATGCAATCCAGCGATAAAGTAAATTGCGCTTAGCGCGATTTGTGAAAATTATCGCATCTCCTTGATAATATGCCCCCATGTTTTTAAAGTAAAACTGGGTGTAAGTTATTTATAAAAATAATATTACTATTTTGTATTTGCTTTGTACAATCTGAATTCAGGAACATGAAATTATGAAAGATCGTGTCAATAGTCCATTTGTTACCTATTTTACTTTCACTTTCCATAAATGTCCATCTCAGGGCAATGTTAGTTTGTTTTTTTAACCAAAAATGCTATTGAAATAAGAACGAAGTTACATAACACATCTCTGTATTTTATTGTATGTCTTAATACAAAAATAATTGTTATGATTAAAAATAGTTAGAGTTCCACTCAAACACACAGTCTATTTCCAGTATAGTAAAATATGCAGTGTCTGTTTTCAAGCATTTGTGTTATGCAGGGAATATGGTAGTTGATTGGATGTCATAATATCAACCTGCAACAAAGTTGACTCCCCAGAATCTACTACCACTGTATCGTCAAGACAAGTACAGACAGACAACTATGGATCCACTAATTTAACTCTATATCTACTTATAGTCAAGGTACGTTGAGTAAGAATAGTACATTGGTAATTTTATTTCCTTACCTTGACAGGATAGTGGTGGCCGATATTGTGGACTCAATATTATTTCACTGTGGCCGGTGCAGCATTAGAGCCGTACTCCTAGAAAAGTTTGTACACCTCCGATCAAGCAGAGGTGTAAAGCGCCTAATATACGTTTGCATTTTTTGTGAATTGGGTTTCTGGTTGGTAGAATACAAATACGTAAAAGTTTATGAAACATATAGTTAAGAAAAACCTATAAGATAAACAAACAAGCTTCTGATCATGGGGGGAGAGGGTGAGACTCCAGGCATTCCAGGAGTAAGCCAGGATTGCTACTAGAGTCACACCTACTCATAGTAAAATCCATGTGATTTAAACCCTATGTTGCAGGGACGTGTGAGGAATATGGTTGAGTGAGAGCTAAAAAAGAAATACGAGAAAGAGAGATGGTAGAATCTCATTTTTTAAGTCTGCATCCCCTTTGCAGAAAGTCCCTTTAGGCCTATTGCTCTTTCGCCTACCTTTAATTACTCGCTTCAAGGCATTTTACCACTCGTAAGATGAAACATGATCAGCAGTGCTCTAATACAGAAGCTGCACTTTCCTGATAATGCCATAGGTTTCTATGTGTAGACGCAAAGCTGTTTAGCCATCTCTGTGCCAGGTCACTGCAGTCTGAGAGCCAGCAACATGTGTTGGAGTCTTTTAGGCCAGATGAGCCAGTGGGCTTAATGTACGCCCTCCCCTGCCACTGTCCATGGAGACTGATGCAGGTGATACAGTCTCTGTAGTAATGTGATTTTATAGTTGCACACTGGACCTGTTTGATTCTAACCCCCACCCTCCAAAAGATGTATATTTCCTAGAATTTTCGATTTACATGATAACTCACACACTCACCCTTCAGTGAATATAGCATTTATATACTTTGAATGAATAGAGTATGAGTGTTCAGGCTTAATGTTAAAAAGTCTTCATTAAGTACTTGCAATAGCCTTAGGTTCTCGTTTTTCTTCATATGCATTACACCAAATTAACAGATTACTTGAATCCATTCCTGGGTCCTTTTGTGTATGAAGCATATGTTTCAAGGGCAGTTTTCTGGAACACTGAAATAAACAATTCAATGACTTATAAAAAAGTTTCTCTCTCAACCTTCGCCGCACAGACACACACAAACACTTTGCTTTAATCAAACATTGACCGACTAATGTACATGGCTTCATATTTCAGGTTGTTCTACATATTATGCTGGTATTTTTGTACTGAGTACTTGGCTGGCACTCATTAATTTGTATGTGTCTAATTCTTTATATCTGAAAACACACTTGTATTACACCCAATGATCCAACTGATTAACAAATCAATAAAGTAAGTTGCATACGAATCCATCTGCCTATTTCTAAGTTTGTTCCGCTTTTGGCACAGCATTTCATTCGCACAACATTTTGGAATTGCTTGCTAGCCAAAATCTCACAATGCACCGTGCATGTACAATCAGAATGATATTGAAAAGCAGATTTGTTTCAAACATTTTATTTAGGCTTTAAGTACAGTGTCTCCACTCTATGAAAATATATAATATCTGAAAGAGACATGTTAGTGATAGATTCCTTACCTTAGAATATCCCCAGGCGTTTTGTTTAGCAGTACCCTTGCTCGTCAGTGGGTGGCGTCCTGTGGCTCTGCGTCCGTCACTGGCGTCATCAGCGCTGAGATGACGTCACGGAGAGTACTTAGGCGCCACCCATGCGCGCTGACGTCAGTTCTTTCTTTTTCCGCGCCAGGAAGCGCAGATCCGGATTGAGCACGTACCTTAGTCTCTTTTTGACCACTATTTTGAGACTTTTGTCTCCCCACTTTTCTCTTGGTGCGCGTAGGGATGCCCGGCTTTAAGTCCTGTGGGAGCTGTCGCTGAAAAATGTTGGTAGCGGCCCCCCAGATGTTTACCTCTACTGCCTGGAGGCCGACCATGACTCCTGGTCTACCGTGACTGCCGTGCGATGGCCCCCAAGGCCTTCCGGGAGCGGCGGCGGAAGTTGCTGGAGGTCCAGCATTCGCCGCGTCGTCGCTCCCGGTCTAGGGGCCATTCCTGGGACCGCTCACTGGACCGATGACGTCGCACCTTGGACTCCAAGACTTCGCCTTCGGACTCCAGTTAGCGTCCCCATAAAAGTAGGTCAAATAAGCGTCGTCCCCCGTCGCTCCTCGGAGGCGGACGAGGGGGACAGGTGCCTCGCCCCAGCGACTTCTCTGGGCCCGAGAGTCCCGCGGTCTACCCGCCATACCCGGGTCCATCGGCGACTCCTGAACGGATGCAAGAATTCCTTGCTGCTTTGGACCGCCGTTACAGGCCTTCGGCTCCAGCCGGCGTTCCTTCAGGCCCAGCGGACCAGTGTCCAGATCCTGCTGGCCCGGCGGCTCTGCCATCAGCTCCAGCCCCGGCGCCACAGGATCCTGCACCGATGGCTCCGGCCCCGGCACCACGAGGTGCAGCATTGCCAGCTCCGGCGCCACCCTTGGCTCCAGCCCCGGCGCCACCCTCGGCTCCAGCCCCGGCCCGACCTCGGCTCCACCCCCGGCTGAGCACTGGGTGCCGTTTATCCCACACTTGCTACGGTTCCCTGACCATTTTGTTCTGGCCTGGGATCCGCATTGGGAGCCGGCGCCAGTCCGGCTCCGGCCGGCGCCGTTCACAGCACTGTTTCCAACGCCGTTCTTCCCATCTCCGGCTCTGCCGCCGCGACCGGCCCCCTTTACACCCGTGGCAGATCCCAACTGGGAAGGGTCCGAGGACCTGCTTGCTCAGCAATGTGACTCCGAACTCGATTGGGTGGACAACTTGGAGGATGCAGGCGATCTCGATGTCTCTTCTGACCATTGGTTTGCCTCTCCCCTGCCTACTATGGAGGAGGGTGCATCCTATATGATGGTCCTCCGTCGGGCTGCTGAGGCCCTCAATCTTGACCTCCCCACGGTGGCCCTCAAGACCAACCTCCTCACAGAGGTGCTCCAAACAGCGTCTACTTCGGCAGAGCCACTGCTTCCCTTTATTGACGCCCTTACAGAGGTCTTCTTGGGCACTTGGTCAAGGTCGCCCAAGGGGGCCCCGGTGGATAAACACGTCATCAGACACCACCGACCGGTGACCCCGCTTTCTTGACCACTCACCCTACGCCTGGGAGCCTGGTCATTTTGGCCTCTATGTCGCAGAGTGCCTTTCCCATGGCCCCGCCAGATAAGGATTCTAAAAGGCTGGATCAGTTTGGGAAGCGGTTGTTCTCCTCGGCCAGCCTTGGGCTGCAGTCGGTGAACACCACCTGCTTGTTGGGCCGCTACTCCCACGCGGTGTGGGACGCCATTGCTCAGGTGTTGTCTCACTGTCCTGAGGAGGTGCAGGCTACACTTTCTCAGGCGATTGCTGGGGGCAAAGATGCGGCTAAGTTTGCCATCTGGTGTGTGTTAGACACCGCTGACTCCCTGGGCAGGGTGATCTCTATGACCGTGGCATTGCGGCTTCATGCCTGGTTGCGTTCGTCCGGGTTCTCGCCCGATGTCCAGAGTTCGCTCATGGACATGACCTTTGATGGCACCCGCCTGTTTGGCGACAAGGTTGACAATGCACTGGAGAGCTTTAAAGCTCATGGGCTACGGCCAAGTCCCTGGGTCTTTCTACTAAGGCCCCGGCCACTCCTGGTTTTCGTTCCTTTCATAACCAGGGTTGAGGTGCCCAGGCGCGCTCTTCCACCAGGCCTGGGCAAAACCAGCCACAGCAAGGCTGCGGTCACGGTTTCCGCAAGGGCGGGGCGGGGAACCAACGTGCGGGTCCATCCACTTCCACCCCCGCTGCTTCCGCCTCTAAACCCTCTTAATCTGAGCTTCAGGGATTACCCCACGCCGGTGGGTGGAAGGATCCGCCACCACCTCCCTCACTGGCACGAGATTACGTCAGACAAATGGGTGCTGCAGATAATCTGCAAGGGTTACTCCCTTTCCGTCCCCACCCCCAGCCATGTCACCTCGGTGCCACCACATGTCGAAGGATCATTTGGCTCTTCTCCAACAGGAAGTTGCAGCCCTCTAGGCCAAGGGGGCCATTGAGTGCATTCCTGGGCCAGAAGTAGGGAGTGGTTGCTATTCCCACTACTTTCTGGTCCCCAAGAAGGACAAAGGGGGTCTGCGTCCCATCTTGGACCTCCGGGACGTGAATCGCTTCCTCCGGAAGTAGAAGTTCAAGATGCTCACCCCGGCTCGGGTCTTGACTGCTCTAGACCCTGGAGACTGGACGGTAGCGTTGGACTTGCAGGACGCATATTTTCACATCCCCGTCCTGCTGGCCCACAGAGCGTTACCTGCGGTTCACAGTAGGCCGGGAGCATTTTCAGTATGCCCTGCTCCCCTTAGGCCTTACCAGCGCCCCTCGGGTGTTTACGAAAGTGATGGTGGTGGTCGCAGCTAATCTACGCAGGTCAGGGGTGGCAGTCTTCCCGTACCTTGACAACTGGTTGTTGAAGGCGGTTGTTGAAGGCGGGCTCGCCCCAGGCAGTCGTCAACCACCTTCAGACTACAGCCGACCTCTTGCATTTGCTGGGGTTCTCAAGTCGCAACTGAGTCCCTCTCAGAAGTTCCCAATCATCGGAGCAGTTCTGGATTCGACGCAATTTCAGGTTTATCCTCCCGAGCAGCGAGTCCAGGATATTCGGGCTATGATTCTGATCTTTCAGCCCCTATCCCGGGTTTCAGTCAGGATGACCTCCAGCTCCTGGGCCTGATGGCCTCCTGCATCCTGCTAGTGCGATATGCCAGATGGCATATGAGGGCTCTGCAGTGGGACCTGAAGTTCCAGCGGGCACAACATCAGGGCAACCTGTCCGATCATGTCCTGATCTCAGAGGGCACTGCACGACAACTGCAGTGGTGGCTCATGAATCGTGATTGGGTCAATGGCAGATCCCTCTCCCTTCCCCAACTGGAGCACACAATGGTGATGGATGCGTCCCTCCTGGGATGGGGAGGCCACTTGGGAGAGGCGGAGATCAGAGGCCTCTAGTCTCCGACGGAGTCCCGGCTCCATATCAACCTTCTGGAGCTGCGGGTGATCTGACTTGCCCTGAAGGCATTCCTTCCCTCTGTCCGGGGAAGTGTAGTGCAGGTGTTCACGGACAACACCACCATCATGTGGCAACAAACAGGGCGGGGTCCTGGACCCTATGTCAGAAGGCTTTGCACCTCTGGACATGGCTGGAACGTCAAGGCATTACCTTGTTGGTTCAACACCTGGCAAGTTCTCTGAACGCCAGGGCGGACGAACTCAGCCGCCGGTGCTTGATGGATCACATATGGCATCTGAACTCGGACATTGCGCAAGGTCTCTTTCTGCAGTGGGGAGAGCCTTGGTTAGATCTATTCGCCACCGAAGAGAACGCGCAATGTCATCAGTTCTGCGCATTGGAATTTCCAAAGCGGCACTCTCTCGGCGACGCTTTTCATCTCAAGTGGATCTGTGGTCGCCTGTACGCTTTTCTGCCTATACCACTTCTGCCCAGAGTGCTGAAGAAGAATAGGCGCGACCAGGCCCAAGTTATTCTTGTGGCTCCGGACTGGGCTCAAAGAGTATGGTATCCCGAGCTACTCGGTATGAGCATCGATCCCCCGATCCGTCTGCCTCTTCGGGAGGATCTTCTGTCACAGCAGCAGGGGGCGGTCCTCCACCCGAACCTGTCCAGCCTCCACCTTCTGGCAGCCAGGCGTCCCTCCACTAAAATGGTATACGCCTGCCGATGGAACAAATTTGTGGCATGGTGCACAGCAAAGGCCGTGGATCCCCTTTTGGCCCCTCTTTCTGAGGTTCTTCTGTTTCTCCTATTTTTGGCCCAGCAGGGCTCTGCTCTGGGCACTATCAAAGGCTATCTTCCTGCCATTTCTGCCTTCCTGAGGTTTCCTGATCAGCCTTCTCTTTTTAAGTCTTCGGTTGTTAACCGCTTTCTCAAAGGCATTACACACACGTTTCCTCCTGTGCCTTTCATAATGCCTCAATGGGACTTCAATCTTGTCTTGACTTTTCTGATTTGTGCTCCCTTTGAGCCTCTTCATAACTGTCCTTTATGTCTTCTTACTCTAAAGTCGGATTTCCTGGTAGCTATCACCTCTGCCAGAAGAGTGAGTGAGCTCCAGGCTCTTTCTTCTAAACCTCCTTTCCTTTCTGTTCATCCGGACAAGGTGGTTTAAAGGACCCGTCCTTCTTTCTTGCCAAAGGTTGTCACGCCCTTCCACATCGGGCAGACCATCACTTTGCCCACCTTCTTTCTGTCTCCGCATCCTTCCAGGGAAGAGAAGAGGCTCCACCGTCTGGACCCAAAACGTGCGGATGCTTTCTATCTGCAGCGTACACAACAGTTCCGGGTGGATGATCAGCTCTTTGTTGGCTACGTGGACGCCTAAAAAGATCGGGCTGTGCACAAAAAGACCATTTCCCGGTGGGTCATTCTGTGCATCAAAGCATGTTACTCCTTGGCCAAGAAGGAGCCTCCTCTGGGGCTGCGTGCCCATTCGACCAGGGCAACTGTAGTCACTACTGCCTTGGGACGCGGTGTTCCCTTGCAGGACATTTGTCAGGCAGCTACGTGGGCCTCGCTGCACACGTTTACAAAGCACTACTGCCTTGACAGTCAAGTCAGGAGAGACAGCTTCTTTGGCTGTTCTGTTCTCCGTGACTTCCTGGTGTCATTTTGTTCGCAGACCCACCACCGGGGTTGGTATTGCCGGGGTATCTATTCTAAGGCAGGGAATCTATCACTAACGTGTCTCTTTCAGATGCACAAGTTACTACTTGTGTAACGATATATCTGAAAGAGACATTAGTTAGTGATAGATTCCTTACCGCCCCGCCCATCCTCCCCGTTCTGCGAACTGATTACTAGGGTTAAGGTCATCCCCTTTTAGGGCCCTAGTTTTATGCACCAATGGTCAGTATCTTGCATGGCTCTGCATTCCTGGCGCGGAAAGTCACTTATAGAACTGACGTCAGCGCGCATGGGGAGCGCCTAAGTACCCTTTGTGACATCATCTCGGCGGTGACGACGCACGCGGAGCCGCAGGACACCACCTACTGACGCGCAAGGGTACAGCTAAGCAAAACTTTCCAGATCCAGTCTGACACCTGGGGATATTCTAAGGTAAGGAATCTATCTCTAACTAATGTCTCTTACAGATATATCGTTACACAAGTAGTAACTTGTGCCTCTTTCCTAATCCTCTGCAAACTGCATGCTCACATTTCTGGTAGGGGAAGACAAAAAAAAGATAAATCCTATTGCATGTATGCTAGGACAAGAGCGTATTTATCTTCCTCATCCTTCGTGTGAGCATCTCACAATTACCCCTGTTGTTGTTACTATCACAAATAATGTATTCACAGAACAATGTATGTTACCTTTCTCAGTACAACTGTGGCAGAGCCGTAAAATACTCTCTGTTTTCAATAAAGTTTCAAGCTTGGACTTTTAAACAGGTTCTGCGCTGCCAGAAGGACCATTGGTAACAGGCCTTGGCGAAGGTAAACAATAAACTAGAAAAAACATTATGGCAGGTAGTCCAGAGATACAACATTGGAGACGAGGATAAATCTAAGTCCTGCCCTGTATGCTCTTGGGTCCCTGGCATTGGTGGTGGACTCGTGAGAGTGGAAACACCAAATGGGCTGAGACCGGTTGATACTTCACTCCAGCGCACCACAATTGTTGAAGGCGGCCCTGAGCGACCGAGGCAGACTGACATAAATCTGAGATGTGGGTGTAACCATCCCCCCCCCCCGAAACACAGAGGGAATCTCATCTCGCACAAAGCAAAGAAAGCTCCTTGCTTTACTGCATGTGAATCTTGTGTCACAAGGTCCAAGTGGCAGAGTCAGTGATTGATGCCTGCAAGCCTTTTCTTTGTGAATAGTGCAGCTGCCTCATGCTCTCCATATGTTCTCTACAGAAGTACTAATGGTGACTTTGAAAATAAATACAGATAGTGACTTTATGAGTGAATGATTCAGCTGTAGCCTGGTTGCAACTTAGGAGTCAACCCACTTTCAAGATCCAGATCACACAATCTTGTGGTGTCAGAGGCTGTGAGTAACTGTGCCAGAATTCATTGTTGATACCATTTTTCACGTGCATAGAGAACCACCTGTTACACGGTAATAATCAAGTGCTGATGTTTTTCTGATAGTCAGCAGCCTGAGAGGGCCCTGGGCTTTGCTGTATCTGGGCTCACCATATGCAACTTTCTGCTAGCCACACCAAAGGGAATATTATGCTACAGAACGGTGGCACGGCGGTCCAGCTGTTCTACACGCTCTCTGCTCCCTCTTCAATGGCTTCTCGCTTGAAGACATGGATGGCTACATTTGAAAATTTCTCAGCAGCTACAAAAGAGATGGACCCAACAAAACAATCCCTACTGCTACACCTGGAGGGGGGCAAGGGACATAAAATGTTTCTCATGTTAGGGAACATAGGACAGGGCAATGACTATAATGCTGCACTGGCAGCCACAAATAGACAATTCAGCATACAATTGCATTCTGACTAGGAGAGGTTCATCTTCGGCAAGCCAAGCAAGGCCTTCACCCAACAACGCTTTCTGTGCACATTTCAGAGGTTGGCTCTAGACTTAAATAAGGCAAGAGATCATGTGCCAGACCAAAGTGATGCGGCCTGCAGAGTTCGCCCCTGGTAGCGCCCACGAAACAGCAAAAGCACCTTCTCCACACATAGAAGCCTCTGAAGTCTTCCGCCCAGTCAAAACTGAACCAGCAGAGTCAGTGTCTGATGTGGACAGAGCTTTTTTCAACTGACCAATCAAGAAACCTAACAAAACTTACTGGTACTATGCTAATTCTGCCCACAGGAATGTTGCCTGTCTGGTGAAAGGCAAGACCTATTCAACCTGTGCGATGGCACTAATTGTACCAGGATCTGCTGGTCGCAGGGTGACAGCAAAGGACAACAGTGCAAACGCAAGCAGCCTCTCAAGAAGGTAGTTGAACACCCCAAAACCAGCCAGGTGAGGCACCAGAACAAGAAATCAAAGGAACATTGTCTCAGAAGAAGAACATGTTCACCGGATCTATGCCATGGGAGGCCTACAAGACCAAAGGCAACATTTCCAGCCACACACTGTAAGCTGGACATTCAAGGTTGTAACATAACTTGCCTCATTGACACAAGTGCCACTGTGTATAATGTCCTTGCAAGACTACACTGACCTCTAACCCAGCCCGAAGCTCCATTCCCAATGCACCAACGTTTATACCTAAGGCAGCACCTTTCCACTCAACACTGCAGGCATGTTCTGCATCAAGGTGTCACATGACAACCATTCCATTGTTGCCTCTTTCTTCAGGTTTTAAAGTCTTTATTTCGATTCATAAAAAATCATAAAAGACAGGTATTGACAGACATTACTTATTTAAAAATACATAGGGGCAGATTTATGAGGCCCTTGCGCCACGTTTACGCCGCTGTTGCGTCACGCAAGGCGGCGTAAACGTGGCGCATCCCTACGAACGATTTACAACGTGACGCATCTAGGCAGATGCGTCACGTTGTAAAGCCCTGCGCCGCTTGTGGGCGTTCCGGCGCAGGGGGGGCGTTCCGGGGCAGGTGCGCCTCGCAAAAGTGGCTGAGTGAAATCTATGAGATTTCACTCAGTCACTTTCAGGCCAATGCTGCGTCAAAAGCCTGCGCCTGCTTGAAGCAGGCGTAGGTCTTGACGCAGCATTGTTAAGATGGGCACCCCCGAGCCTTGCTGGAGCTGCGTCGCGCTTGCGACGCAACTCCCGCAAAGCGCCACCTTTACGGCACAGATGCGTCACGCATCTGTGCCGTTTTTGCCCCATGGTGCGCCGCATCATAAATGCGGCGCACCATGGGTGGCGGAGCAGTGGCGCACTGTGGCGCATGTTAACTGGCGCATCCCTGGGGATGCGCCAGTTAACATAAATCTGCCCCATAGTCTTTAGTTACATAAAACTAGTATTAAATAACATAGAAGACAAACCTGAAGAAAAATTACTAAGATAAAACACAACAATAAAAAAGCAAAGGAGCTTACAGTTAAATTCCAGACAGCTTTCGATAGCATATACAAAGATGGACAGCCTGTTTTTGTGATGCTCAATACGTCATGGTGGAGCATTTACATAATCAATACCACGGTTATACTAAGGTTTCGACCTTATTATCCAGGCCCACCCCAGGTATTTAGCCAAGCACACTGAAATGAACTCAGAGGTGTTAGTTGTTAATACACAAATGGCTTCTTTAGATTTTCGTATGGGCAGGCGCTGGAACAATGGCTTTAACCATTTGTCTCTAGGTGCCAAGTATCTAGGACAAGCAAACAGAAAGTGTCCTACTGTTTCCTTGTGACCAGGGCACCATCTACAATGATCCGTAGTACTCGTTGTCCAATTTTTCGTAAATACATTCAATGGTAAGGCACCCACCCGAAACTGATGGTAGAGTTTCCTGTCCAATGTTTTGGAAATTAGATCCTAATAGAGTTCACGGGATGGGTCTAGCTTGAAGGACAGGAACCTACCCGTGAGATTGGAGGAGCCTGAGGCATTGACTCTAGTCTGACGAATCATAGCCCAGTACTGTTCTTTAAAGGCTAATTTAGATGGAAAAGTGCTAGTAGTAGGGGATGTCCAAAGCTGCTCCAGCCCCATATCCGTCAGGGTGGATTTTACCATTTTAAACCATTTGATTTTTCCTGAGCCCCCAAGTGACCTAACTTCAGCTACCTCTTTAGCAAATAGGGTAAGTTCAGGGGTTGTCCACAGACGCCTCCAAAAGGCAACCAATCTAAATCTAGCCATCTCATTGATCGGGGGGCAACCCATGTCCAAGCATAGAGGGATAGAAGGGGATGACGGTGGCAAGCCCACCAGGTTACGCAGAAATTTACATTGTATTTTAAACAAACCAGTAAGATACATATATCCCCACAGATCTGCACCATATAAAATTGCTGGGTTAATTTTGGCGTCATAGATCTTAAGTGCCGGGGAAACCCGCTTGGTGATGGATCTTTTTTGTTCATTTAATAGACAGCCGGTGAGGCGGGCAAGCTTTAGATGTTGTGCTCCGACTTGAGCTTTCCATCCCAAGCGGCTGTCTAAGGTGACCCCCAGATATACCATGTTCTCCACTTGATCCAATTTAACACCACCCATACTAACTGTACACCGGACAGGGCGGTTCTTTGTTAGTACCATAAGCTTGGTTTTCCCAACGTTCACCTTAAGGTTGCTGATGACACAGAACTCCTCGAAACGGTCCAACGCCCGCTGTAACCCGCAGCGTGTCCGAGAAAGGAGGAGGGTGTCATCAGCGAAGATGAGCATCGGGAATCGCTGTCCTGCTAGCATCGGGGCGTCCGTTGGGGTATCCTTAAAAAATTTGACCACTTGGTCAATAAACAGTAGAAAAAGGGTTGGAGCCAGAACACACCCCTGACGGACACCTCGGGTTACTGGAAAGTGTTCCGTCACTTGTCCCTGGCCTCCCCATCTCACCCTCGCAAAATTGTCCTCATGAAGTTTAATTATTAGGACTAATAGCTCCTCGGGCATTCCCAAGCTCCTCAAGACTCCCCACAATTTATCCCTCGGGACTAGATCGAACGCGGACTTCAGATCAAGAAACGCTGCGTAGATGGTGCCACCGCCAAGCTGTACCACCTTCCAGTAGATCAGACAGAATCTGAACACCTGGTCAATGGTACTCGTTCCCGATCTGAAGCCCGCCTGCATTGGAGATAGTATGTCCTCTAGTTCGATCCATCCTTGAACCCTGCCTAAGATCATACGTGCAATAAGTTTCTGTGTTGTGTCGATGAGGCTAATCGGGCGATAGTTACCGGGGATTGACCTACTGCCCTTTTTGTAGATAGGTAATATCTCAGCCCCCTTCCAAGATTTGGGTATACTTGCACCGGCAGCTATGGAGTTGGCCACTTTAGTAAGGTAGGGCGTCCACAAAGCGGGGTTTGTTTTAAACAGGTCGGCTGGTACAAGATCCATGCCCGGTGCTTTCCCTCGCATTGTAAGACTTATAGCCAGCTCAACCTCGTTTTCCGAGAAAGTAATAATCTCGGTTTGTAGGGATGGCTGTGGTACCGTCACCGGGAGGCTGGAGGGGTTGGGGTTCTCGGCACAGAACTGGGTCGAATAAAATGTTACCCATTCCTCGGGGGACACATAGTTTACAGGGATGCGTGCATCCGGATCCTTCCCCCACTTAACTAATTCCCAGAACTTAATGGGGTTATTTGAAGTGGTAGCCTCCAATAAATCCGACCAATGCTTGTCCTCCCACTCCCGCTTAGCTTCCCACTGCATTTTCTTATAGTTTGCTCTAGCCTCTTTCACTGAGATCATAACTCTGGACTTAACTGCCCTAATGAGTTGGGTGTGGGCTTCCCTACATTTGTTGTTATACCATTTCTTAGGACAGGTCGTTATTTTGGGATTTGCCTGGGGCCGTGGTTTTGAGAGCAAGGATTTCAGGTCAGCAAAACAATGGTCGTGAAGGTTTATAATCTTGTCGGCCATTTCGGGATTGTCCCCCAAATGATCATATGCCAACATCTCACTGTATGTGTTGCTAACCTTTACGTTTATCTTATCCCTTAATGTGATATCCTCCACGATTTTAGACCATTTTAGTCTCTTCCTATCATTGGTTAGGAAGGCATCCCCAGTCTGTGAGGTACCAGGCTTCTCAGATCTCACTAAACCTGGTATCTTTAATTTCAGGGACAGGGGATTGTGGTCACTTTCTGGACGCGGAAGTACTGCCATGTCCACCAGCAGAGGCCAGTCTCCTAGTTTTAACAGGATATAATCGATACGGCTTTTTCTCAACCCGTTATCGAATGTAGAGTTCGCTTCCTGGTCTGACTTTGCACGGCCATTGACAGCCCGAAAGCCCCTATTAAGTCAAAGGGCCGTCCAATTCACTGCTGCCTCAGTTGTTATTACTGGTTTGATGGACATCAGATCAGGGATGCCCCATACTACATCCTCCGCATAGCCCCAACTGTCCCCTGAATCAAGCAATGGCTCGAAGGTGCAGTTTAGGTCTCCAGCTAGGAGGGTGGCATGATCACTGTCTAAATCAACTAAGATGGAATCCAATGTTTCCAACAGGGGGGGGGGGGCGGCCTCCTGGCACGTCTCGGGCATATATATTAATCAGGGTCAGATCCCGACAGCCAATCTTACTTAGCTTAATTATAAGGAGGTCAGGGTCGTGTACTGTCATTTCTGTGGAATAAAATCCCAGGGATTGTTTCACCCAAATCAGTAAGCCCCCTGAGGCTCTCCCTTTGGGACTTCTAATTGCAGGTTTAAAAAAGTTGATATAACCCTGTCTAAATGTTGGCTCAATTGCCCAGGTTTCCTGGAGTAGGATAATATCGTATTTATCCATAAACTCCAGCCAGTCGTCAGAATGGATACGACTTTTAATCCCCGCAACATTCCAGGACACAAGGGTGAGTTGTTCTGTGGCATGGGCCACAGAGGGTACCACCAAGTCCAGGACTACTGGAGTTCCCTGACTGATCTCAACGTCCCACCCATTTTCGATGTACCCTAAGGTGCTTCGCTTTTTCCCTGTCTTCAGAGAGACTTCTACTTCCCTTAGGGGTAATATGGGAGTTCTTGCTGTTAGTGAGGCCCCCAATCGCTCTTCCTCTACAGTCACAGGCTGCAGAGGCTGATCGCTTGGCCTGGCTAACAGAGACCCGGAGTTTGCTATGTGATCAGTTACGCAAGACCGGGTTTGAAGTCAATCATTGGCTTCAAGATCAGATAGTGGGCCAAATTGATTGAAAAGAAATGGGAAGTGCGAGGGTTGGGGAGTCCTCATGGTAGGGTAGCTCCTGATGTTGGGTTGACCAAAGTTTAATCCCGTTAGGATACTACTCTGCCTATGTGGGTAAAAGTATGATAGGCTCAGGGTCTGGACATCCCCCTGTCTGGCGAACCTCGCCTTTCTACTAATCATATCCACCACCCAAGAATCCTTAAATGAAACTAAAATACAATCACCCTCCAGATCTTTTGCGCCATGGCCCACCCAATCCACCCTTCTCACAAACAAAATTTCAGTTGGGAGAGAGGGGGGTAGGGGTCGATTTTTATTTAGCCAGTATGTCACCTTATTGCGAAGGTCGCCAAAAGTCTCCCTCTTGCCAGGTGGGAGGGGGGCTACACCGGTCAAGACTATTGTATATAGTGCAGCCTCAGCAGGGAGGTCGGCCCGCGGCTTGGTATGTCTACGATGTTTTTCTACCAAGGGATTTACCGTATTACGGTTTTGATTAACTAAAGGCCCTTGGTGGGGAGGATGAGGAATATTCAAACTAGGTTTAGCCAGGGGAGGTGGCCTGGTTGAGTGGGGTCTAG
Organism: Lissotriton helveticus; assembly: GCF_964261635.1. Classification (NCBI taxonomy): domain Eukaryota; kingdom Metazoa; phylum Chordata; class Amphibia; order Caudata; family Salamandridae; genus Lissotriton; species Lissotriton helveticus. The sequence continues at coordinate 31,907,578 of NC_136060.1, read as the reverse complement.
CAGGATTTAGGCTGTCAAGTTTGGCCACAGGCTGCTTCTTGTCTGTGGGTTGGGATGAAGCCACAGATGTATTATTTGACACTACCTTAAGATCTCCCCCCCTCGTTGGTCTGTTAATTACTACCCCAGGGAGTTTATTTTTTGAAGAGGTGGAGGTGTTTGTTTGCTTAGTGGCTGGTTGAATTGGGTTAGCCCCCCCTTGACTCGAACCAGTTAGGGATACTAATAAGGCTGAGTTTGTATTTACTACTGCCTCCAGGGAGTCTAATTTTAAAGTCATTAACCTGGTCCGCTCTAAAACAGGCAATAAAAGGTTTTTCATCAGTGCCTCAATTTTAACCAACAATGATTCGTCGCTGTTCTGACAGGTAGGACATGGGTCGGAAGATCCTAGCGAAGTAAGGGCAGGGCATAGAACATTGGGAAAAGTACTGGGACATTGTTTTGAATCACTGAGATTACCCAAAGCTAGTGATGTAAGATTACCGTAAGGATTACCGATGGTATTTTTTGCTTTTAATTTAGGCATTTTGCGTTCTCTCCCCCCAAAATAGCTCGTGTCATGCTTTCTCTTCCTTGTTACCGTATCGGCATCTACTGAGACCATTTGTGTCGCTCTAGTGGAAGCAATTTTTGAGGACTCGGAAGGTGAGTGGGGCATTTCTGATGTATAATCTGACTCGAAGCTGACCTGGGATGAGGTTTCTCTACTTGCCTCGAGATCATCCAAGTGATGTTCATCATGGACTGGAGTATGCACAGAAGAATCAACCCCCTCACTGTCCATATGCACTAAGGCCTCGGTGGTAGCTGTGTGAATACAGTTAAAGGCTGCATGGGCTGGTGCCACGGGGCTAGGGATCGTAGCCAGCCTACCCAATGAAGAGCGTTTTCCGCTAAGTAAGTCGAGTGAAAGGCGTTTCTCTACCATAGCAATTTCTTTTTCGAGTATTCCTGTGGCACGAGAAATAAAAGCATCCAATGGCCCCGAAATCACACCTTTGGGAGTCTGAACTTGGACTATGCGTGATTTGCCTGAACGTAATGACATTTTATAAATGGCACAGTTACAGGAAATGACAATAAAACACGCAATTTACACAAAATAGTTATACTAACGTAAAAGACCACACAGACTGATGATAATGTTTCTTGGGTCCAAGTACTCGGGTTTTCTTTAGAAATGGGCAGATAGCAGTTATTTGTTCCGCCTACCTTGGATGTGGCAGGAAACCGATACAGGGGTTAAGGGCCAGGGCCGTCCTCTGCCGTCCTCGAACGGCCTCAAACGGCCCGCTCTTAGCCCGGTCTTTGCTCCGGGCTGCGTCCCGCGCTGCAGGAGAAGTAACCCCAGTTATAGGAGGGTTTGAGGGCGGGGGCGGGCCGGCAGGGAGAGCGGACCGGAAGTTGACGACGGTCTGTCAGGGACTCCTGGGAATTGGAGTCCCTGTCACGCTCGCAGCCCTGCAGCCCTCCGCCGACGCTGTTGCAGTCTCACCAGGCTCTCCCAGACTGTTCCTCCTCACAATGGGCCGTCGAAGCGGCACCCGCGGAGCGGGTGCGGCGAGGTGTGGGTGGAGTGCGTGCAGTCCACGCGGTGTCCAAACAGGGTAAGCACGTCCCAACTAGGCGCTACAGCAAGGTAGAAGTGGTGCACTGAAGGCAATAAACTGATCAGGTGCAGACTACATTTATTGGCATTTGCATTTGGGTACCTGAGTGAGACCTGAACAGCATGGTAAAAGATCACTGTGGTGTTTTCGAAGGAATTGGATGCCTACAAGAGAAGAGCATCCAACTGAACTTCAATGAATTAGTACAGCCTATGGCTCGTTGTCATCAGCAGATCCCATTAAATGTGTCAGAACAGGTTGAAAAAAAACTGGAAAATGTAGAGGAAGCAGGCAGCATAGAAATTCGGAAGTAGGTATCACCAATTATGATACCACGAAAGCCCACGCTGCGGTGAGGTGTTCATCTGTAGGGATATGGATATGCTAACAAAAAGCAATAAAGAAGGTGCATTACTTCACCTCAACTGTGGTTGACATATTCACAGTGGTTATCAGAGTCTGATTGAATTCACAACCTAACTTAAAATCAGGAGATCACTGGCTGAAACTACACAAAGTCTAGCGGTATATAACAACTTTTTCCACTCATGTCGGCCGCTGCATATATCAGCATCTCAATTCTAGCCCCTCAAGTGCGACTGGTTATTTCAGTCGTGCATCTGAGAAATACTATAAGGTCTCAATGGGTTGCAGAATACTGATGAAATCCTTGTTTATGCTGTAAATACTGAGTAACCCTCCTCCCCAAGCCCATGTTCAAGCACATTTGATCAGCGGCAGTGGTCTTAAACTCCACAAAAAAGTGTACGTTTCTCATGTCTAAGATCAAGTTTTGTGCATACAGGGTAATGTGTGAAGGAAGAGCCCTGACCCCCAAAAGTGTGTGGCATTAACACAGCAGCATAGTCCCAGAATATCTCTGTGTTTTGGGAGTTTTCTGGGAATGGTGACCTATTGTGGACAATCCATTCACAGCCCTCACCACACCATTCAGGGGCCTCCTAAAAGCAAGCATGATGTGAGTGTGGCTGGAAGAGAATGAGCCTGCTTTCCAAAGTACTTAGATTGTCCTATCAGTAGAGACCACGGTGAGACTTTATGACCCAAAAAAAGCCTTCAGAACTGTTGGTTGACACAAGCCCTACAGGGTTAGATACTGCCTTACTTCAACAAACCAATTTAACATTATGCTCCGGTGGCCCCCTGAAACAGAGAAAAGGTACTCACACATTTCAAAGTAAGCTGTCACAATCTTTTGGTGTTGGCACTTTCAAGTATACCTGTGTGGCAGTCATTTTGTATCTATTTACTAATTACAAGTCTTTGGTTCCACTTTTCAAGGGCTCAGTATCCAAATTAACTCCAAGAATTGATAAATGGACCATCCAGCAATAGGGATGTTCATTCCAGGTAATCTAATGGAATGGGGCAGGCTATCTCTTGCAGCACCTGCAGACACTACCAAAAATAAGACAAATCAGGCCACCAAAACTGGAGACTATGTGCAACTGGTAATCAGTGACTCCAGACCACGATCGTTGACAGCACAAGAGATTATTGTGGCCACTCAAAATGACGGATGCCTGAACCTAGCAAAGTAGGTAGTGATGACCAATGGCTAAATGGGCTTGCTGAACACGCTATCATATCAGACAGCTGAACATTATATCATATAGGACAGCTGACAAGACTCAGTTTCAAGCCTTGAAAACATCTATTAGGAGTTGTATGTAATTGATGAGGAGATACTGATGTTCGAAACATGCGTTGTCATACCCAGTGCACTAGTATCCCAAGTGCTCAGACTGGCACATAATGTAAATCAGGGCGTGATCAAGCTGAAATGCGTATTCAACAAAAGGTGTCATTTTTGGACATTGACAAACTGGTTATGAGGGTTGTGAGAAGTTGGCCTGGTATATGATGTTCACTATTCTAGTGAGCACCTTGCACCAGTCCAAACAACCCTTATGGTGATGGTTGTAAAGTCAACCTTATACACCAGCTATCCTAGTGGTTGCATGGACAAAGCAGTCTTAGGCTAAACTCAAGAGGGCATGTGAAGCCAGCTGTTTTACCATATGCAATCCCCTTAATACCAAGTGAAAGGACACCACACAGGTTGTATATCAATATATATATGTATTTATTTCTAACACAATCCTCTGAATTCTTTATGAGGTCAGAGGCACCAGCACAATACAAGATACTTAATTAAAATACACTAAGTTGCACAAAATACAGTAATGTCCTAGGGGCACTTCGAACCATATACTAAAATAGTGGTATAAGAACCACGTCACGAACAAAGGAAAGGCCTAGGGCCTGGAAAATCGTGGGGGCTACACTGTACTACCAATGGAAAGAGAGCGGAAGGCCCACGGGATGTGCGTGCAGTGTCTTTACACGCACGCAAGTTACCATAGAGTTAGAATGGGAACGAAAGAAATGGAAACTAGTTCTTTTAGGACACTTCCGGATGGACTAGGGAAAAGCTACTTGAAACTAAGACACTAGGATAGTCAATACCCACAGGAGTACCGAAATACTCGCGTTACCTCACCCACAGGAAGCGGGTGCATAGGTGTCAAAGTGTGTCGGGTTTCGTCGCTGATTCCTATGGAGCCTTGGAGAAAGATGCTGCAGGCGACCAGGTGTCCAGGTGGATCCAAGGGCGGATCGAGGATGAAGAGTACCTGAAAGCAGAGGGGACAGAGTCTGGGTCACTAGCCAGTGACCAGGATGGAACCAGCAAGGAACCAGGCGATGTCGTGAAGCAATCAAGTGACGTCGTGAAGCTTGTCTTTGCAGCCACCTGGACCAGGAGGTGTCGAGGATGACCAGGAGCTGGATAAGGACTGTCCAACAACGGCTCTCGCTGTTGGCGGTGTCGGCTTCCGGATTGAAGTCAACAAGCCTTGGCAAAGGCAACCCACGCAGAAAGGGAAGATGGCTTCTTAATCAGACCAGCAAGGTCTGATGGGATGCTCCTTTTCAGGGGAGCAAGGGCCAGTCTGGAGCAACCAGACCAGCATTGGAAATTTAAAGGTTCGTCATCACAGAGGCCACTAGCCAACAGGCAAGTGACCGGACAGACGGGTCAAGCAGGAAAATGCAGAAGGGACCCACGCAGAACTCGTGGAGTGTGGAGGGCTGACCTTCTGTGCAGTTGGTGCTCGGGGCTGGGGCTTCTCAATCCCCAATGCACAACTTCGAGGGTGCCTCAGAAGTTGCACGGAAAGCAATTCGCTGGCTTTCCAAGATGGCCGGTCCCACGTCTCGCGTCGCCTCCACTGGTCTCAGTTTTGCTGTGGCTGTGGATCAGGCTGAAGGAAGTCTGGAAGTTTGGGTCTTGTCAGGCTCTGTCCTCGGGCTCCAGCAGGAGCGTCGACAAAGCAAACTGTTGATCGCTTGATGGTGCCTGCTTGTGCAGGGTGGTCACTCCTTGACCACAAGGGAGATTCTTCAGTCTTCTACGTCGAGTAGGATGTCGAAGGTCCAGAGTTTCGTATCAGAGTTTCAGGCAGGATAAATCTAAAGTCTTGGGACTCAGCTCCTACCTATATACCAAACTTAGGGCTGGATTACCTGCTAGGTCCCTCCTATGGGTGGGACCCAGGAAGGGGGTGATTACACCCCTTTCCCTTTGTCCAGTTTTGCGCCAGAGCTGGGGCTGGAGTGCCAAGCACCGGTTTGAACTGGACTATGCATGGGACACCTTGTGTGCCCCAGGCAGTGTCTCATTTCATTCAGCCCTCCCTGCCCCAATACACTATAGCCTGTCTGGGGTGGTGCTAGCACCTCACTGTGACAGTAAACCTATTGTCCAAGCCTCCCTCACTGGAAGGACTCCCAGCAGCAGGAGGTCAGACTTGTGTCTGTGGCAGCAGCTTCCATTTTGTAATGCTGAGGCTCTGGTTAACTTTAACCGGGATTAGTGCAAGTAACATGTCTTCTCCCTCTAGAAGGGTGGACTGCTACCCCCGTCACAAGAACTGGTGAGGGGGTAGTATTCCAAAGCGTATGACACCTTACACGACATGTTTTGATAAAGCCAAACCAAAGTTAGCATTTAACCGCGAGGTTCATAATGCACTTAAGAGTATATGGTATGGCAATATCCAAGAACAGCTATAAGGACATGGTTACGAAAGCTGCAGACAGGCTTAGCTCATGCTAGAGCACCATCTCACATAAAACCAAGCACTCTGCCTCCAGGATTGTTAAGGCCTGCCATAGGAGTGACTTATAGGTGTATATGTGTCTAGATATAAGGTTAGACATAGGTATACTATATCTAAGCAATGGGTGATTACACGACCTTGCCCCAGCTGAGTGATCAGCCAGTTGTGTCAGTTTGGATGGCCAGCCAGGGGTGGCAAAAGATATGCTGCAGCCCCTGGTACGCCTTGGGTGCACCTATGCCCTGATACCTATAGTACACTGTACAGGGACTCACAAGAGTGACCCAAACCCCAATTGGTGATGTACCTAAGGTACATGGAGTCCATTTTATAGAGAGAGCAGATAGCCTGGGGCCCTGATTAGCAGGATCCCAGGCCAACTAAGTCAAAAAGCAGATAAACACGAGGCAACAAATCTGGGGTAACCATAGTCAGGTATTCACCTTCCTACAAGGGTAGCAGCCAGTTATGTGCCATGCCAAGCCACAGGGCCTCCAGAACCTCTCGCCAAAAAATGTCTGAAGACATCCCAGCAATACTGTGGGTATGCTTCAGTGTAGATTTTGCAGGTCTGTTGATACCTGTTGGTATGGATTGATGATTGCACTAAGCCTGCAGTGAAGATAGTCAAGTCCATGCCGGGCAAAGAAGTAATACCAAAAATTTAGAAGGTGCTGGCCATCGATTGTATTTGCAAGGAAATTTAAACTGACAATTGCGTTTGTTTGCTACCTACAGTTGCTCAACATCACACACCGAAAAAATATGCCTGAGTGGCCTCAGGCCAATAGTGAGCCTGAGTGGTTTATGTGCACTCTCAATAAAGTGATCAAATATCTTGGAGAATGGCAATGTGGAGTGTCCTACAGAGGTGTCTCTGAAGATATTGGAACACCTGTCAGGCAGCCACTCAAAAGGTGTCAGAAGTGGATACCACCCACACCAACCCAAATTAAGCCATATCAGAGAGCAGTAAGAACGCCAATGCCACACTAAATGGGGAATGATGAGCAAAAGCTAAAGAGCTTTTTGAGGGAGACCTTGTACTGGAAGTAAAAGTAGCTTAAGTTAACAAAAATTCTCTATTAAAGAATAATCAATGTGATGTACAGCAAAAACATGCAAAAGAACACAAGAATTATACATAATATAGTAATAATGTAAATATTCATCAGAGAGAAATACAAATTGAACAAAAGGTAAATTACTTGGCTTGTGCAAAATAGAACATATCTCAAAAACTGAAAGAGAAAGAAGAGTGTATACAAAATTCCTGTCTATACCTAACAGCATTGTGTGAGTTTTTCTATTGTAAAGGGGAGTGGAGGGAGACTATAGCAAAAAGTTCCTAAAAGTTAAAAATGGAAATAGGGTGATAATATTTATTTTGAAGATAAAAACCTGGAGGTATACGGTGGATGATGTGAAGAGATTGAAGGAGGAATATGAGAAAAATACAATATCATGGAGGTTTGGAAACTTCAACATTTCGAATGTTTATGGTATGAGGATTTGCTTAAAAAAGTGGTCAAAGGCAGAAATAATAATCTCTGCTAATGGCTACCTGTAATGTGGTTAAATGAGAGGTATCTAATCTATGATTGTAACAGATCAAGTTCCACCATGTGAGAAAAGAAATTCTGTTAACGTTTTTCCAATTAGAGGTAATGACTTGAAAGGCAACCACCAGAAGAAGGTCCAACAGCATGCCCTTAACCTTATCTCCAGAACACTGACCCGAGCACCCATCAAAAAAGTTTTGAAAAATGTTGTAAACGACTAAAATAAAAAAGAGTTCAGAAATGTTGTGCCATGTAAGCTTCCAAATAAAAGAGACATTTGAACAATGAAAAAACATATGAAGGAAATCCCCTGTAGGTACCTTTCCAGATTCATATGCATGTTATTTTCACTATTGTGTGCTTTTCCCCTGGATCATTGCATTGTTCTTTTGTTTACTCTGAGGAAGGGAGAAGGGTTGTACCTGCTGCTAATTATTATTATTAACTGTGTTAAGTTTAAATAAAGTACAAGGGGTTAGAAATGAACTATTCTAAAAGAAAAAACAAGGTGTCTTTCAACCCAAGATATCGCATGCAGAGAGGCTTGCTTAAAACCAGTAAAGACTTAGATGTGTACTTCCAACTTTTCGACCATCTAAGGGTGGCAGTCGCCTTAGGGTGACCAGGAAACCTCGGAGGCCTAAAGTGAGCAGGAGCTTCAATTATCAACGTCCTTGAGAAGGAGCCATGATGAATGAAAGCGAGAAGGGGCGTGGCCAAGAAGGCAGTGTGTTGAGACGCACAGATCAGTGACCTGAGCGAGGCCCATGGATTTCCTGCCTGTGACGCATTGCTCTCTGAGCCGCATCTTTAATAGTTGAGATCTCTGCTGTTACTGACAAGGCTAGGGTTGAATGTGGAGGAGACTCAATGGAGACAGGCGTAAGTCCCGACACCTGAAGCCACAGTAAGGAGTCGACTGAGAGCGGTGCTGTAGGCCCTGGTGAGGGGAGTTGGAGCCCCCACAAGCAGGGCGTTGCAGGAGATACGTGTGGTAAGGTCCCCACAGTCTGGGAAAATGAAAACTGCAGAGCGGGGAGCCAGAGGGACAAGTCGCGACAGGGCTCCTCACTCCCTCCTTTGCTGAGAGCACATGAAGATGTGTTCTTGGTCCTTAAGAGGACAGCCAGAAAGAAACATAGTCACCACAGTGCGGACCAGGTTTGGGTCCTGGGTGCTGTGACACAGAAGAGCCGGGGGCCGCAGGGGCGGCTTTAGGCTCATGGCGGCCCTGGGTAGGGGGCCCATGGAGGAACGCAGGCGTGGAGGCAAGTGAAGAGCAGGGGTCAGGGTGTTTGGAAGTGGAACAGATCCCAAATCCCTGCACGCAAATATGTATCCATCCTCAGAGGATTATTATATTAAGGATATATATTGGCGTGGCGGCCCCTGGGGTTTGGCGGCCCTGTGCAGGTGCACAGCTTGCACATGCCTAAGGCCGCCCCTGCGGGGGGTGGGTGTGGGACTGAGCTGGGATTGGCCACCCTTTCCACTACAGACCTGCCTGCAAGGAGAAACTAAGGGATCCCTGGGGGATGCGAGGCCTAGGAAATAGGCCCCAGCTGGGAATACTCCCCTTGAGTGTCTGCCCCCAACAATCAGAGAGCTAGCTCCATTATATGTTGTCAGAGTGTTTCTGCCACGCCTGAAGCATGCTGTCCACTTTGTTTCATTTACTACCTATTGTGTTCTTTTGATTAAGCATGATACATGTATACACCTCGCTTAATGTGTGCCCAGGATTCTTGTCATGCTGTATGACTAGACTGTTTGGGAGGCAAGTTTTGGGGACCGATGTTACTCGTGCATGCTGGTGGAAGAGAGCTCCGGAACCACACCTGTGACGGTCTGACCTCGAGTGGCTCGGATCTGAGGAGAGGTACCCCAAGTCGCAGTACTGGGTTGAGTGCATGTGTTGTGACACTCACTAATGATACCAGATGAGAAGCTAGCATTCACTACTAATGTGCCTTATAGACCCTGAGAGACAACGGTTATTATGCTGAAACCGAAGGCTGTGAAGTTTTTCCCCAGTGCTGCTTATGATGGGATGCATATACTCCCGACCCAGTTAGGGAAGAGACTACTAATCCAGGTAGAAACGCCCCTGGAGAAGCACACATGCCAGAAAAAAGAATCCAGGCCATTCAAGATACTAAAACCACCCTTGAAATCAACACCATGGCTGCGTGGTAGTGTCCCCCTTGCATACTGATCACAAGAACTGCATTATGCAGGATATGCAGACTCAACTGCAGCAAATGGTGAGGGAACTCCAGGGCAGTGCTGAGGATGTAGAGAGCTACTCCAGGTGTAACAACATTTGCCTGCTGGGGATTCCATAATAAACAAAAGGCCCCAACACAGAACTTTTTCTGGAGAACTGGCAGCAGAGATAGTATTGACTGACAAACCACGTAAGTTCTTCTCCATTGAAAGAGCCCATCGCATCCCAGGGCGCCAGCATTGACGGGGCACGCTGCTCACCCAATCATTGCAAGGCTGCTCATTTACAGGGATAAGGGTTTGCTTTAGCAACTCTTCAGAGACAAGGGGCCGTGGAATTATGAGGGTACCATGATATCAGCATACCCGGATTATTACACTGCGACTGTCGAGGCCCAATGAAATTCCTACATAGCAATCTAGAGGAACCTGACGGGCTAGTACTACTATAGACTTTCCTCTTCCCAACATGGCTCCATGTTGTGGAAAGAGAGACCATACATTTCTTTCAATCTCTGGAGAAGAAATTAATCTGGCTAAACTCCAAGGGCATAATTACACAACGTGAGGGCGAGATGACTGGAGGAACCTGGGAACATAGGAAAACTCAGAGGCGGAGCAGTAGATGGTCCTGGAGCGGCCCCATGGACGAGCCAGCGGTAGATGCGAGAGCGCAAGTAGTGGCAGACATCATGCACTACACAAAAACAGGTTTGAGCTGCTGGACTCAGATCCTGGCACATACTCAGTGGCAGACACCAGCGGTTCGGGTACTTCTAGTTGGACGCAATACCATTGGCTGGCACTAATACCCAGGCAAGCAGATGACCTCTTAGAACCGGTAACGAGGAGCATCTGCAGTAAGAATAATCATACACACACTGGATGCAGTTGAGGTGGTGGTGGGTCCTACAATGGTCTAAGCTGTGGAGCGACCAGTCAAACACCGCAATATACCTGAATTCAACAATGAGACTGGTCACGATCCCACAGGCAAGGGCGGAAACAGGTTGGTGTGGCTAGTGGTCCACCTCCTGACACACTTTGGCGAACACTGGAACTGGTTTGGACAGGATACTTTGGAACCACCGTCCTGGGTGTGAAAGTTCAGAATGCTTTCTATTATAGTCATGTTTGACCCTGTTTTTTTATTGTACAATTCTGAAGAATGACGGATACTGCATGGTACCAATAGGGACTGGATAGACCGATGAGGGGGTGCTCACAAATTGCCCACTCTATCACAGGTGAATAATGCTTATAAAGATACTTATGTGGAATGGATGGGGTCTTAATTCCCCAAATAAAGGTTACAATGTACAGGCATACATCAAGCGGTGAAAAGCTCAAGAGGTCTTTCTTCAGGAGTCACATCTAACAAGCATGGAGGGGCAGGCACTGCAAAGGAGGTGGAGGGGCAAGGGTACTCTGCATTCGCAAGATGAGTACTCACGTGGATCCCCCCCATGGGTGCCATTCACACTTCACACTGAAGTGGTGGAAAAAGAAGGCTAATACATACTATTGGCTGGACAACTACCGTATTTTCTGGCGTATAAGACTACTTTTTAACCCTTGAAAATCTTTTCAAAAGTTGGGGGTCGTCTTATACGCTGGGGTCATTTTATAAGCAAGTGAATATAGCCCAAACCCTATATTTTAAAAGGAAAAGTAGGGGGTCGTCTTATACGCCAAGTCGTCTTATACGCCAGAAAATACGGTAGATAGGGAAGACATAGCTTTACTTAATATATATGCACCTAATGTATACTAGTGCACATTTTTAGATAAGTTATCCCTGGTACTAGTTAAGGTTGCCTGCTACCCCTTATTGGTGGAAGGAGACTGTAATTCTGTTGCTGACAAGGATCTGGATAGATCATACCCACCATTAACAGGCACAATACCACACAGAACTGTTCAGGGAGTTCGAGATTGGGTGGTTCGCTGGGAATTTGTGGACGCCTGGAGATTGCTGAACCCTCTTCTTAAGAAATACTTCTACTACTCGAGGTAGCACTTCCTGTACGTCAGGCGGGCAACTAGAGCCAAATTTCAGGGGGTCGGGGGGCTGAAAAAATATTTTGGGGGGGGGGGAGCTAATTCTTCCAACCATAGACAGAGTGACTGAAAGAAGGGGTGAAAACACAACAAAAGCCTAATTTATAAGTACTCGGTGCGGCTGCAATTAGATGGTCGCCAGCCCGCAAAGCTTTATCAGCCCAGGCTGACACGCACAACGGGGGGGCTGAAGCCCCGTGAGCCCAATGGGTGTTGCGCGCCTACTGTACATCCACCTTGATAAGATTCTGTGTAACAAAGTATTCCACATAAAGGTGCAAGCGGCAGAATACCTAGCTAGAACACACTTCGATTATGCCCCGCTGATGCTCATATTGCAGTGGGAAATGGATACCCCTATGGCACCCGATACCAGCCTGGAGGGTGAATATTATGTTATTGGAAGACCCAGTCCTCTGTGACATTATTGTGAAATCATCGACAACTACTTTATTGAGAATGAGGGGACAACAACCTCTTGTTTGTAGGAATGGGGACCTTCAACGTGGTATTACTAGAACAATGCATGGCGACAATATGCGGGGTCTGTGGACAATTGCTGGTCGATATCGCAAAACAGGAGGAGGTACGCCATAAGCTGGAGAAAACAGTGAATGAGAACCCTACCACTGTATCAAGGCTGTGTGTCAATTTTTGGTCCCAATCTGAACCTTGTCTGTGTACTGTTAACTATTCTGTGCACTCTGGACCCATTATAAGGGCCCTCTGCTTTAAAAAGTGTGTTCACACTCAAACGTCCAATTGAAATGAATGCTTGTTCAGCTAACTTGGAGCTCGTCAACTATGCACTGGTCATTGTGAATGGCCACAGCACAAGCAGGAGAAGCCAGTGCAACAACACGCACAGAATTTAGGAGTTAACCATGCATGCTTTCTGTCCCAGCCCCGGACACTAAACACACCTCTTGCTTGCAGGTGCAGCACTTCAAGATCATTGTCCCAAAACCCATCCTCCCCGTCCCAGTCGTTATCTATCAGCCTCGAACACGTGAGCCTCGAACAGGTCAATTAGATAGTGTTTCTAGAATCTCTGTTGTAGAAACACTCCCACTAACCCCCTTTAATGTCCCTCCTGCACTTCCCTAAGTGCTTTTTTCGTTGTGACTCGGACATGCTTGGTTCCCGGTTTAACTAAGTAAGCGGAATTATTAAATAAACGATGTTATTAAAAGTTTGTTTATAAACGTGTGTTTTCATGTGTTGGGAACAGCGCATTTTATGCCTGGGGGCTTGTTTACTTTGTATGCAGCTAAATGCTTGTAAATATCTGCAAGTGTGTTTAGGTAATCCAAGCAGGTAATATTAGCCTATGGTGTGTTTATTTTACAATCATCTGAACGTTTGTAAATGCTTGCAAGAGTCTTTAACTAACAGAAGTATTTTTACTGCCTGGTGCATGTTTTTTGAGTAATTGCCTTCAAGTTTGTTTTAGGTAAAAAGAGCACAATGTTCCTAGAAGCAATGATGTGCGCAGTGGCGGCTCCTTCACTGCGTTGCAGCAGTGAAGGAAAGGAAATATAAAATACTTGATGTTATTATCATTGTATTTGTTCGTGCTGCAGTAGCATGGGTGGCGGGGCAGGGTTGCTCTGCTCACAGAGCATAGCAAGGGAGGACTGCTGGGCACACTGAACTGGGCATGATGCTTTGGTCAGCCATCTCGAGTGCCAAACAGTCATGCGCACTTAGCATTACAGCCTGGGTGGATAGCATGTCCCCATCTGAACACCAAATTACGGCACTCAGACCAATCACAGCACTGCATTGCAGCGTTGTGATTGGCTCAGGGTAGGTTGGCTGCTTCCTGTTCGGCCGACGGAGGAGCAACAATGTGGGACAGAGCGGCGAGGAGGTTAAGTGTATTTTTTGTTTTTTACACCACCTTACCTCCTCGCCCCCGCCACCCCAGATTCATGCCAGCCGCCACTGATGTGCAGGCAAGCTGCCCATGCTCTCTGTGTCTATGTGCTGGGTTGGGCTGGGCCACAGGCTATTTTCATGCCGGGCAGCTGTCTTTGCTTGCTGGCAGATGGATTCTTACCAGCATTGTCTCACTGGAGCAGGATGAATTTTAGAGAAGCAAAGCACTGCAAAAGGGACCATTTTTGTAGTTTAAAGATTTCTATTTTTTAGATAAGAATACAGGTAAACATGCAATCATATTGCCATTCACAAGAGGAATATATTATTCAATGAAATAAAAACAACGAGCAATAGAAATGTACGTACAATCACTTAGGTACAAAATAAATGACAATTAGTGAAGATCAAAGAAACAGAGGGTAAAAGAAACAGAAAAGACTGAAAGGAAGAGAAAAGGGGAAAGTAAATATAGAAGAAATACACCTTTCAAAGTACTATTCAAAGAATACAATGTAACAAAAGATTACAACAAAATGTCTTAAAGGCAGAAGATTAATCGGAAAACTGTACTGATACACAAAAAAGAAGTATTAGCAAAAAAAGGTTTTCGGCCGGTGGAGAGTATTTTGGCCCAAATTTGATCTTATAGAGAAAGAGGTTAGCCAGTTTCCCACAATGTTTCTTGCTTAGATTTAGGTCTTTCTTGAATGGCTGTAATACGTTTTAGGTAAATAAGGGAAGCAGTGGGAGTTTTATGTTGTGAATAATTGGGTGTGTTCATATCATCAGTTCTAGGTACGGGGTGAGAGAATGAGGTGAGGGCCTGTAGTAGAATATTGTGTAAAATGTTGTTTTGGTTAAGGAATGAAGATGGTGCCTTAAAAAATTGAGAAAGAACTGGAAAATAAATATCTAAATTATTTGAGATAAGTTGAGAAACAATGAGCAGACATTATCAATCCGTCTCTTCCATCGAAGAGGTTTCCTTAAGGATAACCATTTTTTGTATCAAATGGGGCTTTGAAGAAATTGATGATATGTAGAAGTATTAGAATGAAGAAGCATGTATTTCTATTGAAGTACATTTGTAATGTAATGACTTCTGATTAATCTTATATACTGCATATTGGCACCTTTATTCTTTTAATAAAACTTTTTCTGAACTTAAACTGTTCCTATTGGAGCAGGACCAACAAGAAACAACAAGTAAAGAAGCACTGTGATCAGGGAACAGGAATACAAAATCAGTGATGTTAACCAAAATGTGGGCGGTTGGGACATAAAAATAACCTGTATGTGGAAGAAAGGAAAGATCATGGATGATTCTAATGCAAATCACAATTTAGTTTCTGTAACATATGAAAAGAAAACTGTATAATGGGGAGAATCATAATTTTAACTGTATCGCGACAACCCCACCAAGATTAGAAGAGGGGTGACCAAACCTGGATAAGGTGTGTGATTCTAGTGAGTATTCTATCCGTATTAATTTTTATCGTATCTCTTATATTATTGATATAGAGAGCCCCCTAACATTTAATCTTAACAGGATTCCAGGATAGACCTGCCTGAGCAAAGGGATCCTTACTACAATATTTATTAAGAGGTAGCACTTCAGACTTATCCAAGTTGAGCTTGTATCCCAATACCACAGAGTATGATTTTGAACTCTTCAAAGAAAGATAGTGTAGAGGTGTCAGGTTGGGAAATGAAAAGAAGAATGTCATGGGCATTAGCAGTATACTTGATATGTGTGTCTTTGACTTGAAATCCGTGTATGGTATCTGAAGTTTTAATTTGATGTAAGAAGGACTCTAAAAGCTAATATAAATAATAATGGAGATAGGGGGCAGCCTTGTCTAGTACCTCTCTTAAGGTGAAAATAAGGTGATTGTGTGCCGTTTTCCAGTACCGTAAAATGAGGTGACAAATATAATAGGGAAATAAGTTGGTGAAATTGGAGTTTGAAAACGTGCCATTCAAAGGCGTTCATAAGAAAATGCCAATTGACTCTGTCAAATGCTTTCTCTGCGTCCAGAGTAACTACCACTAGAGAAGAGGTATGTTTATTAGCTTTAATAAAAAAATATTTGAAAAGGTACATGAATTATCTGCAAACCAGACTGTTCTTGGGAAACCATATCAGGGCGAAGATCATTTAGACAAAGAGCAAGGACTTTAGCAAAAGGTTTGCAATCTCTTTATCAAAGAAATTGGGCGATAATTTTTACACACAGTTAAGTCACAATCTTTTTGGGAATGCTACATATCATCACATCCATGAAAGAACCAATAAATGAATTTATAGAGAGAAAGTAGTTAATGAGCTTGAAAAGCTGGGAAATTAAGATGTGAGAAAATTGAAGATAGAATTCAACAGTAAAGCCGTCAGGGCTGGGTGCTTTACCTTTAGGTAAGCAGTTAATTGCGGATCAAAATTAATCTATGATGAATACAAATTCAAGTAAGGGAGCATCAGTATTTGTGAAGCTATGAGGTTTAAGATTTGCAAAATAGGAATTTCTAGGATCTTCCGGAGGACTATTTTCAGAGGCGTAGAGTGCTTGGTAATAATAATTTGCAAAGCATGCAGCTATATCGTCGTCATGGAACAATTGGGCAATCGAAGAATTTGTTATTGTCTTAATAGAATTTTTTTCTTTTCTATCTTTCAAATAATTAGCAAGTACAGCACCTGATTTGTTATTACCACCATAATAGTGAGCATCAACTCTGAGAAGCATGCAGTGCGCTTTTTTGGTAGATAGGTTATTGAACTGTACCTTTGCCACAATCAGCATTTCCAGATCTATCTCGCTGTTTTTGGAAGTATAACACACATATTCGAAATGATTGATATTGGTTAATAGGGCTGTGAACTCTTTTTCCTTAAGTTTTTTTTTCCACAGATGAAATATAACTAATTATAAATCCCTTAGATGCCGTCTTAAAAGCATTCCATTTAAAATTGAAGGAAGTGTCTCCTCTGCCATTCTTTAAAAAAAGTCCAAGACAAAGGACTCATATGCAGTGAGAAAGTCTTTTACAGAAATTAGATAATTATTGAACCGCCATCTAGATTTATGAGGACTTGCATTTAGACTTTTTAGATCAGTGAGTACTGGGGGATGGTCAAAGAATAAAATGTATTCTATCTCTGAAAGGGTCAGATGCTGAAGAAATTTTTTGCTTAAAAATATATAATTAATCCTTGTTTTAGATTGATGAGGGTGGAGGGTAAAATAAACATTTCTTAAGTCTAGGTTGAATATTCTCTATGAATCAGGCATGGAATGATGGGATATAGTACGTTGAAATGCTTTGTGTGCTTTGTAAGGTATGAATTTAGTAGAAGATGAGCAATCAAGAAATGGATTTAATACCTGATTACAATCTCCACCCAATATGAAATTCTGTGAATAATATTGCCTGATTTTGTGAGAAATAAATTTCCAAAGTTCAGGATCTGGATGCATTGCACCATATACATTAAATAGTGTGAAAGGAATATTGTTGAGGTTAAGCTTAACGAGAACCCATCTACAGTCAACATCACATTTGTGAGATACAAATGAAATATTCAGGTGCTTATGACATAAAATAATAAATCAATTTTTATGATTAACAGATGAGGAAAAATACAAACCACTAACCCAACATTTTTTAACATAACAGCTTCCATATCAGTGAGATATGTTTCTTGAAGGAAACCAATTTAACATTTAAGTTTAGATAAGTTGGACAATACTCATTGCCTTTTGACCGGGTTCTTAAGGCCTTTATCATTCCAAGTAACAATTCTTAAATTTACTGTTGGAACAGACATGTCAGTAACAAAACTACATATGTTAAGGTATACTATACATCTATATATATTAAAATGAATGTATGTCTGTCTGTCTGTCTGTTTGTCTTTTATGCATTAATACACCATTCATTCGATCGCCATGAAACTTTGGGAAGTTGTTGAGTACACTCCCGCAAAGGTTTCTGGCATAAATTGTTTTTAAATATCGGCCCCCCAGGGCCCTCATAATCTTTCAAATACTGATGTACGCACCAGACGGAAAAACAACAAATCGTGTATCCACAAGCACTCGAATAAATAAATAGAATTAAAACACTATTCATCCGATCACCATGAAACTTTGGGAAGTTGTTGAGAACACTCCCGCAAAGGTTTCTGGCATAATTGTTTTTTAAATATCGGCCCCCAGGGCCCTCATAATCTTTCGAATTCTGATGTACGCACCAGACGGAATCACAACAAATCGTGTATCCACAAGCACTCGAATAAATAAATAGAATTAAAACACCATTCATCCGATCACCATGAAACTTTGGGAAGTTGTTGAGTACACTCCCGCAAAGGTTTCTGGCATAAATGTTTTTTAAATATCGGCCCCCCAGGGCCCTCATAATCTTTCGAATACTGATGTACGCACAAGACGGAGAAACAAAAAATTGTGTATCCACAAGCACTCAAATAAATAAATAGAATTAAAACAGCATTCATCCGATTGGCAGGAAACTTTGGGAAGTTGCTGAGTACACTCCTGCAAAGGTTTCTGGCATATTTTCTTTTTAAATATCGCCCCCCCAGGGCCCTCATAATCTTTCGAATACTGATGTATGCACAATAAGCATGGGCGTAAAATCCGTTACGCTCGCGGATTTTTCGTATTTTCGGAGAATCCGCAATCCGCGAACTCTCGCGGATGCGGCGAGAATACGCAAAATCCGCGCAAAGCGGATTTTTTGTTTGTGTTCGCACTGCTCGCGCTGCTCGCGGTCCGCGGCGCGGGCAGGAACAATCTCGCACTAGCGAAAGTACAAAAATTAGTAAAGGAAGTGGCCCAGTCTCCAACTTCCTGTTCCTGTCCAGCAAGCTCCTCCCATAGGGGTGGGGTGAAGGAAGTGCCCCAGTCTCCAACTTCCTGTTCCTGTCCAGTAAGCTCCTCCATTTCCTGGCCACTTTGATTTCGATCTTGACTGGGAAGGATTACTTTTTGTGGTTGCTGCTGGATATTTGGATTTGAGGCCTTTTGGATTACTTTTGGATTCGAAATTTGATTTCACAAAGAAGTAAGTTGATGTTGTTTGTTTGTGGTGATTTTTGTGTGTGTTGCTTTTTTTTCGACTTTTTGGGGGGAAAATCTGCAAGTTCGCGAGCTGAGGATGTTTTTGCTTGTGTTCGCACTGCTCGTGTCCCGCGCAGCAACAATCTCGCACTCGCGAAATTGTAAAAATTACAATTCTGCTGCACATGAATAGAAAACCACCAGGCTTATTTATGGGTGCATGCATGATACAACTGTTTTGTTGATTTTTTTTTTAACATGATTCTGGCCAGGGCATGGATGGCATTGGATTGTGCTGATTTTTGAGTGTTTTAGGACTTTTTGGGGTGGTGTTGGGGGCTTGCTATGTGGGTGGGGGCCATTTTATTGTCTGGTCCCGTGTGGGTGGGGGTCTAGGGGCCATTTGTAAGCCAGTTTGTGTGCTTTGTGCCATAGGCCTGCACCCACTGTGCTCTGATGTCATCCATTATGCCCAGGGGGGCCCAGAATCGGTCTGTTCGCGGTTTTTGCGGGTTTTTGCCACGTTCGCACCGTGAAGCAACAATCTCGCACTCGCGAAATTGTAAAAATTGCAATTTTGCACCGGAAAACCACCAGCAGGCAGCATAAGCCTTCTGAAAATGGATGGATGGCATTGGATTGTGGTGATTTGATTTGTGTTGTGTTTTTTGACTTTTTGGAGTAGGGGTTGGGTGCTGGCTATGTTGGTGGTGGCCATTTTGAGGCATGGTCCTGGCCATGTGGATGGGGGGGCAAGCGGCCATTTTGAAGGCAGGCAGTGAGCTTTGAGACATAGGCCTGCACCCATTGTGCCTTGCTTTCACCCATTGTGCCCAGGCGGAGTCAGGGGTACATGAAAGTACAACCCTCTGTGTGTTTGCTCTCTTGGATCAATGTTAAATTCCTGTTTCCCAAAAATTTAGCAAATCCTAATTTTGAAATTTCCATATTGTGTGGTGGTGTGCAGTGTGCACGTGTGTATTCATAAATGCCTACTTGCAAACTGTTTATTCAAGCGCTACATATGCAACATTTATATTTACTGATGTTCCTCTGTCTTCGTTTGCGTTTAGGTGCACAAAACTCCGCATCATCGTTGAGCATCAGTGCCAGGAAGAAGTGCTGCTGCGGCCTGTTGTTCCGACATCTGAAGAAGATGGCTCCAAAAAGAGGTGCCCGTAGGTCCTCTTGCAATAAAGATGTCTCTACTAAGGAGAAGAAGAAGCAAGTGGCACCACTTACCAAGGAGACTGGTGGCTCAACCAATACATTTTTTGGGCAACAACAACAAAAAAAACAAAGGCCCACCATGAGTGCTGCACAGGTAGCCTGTTTAGTTGTTGAATCACCAACGACCAGTGATGTTGGTTCCTCGCAAGAAAGTAGCAGCACACCATCAACACAGGTTGTAACTAATCTCACAAGTACTATTCAACAACCAAAGCCGCAACAACAACTGCATGGGCTACTAGTACAAGCAGAAGTACATGCGCAAGGAGCTGTCCAAGAAGGAGCTGTCCGAGAAGGAGCTGTCCGAGAAGGAGCTGTCCGAGAAGGAGCTGTCCGAGAAGGAGCTGTCCGAGAAGGAGCAGTCCGAGAAGGAGAAGGCCGAGAAGGAGAAGGCCGAGAAGGAGAAGGCCGAGAAGGAGCTGGCCGAGAAGGAGAAGGCCGAGAAGGAGAAGGCCGAGAAGGAGAAGGCCGAGAAGGAGAAGGCCGAGAAGGAGAAGGCCGAGAAGGAGAGGTCCATGGAGACTTGCAAGTAGAGGTCAGAGAAGATGCCCATGTAGCGGCGCATGGAGCGGTGCAAGTGCCCACAATGGTGGTTCTTCCAGAAGTAGGGGCACAGGAGGAAATTGACTTTGGAGCCGGGGTATCATGTCAGGAAGACGAAGCCACTCCTCCTGATGATTCATTTTCTCCCAGCTCCCCAGCAAGGAAAAGATCAAGGAGGGTGTGTAGAAGTTCCTCTTCAAGCCCCGCTCCATCAGATGATGATCTGGATCTAGATTGGCAACCATCTCTGACGTCTGAGAGGGAGGCACACCATGAGCTGCGAAAGGTATCACATGTTAAAAGGAAGGGCCCCGGAAAGCTCATACTTATGGATCCGAACGTCCGACTTGATGAAGTGGTGCATTCTGATGTTGTTGAAGAGGATGACAGCAATGATCTATTCATCACACATGTCAGTCCAGCCACACCGGCCATGCAGCAGACAGACATTTACACCATATCCCGACGTCATGCTGAGCGTGACCCTGGCGACGTGCCACTGGTAGCACCACCAACGCAGTCAAGTAGTACCACAAGTTCAACAAAACCTACAGCTCCCATATTTTCTCCCCAGAGGGGGACTCCATCCAGCTCGACTCCCTCAAGTAAGGTTGCTGCAATAATTGCACAACCCAGTAGATGTCTGCAAGGCTCATCCACCACTGCTTCATCTGGCATTGGCAGCAGTATCACCTCGTGCGGCAAAACCAGAAGTTTCCAGTCCCCAGTTTGGAACTTTTTTAGTGTCCATGAAAAATATGATAACATAGCCGTTTGTTGCATTTGTAAGACTAGCGTTAGCCGTGGTAAGACTGGTACCAACTATGGAACCGGAGGCCAGATAGGTCATCTTGAAAGAAAGCACGTTGTCGAATGGTTTCCGCACCTAGCAAACGTCAAGGGAAAGCGATCCCAAAGGGCAAGTGGCCAAAATATACCCATAGTAGGTGTTTCATCTGAAGATGATGGGGAGGTAGAAGAAGCGTCAGACATGTGTCCGGTTGCACCCAGTACCCCTGGCAGCACCACACCCTCCGTAACACATAGCAGGCACACTGAGAGTCTGGGAGACACACCAATGCGGAAAATGTCAACACTGATCAGAAGTGGGTCGAAGAAGGCATCAGCATCATCCCGTAAATTTGTCCAGCGCACCATTTCAGCCATGTTCTCCTCAGATGCGCAATTTCAACGCAACCACCCAACTGTACGCCTCTATACCACTAAGCTGGCAAAAATGCTAGCGGTGGACCTTCTCCCTTTTTCGTTTGTCGAAGGTGTGGGTTTCCTTGAACTCGTGGCAACATTGGCCCCTAAATGGAAGGTTCCTAGCCGCTACTATTTTGCCAGGGTTGCTGTTCCAGCACTACACAAAGAGGTGCTTGAGTTGGTGGGGGCAGCTTTGCAGAAGAGTGCTGTTCACACTATACACCTGACAACAGACATGTGGACCAGTTGCCAAGCCCTTGATTACATGTGCATCACTGCACACTGGGTCTCTTTTTCAGGGGTTATAAAACAGATAAATGCAGGTGGTGACTTGATCGAGATTTTTAAGGGTGCTCGTAAACATGCAACATTAGCCATGTTTGGCATGGAGAAAAGTCATACTGCAGTCAACATTTTGGCTGACTTTAACAAAAAGGTCTTGCAATGGCTGCGCCCAAGACATTGCAAGGTTGGTTATGTTTCTACAGATAATGGCAGTAATGTAGTTAAGGCCATGGCGGACGGTTTCTATTTCAGAGTGCCGTGTTTGGCGCACTGTATCAACCTTGTTGTGCAAAATTTTTTGAAAAAAGAACTTGCAGTCGACAAAACACTGACCATCTGCAGAAGAATATGCACACATTTCAACCATTCTTTTAAGGCCCGGAAGGAGCTGAGGCGCAAGCAAAATGAACGTAGAATGCCAGTGAAAGCACTTATCCAGGAGGTGGCAACACGTTGGAACTCAACCTTCTACATGCTTGAGCGTCTGCATGAGCTGTTTCCAGTAGTCAATGAGTATTTCTACAACCAGGGTGGTGATACGACAGAAATGATGCTAGCGGTGGAGCAATGGCAGCTAGTTAAAAGCCTGACAGACATGCTTCGGCCTTGAGGTCTTCACGCGTGACGTCAGCAGGGAGGACTGTTCTTTGAGCAAAGCTATCCCACTGTTGCTGAAGCTCGAGCACCAAGTCAAGGTGGTGTCTTCACAATTAGAGGACGTTGGAAAGAACGAAGCACATGAGTTGGCGCAGAGATTATTACAACGCCTAGTTAGCAATGAACGGCTTGTAAATATCAAGAAACAACAGCACTACATTTGTGCTACTATTCTGGATCCACGTTACAAAAAGCCATTGTTTGGCAAAGTAATAATTCCTTTTGAAACATCGGATGTTACAGAGTACAAAGGTTGGCTAGCTCAGTCAGCCATTCGTTTTGAAAGAGAGCGGAAGGAAACTGTAGGAGAAGACAGTACTACTAGTGAATCAGCAGGCCATCAGGCGTCCCAAAAAAGCCCTTCTGCATCTGTGCCTGTGGCAGAAGTGAGTGACTTTCCCTCTGAGCCGTTAACCACACCAGCAACCGTATCATCTGCACCAGGCGCATGCGATATGTCAGAAGCGAGTTGGCTAACTCAGCTAGGGTTTCCTGGTCCTAGAAAAGACACAGAAGTGCAAAGTACAGGAATCCGGGAGGACATTCTTTCAATGGTGCAGGCCTATCTGGATGACTCAACAGAGGTCAATATTACTGAGGACCCATTGGCGTATTGGCATGGGAAAAGAAAAATATGGCGAGAGCTCACCAACCTGGCTATCAATTACTTGTCTTGCCCACTCGCAAGCGTGTCCTCAGAACGTGTTTTTAGTTCTGCTGGTGGCATTGTGACTTCCAAAAGGTCCCGCCTCTTGCCCGCAAATGTGGAGCGGCTCACCTTGATAAAGATGAACCAGCACTTCATACCACCAGATTACAGAGTACGAGAATGCACGCAGGAAGAAGAGGACACCGCCCTACCTGAGGAAAGTTCTCCTCAGTTACCAGAAGTAACCCCGACTGATGATTTAGCAGAGTATGAGGACGAGTTCTGCTTCCCTGACAGCGAGTTCTGAAAATGACTCAATCATTCATTAATTGTAAATAGTCCTCCTTATTCACTTTTATTCCTGTGTGTCTGTCTTTCTTTAGCAAGTGCTTCATCACATTCCCAACAAAACTGTAATCAACCAATAAAACAACAAGCCCAGCAACAGAACTGTCTTGATTTTGATGCCGCAGCATTCCTCAGGTTCACAACAGTTAGTTGACAAGAACTCAGTCCTGGTCGTCTATCCTGAGTCCTCCTCCTCCTCCAGACTCACCCTATCCATTACTCATAATGCTGATGCCTGGATTCTGCACAATGAAGAAACTTACTTAACGTTGATGAGTCCCCCACTGTGAATTCCAGGTGGAGCCAGCCCTCAAACACAAATTACAGGTAAGATAAGCGTTTGGATGGGAGGTAGTATAATGGAGTATTCGGAGAGGCGAGAGAGTGACAGTGGTACTAGCAGCAAAGTCCTAGGGCTCAAGAATTATCAAACTCTGTGACAGGCATTTACTTAGGAAAACATTTGGCCTATTGCACGTGAACGTGTAGGCGTTATTATTGCTCGCTTGCCTGTCTCAGGGGTGCTGTCTGTGGGGCTTCTAGGTTTTAGGGTTGTGTGAGCACCGCTGCCACATTTCTAATGTTGATTGCTTTTGATTTGCAGAAAATCCACGCCGGGAAACTCCAGTTGTGGCCCTGCTGCAGAACGCTTTAGGAGTGGGACTCTGTGAATTCCAGGTGGAGCCAGCCCTCAAACACAAATTACAGGTAAGATAAGCGTTTGGATGGGAGGTAGTATAATGGAGTATTCGGAGAGTCGAGAGAGTGACAGTGGTACTAGCAGCAAAGTCCTAGGGCTCAAGAATTATCAAACTCTGTGACAGGCATTTACTTTGGAAAACATTTGGCCTATTGCACGTGAACCAACACGATGACAGTGTTCAGTTAAATGAAATTACTGCAAAACCACCACCCACCCAGCTCAAAAGTAGTAAAAAAAAAGGTATGCTCAGATAAAGTTTGAAAAAGTATATTTATATCCCTAACAAAATAATCTCCCGCAAGACCCTCCCTAACCCCAACAAATAAATAGTCCTCAAAAGTCCCCAAAAAACCCAACTCCCAATTCCCACCCCCCAAAAGTCTCAAAAAAAGGGGCAAGGGACACTCTAGGGATGCAAGCTGTTAAGTTTGGCCTCCAGGGCATCATGCTTTAGGGCCAGGGCATCATACTTTTCTTGGAGGATGGCTTGATCTAGGCGGAGGCCCTCCACCACATTCTGATATTTGTGCCATTTCTGGACCTCCGCCTCTAGGTCGGACACTCTGCGGAGTGCACGGCGCAAGCGACCTTTAACAGTGCTGCGAGGTGCAGCTTTTGCTGCTCGGCGGTGGCGTCTTCCGGCACGGCTCCGGTTCGCTGGAGCACTGTGCTTACCGGCAGAACGTGGGGTAACAGAGGAGGATGTAGATGATGTTAGGTTTGATGCACTGGAGTGCGTGTCGTCCCCCTCCAGTTCCACCAGTCGCCGATATTCGGCAACAGTTGCTTCCAGCCTCCGTTGCCGGGCCAGTACAGCCAGCATACTCCTCGTTGGTTTGGAGGTTTTAGTATTGCCAACTATATGAAGAAAGAAAGACATAATCTGTAACCAATGCTCTTTAAGAATATGATTAACACAAAATGATTCAGCAGGAAGTTGTGTCACAGTACAACTAGCAACTAGCCAGGGCAGTACAAAACTATTCAGGCCAGTATCATGGGCGTCCGCAGGGAGGGGCGCTTGAATCACCATTTCCCTTCCCACAACTCACTTGTATCCTTGGTTTGGTGCTCTTTCATATGAAAGAGATCTGGCAGAAGTGAGAGATTTTTCCTCTGAGCCGTTAACCACACCAGCAACCGTATCATCTGCACCAGGCCCAGGCGATATGTCTGTTTCCCTCCCTCTCTCTCTCTCTCTCTCTCTCTCTGTCTCCCTCTTTCTGTCTCCCTTTGTCTCCCTCTACCTCGCTGTCTCTCTCTCTCTGTCTCCTTCCCTCACCCTCCCTCTGGCTCCCTCCCTCTCTCTCTCTCCTTCTGTCTTCCTCTCTCTCTGTCTCTGCCTCTATCTGTCTGTCGGTCCCAGCCTGCTGTAATTACCATATTGTAATTTGTCACTGGGCCACCACTGAATACACATCATATCCTATCTAAGAGTCAGATAGTACCTCCATGATCCAGCTTACCTGTACTCGCCACCGCCACCGTCTCCTTCCTCACAGTCTGTACTTCTTGCTCTTGGTCCGACTCCTCTAGCGCCGCCTCCTCCCCAGATTGACCCTCGGACTCCGAGTCAATGATGACCACCACATCCGAGCTGGCCCCGCCACCAGATGTTCCACCTACAAAGTAGATTTAAGAATGTTAGATTACACCATTCCACTAGTATTTGGTCTATGAATGAAAAAATGTGAAAACAACAGAAAAATTAATTGACTGTCTACTCTAGTCTAAAGTAAAAATGTCCCTCCTTCCAGGGAAAGCTGTTGTCTTGCTTCATTTTTTTGTCACAATTGTTGAATGCTTGCTTAATTTTAACACACACTATTTTTCTCTGAACAGACAGAAACTGGACTTCTAAGGACAAGAGGAACATCAACTTCAAACCAGGTGAAAGCTCGGCTCGACCACAAGAAATGTGTACCAATCCAGTACTCATCAACTCAGCACCAAGCACTTTTCCATTTCCAACTAACTTTATTTTAATATATGTGTTTACTTAAACTTTTAATAAAGCTTTTAAACTTGAATTGACTCTGTGGTTTTTAGTCCTCCAGAGAGTCCAGACTAGAGTGACTGAGCGAAAAGTTTTGCAATTTTTGCAAGGAGGAATCTGTGCTGCTGACACTACCAGGTTTATTTATACAGTGTGCCAAACACGCCACTCTGAAATATTATTACTCTGGTCTTTGGTGTCCATAGTTCGGTTTGTGGAGAATTGTCCCTGCAACAGTAGGATTATTGATTTTGCTCCTATCTAAACACTATTTCGAAACAATTAAATTAGGAATGCTTGGACAACAATATGTCCTCTATATTTAAATGAAAACTTACTGGGGCCAGCAAAGGAGCACTCGCCGCCCTGGCCTGCATCCTCCTCCTTTGGAGCCACTGCTGCATCAGATTTTTCGGTCCGCTTGCCCCTGGGCGGACCTGACGTACAACATGAAAGAAATAACAGAAAACATTGATGATTGCTGCTTGCCGATGTCCTTGTCAACCAAATCAAACATTTAGAAAGAACAAGAACCTACTATTTCATCCAAAAAGAGGGCTACAAAGGAAGGACTGCACCTGAGCCTCTACTCTAGGGGCAGATTTACAAGCCCCTTGCAGCTCTTTTGCTCCATTCTTGCGTCAATTTTGTGACGCAGCGCCACAACAAGAGAGGCGCCATGGTGTGGCGTATATTAACAACGTGACGCATATGGGAGATGCATCCCATTCTAAAACCCTGCGCCATTAGGGAGCATTCCATCGCAAGGGAGGGCGTTCCTGCGCAGGAACGCATGCTAAAAGTGGTTATGGGGAATATATAAAATTTCAATCAGTCATTTAGGACAATGATGCGTCACTGAAACCCTGCGCCTGCATGAAGCAGACTTACGGCTTGACGCAGCATTGCTGGAGCTGCGCCATCGTTGCAACGCAACTCCATCAATGAGCCGCCTTTACGGCACCGATGCGTAACGCTTCGGTGACGTTTTGGGACCATGGTGTGCCGCATTGTAAATACGGCGCACCATGGGTGGTGCTGGCGTGCCGCACACTTTGCAGGGATGCGCAGGTAATTGCTAATCTGACACTTAGGGGCATACTTACGAGTTCTGAGCTGGACACCTCCAGATGTGCACCAGAACAAATGCGTAACGCAAAACTAACCTTGCGTCACGGCAGATGCGCCGCTATTACAATGCGGCAAACCCTGGCGCAAGGGTAGGCAGATGCATGACGCATCTCGTGACGAAATAGGGGCGCATCTCTAGAGTCGCGTCGCGGGCGCAATGCAACTATAGCAGTGCTCAGGGCTGCCCAATAATACTCAACATACCGCATCAGTCCTTACGCCTGCTTCAAGCAAGCAGGCATAAAGAATTGACATAGCAGCGTCGCGGAAGTGCCTGCGTTAAATCTTGTAGATTTCACGCAGGCACTTTTGCGAGGAACACATCTGCCTGACCGGCACCCCCCACCCCCCTCCCCCCCCCCCTGCGTGGGAACGCACCCATTGTGGCGCAGGCCCAGGCCTTCACGTGGCGCATCTCCTTAGATGCATCACGTTGTACATGACTCGCAGGGATGCGCCACGTTTACGTCGCTGTGCGTCAGGTAAGGCAGTGTAAACGTGGAACAAGGGGCTTGTAAATCTGCCCCTTTGTGTCTAGCATTACGCAGTTCTGTAAAATACACTCATACATTACTCAGCCCAATTAAATGAACACAAAATAGAAAACAAATAAGCAGTGGCACCGGCACAGAGAAGGAGAACAGTGCACCTGAAATGCACAGAAGATTTTGAAATAGTAATTTACCTCTCCTATCAATGTAATCACCAGCAGCATTATTGCTCTTTGTAAAAAAGTTAAAGCAAACATTTGCAATATAACACAGCCACATAGAGCAGGAGAAAAAACAGAGTAGTGAGTAATGAAAAAATTGCTACTACTACTCACCAAGCCCGGGGACCTCCACTCCCAGCACGTCTAGCAGGTCACGCTCTCGGTCCAGGATGTCGGTCCAGCGGTGGGTGACTTGATTGTAGGTGCGCTGGAACCCCGTGATCTTAAAAAGGGCCCGGCACACCTGCCCCCACCGCTTCCGTCGCTCCTGGCTGTTGGTGTAACCAGCAGCGATCCTGCCGCCTGCCGCGATGGTCCTGGGGAGACGGCGCTGCACATAAAAAACAAGTGCGCCCACCTCCTCAGGGCTGAAGATCTCCCGGGGCACCACCATTTCCGCCCTCAAGCGACCACACGGGAGCCGGGCACGGGCTGCGGTGCCCGTCTTGGGCAGCTTGACAGCTGTCTTGACCATGTTCTGGGCAGGTGTTAGCAGTAAAGAAGAGAAAAAATGGAAAAGAATAAGAGTAGGGAAGAAGGAAATAAAAGTTTAAAAAAGTAGTTCAAAAGTAAACAAAAGTAGCCTAAAACACAAAAATATAGATCTAGAAAAATAGAGGGATAGAAAATAAGTTAAATAGATCAACAAAATATTAAAACAAGCAAAGGATGGCAGAGATATACAGAGGATAGAAACACCATACCCAGACACATAGGAATGAATGAAAAACAAGATGGCGGCCCGATCACGTGCAC
The DNA here is from genome assembly GCF_964261635.1 of Lissotriton helveticus. Lineage (NCBI taxonomy): Eukaryota > Metazoa > Chordata > Amphibia > Caudata > Salamandridae > Lissotriton > Lissotriton helveticus. The sequence continues at coordinate 31,878,787 of NC_136060.1, read as the reverse complement.
GTAAGTAAGTTCGCACGCGATTTCTCTCGCGAACTCGTGCGAACTTGTATTCGCAAGGCGCGAGTCGCGCGAGATTACACATAGCGGGCGGAAACGGAAATACGTCACGCAAACAAAATGGCGGCGCCCATACTCAACCTTGAGGTAACTCGCACGAGTTCGCGGCCTCCACGGGCCAGTTCGCACTACGACGCGCCCCGCGAATAGGGCGAAATTACCGAAAAACGAGTTTTGCAAAAGCAAAACGAACGAGCAGGTGCAAAAGTTCGAGCTCATCATTTGTAACCATTTACCTGTAGTGCTTCCTGAAGGGGCCCTCCAGAATCCGGTTGCCTACTTGCAACTATTGTGTGACCCTGCTCTGACAGTCACAGAATAGTTACAAGTATGCCATTGCATCCTGTTAAAAAAAATTATTTACATTGCATTTGCAACAAAAAGGAAAGGGAGCAGACAAGCAGGTGCCAGCCTTCATTAATGTCAGTTGGGGCAGGGAAGGTGTTGTTGTTTGCAAAACTTAAAGCACTTAGCAGGTGTTTGTTCACTCAGTGGTCAATCAGAGGGTGTTGTGATGACACTGAGGGTGGCATGGGTGTGCCAGCCAGAGGGTGGCATGGGTGAACCAGAGTGCCAGTGTTGACAGAGGATGGCAGGGCTTTGCTTTGCCCCAATAATGTACACTGGTGAACTAGAGGGTGATGTGATGACACAGAGGGTGACATGGGTGAGCCAGAGGGTGGCATGGGTGACCAAAGAGAGTGCCAGTGGTGACAGAGGGTGGCAGTGATGAAGAAATCTTAGCAAACAGGCTGGGCACGTAGAAACAACAAGTTCGCAAAACTGGCGACCCGACAAGTAAGTTCGCAATTTGCGAAATTGTACAAAACCCTCGCGAACTTGCAGAAACCCGTGCGAACACACACACCCCCAAAAAATACGCAAATCCGCGAGAATTCGCGGATTTCGCGTATTTTCGCAATCCGCGAATACGCAAATCCGCAAATTCGCGGATTGCGAATCCGCAAAATCCGCCCATGCTTAATGCACAAGACGGAAAAACAAAAAATCGTGTATCCACAAGCACTCGAATAAATACATAGAATTAAAACAGCATTCATCCGATTGCCAGGAAACTTTGGGAAGTTGTTGAGTATACTCCCGCGAAGGTGTCTGGCATAAAACATTTTTAAATATCGGCCCCCAGGGCCCTCATAATCTTTCGAATAGTGATGTACGCACCAAACGGAAAAACAAAAAATCGTGTATCCACAAGCACTCAAATAAATAGATAGAATTAAAACGCCACTTTGAAATGCTTTCCATATTAAAATGAATACGTTTCAATAAAAATGACACAATGTAAATTGAATGTTATCATAACAAGTTTACTTGAATTTCCTTTCTTCTGAGATCGCAGCAACGCGCAACGGGTAAGCTAGTCTATATATATAAAAACGAAAGTATGTCTGTCTGTCTGTCTGTCCTTTATGCATTACTACACCATTCATCCAATCGCCATGAAACTTTGGGAAGTTGTTGAGTACACTCCCGCGAAGGTTTCTGGCATAATTATTTTTCAAAATCGCCCCCCAGGGCCCTCATAATCTTTCGAATACTGATGTACGCACAAAATGGAAAAACAAAAAATTGTGTGTCCACAAGCACTTGAATAAATAAATAGAATTAAAACAGCATTCATCCGATCGCCAGGAAACTTTGGGAAGTTGTTGAGTACACTCCCGCGAAGGTTTCTGGCATACATTTTTTTTAAATACCGGCCCACCCCAGGGCCCTCATAATCTTTCGAATACTGATGTACGCACCAGACGGAAAAACAAAAAATCGTGTACCCACAAGCACTCGAATAAATAAATAGAATTAAAACGACACTTTGAAATGTTTTCCATATTAAAATGAATAAGTTTCAATAAAAATGACTCAATGTAAATTGAATGTTATCATAACGAGTTTCCTTGAATTTCCTTTCTTCGGAGATCGCAGCAACGCGCGACGGGTAAGCTAGTAATATATATCAGAACAAAAAAAGAGATAGAATGAGGAAAGAGAAACAAAAGATAGAGAGGAACCAAGGAAAAGAAGGATGAGAGGGAGAAATATTGAAAACTTAGAATAAGAGTTATAAAAGGCAATAAAAGATAGACAATTTCATTGATAGCAAGTGAAAGAAGAACAATATAGAAGAACACTCCAACAGACTTGAGGAAGTGGAACGCCTGATGAAGATGTACCTGACTTTTTTTCAGAATGGACACAGACTTGATACTCTTATCCTAAATCTTAAACTCCAATACAAAGAGACAGCAACATTTAGAAGAAGGTATAAAAAACATATCTATAACAGACCTACTATTGATTACACATAGAATTGATGTAGCTGGACTAGACACGTGTATTTGAAACACATACGGGTATGGGAGGGTTTGTCGCAAGCCAATACTGAAATAAAGAGGAAAATAAGGGTCAAAAACATTATCACATATAGCATTACCTAAAAAATTAAATCTGGTTAGTTAATAAATAACTTGTAAACCTTAGTAAACATTGCAAAGTCAAGTTTTAGCATTCGTAACAATTTCCATATCTTTATGAAGTCATTGTCGAAGAAACCCCTGCAGATTGTCCAGTTCCTCAAAAGTTATTTGCCTATCTTTGTATGTAATTTTAGAAAAGCATGGCTGTAACAACCATATCTTAGGACTTCAACTGAGGTCGCATCTCAGGGAATCTTCTCCTTTTGGCAGAGAGGTGTTAGAAATATCTTGCGTAAAGTAGACTCTGTGTCCAGACCAATGTACGGTGCCAAGTTGTTTAGCCGCTGATAGTATTTTCATCAGTTCGGTAAACTGTAAAAAGAGAACAATAATTCCTCTGGGCTTAGAATTTGAAGAGCTTGGAGACTTTGGGCCCAAATGATGAGCTCTTTCAATACTAAGAGGACTTTTATTTTTGTAAATGGACAATTGAAGGTATTGCATTTTGCACAAAGGCAATCATATTAGCTCTTTCAGAGTTTTTCAGTATGCCATAAAACCTCGGATTGTTCCTGCGATTTCTATTTTCCAAATCCTCTGTAGCTTTCCTAAGTTGCTTAATTTCTTTTAGCAGGTGAGAAATTTTTGCCATACAGTCTTTAATATCACTAACTCATTCTTCAATGGCAGAAATACACTGATCATGAGAAGACCATTTTTCTTCAATACGCCAAATCAAAGTACTTGTTTCAATGACTAATGGTTTTAAAGTTCTGATTCCCTCTGTAATATCCTCCAGAGTAAAAGGAGAAGGTGACTGTTAAGGAGATTCAACAACTTTTTTAGGAAGCTTGACTGATCCAGATGGCTTCTTTGAAATGACTCCCGTCACAGATGTAGCAGATGTAGAGGAAGTCCCTTTATACTCACAATCACCCTCCATAGATAGTCCTGGCCAAAATTCTTTTGATAATGAGGTCTCCTGATTACAGGTTTAGCAGTAGAGAAAGATGGCTTAGTTGTATATTTCAGTTTGTACGGCTTTCCCATGAATGATGAATGGAGCAGTATCCCCTGCTACTTTAGAGGTGTTTATCGCACTAAAACACATAAATTGTGAGCACAAAAATTGATGGATAGGATACCTAACTGAAAAAGGATGAAGAAGAACAGGGAGAATGTCAGTAATCTGGTAGACAGGAGACGAGAGTAGAGGCCCCATCAATGAGGATATACCAATTGATAAATCACTTTAAAGTCTGCGTCAGTAGCTGTAAATCATGAGAATCCTGCAGGAAGATATACATGGATAGCACCAACTTTTTTCAAGCAGGCAAATAGGGGAAACACAGGCATCATAGGTCACCAGAAAGCATGAGTGTGCAGTGAAATATAACAAGCAACTTATTCAAGGGTACAGTTTATTGTTTAGCAAGCTCAAGGGGCCCCTGTGTATCCATTATCACTTTATTTTTAGCGCCTTTGGTAAAACTACATTGCCCATATAAAGTGAAGAACTTCCCAATAGTTTGCTGACTGAAGATTTACACAAAAGTGTCCCACACTGCCACTACAAAAACATTGAAATTACCTCAGAGAAAATCCGAAATGGCTGCCGCAAATTCCAAGGAAGAGAGCCCATGCTTGTGGCCGGATTGAAAATGAACCACACCGGGATGCACTCTTTTTGAAGTGCATAAGTTAGGGTGGATAGTCTCCATCAATATGTGCTAGTCTCATTTGAACCTGCACGCTCAACAACGTCATATGGCTATTTTACCACGCGTTCCATTTACCTTTATTTTTGGGGCATTGGATTACGCCAATCGATTTGTATAGCTCTGCTTAGATTATTACCTTGAAGTATCGAACAGATCTTGGGTAACAGCTTTTGTTCAGGATAGTTCTCACAATCAAGGTACAACCCAGCAATTTGGTTGTTGCCTTAAAATGATAGTGCCCTGAAGAAGTCCTATGTAAAAAGAACGAAACACGTTGGCTGATGGTTTTTTACGAACAGAACAATAAAGAAGAAAATAATATACACTTCGTATTAGCAGCCACTCTCTCCATTAAATTATGATTTGTTAATGCTTGTGGATATTTCAAATGGACATTTTTGATAATTAGTGGTGCAGCTCCAATACGTTTTTGTTAGCCCATAACAATATTGAAGAAATATTCTCAAAAATGATGAAATGAGGTTAAAAATGCATGTGGCTGAAAGATGGTAATCATTTCCTATAAACTTTAGCATCATTAATGACATACCTGCCTTGAGCTACAGAAATGAAACTGCATTTTAAAAAGTGACACACAGACATTTGGTGCTGCAAAGTTAAAACAAGAGGCTTTGATATTCACAGGTTTTAGTCGGATGCTTTCCACTTAGGAACTCATGTGAAACTTTGCACAATTAATTCATAGCTTGATTTAAATATGGGTAGTTTAGATTTTGTTCTCACTATAGAAATGTGATTTAATTTGTAAAAATGGTAAATGTGCATTAGTAGAATATAAATTGTATTAGAATTAACATGGCCTATTATAATGTAGAAACACAGGAACAGCTCATGATTTAGCTCTTGCTCTGTAAGTTCCAGTTGACCTTAGAGATAGCAAAGGAATTTTTCTTTCTCCCTGTTAAAGGGAGATATGTTTAATGATTCTTGCTCAAATAACATAGTTCTTTTGCAGCTAATGGTATGTGTTTAGTTAAAATAAATGTTTCTTTAAAGGTTAAGAGATGAAGTTATATTAAATAAGATGCAGAATGTGTCGTGGGAAGAATTTTCGCCTGCCTGATAAATGACGTGTGCAGACAGCAGAGGGGTGGAGGTGTCCTTTTAGAGAATGCTGGATTGCAGTTGGATGCAAAACAAAAATCATGCTTTGTAACATTATTTTTTATATAAACGCGATCCTACTTTAGGGGTTTCAGAACCCTTGCAGAGACCTATGCGAGAGACAGACTTAGACTGAGTTAGAGATGGGATGCTGCAGAGGAGTTTCAGACTTCAATGCAGAACTGAAGGAAGCAGAGCAGATGTGATTTGCAGATGCAGAGAAGGAGAGGGTAGACCTTGATGGAGAGCAGAACTGAGGCAAATGTAGGCAGATTAGAAGCACGTTTTGTTCCATTCTTACTTTTATTACAATCCCCAAGCTTTATGCTTTGACTAACTAACTTTGTCAAGACTTATTTGCTCTATTCTTTATTTCTCTTTATGGGAGATTCTGCAATTATTAGTTATTGATTTAGCTTCATGCCAATCTCACTCTTGCTTCTATTCTTGAACTCTTCATGAGTTTTGACTGACATCCTTTGTAAGTCACTTTCTTGGAATAGGGATTGTTTCCTTAATGGAATGCGCTGTACGGAAATTATAATATGCTTTGTACTAACTTTCTTTTTCTATTATCAGTTCTGTAACCTGATTGATACCTGACTAATGAATGAAGAGTCAGAGAATCTTAAATTTTGATTGGAAAATAAATCCCATTAAAACTACTCACAACTCTCATTATTGAATAAAAATGTTTATTTGCATTTGATTATTTTCCCATGTTTATGAATGCGTTCTTTTGGTCAAAACACAGTGGCCAAAATCCATCACCTTGAGCAGAAACAAGGGTAATGGTCACATTTTCTACATTTCCAAAGAAAGATTACCCTGATATTTCTGCGTTATCAGCGTGAAAGTGCCCACCTTCTGACGCCTAAATGTATGCCATTTGCCTGCAACCGATATCGGGAGAAAACGCATGGAGCTTTAAAGCCAGGTGGCCATCTTGCGTGGTGTCATGCACCCCAGTTCAAAAAGAGGCCTTTTTAAAGTGATGAAACCTCGTGAGATGAGATTTTCTCACTATTAAATAGCCACATTGGCTAGGAAGTAGTTGACTGTACTTCAAGTGATAGTGGGCAGTCTACTTCCGAAGGATGTTTGCAGGCATGGATCAAAGGAAATCCATCCAAAAGAGGAACCATAAGGAAGAGAAAGAGGAGGAAAATGAATTGATGACTCTCTATCTAGAGCTGACTTCCAGTCCAAGATTCAGCAGGCAGTCTCATCTGCTCTTAGTGATCCTGGGGCAAAGTAACATCGCTTGGGCACAAATGAGGATGATTATGAGACTGGTCCCAAATGAAAATATGTGCAAGGAATACATTTACAATAGATGATGATGCACATTAGGGATGTTTTGGGCTTAAATCCTAAACTTTAATTCAAAGAGGGTTTTTACACAGTATGAGAACATTCTGCAGACCCGCTATCTTTTCATGAGGTTCTTAAAAATATGCTCCTTAAAGAATGGAAGGATGAGTATAGGTTGGCAGTTCCTCACTACCTGATTAATAAAAAATACTCTGAGAAATTGTACACAGTTTCTGCAAATTCCCAAGGTAAATTCTGTCCTCTCCAGTATGGCAATATCACCATTTTTATCTTCTGAAGAAGCACTGTTGCTTGATCCATGAGATAAAAAAGTTGAGAGTGCCATAAAATGAGTCTTTGCAGCTGCAAATTTTATGATTAAACCGAGTTCCTATGCTGTATGCAGCTTAGACACTATTGAAGGATTTCCAGACCTTTTTTGATTGCTTGGTAGGGGGAAAGATCCCACTGCAATACTGGGCAATATGGAAATTTGTCAAAATATTTATCAGACACCACATTTGACTCCTTATGGTCATCATCTACGGCACAGGTGCTACAGCAGCGGCAATGGGGTCACTCTAGTTAACGCTGTGAAAACTAGACCCGTGTCAGAGGGCTCTAACTCAAAAGCTGCCTTTTTTGGGGCAAAAACTGTTTGGCGGGGAGCTTAAGACTTGGTGTAAAAATCTGCAGCAGAAAAAACATATTGCAACCATTCAGGTTTCTTCCAAAAGAAGTTCATCCAAACAGCCCTTTCGTGCCTGAGCCGGGAGTCAGGGTGCTCTGAAAGGTGGTAAAACCCAGCCACAAGTATCTCAAAATCAAGGACATAAATATTGACTTTCATGGGTAGAGACTGGGAGCCAGACTTTTTAAAATAAAAAGTGGAAAGGCCAAATCAGCAACAAATGTATTTTGGCAATTGTAAAAAATGGCTATTCTATAGAATTAAATATCACCTCTAGCCCTTTTTCATCTGACTCCTGTTCCAAGGGATTTGACAAAGAAAGACTATCTTCTGAAACCAGTGAATTCTTTACTGTTGAAAGGTGCACTAGTGAAAGTCCCAGTATCAAAGAGAAACCAAGGTTTCTCTTCAAACTTGTTCCTAGTTCCAAAGCCAGATGTCTCTTTTCATCCAGTGATGGATTTAAAAATATTGACACGTCATGTCCAAAGGAATCAGGATGTTGTCTCTTCAAGAAGTAACTGCATGAGCGACAAAGGGAAATCTAATGATGACGCTGGATCTTCAAAATGGGCATTTTCATGTGCCAGTGCATTTTACGAGTCAGCCTATTCATTTTGTGGTAACTGAAAAGAACTACTAGTTCAGAGCTTTACTAATCAGACTGGCAACCTCTCCTCAAGTGTTCACAAAGGTATTAGCTCCTGTAATGAGCCTTTTGCTTTTGAAAGGAATACAAACCCTGCCAAACCTGGATGATTGGATAATTATCTCTTCTTCTCATTCTAAGGTGGTATCCAATTCAGAGAGGATGGTGAGGTGCCTCACTGAGATGGGTTTCCTTTCAAACCTGAAGAAAGCCCATCTAGTTCCGCCATAATAAAGGTTGCTCATTGGAGCCCTACCAGCTACAGTGAAAATGAAGGCTTTTTTCAAGTTCAGAACATTTCAGAACACTTTTGACGCATCTCTTATTTTGCAGAGCTGCATCAGCAGCAAAGTTGCTGAAGGTTCAGAGGTCTTATGGTACGCACAACAACAGTGGCTCCTTGGGCTCACCTTCATTTGAAACTGCTGGTCTATAAACTCATCTCGTTGGGATCCAGTGTCTCAGATGTACAGGACTTTAGCTCCAATATCTCAATTCTCTAATTCAGGATCTAGGTTGGTGGTTGGAGATAGAGAATTTTCAGAAAGGGGTAGGGAGGTGGGGGGCATCAAGGTACATTCTCTGAAATGTCTTTCTCACAGGGTATCTTTAGCAGCAATGTACATTCTGAACAAGGACAACTTCCAAGCAGATTCTTTAAGCAGGTACATGCCCTCATCCGTAAATGTTTGACTCAGTCTGGAAGCTTTCAATCTAGTCGTAGTGGGGTTTGTTCTCCGTTAGTTAGATCTCTTTGCTTCCCAAAGCAAAGTGCTCCTTCAGAAATTCTGTTCAGACAACATAGACACTAGAGCTTGGAAGACGAGTGCCCTGTCCTTCAGGTGGGCGAAAGGGCTGCTCTATGCTCTTATTCCCATTCCCCTCCTCTAGAGGGTGCTGAGGAAGATTTGGCCAGGAAGTGTATTAGTCATCGTAGTATTCTCCTTTTGGCAAAGAAAGACTTGGTTTCCTCTGCTTGATGAACTAGCAGTGCTGGAGATGCTTGTCTAACATATCTGTGAATAAACAGTAGTGGGAGACGGGATGCACACCTGTGTTTTCACATTTTCAACATTTAAACCATCATTACTCTATTTCCTTCTTTTAGCATGCAGACTTCTGAGTGCAATGCCCCAACGCACTTTTGTGAACACAACACCATTTTGGAGCGCCATTTCGCGCTAATCCGTCGCACAGCATTATCGTGCCTCCTCTGGCAATTCATCTAACAAATGTACACCTTAATTTAATCCATCTTGTTACTCTTTTCTCATACTTCATTATTAATTTTTTCGCACATTTTGCATATTCCTCCTCTTGATCAAGAGCCGCAGCCGCTAGAGAGATGGAAGGTGCTTTTAAACGAGTTCAGTGCAGTGACCCCTGAAGAAGTGCAAAGATGCACGAAATGCATTGGGTTTTTAATAATAAACACTGCCCTGAACGAAGAATGCTTTAGTCGTGTTTTTACTGAGAGGTCGGGATGGTCACGGTGGGAACACTAGAAACCTGGATAATGGCATGAACACTCCGCTTGAGGAATATGCAAAATGTGCGAAAAAATTAATAATGAAATATGAGAAAAGAGTAACAAGATGGATTAAATTAAGGTGTACATTTGTTAGATGAATTGCCAGAGGAGGGACGATAATGCTGTGCGACGGATTGGCGCGAAATGGCGCTCCAAAATGGTGTTGTGTCTAATATATCTACCACCAATCAGTTACTTCCTCCAGTCCAAACTCTTCAAGTCTTAAATCTGTTGGCCTGGAAGTTGATAGGAGGGGTCTGCAGGCCTTGGGCTGCTCCAAAGGGATGGCGGTTGCAATTCAGCAATCAAGAAAGAATCAACATTCAAATTTTTTTCAAATCACTAGGATAATTTAGAAAAACAGTGTTCCCTTATCCATTGTAGTGCAATTCCTGGTGATCCCTATAGGATATTACAGTTACTACATTCTTATCACCATGCTACCTTTGGTTAAGATATTGAGTAGTCGGTTTAAGATCAAAGATCTTTTGTGTGCCCAGAAGTACCACCATGGGATTTGCTAAGGGTGTTGGAAGATCTTTAGAAACTTTCTTTTAAGCCCCTGGAGTTGGCTCTGATTCAGCAGTTGACTATTAAGGTTAATTTCTTCAGGAAGGTGATTAGGAGAGTTGGTGGCCATTTTGGCACCATATCCCTGTATCAGTGTTTTTCTAGCATACCTAGAAAGGGCAAAGGATATAAGGAAGTTTCACTTTTGTTTAGTAACATTTGGCCCAGCTAACAGAAGAAACAAATCTAATCTTACTATTAGAAGATGGGTTAGACAAGAGATTACTAAGGTTTATGACAATATACACGCACAACTCCTGGGTCCGATCAAGAGAAGATCTACCAGGGAATTGCAGCCTCATGTAAATAATTACAAGCTGGGGCTAGGTCAGTGAATGAATTTTGATTTGAGAGTGTTGAAGGAATAGTCTGATGTAGTACAAATCTGTTAAATATGAAACCAAGTAGTTTTCACTTGCATAGTCTACTTGGTTCTTTTGTGAGCATGGAGGAGTGGTGTTAAGCTTGTGTATTTCCTCATAGAGTAAGGAGTGGGACTGAGAGGATGTTTTTTTGGATAATGAAAAATATTACTCACTGGTAATCTTTATTATCCAAAACCTTATTGCTCCCCATCCTAGTCCAGATCCCTCCCTCCCACCCTGGGTCCTCAATTCTCTATTTGACTTGTTATGAAGCATTAGGAGAAGGGTAGGCGGGGCATCATAGGGGGGTAGGAGGATGTGTTCCTTTAAAAGAGATTGTAGAAATACTTCCTATCCGACGTGTTGGATAAGGCACATCTCCTCATTGAGTAAGGACTGGGATGGGGAAGACTATGGTTTTGGATAATGAAGATTACTGGAACCGTGCCTGGAACAGGTCAAGCCGGGGCAGAAGGTATTACCATGCAAAAGCTACCACATGAGCAATGCAACATTTTATTCCAAGGAACTACATGATTTTTGCTGCAGATGTAATTCTTCTTCTTACTGTGGCAAATCCCAAATTACCTCTTCAGCACTGTCTCGGTTCGTTGTTGTCCTATATATTTTGAAAATTGTGATGTTAAATTAATCTTGCCAGACCCCTGTGTAAATGTCTTTCCATTCTAAGTTCCCACAGTGTGTATAAAAAGAGCTGCCATTGACACGCTTTACACTCTAGGCATCTTTTAGCACCCTGTCCAGCCGATTGGTGCACCCTGAGACCACCCCTGCTGCACAACCAACTTCTCCTGGCTCACCGTCATGATGAAAAATGTGAATAAAATTGATCTTAAACAGACCTATCCCGCTTTATTCAGTCGTGTAAACAAAATGATTTGGTAAAGGGCCCTGAGTATTTCTCATGTCACTGATATTCATAAATCTTGGCCTGAATTGTGGGGCATCCTTTAGTTTCCCCACCTCCTGCATTATGTACCTTACTCCCTTGTCTATCCTTGTGTGCCCTCCAGTTGGGCTGGGATTTCTCACATTTGTGCACTGATTTTGCAGATTATGTGGAATGAAGAAGGGGTGAACGTCCCAGGGGTCGCCCATCCATGGTAGATGGGCAAATTCAAAGTACTCAGTTGTCCACATAAATGGTGCAAAATTCATGAAGACGCATTACTTTCCAGATTTTTACTTGTGCTCAACTACTTTAAATTGGAATTTACGGACTCACACCTTGAGAAAGCCCTAGGCCTGCGCGCTGGGAAGTGGCGGAACAAGTGTTGGCTGTTTATGTTATACATATTTTGGTTCACAGCTTGGAATTCTTGTTCATCCATAAAATAATAATGACCTTTCTCAATCCAAGACTAAGGAATCTACAGATCTATCTATGCTACAAAATAACACAATATACACTCGCTCGTTTTGTCCTCCAACTCTCTATAACGTTCCAAATTAGCGTGAGAGACTTGTGCTGCACAGTGTTCAGAAGGACTTGAGTAGGCCACTTGTAATGAAGGACCAAAGATCTGAATGTATTTTAGCTAATCTTTATTCAAGATCCGTATAAATACCCCAGTCACCATGAAGCTGCCACTCTCCACAAACACCAACTGTCCACTCCCCAACATTCTCATAATTCCCCAACCACCGACATTCCAGCTAGAATAAAATAATATTAAAAATACTATTTATTGAATGCATGCATGAGATACTACACCGCTATATTATGAACTAGACCAGTGGTCTTACCTTTTTGACTTCTGGGATCTTCATTTAATTATTACCGAAATCTGGGGACCCTTACTGAATCATTATTGGAATCCAGGGACCCTGACCTAAGCAATATCTAATACACAAAGATACAGAAACAAGCATCCATAAAAAATAGACATATGATAAAATCTTTATCTATTCACTAAGAAATATAAAAACAAACAAAATTTTAAGTTTAATGGGATGGTTAGAACTTTTACTAATTCAATTGAGACCAGCCATTGACCTCACTATATTCTGTTTGATGCACTTGCACTGCTTCCACGGGGAACAGCCTTTACGACGCGGCTGTTACACCGCGTGCCATTACAACGCGTTTTTTTCAACGCAAGTCGTTACCACGACTTGCGCTGGAGGGCGCTGCAGGACAAGGAATTTTTTCATTTACTATCCAACACCTTCCCTACTGTACGTAGGCTGGTGTTAGAATAGTAAATTAAAAAATTCCTAAGTCCGCACCCCTCCAACGCAAGTCGTGGTAACGACTTGCGTTGAAAAAACCGCGTTGTAATGGCACGCGGTGTAAAAGCACGCGTTGTAAAGCCGTACAACCGCTTCCACAAATCTATTTCAGGACTCTAGTCTCTAATTTCAAATTCCTTAAAAATTTACAAAAAGATTACAATTTTTCAATTATGCATTTTGCTTGTTTGTATATACACATTTTATTAATTTGTAAATATTATTTAATTTTCCAAGCAGTCATGGACCACAGGTTAAGAACTACTAGACTAGGCAACAATTGGTCTAAAACTAAGACCGCCATAGGAACGCAGTCTGGTGGAATTTTTTGAAAACGCTGGCCAGCATTACCATATAACTCCTGGATTAAGTAGCTGGATACAGTGAACTATCTGAGGCAAAGAGACAGGACAGACACCCAACTGTGCAGGACTGTGGACTAGGAATCGAGCACTTCTCCATTTTGCAAGTATTCTTTTATTTCTAGACGGTTGCATGCATCGTTTCCTCCCCATGGCGTTCACTCAGCCATGGCATGTGAAAACCCATGGAAACAACACACTGACATCGTTACAAGATCAGATCAAGCTCTTATCCTTCCTATGATTATCAGAAAAAGTCCAATCACCTGTGGGAAGTTATACGATTGATTGAATGAAGAACAGGTAGCACTAGGAGTCATTAACATATCTGGGATAATTGCAGATTGCCCCAATACGTTCAATATTCCAGATAGAGAGTGCTTATAACACTGGCATAAAAGAATCTGATAACCATTGGTCAAAGTGGAGGGGACCTGAGGGGCACAACATGCTCATTCTTTTGTCATTTTAGAAAAACAGTACCGGTCAGCTCTGGCTCTTCTTTCAGGTCTCGCTTCACAACACCCATTTAATTACATTCCGAGGGCGGAGTCCAGCATTCAAATGTTGGCACCTTTGTTTTAGTCCTCCTGTAGGATTTTTCTATGCTGCATAGCTATGTTTTCCTCCAAAAGAGCTTCTGCCTGTCATGACGTTCCGCCATTTTAAAGTGTTCCTGGTTCCTGTGAGGAATTGTTATGCTGAGCCATTACTGAGGGGGCAGCATTTTCCCCTCTTTTGAGTCATTCTGCTGCATGAATTTGGTCTCTCTTCATGTTCACTTTTGCTGGCTGAAGGTACATTGTCCTTCTTTCATCATATAGGGGGAGTTTTTCATCTATACTTAAGGCGGTTCTCTGAAATGGCCTTCTTTATCTCTTACAGTCTTCTTTAATGCTGAAGCACACTTTCTGACTGTCTCCTCCTGCGTTGGGGCGCATAGGGCTAATTGTTTTGCTAAATGGAGGAATATTATCGCTAAGCTATTACTACAATTGCCTAAACAGGGTTTTCTGCGTTCGCCCTCCCGCTACCTGTGTTACGCTGTGCAAAGGGAGTCTAATTGTACTCATTTTAAGTAGGGACATTGCACTGCCTCATTTCCACACCATTTAAGGGGTTTCCTTGCTATTGATCCTGTTTTTATGGGTAGGACTCAGAAACAGAGAGATAAATCGCCACCCGGTTCTATCCTTTATTAAACTCATCGCCCGTCTTAAATCTTGACTGCGAGATTTAACCTCTGGGTCTCTCACAGCAATCATGAAGAATTCTACAGACCTAAGTTTGTGGTGTACTCTTGTTCATCTGGAGCTCTGGAAAAAAAAGCTCTCCCCTTCAGTCAAAAGACCAAAGTAGGGCTCAGATTCACCTTCTAAAACACCCCCTGATTTCACCTTTGAAGATGTAATGGAGGATATAAGGCTCTGAAAACCTTTGTAGTATTCACATTGAGGAGAAATGGTCCACACACGACCAGCGCATTACGGCTGTCGAACAAAGGATCAGTGATGTAGAGGACTCCATTCCGGTGATCTCCCAGTTAACAAAGGAAATAGATTTGCTCAAACGATCTACTGAAGATTTGAAAGACAGAAATAGGAGACAGAACTTACTGCTTTATGTAATTCTGGAAAATTCAGAATGGTCTAACATGATTTACTTTCTGCAAAATATCATTCCTACTATTGTGCACTTACCTAAACAGACCGCACTCAACATTCAAAGAGCCCCACGTCTTGATCCCAAACCATTTGCTAGCTCTTCTCAGTAGAGACCTAGGGTCATTATTATCCTTTTTCTACAGCAGATTGACTTGATGCATATTCTGTCTGCTGCCAAACAAGCGGGCCCACTCCACTGGGCTGGTAATAAAGTATATTTCTCACAGGATGTCTCTAATGCTACGGCTGCAAAAAGAAAGCTCTTATTGGATCTTCGTCAAAAATTAAAAGACATGAACATTATATATGGGATTGTGTTTGTTGACCCTTAGGCCAGACAGGTGTTCAAAGTGTTTCAGGAGGGCCAATGCTATACCAGAGCCCTCTACTGTGTCTTCTAAGTAAATCAGGTGGTTGTCTGCATATAAGGTTATTACGTGGTGTAGCTTATTTACTGTTAAGCATACTCTTCGCCACCATGTCTAAGGAATGCAGCCAATGGTTCGATTGCCAGGGCAAAAATGGGAGGGGGTAGAGGGCAACCCAGCCTGGTGCCTTGAAAGTTCACATTCTAGGCAGATACTGTTTTTCCTGTTCTAACTCGAGCGGTGGAGCAGTCATATAAAATGTTACCTCATTTTACCCAATCTTCTCCAAGACCGATGCGTGCCATTACTGCGAATAAATAATCCCATCCTGTTATACCTGTCTGGCCTTTTGCGTAGTCTCTCAAATTTATTATTTATTTTGTCCCCTTTTAACCCCTCTTGCCTTTATTTATTTTTGTGTCTACTAGAATTTTTATGGTGTTGGCCTGGGGGATAGGTGCTCTTTCGCCCTCATAGTTTTTTTTACCTCAGGCCTAGAGGCCTTTCCTGATAGGAATTCCCTTGGAGTCACAAAATGGTGGCCACCAACTGTCACAACTGACTTACCTGGAACCTGCCCCATAGGATAGAGTAGGGCATTCCAGAACCTTCTGGTCCCCTCTGGACCTCTGAGGGTCAGCCTATATAAGGCCAGAACCAGAGCGGCCATTTTGGGGAGTGTTGGAAAGAGTGATAGTGGTTTGTTGGTGCTTGGTGGAAGAGAAACTCTGAGGTCTGGTTGGAGCATCGATTACTGTGAGAAGGAGAAGGGAGATCCTGTCAGGGTTGTCAGCCCTTATTGAACGGCTGCCCAGTCTGCGTATCTGCCTCCCTTCCAGTGGATCAGGCCCAACTGAGGGAATCCCCCATGCGGTAGAACTACCAGTTCAGAGCAGCAGGAAAAACCATCACAGTGAGCGCTTTCATCGGACCTGGCCGCGAAGAGTAGGAGGAGGAAAGGAGACCGAAGCATTCCCCTACCTTACTCCCCCTCGTCGTTCATTCAGCCAGGAGGGGACCCCTGCGTCCGTTGTGGTGCACTGAGGCGGCTCCCCTGCTGAGGGAGTTGAAGCCCCCGCCGTCTGGGAGTGTCTGGTGGTTTCCTGGCATCTGGCTGGTGAGGAGAAGGGGTCGGAATAGCGTCTCCCCGTGTGCGCAGGCCAGGAAGCCTGAGCAGAGTTCTTCCCCGGCTGTGGGCGGTGCCGTCTCCGAAGCGGATTTACTCCCGCGCATGCCCAGGGAGTGAGGCGCGAAGGTAGCGTCTCTTCAGCGGCGCTTCCGGAGTGAGGGCGGAATCAGTCAGTCTCCCCCTGCGCGATCTACACGGAGACCAAGACTCTCCGCCGGGCAGTGGGAGGCTCAAGTCAACCCCCGGTCGGAGCGGATTGCAAGCGGAGGGCTGGAAGACGTCTTGCTGCCTTCCTACACCCCGGAGGTCTGTGAGTAAATTGAGGTCCCAGCGGTAGGAGAAGGGTGTTTCACTCGCGCACCCACCAAGTAAGCTGGGCCCACAGGGAGGTTTGGGGAGAAGCCAACCAGGGTATCCCCTGAGCCCCCACTGACTGAAGCTGAAGGGAGAGGTGAGGTGAAGACAGGGAAAGTCCTTGAAACCCCACGCAGCAGCAGGGGATAATCCTTGTGAGAGTCAACCCGGGAGTCCTGGTAGTCCCTCTGACTGGATTTCCCCTTGTAAACGGGATATCGATTTGGGCTTGTGTGGGGACTGTCCCCGATCAGTATTGGCAATAACCCCGGTTTGCTGGGACAGGAAGAAGAAGGGTTGGGAGGCTAACACTTTGAGAGAGATCAATTTACAAATCCCATGAGTCATTGAAAGTGTTGTAACTCTGTTGAATGAACGCAATACAGAACAGTGAAAAGTGCTGGCTCAATACTGTAATTTAACCTACCATACATGTATGAAGGAAAGTCTATTAGAACTGAATAAGCTCAACTTAAAGTGACTGTTATTAGTTTGACTAATGAGAGTAAAAGTAGTAATGATTTGTAAGATTCTGTGATGCATTGAAATCGCGTAAAAAAAAGAAAGTCAACAAGACCAAAGTTTATTTTTATAAACCAGCTCTTATTTTTACACAAACCTTGGTGTAGTGTCATTTTTGAGTGATATTTCATTAAGTTACAGCTGGGTGGTTTGCAACCTTTACACATGTGCCTCTATTGATACTGTCTTACCCTAGGCCAGGCTACCCTGGGTGACCTGACAACTCTAGGTCCAACATATTGGTGTCTAGCGGTGGGATGCTGACTGTGGTTGCGACTACTCTGCAGTAACTGAGTGTAATCCACTAACCTACACCTGGAGTTTTCTCCTGGCTGCCTTCCTAATTTTTACTTTTGCTTTTTCCAAATTTATTCCTGGTGGTGGGGTGGAGGTAGCTTCAGGTTTCCCTTGCAACTCTATCCTTTTTCTGTGCTTGACCTTGAATTGCCTTTTGCAAAATGGAATTTGCACTGGAAAAACTGGACACTTATCCATTGGCCCAGCTAAAATATTTCTGTCAACAAATGGGAGTGTTCTTTAAGCATGGTGCCAAGAAGGGGGAACTCCAGACCAGTTTGAGGGCTTGGGTGGAAGCGCGCAGGGAAGGGAAGGAGGAGGATGAGGGGACAGACCGGGACACGGTCATAGAGGTAGAGGGATTATTCCACCCTGAGGTGGGAAACCTACTCCCAGGACCAATGACCTCCTCTAGGGGGTACAGTAGTGTCTCCGGGGGAAGCTTGACCGAAGCGGAACTCACAGACAGGAGGGAAAAGAGGCAACTGAAATGGGAGATGGCCAAGTTAGAACAGGAGAGGGAAGAGCGGAGGATGGCTCATGAATTCAAACTAAAAGAGTTAGAACTCCAGGCCCTGCAACGGGGACCCTCTCCTACTCCAAATGGTGGCAGCGAAACCAGAGAACCAACCAGGGAGTCCAGACCCTACCTGCCTAAGGATATAATTGCCAGCTATAGTCAGGGGGATGATATAGCCAAATGGCTGGCTGCCTATGAGGTCTCCTTAAGAGCCCATGGGATCCAGGAAAAACACTGGGGGGGTGGGTTGTATAAGTATATGCCTCCCACTGGTCGAGACACCTTGTTAGCTTTAGAGCCAGAGGAGCAGACTAACTACACCCCCCATGAAGCTAGCATTGATCAGGAAGTTTGGGCTAACCCCAGAAAAGTATCGCCAGAGGTTCAGGGGGAGCCACAAGTTAAGCACCCAGAACTGGGTGGATTTCCTGGATTATGCGAGGAAGGCATTGGAGGGCTGGGTACAGGGCAGTGAGGTGAAGGATTATGAGGGGTTGTATCATCTTTTTTTGAAAGAGCATCTACTCGAGAAATGTTTTCCCGAGCTGCGCCAGCACCTGGTGGACAGCAAGCTGACCAACCCCCGGAAGCTTGCAGAGGAGGCGGACATCTGGGCAAATACTCGGGTGTCCTCAAAGGGGACTGGAGGGGATTCCCAAAAGGCCGGACAGGGCGCCCCTCAGAAGAAGGAGGGGGGGAGATAAAAAACGGGAGTTCTCTAAAGGTCCCCAAAACAGTTTCCAGGGAAAGGGAACAGGTTTCACCCCTAAGGCTAACCTGCCCAGAAACCCTCATCCTGGCCAAAGCCAGCAGCCAAGGGTTGTCCACTGTTTTGAGTGTGGTGGTGTTGGACATTATAAGGGAGATGTCAGATGCCCAAAGAGACCACCCCCTCCCACCGGAGGAAAAGCCCCGGGAGTAGCTAGTGTAGCGCTCGGGGAGGAGTTACCCTTAGATAAGGGGGGTGAGTGGGCGGGTGTCACCTTAGTGTCCCTGGGAGAACGGGAGATGGTTCCTAAGATCCAGGTGCCCCCAAATACTGTTAAGTATGGGCAATGGATCACCATCAATGGCCAGAGAGGGGAGGCTCTGAGAGATACAGGAGCCAGTATGACTATGGTGAGAAGTCAACTGGTGTCTCCAGAGCAGGTGGTTCCCAATGTACTCCACCCCGCCGCGATGGCTGACGGCAGAATGGGCCACTATCCCGTGGCTGAGGTTCCCTTTGAGTGGGAAGGGGTTGCAGGTTCACTTCGAGTTGCCGTAAGCCCTGCCGTGCCAGTTGATTGTCTGCTGGGGAATGACATGGAGCATAATGCTTGGAGAGAGGTGGAATACCGGACACATTCAGCGATGCTAGGTACACCTGACTGGGCCTGTGTGAGCACAAGGTCTGCGACTGCCCGGAGAGGGAGTTCACCTGGGTTGGAGCCTGGAACAATGGCCCAACCCGCTGCCAAAAAGGGACAGACCCGAAGACAGGAGAAGCCTGCTTCGGCTTCCACACCTCATGTGACAGATCGGCCACCTGCGGTGGTGGACCAGGAGTCCATGAAGGGGGAAGTAGATTCTCTGGAGGACCTGCCCATCCCTGCTGAGTGGCATGTGGAGGGAGGGCCTACCAGAGAGGAGTTCTGTAAGGGCCAGAAGGAGTGCCCTACCCTTGAGGGACTGAGGCGACAGGCTGAAGCCCAGGCAGCAGGGGACGTTGCGGGACACTACCACATTTACTGGGAGGATGGACTCCTCTACAGTGAACCCAAGGTACCCTTACCTGGTTCATCAAGGGCCTTGGTAGTCCCGCAACGGTACCGAGCCTTTCTGCTGGAATTGGCTCATGAAATTCCCTTGGCAGGACACTTAGGTCAGGACAAGACCTTTGCTCGGCTTGTCCCCCACTTTTACTGGCCTCAGATGAAAGTGGCGTCTAACACCTACTGTCGGACGTGTGTAACCTGCCAAGCCAGTGGGAAAACAGGGGTGAAGCTGAAAGCTCCCCTGGAACCACTTCCTGTCATTAGCACCCCCTTTGAAAGGGTGGGCATCGACATTGTAGGGCCATTGGATCCACCAACAACAGCTGGTCACAGGTTTATCCTGGTTCTGGTGGATCATGCCACACGGTACCCAGAGGCAATACCTCTGAGGACTGTCACTGCACCTGTGGTGGCCAGGGCCCTGATGGGGATCTTTACCCGAGTGGGATTCCCCAAGGAAGTTGTGTCCGACAGGGGGACCAACTTTATGTCAGCATACATGCGGGCAATGTGGAAGGAGTGTGGAGTGACCTACCGGTTCATCACTCCCTATCACCCCCAGTCCAATGGACTGGTAGAAAGGTTCAACAAGACCTTGAAGGGCATGATCAGAAGTCTGCCTGAAAGCCTGCGGAGGAAGTGGGACGTCCTCCTACCCTGTCTGCTATTCTCCTACAGGGAAGTGCCACAGAAGGGAGTGGGCTTCAGCCCCTTTGAGCTTCTGTATGGGCACCCTGTACGCGGTCCTCTCAGCCTGGTGAAGGATGGATGGGAAAAGTCTCCCAGGAAACCCCCCCAGGATGTGGTGAGCTACATGCTGGCCTTCAGGAGCCAAATGGCGAAGTTGTGGAAGCAAGCTTCTGACAACTTGGAGGCCAGCCAGGCGGTGATGAAGGAGTGGTATGACCACAACGCTCACCCGGTGGAGTTGGAGCCTGGCCAGAAAGTGTGGGTGATGGAGCCTGGAGAGCTAAGTGCCCTCCAGGATCGCTGGACAGGCCCCTTTGAGGTGTTAGAAAAGAAGGGTAAGGCCACATACCTGGTGGACCTTAAGACCCCTCGACAGCCCCTACGGGTGCTACATGCTAACCGACTCAAACCCCACCATGAGAGGCCCGAGGTCATCTTAATGATGGTGACTGATGGAGGAGAGGAAGCGGAAAGCGAACCTCTCCCAGACTTGTTCTCGTCTCAGGAAAAGGATGGGTCGGTGGAGGGAGTGATTCTCTCCCCATCCCTAACTCCTGAACAGCGGGAGGACTGCCGCCAGATACTGGAGCAGTATTCTACGCTGTTCTCCCTTGTCCCGGGAAGGACTCACCTGTGTACCCATGATGTGGACACAGGGGACAGCCCACCAGTGAAGTCAAAGACCTACCGGCTGTCCGGCAAGGTGAAGGCTAGCATCCATGGTGAGGTTGCCAAGATGCTGGAGCTAGGAGTAATTGAACCTTCCAGCAGCCCCTGGTCCAGTCTGGTGGTTCTAGTGCCAAAGGCACCACTCCAGAACTGAGGTTCTGTGTGGATTACCGGGGACTGAACTCAGTCACCAAGACTGATGCTCATCCGATCCCTAGGGCGTATGAATTGATTGACCGGCTGGGAGCTGCCCAATATCTGAGTACCTTCGACCTTACTTCAGGGTACTGGCAGATCTCCCTTACAGACGGAGCAAAAGAAAGGTCAGCTTTCTCCATGCCTGAAGGACACTTCCAGTTCTGCGTGATGCCCTTTGGGCTCAAGAACGCCCCTGCCACTTTTCAGCGGCTGGTGAACCAGGTCCTCTCCGGAATGGAGGGTTACTCCGCTGCTTATCTGGATGACATTGCTGTCTTCAGTAGCAGTTGGGAGGACCATTTGCAACATTTGCAAGCAGTTCTCCAGGCCCTGAAACAAGCTGGACTGACAATCAAGGCCAGCAAATGTCAGATTGGGCAGGGGTCGGTTGTCTACCTTGGACACTTGGTGGGAAGGGGGACAGTGCAGCCCCTGCAGGCAAAGATTGAGGCAATCACAGCCTGGGAACCCCCCAAGACACAGACTGAGGTCCGAGCTTTCCTGGGCCTCACAGGCTACTACCGTCACTTTGTGAAGGGGTATGGCACTATTGTAGCGCCCCTCACAGAGCTTACCTCAAGGAAACAACCTCGACGGGTAGTTTGGACGGAGGCTTGTCAGCAAGCCTTTGAAAAGTTGAAGCAGGCAATGTGTGCAGCACCGGTCCTGAGGGCCCCAGACTTCTCCAAAGAGTTCATTGTCCAGACAGACGCATCAGAACATGGCATTGGGGCAGTGTTATCGCAACTCAATGAAGAGGGTCTGGATCAGCCTGTAGTTTTCCTATCCTGGAGACTACTTCCCCGGGAACAGAAGTGGAGTGCAATTGAGCGTGAGGCTTTTGCGGTGGTGTGGGCTCTGAAGAAGTTGCGGCCATACCTGTTTGGCTCGCACTTCCTGGTTCAGACTGACCACCGCCCCCTTCATTGGCTGATGCAGATGAAGGGGGAAAATCCCAAGCTGTTGAGATGGTCCATCTCCCTACAGGGAATGGACTTCCGGGTGGAACACCGGCCTGGAGTGGACCACGCCAATGCAGACGGTCTCTCCAGGTATTTCCGCCTTAGTGATGAGGACTCCCAAGGGGTTGGGTAGTTCTCCCCACTTTCAGCTGGGGGGGACGTGTGTTAGACCTGTCTGGCCTTTTGCGTAGTCCCTCCAATTTATTATTTATTTTGTCCCCTTTTTGCCCCTCATGCCTTTATTTATTTTTGTGTCCACTAGAATTTTTATGGTGTTGGTCTGGGGGATAGGTGCTCTTTCGCCCTCATAATTTTTTACCTCAGGCCTAGAGGCCTTTCCTGATAGGAATTCCCTTGGAGTCACAAAATGGTGGCTACCAACTGTCACAACTGACATACCTGCCTCATAGGATAGAGTAGGGCATTCCAGAACCTTCTGGTCCCCTCTGGACCTCTGAGGGTCAGCCTATATAAGGCCAGAACCAGGGCGGCCATTTTGGGGAGTGTTGGGAAGAGTGATAGTGGTTTGTTGGTGCTTGGTGGAAGAGAAACTCTGAGGTCTGGTTGGAGCATCGATTACTGTGAGAAGGAGAAGGGAGATCCTGTCAGGGTTGTCAGCCCTTATTGAACTGCTGCCCAGTCTGCGTATCTGCCTCCCTTCCAGTGGATCAGGCCCATCTGAGGGAATCCCCCATGCGGTAGAACTACCAGTTCAGAGCAGCAGGAAAAACCATCACAGTGAGCGCTTTCATCGGACCTGGCCGCGAAGAGTAGGAGGAGGAAAGGAGACCGAAGCGTTCCCCTACCTTACTCCCCCTCGTCGTTCATTCAGCCAGGAGGGGCCCCCCTCCGTCCGTTGTGGTGCACTGAGGCGGCTCCCCTGCTGAGGGAGTTGAAGCCCCCGCCGTCTGGGAGTGTCCGGTGGTTTCCTGGCATCTGGCTGGTGAGGAGAAGGGGTCGGAATAGCGTCTCCCCGTGTGCGCAGGCCAGGAAGCCTGAGCAGAGTTTTCCCCGGCTGTGGGCGGTGCCGTCTCCGAAGCGGATTTACTCCCGTGCATGCCCAGGGAGTGAGGCGCGAAGGTAGCGTCTCTTCAGCGGCGCTTCCGGAGTGAGGGCGGAATCAGTCAGTCTCCCCCTGCGCGATCTACACGGAGACCAAGACTCTCCGCCGGGCAGTGGGAGGCTCAAGTCAACCCCCGGTCGGAGCGGATTGCAAGCGGAGGGCTGGAAGACGTCTTGCTGCCTTCCTACACCCCGGAGGTCTGTGAGTAAATTGAGGACCCAGCGGTAGGAGAAGGGTGTTTCACTCGCGCACCCACCAAGTAAGCTGGGCCCACAGGGAGGTTTGGGGAGAAGCCAACCAGGGTATCCCCTGAGCCCCCACTGACTGAAGCTGAAGGGAGAGGTGAGGTGAAGACAGGGAAAGTCCTTGAAACACCACGCAGCAGCAGGGGATAATCCTTGTGAGAGTCAACCCGGGTGAACAGAGGATTGGGAACTGGAAATCCGGCTACAAGTCTTCACTAAATCCAGTACCTCTGTGAATCTCTTTAGGAGTCCTGGTAGTCCCTCTGACTGGATTTCCCCTTGTAAACGGGATATCGATTTGGGCTTGTGTGGGGACTGTCCCCGATCAGTATTGGCAATAATCCCGGTTTGCTGGGACAGGAAGAAGAAGGGTTGGGAGGCTAACACTTTGAGAGAGATCAATTTACAAATCCCATGAGTCATTGAAAGTGTTGTAACTCTGTTGAATGAACGCAGTACAGAACAGTGAAAAGTGCTGGCTAAATACTGTAATTTAACCTACCTTACATGTATGAAGGAAAGTCTATTAGAACTGAATAAGCTCAACTTAAAGTGACTGTTATTAGTTTGACTAATGAGAGTAAAAGTAGTAATGATTTGTAAGATTCTGTGATGCATTGGAATCGCGTAAAAAAAAGAAAGTCAACAAGACCAAAGTTTATTTTTATAAACCAGCTCCTATTTTTACACAAACCTTGGTGTAGTGTCATTTTTGAGTGATATTTCATTAAGTTACTGCTGGGTGGTTTGCAACCTTTACACATGTGCCTCTATTGATACTGTCTTACCCTAGGCCAGGCTACCCTGGGTGACCTGACAACTCTAGGTCCAACACATCCTATAGAATCAAAAGCTTTTTCCAGGTCAATGGACAAAATAGGAGCTCGTGGGAGGGATCGCGGCTTCAGGATGATATAATACCAAGTACAATCTACGCAAGTTAAATGAAGTGTTTCGGTCTGGGATAAATCCGTTTTGGTCCGGATGTATGAGAGTGGACATATAAGGAAGAAACGCATTGCCAGGACCTTGCTAAGAATCTTAAAATCCATGTTGAGCATGCAGAGAGGCCCAAAATCTACAACTCGACCACCTGGGGTCGTGGCAGCGAAATCACAAGTGCGTACATCGTAGACAAAGGAAGTCGCCCAAGTTTCAGAGATTCAGCATATAGAGCAACTAAAAGGGGAGACAATGTGGAGGCATAGACCGAATAGAATTCTGCAGGGAGTGCATCTAGTCCTGGAGTTTTGCCGTGGCCATAGTATTTAAAGCTTTCCGAATCTCCTGCACTGTCACCGGGCCTCCCAATGCCTCCCTTGCCTGTCCATCTAGTACCTGGAGCCTAAGGGGGACAAAAATTCTCTAACCTCCTCGGGTGCAGCTGGTCGCGGGGCAGTATACAGGGCCCGTAGTATGCCCAGAATATGGAATTAATCTCCTCAGGGACATGAACTGAGGTACCAGTTCCAGACCTGACATGAGTAAACAGAGCCTCACGATTTCGGGTCTGATAAGCCAAACAGCAAGGGGCCAGGTTTCCCCTCCTCCTCCTGCACTTTGGTAAGGTATGTCATATAGTCATCGCATCTTAACCGCTCCAACGTCTCGTTGTATAGGGCATGCACATCTCGTAATGTCACGTGAGAAGAGGCATCTGTCCCTAGGGTGTTGTCTAGTTTGTGCAGTTTACTGTCCCAGTCCTCTAGTTCCCAATGCAGTTCTCTCTGCACTCCTATTGACTGCCCTAAGCAGTGTCCCTGACCTACCACCTTAAATGCTTCCCATTCCACCAGCCCTGTAGAGGCTGTATTGTTGTTAGTCAAAAAATAAGAGTCAATAAAAGTGCAGGGGGTTTCACGGAAGGGGGTGTAATCTAACATTAAAGGATTGAGTATCCACAAGGGAAGCGGAGAACGCTTCCCCAATGGCTGGTGGGTCATCATTAAGGGTCTATGATCCGAGAGTGTGCGTCCCAGATATTCACTGTGTGTGATTGAGCTACTAAGATTAGTAGAGCAGAAAAATATATTGAGTTGTGTATGTAGTTGGTGTATGCTGGAATAAAAAGAGTAATCTCTATCGTCTGTGTGTTGTGTCCACCAAATGCCGGTTAACCCCCAATGATTCCACCAGTCCAGAAATCCTGCCACAATTTGGTGGGCCTGGGCTCCAAACAAAGGTGGGTGTGAGCGGTCCAGTGAAGTATTCAATACACAATTAAAGTCCCCCCCCCCAGTATCATAGAGTCTGCCATCAAAGTAGCCATGTGGGCCGAGAAGTCCTAAAAAAGGTCTCCTGACCCTGGTTGGGAACATATTCACTACAGAGTGTTATGTCTGTGCCAGACAGTTTCCCATCAATCAGCACATATCTACCCTCTTGATTTATTAGAGTATGTACTGGCTCAAAAGGGACCCCTGCCCGCACCCTGATTAGCACCCCCAGGCATATGCAGAATAAGATGTTGCAAAAATCTGCCCTCTCCATCTCCTGTGAAGTCTCTCCACTTCCCCCCGCAGGAGGTGTGTCTCCTGCAGTAGAGCTATCTGTATACCCTACTGTCTCAAGAACCTGTGCACATTGTGCCTCTTCACCGCTGAACCCATCCCTCTTATATTCCATGTTAGAAATTTCAAAACATTGTGTGTGGAATGCATGGTGAAACAAATTCATTCAGCGATTGCCACCTCCAGACCTCCACCGCCCCATCCCAAAACAGAGAATAGATTGCCACCCCTGCAAAAATTATAATCCAAACCATGAATAAAACACCCACCATCAACAACTCCATTATCCCAGAGCAGCCTGGCAACGGCCATCCACCTATACTGTGGGTAATGCATCAGTCTCGGTGATAGGAACTGCAACCTGCCAGGGGTTTGTCACACTAGGGGGAAAAGACAAACTCTAATGAAACAGACTCTCACTTAGGTTGTGCTGGTCCAACCCCATCCAAAGCACCGACAAACCATAGGGCATTATCTTGAAGCGCAACTCAGCCCAGAAGAGGTCAGTGCAGATGATGTCATCTGCCTTCCCTGGGGTCACCTTCGGGAGGACAACACTGTCTGCACGGGAGGAGTCCGAGTCTGAGCCCTCGGTCCCTTTACCTGAACTGGAGCCCACTCCTGAAGCTGCTCCCGTAGTCTGCATAATCTCGGCCATGGCCTGGAGCACCACTGCCCTCTCCTTCTCAGTTTGTTATGGACTTGGCTTCTTCGATGGGCCCCTTTTGGGTCACTCCTTCTGGATCTCTTCTGTGGTCTCAGGGCTCGGGGCTCCCCCGTACGGTCTGCCACAGGGGACGGCATCCCAGAATTATAGTTCTCCAGCCATTCCCATGCCATCTTGGGGTCAGTGCAAAAATGTGTCTTCCCATCCAACACAATACGCAAACAGGGAGGGAATATCAATAAATATTGCAGGCCTTCCCCTCGAAAGGCTATCTTGGCATCAAAAAAGGAGGCTCATCTCCACTGAGTTTGAATGGTATAGTCAGGAAATATGGAGACGCTACAATTGCGTACGACAAACGGGCCTTCGGTCCTAGCCTTTCGCAGTAGTGTGTCCCTATCTCTGTAATGCAGGAGCCGGGTTACAACCGGCCACGGAGGGCACCCTGGTATGGGCGGGTGTATCAGAACCCGATGTGCCCTCTAAAGGGTGTAGAATGAAGACAAGCCCTTCAGTACAAAGTCAGAGCGCAGCCAGGATTCAAGGAATGCTATCATGTCTCCGCCTTCCGTCCCTTCTGGTAAGCCCATTATTCTGATGCTGTTTCTCCGATTGCGGATTTCTGCATGTTCAGCCCCATGTTCCAATGTGCGGACCCTACCAGAAAGCTATGTGACATGAAGCTGTAATGCTTGTTGTGTAGGGAGGAGATCTGCAATTGAGGACCCTGCTGTTTTAACCCTCTCTGCCAACTTCTGGCGCTCCACCCGTAGGAGCCCCAGCCTTACCGACACATTGCTACTCTCCTGGTGTAGTGTCGCTTTAGTGTTGGCGATAGTTTCCAAAATATTGGTCAACTGCATCTGTACTAGATCTACACCAGTTGTAGTATAAAAAGAAGTATTTTTCTATAGACGTAACACAAGACCACAAACGACAAAAATCCACAATACTGTACTTCAAAATGGTAGAAATAGCTCAGTTCTCTTAAGATGCAAAATGCTACACTTTTAGTTCAATGTACCTTAGGATGCGTAACGCTATACAACTAAAGTGTTGCAAGGAAGGTGATGCGTCGGTTCCTTACACGCAAGAACGGTGATGTGTCGGGTCCCTACTGATGCGTAGGGGATGCGTCGGTTCTTCTCTGCGAGGGGAGGTGATGCATCAGTTTCTTACTGCGCTTCCGTGGTGATGCAACCAGCAGCGCCGTGATGCGATGAAGATCCGGTGCAATGAACAAAAATGGCGTCTTCTTATTGATGCAACACGATGGGTGCACGTCCGACAGGCCCTGCGACACACTTCCCGGTGATACGGCGGCGTCTGATGCAACATTGATCCTTTTCTCCGGCAATGCAAGGCGCTTCGGCAATGATGCGACAGCTGCAGTAGCGGCGACATGCTTCTTCGTTGATGCGGCAGCATCTGATGTGATGTCAATCCTCTTCTCCGGTGATGCGATGACAGCAGCTGCGGCGGCAACACGCTTCTTCTTCGTGAGTCGTGCTTCCAGCTCCTTGCGACACGCAGTCCCTCAGAAAGCCCAACACAACAGCAGCACTTCCAAAGAACTCTTGGGCAGCTGGTTGGTGAAGTCTGTTGTCCCTGAGACTTCAGCAAGAGGCAAGCTCTATCTCAAGCCCTTGGAGATCCTTCACAAGTTGAATGATAGTAGCACAAAAGTCCTTTCTCCTTTCTTTGGCAGTCTGGCAACCACGGCAGGCCAATCCCTCACGCTTAGGGATAGTCTTTCCTCAGTCTCTCTGGTTCCTCTCCTCTGCAAAGTTTTCTTCTTGTTTCCCAAAAGTGATCTAAAATTCCGGGGTCTGGGTCCCCCTTTTTATACACAGTTTCTCTTTGTTCTCTGAAGGCAGAGAGGCATTTGCCTAGTCCAAACCAGTTCTGGTCAGTCCTGGAGCACTTTGTTGACATGACTCCTTCTTTCCTTTCACAGTGCAGGGCAGGGACATCAGCCGCACAACAGGAGGTGGAGCCTGCATTGTGGAGGGAAGGCACAGCCCTTTCCAGGTCCCAGGTGCAACTCCGCCCACCCATCTGAATGTAGATCTCTCTATTTAGCCCTGTGCTGACTCACCCTGTCTCCTGGAATCCCCCAGCCCCTGTCACTCAAACTCCAGACAAGGAATACACAACCTAGCAGAGGCAGGCTTGGATGATTAGACAAGAAAATACCTACTTTCTAAAAGTGGTATTTTCAAACACAGAATGTTAAAACCAACTTCACTAAAAGATGTATTTTATCATTCTGAGTTCAGGCATACTAAACTCGAATTTCTACCTAGTTCCCTGAGTCAGTTAGGATTATAAGTTGTTATAATCAAATTGCCCATCCTGGCCTATGGGGAACAGGTAGCCTTGCGATAGTGAAAAACGAAAATGGCTGTAAATCACTATTATGACATGCCACGCATATCAGGGCTTGTCCTACCTTTTACCTACAATGCTCCCTGCCCTTGGGCCTACCATAGGGGTGACTAATATGCAGAAAAGGGAAGGTTTAGGGACTGGCAAGTGGGTGCACTTGCCCAGTCAGCATGTGTTGGAAAACGAGGAAGTATCTGTGATGCCTGCACAAATAATATGACCACATTTGTCCTTCACTGGGCACCAAACACCCAATTGTAGCCCCTGACTCTCAGAGGGTAGCGTTGCAGAGCAGTCTGAGGCATACTCTAGGGAGGTGGTGTGGGCTAGTAATCGCCATTACAGGTGCACAGCAATAACACTCAATAATTGATTGTCCAGTCTGTACTTTGCTTTATAAAAGTAAGAGTACATCCGTCTCGGTAAAACACTGTTCACAAATGTTTCATAGTTCTATTGAGCAGGGTCTACAATACATATAGATAGATATTAGTACCAGTTTTATCCTTAAAATATTAATATGACCCTACCTACACCTGTAGATCCAATGTCACTTGCCCATTCAGGGCAGTATTTCCAGAATGGATCCAAACTCTCCACAGATATTCTGACCAGGGTATTAAATTAATTTCTTAAGCCGTCAGTTGCACACTCGTTAATTCTGAAGTTTTCAAAGTTTTTTACAATATCTTAATTTTGTGCGACTCCCTCGTGTAGTGTTTTGTCTAGGAACACTGTTCAGAAATGAATATATAGATGGGGGTAGAAATTCTGCTCCCAGTTTCAAGGTGTGCACATTTTTTTCTGTGGACCTTATGGTCCTAATTCATCATCAAAGTTCGTTCACAAATCCATCCAAAACGTTTTTCAAGCGTAATTATATGCTCTTTAATGATGAAAGTTATATTCTCATCATTTCATTCCAATTTTATTCAAAATATCAACAACTTCCTTGTGCTAGAGGATTTTACATCAAACCCAATGCATTTCGGGTACACCTGGACCCTTCATCAGGGGTCTCTATGGAGAGAACCAAAGAAAACAGTATGAGCCCAAAGCTATGTTAAATCAGGTAAATGAAGCTGTAAAAAACGAAAACAGCCTTCATAACTCTAACAATTAAATACATTCTCATAACTTGTGCGTGCCCTCTCTTATTTATTCACTACCATGTCTACAGTCAAAATAACATCAATATCACTATGAGTTTATGCAATCCGAACGACCAGCGTTCTCTGTCCGTTACTCACGAGAATTGAAAAGTATGGCGACCCGCCTCTGCTCCTGTCCAATAGCATCCAGGTAAACAAAACGTACAACACTCTTGATTGCGAGATTGAATCTTATAGGCTACCAGCATGGTCACGTGCGCGCAACCCTTTTAGAGTGTTTACCACTGTTTCCATATAATCATACTCCGTTTAAATGCTATGTATGAACTGCTACATGATCATTTCACATCGTGAACTCGCGGGCGAGTTTTGTAACCATAATACATGTTTAACAGAGTAATATGCGAAAATGTCAACTTATATTATTTCAAACTTCATAATTACAGCGAACGTGTGTACTATCGCTCTGTGTTTGGTTGTGTCAAAATTAAACCATGTAGTGGAAATGTAAACAAAATGTTCACATCACGAAGTCCTAACAAGTCGGCCATCTTGGAGTGGGGTCTATCAGCGATATTTAACATGTTTGTACATGATAGTAATAATTTTGAGGTTGCCTCCGGGTGACACTAGTCACCGAGGCCAGTGCAGGGACAATACAAAACACATGCTCATATTTTTTTTTTTTTTTATTATTTTATTTACCACAAAACAGCAAAGTACATCTCGTAAACAGCCATTCGCCTACATCCCTTCTCGGGCCGGCAGTAGTACAAAGTATCTCATCAGCGAATTCTGGCCAAGAACAACAGAATAAATCCGACGGCATATCAACCAGGTGTCCAACCAGGGTCAGGCCCTTTCCGGCTAGCCAATACTGTCGACAGTGTGTCGTGCGTTACTGATACATGGACAATTTTAAACAATTTTAACTTTTTCTCCCAACCTACCCCCCTTCCCGAAACTCCCCACTCCTCCCCAACAGTTCCCCAATCAGTGCTCCTCAAGTGTGGCAGTGTATAGGCTAAGGGGGTGTTGTGGCGTTCGTTGCGTGCTACCTTTCATGGCTTCAAGTGATCCCTCCCAGGACCCCACTCACCCAGGGATACCGCTCCTCCCACCTGGCTAAGACGCGCTGCTGTGTAAGTGACTACCCTGACTGCCTCACCCCGGGTCTATGTGCGGGTCGCGCCCCTGCTCCTCCCCACCCTCCTCTGTCGGGTCATCATTGACCGTCCTAGAAGTCAAGTAAATTTGGTACAGTCCCCAGAAGTTCTTGGGTCGACTCCGGGGCGGTAGCAGCTCACTATAAATCTCTGCTTGTGTGTTGCAAAATGTCATGCTATGCACCCAACGCTGCAATGTCGGAAGGGGGCCCCTCATCCAGCAACATGCTATTACACGTTTGGCAAGTAACATGCCCATGCTGACCATTTTTCTCACTGACACCGGCACCTTCTTCGTGTATCCTAGCAGGGCGAGCGCCGGGTCCATGGTTAGGTCCATTTCCACAATAGTGCTCATTTCCGCAAAGATCCCGGACCAAAAACTTTGAATGCCCGGGCACAACCATGCTAAATGTAAGAAGTCAGCCACTGGGGCGCGGCACCTTTCGCAGCCCGGCGTATCTCGAAGACCGTACCTGTGTAGCCTTTCCGGCGTATAATACACTCGCTGTAAAAATTTAAAGTGGACCAGGCGGTGTCGCCCGTTCAGCGATATCCGCCGTGAGGCCGCACAGCAGTATGCCCACATATCGTCATCTATGTGGGTATCCAGGTCGGTTTGCCAGGCCAAGCGTGCCCTCGTGTATTGTAGCGCCGTGTGTCCGTGCCCTATCTTATGAAGTTTAGATATCATTTTCTGCGGCGCCTCGGTGGCGATTACATAAACCAGTTCTGGGATCTCAGGGGGTTCTGCCATATCGGGGCCCAGAAGGTCTAGAAAGGCGCTACGCACCCTATGATACTGAAAGCGCTGTAGTAACGAGAGATTCTCTCTCCCTTGTGACAGTTGATCCCATGTCTTAACCGCGCCATCCTGGAAGAGGTCCCCCAGAGTATGTGCGCCTAGTTCACTAAGGGCCCTGTGAACGCCTGGTTCCGCCAGCGTGGGGAGCCATAGCGCCCAATGTATCGGCATATTAGGTGCGTACATCAGCTCTTTATCTTGCCTCTGCATTATGGAGTGCCAGGCATGGTTAGTAGACAGTAGGGAGTCCAGTGTTCCCACCCTACGGTCCCTAGGGCCGCAGATCGTCGCTGGGAGCGGGGTGGGGTCAGCAAATAACCTCTCCAGTATCACATGCGGTATATCCTGTTTTCCATGAATCCAAGTGTGGAGGTGCGAGGCCTGCGCTATCCTGTAATAGCGCTCCATATCTGGCGCCGCCAGCCCCCCTTGCTCGTACGGCAGCTGGAGGACCTTCCACTGCACTCTAGGTTGCTTCCCGGCCCAGGCCAGACGCACTAGAAGCTTGTTTAAGGTTTTAAAGAAGGTTCTGGAGAGGACAATCGGGATATTATTAAAGAGGAACAAAAACCTCGGCAGAACCACCATTTTCATCAAAGCAATTCGTCCCATCAATGACAGCGGGAGCTTAATCCAGAGTTCCACGTCATCTGCGAGTTTGCTATAGGCAGTACCGTAATTCTCCCTCAGCAGAGTTTCGGGATCCGTATGTATCCAAATGCCCAGATACCGTATCGGCTCCGTGGACCATTGAAGCGGATACTCCATCTCGAAGGGTTCGGTAACAGGGGTCAGGGGAAAGGCCACCGACTTGGACCAGTTGACTTTCAACCCCGAGAGCGCTCCAAAACGGACCACCTCCCTCAGCACCGACGCAAGGTTATTACCGGGATCCCTGACATACAGCAGAGTGTCGTCTGCATATGTGGAGATGCCGATCTTGTACGTGGGGTAATTGATGGCCTCATAAGAGTGATACTCCCGGATCGCGCACGCCAGAGGCTCCGCAACAAGAGCGTAGAGTAGCGGCGAGAGGGGGCATCCCTGTCTCGTGCCTCTGCTGATGAAAAACGGCTCAGAAACTGCATCGCCCAGCCTAACTCGTGCAGTGGGTTTGTGGTAAAGCGCACTCAGGAGCTGGAGAAAGGGGTCTCCTAGTCCCATCTTCACAAGCACCCTACGCATGAATGCCCACTCCACAGAGTCGAACGCCTTCTCCATGTCTAGAAAGACTGCTATAGCCTTGGTGTCATGTTTAGTGTGCTGGATGGCTCCCATCACTGTGCGAATGTTGTACGTGAGGTTCCGAGCAGGAATAAATCCCGCTTGCTCTGGGGCCACCAATTCAGGGGCCACGAGTGCCAACCTGGTCGCCAGCACCTTAGCATAGAGCTTGGCGTCCACATTGAGAAGGGACAGAGGGCGGTACGAGCCTGGAAGATCATGTGGTTTGCCCGGCTTCAATATCGTAACGATGAGGGCCTCTCTCAGAGAAGGCGGCATTGCGCCAGTCACACCAATTTCATCAAATAGGGTGGAGAGGTAGGGCAATAACTTCTCTTTGTAAGCCTTGTAAAAGGTCACAGTCAACCCATCTGTCCCGGGGGCGCTCTCAGACCTCATGTCATCCAGGGCGTCCGATATCTCCTCCCGAAGGATGGGAGACATCAAGAAGTCCCGCTGCCAGTTCTCGAGAAACGGCATTTTAATATAGCTTAAATAGTTGTCAATTCGATCCTCTACCCCGGAAACCTTGTTAGTGTACAGCTCCTCGTAAAAGCCCCTGAATTCCGCTAGAATGTCCTCCTCCGCCGTTAGCAGCGTTCCCTCCGCTGATTGCAACTCTGTAATCACCTGCTTACGCCTGGCGCCCTTCATTATTCTAGCTAACAGCGAGCCCGGTCGATCTCCCTCACCATAAGCGCGCGCCGCCGCATACTTTCCTAGGTGCTTAACTTCCCTGTCTGCTTCCTCGTGGTACTCTTTCAGGAGTTCCTGCAGTGTCCCATCCCCTGTGGGGGTCCGACCCGTCAGCTGTTGTCGCTCGCACTCTGCCAATTGCCCCTCCAGATGTGTCAGCCTGCGCCTGATGTCCTTTAGGACACTAGAGTGCTTAGCCATGACTATCCCCCTGACATACACCTTAAAAGTCTCCCAGATCGTCCCGAAGTCGTCTACCGTGCCTAGGTTAGTATCGAAGAACACATCTATTTCCTCCCCGAGCTCGGCCCTGAACGTGTCATCCAGCAAGGAATAAGGTGGGAAGCGCCACGTGAACGGGGGTATCCTCCGCTTGGGAGTGCTAAACTCCAACAATATAGGGGAATGGTCCGATAGCGTACGGGGGAGCACCTTACAGCCCTTCACCTGCGCCAGCAACGGGGGAGTGAACAACCAATAATCTATTCTGGTGTGT
The DNA here is from genome assembly GCF_964261635.1 of Lissotriton helveticus. Taxonomy (NCBI): domain Eukaryota; kingdom Metazoa; phylum Chordata; class Amphibia; order Caudata; family Salamandridae; genus Lissotriton; species Lissotriton helveticus. Next base: position 31,844,212 of record NC_136060.1, on the reverse strand, counting down.
ATGTCATGGTATGCAGAGTAATGCGTGTATCCCCCTCTATCTCGGTGTCTATCCCTCCAGACATCCACCAGCCCCAGTCTCATCATTTCAGCTTGCATTTGCTGCGCAGCTGCGGCCGGACGACGAGGCGGCCCCGCCGACCTATCCAGCTCCGGGCTAAAAACAAAGTTAAAGTCTCCCCCCCACAGCAGTCTATCTGAGGGCCACTCAGTGCAGTGTCCCGCGAGTGCTGCGTAGAAGTCCGGGGAGTCGTAATTCGGGCCGTACACGTTCAAGACCAGCAGAGTATGCCCCTTACCCGCACACTTGCTGAGTACGAACCTTCCTTCCGGGTCAGCTCTCAACAGTGTGAGGGATAATTTAGACTTTGGGTTGACCCAAGTGAGCACCCCCCTTGCGTGTGTGGTGAAGCCAGCATAAGTAGAATTACCCTGAAGACCCCTATGCGTGAGCATCCTGCTGTTGTTGGGTAAGTGAGTTTCTTGCAGCAGCGCTAGGTCTATATGATGCCTTTGGAGATAGTGTAACACCTTGCGGAGTTTCCGATAGTCGTTTAAGCCCCTCACATTCCATGTCAGGGCCCTCAGTGTCTCTGTGTCAGTCAGTGAATCATCATGTGGTGAGTCTGCCATATGTAGTGCAGCAACATTGCATATGCGTAGCAAATGTATTCCCTGCCTCTCGTCGCAGACAGCAACTGCCAAACATCACAGTGGGTAGTAACATTGTGGAGCACGCTAAGAACCCCCCCTCAAACATATCGGAACCCCAAACTCCCACTTCCCCCCGCCTCCCACAGTCAACCAACCCCAACCTGGTATGACCGAAGCCCCCGTGGCCCTCCCTCCCACCCACATTTAAACCCATGCAACAATTCCCCATACCAGCTCTATCCGAGCCAAAGCCGCAGTGAGCGCTGGGGCAGAGGTAGCCTGTGTAATCCTTTAGCCGACCACTTCCCTTCTGGGACTACCAAACAGTGTCCTTTAGCTTGCCCCTGCGCCAGCGCCCCGTTTATAGAATGCAGCAGTGTCCGCTAAACGCAATAGTTCACCTTTGTGTGTGAGGTCTCACCCCTCCACTCCCCCGCCCTCAATTTCTGTAGTCCTCTCCCATAACGTGCAGTTGAGAGCCAAGACTCGCCTAGGGGATTTCCAGGAGTGAAAGTGCAACTCCCCAGCGGCCCTAATTCAAAAACATACAGATCTCACCCACAGTTCCGCTTACAATAGCCCTGGGCCTGTGGCAGGATACTCCGAGAGGCCATTCCCCTTCAGTCCAATGAGGGGATTCGGTGGCGCTGAAGCGAACAAAGGTCCTTAGAGTCCTGCATTCCGCCCTCTACTCCTCAGTCTTGTTCCTCTAGGTCCCCGTTACTGGTCCGCTCCTCCGTGTTTGGTGCTGGACTTCCCCGGGAATCTTTCATCCAGACCTTTAGGGATTTTTGCAGTTCTTTGGGATCAGTGAAGAAATGCGAGTGTCCCTGCCTGTTGACGCGTAGCCTCGCTGGGTATAACATGGCATAGTCCAGGCCCAGGGTTCTAAGTTGCTGTTTGTACGGGACAAATCTTCGTCTCTCCTCCTGGACTTTCGACGTGAAATCAGGGTATAGCGATATGTCCATTCCCTCGTACTGCAGTTTGCCCTTCTCACGGGCTACTCTGAGGGCTGCGTCCCTATCCCTGTAATTTAGCAATTTCGCTATAATCGGTCTAGGGTTAGCGCCCGGGGGAGGTCTTGGTCCGAGGGTGCGGTGAGCGCGTTCCACTATAAACATTGGCGAGAAGGTGTCATCCCCCAGCATCGTCTTCAGGAGCTTCTCAATAAACAGTTCCATCTTGCCTGTTTGGGTTGACTCGGCCACACCCGTGACGCGGATGTTGGATCGCCGGGACCGCGCCTCCAAGTCCTCCGACTTCTCCTGGATTACCTGAAGCAGTCTACCAAATTGTTTACGGTCAGTGTCCCATTCAGTCTGCGCCTCCTCCGCCTCTGTCAGTCTGCGTTCCGCCATATCCAGCCTTTCCGTGTGCTTATCCACCCTTTCTGACATACGATCCATCCGATAGGACAACGCATCAATCTTGGTTCCAATGGCCGACATGCCCTCCTGAAGGCCTTTCTCCATGGTGTTAAGCATTTCCTTGATTTCGGCACACAGGGAGGGACCCGGGTCAGTAGCCGTGCTGGAAGACTGGGCAGCCTGTTGCTCCGAGTCCTTATTCTTTCGCTGCTCGAACGTCAGCTTCGGCTGCGTGCGGTCCCCCTTGCCCATTTTGAACAATCTTCTCGGGGGAGGCTGTGTCCCGCCCCGGCAGAGGCCCCACAGGAGACTGAAGCACCGCGCGCGCACTCGCTCTGGCTGCAAGTGGCTTCAGGGGTGCTGTAGACGGGGCAACGTAGTGCGTGTGTCCTGCTAGGGTCCGTCGACACCACTTGGGTCCACAGGCTCCTTTGGGTATGCCCGGTAATTCACCCTCCAGACCCCCCGGATCGGCCTAGGACGGTAACGGATGTCCGTGCACGTGGGGAGTAACCTCCGCCCTCCGGTGTGTACTCGCCACCACGTCAAAGCCCCTCTCGCCTCAGACGTGCCCGTCTATCAGGCGCCCAGGCCGATCCTACCTTCGGGGGTGCTCCGCCATAGCCACGTGGATCGCAATCGGCCCTGTTGTTGTGCCGGCGTCTCCCCCGCAGCCCTCCGCAGCTCTCTCGAGTCGTGTAGCACCTCCAGTGCGTGATTCCACCGCGTGGGGCAGCTGGGGGGTCAGCCTCCGCCGGTCTCCGTCAGACCCCCAGGCGACCGCTCGTCGCCGCCGCACGTCGGGTGACGTCGCCCGGCGTCGCCAGCTAGGAAAGACCGGTGTTTGGGGCCTGGTCCGGCGTCCGCAGGGTAGTCGGGCAAAGTGAGGGTTCCGCAGCCCGTTTTCCGCCCAAACTGCAGCCGGAGATTCGTTAAGGGCAGGGGCGGCGATATCCGCTGTCGTTGCGTAGTTTGCACCACTGTGCGAGGATCTATGCCGGATAGTTGTCGGCGCTGGCTCGGAGCTCCGCTCTTAAGCGTCCACCATTGACGCCGGCTAGCTCCGCCCCCCCACACATGCTCATATTTACAAGAAAAAAGAAAGTTCCAATCTGTCATTAAGCCCATATGGTTGGAGACTTGCCATCTTTTTGATCCAAAAATATTCAGATCTGAGTCTCATTTTGTGAGTGTCTAAGCCAGGCCGTGCAATCACCACTTCAAGTATTGTGAATCTCAACTGTGCAATATTGTGACCTGATTCAACCCAATGCGCTGCCACTGTAGATTTCAGATTTTTTTGGCGAATGTTGCTTTTATGTTTGGTGATTCTGACCTTAATCTTGCGCTCTGTTTGCCCTACATATAATTTTCCACACGGACACTTAATCCCATAGATCACTCCTTTAGTGTCGCATGTACTTGAATGTTTCAAAGGGATCAGTTGGCCAGTTGTTGGATGTGTAAAAGTAGACCCAATTATTACATTGTTGCAATGTGTGCAGTTTTCACATTTTCGCATGCCCTTGTGCATTACTTTGTTGACATTCTGTTCTTTTCTCTTCAACAACTCTTTGAGATTTTTGGATCTGTTGTATGCGAAGGTGATTTTATCTGCAAATAAAGGTTGAAGATCAGGTTCCTGAGTGATTATAGACCAGTGCTTCTTCATGATGTTGCTGATTTGAGTTGACTGCATTGAATATTTTAAGACACACACTGTACGTTTTTCATCAGTTTTATCTTTCTTGGTAAGTAAAGACTCTCTTGTCATTGACATGACTTTCTTTTTAGACTCTTGTAGAAGTTGATTAGGGTACCCTCTTCTTTCATACTTTTTGATCTGTCTGTCAATAGTTTCAGAAACGTCCAAGGCTTCAGAAGTGATTCTTTTATAGCGAATGAACTGCGATAACGGTAAATGGTTTTTTAAAGCTTGATGGTGAAAACTGGAGTAATGCAATCCACTGTTGCGATCTGTTTCTTTGATATGTACATTAGTGCATATTTGCCCCTGTTTTATAGATACTCTGACATCCAGAAATGAAAGTTCTTGCTGGTCAATATTGTAAGTGAATTTGATCCTTTCATGGGTCATGTTCAATCTCTCTATATTGGCTGTTAATTTGTCTTTCTTACCTCGCCACATGATAAAGATGTCATCTATGTAGCGTTTGTATACCATCAGTCCATCAGTCCAATCTCGGTTATTGAGTATGTGGTCACTTTCGAATTTCGACATGAAGATATTCGCGTACGACGGTGCACCAGCAAAACCCATGCTGGCTCCGCTACATTGTGCAAAATACTCTTCATTCCATTCCAGGTAACTGTGAAAAAGTGCGAAATGCAAAATTTCCAGCAAAAAGATTTTTTCCGGACCTTCAATCTCGTTGTTGAGTAAACACCACTCCATTGCTTCAAGCCCTTCGTTGTGAGGGATCGAAGTATACAAGGCAGTTACATCGATAGAACTCAGCCAGACTTCTTCATCCTCTGGGATGTTTACTTCCTGTAGAATGGTTAAAAATGCCGTCGTATCTTTTATGTGGGTACACCATTTTTGGACTAATGGTTGTAAAAACCAGTCTAAATATTGTCCGATGGGTTCCGAAAGAGATCCGCAGGCTGATACAATTGGTCTGAATGGCGGTCTTGTGAGGTGCTTGTGCACCTTGGGTAGCATGTAAAATTGTGGCCTCCTGGGATATTTGATGTTCAGAAATTGATAAGTCTTGTTAGTGATCCATTTCATTTCAAGAGCTTTGTCTAATATCTCTTTCAGGCTTTTTTTAGAGGTCAGTCCAGCGGCCAACAACGCTCCTACAACATCAGGAACAGCGGAACCCTCAAAACAAGGAGGGGAAAAAGAAAAAGAAAAAGCGAAGGAGTCAGCAGCAGACCGAGAGTTGAGATCTCAGAAAAAGAAAATGAACTTGTAATCAATATTTCTGATAGTACATTGACCAAAGCTCAAATGAATCTATTGAATAAAGGCCTCACATTTGTCCCGGTGTACAAATCGAACCCTGAAGAGTCAGAAATTGCTTTATTTAAATGTTTCCGCACATTGAGGCTAAAAGATTTTTTTAATACTCTTCCACCTACAGATCAAGGAGATAAAACCATCGTAAAAGAATTTAGAATTAAGAGTACGTTCTGTGCCCCAATATCGCACAAAACAATTGATGCCTATGAGAGAGTGATTACCTCAGAAATCAAGATGCTAAATTACAAAAGTGGAACCAAAAGTAATTTTTCAAAGAAAGAGTGGAACACATTAAAATCTTTGAAAGATATGACTGAAATAACCATCCAGAAAGCTGATAAAGGGGGAGCCCTGGTTGTAATGAATTCCAGCTTCTACAAAGAAAGTGTCAACCAACATCTACAAGACATTAACATTTATCACAAACTTGAAAATGACCCCACGGAAATCTTTGCTGCTACACTGAAAGAGATATTAGACAAAGCTCTTGAAATGAAATGGATCACTAACAAGACTTATCAATTTCTGAACATCAAATATCCCAGGAGGCCTCAATTTTACATGCTACCCAAGGTGCACAAGCACCTCACAAGACCGCCATTCAGACCAATTGTATCAGCCTGCGGATCTCTTTCGGAACCCATCGGACAATATTTAGACTGGTTTTTACAACCATTAGTCCAAAAATGATGTACCCACATAAAAGATACGACGGCATTTTTAACCATTCTACAGGAAGTAAACATCCCAGAGGATGAAGAAGTCTGGCTGAGTTCTATCGATGTAACTGCCTTGTATACTTCGATCCCTCACAACGAAGGGCTTGAAGCAATGGAGTGGTGTTTACTCAACAACGAGATTGAAGGTCCGGAAAAAATCTTTTTGCTGGAAATTTTGCATTTTGCACTTTTTCACAGTTACCTGGAATGGAATGAAGAGTATTTTGCACAATGTAGCGGAACCAGCATGGGTTTTGCTGGTGCACCGTCGTACGCGAATATCTTCATGTCGAAATTCGAAAGTGACCACATACTCAATAACCGAGATTGGACTGATGGACTGATGGTATACAAACGCTACATAGATGACATCTTTATCATGTGGCGAGGTAAGAAAGACAAATTAACAGCCAATATAGAGAGATTGAACATGACCCATGAAAGGATCAAATTCACTTACAATATTGACCAGCAAGAACTTTCATTTCTAGATGTCAGAGTATCTATAAAACAGGGGCAAATATGCACTAATGTACATATCAAAGAAACAGATCGCAACAGTGGATTGCATTACTCCAGTTTTCACCATCAAGCTTTAAAAAACCATTTACCGTTATCGCAGTTCATTCGCTATAAAAGAATCACTTCTGAAGCCTTGGACGTTTCTGAAACTATTGACAGACAGATCAAAAAGTATGAAAGAAGAGGGTACCCTAATCAACTTCTACAAGAGTCTAAAAAGAAAGTCATGTCAATGACAAGAGAGTCTTTACTTACCAAGAAAGATAAAACTGATGAAAAACGTACAGTGTGTGTCTTAAAATATTCAATGCAGTCAACTCAAATCAGCAACATCATGAAGAAGCACTGGTCTATAATCACTCAGGAACCTGATCTTCAACCTTTATTTGCAGATAAAATCACCTTCGCATACAACAGATCCAAAAATCTCAAAGAGTTGTTGAAGAGAAAAGAACAGAATGTCAACAAAGTAATGCACAAGGGCATGCGAAAATGTGAAAACTGCACACATTGCAACAATGTAATAATTGGATCTACTTTTACACATCCAACAACTGGCCAACTGATCCCTTTGAAACATTCAAGTACATGCGACACTAAAGGAGTGATCTATGGGATTAAGTGTCCGTGTGGAAAATTATATGTAGGGCAAACAGAGCGCAAGATTAAGGTCAGAATCACCGAACATAAAAGCAACATTCGCCCAAAAAATCTGAAATCTACAGTGGCAGCGCATTGGGTTGAATCAGGTCACAATATTGCACAGTTGAGATTCACAATACTTGAAGTGGTGATTGCACGGCCTGGCTTAGACACTCACAAAATGAGACTCAGATCTGAATATTTTTGGATCAAAAAGATGGCAAGTCTCCAACCATATGGGCTTAATGACAGATTGGAACTTTCTTGTTTCTTGTAAATATGAGCATGTGTTTTGTATTGTCCCTGCACTGGCCTCGGTGACTAGTGTCACCCGGAGGCAACCTCAAAATTATTACTATCATGTACAAACATGTTAAATATCGCTGATAGACCCCACTCCAAGATGGCCGACTTGTTAGGACTTCGTGATGTGAACATTTTGTTTACATTTCCACTACATGGTTTAATTTTGACACAACCAAACACAGAGCGATAGTACACACGTTCGCTGTAATTATGAAGTTTGAAATAATATAAGTTGACATTTTCGCATATTACTCTGTTAAACATGTATTATGGTTACAAAACTCGCCCGCGAGTTCACGATGTGAAATGATCATGTAGCAGTTCATACATAGCATTTAAACGGAGTATGATTATATGGAAACAGTGGTAAACACTCTAAAAGGGTTGCGCGCACGTGACCATGCTGGTAGCCTATAAGATTCAATCTCACAATCAAGAGTGTTGTACGTTTTGTTTACCTGGATGCTATTGGACAGGAGCAGAGGCGGGTCGCCATACTTTTCAATTCTCGTGAGTAACGGACAGAGAACGCTGGTCGTTCGGATTGCATAAACTCATAGTGATATTGATGTTATTTTGACTGTAGACATGGTAGTGAATAAATAAGAGAGGGCACGCACAAGTTATGAGAATGTATTTAATTGTTAGAGTTATGAAGGCTGTTTTCGTTTTTTACTGCTTCATTTACCTGATTTAACATAGCTTTGGGCTCATACTGTTTTCTTTGGTTCTCTCCATAGAGACCCCTGATGAAGGGTCCAGGTGTACCCGAAATGCATTGGGTTTGATGTAAAATCCTCTAGCACAAGGAAGTTGTTGATATTTTGAATAAAATTGGAATGAAATGATGAGAATATAACTTTCATCAATAAAGAGCATATAATTACGCTTGAAAAACGTTTTGGATGGATTTGTGAACGAACTTTGATGATGAATTAGGACCATAAGGTCCACAGAAAAAAATGTGCACACCTTGAAACTGGGAGCAGAATTTCTACCCCCATCTATATATTCAGGGTATTAAATTACCATGTCCAGTTTTGAATTGCTGATTCACAGCTTTGATAGAGCGGCCTATTCTGAGCAGTGTGCTCGAAATCATGATATGAGATCGCACTAAATGCTAGACTTTTGAATACTATGAATTGTTATGTATAATACATTTGATTTGTAAATATACATGTAATTTGTTAACAGGTTTAGAAACATTATGAGTTTGTAATAGATTTCTAACATAATCGACCTTGCTTTAAGATTTTCTTGCATTGAGTGTGAATTGACCATTTAAAAATGGCTGCCTAAAACGTGATGTTTACTTTTTCCCTCTTCACTGTTTATGCAATGCACAGCCACTTTCTATACACATGACATTTGTATAGCACTTTTTATTTAAACACTGAACTTTATCAAAACGTTAACACTGACGAAGGCGGCAACGCCGAAACGCGATTGTTAACTTGTGCAGCTTGCAATAAATTTGGTAATTGGACATCGAAAATGGCTTTGAGTGCGCTCTATTGAACTAGTTCATCGTGGATGAAGAACCAAGCGTTGGGAAAATATTTACGCACTCCACCGTGCGTTGAGCAAGCACCCGCGGCATTGTGGAGCAACGGCTGGTGGTTTGGTGTTATGGAATATATATATATATATATATATATATATATATATATATATATATATATATATATATATATATATATATATATATATATATATATATATATATATATATATATATATATATATATATATATATATATATATATATATATATATATATATATATCCAACAACCAACAAAGAGGTTGCCCCATTTAGAAGAGCAAGCATTCAGGTAGGTTAAGTAATTTCGTTTTTATTTTCAGGAAAACAGCGTGGAATGATGAAAACAAAGTCCATGCAATTTACAAGCCTGACGTGTTTCATGCTCCCCTGAGCATTTCTTCAGAGGCTTCTGTAAACTCTGTATGGAGCTTTCAGAGTCTTTAAATGATTAGCACCTGCTCCGGTGGGTGTTGGCGCCCCCGGGGCCTGCTGGTGCTAGTAGTTCAATAAATCACGCTCCAGTGAGCTGCTCCCAGAGTGAAATAATACTTCAGAATTAAACCCGAGTGGGTCTGGAAAATGTTCAATCTGCTTCTGTGCTGCAAATAACATCCTGAAAAACGACCTTGCCTGCCAAATCATGCTGTATGCCATGTGACTGCAGCTTGGACCACTTCCATGTGGTAGGGCTCTTCCCCGACCGAAGCTCCATACAGAGGACCCCTATTTAAATAACGAAGCAAACCACATTCACTGGATGATGTCATCAGTGATGTCATTTGAGATGTCATCAGTGATGTCACTGACCATGTCATGATTGATGTACTATGTGACATCATCATCAGTGGATTGCGGGTGCGCGAAATATAGTTGGTACAACTAACTATATAGGAGCAATTTCAATGGTTTTGTATCAGTGAAATGTCCAGCTAACTATAACACCCCTAAAACTTATAGTTTTTGAGTGAATTTTAAAGGTTTTTTAAATGCTAATTCCTAACTATATAAGGCCTGAAACCTATGGTTTTTTCAGTGAATTTCAAAGGTTTTTTAAATGCTAATTCCTAACTATATAAGGCCTGAAACCTATGGTTTTTTCAGTGAATTTTCAAGGTTTTTTTAAATGCTAATTCCTAACTATATAAGGCCTGAAACCTATATTTTTTTCAGTGAATTTCAAAGTTTTTTTTAATGCTAATTCCTAACTATATAAGACCTGAAAGCCCACCAGGAATCTCCAGTATGCGCCAGGGGACTGCATTGCAGAGAGGTGTAATCAAGCCACGCCTCTTTTTACACCTCTCTGCAACGCAGCCCCCGTGCATGTTTGAAGAGGAGGAACTAATTCCCCTTGCATACTGGGGGCCCTTGGGGGCCAACTAGCCCACCTTGAACCTCCAGTATGCGCCAGGGGGCTGCATTGCAGAGGTGTAATGAGGCTATGCCCCTTGTTACACCTCTTTGCAACTCAGCCCCCTGGCGCGTGTGGAGAGGGGGAACTAATTCCCCTTGCATACTGGGGGTGCCTGGGGGCCAACTAGCCCACCAGGAGCCTCCAGTATGTGCCAGGGGGCTGCATTGCAGAGAGCTATAATGAGGCCACACCCTTTTTTACACCTCTCTGCAACGCAGCCCCCGTGCATGTTTGAAGAGGGGGAACTAATTCCCCTTGCATACTGGGGGTCCCTGGAGGCTAACTAGCCCACCTGGAACCTCCAGTATGCGCCAGGGGGCTGCATTGCACAGAGGTGTAATGAGGCTATGCCTCTTTTTACACCTCTCTGCAACGCAGGCCACTGGCGCATTTGCAGAGGGGGGACTAATTCCCCTTGCATACTGGGGGTCCCTGGGTCATATCTGCCCAAACGCCGAAATTCCGAACGATTGAAAATGACTTTTCTTGAGAAACATTTGGATTTGGATTATCATGTCCTATACTTTGGAATTTTTGAAAGACTGACTTTGAGGATGCTATAAATTACTCAAGTCTGCCCGAATTGTGTGGGTAAAATTGATACCTAGTCACTTTGAATAAGAATGTACTTACGTCTCGTCTAACATTTGGAAGAAATATCTAGTTATATGACAACAGGATACCGACATAACTTGAAGGAAATAAGAACGCCCTGAAGAAGTTCTGTTGTACAGAACGAAACGCGTCAGCTGGCTGTGGTACATAAACTTAAGGAAAATAAAAGCATTTGAATATACACCAAGATTCAGCGCTTCAAAAAGGACACTAAGTGATATGATTTGATTGGACTTATTGTGCAAGTGGTGCTGTGCCAAACTTTGGAATATTCTCCACTACTCTCTACTACTTACTCTCTACTACTCCACTACTCTCTAATACTCACTCTTTACTACTCATTCTCTACTACTCTATTATTCTCTACTACTCTCTCTCTACTACTCACTCCCTACTACTCACTATCTACTACTCTCTACTACTCACTCTCTACTACTCTCTACTCTCTACTACTCACTCTCTACTACTCTCTCTCTACTACTCACTCTTTACTACTCACTATCTACTACTCTCTACTACTCACTCTCTACTTCTCACTCTCTACTACTCTCTACTACACACTCTCTACTACTCTCTCTCTACTACTCTCTACTACTCACTCTACTACTCACTCTCTATTACCCTCTACTACTCACTCTCTACTACTCTCTCTCTACTACTCTCTACTACTCACTCTACTACTCACTCTCTACTACTCTCTACTATTCTCTCTCTCTCTGCTACTCACTCTCTACTACTCTCTACTACTCACTCTTTACTACTCTCTACTACTCACTCTCTACTGCTCTCTACTACTCACTCTACTACTTACTCTCTACTACTCTCTACTACTCACTCTCTACTACTCACTCTCTACTACTCACTCTACTATTCACTCTACTACTCTCTACTACTCACTCTCTGCTACTCTCTCTACTGCTCTCTACTACTCTCTACTACTCACTCTCTACTCTATTACTCACTCTCTTCTCTCTACCTCTCTACCTCTCTCTACTTCTTTCTCTACTAGTCTCTACCTCTCTACCTCTACCTCTCTACCTCTACCTCTCTACCTCTACACCTCTACCTCTCTACCTCTCTCTACACCCACACATATACACATATATATATATGCATATATATGCATATGCATTTATGTATTTGTATATATATATATAAAATTCACTGAAAAAACCATAGGTTATAGACCATATATAGTTAGGAATTAGCATTTAAAAAACCTTATTTTACTCACACAAAACCATTGAAATTCCATATATAGTTAGTTGTACTAACTATATATCGCGCACCCGCAATCCACTGCTGATCATGTCACATATTACATCATTCATGACATGGTCAGTGACATCACTGATGACATCACTGATGACATCTCAAATGACATCACTGATGACATCACTGATGACATCTCAAATGACATCACTGATGACATCACTGATGACATCTCATTTGACATTACTGATCACATCACTGATGACATCATTCATGTGATAATACGATGAACCTCTTCAGACTCTAATATAACCTTAGATACACTCAGTGTAAACAGACACTCATAGACTGTCACTCATCCATGGAGTTACTCAGACACTTAGTCAGTCATGCAAAGAATCAATCACACCTCCATTTCCTCAACTATACAGTTATACACACCTTACTTATTCAAACATATACTAAAACATATTTACTCACTTATACAATCCTGGATACAAGTTCACAATGATCCATACAGCCACTCACACATTCACTGGCTCTTATGCACAGTTATTTATATATGTCAACTCTCACATGTACTGTATTTTACATATGTACTTACTTTGACATGTAGCACTGAGATATCCATTCACTCACCAATACACTCATGCACACAGTCAACTGCCCATACAGCTGTTTCCACATGCACTTTTGAACCCATACATCTAGTCAATCAACTGATCACACATCTATGCAGAGAGTCATACACCTCCCAGCCACCCACACACACACTCAGTCTTCCATACAAATGCTTGGGCAACCAATCAATAACCCATATAGTTAATCATATAGCTACTGATCAACACATGCAGCAGTTTACAGAACAACAGACATAATGATGCACAAATTAAGACAGTTTAGTCACTAACCCATGCACTCAGTGAGACACATTTAATCAGTCACTCATACAGTCAGTCATGCCCCTACTAAATCCTTCATCAAGACACTTATACATCCACTCATTCTTCAATATGTAAGACATATTTTAACTTTACAGAATTATACAGTCACTGGATGTAGTCATCAGTGATGTCATCATTGATGTCATTTGAGATGTCATCAGTGATGTCATCAGTGATGTCATTTGAGATGTCATCAGTGATGTCATCAGTGATGTCATTTGAGATGTCATCAGTGATGTCATCAGTGATGTCACTGACCATGTCATGAATGATGTAATATGTGACATGATCAGCAGTGGATTGCGGGTGCGCGATATATAGTTAGTACAACTAACTATATATGGAATTTCAATGGTTTTGTGTGAGTAAAATAAGGTTTTTTAAATGCTAATTCCTAACTATATATGGTCTATAACCTATGTTTTTTTCAGTGAATTTTCAAGGTTTTGTAAATGCTAATTCCTAACTATATATGGTCTATAACATATGGTTTTTTCAGTGAATTTCAATGGTTTTTTAAAAGCTAATATCTGTAGCTGTAAAATGTATTCTTCTTTAAATCCAAAAATATATTTTATATGTTTATTAATAATTTTTTTTTAATACTTTTTTTTTGTTCGCTCCCGGTTCGCGAACCGGGAAGCTTCCCGTTAGCTCATCTTGATGCCGCGACCCAGTCCGCGAACCGGTAAACGTTCCGTTAGCGCAACTGCCGCGTTAGAAAACAACATCGTGACGCGTCGCGTCCGCATGACGTTTCGCGTTGTCGCGTGATACGTCATATGACGTGCTACGTTAGCGTACCCGGAAGCGAACCGGTACGCGAAGCGAGGCGCGAAGCGCGAAGCGCAGCTTCCCGGAAGCGAACCGGGACGCGGCGCCAAGCGCGTAACGTAAACACAGCAGGTCATGTGACTTGGTAATAACACTTTTCATTGGTTCATTTCACTTTTGGTTTCCTAATGATGTAAGACTAGGTCATGTGATCTAAAATTAACACTTTTCATTGGTTTAGAACTATTGTTTTTCCCAAATGATGAAAACCCCTCCTTCTTTCCTCACTCTGACTTTCATCTTTGTGAGAGAAAGACCCTTTGTTACCAGTGAGCAATGGCTTCTTTAGTAGCTTCAGCTGGTGCTTCCCCACCACCTCCACCACATCCAAGGAAGAGAGGACCACCTGCTGAAGTTATAATTCAGCAAGAAGAGGAAGAGGAGGAAGAGCAGGAAGAGAGGCATTTTTTGCCTGAGGAGCCCAGGAGGTCTCACCTGAAAGAAAATTTTATTTGGCAATTTTTTAAATTTCCCAAAGGCCAGAAAAAAGTAAATGCAAGGTACGTAACTTGCCTTATATGTCAAGATAGACTGTCCAGAGGGACCGAGAAGAAATACAGCTACGGAAACTACACAATGCATCGCCATATGAGTAGGTGGCATCCTAACAACTACAGTGCTGCACAGTTACGTAACGAACAAGATAATCCCCCTATTATGGCCAGAAGATCTGTTGTACCGGAAGTGACGGGACCAGAGGGGAGGGAGATGGTGCCGAATATACAAATGAGATTCGGGGAAGTAAAGCAAGTCTGCGTACTTTGCAATGGGTTCATTTGCTACAGAGAAAGTAGCATCACTCTGATCAACAGAGCTATCGAGAATCATGTTTGTCCGAAACGCCCCAGACAATAAATTCTTTTTTTTTTGTTGCTCCTGTTGAGCCCTTTACAATGAATCGTTTTCGTTTCCCCCCCCAAAAAAACAAAAAAAAATAAAACCGTTCAGAAAATACAAAAAAAGTAAAAATAAATTCAGAAAAATAATTAAAAAAATATAAAACAACAAAAACAATAAAAAAAAAGTTCTTTTCAGAACTACCTCCCCGTTATAAAACAATTGGTAGAATATTTGGAACTCTGCCAACCTCTATTTCTCTTGGTTCGCTTCCCGGTTCGCTCGCCGGTACGCGAACCGGGAGCGAACCAAAAAATGTTTTTTAAAAAAAAGAACAGTAAGTATAAGGGAAGGAAACAGACAGTTATGTTAAAAGAAAGACAGCTATAGGGGAGTAAACTAGAGATACTGTTACCGGCAATCCACTGCTGATGATGTCACATATTACATCATTCATGACATGGTCAGTGACATCATCAGCAGAGGATTGCGGGTAACAGTATCCCTAGTTTACTCCCTATAGCTGTCTTTCTTTTAACATAACTGTCTGTTTCCTTCCCTTATACTTCCTGTTCTTTTTAAAAAAAAAATTTTGATCAGTCAGAAACAGTGACAGTAATAGAGACAGAGTGAGTGACCAAGAGTGAAGAAGTATGAGAAGAGAGGGACTAAGAAAAATAGTGGAAGGAGTAGAGTAATTAAGTAATAGAGAAAGGAATGAGGGAAGTAGCAAAGGCAGGAAAGTGATGCTTAAAGAAATGAAGCAATGGAACTAATAGAAGTTAAATGTGATAGAAATATAACGAAAAGAGTACAAAACATTTACCTTATAATTGTCGTTAAGTTAGTCATTTGTTATTTTTATACTTTCAATCTGTGAAAGAGAGAACAAACATTTGAAAAATATTAAAACATGTTTTTAATAAATTAGAAAAGACAAGGGAAAAAATAGAAGGACAAACAGTTTTTCAACAACTTTGACACTTACAGAAGCCTCTGCTTCTCCATGCCTCTACACAGTCCTAAAAATATACATTTTAAACTAACAGTATCTTGATGCAGATGAAGTGAGTCCTATCTTGCAACATGGTGCATCTTTTGCATGACTGCTGCATCGGTTTCATGTGGCATTGTTTTTTTACAGCATGACACATCTGCCTAGATGCATCATTTTATAATTTTGTCGCCTCATAGCAAATCTTTTCAACCGCCACTGCGTCACAAAAGTGACGCACAGTGGCGCAAAAGAGGCATACACCTATCATAAATCTGTCCCTAACATGTTAAATGATTGATTCAGGATGACAATAAGGTGTGGCCTATCCAGAGGTTTGTTTAAGGTGAGGCCTACTCAGGGTTGCAGATCAAATTTACATTTGTTGAAAAATACAGAGGAGATAATACATGTGAAGGCCTACTAATGAAGTAAGTCATGTCCACTTCACTCTTGAACAAAGGCCAGACCTCTTCTGTGTCCGTGGACAGACCTAAACTTCATCTGCACAATGTCATTCGTAAAATTAGGAAACACAGGTGATGTAATTGAAAAATGTGGAGTTTATTTTCCTCACTTCACAATCACATCACCTATGTTGCCTTTGCTTAGGTATCTCATAGTGCAGATGGAGTCTAGCATATCAAACAGTACACAGAAGTTGAGCAGTGTATACAACAATTTTGACACTTAGAAAAGCTTCAGCTTCTGCATGCCCCCTACACAGTGCTAATTATATACATTTTAAACTGATGGTATCTTGCTGGAGATGAACTGAAACCTATCTTGCAACATGGTGCATCTTTTACACAAAAGTGACCCACAGCGGAGCAAAAGAGGCGCACAGCCATCATAAATCTGACCCTAACATTATAAATGATTGGTTCAGGATGCCGATAAGGTGTGGCCTATGCAGAGGTTTGTTTGAGGTGAGGCCTACTCAGGGTTGCAGATGAAATTTAGGCTTGTTGAAGAGTACAGAGGAGATAATACATGTGCAGGCCTACCAATGAAGTGAGTCATGTCCACTGCACTCTTGAACAAATGTCAGACCTCCTCTGTCTCCAGGAACAGGCCTAAACCTCATCTACACAATGTGATGTGTAATGTTAGGAAACACAGGTAATATAATTGAAAAACGTGCAATTTATTTTGCTCATTTCACAATCATATCACCTGTGTTTCCTTTGCTTAGGTATCTCATTGTGGAAATGTAGTCTATCATATGAAAGACTACGTAGAATATGAGCACTGTATGCAACAACTTTGACACTTACAGAAGCCTCACCTTCTCCATGCCTCCTACACAGTTCTACATGTACATCATAAATGCAAACAGTACAGAATTAATTATACATGTTAAATGGTTTATTTTTGCTGTTCTCAGAATGTATCAAATTTCACTAAAAACAGTGACTTGAAGGTATTCATCATATAACAGCGGGGAAAAAAAACACAATCAAAATGATTGTGTTTAAAAAACCCATACAACATAACAAATCAGAATTCAGAACTCCTTAAAGTTAACTTACTTTCCATGACGTCGAAGGATGTCCTATGAACAGCTTACACTCTGTTGTGCTGTTATTACTTTCAGCCCGCCACTTTCTGAAAGAAAACCTCCATCGTTTTGAAAAATATGTTACATACAATAAATGACTTCTCGCTCTCTACCACACGTTTCCACAAGGCCAAATCGTGTCAGAGCCATTTATAACTCTTGGAATTCTTGTAAGCCAATCCCGTCATGTTGTATTTCCGCAACTTTCAGAATTAAAATGTTGAAGATCATTTTCACAATCCTGGATTACTAATATCTTCCCCTTCTTGCTCAGTCATGTTCTACATTTCCTATGACACTGATACTGCTTACTATGAAGCAGACTTACACTATCTCTATGACTACTACAATTATTTAATTCTCTACATCACTTTTAATCACAAAGCAATGTAAAACAGTAGACAGCATTGCAGACTTACATTCCCTCTACTTCATGTTTTGATTGGCTGCTTCAATTTGCTTATAAAAAGAAACAGTTTTTCTGAATTCATTCAAAGTGCAGTTATTTCTCCATGACGTCCAGTGTTATGGTAAGAAGTTATGTCTCTGTACTACACTTATCCTCAAGGCCAAATCGTGTAGGAGCCATTAGAAGTTCTTGAAATTCCTCAGAGCACATCCCGAGATTCTTTCCCTAAAATTTTGGTTTTAAAAACACCAGGTAAGAGTTTTTAAGGTCATACGGCAATTTTTTTTTGAAAATGAAAACAGAATCATTGCAGAATGACCAGCCATTTCTAGACTTTAAATAAGCTGTGTAATGTCCTGATGTTATTGAAGGACCGTCATGATATATAATTGCTGCAGTTACAAAAGTCCTTCCTGATATTGACAACTGTGAAGCCACAAAATTTTTAATTAAAGTTGTCAATTTTGTTCCATCAGGCCTACATCGTTGGAACATTAAAATAACATACTGGCCATATGTTCGTATAAATAATGTGGACATCATTTCAGATTTACATTGGCTACACTCCATGTTGTGATCAGCTGCTTTTACTAGTTTATTAAAAGAGACTGATTTACTGTCTGGCAAAGTTAAATATATAAATCTTTCTGAGTCTACACTAGTAGTACTTGATACCCTACAGTTCTCGCAGTCATGCTGCCATTGATAAGAAAGCCCAAACAGGTGATCTACATCTACACCTTCAGCATGCAATACATCAAGCATATACATTAAAAACTCCTGACAATCTTGCTGAATATTTTGAGAGAATTGTGTTTGGCCTGAACATCTGTCTAACAGATTTCGAATTTCAGACACACTTTCTATTTTTGTTCTATCAGTGCTACATTTCTCTAACACAGAATTTAACAAACTGCAAAATCTTTGATCAGAATTGACCACAATCTCTTCTTTTACATTTTCTAGAGAAAACAAAACATTAACCACTACATTAGCATAGCAGTTGACACCAGAACTGTTTTCAAATTGAAAACCAACAACATCTTCAACAGAATCCTTTTTGTTTCTGCTTATAATTTCAGGTTCATCGACTTTTCGTCTTTTTGCTACAACCTCCCCAGTATTGGTCACATTTCTTCGTTTCCGGCCTACCACACGTTTCTCAAACAAAGGATATTGAGGCAAATGTGGCGCATACTCTCTTCTTAACCTATTGTATTCCTTAACACAATCTAGATCCGCACAAATGTTTGTGACATCACACTCAATCAAGTACAATCCCGATAAAGTTCTAACTCGTGACAATGCCACATATGCCATACCCTCCTTGAACACAGAACTGCCAATATTCACCAATGCACTGTCTACACTTAAACCTTGCGATTTATGGATTGTCACCGCATATGCCAAGCAAACAGGAAACTGCTTACGGCGAACATATAAGTCTTTTACAAGCAAAAATCTAGCAGAACAACGACCAATTAGCTGTACTTCCTCAATGCCATCAAATTTAATTTTTAAAAATTCAATTCCATCTCTATTTCTGTATTTTACAAAATCAACAACATTACCCATTGATCCATTTACCAGACCTCTTTCAACATGTAAATTCCTTCTTAAAATTATACAGCAGTTCAAGCACACATTCAGAGTCTTTTCAAAACCTGCAGTTTTAGATATAGTCTTCTCTAATGAATCCAATTTTGTTTTCAAATTCTCAGACAAAATAATTGTTGATCCCATATGCTCTACTCTGTCAATAGCTTCCAGTTTCACAATCTCTTGCTTTTCTAAATGCAACATTTTGTTGTTGAATTTGGAACATTCTGCAAGAGTTGGCATCAAACATATTCCAGATTTCTTCTCAGTAATTTTCTGAAAAATATTCTCAGGCACAACATCTTGTTCTGGATATAAATTTGACAGTAATCGTGCATGTAAAGCTTCTTTCCCATGCTCGGTCACTTTTCCAATTCTAACATCTTGTAGAATAGTCTTGTAAACTTCATCCTTCGCCTGACGCATATTTTCATGCAGTTCAGCATAATTGAAGTTTAACCATATATTGACGTTGCCAATGCTCCCTAGGCACTTCCTGGTATCTTCTTGCGTGAGCATTTTGAACACAGGTTGCCCTTTCACTGGTGTCAGCTGCAGAAGATCTCCGAAAACAATGATGTGTTTGCCACCAAATAACACATCATACTCTGTTTTGAGAACTTCTTGCATTCTCAAATGCACAAAGGCAAGCATGACATTGGAAACCATGCTTACTTCGTCAATGATAAGAAGTTTCATTTTCCTCAAGATTCTTGAAACTTCACAACAAGCATCTCCAGATAGCTTGTGATATTGTAATTTGTTGTCATGCTCCACTGGCAGCATCAGTAAACGATGTAAAGTAATCCCTTTAATGTTATGTGCTGCCAGTCCAGTTGGAGCGGTGACAACACAAGACAGCGATGACTCTGTCCTTTCCTGCAAATAACATGAAATTGCTTTAATAAGGAAACTTTTTCCAGTTCCCGCTTCTCCACTCACGTACAGTCGGACAGGCTTCAACGACGTACATGAGCACTCTTTCTTGTCATGACTTAATCCATGATCAATTTGCATGGTAACTTCGTCATATATTTTCCTCTGCTCAACGTTGAGTTGTCTTTCCAACTCTTCTAAGTTAACCGCATCCTCCTGAGCATGTGCCATGGCTCTTTCCACTTCATTCATAGCAGTGGCAGCTTCATTTTCGATAACAGGTCCTCCTAGTGGATCCTGACTCAATGAAGCAGAACTCTGACTGTCCTGAGAACTGTCTCTCTGGCAATCTCGGCTGCAATCGTTGCTTCCTGCTCAATTTCCGCATTCAACATTTCTACATATTTGGGAAAAGCAGGACATTCTATGGTCTCCTTGGCAGCATTGAAAGAGTCTTCGTAACAGAGGAAATCTCCAAGCAGTTCCTCTTCTGCACGCCAAGGCTTGAAAAGTTGCAAAAGTGCTAAATAGAAAAACTCCTTTTTTTCAGGAGATTCGCCACTCAATTTTCGATGGTTTACCAAGTGGCATTTTCTTTGCTTGACCAGACATCCCTCACTTCCTATTACAGCATACACTCCTTTCTCAGTATCTTCTTTGATGTTCCTCTTGAATATGTAGTTTTGAAGAACCTCATACAGACAAACATTCTCGAGGTGACTGCTTCGATTTGGATAATATGTATCCAACATGTTGGTCTTCAAAATGTCGGTACTGTTTGGCTCCTTTTCCGCCAAATACTCAATTTCCCGCACAGGTTTGAGAACTCGATTACGCGTTGCAGCAAGACCAAGACTCGCCCAAACGATACTCCTGGACTTGGCATAGAGACTTGCTGAAGACAACCGGTCAGAACATTCGTAAGCTCTGATTTCTCGATGCGACAACATCTTCAGACTGAAACTGTACAACTTCTTGCTGAGGCTCTTTTCATGGGAAATGTCCTCCCACATATCCTTCAATTCTGTCTTCTCTTTTTTGGTGATGTAAGATGTCACATACCGAGCCACAGCCATACAGTTATCAGCCACAAACTGTATATCCATGTTAGCATTCCACATGGACAAAATCACCGGGTTGTAGTCGTTGATGTACTTAGACTCTTCGTTCCTCTTCAAATTGTATGTGTTTTTAGGTGATTTCTTCATCACATTATGTCGCAGCGAAGACATCAAACTGTTTACTCTTCCTTTAGAAATCACCGGTCGTGGAAAGCCGAAACGACATTTGGTGTAGAACTTGTCCTTGTTTCGGAATTTACGACGACAGTACTTTTCACATCGATGGCTTTGGAAACGTAGAACTTTTTCTCCTAGGCTTTTCTTCTCCTTTGCGTTTGGAACAGCACACGTAGAATACTGTTGTATGAAACTCATCACTGAGTCTTCTGGATCCGTTCCAAATTTAGGTGCATCCTTGATCCACAGCAACATATGTATATGAGGAGCACCTCTTGCTTGGTACTCCTTTCTCCAGAAGAAATCCAACACCTCTCCAAGAGGTGGATTCTTCTTATTCATGATGAAAGACATCATAGCTTCAAATCTATGATTGAAGTACCTACATACATTGACTGGATCCAAAGAGCACAGTTCTCCGGGTGTCTTGAATTCGATGTTTTCGATTTTTCCATTTGCCTCTCGTAGAAATTCAAGTAAGTCTTCCCAGCCATACTCGGCACAGCTCAGAGTGAGGAACCATGTGGGAGTTCCTAAGTTCCTCAGCATACATTTTAAATCACCATGACGACGGTACCAGTACTCATTAGTACCACGCTGACACGCCATGAGATTAATCAGGTGAGAATCCAAAATACTGTCTTGGACATTGACTTTATCCATAAAGTCACTTGCCGAGATGTTTTGCATGTGTATACCACTTTTCAAGATGTGGTTCACTGCATATGACAGTCCAGACAGATCACTTTCAAACAGGAGATGAAACAAATAGGGAATGCATTGTCGAAACCTAGCATCTCCTGCATACAATCGCAAAGTCCAGTATTCAGAAGCAGGAATTTGATGAGGTCGCTCATCATATCTTCCTCCCTGACCTGTTGGAAAAAGCTGTGGGAAACACCGAGCTTCCAAACTTTCCTCCCAAACACTAATGGGACTCCCTTTGGCTTGTTTCATTTGAAACAACTCAATAGCATTCCCCATGACTTCCTTGGAATGCAAAGGATGAACACTATAATGTTCATATATTTCTTCACTAGTAGAGGGCTCTACTTTCTCAATTTGACCAGCACACAAATCGCTATTCTCTTCCTCACTTACTTCCTCTTCTGCAACATATACATTCTTATAGTATTTTTTTTTTTTTCAAATACAATGTTGCCTTTTTAACTTTCCTAACATCCACTAAATCTTGCCATATTTTCTTATTCTTTGTCGGAACCCCATTAACTAAGATAACCAGAGGTTCCTCTTCCACTTTTTCTACTCCAATTGTGTTAATGTTTTTCTTCAAATCTAGAGGCAAATAAACAACTCATCCCTTTAATCCTCTCTGTAAATCTGATGGAGGCAATTTCCCTGTCTTTGGCTCCATTCTTACAATAGCCTGAAAGGGATGGATACTTTGAATCAAAATAGATTCATAAGTATTTAAATCCTTCAATTCAGAAGGAATCTCAACCAATTCCAGATTATTATGAACTGCTCTAGCAGGCATCTGGTTTTGATTTAATTTGTTACAACAATAAGTACACACACGTTGATCCAATCCCAAATCAAAACAATTTTCTACCATCAAGTATGTTGTGAAATCCTTCCATTCACTATTATTTTCCCTTTCACTTTTTGCATATAAATCCACTAACTTAGTCTGATTCTTATAATAAGTGCGTCGACAACACACACAAGTGAAATTTGGCCTCTCACTTGATTTCACCTGAAACGTCGCAATTTCCCTCTGGAAATTATCTGTACTGGAAACCTGTACACTATCTTCCACATTACCCGCTTCTTCTTGGTCAATTTCAACATTCTCCTCTTTACTTCCAAAGTAACAAAACTCAATTTCTTCACATATATTCTTCACATCTATTTCAGAACCATGCAAAAGAGCAGCGCATAATTGTTTAAGCATAATTGCTGGACTCTTAGCATAATACAACATTCTAACTAATTTCCTCACTTTATTATGATGCACTGCTAGCATCCTGAAATGATGAAAAACACTCTGGCATACTCTCCTGGAAAGACAAGCCAGTGAATGACCATGCAAACCTGTCACTTCTCTCACTCTGCAAGGATCTAATTCTTGCAACAACTTCATTTTCTGCTTCAAACTTTTCTTATTAAATGACCGTACAAAATCACAAAGCAAATTGATAGAATCCTGTCGCACACTGCAAATACTACTACACTTCCAGGTATACACAGGACCCTTAGGACGTCTTCCTAAAACCTCATTACCTAACACCTCTTCTGCCTCTGTTGTCACAAGTTTTTCTTTTTCAACTGGACAACCATCTTTCACTTCATAAGCTCGACCACTGGTGTCAACTGCATGCACCAAATCATTATCCTGGAAATAACTCTCCTCATTAAAAAATGCCTCACAGCTTGAACTATGCATCCATTCTCCAGAAAAAACTTCACAAAAATTACTACGATTAACTATTCTCTTCCATCTACTATTTCTTTTGAAATCATAAATTGCCTTGTTTAGCTTCCTAATTCTATTGATTATCAAAATAAATAACTTACGTTTAATTTCAAATGCCTGATCAATAACTTTCTCAACTATTTTTTTTCTCTTATAAAAAACCACTTTCTGTTGACCTTTCTTAATATTTTTTAACAAATTGCCAATTATCCTGTTGCGGAACATTCGTTTACGAATGTCCCTAAACTGTTGTTTCCTTCTACTATCATGCACAGAGTTATCTCTTGCTCTAGCAGTAACATTTTTCATTGGCCTTTCCTTTCCGTTTGAATTGCTTCTCTTTTTCTGGACTGAAACATTTTCTGTAGTAATATTTTTTTTACCACAGATATTTCTTATGAATGTTTTTGTACTCTTACCCGGTGCTTTCTTGGTGACTTGACAAATCTTTTTGTTAGAGGACTGCTGCTTTTTTTCATTGACCTGCTGTCTTTGACGTTTTGCAGCCTTTCTCAGTCTTTCTTTGGTTGGCATGCTGAAATCTTGAAATGATCTGCAGTTGAATCTGTGGTAAAATATATTAAAAATGTTATTAACCACTATTACCCAACAGTAAATCAATAACAGTAATCAAAAACTTAAAACACTACTTGACATTTTTACATAGAAGATTTTTTAGTGCTTGGCAAATTTAGAATACAGAAATAGCAGAAAAGAATTGGAATTTATATTTATTTTACCTGTGCTGTTTTATATGTGAATCTGATCTAATTTTATGAGCATATTTTAATATTTTATTGAAGACACTACACATAACCTGTTTTTGAAGGTGTCTTTATTTTTAAATTAAACGGTTTACATTTTTACTTTTTATTTATTATAAATTTTTAAAATAAATGTTTATAGTTCCATGGGCTCAAGCACGTCAGCTTCCCATCCTATGTCATACAATTCTGACAAATCTGCATCCTCATCACGTTCTTCTTCATCCTCAGGATTTAAATCATCCAAGGGATCAACATCCACTGATGTTTCAATTACGAGTTCAATGATGAGGTCGAAATCAACTGATTGCTGATTGTCGCTCATGTTGATGTTGTCTTTATCTTTAAAGAAAGATAACAACAATGAGATGTTGCAGAGTAAGAGACAAATCTCAGAGATTATAATAGTAAAATTGTTTAACAAGAGTAACATTTTGCACCTATTATTTAGCCATGTCCAGCGATGCTGAGGAGGTGAAGCCTATGTCCAATTTTTCAGTGAACAGGACTCATCCCTTCTTAACCTTGGATAAGCCTCACCGACTCTGTGTCCCCTGCACATACTTAAATGTAAAGGGGCAGATTTATGTTAACTGGCACATCCCCAGGGATGCACCAGTTAACGTGCACCGCTGCTCTGCCACCCATGGTGTGCCGCATTTACAATCAGATAGGACAAAGCTGCGTCAAAACCCTGCGCCTGCTTGAAGCAGGCATAGGTCTTGACGCAGCATTGTGGAGATGGGGCACCCCTGAGCCTTGCTGGAGCTGCATCGCACTTGCGATACAACTCCAGCAATGCGCCACCTTTACGGCACAGATGCGTCACGCATCTGTGCCGTTTTTTCCCCATGGTGCGCCGCATTGTAAATGCAGCACACCATGGGTGGCGGAACAGCGGCGCAGGATGACTGGCACATCCCTGGTGATGCGCCAGTCATCATAAATCTATCCCTAAGCTTCTTATCTTGTTAGAAAATAAAGAAATTAAAAAACAATCAACAAAACCAACAATCAATTAACATACGGTATTTGAAAAGTCTATCATTCTTTTTTCCTTATAGTACGCTCCCCAGTACGGTTCCCGGTTCGCGAACCGGGCGCTCCCCACGCAAAAAAAAAAATATATATTTTTTTTTTTGCCCTGCGGGGCCCTTTTAAAGCCTCCACATCAGACCTAGGGGGTCAGGGAAGAACTACTATGCCCCCTTATGGTCATTTCCCCCTTTGTTTTGACCTCCTCTTGTCTCTCGATCCTACCGAGAGACAAGATGGCGGCCGCTCCGGACTGTTTAGAATGTTGACAGACACCGGAGAGCCAATCAGCTTCGCTTCGCGAAGGTCCGTTACGCGTAAAGTACGCGAACCGGAGCGCTGCCCAGAGCGCGCTTACAGATATATATCTTTTTTTGAACGTTAATTCCTCAAAATCCACTGGAGCACATATATTGAGACCTAGCAAAGGCACATCGGGTTAACAGTCCGTACAATTTTGCCAAGTTTCGTGCAAATCCATTCAGCCGTTCGGGCTAAAAGTGAGGCCAACCGCCCTATGGAAATTAACATTGGAAAAACACGTTTTGGGACCCCCCTTTTTTCTCAGCCCCCCCTTGACGAACCCCCCCCAAATTTTTAGGGGCTGCTCAGAAACAAAATGTTCCATTTTCCTGAAAATTTCAGCCAATTCCGTCCACAAACGCCAAAGTTATTAGACATAGAATTTTCAAAAATCCCATAGGGAAAAAATCCTAACTATATATACCTACTGGCGACCGCCAGTAGGTAATACATACATATATATACATATATAATCTGCATATCTATATAAATACAAATATAAATGCATGCATACATATACATATATGCATACACATGCATGTACTTACATGAAAGTTATAAAAACCCCAATAAAAGCAAAGCTAAAAAGCCACCTCATTACAAACAGAATGGCTTTAACTTAAACGAGGGCGAGATCTATTGCATTTTCAATGCTTGTTTATTTTGGTTCCATCAAGAAGGCATTCAGATGTGTCACACATTTGCCATACATTCTGAATGTTAGCACTCTAGTTGCTCATTATATCACTGTAGTAAAGCTACTGCTCACCAGGTAAGTCTGCTGCTAATCATATTTTCTATGGTAAAATGAACCCCCTCATTTTGTTCCTTTTTTACCCCTTGCATGCTGATGACGGCCCCCAGCCGTCAAGCACTAATGTGCTCGTGTGCTGATGACGGCTGGGGGCCGTCATGACCGCACCGCGCTGAAATCTGCAGCACAGGGGAAGAATCGGCCCAGCATGGAAGGGGTTAAATTAAATGTTTTCAGACTTACCACTTCATTCCAATCAAGATGGCTTCTGGTGTGCCATACTTTTGTCATAAGTAAGACTGTTAGCGCTCTAGTTGCTCTTTAGAATACTCTGGGACATTCTGTCATTGGGCTATACTTGGGCTACATCTGGGTGATATTTGGGCTACATTTGGGCTCTTTTGTCTCTGGTGACCATCTTGGGAGACTGCATGTCAGAATTTTTTAATGAAATAGAAGAGGATTTGGGAAGTCACTCAAAATGTGCCCTAATTTTTCTTTCTGCAGCACTAATCATACTTTCTATGGCAAAATATACCCCCTCATTTTGTTCCTTTTTAAATTAAATGTTTTAAGAGTTACCACTTTATTCCAATCAAGATGGCTTCAGGTGTGCCATACCTTTGTAATAAGTTGGACTGTTAGCGCTCTAGTTGTTCTTTAGAACACTCTAGGAGGCTGCAGTAGAACACAAAGGAATCAACTGACAGTCTCTGTCCTTGTTGGATGTACATGTTTTACTGAGAATGTCAGACTTCATTCTCACATGACTGAGAAAGATAATGGGAATTTAAAGAAAATATGCTTTCAGTTTAGCTTATAGATCCCCTTCCAAACCACTGTGGGAAAAGCATGAGATAATATTTTTCTTTCAAACATGATTCATGATATCCCAGCAGAAGGCTTTTTCACATGGTAAAATCACCTTAGAACATACCACAATTCCTAAAATGAGTATGGTACCATCAACAAATGATTTATAATGTAACTAAAGTCCTAAAACCCTCTATTAACTACAATGCTTTTTAATGAGGTGCTATCATGTATATTGGTCCCAAGATGGCTACCAACACTACTTGGATGAAGTGCTGACAGCCAATCAGATCTCACGATGAGATGTGTGGTTAGGTTACGCCCGGATATATATGTGTTTTTGAAGTTAATTTTCATAAAAACCACTGGAGCAATTTTCACCAAATATAGCAAAGGCACTTCTGCGTACCAGTCCCTACAATTTTGCCAAGTTTGGTGTAATTCCGTTCAGCGGTTCGGGCTGTAGCCTTGTCAGAACGTTCTATGGAAATTAACATGGGGAAAACACGTTTTGGGACCCCCCTTTTTTCTCAGCCCCCACTTCAAGAATCTCCCCGAAACTTTCAGGGAAGGAGCGCAGCAGAGCTGGCCAAAAGTTTGGAAAATTACACGCAAATTCCCCAACCGGCGTCCAAGTTATTCCCAATAGAATGTTGCGGATTTCCTATGGTAGCTAGGTCCTAACTATATATACCTACTGGCTATCGCCAGTAGGTAATATATATATATATATATATATCCAGAAGGATTGATACTGAGGTACTGGGTTTTTAAGAACCGGCACAGAACCGGTAACCCAGCGGTGCCAGGGAATCAACACCCAGAGACCTCGGGTTCTCCTGATCCAGACCTACAGAAACTCGGAGTCTTCTAGGTGAAGTCAAAGATTAGTTTATTGGCTGCAACCAAGGTAACAGGTGTCCTAGAAGTACAATACGGGTATGTTCTCAGGAGACTGCACACTTTCATGAAGTCAGGCTTCTCTTCTTATACACAGTTTTAGGCCCTAGGCAAAACATTCTTGGTTGTAAAGTAAATAGTTAACATATTCTGGTTCAAAGAAAAAGCAGAGTCATGATGACATGTCCATATTTCACTTTGTGCTGCCTACAACAAATCATTTGGCAAGGCCCAACATTTCATCAGATATCACTGGACCCCTAATAAAAACGGGCACCTCCCCACCATAAAGTAAGTGAAGCAAAGGAGTGGAGAAAGATGTGAGCGAGATATAGCAGGTGTGCGCGCTGAAATGGTTTTATGGCTGGTTGAGCCTAGATGCTATCTTGCTCGGCCACTGGGAGGGAACTGACCTAACGAGTTCGGCCTGGGGCAATGGTTCTAACTTGTACTGAGGTCAGGGAAAAGTTGATTAAGGAGTATGTGTCCTTGTGGAATCAAATTCAACTGGATTAAGGCCTATGTAAAGGGCAACATATAAATGGGAGCCAAGGGTTTAGAATGTAAATGACGATTTCGAGGTGAAATCGTCACTCGAACACGCCGAAATACATGTACATGATGTACTCGTCATTCTCGGTGTTTTGATACCAAATTCGTCATATTTCGACGAAGTTTTATTTCTCGAGTCCAGTATAATTATGTGAATCCAGATTTTCAGAACCACAAACCCTCCTTTTGCCCTTACATAGGCAATTAATCTATCCTCATGTTAGTCTGAGTCCAGATCTATATTCCTAAAGTCATTGAGATGTTGCTGTAACATTATTCTAGTACTTAGTTCATCTCTTGACACAGGCTTCCTTACACATGATGTAACACAGAGGCCACATATTGCAGGAGCACACTGTATGCATAGACAGAACAGGAAAAGAACGGCTAAGACCATCCCAATGACCATCAGAATTTTCCATCCCCAGGCAGATATCAGTTCCCAGAACCATCCCATTAACGACCAATCTCCTTTATCCACCTGAATAGATTCAGAAATCTTATGTAGTTTGGAGATGGCCCTGTACACTGTTGGAGCATTATCTGGGATGAAAATGCAACAACTAGACTGGATCAATTTGCATACTCCACCTCGGTCCGCAAGTATTACATCCAAAGCGACCCGGTTCTGAAGGGTCATAAGTCGATCCGACTGGAGCTCAGCAGTCAGGTTACTAAGGGCACCAGCAGTTTCAATCACGGTGGATTCTACTACCCTTGTTAATTGCCTTATGTTTCTACTGTTAGCCATGGATCCCCAGAACGGCAGAAAACCCTTTGCAAAGTCCCCAAATTCTTGACCTGCAGTGTCTTCTTTACTCAAAACACCTCTAACTACCCTTGTCCGATGGTAATCCACCGCTGCTGTGTAGGTGGGAGGTAACAGGAATGAAACAAAACATGAGCCCGAGAAGTCAGGGGGCAACCATGTATAGGCTCTATCATGGCAGATGAAATAAGTACCCTTAGCGGCTAAAAACGCAGGGGAAGTCTGAGATCCAAAAACATACGTTTCTGTACAGATACTCTTCCCTAGCTGAGCTCTGGGATTCTTGCCAATACCTTGCAGACACAGGTGACCTTGATGGGGTACGATCCAGATAGGGGACGATCTTTTGGCTTGCGGTTTCTCACTTAATGTAGTGCCATATCCGGTCACGTTCCAACCTACATATGCAAGTATCTCATCATCCGGAGTATCTCCATAGGAAGTTACTTCCTTGATCATGTCAACTATACCTTTGACTAGGGCGCTAGTCTTGAGGTTGTCTTTTACAGAACGTAGGGGTTGGATTTCTCGTGCATATATGAACATTGTCCTATATGCCCATACTGAACCATTGTGACTAAATGGCAGGACCAAATAGGGGATACCTTTATCCGTTGTGTGAGGCATGAGACCACACACCCAACAGTTAGTTGTGTTCATTACAAGTTGGTGTTGGTGTAATAACTGAACGAAGGAGTTATTAATGAATTCTAATCTCCTATTTGATTCGTGGTCAGGCAGAGGGTGGAAAGAATGAGAGTAAATAGTAGGAGGAGGTATGGGTGATGTAGTAGGCGCAAATGTTACATGGAAAGAGAATAAAACATAACTTATCAAAAAGATCATTACGCTTGATAGCATAAAAATACACAATATGATAAAACTTTTCTTCGCCATCGTGTTACATAGTCTCTGCATAAAGTTCATTTGTTTGGCAGGTCTCTCCACATCAGGAAACTCCATCCTCTCTAAGGTGCTGCCCGCGACGAGGAGGTTGTTTCTGCTAAGGAGTGCTTCTGTCAGTCTAGGGCAACTCCCTTGGACCGACCAGAACCACCGACCTAACGTCGTTGGCTGCACTTCCGAAGACTTCAACCAATCGCGGCCCTAGCAGCGGAACCCGGATGGCGGTTCGAAAAACAAAAATAAGCAAGTTTCCTAAATGGGAGATCTGCACTTTCAAAAATAGGATTTGGGGAAAAAGATACGTTTATTAGTCCATAGGTCTTGGTCTCAGATCATAAAAAGGAATCACTTTTATTAGTCTGTTTTTCTCGGTCGCAAATTGTAGCGTCTTTTTCCTGGTACTGTCTGGTCCTGAAACAGGAGTTCAGGTTTCAAAGAGTTCAATTGTTCTGGTGGTGGCACAGTTTCTTGAAAAATGTTCTCGTTTTCACAATCAGGGTTAGTTTCTTTTACACGGTCATCAGTTGTGAGCTCTGAGTCAGTGACACCTTTCTGGACCCATTGGTCATAGGGCAGAGGGAAGGGTACTTTTTTACAATGGATCCCGTGGACCCAGTTGGCCTTCCCCTCCACCCGGACGGCTGACCTCGTGGACAGAAGGACGAGGTGAGGCCCGGTCCACCTGGGCTGGTCGTTTCTTGTTCTTTGAAAGTTGCGGACGAGAACCCAGGAACCGGGGTCAATGGAGTGACCCGGAGTCTCAGAGACCGGAGGCAAGGTGTTGTGGACCTGTTGATGTAAAACACGCAATTTAGCCGTCAATTCATACAAGTAATCAAGCAAAATAGGGTGTTGCAGCTCGCTGAACTTCGTGGGCCTAGGCACTCCCCATATGTTGGCTGGCCGGCCAAAGACGATTTCGTAGGGGCTGAGTTTCACTCGCGAATGCACAGTCATTCTGGTGGATAGGAGTGCTAAGGGTAGAGCGTCAGGCCATTTAAGACCTGTGCTCGCTTGGATTTTGGCCAATTTAAGTTTAAGCGTGCCATTGTAACATTCTACTAATCCAGCTGATTGGGGGTGATTTGCAGCGTGGAACTTCTGCCTAATGCCTAGCCCTTCACACACTCTTTTCATCACACGACCCACAAATTCACTTCCGTTGTCAGACCAGACCATTCTCGGCATTCCGAACCTGGGGAAGTACTCTTTTACAAGGGCTTTTGCTGTGGACAAGGCAGTATTGTCTTTTAGGGGATAGGCTTCTACCCATCTTGAGAAGGCACAAACAACCACGAGCACGTATTTTAAGTTGTTGCACCTCTCCATGTGTATGAAAT
Source organism: Lissotriton helveticus (assembly GCF_964261635.1). Lineage (NCBI taxonomy): Eukaryota > Metazoa > Chordata > Amphibia > Caudata > Salamandridae > Lissotriton > Lissotriton helveticus. The sequence continues at coordinate 31,812,357 of NC_136060.1, read as the reverse complement.
CTAGCTGCAAAACCTCGAACGGATACGTAGGAGGTGCAAAATGACCAGCTGGAGTTGGGGTTCCCCTACCAGGATTGTGCTTCAGACATACCATGCAATTCTTGACAACATTCTCTGCACACTTGGGAATCCCTGAATTCTTCCACACTGGGGCCAACAACTCGCAAATCCCTTTCGCACTGATATGAGCCATTCCATGAGCCATTGTAACCACTGCAAGCACATATGCATCGGGTAACAACCATCTCTGATGCTCTGTCAATTCAACCCAACAACCATTTGCATCCATTCTTCCTGTACTCTCTCTCCACGTGCTTAACTCTTTCTCTGTGGCCTCAGCTTGGATGGACTTCACACTCTCTATCGTGTCCTCACATATTCCAACCTCACCAGTCCATCTTTCAGGGCCTGCAACATACATTCGGCTCATCACATTCTTTGCCGTTTCCTTAGCGGTCTCATCAGCAAATGCATTTCCACGACCAACATCATCAGTCACCTTCTTGTGAGCACTACATTTCACAATCGCTATTTGCAGGGGCAAGGTCAGTGATTCAAGAAGCTCATTCACCAACTGACCATGCTGAATCTTAGCTCCATGCGAAGTCAGGAATCCACGTTCTCTCCACAATCGTCCAAAACTGTGAGCCACTCCAAACGCATACTGACTATCAGTATAGACAGTCACTCTCATTCCTTTAGACAACACACATGCTCTCGTAAGTGCGACTAGTTCTGCGGCTTGAGCTGAACCATGTGGTATTCGCGCAGTTTCAACGACTGTGTGCAACGTTGTGACAGCATATGCTGTAGTCACGTTCCCATTTGGGAGTTTAAAGCATGACCCATCTACCCATAATGTACCATCACATTCAGCGAGAGGAGTGTCAAATAAATCCACTCTCCCTTTTGTCTCTTCCTCTGTTGTGAGGAAACAATCGTGCTGTTCCAAAGCATCTGATTCCTCTGCAATTGGTAACAACGTGGCTAGATTCAGGGTACTGCACCTTTTTATATGCACATGGCTCGCTAGCAGCGTTAATTCATAACTAGACAGTCGAGCACTAGTTAAGTGCTGTGTCTTGGTCCTATTTAACAATGTGTCTACTGCATGCGGGACCATCACGATTAGATTAGTGTATTATTCATTACTAGACCTGCAGACTGTCGAATAGAAACAGCTGCTGCTGCTGTGGCCCTTAAACAACTTGGCAATGCTCGTGCTACCGGATCCAAAGTGGCCGAAAAATAGGCGCATGGCCGCTGTCTATCTCCGAATAACTGAGTCAACACAGACAATGCACAGCCCTCCTTCTCGTGGACATACAATGTGAAAGGCTTACTGTAGTTGGGGGTACCTAACACAGGAGCCGAACATAATGCTTTGCGTAATTCGAGAAAACTTTTCTGACACTCGTCAGACCAAGGAATGGGATTGGGTGTATTTTTACACGTTAGTGCCACCAAGGGTTTGGCCAATAACGAAAAATTTGGAATCCACTGTCTACAGTACGATGTAATGCCCAAGAAAGCACGTACTTCTCTCTGTGTTCTTGGCACACTCAATTTCGCTATTGCCTGAATTCTTTCTGGGGTCAGCTTCCTTCCCTCCTTCGATAAGAGGTGACCTAAGTAGGTCACTTCTTGTCGGCAATATTGAAGCTTGGAAAGTGACACCTTGTGATGCAGATCACACAGATGACGCAACAATGTCAATGTGGCCTGTTTACAAATTTTCTCAGTATCTGCAGCAATGAGCAAATCGTCCACATACTGTACACGAGTGGCACCTTTAGGCAAAACGATCGTGTCAAGCTGAGTTTTCAGAGCCTGACTGTATATTGAGGGGCTTTCACAGTAGCCTTGAGGAGCGCGTTTAAAGCGGAAACTTCGACCTCCTAAACTAAAGGAAAAAATATCCCTGCTCTCCTCAGCAATTGGGATGCTGAAGAAAGCATTCTTTAGGTCGATCACTGAAAACCATGAAGCAGAAGCTGGAATCATAGTCAATAATGTGGTAATGTCGGGCACAACTGGGAATTGTGGCACGACTATCTTATTTATTTCTCGAAGATCAATCACGAATCTGTACACAGGTGGCTGAGAAGGGTCAGTTCGTTTTAAAACAGGCAGAACAGGACTATTGCAAACATTGCCTCGTGTTTCTTCAATCACATCCTTTTCAATCAATTCGTAAACAATCGCTAGCAAAGCTTTTTCACCCTCATTAGATATTCTGTATTGGGGAATTCGTGGCATTTTGACATTCGACTTCAATGTTACAACATATGGTGGAATTTCTAAAAGACCTACATCATTAGGACCAGTAGCCCAAAGAATATCTGGGAGAAGTGCTAATTCTGCTGGAAGTGCATCTCTCGACAAATACATGGGAGAAACCACTTTCTTACCTAAAGTGAGTTGTACTCCTGAAGGAGAACCATACAAAGTCGCATACAATCTTTTTAGCAAATCTAATCCTAGCAAATTTTCACCACAACCTGTTGTCAGAATAAGGGGTGCTTCGAATTCACAAGGACCAACAGAAAGCGATAAAGGGTCAGAAATCGGATTTCTAACCGGGGCGCCAGAAAAACCTACAGAAACGTTCATTTCGCCAGACAAAGGTGCGCCAGGGAGTTTGGAGTGCATAATAGAACTCTTCGTAGCACCAGTATCCAACAGAAAAGGTTCTGACACACCTGATGTAATCACCTCAACGTAAGGTCCACTCTGATCTACTGGAACTGAAACAACTCCCTCTCTTTGTCTATGGCTGTCCTAGCAATCATCATTCTCCCATTGTTCATTTTCTGTGTAATAATCTTCAACATAGTATTGAGCTGTCCTGTCAGATACGTTATTTTGCTGATCAAACCTGTTCATAGAGTTTGGTGGTGGAAGGGGACGTGTGTCCTGAGGGGCGTTTCCACGCCCTCTACCTCTAGGCGCTTGCTGACTGCCACGACCTCTTACACCAGAAACTCCATTTGCACGTTGTGATAGTGCAGGACAATTATACTTGTAATGACCCTCTTGTTTGCAGTATAAACACTGGTTGGGACTTACACGGGGTTGAGTGTAATCAAATCTTTGCGAGATTCTCTGATACTGTTGAGGCTGCTGAAAAGTATTCTGGTAGTGATTCTGGCCATTATTATGTTGATTACCACCACCAAGAGGCGGATAGGCTTGCTGTAGCAAAACCTTTGTTTTGAGTTCTCTAGTTTTCTTTTCTACTTTATCTTTCTCATCTTTGTCTCTATTCTCGTAGTATTGTGCAGTAGCTAATATCTGCGCTGAAGATGAGACTGCCCAGGAACTTTCTGAATCTTTTAATTTTTTACACAATTCTGGAAGTAGATTGTGCACGAATTTATCGACAAACAATCTCTGACCACCTTCTGTGGTCATATCTTGACCGCTGTGGTCAATGAATGTTTCTTCAAATCTGGTGAAGAAATCTGAAACAGTTTCTTCTTTCTTTTGCTTGCATGCAGACAACTTATCCCAATTTACGCGTATTGCAGGCATTATCGTTTTCATGTAATCTACTATTCTACCAGGGAGTTCTGCTATCAAAGGCTCAGGCTTGGCACCACCAACTTGGCGGGCATCTGCAGCAGTAATATTAGCCCACGTATCACCTAATTCCTGGTCATGATCTACATGACGAATTTTACCCCATAAAGGCTGTGGAACAACATTTCCAAATAGCATATCGATATCGGCTAAATTCATTATACATGACCCAGCAGTTTGTGACAATTCTTCATAGTACCCTGCAGGATTTTTACGCGGATCTGGTAACGTTTGTTTGAGTGCTAAAACTTCAACTCGCTTCCATGGGACATGTACCCATACACGGTGGAAGTGTGGCAGAATAGGTGGGACAGCAGTCGTGTCACCCTCTCTCCACTGTGGGGGAACTTCTCTCATAGGGTATTGTCGCGCCTTTTTCCTACTGGATGTATTAGATTCAGATGGTGACCCTGAACTGCCTCCCTTACTCTGATATGATAACAACATTTCAACTGCTTTTTCCACATCTGGACCTACAATCATACCCTCTCCAAACCTAAACCGTACACGACACATCTCTTGTGGGATGCAGTCTTGATCATTATCTTCTAAATCCTCGCCAAGAAAAACACACATCTGTTCGAAAACATATCTCTGTGTCGCTGCTTCCCATTGATGGAAGACTTCCATGACTGACTGTACATCATATTTTGCAGTGTCCATGACCCATTTCCGAGCTAAACTATTCAGGGAATCTCTCTCTTGATAATCAGGCAGTTGACTTCGCAACTGTCTTCTTCCTATGTTAGGGGTCGTAGCAGGCGACCCGAAAAGAGGTAAAAGAAGATTAGTAACAGTGCTGGCCATTTTCTGCCGAATGGAAGGTGAAACTGAAGGACAAACAGATGGAAAAACGGGGTGAGATAAGGAGGGGGTAGAGATAGCAGAAGAGGTATCAGGGAAAATAGAGGGGGCACTAGGCAAAATCGTAGAGGAAGCATTAGGAAATGTAAAAAGTACAGTAAGCAAAATCGTAGAAAACACAGGTGAAACAGAAGTGGTCGGTGGGCCTGGTGGAGGCTGCACCGAAGAAGTAGGAGCCAGCTGAAGAACAGCTGGTGGGTGCTGTTGAGGAGCAGGAGGCGCAGCTTGTGCAACTAAAGGTTGCGGGGGTGCTGTGGCATTCTGCGCATAGGGGGGTGGTGAATTTAGCAAATGCGACATTAATGGGTCTTTTTCACGTTCTTTTGCTGCCTCTTGCTGAAGAGACGGCAAAACTGGATAACACTTATCTATTGCCATTTTACGTTGCCTGTGCAACTGCTCATTCATCTGCTCTTCCTCATTATCTTTAAACTGCACAGCAGCTTGCATTACTGAAAGTCCACCTTCGCTCTTATTTTTCTTAGCTAATTTAATTTCTTTTTGTTTGGCTTCTTTACGCCATAAGCGGAAGGAGTCAAACATCGCCGGCCGGGCTTTCGTTTTGAAGAGTTTAACTTCAAGGTTGTCTAAGATTTCAGAATCAAAACTACCATATTGGGGCCATTTTAAAACACCATCTTTCCTAGTGTATTTAATCCATACTTCGTTGTAAGTGATGGGGCCTACCCCATGTTTTACATACAGTTCGTAAATCGGAGTTCCAACTGGAGGAACCGGACATGAGTCCTCCAATCGGGAGTCCCTATTATTACCACCAAGACAAAATAAATTCCCAAGTCTAAGACTAGGCATCCTCGCTCTCTAGTCTAGTTCCAAACTTCAAAGGATTATCGATTACGATATTTCTCGTGAATACACGAGTCCTTCGGTTATGGTGCTTGCAAGTACCAATACAAAACCTTTTGTATCCCAAAGATACCACAAAGTAAGTCCAACTAAGGACTGGGAGACGCTCCACTAATACTTAACTGAAAATATCTCGATGACGTCACCAGAAGACTCGTCTAAGTGTTTCGCTCTACCAAAAACTTCAAGGGTCCACATCAGGGCGATAGCCAGGGCAGCAGTCCTTGTAGCCGTCGGGAAGCGGGGAACCTCGCAGTAAAGACCTTCGGACCACGTCGACATGCAGGGGTCGATGAGGTGGTTGGCCGTCCTCCGGAATTTCCACACGAAGCTCCTCACGATCTTCAGGCTGACTGGTACCACTGGAATCGCCCCAAACGTTGGGCGCCAACTGAGGTACTGGGTTTTTAAGAACCGGCACAGAACCGGTAACCCAGCGGTGCCAGGGAATCAACACCCAGAGACCTCTGGTTCTCCTGATCCAGACCTACAGAAACTCGGAGTCTTCTAGGTGAAGTCAAAGATTAGTTTATTGGCTGCAACCAAGGTAACAGGTGTCCTAGAAGTACAATACGGGTATGTTCTCAGGAGACTGCACACTTTCATGAAGTCAGGCTTCTCTTCTTATACACAGTTTTAGGCCCTAGGCAAAACATTCTTGGTTGTAAAGTAAATAGTTAACATATTCTGGTTCAAAGAAAAAGCAGAGTCATGATGACATGTCCATATTTCACTTTGTGCTGCCTACAACAAATCATTTGGCAAGGCCCAACATTTCATCGGATATCACTGGACCCCTAATAAAAACGGGCACCTCCCCACCATAAAGTAAGTGAAGCAAAGGAGTGGAGAAAGATGTGAGCGAGATATAGCAGGTGTGCGCGCTGAAATGGTTTTATGGCTGGTTGAGCCTAGATGCTATCTTGCTCGGCCACTGGGAGGGAACTGACCTAACGAGTTCGGCCTGGGGCAATGGTTCTAACTTGTACTGAGGTCAGGGAAAAGTCGATTAAGGAGTATGTGTCCTTGTGGAATCAAATTCAACTGGATTAAGGCCTATGTAAAGGGCAACATATAAATGGAAGCCAAGGGTTTAGAATGTAAATGACGATTTCGAGGTGAAATCGTCACTCAAACACACCGAAAATACATGTACATGATGTACTCGTCATTCTCGGTCTTTTGATACCAAATTCGTCATATTTCGACGAAGTTTTATTTCTCGAGTCCAGTATAATTATGTGAATCCAAATTTTCAGAACCACAATTCTTGTTTCAAAGAACAAAAACAATGTCCAGGCCGCTTGTTTCAATAAAGCACATTTATTCAATAATGCTCCACTCGACGCGTTTCGAAGGTCACGCCTTCTTTCTCACGAGCGCGAGTGTATGTCTGTGGGACATTTAAATACATGTCACATGACTTTCACCAAAGTGTAAACATACTAGGCAGACTCGCTGTAGTCCTGATACAATGGAGCTAGAAAACAACTTTGCTACGGCAATAAAGTAACATTGTTGACACAATTATGTGAATTAGATGTGCACAGTAAGAATAATTCAATTGTCACCTAGGCATAATTCTATACTGGCGTAACAAAAATATAAGTGACATTTAACGAGTGCCGAAAATATCTATTACCTTAATACCACTTCATAGTGTTTGAAACAATTTCTTATGGTATTCCTTTCCTGATTCTCGCCCCAGTGGGCTAAAGCATCCTACAAGGGTAATGTTTGGTACTCAGTTAATCAAAACGCCACATTTTCTCAGATCCAATCAGGTGCTTTGAAAATTGATAGGGTGCCACTGCATAGTCAAACCCAAGTGGGCAAAATCTATTGTTCATTATCTTGAACCAGTCATACCCCAACTGTCATATGTGCTCCAATTTAATATCTTGCCAGTGATGTGTCTTAAACTCTCCTAATATATATATGTGCCCGGAGGCATGTTGTCTTGGATATTTATCTGGGACCTGACTCACTCATCTCCACATACCAACTGATGGAAATGCTAATTGCCAAAGTTGTGGCTGTGCAGGAAGGGATTCTAACTGGGGTGATCCCCACTTTGATCGTGCCGGGGGCCAGGCTTTGTTTGCAGAGACATCAAAACACGGAGCACTGGCAAGTAAAACGAACATTGGACAGTTTGAATTTATTATTCCACTATTTTTGATGCAGGGATGATAAAAGAACTTTATTGAAAGGCGGATGGATGTTACAAAATTCCACGCAGTATAAAGCCCACTACAATGCATCATGTGAACTGAAGTATGATAAACTGTCACGTGATTTGTATTTTAAAAGGCGCACACTATGGCACTTGGCATTTTGCACTGACACACTCCACCTGTGAACAAGGCATGAATTTGCTGAAACGCGTAAGGAAATGGAGTATATTTTGCGCTGCTGTGTCTGCAATTAAAAGGCTTGTCTCCGGTATTGGGCCTCACCGTTTTTCTTGATGGTGTGTCAATTGATGGGTCTCTCCGGGATCATTGTTGTGAGGCCGCTATAGAGTCTGGGGCTCCTGTGCCCGGAGGCATGTTGTCTTGGATATAAATATGTATATCTGACCAGAAGGATTGTGTTGGAATATATATATATATATATATATATATATATATATATATATATATATATATATATATATATTCCAACACAATCCTTCTGGTCAGAGGGACAAACGGGTCGCACTCCCGTAGTTTTTGCAAGTTTTGTTTTATTTTATTTACATCCTCCTTTGCGTGGCTATCGGTACCTACAAATACCTTGCTCACGATCAACTGACCCCTTGTCATCGCCTGATACATATATATTCAAACAGTCATTACCTCATTCCCTGTTTGGTGATACAAGCGCCCTATTGCATTCTGGGAGATGTCGTTTTTTCTATATTATTCATGTATTTTAAATACTTGTGACCATGCTTATAACTGAGTAAGAATTCAAGCTAAATTAAATGTCATAAATCATACTTCCAATTACACAGAATCATTAATGTCCCTCTTATATTTCAAGATTTTTCTCATTACGTTTCCCAATCACTCTTACTCTATCCCTCTGGTGGGACTCAGTGTTTATTTCTCCCAAACTTTTTTGCCACTTTTTGTTAGCGCAGGTGTGTATTTTTACCCCGCAACAATGAATTTATATCCCTCCAGTGGGGCGAGGATCCAGCTATTCAATTTGGGACTTAAACTGGTCTGTGTTCAATGATTTGGGAATTTTCTCGATTATTAGCATTAGCATTTATAAACACATTTTAAAATCTGTCACCAGTTTCATTACATTCAGGGGAAGTTGTATTATGAGTTATCATAAATGAATATATAATTCCTCTGATTGATTAAGGCCATACGGTGTTAATGTTTGCAGATTTAAAATGTGGCGTGACTCCTTCTGTCGCAGAAGTCTTTCTCTATTCCCCCCGCGTTCTTTCTTGGCAACAGTTTCAATTCCATAGAATTTAAGTTGTTTCCAATCACTCTGATGGTACTGCTCCATGTGCTTTGCTACGGCATTTGTCCTGTCCTGATGTATGGTGGCACGCAAGTGTTCCATTATTCTTTTTCAATTCACACACAGTGCTTCCCACATACCTCAATGAGCAGGGGGATTCCACTACATATACCACATATTGTGTTTTGCATGTGATTAGTTCTTGGAGCTCCCAAATTTTGTTGTTTGCCATGTACAATTCTTTTGTTTGCTTTGCAATCTGGCATGCCTTGCAGGCAGGACATTTTAAAAAACCTTTTGTTTTCAACCATGATTCATCTTTTTTCTTTCCTTTGAAATGACTATGGATTAGGTGATCCTTTAAGTCCTTAGCTCTCTTGTAGGTTATCGTTGGATGTTGTCCCACTATTTTACTCACAGTGCCGTCTAACTGTAGTATTTTCCAATTATGTCTTTAAATGTTATCAGTCTGATTGTTTCTGGATCCATTTTTAGTTCATTCTGCTTTTGTACCAAACATTCCTCTCTTGTATTTTCATTTGTTCGCTCCCAACATTTTTTGATTATGCCTGTATTGTATTTTCTTCGTTTTAATCTTTCCAAAGTTGCAGCACTATGCCATTCTTTTTCCTCACTGCATAGTCTTCGTATTCTGAGGAATTCCCCATATGGGATGCTGGAGATTAGTGAATGTTGATGGAAACTCGTTGCTTTCAGGGTGGCATTTGTTGCTGTACTTTTTCGGTGCAACATCGTATGTAACTGAGTTTCCTTAATGTAAATCTCTGTGTCCAAAAATACTATTCGCTCTTTTTTTATTTCGAAACTGAATTTTGAATTTGTAGTACTGTTGTTGATAATTTCGAAGTATTCCTGGAATTCTTCCATACTGCCATCCCTGATGATGAGTAAATCATCAATGAATCATGTCCAACCGATGATTTTGTTCTATACATTATCATTTGTTGTATTCCACACCACGGCCTCTTGAAATAGGTCTATTTTATTACCTGTTGCTTGCTGTGGGTAAAATTTTTATTTCAATTTCAATTTTTTACCACTCAAGCCTGCACCTTCCTGTGTGCATGCAATTGTAGGGGGATCTCCTCACCGACGCCGGCATTTATATTCAATAGTGTCATAAAATCTTCTGTATCCCTGACCACAAAGAAGATGCTGGTTCCTTTTCTTTTATGTTTTTAGGTCTTCCTTGCTTTTCCCCGAAGAACTTTGCCATTTAATTTTCTAGATGTATAGGTGTAAATCTATCCTCACTTGAGCTAAATCCATTCTTTTTGTTGGGCAGAAATGTATGCTCTTTTTCAATAGCTTTGTTTCGGTTTCTGATATTGGCCTCTTGGATAGATTCACCACTTGAAGTTCATCCATTATTGATTCTTCCTCTGGCGCATACTCCGAGTCTCCGTTCCTATCTTTTCTGTGTTCCCACTTGTGCTTGCGCCTTTTTCCCCTTCTCTTCGGTATCTTGTGGTCCATTTGCGTCCTCTACCTCTTCCTCTTTGTTGTTGCTGGGAGGTTTGATTTTGCTCCCACTGTCTCTGTTGTAAGACAAGGTGCATGTCCCCTAAAAAAGATAATTTCCCCATGTCTGATGATGTTCCCAAATCTCCATCACTGAGATCTGTCGAGACTAGAGTGGAGGCGCTGCTGGAGATGCTTGCTGTACTATTCGCCACCACTTGTTGTTTTAGTGTGTTGAACTTCCACGCAAACGTGAATATGCACCCTTCAGCGTAATCTGTTGAATCTCGGATGAACTTCATGTGTTTGCGTTCTCTTACCACATCCTTATGCTTCTCTATCTGTACTTCCAGCTCTTCTCTAAATTTTATCATTTCCGTTGTCATTTTTAATGTTGCAATTTCCTTTTCTGCTTCATGCAGATATATCATCATGTGACACCTTAGAGTTAGAATTGCAAACACAACAATGATGGACAGAATGTGGATCAATGTCACACATTCACCCCAGTCCAAAGATCTGGGCCCAAATCCATCGTTTTTCCACTCCACACCACCCTGGGTTAGACAATGCCGATATGCAAATCAGCGCTGACCCTGTGCCCCATGGGAACAGTCCAGTCCGAACTACAAAAGCCATGTCCTTCCCAGAACGGAAACAAGCATCCGAGGACCGGCCCGGTTTCGAGGTAACACCTCTCATCAGCCCGGCTAGCTTGATTCCAGTGGTGTGGAGTGCCTGGGACTCACGTCTGAGCATCCCCAGTACACTTAGAGCGGTAATTGCAAACACAACAATGATGGACAGAATGTGGATCAATGTCACACATTCACCCCAGTCCAAAGATCTGGGCCCAAATCCATCGTTTTTCCACTCCACACCACCCTGGGTTAGACAATGGCGATATGCAAATCAGCGCTGACCCTGTGCCCCATGGGAACAGTCCAGTCCGAACTACAAAAGCCATGTCCTTCCCAGAACGGAAACAAGCATCCGAGGACCGGCCCGGTTTCGAGGTAACACCTCTCATCAGCCCGGCTAGCTTGATTCCAGTGGTGTGGAGTGCCTGGGACTCACGTCTGAGCATCCCCAGTACACTTAGAGCGGTAATTGCAAACACAACAATGATGGACAGAATGTGGATCAATGTCACACATTCACCCCAGTCCAAAGATCTGGGCCCAAATCCATCGTTTTTCCACTCCACACCACCCTGGGTTAGACAATGGCGATATGCAAATCAGCGCTGACCCTGTGCCCCATGGGAACAGTCCAGTCCGAACTACAAAAGCCATGTCCTTCCCAGAACGGAAACAAGCATCCGAGGACCGGCCCGGTTTCGAGGTAACACCTCTCATCAGCCCGGCTAGCTTGATTCCAGTGGTGTGGAGTGCCTGGGACTCACGTCTGAGCATCCCCAGTACACTTAGAGCGGTAATTTCAAACACAACAATGATGGACAGAATGTGGATCAATGTCACACATTCACCCCAGTCCAAAGATCTGGGCCCAAATCCATCGTTTTTCCACTCCACACCACCCTGGGTTAGACAATGGCGATATGCAAATCAGCGCTGACCCTGTGCCCCATGGGAACAGTCCAGTCCGAACTACAAAAGCCATGTCCTTCCCAGAACGGAAACAAGCATCCGAGGACCGGCCCGGTTTCGAGGTAACACCTCTCATCAGCCCGGCTAGCTTGATTCCAGTGGTGTGGAGTGCCTGGGACTCACGTCTGAGCATCCCCAGTACACTTAGAGCGGTAATTGCAAACACAACAATGATGGACAGAATGTGGATCAATGTCACACATTCACCCCAGTCCAAAGATCTGGGCCCAAATCCATCGTTTTTCCACTCCACACCACCCTGGGTTAGACAATGCCGATATGCAAATCAGCGCTGACCCTGTGCCCCATGGGAACAGTCCAGTCCGAACTACAAAAGCCATGTCCTTCCCAGAACGGAAACAAGCATCCGAGGACCGGCCCGGTTTCGAGGTAACACCTCTCATCAGCCCGGCTAGCTTGATTCCAGTGGTGTGGAGTGCCTGGGACTCACGTCTGAGCATCCATAGTACACTTAGAGCGGTAATTGCAAACACAACAATGATGGACAGAATGTGGATCAATGTCACACATTCACCCCAGTCCAAAGATCTGGGCCCAAATCCATCGTTTTTCCACTCCACACCACCCTGGGTTAGACAATGGCGATATGCAAATCAGCGCTGACCCTGTGCCCCATGGGAACAGTCCAGTCCGAACTACAAAAGCCATGTCCTTCCCAGAACGGAAACAAGCATCCGAGGACCGGCCCGGTTTCAAGGTAACACCTCTCATCAGCCCGGCTAGCTTGATTCCAGTGGTGTGGAGTGCCTGGGACTCACGTCTGAGCATCCCCAGTACACTTAGAGCGGTAATTGCAAACACAACAATGATGGACAGAATGTGGATCAATGTCACACATTCACCCCAGTCCAAAGATCTGGGCCCAAATCCATCGTTTTTCCACTCCACACCACCCTGGGTTAGACAATGGCGATATGCAAATCAGCGCTGACCCTGTGCCCCATGGGAACAGTCCAGTCCGAACTACAAAAGCCATGTCCTTCCCAGAACGGAAACAAGCATCCGAGGACCGGCCCGGTTTCGAGGTAACACCTCTCATCAGCCCGGATAGCTTGATTCCAGTGGTGTGGAGTGCCTGGGACTCACGTCTGAGCATCCCCAGTACACTTAGAGCGGTAATTGCAAACACAACAATGATGGACAGAATGTGGATCAATGTCACACATTCACCCCAGTCCAAAGATCTGGGCCCAAATCCATCGTTTTTCCACTCCACACCACCCTGGGTTAGACAATGGCGATATGCAAATCAGCGCTGACCCTGTGCCCCATGGGAACAGTCCAGTCCGAACTACAAAAGCCATGTCCTTCCCAGAACGGAAACAAGCATCCGAGGACCGGCCCGGTTTCGAGGTAACACCTCTCATCAGCCCGGCTAGCTTGATTCCAGTGGTGTGGAGTGCCTGGGACTCACGTCTGAGCATCCCCAGTACACTTAGAGCGGTAATTGCAAACACAACAATGATGGACAGAATGTGGATCAATGTCACACATTCACCCCAGTCCAAAGATCTGGGCCCAAATCCATCGTTTTTCCACTCCACACCACCCTGGGTTAGACAATGGCGATATGCAAATCAGCGCTGACCCTGTGCCCCATGGGAACAGTCCAGTCCGAACTACAAAAGCCATGTCCTTCCCAGAACGGAAACAAGCATCCGAGGACCGGCCCGGTTTCGAGGTAACACCTCTCATCCGCCCGGCTAGCTTGATTCCAGTGGTGTGGAGTGCCTGGGACTCACGTCTGAGCATCCCCAGTACACTTAGAGCGGTAATTGCAAACACAACAATGATGGACAGAATGTGGATCAATGTCACACATTCACCCCAGTCCAAAGATCTGGGCCCAAATCCATCGTTTTTCCACTCCACACCACCCTGGGTTAGACAATGGCGATATGCAAATCAGCGCTGACCCTGTGCCCCATGGGAACAGTCCAGTCCGAACTACAAAAGCCATGTCCTTCCCAGGATTGATCCACATTCTGTCCATCATTGTTGTGTTTGCAGTTACCGCTCTGAGTGTGCTGGGGATGCTCAGACGTGAGTCCCAGGCACTCCACACCACTGGAATCAAGCTAGCCGGGCTGATGAGAGGTGTTACCTCGAAACCGGGCAGGTCCTCGGATGCTTGTTTCCGTTCTGGGAAGGACATGGCTTTTGTAGTTCGGACTGGACTGTTCCCATGGGGCACAGGGTCAGCGCTGATTTGCATATCGCCATTGTCTAACCCAGGGTGGTGTGGATTGGAAAAACGATGGATTTGGGCCCAGATCTTTGGACTGGTGTGAATGTGTGACATTGATCCACATTCTGTCCATCATTGTTGTGTTTGCAGTTACCGCTCTGAGTGTGCTGGGGATGCTCAGACGTGAGTCCCAGGCACTCCACACCACTGGAATCAAGCTAGCCGGGCTGATGAGAGGTGTTACCTCGAAACCGGGCCGGTCCTCGGATGCTTGTTTCCGTTCTGGGAAGGACATGGCTTTTGTAGTTCGGACTGGACTGTTCCCATGGGGCACAGGGTCAGCGCTGATTTGCATATCGCCATTGTCTAACCCAGGGTGGTGTGGAGTGGAAAAACGATGGATTTGGGCCCAGATCTTTGGACTGGGGTGAATGTGTGACATTGATCCACATTCTGTCCATCATTGTTGTGTTTGCAGTTACCGCTCTGAGTGTGCTGGGGATGCTCAGACGTGAGTCCCAGGCACTCCACACCACTGGAATCAAGCTAGCCGGGCTGATGAGAGGTGTTACCTCGAAACCGGGCCGGTCCTCGGATGCTTGTTTCCGTTCTGGGAAGGACATGGCTTTTGTAGTTCGGACTGGACTGTTCCCATGGGGCACAGGGTCAGCGCTGATTTGCATATCGCCATTGTCTAACCCAGGGTGGTGTGGAGTGGAAAAACGATGGATTTGGGCCCAGATCTTTGGACTGGGGTGAATGTGTGACATTGATCCACATTCTGTCCATCATTGTTGTGTTTGCACTTGACCTTAGAGTTGGAGGCTTGTGATCCAGGCTAAGTAGATATGGGCGTTGATGTTTTGACCCATCTTGGGGCTCAGAGGGTTATTTGAGGCCTCGGCCTGCGGGTCTTCCTCAGTACAGGGTAGGGCAACCTAGGTAAAGGTGTGGAATCCATGTTACACGCCTAAAGGGTTAAAAATGGAGGATCAGGGTTGTGCCCAATGATAATTAAAAGCAGGTGACGAAGTAACCGTGGGACATAGAGCTCACCCGCAAGGTATTGCAGAGCGCAGGGTAAATCCTCTGATGTAATCTTGGCGGTTAGCGTCCTCATCTGTAATCAGAGGGGCTTATCAGTGTGTTTACATTAAATGAAACTTGTCTCGATGCCCATATCTAGTTAGCCTGGATCACAAGCACCCAACTCTAACGTGCCACATGATGATATATCTATGTATTCCAAAAGTACATGTAAATGGATTCCTATTGATAAAGTGTGGCCAGGCTATATAAGATTGATAATTGATTATCAGTCCAACCTATGAATGATTGTAATTTTCCTTCCTCTCTGGAATTCAATTTCCACCCCCTTCACACTAGAGCATTCTCTCCCTCCGCACGTTCCCCTAGAGCAACCTCCTTTTCCTGTTTCCTTTCTCCATTGCAGTAAGATATCTACTGTTGGTTTAATTATGATTGAAGAAAACCTTTATTAATTTTGAAAAATGTGGTTGATGCACTTCATTATATTGATTGTTTTGATTACTGTGAGCTGACATTGTGCATGCTCTAAAATTGTTCAAAAGATTATTGTGGGTTTGATTTATATCGTTTCAAGTGAGGTTTAGGACCATTGTTTTTCGTACCAAAATAAAAAGTAGGCACTTGGAAACTCTTTTGACAAAATCTTCCCTGGAAACCGACAGGAGACTAGGACCGACATCTAGAGTCTATCATCTGAAGGTGCGTGATTGGTGGAATTTCTGTTTCGTTCTTCTCCCCAGCAGTAAATCCAATGCAACTGGACATTCCAGTGAAGGTAACTGGCCTTGTGGAGCTCTCTTCACCTACAGCCTGCAGAACCGTTTTCTGCAGAAATACAAAATATGAAATTACACCATGGCAAGACCACTGCAACACCGCTGTGATGCTGAACACATTTGCATTTGGTGGGCAGGTAACCGCCACTTCAATGTGGTAGAGTAGTGTCCGACGGTAGACAACTATATGTTGCCAATGGAGGAAAACCATTGGTGCAATGGCTAAACCTCCATCAAGGCTGGCAGAGGTGCTTCTGCTGAATATATAAATCAGGCGGTAGAACCTCCACCGACATTACAGACGGATTAAAGCCTCTGTCATGGAGGGGAGATGGACTAACCGCTAAATCTAAATCAGCCAGGTCCTTAGTCATTTATTAGGCAGTATTTGTTAATTTACTGAGATAAAACTTTATTACATGTTTTAAACATTTTTTTCAATTTAACCAACAATGTTTTCAAATTATAAGCTATTTTTCTTTTACTAAATACATTCAATTTTGCTATTATGTTTTTTTACTACTGGTAGAAATTGGGTTGGTGGTTGAGGGGGTGTAAGCCCTTATCAACCAAAAGCCACAATCCCTGTCTGTACCACAAAATGTCACTAAACTAACCTGTGCTTAACACTCTGGTAGCTTGGTACAAAAGCAGACAGGCTTTACTTAGAGGAAATGTGTAAAGTATTTATACAGCATACAAACAGTAATAAAGTGAAAATACAACACAAGAAAAATCCCACACCCATTTAGAAACATACAGGCACATGCATCAAGCATTAAAAAACTTGCAGAATTTGCGAATCGCTAAAATATGGCTTTTGCGATCGCAAAATACCATGTTGCAATGCATCAACAGCATAATTGCGAAAACACAAGATTTCGCAAATATAAAGAATCGCTAAACAATCTGCAAATAATTTTGCGAACCTGTATTTGTGTCTCCCAAATAAAGATTCGCAAAATATATGCATGAAAAATCGCAAATTGCGATTTTTCTGAAAATCGCAATTTTGCAAGTGCTAAATAGGATGGGTCACAACCAGGTGGTGCTTCTATGAAACACTCTACTATGACTAGGTCTCGTCGCACTGCCTCCCAACCTTGGTTCTCCCCAGAGCTGAGGGAGATGAAATTGGGATGTAAAAAGCTGGAGCGAGCATGGAGACTTAAGTATAGTCCGGAGTCAAAATCCACCTTACGCACAGCCCAAAAGGACTACTATACCGCTATTAAGATAGCGAAAGGGAACTATTACGCAGGGAGAATCGCTAAAGCGGAAAACAATAGCAGAGAGATTTTCTCTATTGTTAAAAGTTTTTTATCTCCTGCTGCTGACACCCCTATACTTCCCTCCTCTGTGCAATGGTGTGAGGATCTATCTGATTTTTTCATCAATAAAATAGTCAAAATTCAGAAGGATCTGCTTTCTGCGATGCCAGTGGATAGCTTAGAGCCTGTCCCCTCCTTTATGCCTTGCCACTGTAATGTCCAGCAGTTCATGGATTTTTCGCTAGCTGCGGATTGCGATATACTGCCTCTCCTACAGTCCCTTAAGTCGGGCTCCCCTTCTGACCCGTGCCCGGCTCGGGTACTTTCGGAGGTGGCTAGTATTGTCTGTAGTGAGGTCACTCAAATAGTGAATCTCTCTCCTCAGCAGATGTTCCCCTAGGATGGAAGCAGGCAAAACTTTTGCCGCTTCTGAAAAAACCAGGGCTGGATGCCACTGTTCTTGGGAATTATTGTCCCATATCCCTTTTGCCAGCGCTGGCCAAAATATGTGAGAAAGTGGTCTTTCGTCAACTGGAGGGCTTTGTGGAGACCTCTAACGCCCTGCACCCAGCTCAATCAGGCTTTAGGGCGGCCTATAGCACGGAGACAGCTCTGGTTGAGATGACGGAGTCTATTTGAGAGTGTTTGGACGGAGGAGGCAGAGCGGTCCTGATTTTGTTGGACCTCTCTGCCGCGTTCGACACCGTCCCCTATGAGCTCCTCCTCGCCAGGCTGTCCGCTATAGGCATTGGAGGTGGTGCCCTGGCCTGGCTGTCCTCATTTTTATCAGGTAGGACACAGCAGGTTTGGATGCCCCCTCATGCCTCTGAACCCAGACCACTCCTCACTGGGGTCCCACAGGGATCCACTCTTAGTCCCCTACTGTTCAATATTTACATCACCCCCCTGGTATACCTGGCGGAACAGTATGGGGCTAAGATTATAGGGTATGCGGATGACACTCAACTGTTGTTTACCTGGCCGGATGACCATTTGGATACTACAACAGTCCAGCTTTGTTTGTCCTCAGTATTCCGCTGGCTGACTAGGGCCCAGCTGAAATGTAATGAGGACAAATCTGAGGTTCTTTTCTACGGTTCCTTCCCGCCCAACTTTAAAAATACTCTTTGGCCCCCGAATATTCCCAGCCCCAAGGTAATGGGTGGCCCGCAAAAAATCTTGGTATATGGTTTGGAGAGGACCTAAGATTTGAGGACCACATAAAGAAATTATCCGGGACATGCTTTGCTACTCTGAGAATGTTACGAAGCTTTTTTCCACTGTTGCCTAGAGAAGCAAAGGAGACGGTTGCTCGAGCTCTTATCTTAGCAAGGCTGGACTACGCGAACGCCCTGTTTAGCGGCATTCCCGCTTACCTGGTTAACCGCCTCCAGGTGATCCAGAACGCCGCTGTCCGCCTTTTATTTAATGTTCCAAGATGGAAGAGCGTTCGCTCTCACATGCGTAGCCTCCACTGGCTGCCAGTGCCACAACGCATCCTGTTTAAATCTCTGGTGTTATCATTTAGAGCAACTCATGACCAGGGACCTGCATATCTGAAGAAGCGGTTTACCTTTTATGCCTACACACGTGCTCTCAGATCGTCCTCCCTGTTCAAGCTGACCCTTCCCCGCTTTAAGCGAACTAGACTAGGGGGTCAGTCCATAGCTGTGGTTGCTGCTCGGACTTGGAATGCCCTGCCTCTTTATCTGCGCTCCACCCAGTGCGTAGCCCAGTTCAAGAAAAACTTAAAAACCTATCTTTTTAAAACTGTGATATAAGGGGATCTCCGCCTGTCTTCTCCTGCCATTTCCCACTGCGCCAGGATACTCCCAAGTAATAGAGCGCGCTATAAAATGGTTTATAACATATAATCATGAGTGCAATTCAGATTTAGCTGAAAATCTACTTAAACTTATTTAAACACACCCAGAATGAGCAACCACATTTCACAATGGCAGGGATTTACCTGATGGCAAGGAGGATGAGACTGCAGGCTGCTGGACAGAGACGGAGGTGAATAAATGAGCGCATTTTCAGAGTCCACATAACTTTGCTAGGACAGTAAGAGGATGAGATATATGATAAGTATAGGCTCAATGCAGCAATGATCCATGATCTAATCAAATAATTGGATCCCATTCTGCAAAGACAGACACGTACGACCAATGCCATCTTAACGGTGCACAGACATAATATCGACTCCAAAATATCGTCTGGACAGAATATCGAGTTTTAAATATCGTTTGGAGAAAATATCGACTAGACAGAATATCGACAGCCAAAATATCGTTTTTAAGGTAAGTGAAGTAATATCGACTGTAAATAATATAGACAGTGAAAATATCCAAGTATATAATCTAGATAGTAAAAAATATAGTTTTTTAAATAATATTTAATTATTTATAGTGTGTTTATGTTATAATATGTGTGAAAAGTGTCAATTTTTTTTTTTTTTTTTTAATTAATTATTTTTTTAATTATTGTGTAATTTAATTCTGTAGCGGGTTGTGGGTTTATAGGGGAATAGGGTGGGAAGTAATTTAATTATAATTAATTAAATATCTAAATTTATTAATTGGTAGTAATAATTAATTAATTGGTAATTAAATAATATATGTTAATTATTTAAAATGTAATTGGTAATTAATTTTATTTAATTGATTAATTGCTAATTATGTCAATTAAAATAATTTATTTTCTCTAGCGGGTTGTGGGTTTATAGGGGAATAGGGTGGGAAGTAATTTAATTATAATTAATTAAATATGTAAATTTAATAATTGGTAGTAATATTTAATTAATTGTTAATTAAAAAATGTTTGTTAATTAATTAAAATGTAATTGGTAATTAATTTTATTTAATTGATTAATTGCTAATTATGTTAAATGAAAGGGGTATTTTTAGGGTTCAGGGTCAGTTTTTAGTTTTTGGGTAAAGGGGTATTTTTAGGGTTCAGGGTCAGTTTTCAGTTTTTGGGTAAAGGGGTATTTTTAGGGTTCAGGGTCAGTTTTCAGTTTTTGGGTAAAGGGGTATTTTTAGGGTTCAGGGTCAGTTTTTAGTTTTTGGGTAAAGGGGTATTTTTAGGGTTCAGGGTCAGTTTTCAGTTTTTGGGTAAAGGGGTATTTTTAGGGTTCAGGGTCAGTTTTCAGTTTTTGGGTAAAGGGGTATTTTTAGGGTTCAGGGTCAGTTTTTAGTTTTTGGGTAAAGGGGTATTTTTAGGGTTCAGGGTCAGTTTTCAGTTTTTGGGTAAAGGGGTATTTTTAGGGTTCAGGGTCAGTTTTCAGTTTTTGGGTAAAGGGGTATTTTTAGGGTTCAGGGTCAGTTTTCAGTTTTTGGGTCAAGGGGTATTTTTAGGGTTCAGGGTCAGTTTTCAGTTTTTGGGTAAAGGGGTATTTTTAGGGTTCAGGGTCAGTTTTCAGTTTTTGGGTAAAGGGTTATTTTTAGGGTTCAGGGTCAGTTTTTAGTTTTTGGGTAAAGGGGTATTTTTAGGGTTCAGGGTCAGTTTTGGGTTTTTGGGGTACATATACAATATTGCCTATTATTTAATTAAATGTTGTTACTATATATATATGTTTTAAGAAATATGATTAAAAATATATATATTTTTTTAACTTTCATTAAATATTTAATTATTAAAAGTTATTTTAAGTATTGTTAATTATATTTTAGTAATTAATTTTTTATATTAATGTAATTAAACATTGTTTTTAGTAAAGTCGATATTTTTTACAACGATATTTTTGTAAACGATATTTTGTAGTCGATATTTTTGTACTTACCTGTTTGTACATACAAACTCGATATTTTTGTAGTAGATATTTTCACCTCGATATTTTGGGTACTCGATATTGTGGTAGTCGATATTCTTTCAGTGATCCCATCTTAACGCATGTGCAGGTCCTATGTTGCCTACACCTACTGGCTTCAGGCAGTTTTCAGGTGGTCATTGCAGCAGCTGGAGGTGTGTCGCAAAGCACACTTTCTAGAATATTCAAAGCATTCCTTGATGCCATGATGGCCCGGATCAGGTCACACATCAATTTCCCCACCACCGCGCATGACCTTGCAAAAACTAAACAGGAGTTTTACCAGATAGCTTGCTTCCCACATGTTTTAGGTTGTATTGATTGCACCCATGTGGCAATATGTCCCCCTGCAGCACAGGAATATCTATTTAGAAATAGAAAATGTTATCATTCCCTAAATATTCAGGTTGTTTGCAATGCCAAAAA
This sequence comes from Lissotriton helveticus, assembly GCF_964261635.1. Classification (NCBI taxonomy): domain Eukaryota; kingdom Metazoa; phylum Chordata; class Amphibia; order Caudata; family Salamandridae; genus Lissotriton; species Lissotriton helveticus. The sequence goes on along the minus strand of NC_136060.1, from coordinate 31,790,944 downwards.
CATAATTACTGACATAGTGACGCAATTTCCAGGGAGTGCACATGATTCTTATATATTCGGGAAACATCCTTTACAACGCAACTTTTACCACGCAGTGCCTTTACGACGCAACTTTTACAACGCAAACCATTACAACGCATTGCGCTGGGGGGCGCTCTAGGATAGGGAATAGATTTAATTTACTATCCAACACCTTCCCTACTATCCACGGGGACTGGAGTTGGAATAGTAAATTAAACTATTCACTATCCAGCACCCCAAAGCGCTATGCGTTGTAAAGGCATGCGTTGTAAATACCGCGTTGTAAAGGCATGCGTGGTAAAAGCATGCGTTGTAATGTCATACATCCATATATTCAGGCAAAGTGGCATTCACACTCGTCTTGTCTGGGGAGAATTTGGAGAGGGACATCTGCTTGGTAAATATGTGTAATTGATTCTCACAGTCAGTGTACGTATGACAATGTCAAACTGCCCCTGACCCTTTGCATACTTACATGTAGGTGACAGCGCAAATGCCTTGCGTAATTACCTTTTGACGCCTTACCTCAATCCTACAACTGCCAACCAACAGAGGTACAATGCAGCGTATATTTCAACAAGGAACATCATAGAGTGCACATTTGGGCTGCTGAAGAGCCGATTCAAATGCCTCCATAAGACCGGTGGAGCACTTCAATACAACCCTGAACAATGCGGCAAGATAGTAGCAGCATTTGACATGCTGCACAATATTGCGACAAAGGGAGGAATGGAAATTGAGGTGTCTGAAAGTGAATCGGAGGATGAGAACCAGCAAGTGCCACACTGCCGTGCAGCACAAGGGGCAAGCGCAGCAGTAGGGTGCAGGAGAAGATTGGACATCACACAAAATTATTTCTGAAGTGAGTAACGATGACACAAATAGTGTATATTGCAGTCAAAGTAATTTTTATTCAAAAAAATGATGACATGAGTGTTGAAGCACACTTTTAATGTGACCAGTGGCACAGGACTTTAAGTAATGGACATAAGTGATATGAAAATAAATAATGACTTGTAAGTCAGTCAGAATGTCTGATTACATCAATCGTTACGTCACCATATTGGAATGTCATTGTACATGGCAGTCTAGCGCTTTCTCCCACGAACAACCATACGCCTGTCAGAGCCAGCATCTTCATCCCTCATGTTGGAAGTGGAGGGGGTACTGCTGCGTGTGTTGCGTCTTCCTGTAGTGGCTACTGCCATAGCTAGACTACTCATGCTTGAGGCACCCTCACTACCCTCTTCCTGCGTGGACATGTTGGCCGCTATAGTGGAAGCAGGCATCATTTCAAACTGCATTGGTCACCTGGTCCAGTGCCTTAGCCACATCCCCGCTCCAAAAGTACATTTCTGTTTGCATGGTCATAGACTTACGTGCCAGCAGTTCAGTTGTTGTGGCCAGCCTATTATTGGATTTAGCATAGATGTTGAGGTGCTGCATTAGTTGACGATGGTGTCTTTTCTGGGATACATGTCCCTCGTGCATAACCTTGGTCAGTTGCTGCACACTATCTGACAGTCCTGCAATGTTGGCTACCATCTTCCCAATTTGTATCTGTACTGAACATGGGCTTTTGGTCTGCAGACGCTGCATACGGAGCATCTGTCCCTCAAGACCACCCCAGACATCATTTGGTTGGTCCTCCTGCTGTGTTCTGAGTGATCTAGCTTTTCAACGCCGGACTCTGACATTGCTTCTGCGGACCTGTGTATGTGGATTTGGAGTGAGAGTAGCTTCGCCATGGCTGGCCTCTGGTGTTGCATTTGCCTCATCATCTGAATCCATGGTGACCAGTGGTGGGACAATTGCCCTGCGTGTGTTTGGGGCACGTGACGGATTTGTTGGCAAAACCGGTGTGTCCATATTTTCAACTGCGCTGGTGTCCTGTATGTCCTGGCAGTCACTATCCTCAGATTCTACGCGTTCTGCTTCTGTGAGGTTAAACAGTGCAAAACAGCATTAATTTATGTCTGTGATGTCATGCCACAGTAATCAATTTTTTGCTTTGTTATAAAATAGAGAATATATTACACTATTTTGAGTTGATTTTTTCCTATTTGTGTGTTTGTCATTGTAACTGCTTGGCCTGCCTACATCTCCAATAATGCACTTTCATTTCTGAATACATTGTGTACTGGGTGTTCAAAGTGTGTGCTTGTGCTGTACTGAGGTGATGTTCTACCTTTATAATTTAGGACAATGGTAACATGCATTCATCTTACCTTCAGATGTGTTTGCTGCTCCTGACATGTCTAGCTGGGTCACATCAACAACAGCTACAGGCTGGATTGTGGATTCAACCATATCCTCCATGGGAGTGTTCCCAGTCTCTGTCGGTGTTCCCCCTCCTGTCTTCATTGCTTCCTTCAGCCGGTCAGCAATGCGCACCTTATCCCGAGTCGTACCATCTTTTTTTCAACTCTTCGATGGTGCGGTGTGTCACCCCAATGGCATTCACCCTGTTTTGGAACCGGATCCATATTTTTCTTTTCTCCTGTTCTGCCACTTTTAATGATAATTTGACAAACAGCTTATCATGTCTGTGGACAACTCCCTCAATGAGGGTGTCAATTTCTTTTTCAGAAAATGTTATTTTCCTCTTCCTGCCTGCTTGGCTGTCCTCTGTTATTTGTCAAGTTTCCATTTTCTTCCAAATGCCAGGTGTTTCCAATGTGTCAATCCCACTCCTGTTCAGCTCCCAGAGCCAGCTCCCTCCTCTCCCTATGACTGTGCACAGAAAATGAGGCTTGTGCTGCTCACTTCCTGGTTCTGATGTCATCAAGATGCATCAAAAAGCAACTTCAGTAATTGCAATTTCGTAAATAGCGAACTCCTTAATAGCGAGTTCGCAATGTCAGAAATTGCAATTATTTTTGCGATTTTTAGCGATTCTTACGTTTTTCGCAATTTATTTGTTGCATCGCATTTCGCGAATCTCTATTTGCGATTCCTTAAAAATCGCAAATAAAGAATTGCAATCTTAAACAATGATGCATGTGCCTGATGGAGTCAAATGTAATAAATGATTTAACACTAAAACAACAAAAATCCAATCGGTAAACTGTAGCTATGCAAACTGATAGATTTTAGGAAAGTATAGCGCCTAAAAGCACAAAGCACCACTCACTGTTATCTAGTTGTGCTAGACTGGGGGAAAATCAGACGTTCCGGCCGACCGTGATTAGCCAGATAAAGGGACCAGGTTCGTCCCGCTGGAAAAGTTACCTTCTCAAAGTCTGATGTGAAGATTCCAGTTTGCTGTGGAGGAGGTCACAAGGGGCAGATTGTCGTGGCTGTAGTATGAAGGTCAGGCCGGGCATCAGGGACAATGTCTCTGTAGCACAAAAATCCTGTTGGGTGCTGCAGGCTGTTATTGCTGGAGCTACGCGTTGGTGGTCACCGTGGGCTGTCGATGCTGTTGTAGCGTGAGGTGCAAATCTCACATTGACGGTTGGCGTGGGTGGCAAGATCTTGCCCCAAAGAGATCAAAACTTCAGGAGACGCTCTACTGATGGCAGCCAAGGGCCCAGGGATCAGGACTTGGAGATGCACGTGTGGGGATCAGGAATTCATTCCAGCAGAGACCATCAGGCCTCAGACAGGTCCAGTTGCAGGCCCAGTGAAGCAGATCAGATGGGCAGTTGCAGGGAGGCTTCTGGACCTTGTTATGTTCCTGTATCTCCGAACTGGAGCTCAGTCAGCTGACCTTGGAGTCACTCAGCTTGGGATGAAAGGAGCAGGTCTAGTCTTCGATCTCAGCGAGCAGGGCAAGCCTCAAGTAGCAGGGTGTCCTTCTTCTTCTGGTCCAATAGTATACTGACAAGTGGGTCGGAGGGCCCCATTTTTATATCTGGTGCCCCCTTTGAAATGGGAGAAACTTCTGAGTTTTACCCCCACTGAGGTGTCTTGAATTTCCTACCTCCCTGCCTTCGTCACAGGGAAAATATGCTAGTGTGAAGTTCCATGTACGGGAGCTGGGCCAGTTACTTTGAAGTGCAAGTATGGTAGGTGACGCCCCTATTAAGCCAAGATGGCCCATCTTACCAACATCCAGACCCTCCATTGTGATTCTATCTACGAGGAATACATGAACGGCAAATGCCAAGTACACCCAGTCATGTGATCCAGGAACAGGCTGCAGGAACCAACTGGTTAGGACAAGAAAATCCCAGCTAGAAACTTGGCAAATTGTACGATCTGGGAGACAAGGCGGGGAAATTAAGAGCTTGGCTCGATAAAAAGGAAATGGCAAATAGACTGGTCCCGATGTTACGGGGTGACGATAACGAGTGTATCACTGACCCTCAGGAGATTGTAAATCGCTTTGCACGACACTTTGCTTAGGTGTACACTGTGGTGGCGCCCTACACAGAGGAGAAATGCTGAGAGATATTGAGTTTCCCGCCCTCTCCTCCGTAGATCAACAACTCCTAGACAGCGTCTTGACAGGGGATGAAATAGCGCAGGCAATCCGATCGCTGAACTCATGGAAGGTCCTAGGCCCTAACGGAATTCTGATTGAAGTGTATAACCTCAAACCGGAAAATTGGCCACCCATTTGAAAGCCATGTTTGAAGAAAGCATAGAGTGGGGGGTCCTGCTAGTCGACCAACAGGTGGCTACCCTCGTAACCATCCATAAGGAAGGGAAATGCCAAATGCACTGTTCCTCCTATATACCAATTTCACTCCTCAATGCTGAACCCAAGATTCTCGCTATGGTGTTGGCCAATCGACTAGTTAAAATCATATCCATCCTAAGGCACCCCGATCAATCCGCTTTATACCTCACCGTAACAAGGCATTGAACCTACGTAGAGTCCACGGTGTGTTAGGTAGAGCGTCAACGATACTGAGCCAGCTGTTCTGGTGTCCCTGGATGCTACCATGGCGTTCAATACTATTGAGTGCCTGTATCTGATGGCTAAACCTACTGATTTAAATGCACATCAGAAACAACGGGTCACTCTGGAGTTGATGATAGCAAAAAGAAATATTGCGCAGGCCTGGGGAGCAGCAACACCACCCACATTAGGAACTTGGGAAACAAACCTAGACTGGTGCATGTTCCGAGAAAAGGCAGTCTATGTGGCTTGCAGCTGCCCTAAAAAGTGGTCACGATTTTGGAGTGCATGGAACTCTTATTGTGGTGATATTTGCCCTCCCCCTCATAATTGTGAACTGGATGACTTACTCTCCCGGTGATGTATCTCAATGATGTGTATTGTAAATGATGCATGTACTAGTATGTCTCGCCTGCAATGATTTTGATTGTACTGTGTGACTCGCTATATGTTGATGATTATTAAATTAAGAGTTATAAAAAAAATCCCAGCTTTTTAAAAGTTGCATTTTCTTAATTGTGACTTGAAATCCAACTTTAACATTAAAGATGGGGTTAAATTACAACTCCCCAGATACCAAACATGACTTTTCCACCAGCTTTCAATAAAAAGTTATCACTTTTTAAATGTCATAATATACCCAATGTTATCCTATGGGAGAGGTAGGCCTTGCAATAGTGAAAAACCAATTTGCAACATTTTCACTACCAGGACATGTAAAACTTAACCACTTGGATGCTAAGCACCTTGATGAACTTCAATGTAATTTCCATTGAAATCAATGGAAACTCCATGACGAGCTGAGCTCGTCATGAGCGTCGAAGGAGTTAAAACTATATACACAACTTTCTAAATACAACCCGCCTTGGCCTATGGGCTGTTCAGAGGTGATTTATATCTACTAAAAAGGAAGGTTTAGGCCTGTCAAAAGGTTTACTATGCCATGTTGAAATGACTGATTAAAACTGCAAACACAGATTGCATGTGCAGACCTGAGACATGTTTTTAAAAGGCTACTTAAGTAGATGGCATAATAAGTGCTGCTGGCCCACCAGTAGCATTTAATTTACTGGCCCTGGGTACATGTAGTACCACTTTATTAGGGACATATAAGTAAATTAAATTTGCCAATTGGATGTAAGGCCATTTTACCATGTTTAATGGAGAGAGCACAAGCACTTTAGCGCTGGTTAGCAGTGATCAAGTGCGCATAGTCCTAGGGCTAACAAAAATATTTGGAGGTGATCCTGCAGAGAAGGTCAGAGAACATGACCCCTCCCTTCCAGCCTAATGTCAGAGTAGACTAATCAGTACCTTGATGAACTTCCCTGCTTAGGCGGTATATTGCGCATAATGGCCCTCTACTGCAGAGGCACTTGTCAGTTCTATAAATTGTTCTACTTGGTTGGATTCCCCGTCTACACTCTCCTAGGCCACTAGATTGACTCATGGGCAACCCTTCTCCTAACATGTGCACCCCATCTGTGAAGCACTTAACCTTAGCTTGCTCACAGATATATCCCAGTAAGCAGACAGTACCACCATGGCCAACAAAGTGATGTGACCAATTCCACTACTCGGATTAGAATTCTGTCCCCAACTCAAGAAAAACTATGCTCATAAGGTCAGTAACCAACAGAGGTCACCGACAGCTGTCAGTGCAAGAGCCAGTTTCCGAGACATCCATTGTTGGGTGGAAGCATTAAGCTGTGATCTTGGATAGACCTCTTTTCCAGCCTTGGGGCTGGCAAGGAATTCCCTAAGGGCTCCTGAGGTTTCTCTGACCTCTGAAGATCCTCTGGGTCGGTGATGCGGTAAACGCAAGGTAAGTAGTTTCATTTATTTTAGCTATTCAATTGTTTGTAACTTCCACCCCCGCACCTCCGCCCGCCCCACAAACTTACCTGCATGATACACCACTGTCCTAGAATGCGGTCTATGGGCATCTTGGACTAACTATGACCCTTCTTTGGGTCACACCCACTCCATTCAAGGAATACCAGAGCCATGGAGCAAAGAATTCCTGCCCTTGGGCCTCAGTTACCATACACACCTCTCTGGTGTACTGATCTGGGGAAATCCGTGTTTCCACTACCATGGTCTGGTTGGCACCGGTATCCCTCAAACCAGTGACAGGCAACCCCATTCACTTTGACCTGATGGAAGTGATGACTCTCATCCTCAGGGATCACATGTCTACCCTTCGAATCTATCTCCTTACTAAAGGAGACTAGAGCATGTTCTACCATCTGCCACTGGGACTACCTCTCCCTAAGGCCACATGAGCTAGCCCTGTAGAATTCCCACCAGTGGATGGCATCTTAGGACAGACAGAGCCCCCTTGCTTGTGTTATAACTGGGAACACTCAAACCAGCGGATTGGAAATGGGGCATCCTGGGCCACTGCCCACCAGAATCATCTCCCTGTGAGCCACACCTTAGCACTGTCATGGTAAGTTGCTATTCTCATGCCCAATTTATGCACCTTTGGCCCAATGGTTCTAATGGTGCTTATCTGACTGAGCTTAATGTATACAACAGTGCAGTCAGCCACTGACCCAATTGTGACTTTCATTTCAACACTTGACGTGCTCCTAGACTCCCCTACCATCTATAGGGGAGAGCACCTACATGAAGCCGTATGAATCAACTGAGAATCAGAGATATATTTGTGTTGCACTGGTAACACATAGTCCCTTATTAAACATAAAACCGAAACTCACAACTTGATTCTTGCACTGTCCATGGATCGTTTATTTATAACTGAAACTTGGTCCAAAGAGGACTCCGGCTCTGATCTGGTGGACATTATCCCGTTAGGCTGCACAATCTCTAGAATCGACTACCAGGGCCATAAGGGAAGTGGGTTGGCAATTACAGCACGTGACTGTCTTTGCAGCACTTTAGACTCTGTTCCCAAGAGTACTGAGGACTCTACGGAGGTAACCCTTTTTAGGCTCAAACTTTCTGCTAATAATACCTTCTCCGGTCTCTTGGTGTACCATCCCCCAGGCACATGTGCTAATTTTGCAGAGGTCTGGTGCTAGACCTGGGAACCATATCTGGTGCACACTAATTTTACAATTTTGGGTGATTTTCATTTTCATTTTGATGACTGCGTATGTAAAGACACGGCTTCCCTTCTCGAACTTATGTCCAATTTTGCTTTATCTCAGAGGGTATTAACCCCCATCCTTTCTGTGGGTCATACCCTTGATAACATATTTTCCAACCACAATCACTTGGCTATTGACCGTATTCGCCCCTTTAGCTGGGCAGGCCTTCAGGCAATCACATTTACAGTCCTTCTTTCATGACCTACACCTGGAGCATGGTTGACCATCCCTATACCCATACCATGTAGAAATCTGATCAAAATGGCATCTAAAAGCCTGGAACATGTGCTTAATCTAGCCAGAGCCAGACCTGATGACTCTTGTACCTATTCCACAGGCAGCTTCTAAGCTTGGGTCATCGCTGCTCTGGATACTATAGCCCCTTCAAAGTTAAAATATTCGCCAGATGTAAACCATCTACGTCCTGAGACAGAAATTCTGCAGACAAGAGCGGAAATGGAAGGCTAATCCAAGTCCCGGGGTAAAAAGAGAAGCATAGGGCCCTTTTACTGCACTTCAAACAAGCCATCAAATTGACCAAAGCATCTTTCCTCACAGAGACAATTTGGGCTGCTATCTGTTCCTCTATGCCATTTTCAAAGCAGTGACAGAACTGTCCACTCCCCCTTCCCAGGGTTTTCTGCATCTCAAGACTTTTGTGATAGAGTAGCACTTTATATCTAGGACAAAATGATTTATATCTACTCTAACTTAACTAATCTATGGCAAGCACTTCCCTTTCTGAAATCACTACGTTTTGCTCTCAACCCAATCAGCTCTCTGAATTCCACTCCATTTCCTTGCATCAAACCAATGATTTATTGTAGAGTATAAAAACAGGTTCTCCATCTGATACCTGTCTGCCTAAAACTCTACATCTGGTCCCAATCGCCGACTTTTTGAAGAACGTGTTTACTCTCATGCGTCAATCCGGAATGTTCCCCACCCCCTGGAAGGAAGCGATCATCACTCCACTACTTAAAAAACCCAATGCTGATCCCGAAGACTTGCAAAATTTCCACCCCATATTCTTGCTGCCAGATCCTGCCAAGATTTCCTGAAAAGTTCATTAACCTGAAATTGGTTACATGTTTTCATACTTATGGCATCCTTGACCCTTCTTAAAATGGTTTCAGGAGTGACCACAGTACAGAGTCTTCCCTCTTGGTGGCTCCAGACAGTATACATCGCCAGGTTGACCAGGACGGGCGGCTCTTCTGGTAATGCTCAATTTGTCTGCAGCATTTGATACAGTCTCACACATACAGATGGTCCAACGTCTGCAGCACGCCAGTGTCTGTGGCACCGCCCTGAAGCTCCTCCGCTCCTATCTACCCAAAAAAGTACAAATTGTCAGCTGCTGGGGTTTTAAAGCACTAGCCTTGAACATTCCTTGTGGGGTGCCCCAGGCCTCGTCCTTAAGCCCGACTCTTTTTGATGTGCATGTTGCCTCGCTGGCTAAATTGGTGTGTTCATTTGGGTTCCAAGTACTCTCATATGCAGATAACACTTAATCATCGTGTCTATTTCCAACGATCTGACATCCGTGCCTGAGAAGTTTAATTGATGTATGTACAGCATTAGTAGGTGGGTTAAAGACAATGTCTTAAAACTTAATACAGACAAAACTGAGGTATTGGTGTTTGGCACTCAAGGGTCTATCTCAGCCGCGGTCGTTAGTGGGTGAACCTGCAGGGCGGTGACGTGTGGAGGGGGATGGGCAAGGTGGGGGTAGTAATCTATGGATTAAGGAGCTTTACAGGTAAGTAAACATATAAATAAATAAAACGAATTTTGGTGCATGCACTGCATCCCCAAATGCGATGCAGTGTGGGCAACGAAATTCGTTTTATTTATTTATATGTTTACTCACATGTAAAGCTTCGTAGTCCATAGATTACTACCCCCCACTGTGCCCCTCCCCCTCCCCACATCACCGCCCTGCAGGTACACCCATTACCGACCGCGTCTGGTCTATCTGCTCCAACATCTAGTGGCTGAAGGTTTGAGGGCCCCTTCCCACTCCAGTCAAGTCAGCCAAGAACCTGGTTGTCATCTTCGATAATACCTTGAGTTTTGATACTCAGGTCACACGCACCACTAGTTCCTGCTTCCTTATGATAAGAAATCCTGAGAAAGATCTTACCTTATATTCCCTTGGAACTGTGCCAATCAGTCACCATCGCACTTGTCACCTTGCGATTGGACTATTTCAACTCATTGTATCTTAACATCAATGCTTCCTTTCTGAATAAACTTCAAGTCGTGCAGAATGCGACCGCCCGCCTTATCTTAATATCCCCAGATATCTCTCTGTCAGAGACCGGATTCATTCCGTTCACTAGCATTCAGTCATAAAGAGGATTACCTTTTCGGCTCTTTGCATGGTCTTTTTAGCCTTGCATCAGTAAGGCCCAGTCAACTCAAATCACGCTTTCAATGATACACTCCGGGCAGGCTTCTTAGACCCTCCTTCTGTAAGAAGATGATGATTCCTAGATTTCAGAAGGCCATATAGCGAAAATGTTCCATTTCTGTTGCCTCCGCCAAATTGTGGAATACCCTGCCTCCTCACATTTCTGAAGTCGACTTGTTAGCTGTTTTCAAGAAGCATCTGAAAACATGGCTTTTTTCCCCTTAAACCCCTTCATTATCTTCTGTTCGATTTTAGACTGTTGTAGACTGCCTTCCCATAGTGTTTTGACACCATCAGGTTTAGTGCTTTATGAATTATTTTCATTTTATTTTCAGAAGGGGCATGGCAACCATTTAAAACCCACATTACTCTGGGGCTTGTCTGTATCTCTCTGGAAACTACACCACTCTTCTTGGTGTCACTCCCTGGTACCTTTTTATGGACACTGTAGCTGGGCCAGTGGTCCGCCTCCTTAACTAGCCTCCTGGGGTCATTGAGCTTGCTATCAACTAGGTGTTGGCACAGCTCTAGAAAACAACTGCTGAACATGTGCTCTCTTGGAAAGAAAATGTACAGCCCCTTGTAATCACTCACACCACTGCCCTTCACCGAACCATCCAGTGCCTTTCAAAAATGATCCACAAAATCTACCCAGGACTGCTGGGGCAACTTCTGGCTGTCCCTAAACTTCTGCCTATACTTCTCTGGACTAAGCCCATATTTCCTGGTAAGAGTGTCCTTCATGGAGGGATACCTGTTATGTAGGAATGTTTCTCCTTCCCCCATTCCATAAAAGGGAATGGGATGAGTTCCAATGCCTTGGAGTTCTGTGTGCGACAGTTGCTGGGGGCAGTGGAGCTATGCGAACCTGTTTCCTATGCACAGCATATCTTCATTAAACTCCTCCTAAGCAAGCCTGCCTACACATACTTTATTGTGTGCTTTGTGGTGCACACCAACACTAAACTTTGGCGACAAGGATGGTTCTTAAGGATTTGGTTGGTGGCTCTGATTGGACCAATGCGTTGTGTTGTTTCCTAATTAGCGCTCACTAGCTTATCATCATTTGGCACTTTTGGAACTTTACACCCCAAGTACCGGGGATTGGAGGATATGTTATGAATGCTGTGTCAAGATTAAAGGACACATGCCCATGTTTGCAGTGACAGCGTTTTTCTAACTTCCTTTCTGGTCTACTTCTTCCAACGCCAGTATGTGTGTGATGTAGGATACGTCACAGCCAACACTACAATACCTTGTCCTGTTACCTTCCCGTAGTGCATAACTTCCTTCACTTGGAATATGCTTCCAGAGACTAGCCCCCAATCCTCCTCAGGGACCCTGTGCATCTCTAGGGCAACCTCACAGGCCTCAAACCATGTATCTATGGCATGCCCTGCTACAAAGTTAGGCACCAGATCTTTGAGAATGTGGACCCTCTTGTCTCCAGTTGGCACTGGGTTATTGCTTCCACCATTGTTGCTGGACTTTACTTGTCTTGCTTTGAGGTCCAGCTCTTCATACTCACTTCATGAGCCAACAAGATCTTTTTTTCTGCCAAGGCTCTGTTTGCCTCAGTGATTCTCTCCTCTGCAGCCTTCTGGGCAGTGGCCTCGTCCATTTTTAGTCTGGTCCTCTATAACCAAAATTAGTTCTCGGCCCTCCTGTCTGCCAACTTCTCAGGGGACAGGCCGCGGAAAGACACACTACGCTCCTCTTCTGAGTGCTGCAGCTCAGGGCTTGTGCCCAGGTCCTCCCCATGCTCTTCCATACTCTCTTCCTCATCCTGGTCTGCTGGGTGGCCAACAACTGGGCCCTAAGTTTCTTCTGAAGCTCCAGCTTCCGGGTGCTTCTATTTCCTGGAAGCCCTCTCAGCTTGCAAAAATCACTGAGCTCAACTACAGTATAGCTCGCTGTCTGGCTTAACTTAAAATCCATCCTTGCAGGTAGGTTCCCAGGCACAGACAGTTAGGTAGAATGGGAGTTAATGTGGAAAAAGCAAAAGAGTCAATCAAGGAAAATTTAAAAATAGGCTGAAAATGGTATCACATTGTTTATATGGGATTTTAGAATTACACAAATCACTGTATGGCACTGCACAAACACAAGTACGGAATCCCACCATTAAGCACCAATGTAATACATTGGGTTGTTGGTTCAGGAGGGTGTGAGCCTTTCTCAAGCAACAGCCACAATCCCTGTCAGGGTGAGCCACAAAAGACACTTAATTAACATGTGCTTAACACTATGGTAGCTTTGCACAAAAACAGACAGACTTAACTTGGAGGCAATGTGTAATGCATTAATGCAGCACACAAACAGAAATAAAGGGAAAACACAACACAAGAAAAATCCCACACCAATTTAGAAAGATAGAGTAAAATATAATACATCATTTGCCAAGAAAACTAAAAAAATCCAATCAGTAGAACTGTAAATATGCAATAAGATTTTAAGTAAATATAGAGCCTAAAACCACAGAGCGCCATTCGCGGTCTTCTGGTCGTGCTAGACATGGGCAACGTCACAAGTTCAGGCCAACTACCCTAGAAGGTGGGCCAGATACAAGAACCAGGTTAGCCCCACTGAAATAGTTACCTTCTTCAAGTCTCGTATGAAGCTGCGGTAGAAGAGTCATCGAGGAGCAAGGAGAGCATCTCAGATGGTCATCAATGTAGCTTGGCGCTGGCGGTCACCACAAGCTGTCCATGATCTAGCACCAAGTGCTGATCTTGCATTGGGAGCGGTGCGGGCAGCAAGATCTTTAAACAAACGGGCTTATTTGCGGTCTCAAAGAGCCCATTACTGTAGTGTATTTCCTATATTCCCAATAGGCTCTGCGCATTGGAATAATATATCCTGTAGTTTAGACATAGGACTGAGGCCAACTAGGTCTCTACCGAATATTTTAAACTTAATTGTGAGTGCCAGCTAGCTCAGAGGTCACTAGAAACTTTCTCGAATTCACAAGAAGGGATTCGTTTCTGACAACCGCATAAACATGACAACTTTGTTTCCCAAGAATAAGAAATCAATCTCTAGAGTCGCGGAAACAATAGATAGCTATTTTACTCAGTCACTTGTGCATGCTTCGTTTCACCAGAGGTGCTGAGAAATAGAGAGACGGGCGTTTTCAATAAAAAGTATTTATTGAACAGTCTTCTTTCTCAAGCATAATAAATGTACTGCAACAATCGGAATACTGGTTATAAAGTACAATGCGTACAGCACGAAGAGTATTATAAAATAATACTGTAAAAGCATGTTATGGTTTCGAAGCCATAAAACACATAAAATACATAAAATACATACAGTGATAAATAATGACTAAAAGTACTCAATTGGTGCTTCTAAAATACGCCTACCCCGGTGTACCTAACCTAAGTCTAGTACAAGGGAAGAAGTTAGTGAGGTGTAGTTTAAGTTTAGTATTCTTTGCCAAGAATCTATTCCAAGAATTCTCTAAGGGTCTAATCAGCTCCTTACCTTGGTTTTAGAATGAAGGAGGTCTTGTATCTCTCTCTCTCAGGACTCGATTTCCCAGCAACCCGCAAGGGTAGCCTGGGAACACTGGAGCTGGATTTCTCGGCAGGAGAAAAGACAGCATCTCTCAGTGTGTCAGCTGGATGGTCGGCTTCCTTCAGCACTTGCTGCTGCAGGGCGCGTCGGGCAAGTAGATAGTCGAACTGCTCCAAACCACCGTGTGTTTGTCTGGGCAAATGTAGGCATATTTATACCTTGAAGGTGCCAAGTTTGACGTATGATTGGACATAATAACGTCATCAAAGACTCAGTTCTTTGAAAACTCCATGATTTCCTAAATAAATTAGTATTCAGGCAAGGGGAAGTCCCTAGCTGCTGAAGGCGGGTTTTTCTAAGAAATCGTTGTTGATTCTAGGAACTTAGTGGAAGTAGCCATGCCGTATTTGGGCTGCATAGGCTCAGTCTAAATATGGTAATGATTTCTATGCCTATATAAGGATCGGGTAATTTATACCTATATATGGGCATGAATCGGGAAAATTACACTAGGGTCCTAGATTCTTACACAACATTACTTCAGGGGAAGCTCAACTGGTGCCAGCCAAGGCCCTGGACTTGGGGAGGCGCCTCTTTGGGACCAGGAACTCGCTTTCAAATGGGAGAAGGAAGTTTCTGGAGTTTTACCCCCAAAGAGGTCCCTGGAATTTCCTTTCTCCCTTGTTTTTTTCTTGGAGTACTGATTTTGTTAAAAATATATTTTTGCATTTTGTAATGATTCAAATTATGTTATATGGAATTTTTCCAAGAGTCATTTTGTGTGGGGAGTACATTTCTGCATTTTTAGTGAATTTTTTCTTACTCAGATTGCTATTATTTTTTTAGGTATTAAAATATTGATTTATTTTATTTCACTTTTTTTAATTTGGATTTCTACTTAACTCGTTTTATAATTTCTAAATAATTTAAAACAAAATGTTAAAAGTTATATTTCATGAGATATTAATTTTATTTGGCTGTGTATGGTTTGTTCAAAAAATAAGGTGGGTTTATGTATGTATATTGGGGTGGACAATACCAGTGTTAGAGCAACTCGATGAATAGACTACTTCCTGATGCAAACCTGTTAGACTGTTTGGAGTGTACACTTGTTCTTTGAGGGGTCTCACAAACATATTAATTGGTGAGAATGTTTCGATATTTTAGGGCTGAACTGTGTACTACAGCTTGCCGGTGGAGTACTTCTTGATAGCTGTGTTCTTTTTAAAAGATTTCCTGAGTTGGTGTAAAGTAGGCTAGCTCCTAGTAAGAATGCAATGAAAGGAGTAATGTCAACCTACTACTATTCACATGGTTACATTAGGCCCAGATAGAAACGCCATTTTACATGCTCACGTTGTTAAATTGCCTTCTCTTCCTAAACACGATGACATTTGACACACATTTATTTGTGTGCACATACTGGGTCATATTCTCAGAACTCAGCTTTGCTTACATACCACTTTGTATGCTCACTATCAAGCACCTTGAACATTCTGTACAAGGGCTTAATTAATCATTGACAGAGCTATCACATTTGAATAAACTATAGCGGCCTGACGGGGGCTTTGGCATGGTAATATGGTTGATGTTATTATATATACACACGACATGAGCCCTTTGTTTAGATAGAGGAGCATTTCGCTTGCACTGAGAGGTCGACCCATGCCAGAATTCCAACCCAGCTGATTTGTGTTTAAATCATGCAAGGGATGCTGCCCTCGCATGCATGCAAACTTTCCTTGTTCAAATTCATTTTATTCTGCATTGGGATAAAGATTTTAGCTGTTATTCATGAAGCAAATGTCCAGACGTGATGTAGTAAGAGGCCTGGATTGGCACAACTATTTTATGTGAAGCAAAAGGGATGTTTGAAGAGTTCATCGTGTACCAAGATAAGTTGGATGAATTGTGATAAGCACAGAATAAAATGAATTTGAACAAGAAAAGTTTGCATCGTATTATGTCGCAGCTGTGCGATTGGTTCATGTAGCACAGCATTGCTGCAATCATTTGTTTCCATATATATCCGTGCTTGACGTGAGGCACGGTCCCAATCTGCACGCGAAGAGGATTCTATTCTGGAAAAAAAACGTAACACTGACAAGCAAGGTGTGCAACTGCTTTTCCTTTTTGTATGTTAACAATGAATTTCTTGCCTCGCAAGCATTGTTGCACCCAACATGAAAATCGGCAAAAATGATGGGAGCAACATGGCAACATCTTCACGATTTAAACTGGGTCAATTCATGGAGAAATATGAGCCACCCATGAACTTTCTTTCCTGTATTCAGTTTTGGACTTGCAATGTGATGCACTAAATATACTGCTTTTTTGCAGCTTTTTGGGTTGGAGTTCCAATTAACATGTTATGGGTTTCATTTTATTCCCCTGTCATATGATTTGTGTTTTTGTACACATATTTACAGATGCTAATTTGGTTTAGGATATTATTTTAGGAAACAGTATTCTTGATTTCATTTCAGATATCAGTTCGTCCCGTTGCAATGGTTTATGGGATATGTAGTTTATGAAGACGTGAAGGAGAAACAAGGATTTGAATACGAGGGCAATTGGGTTTGTGGTTCCTAATCGACTGCAGGCTTAGCTGATTGAGGGAATTTAGAGGAACCGGCGCGCAAGGGAGAGTTTAAATGGCCCGCATAGCAATGTGAGAGTTGCCCGAGCATTCAGTCTACATGGCAGAACAGAATGGGTAAGAACAGCGTCAGTAACAGGTAAACTGAAGATTTTGGATCTGGGGGAATACTTAGCGTTAAGCTGCATGGCAACAGGGTACAGACATAATATTTATATTTCAACTCACTTTTGACAGCAGGAAATTCAGTTGCAGTTAGTGTTAAATTTAAGTATTTGTTCATGAGGGATGTTTAGTGTTTACTCTGCAACGCAGACAGAGTGGCAGGTTTAACATCGAGGATAGAGTGGGGGAGGTTACTGCGTTCAGTAAATTCTTGAATCTGACAGGATTCAAGGGGGTTGTGTTTATGGTATATTTTCAAAGGCAGGACTTTAATTAAAATGACTGTTATATGTGCATTCGTGAATAATCTATTCTGTTGTATTATGGTAGTACTGATATGGGTTTTTCTTATTTTTAAATCTAAACAGCTGCCCCTGACGAAGGGCAACAAAAAAGCCTGAAATGCATTGGGATAAAGATTTTAGCTGTAATTCATTAAGCAAATGCCCAGACGTGATGTAGTAAGAGGCCTGGATTGGCACAAGTTTTTATATGTGAAGCAAAAAGGATCTTTGAAGAGTTTTCAACGTGTACCAAGATAAGTTGGATGAATT
The DNA here is from genome assembly GCF_964261635.1 of Lissotriton helveticus. NCBI lineage: Eukaryota > Metazoa > Chordata > Amphibia > Caudata > Salamandridae > Lissotriton > Lissotriton helveticus. The sequence goes on along the minus strand of NC_136060.1, from coordinate 31,773,705 downwards.
GTGATAAGCACAGAATAAAATGAATTTGAACAAGAAAAGTTTGCATCTTATTATATCGCAGCTATGCGATTGGTTCATGTAGCACAGCATTGCTGCAACCATTTATTTCCATTAAAGTAAAGCATGCCACAGATATTGAGGACACTGCTTCTGAGCAAGGAGCGGGCTCTCACCATCAGTGGCGGCTATCAGGAGTGGTGGGGAGGGTAAACCGCTGCTGGAACATACACTACACACAAAATATACATAACCAAAAAATTAAAAAAAGCCACTTACCTGAACACACTCCTCACTCCGGACCTGATCTTCCTCTTTCCTGCAGCATATGTCCAGCCGACTTGCTTAACCTATCATGGTGCTGCTCTGCAGCGCCAGGATTGGATAGAGCATCCTCGCTGGACTCTCCTTCAGGCCCTTTAGGCCTGTGCTTGGTCTCCACCCAGCTGTCTAAGACAGCTAGGTGGAGAGCTTCAAAGTGCACATGCCACTTTGGACGGCGCAAGACAGATGTCCAAAGTGATATGCGTACTTTGGAGCACCCGCCTGCCACTGCTCCTGTCCTCTGCTGCCAATTGGCAGCAGAGGACACATCTGTATGTCTCTGGGCTCGGGCAGGCTGGCTGCTACAGCGTGCACCACAGTAAAAAATAAAATTGCAATGAAATCTTTTTATTGCCAGTTTATCTCGCTGCGAGCTGCGGGCGGGGGGAGCGATGGTCTCCCACCTAAGTGAAGAAACCACAGCTGCTCACCATGCTGGATAGCGTGGCAGAAGTCACTGTAGTTTGTGGGAGCCTGATGGATTGTCTGACAGCAGTCTTATTGAGTGATTATATCCAGGTGGACACCAGATATAAGAGTGAATGTCACGCATCGATTATATGAGATGCAACTCCGTATGGAAGGGGATATACCGCGTTCCATTAATGTTCTCATTGTCTTTCGGCTATGACATTCTCTTGGATAAAACAAATTGCCCACCAGAATTTGTCATGGACTGCTATGAGTGAGAAGCTTGCATTTTACCCGCTTTCTTAGACCTCGTCCCAGATACAGTTAAACATTCATATGCCAGGGAGTGGGCTTTAGCACTAACTCCTGAGTTATTCTGCAACTTTGGGGGGTGGGATAACAGTTCACCTTATCATGTTATACCAGTGAGGTCAACTCCACAACCTCAATGAAAATATCCCATTAAACATGAAGATATTAAGTAAGTTAGACAGATTCTCACACAACCTGAATATTCCTTCTTGCACATCTGCTGCATCTGCCCTCTTCTTTCCTCTTGATAAGCGCCGGGACGCCCCTTCGCTGGGGCAGCTGCGCGCTATATAAAAATGTATAACATAACATCAAGGTGTAATGGAAAGCTGCACCTCCCCTATGAATAATCATTTGCTTTCAGTATAGAAACCGAACCATTTATATCGTCTAGTATTAAATTACAAACACTAGAAGACAGCTACACGTACATTCGCTGTATAAAACTCGCACTGTGCTGCACTAATAAATAATATAGTGCGGAAAAAAAAGAAAAAATACCTTAGACATTTCAAATGGATTTTATGCCAAAACACAGTGCCTAAAAGCAGGAACTTGATTGCATTCAGCGTGCTAAGTTCTCAAAAGCAGTCCTATCAATTGCCCCAGGGGCAAATGAACAACCCAGGGTTGTTTTCAGCCCAGGTTACAGTACTTTTGCAAGAATTTGATGAATGGGTGTTGTTCTACATTGATGACAAATATCTAACGGATGATGACCTTTCAACCAACTTGGCTAGGGGATCTGCTCACTTGGGCTACAGATTCAATTTAAAAATATCAAAAATATCCCACCTAAATATGCTATTTTTAGGATATGAGTTGTCAACTGAAGGCAGAAGCCTAGAGTTACAGTGCCTTGGGAAGTGTGCGCTTCTACAACCACCCAATCCAATAAAGAAACTCCAATCAAAACTGGGTTTCCTGAATTTACATCCAGAATTTTCAAGCACATATTGGACAACTGAACACACACAAATACTACGATCAGTACAAGCTGAAATGCTGGCGTCCAAACACTTACAAACATGTGTGAACACCACCAACTTGCTGATCCGTATAATTGCATGTGCATCAGGGTACACTTATGTCATATTCAACAAGGGAGACACTGTACCAATTACATATAAATCACATTTATACACCAATGCTGAGATGCATTTTGCACCGACTGCAAAGATCCTGATGGTGGTATAGACTGTTGACTGTTGTAGTGAGAGAAAGAGAGAGAAAGATCCTTGGCTCAGGGGAAACACATTACTGTTGTGACTCAAGTTCCAGCCTTACATGCTGCCACAAAGGACAGCATTCCAAACGCGAACGCATTACATTCAGGATGGATACAGTGGGCCAACTTTCTCATCGCAACAGATGTAGACTACAGATTTGACTCTACACTACAAACACAGGCATACCTGCAATACAAACACAAATATCCTCTGCCTAATGAAGTAATGCCTCTAGATCATTATGATTACATCATCTATACTGGCGGTTCAGCGCAGCCTGCTGCAGAGACAAAGCACCAATACTCTGCAACGTATGCCACTGTTAAGGTTAGAATGGAGGAAGGTTAATTACGCCCTCACAAAACCTATACACAGTCACTAGGTGATTCCATAGCGCAGCTGGCTGAGCTTCAAGCTCTAATTCTGGTACTTGAAAATACAGATCCCGGGTTCTCCACACTTTTAGTGTGTGATTCGTATTATTGTGTCCAGTCTTACAACAACTACTTACACTATTGGAGCCAGAATGGATTGAGAGATTCCAAAGGGTATTTTTTATTTTTTTTTATTTGAGTTTTATGTAGCGCTGGCTAGACCAAGAAGTATCAGAGCGCTTTACATAAGGTTCCACATAAATTACAAAATTACATCAGTTACGAGCTACATCTGTTACTAGAAAAAATATTGCAGGAGCGAAGAAGAGGGGGTAAATGAAGCTTAGGAGGTTGAGGGGGTGGGGTAAAGGGGTAGGAGGGAGATAGGATGGAGAGACAAAGAAGAGTCTGTCCAAGGAGACGGTCGAGGGTGAAGTCCACAGTCCATCTCCTCTATAGCTATCAGGCAGCTCCACCGGGCATCAGCCAGATAGCAGGGTCTCAACGGAAGAACAATAAAAGAGCATGGATGGCATGATAGATGGAGCGTAGTGGAGAAAAGGGGAGGAGTAAAGGGGTAAGGGGGAGAGTACGACGGAGAGATGAAGTAAGGTTTGCCCAAAGTCCAGCTGGGTAGGTGATGGCTGCAGGGGTAGTACATAGCCCATCTCCTCTATAGCTATCAGGTAACTCCACCAATCTTCGGTCAAAAAGCTAGGTCTTCACAGTCGGAGGTAAGTTCAAAGATTCCGTATCCTGATGGGTAGGCCGGACGGATGTGTGGTCTGGTCGATGTCCGGTTTATTCTCAAGAGTAGTGGCACGAGATAGTAGGGACCACTGTGGCAGCCATCTTGGGATCAGGCAAGGGTTTCTGCCCCAGGGGAGAACATCGTACAGTTCCCATTTTAATCTTTCCATGGGGGGTGTTTGTTGTGCCAATGGGGCAGCTTGAGGCCAGAGAGTATTTCAGCGTTATAGCTGCCAGGGGAAGAGACAGCGGCCATAATAGGATCAGACGGGGCACCTCAATATCCCTCTCTGTTGCATGAGGTACTAAACAAGGTTTTCCCTTGAGGCCTGTAGCTGCTATTTCAATCAGTAATGCGGCCTCAACGCTGAAGAAGCAAAAGGGGCCTCCCTTTTGGTGATTGCTTTTGAGCCCTTGCGGCGCTCTTCTACAGGCGCCATTTAGGAGTCAGGCGTGTTGATTTCCAATGTTGCCCTCTGCCTCCAATTGTTAATGGCTATCTCCTCTGTGCCGTGTTACAGGCCCGGGGTGTTGTGAGGTTTTCCTGGTTTGCTCTACATTTCTCTACGTTTCTGCCATATTTTTGGGGTCCAGCGATATTGTGGGCCGATCAAGCAAACATTCACACTTGCATCAGTCACGCGTTGCCTCCTCAATGCTCTGCTGTGCCTCATGCGGTGTTTTCTTAGCAGTGACAGCCGAAATAGACTCAGCAGGTTCCCGGTGACTCGCCTCTGGCTCACCAGATTGTCTTTGGCAGATATCAAGTGGCAGATTGTCCCCGGCCACAGCTATGGGCCCTGACATGCTTTGCTCCCCTCACTCACCCAGCACCGCTGGATCTCCGCGGCCATTCCTGCACATCGCCTCAGCCCTGGCTGGTATCCGTGCTCTCTCTTTCCGAGCCAGACCAGCTATCTCCTCTCTGCAGCCTTTCCTTATTTGCGGCCACTGCTACCGCAGTTTCAGTATCCAGCCCCGGGCACCGGCCACACCAGGTGCTGTAGCGCTACCTGCTACCCGTATCTCCTGGGCCCCAGTGTCTGTCAGGCTGACCAGGGTCAGCTCCCTGCCATCTTGGGCTGCATCGCCTCGCTATGTCCCCACTGTTTAGGCATTTGGCGACCGGATCCTTCACACCACAGCTTCCCTACTCTTCTGCAGGGTTTGTGCTATTGAGCATGCTGTTTTGCATATTCGGATGGCACTTGGAAAGGCAGGATTATTGGTTAGATTCGGTACAGGCTGCCGGAGCTCCGGCAACAGTGACTACTCCGCCATGTCGGCCCCAGGGTACACTTTATAGCACAAGATGCTTTGGGGACAGGCGGCAAAACTCAAAGAGTGCTTGCCACAGACTCATGTCATGCACACACTGAGTCATTAGTGTGTAAGGATACACATTGTATGAAATGCCATGGCTGACAAAGCTGCAAAAGCAACAGTGCAGACAGCTGCAGTCCCTGCAATTACTCGCTGAAGTACAAGGATAGATCGAGATATCATCATGGTGGCTGTCAATGATGGGCACAATGGCACCTACCTACAGAAAGGCTTCCCAACAAAATATTCCTATCAGTTAAGTGCGCAAAACATTCCATTTGTTCAGATTCCCAGAGTTGAGGATCGAGCGATACCTAATTCAGATCGCAGGTTAGGTTTAATCCTAGCGGTACATGAGTGTCTGCTCATGTAGGGGTGGCAGCTGCAATTTCATTATTGCAGCAGCGCCATTTGTGGTGAAGAACCAGGTTATTTAGAACCCAGCGGTGCCAGGGGACACACCCAAAGTCTCCGGATTCACCTGTCTCAGAACTACAGAAACGCGGACTCTTCTTGGTGACGTCAAAGATCAAATTTATTGGCTGCAACCAGTAACAGAGGTCCACAAAGTACAAAGGCTGTATATTCGTAGGAGACTGCTCAAATTTTACAAAGCAAGCCATCCCTTTTATACCAAAAATTGTGCTTCGGGCAAACATTCCTTATTTACAGTTGACCAATCCCATGTGTACACGACAAAAGCATTGCATGACAAACCCTCATTTCGTTGTCCTGCCCACCATCGATTTCTCGGGAAGGCCTAACATTCTTCATCAGATAAATCGAGCGGACCCCTAATAAAAACGGGCACCTCCTCATTGTAAAACAGGTCATAAAGAAAGGAGCAGAGACAGGTGTGAGTAAGATAAGACATAGTTGTGTGCAATAAAGGGTTTATGATGTCCTGTGCCTCGATCCTCAATCTCGACCAGCTACTGTGAAAGGAACTGGCCTAACAAGTCCGGCCTCGGGCAACGGAGTCAGCTTGCCCAGGTCACACAGAAGTCAGCTAAAGGTGTACGTGTCTCAAAGACTCGTTCGGCCTTAGTCATCGGCCTATGTGAGGGCAACCACAAAATGGCTGCCGTGCACAAAATGGAACCCAAGTGTTCAGAACGAAATCCCTGATTTCGTGGTGATCTCGTCGCTCGAACATGCCGAAAACACTCGTACATCTTACACTCGCCATTTTCGGTCCGCTGATACCAAAATCGTCATGATACGACGATAATTCGGAAACGGGTTCAGAATTCACGGAACCTCATACCCTCCTTTTGCCCTTCCATAGGCAATAACCTAAACTCATGTTAGTCTGAATCTAGGTCTATACTCATCAGATCATCAAGATGTTGCTGTAGCATCATCCTATTACTTAGCACGTCTCTCGATACAGGTCTCATGCACACGATGTAGCACAAAGGCCACATATAGCAGGAGCACACTGTACACAAAGACAGAACAGGAAAAGGATGGCTAAGATTATCCCAATGACCATCAGAATCTTCCATCCCCACGCGGATAACAGTTCCCAAAACCATCCCATCAACGACCAATCTCCTTTATCCACGTGTACAGATTCGGAGATCTTATGCAGTTTGGAGATGGCCTGGTACACTGTCGGAGCGTTGTCTGGAATGAAAACACAGCAACTTGATTGGATCACTTTACATACCCCACCTCGATCTGCAAGTATAACGTCTAACGCAACTCGGTTCTGGAGAGTCATAAGACGATCCGACTGGAGCTCAGCAGTCAAGTTACTAAGGGCACCGTCAGTTTCAGGGGCAACCATGTGTACGCCCTATCGTAACAAACAAAATAGGTACCCTTAGCTGCTAGAAACGATGGGATGCAAAAACATACGTCTCAGCACAGATACTCTTTCCTAACTGAGCTCTCGGATTCTTGCCATTACCTTGCAGACAGTAATGACCCTGGTGGGGTACGATCCAAATCGGAGAGGATCTTTTCGCTCGCCGGTTCTCACTCAGACTAACTCCATATCCGGTTACGTTCTATCCAATATACGCTAGTGTCTCATCTCTCGGGATAGTCTCATAGGAAGTGGCTCCTCTAATCATGTCTACTATACCCTTAACTAGAGCGCTATTCTTCGGATTGTCTTTCACAGAACGTAGGGGTTGGACTTCACGAGCATAGATGAACATCGTTCTGTATGCCCACACAGAACCATTGTAGCTAAATGGCAGGACCAGGTAAGGAATACCTTTATCAGAAGTATGAGGCATAAGACCACACACCCAACAGTTAGTCGTGTTCACTACTAATTGGTGTTGGTGCAGAAGCTAAACGAAGGAGTTATTAGCAAATTCCAATCTTCTAATGGACTCATGTTGAGGCAGAGTGTGAAAAGAATGCGAGGAAACAGTAGAAGGAGGTATGGGCTGTGTAATGGGTGCAAACGTCACTTGAAAAGAGAATATTATATATCCCATCAAAAACATCATTACGCTTAGCAACATACAAAGACACAATATTAAAAAACGTTTTCTGCTCATGATTGTACACATTTTGGCTCTAAAATTCATTTCTTCAACAGGTCTCTCCATCTCGAAAAACTCCATCCTCTAACTGTGCTGCTCGCGGAGGTAGGGTGTTCCGTGCTAAGAAATGCGCCTGTCAGTCCAGGGAACGCCCTCGGACCAACCAGAACCGTCGACCTTGTGTCTTCGGCTTCCACTCCACAGACTTGACGCCGCGACCCTACAGCTGAACCCGGATGGCGGTTCGAAAAACAAAAATCGGTCAAAACAGTTTCTCAGATGGGAAAGCTGTATGTTCAAAAATAGCAAAGGAAATCATTTTATTTGTCCCATGACTCTTGGTCGTAAATTATAACGGCCCTCCCCGGGCAATGTCTGGTCACAGAACAAGAGTTCAGGCTCGGTAGTGTCCAATCGAACTGACGGTGGCACGGCTCCTTGCAGAAGATCGTCGCTTCCACGCTCAGAACTTGTCCCCATTAAACGTGCGTCGCTAAAAGGCAGAAAACGAGGCACATTCTCAGTCTCAGAATCAGCAATACCCTCCTGGACCCACCGGTCGTATGGCAGAGGCAAAGGGACCCTCTTACAGTGTACGCCGTGGATCCAGTTCTTCTTTCCTTGCACTCGTACTGCAGATCGCGTTGACAACAGCACCAAGTAGGGACCAATCCAGCGGGGCTGATCGTTTTTCGTTCGCTGGAAGTTCTTGATCAATACCCACGAGCCAGGATCGATGACATGTCCTGGATCTTCAGAAGCCTGATGCAGTGTATCATGAACCTGTTGGTGTAAGACACGCAATTTAGCCGTCAAATCATACAAGTAATCAAGCAGTACAGGATGTTCAATCTCGCTGAATTTCGTCGGCCTCGGCACTCCCCATATGTTGGCCGGGCGACCAAACACAATCTCATAAGGACTAAGTCCTACTCGGGAATGTACAGTCATTCTTGTAGACAAAAGTGCTAATGGCAAAGCATCAGGCCATTTAAGATCAGAGCTCGCTTGTATCTTGGCCAGTTTCAGTTTAAGAGTGCCATTATAGCACTCTACCAATCCAGCTGATTGAGGGTGATTTGCAGCATGGAACATTTGGCGGATTCCTAGCCCTTCACATACTCTCTTCATCACTTGACCCACAAATTCACTCCCATTATCACTCCAGACCATTCTCAGCAAACCATATCTAGGGAAAAACTCTTTGACAAGGGCTTTAGCTGTGGACAAGGCAGTATTATCTTTCAGGGGATATGCTTCAACCCATCTTGAAAAAGCACAAACAACTACGAGCACATACTTCAGGTTGTTGCATCTCTCCATGTGAATAAAATCTAGCTGCAAAACCTCGAACGGATACGTCGGAGGAGCAAAATGACCAGCGGGAGTTGGGGTTCCCTTACCAGGATTGTACTTCAGACAAACCATACAATTCTTGACCACGTTCTCCGCGCACTTAGGAATTCCAGCATTTTGCCATACTGAAGCCAACAACTTACAAATCCCTTTCACACTGATATGAGCCATTCCATGTGCCATCGTAACCACTGCAAGCACGTATGCATCGGGTAACAACCATCGCTGATGCTCTGACAACTCAACCCAACAACCATTCGCATCCAATTTACCCGTGCTCTCTCTCCACACACTCAACTCTTTCTCTGTAGCTTCAGCTTGAATCGACTTCACACTTTCTATCGTATCCTCACACATTCCAACGTCACCAATCCATCTTGCAGGGCCTGAAACATACATTCGACTCATCACATCCCTCGTCACATCTTTCGCAACTTCATCCGCAAACGCATTACCACGACCAACATCATCGGTAATCTTCTTGTGTGCACTGCATTTCAGAATCGCAACTTGCAATGGCAAGGTAAGTGACTCCAGGAGCTCATTCACCAACTGACCATGCTGTATCTTCGTCCCGTGTGACGTGAGGAACCCACGTTCCTTCCACAAACGTCCAAAACTGTGAGCCACACCAAACGCATACTGGCTGTCGGTATATATGGTCACTTTCTTTCCTTTCGACAACACACACGCTCTCGTAAGTGCAATCAACTCTGCTGCTTGGGCTGAATTATGTGGGATACGTGCAGCTTCAACAATCGTGTGCAAAGTCATAACAGCATATGCCGCAGTCGTATCACCATTCGGAAGCTTGAAGCATGAACCATCCACCCATAAGGTACCATCACACTTCGCAAGAGGAGTGTCCCTAAGATCTATTCTCCCTTTTGTTTCTTCCTCTGTCCTGAGAAAGCAATCATGTTGCTCAACAACATCTGTCTCTACTGAAATCGGCAACAACGTGGCTGGATTCAACGTATTGCATCTCTTTATGTGCACATGACTCGCTAGGAGTGTCAGCTCATAACCTGACAATCGAGCACTAGTTAAGTGCTGTGTCTTGGTCCTGTTTAACAAAGTATCCACTGCTTGTGGAACCATCACGACCAGCGTATTATTCATCACAAAACCAGCAGCCTGTCGAATAGAAACAGCTGCTGCCGCTGTGGCTCTCAAACAACTCGGCAACGCTCTAGCTACCAGATCCAAAGTCAACGAGAAATATGCACATGGACGCCGCTTGTCCCCAAAAGATTGTGTCAACACTGACAACACACATCCCTCTCTCTCGTGGACATACAACGTAAAGGGCTTACTGTAGTCGGGGGTACCCAACACAGGAGCCGAACACAATGCACTACGCAATTCGGAAAAACTTTTCTGACAATCTTCAGACCACGGGAGGGGATTCGGTGTGTCTTTACAGGTCAATGCCACCAGCGGTTTGGCCAGCAGAGAAAAATTTGGTATCCATTGTCTGCAATATGACGTAATACCCAAGAAAGCACGCACTTCTCACTGTGTAATTGGCACACTCATTTTCGCAATCGCTTGAATTCTTTCTGGGGTCAATCTTCTTCCCTCCTTCGATAAGAGATGACCTAAGTAGGTCACTTCTTGTCGGCAATACTGCAACTTCGAAAGAGACCCCTTGTGATGGAAATCAGACAAATGACGCAACAATGACAAAGTAGCTTTCCTACAAATTTCCTCTGTATCGGCAGCAACTAACAAATCGTCGACGTACTGAAGAAGAGCAGCACCATCAGGTAATACAATCGCATCAAGTTGTGTTTTCAAAGCCTGACTATAGATTGACGGACTCTCACAATAGCCTTGAGGAGCGCGCTTAAACCGGAAGCTTCGACCTCCTAAAGAGAAGCCGAAAATATCCCTACTCTCCTCGGCAATCGGGATGCTGAAGAAAGCATTTTTCAAATCAATCACCGAGAACCAAGTGGCCGAAGCAGGGATCATTGTCAATAAGGCAGTGATATCAGGGACAACGGGAAATTGTGGCACGACTATCTTATTCACCCTCTCTAAGATCAATCACAAACCTGTAAACAGGTGGCTGAGAAGAATCAGTACGTTTCAGAACGGGCAAAACGGGGCTATTGCAAACATTACCTCTCGTTTCTTCAATCACATCTTTCTCAATCAAATCATAAATGATCGCTAGAAGCGCCCTTTCACCATCACTAGAGATCCTATATTGGGGAATACGTGGCATTTTAACATTCGCTTTTAACGTCACAACATATGGCGGTATCTCCAGGAGACCTACGTCATTAGGACCAGTCGCCCAAATAGTATCAGGAAGAGAATACAATTGTGTCGGAAGTTGATCCCTCGACAAATACATCGGAGAGACCACTTTCTTACCCAGTGTAAGTTGTACTCCCGAAGGAGAACAATACAACGTCGCATACAATCTTTTCAACAGATCCAATCCCAACAAGTTCTCACCACAACCTGTCGTCAGAATAAGGGGTGCTTCGACTTCACGAGGTCCAACAGAAAGGGACAAAGGGTCAGAAATCGGGTTTCTAACTGGGGCGCCAGAAAAACCTACTGAAACATTCGTTAAGCCAGACAAAGGTGCGCCAGGGAGTTTAGAGTGCATAATAGAACTCTTCGTAGCACCAGTATCCAACAGAAAAGGCTCTGACACACCTGATGTAATCACCTCAACATAAGGTCCACTCTGATCTACTGGAACTGAAACAACTCCCTCTCTTTGTCCATGGCTGTCCTAGCAATCATTACCATCCATATTCTCACCCTCGACATAGTAGTCGTCAGCATAGTACTGAGTCGTCCTACCAGATGCACCCTTCTGCAGATCAAAACTATTCATCGAATTTTGTGGAGGAAAGGAACGCGCATTCTGGGGAAAACCTCCACATCCTCTACCTCTAGGAGCTTGCTGAACACCTCGACCTCTTGCACCTGAAACACCATTCATACGCTGTAACAAAATAGGGCAACTATACTTGAAATGTCCCTCTTTCTTACAATATGAACAGTGATTGGGGCCTACTAGAAAACGCTGTTGAGGAGACTCGAACCTTTGCGAGTTTCTCTGAAACTGCTGAGGTTGCTGATAATCACGTTGGCTATTACGGGGCGAATACGCTTGTTGTAAAAGCACCTTCGTTTTCAACTCTTTAGTTTTCTTGTCTGCTCTATCCTTCTCATCCTTATCCCTATTTTCGTAGTATTGCGCAGTAGCCAATATCTGTGCTGAAGAGGAAACGGCCCAAGAACTCTCTGAATCCTTCAACTTCTTACATAACTCAGGAAGTAAATTATGTACAAACTTGTCAACAAACAGACGTTGACCACCCTTTGTACTCATGTCTTGACCACTATGGTCGATAAACGTCTCTTCAAACCTGGTGAAGAAATCAGACACGGTTTCTTCTTTCTTTTGCTTACACGCAGACAATTTGTCCCAGTTTACTCGCATAGCGGGCATTAAAGTTTTCATGTAGGTAACAATCTTACCAGGTAGTTCTGCAACTACAGGCTCATGTTTAGCGCCACCAATTTGTCGCGCATCTGCAGCACCAATATTATCCCATGTATCACCTAACTCCTGCGCAGGATCCGTGTGACGAATCAATCCCCATAAGGGCTGTGGAACCACATTTCCAAACAACATGTCTATATCAGCTAGATTCATAACACATGAGTCTGCGGTCTGTGATAATTCCTTGTAATATCCTGCAGAATTTTTATGGGGGTCAGGTAAGGTCTGCTTAAGAGCCAAAACTTCAGCACGCTTCCATGGAACATGTACCCAAACACGCTGAAAATGTGGCAGAACAATTGGATTAGCGTTTGGGTCCCCTTCTCTCCAAACTGGGGGAACTTCTCTCATTGGATATTGTCGCACCTTTCTCCTAACAGAGGGGTCAGGCTCAAACAGCGGCTGAGAAGGAGACTCACTCCTAAACGACAACAACGTTGCAACTGCTTTCTCAACATCGGAACCCACAATCGTACCTTTCGCAAACTCAGACTGTATATGGAACAACTCAGACGGAGTCTGTCCCACGTCATCATCTTCCCATTCTTCACGAAGGAAAGTACACACCTTATCAAAAACATATCTCTGCTTCGGTGCTTCCCATTGACGGAAGACATCCATAACAGACTCTACATCATATCTTAAAGGACGAGTAACCCATTTACGCGCCAAACAATCCAATATTTCTCTCTCTCTCTCTCTCGAGAACCAGGCAGTTGGCTACGCAACTGTTTACGCTCTGAAACAGGGGTCGCACTAAATGACCCAAAGAAAGGAGACAAAAGACCAGTAACAGTATCCGTCATTCTCTGACGAACAGAAGGAGAGGTCGACAGGACAGGAGATAAAGCGGACTGAGAAAAGGTCAACGTAGGAGCAGTAGTAGAGGAGGTAGCAAGGATAGATGAAAAAGTCACAGGAATTAAAGGCGGAGCAGGTAGCAAAGTCGGCGGCCCTTGAGGAGGCTGCGCCAGAGGAGTAGGAGCCAACTGAAGAGGAGCTGGCGGCTGTGCAATAGCAAGAGGCTGCACAACTGGAGGTTGCACAACTAAAGGTTGCGGAGGTGCTGTAGCACTCTGCGCATAAGGTGGTGGCGAACTCAACAAATGCGACATCAAGGGATCGTTCTCAAGTTCCTTCGCTGCATCTTGCTGAAGAAGCGGCAAAGCCGGATAGCATTTATCGATCGCCATTTTACGTTGCCTGTGCAACTGCTCACTCACCTGTTCTTCTTCGTTATCTTTAAACTGCATAGCAGCTTGCATTATCGAGATACCCCACTCTCTTTTATTTTTCTTTGCTAATTTAATTTCCTTCTGTTTGGCTTCCTTTCGCCATAGGCGGAAAGAGTCAAACATCGCCGGCCGGGCTTTCTTCTTAAAAAGTCTAACCTCTAGATTATCTAAAACCTCCGTATCAAAACTACCATATTGGGACCATTGGAGGACACCGTCCTTCCTAGTATACCTAATCCATACTTCATTATACGTGATGGGGCCCACGCCATGTTTCACATAAAGCTCATAGGTTGGAGTTCCAATCGGAGGAACCGGACACGAGTCCTCCAATCGGGAATCCCTATTTCGACCACAACAAAACAAATTTCCAAGTCTGCTAAGACCACGCATCTTCGCTCACTAGTCTAGCTTCAAACTTCAAAGGATTATCGAATACGATAGTCTCGTGAATACACGAGTCCCTCGGCTTTGGTACTTGCAAGGCCCAAATCAAAGAACCCAAATCAAAGATCCCAAGGGATACTCAAAACTAAGGACTGGGAGACGCTCCACTCATACTTAACTGAGGTATCGATGGCGTCACCAGAAGACCCGTCTATCGTCTCACTCTACAAATCGTCTAAGGCTCCAAGACAGGGCGACAGTCAGGGCAGCAGTCCTTCGTAGCCGTTGGAAAGCGGGGAACCTCGCAGCAAAGACTTTCGGACCACGACGACATACAGGGGTCGATGAAGTGGCTGGCCTTCCTCCAGAATTTTCACGCGAAGCTCCTCACGATCGTCTGGCTTGGACCGGTACCGCTGAAGTCGCCCCACGTTGGACGCCAAATGAAGAACCGGGTTATTTAGAACCCAGCGGTGCCAGGGGACACACCCAAAGTCTCTGCATTCACCTGTCTCAGAACTACAGAAACGCGGACTCTTCTTGGTGACGTCAAAGATCAAATTTATTGGCTGCAACCAGTGACAGAGGTCCACGAAGTACAAAGGCTGTATATTCGTAGGAGACTGCTCAAATTTTACAAAGCAAGCCATCCCTTTTATACCAAAAATTGTGCTTCGGGCAAACATTCCTTATTTACAGTTGACCAATCACATGTGTACACGACAAAAGCATTGCATGACAAACTCTCATTTCGTTGTCCTACCCACCATCGATTTCTCGGGAAGGCCTAACATTCTTCATCAGATAAATCGAGCGGACCCCTAATAAAAACGGGTACCTCCTCATTGTATAACAGGTCATAAAGAAAGGAGCAGAGACAGGTGTGAGTAAGATAAGACATAGTTGTGTGCAATAAAGGGTTTATGATGTCCTGTGTCTTGATCCTCAATCTCGACCAGCTACTGTGAAAGGAACTGGCCTAACAAGTCTGGCCTCAGGCAACGGAGTCAGCTTGCCCAGGTCACACAGAAGTCAGCTAAAGGTGTACGTGTCTCAAAGACTCGTTTGGCCTTAGTCATCGGCCTATGTGAGGGCAACTACAAAATGGCTGCCGTGCACAAAATGGAACCCAAGGGTTCAGAACGGAATCCCTGATTCGTGGTGATCTCGTCGCTCGAACATGACGAAAACACTCGTACATCTTACACTCGCCATTTTCGGTCCACTGATACCAAAATCGTCATGATACGACGATAATTCTGAAACGGGTTCAGAATTCACGGAACCTCAGTGGCCATGTCTATACAAACAGACCAGGATTTTGTCCTTAAATGTGACATCTGCCAGCAGATAAGGGTTTCCACTATAGTGCGTCTACCACAGACACCTCTATTGATCTCAGACAAGCCTCTTGCTTGTGTTTATTAGACCACATCTTAGTAGCAGTGGATTCCTACTCTTGATTGTTATGGGTTTGGCCACACGAGTTAGCTGACGCCCGAATTGTTATAGAAGATTTGCAAGTCTTTATCAGGACATACGCAGTTGCCACATTCCATTCAGACCAGGGTCCAGCGTTTGCCCTCAAGGCTTACAAAGACACCATTTGAAAATTGGGTGTGACTGTGCAGTACTCTTCGCCTTACCATCCTAGGGGAAATGCGGTAGTGAAGAGGAAGAACCAGGACTTAAGGCATTCTTTAACTGCTGAACCGCGGCGGCAATTCCGCCGCATTGCAGCAGTTTGATTGAGTGGGCGGGGCCGTGCCGGCCAACGAATGTGTGCGGCACTACGGAGGTAGTGCTCATGATGGCCGTTGGCCGATGGGCGCATCGAAAGAGTTAACAAGGAGGGTATTAGGTTCAGGTAGCAGTTGGGTCCATAACCTGTATGAGGTCTAGAGAGCCCTAAATAGTCTGCCAAAAAAATCCCTGGGTGGTGGGACTACCTTTGAGATCCTGTTTGGGGCTAAGATGTGGGTTCTAGACCTCTACAGACCCAGTACAGTGGCAGCTGAAACACCATTTGACATCAATGAACAATTGGCTGATTTACAGGAGCTGAATAACTTTCGAGAAACTCTGAGTAATGTCCAGCTGAAACGTACCGCCACTGGAGAAGTGAAGAAAGCACCAGCAACTCCTGGTTACATCCCCAAGAACAGTAAACTAGTCTGGTAGAAGATTGTGGACAAGAATGGTTTTGTGCCATCATACAGAGTGCCTGTACCTGTCCTGTTTATTGAAAGTATGAGCACTCTACTTCTACCACCCTTGCTTGTTGCACAGTCAGCCAAGAGGGCTCCTAGGTAGTTACCCGCCTCTTCTCACTACCCTACAGGAAGTCCCTATGTTAGCTTTTCTCAGCAATGTAGCTTCTTCTCCCCTACAGGGGACAGCTGACATTAAAGTATCACTTCTTTTGGTTACATCAAAAAACTATTTACAAACATCATGAGCAGAAACACAGATTTCAATTTGTCAAGCAGACAAAGATGGTCTCTATTGCAACGTACCACCACTGGAGTCAACTCCCAGTTCTACACAGCCTCAAGAACTACCAAAAATAAATCCAACAGCCTCCGGCTACTTCATAGACTTTGATGACGTCTCCTCGGATTCATCTCACCCACCCCCACTACCATCCTGAGGTAGACTGCATGAATTCTACATTTGGCTTAAAAATACATACTTTATCCCTCCTTGGATATACATTTGGATTACGATTTTCTTACTTTTCCTCCTCATTTGGATTGGTTTTGTGACAATCTTTTTCTTGATTCTGAATGGGCACTATCTCCGAGAATGATCTCCTGTTGAACTGGTGAACTTGGTTTTGAAACCACATTCTTCACACAAAGTACAAAGAGACATTTTCCTACAGAACATATCTGCTCTTCTGGTTCCTGATAGGATTGTTTGGAATAAGGTATCCTATGATATATTCGGACCAACCGAATTAATTCAAATTTAATATGTGTTCAAAATTTCTTTGCATAACTCTATCACTCCTAGCACAATCTGATGATTGGGACATTGATACAGTGCATGAAATGCTAAATGATCTGCAGCATTCAACTGTTTTAATGGAAATTAAATGTAAAATGACACTGCTAATTATGACAAAATGTTCTGTTTTTCACCATTACGATCACCATTTCCTGCATAAAGCAAGTAGTCCTGAGGGATAGAATCGATGTTCCTGTAATCATCATAATCTTTTGTTAGCATGATGTATCTATTTGTATGTGTAAACTCCACTATTTGTTATAGCTTTCATCTAAGTAGCTAAGCAGCCTATACCCGTTGTCCTTCTGTATTTCTTAAACATAAATTGAGAACCAGACAAACGCCATTTTGTTCGTACACACTTTAGATTTGACAGCGGTCACGTGCTCCCCTCCAGTAGTCAGTAGGCCTCTGCTAGTTGAGTTATAAGAAGCAGCTGAATGCACTTTATTCTTTCTCAGATGTGACCCAATGTCACATCTGGTTTCAGAGGTGATAAGCGCATTCCTGAATGCGACGTTCCTGCGCTCCCAGGCACCAAGACGAAAGGGATTCACTCCTCCTGACCCTCCCTTATAATAGTAGAAGCAGACTTTCAAATTAGCTTTGTGTGCCATATATGGTCTTTCCTTCAAGCTTCAGTGCCAATTGGTATCTTTCCATGTATGGTGATCTCATGCAGTATGATAAAGGTATATATGCTATGTATTGACTGTGAACCGGCAGTCTTCTCTGCTGCTGGGTGATGACGGAGAGACTCCTCTATAGAGTATTTGTGTTAATAACGCGTTACTTTTCTTCACTGTCAACTGACTGATTATTTTGGTAAGACGATATTGGGGCTATTGGTAGGTATAGCTCCTAATGTTCTTTTTTGGTACTTCAGTTGGCGACTCTGGTGGGACTCCGCGTTTGGGGTCGTCGTCCTCCTGTAAACGGGGCAAGAAGGACAAAGGAAAGGGGTGTTCTGGTCGAGGGGGTGGACTGATTAACGATTCTGGCCGAACTCCGCTCTCGCGATCAGAGAGCCCCAGCTGCTAGTGACTCCTCTCCGGAGTCCTACGGGCATAACCCAGGAGCTGACCGTGTTGGTCGTCAGGAAAGGGCAGTGGAGAGCACGCAATCATACCTGTGTGCACCAGATGAGTGTATGGATTTTGGTGTCTTTGGATTACGCTGTTGAACGGCGTCTTGAAAACAGTTAACTGTATTGGATTTGGTGGTCGGTGTACCACAGAGAACTTTGGAGGTCTGACCGGGTGGCAATGAGGCTGCACGGGCAGATGCTTCACGGACTTGTTTGGTGAATAATAGAGGTTTCGATCGGACGCCTTGGTGTGGCACGTGCGGTGCGCACCCGGCCGGACTGTTCTCGGAAAGGCCCGCGGTTGCACCTGGGTAGCCTTTTGGACACATCTGGAGCGACGCTGAGGCAGCGGGCTCAGTTAGAATAGTCCTGAAGGTGAACCAGGAAGATCGCGGGATGGTCTGTAGGCCGGTCTGTTGTGAACTCCTATCTGATGGCCTCTTGGTAGTCTCCGGACTGCCTGATTTTGGTATCTGTCGGTCTGGTGTTTTGAATAAACGAGTTCTCCACGAACGGGAGTCGACGGGTTCCGTTCTTTGGTTTTGGTTTTGGAAAAAGACATGTCATTTTGAACATTATATGTTTTTGTTTGTTCGTCTGTGTGTAACTCTTTTGAAGAAAGATCGAGAGTGTATGAACATGGCCATGTTTGAGAGACTGTTTTCTTGTAAGTGAGTGCGTTATTGAGTGAATAAAGATGTTTTAGTAAAATGTGTTTTGGGTGATGTTGTCGCCGTAAAAGCGGACGAGTGGATGAAAGCCAGCCTTCCCTGCCAGAGGGTAGTCTGAGTTTTGATATGTATGTTAAACATGGCATTTCAACTATTTTGTTTAATAATTTGTGGCATAAATATACTAAAGATAATGTGGAACTGCAATGGCCTCTAACAGGGTCATTTGTTGAGAAGAAGATACAGTATTTACAGGATCGACTGTTCGCTAAAAGAAGCCGGCAAGCGATGTTCGATTCCTTAACGCTATGGCAGAAAGAGGCAAAGCGCAAGCTTATAAGAGAGGAGAAGTTGCTTAAAATAAAAGGAGCGATACAAAAGGGGATGATGGACGGAGCGTTTGAGCAAATCAAACACTCACCCCCAGTCAACTGATCTGGGTTTAATCCATCACCATTCTTTAGCCCACTCAGCCACCCCATTTCAGACATGGCTATATGCAAATCAGTCTGACCCTGTGCCTCATGGGAACAGTCCAGCCCGAACTGCCAAGCCTTGTCTTCCATGGACCGGAAACAAGCATCCTGGGACCGGTTTCGGATTCATAATCCTCATCAGCCAGGCTATCTTGAATCCAGTGGCCAAGTGAGCAAGGGACTCACGTCTGAGCATACCCTGCCACACTTATGGCGATTTGATTTGCTCAAGCGCTCCGTCCATCATCCCCTTTTGTATCGCTTTGTTCGCCCTAAGTGTGGCTGAGTGGGTCAAAGAATGGTGATGGATTAAACCCAGATCAGTTGACTGGGGGTGAGTGTTTGATTTGCTCAAGCGCTCCGTCCATCATCCCCTTTTGTATCGCTTTGTTCGCCCTAAGTGTGGCAGGGTATGCTCAGACGTGAGTCCCTTGCTCAATTGGCCACTGGATTCAAGATAACCTGGCTGATGAGGATTATGAATCCGAAACCGGTCCCAGGATGCTTGTTTCCGGTCCATGGAAGACATGGCTTGGCAGTTCGGGCTGGACTGTTCCCATGAGGCACAGGGTCAGACTGATTTGCATATAGCCATGTCTGAAATGGGGTGGCTGAGTGGGCTAAAGAATGGTGATGGATTAAACCCAGATCAGTTGACTGGGGGTGAGTGTTTGATTTGCTCAAGCACTCCGTCCATCATCCCCTTTTGTAAAATAAAAGGAGTTCAGACCATAACCCAGAAGGCTATAGCATATGACAAAGAGCAGACTGAGAAAAGTATTGATTGTATGGATAGACAGTTTAGGTTACAGGTAGACAAAACCTATGCAACTCGAACCGAGCCGGAAGATGAAATAGAGGATTTATTGAATACTCGTCCACCGCCCCCGTATGCTCCGCAGCGAGTATATCCTGCGATACCTCTTGTTCTGGCCCCATCCCGACAGCCCCGCAAGCTTCAGCGTCTGTTGCACCTACGGCCCCCACTCCTACGGGACTTACTCATGCTCCTGCTTCCTCAGTGCCTGTCACGGCCACTTTATTGACTGGCACTTTGTCGTCCCCCATTACATCCCCAGTAGTTCTGACTTCGCCGGCCCCGGCTTGGCCGTCGTTGTCTGCCAGTTCGAACCCTGCGATGACTGATTCAACCCCCTCCCATGTTCCCAGTACCCTTAGTGCACGGCGGTTGTATACCCGATCCACGGTGGGGTACGAGGAAAAGCAGCTGGTATTAAATCAAGCGTCTCAGTGGGTGCGGAATCCTATCTATAGCCTTATAGATATCTGGAGGACCCTTAGGGACTACGAGCCGGTTATGCAGCAATATGCTTTGGAAGCCATGGCCAATCGCTTGATCTCCCTATGGGAGCAATGTTTTGCAGATGGAAGAGCCCCTCAGGTTCTCTATGACATTGTGGATCGGGCACACAAGTTTGAGTTAGGGCTAGAAGAGGTGTACAGAAATGTTGAGACTATAACAAAATACCGAGAACGATTATTCTCGAAATGCCCAAAGTGGGACTCTCAGCACCCCATGCAAGAAGTCCATCCTATTTATCATCCTGAACTCCCGGAGTTAAGGGACGTCAACAATCAAGTGACCAGACCTCGTGTAGAGGCACGATTTCAAGAACAATGGGTATATACTCCTTGGAAAAGGAGTGAGGTCCTGTCTCTGAAGTCGCAACTACCCGACCCTCGGAAGAATCCCACTGCCTATTACAAAGAACTCACTGAGGCTGCTTCATCGGCCGTTATGACATTAGCTGATATAGAAGTGTTTTTCGGTTTACTAGTCCCTGGCGACAGGTACACGATCAAAATCATGCCACCGAGTTAGTGGGAACTTGGGAACAATTTAAGGATTGGGACAGGGATCGGAAACCTGGAGATAAACCAAGACCAGAAATATTGGCATTACCGGGTTGGATCATCACGTATATGTATTCTCTAATTCCACCCCGCAAGGTGGATTGGGATAAATTAACTGCATGCAAACAAAAAAAGGATGAGAACGTTTCCGATTTCTTTACTCGATTTGAGGGGGTGTTCATTGATTTCAGTGGACAAGATTTGTCAGTGGAAGGAGGCATAAGATTGTTTGTTAATCGTTTTGTGACTAATTTGTTACCTGAAATCTCTGCACGACTACAAGCGGCAGAGAGTACCTGGACTACCTCCACTCGTTCCGTTATCTTGAGTATGGCTTAATATTATGAGCATAGAGAGAATGAGAGTAAAGACAAATCTGACAAGAAAACGAAGGACCTCAAGACTCGAGTATTATTGCAGCAAGTGATTAGAGGACGAGGCAGAGATGGAGGAGGGAGAGGGTTCGTTCCGAGGGGGGCGGGAGAATGAAGAGGTGGAGGTCCAGCTGTTGCTCTAGGAGTAAACCAAAGTGCTCACTGTAAACAGGAAGGATATTGGCGAGCTCAGTGTCCTTTGTTATTAGCTCAAAATGGAGCAGTAAGAGGTAGAGGAAGGGGTTGAGGTGGAGTGGATCGGAGGGATAGGAGAAGAGAGAAGTTAGTACGAGGTGAGTCAGGAGAAAATTGTTTCGATAATCCGAGAGGGAGACAGTACTATAATGAGGATTATGGGACTGATGGAACAGATGGGTATAATAATGCATAGGACAGCCATGGACAGAGTAGGGGCCAGGTGTCAGTACCCGTTGATAAGCGGGGGCCTTATTTCTGAGGGCAATTAATGGGGACTGCCGAGAATTTTCTTGTAGATACGGGTGCAATGAATAGTTCGATTGCTCGTTCACTGGTCCCAGGGGCTGCTCTGTCCGGTCAAAATAATGTCTCCGTTGGATTCTCTGGAATCCCGGTAGTGAGCCCTATTTCTAAACCTCTCCCACTCACCATAGGTCCAGTTACGGTAGACTCCCCATTTTTGTTGACGTCACATTGTGGGGAAAATCTATTGGGACAGGACCTGTTGAAGAAATTGCATGCAAAGATTTATTGTTCCCCTGACAGTATGTATTTAACTATTCAATCACCTGATCAGCCTACTCGGCAATGTTTTTTTTAAAATGAGCCCCTCCCTCCCGAGTTTGCTGCTATCCCGACTACATTGTGGGTAACGGGTGATATGGATGTCGGTCTTTTAGGGATCCCGCCAGTCTCTATTACCTTGAAATTGATGCTCGATTACCGAGTATTCCGCAGTACAATATCTCACCGGCTGGTGAGAGGGCATTTTTAGCAATTATACAGGATCTGATTGACAAAGGCGTAGTGGAAGAAACAGCTTCTAATATTTGTATTAGTCCTATATTACCAATTTTGGAAAAATGCCCCTACAGAAAGTGGTCCCGATTATGCTGATACCTATCGTTTTGTAATTGATTTGCGAGAGAATAAGAAAATAGTGGTACCCCAATATCCAGTGGTTTCGGACATCACTACGATTCTTACAATGATTCCTCCCACTGCAAAGTATTTCTCCGTTATAGACTTGAAAAATGCTTTCTTTAGTATTCCGATCCACCCTGATAGCCGTCATATTTCCGGCTTCTCGTTATCTGGGTGCAGCTTTAGATTTTGCCGCGCTCCTCAGGGGTACACTGAGAGTCCTAGCATTTATAGTCAGGCCCTGAAAGCGGTATTAGACAAATTGACCTTGCCACCAGGAAATGTTCTCCTTCAGTATGTGGATGATTTGTTAGTGGCTTCAGATACTGAGGAAGGTTGTAAGGAAGCCACAGTTAAATTATTGTCTCATTTAGCGGCTAACGGTAACAAAGTATCCCTTTCTAAATTCCAATATTGTCGACAGGAGGTGACCTACCTTGGTCATCTACTGTTGAAAGAGGGGAGAAGACTAACTCCTGAACGTGTGGCTACTATTTTTAACATGCCTGTACCTCGTACTTAGCGCGATGTTCATGCATTTCTCGGCATAAATTCTTACTGTCGCCAGCGGATTCCTAATTTTTCCCTTCTTACTAAACCTCTCTTGTACCTAACTACTAAAGATGTGCATGAACCTTTACCTTGGAGTGATGAATGTCAGAAGGCTTTTGATTCTTTAAATCTGCACTTTGCTCTGCACCTGTTTTAGGAACTCTTGATTACCGGAAGCCTTTTGTGCTCTATGTACATGAGGTGGATGGTTGCTCGCTTTCTGTGTTAACACAAGGATTTGGTGATAAGCAAAGGCCTTGTGCTTATTTCTCGGCGGTGTTGGATAACGTCGCCAGAGCACTTCCTAGCTGTTTAAGGGCTACTGCGGCAGTTGCGGTGGCCATTCGACAGTTGGAAGGACTCGTTTTGAATTCTGACCTCACAGGGAGATTAGATGATAATGGTTGTTGGGTAGATCTGAGTGAAAAGCAGAGATGGATGCTTCCCAATGCACTAGTTAATGCTGTAGTGACCATGGCTCGTGGGACAGCACACATGGGAGCGAAGGGTATCTGTGCCGTGTTAGACCCAGTTTGGAATAATCCTAATATTTACAAAACTGCAGCCCATTTAGTCCAGCATTGTATGGTCTGCCTATGACACAATCCAGAGGGAGGGAACCTGTTATTAGTGGAAATTTTGCACCCCCGTCTTTACCTTTTGAAGTGCTTCAGATGGACTATATCCAATTAGAACGGGTGAATATTTTGAAATATGTTTTGGTGGTGGTTTGCGCTTTCAGTAAGTGGGTGGAAGCCTACCCCACCAAAGAAAATACTGCTCTAGCAACAGCCAAAGCCCTGATAAAAGAGTTCTTCCCCCGATACGGATTACCTAGGGTGATCTGGACAGATAACGGGGGGCACTTTAATGCTGATCTTATCAAACATATTTGCAATGGATTACACATAAAACAAAAATGACATGCTGCTCGGCATCCCCAGTCAGCAGGGATGGTGGAAAAATATAATGGAAATTTGAAGTTGAAATTGGAGAAAATCCAAGAAAGCACCGGCTAAAATGGCCCGATGCCCTGCCTTTAGCTTTAATGTCTCTTCGCATTACCCCACATTCTCGATCAGGATTGTCACCATATGAGGTTATTTTTGGACGACCAGCTAATATTTGGGACGGTCCACGACCTAGAAACTTTCTAGAGATTGATTATCCTATGATGACAGACTATTTGTATGCTTTGACTAAAGACCTCCGTTCTATTCATCAACAGGTCTCAGTCGTCTTGCAGCCCCTGCCGGAGGGTCCTGGACATCGTCTGGAACCCGGACAATGGGTACTGGTGCGGAATTATCAGCGGAAATCCAGTTTGGGGCCTAGGTGGATCAAACCTGTCCAGATTCTATTGGCTACGCGGACGGCGGTAAAGGTGAACGGAAGGAAACATTGGATACATGTTTCCCACCTGAAGCGCATACCTCTCCCGCTTCCTTTTGATCAACGGAACCAAGAAGGAGTTTTGACCCAGGAAAGTGAGCAAGCTCCTCGTTTTGTTCCTTTTTCTGATGCCCAGGAAATTGAAGGAGGGCAAGGAGAAGGAGCATTGGGCACGGAAGGAGCTTTATCATCTGCAACGGAAATTGCCCCGGATTCTGTTGCTCCCAGTGTTGCACGAGAGGTTCATGATAAGTCAATTGCTACGAATGCATCCTTATCTGTTTTGTTCACAGATCAGGAAGTACTTGGTCATGCTCGATACAACCTGCGGCCCAGAAAACGACGTGGTACCCCAGATGAAGATGGTAGGAGATAGGGAAAGACTTGAGTAATAGGGTTTGCTAGAATTATTCTGGGGTGATGAGCGAGACACTGGACTGAACATGTTGAGAGCCTGGAACATTAGATTTGCTCTGTTCAGAAAGAAGGACTGAACTACATGCATAAAAAGGGGCACAGGTTGTAATTTTTGTTCTGAGTTGTTTGTGGAAAACTCTCGACGCAAGGATTTCTTTCTCTTTGGATGAACGATAGGAGCCTGCCTGTGAGGCTCTAGACGGACACAGGAAAGAAGCACCCTCTGGCAGGTTGGACTGCGTTCCCTTAGTATAGTTTGGACTATTAGTTAGGATGTATACTTTTGGCTGTTTTATTCCCGAGGAGGAACGCCCCCTTGCTCCTCGATATATACCTACTTATGTACCTATGTTTTCTTCTTGGACTACACGTGTAAAAGTAGCTTTTGAAATTACTATTGCTGTTTTCCTGATCATAGTAATGAGTGTATTTGTATATTTAGAAGTTCATCATCTTATGCACACTGTATCAGGAACTACTACTCCACCACCCGAACATTTCTTTTTCACTATGGTCCCGCATAAAGAAAGGCATCGTGCATCAAACTCACAGTGCTACCAATACTACAAATTGTTGGGTTTGTGGCCTTTTACCGTTAGTAATGCATAGACATGATCTCTTCATTTTGTTACCTTTATTGTATCTAGGAAGCTGTGAAGCTTGGTTTAAATTGTTATCGATGATGCATATGCATTACACGGGAGACACATCTCGATATTCTGAAAAGGACAATGAGATGATTTTGGCCTATATTAAAGTACATCAGGGTTTTGACCCACAGGGAAACGATGGGGAGGGGTCGCTTGATCCAAATGCTTGTATGAACCTGTACACTGAATATGAAAACATTACTTGGCTGCAAAATGAAATATTAGACTTTGTGAATTCAATTTTACTCAGTATTTTCAGCAGTTTCAAGATTGAAATGTTACTGATGACAAGGCCATATCAGTTCCTATGTTAAACAGTACTTCTGCCTTTTGTGTACAAGGAGCTGGGCATATTTCCGTAGGAGACAGCCATTGCAATTATACCTATTGGCTGCGCACTTTTAGTAGCCCACCTCTGTTGACACCTCCAAATGTTTATTTTATATGCGGTGAAAATGCTTACACTTGGCGTACCCGAGGGTGGGCAGGCCGCTGTTATTTGTCCTTTCTGTATCCCCACCAGTTTATATAGCACCCTCCAATTATCATAAGGATCATTGATTGGATGGGCCAGGTCTGCCTGTAGCACAGGATAAAAGAGAGATTGACACCACCGAAATAGATCAAACTGATACTCCTGAACAGCACTTTATTGACATTGTAAAAGGAGTTTTTCCTATCTGGGGCCCCATTATCACTAGTAAGGAAGTAAGGCGCCTGTCTAGGGTAGTTGAAAGAGTAATAAAAACAACATCAGGTATATTAACTAATTTGACTGTAGAGCTTCAGGCTACGACACTCGTCTCGCTCCAAAATCGGATGGTGTTAGACGTTATCTTAGCAGATCGAGGAGGAGCTTGCCGCGTGATCAGCAGCTCCAGCTGTGTATACATCCCTGACTCTGCCCCATCTGTTCATTTGGCTATTCAAAGGTTACACCGTCTGGCTACATGCAGATACAGATACTTGGTCCCTATCTGGGTTGTTTTGGTGTCTGTTGTCCACGTGGGGTTGGAAGATTCTGATGATATTAGCCGGCATATTAGGAGTTATATTTACCTGCTGTCTCTGTATACACTGTGGGCCCGCCTGTTGCTCTTATTGTGCTGCAAAAATTACTTCTTCTGTGGCAGAATCTTCTCCTGCTGTAGTAAAAGCCCAAATGGTGCAGCAAGAAATATGATAGATGATTCAAATTGATGAGGGTATTTTTGAAGACTGATCTTTTAGTTAGCTACATCATGCTAAGAGGGTGGTTCTGAGGGATAGAATCGATGTTCCCGTAATCATCGTAATCTTTTGTTAGCATGATGTATTTATTTGTATGCGTAACCTCCACTATTCATTATAGCTTTCATCTAAGTAGCTAAGCAGCCTGTACCCGTTGTCCTTCTGTATTTCTTAAACACGAATTGAGAACCAGACAAACGCCATTTTGTTCGTACACACTTCAGATTTGACAGCGGTCACGTGCTCCCCTCCAGTAGTCAGTAGGCCTCTGCTAGTTGAGTAAGAAGCAGCTGAATGCACACTATTCTTTCTCGTCCTGAGACCCAAGGTTGCATCTGGTTTCAGAGGTGATAAGCGCATTCCTGAAGGCACCGTTCCTGCGCTCCCAGGCACCGAGATGAAAGGGAGTCACCCCTCCTGACCCTCCCAAATAATAGTAGAAGCAGACTTTCAAATTAGCTTTGTGTGCCATATATGGTCTTTCCTTCAAGCTTCAGTGCCAATTGGTATCTTTCCATGTATGGTGATCTCATGCAGTATGATAAAGGTATATATGCTATGTATTGACTGTGAACCAGCAGTCTTCTCTGCGGCACCGGCTGGGTGATGACGGAGAGGCTCCTCTATAGAGTATTTGTGTTAATAAATTAGTTACTTTTCTTCACTGTCAACTGACTGATTATTTTGGTAAGACGATATTGGGGCTTTTGGTAGGTATAGCTCCTTATGTTATTTTTTGGTACGTCAGTCCATTTGCAGAATTTAATACACCCAATGGGAACACTGTCCTACACCTCCACAGGGCAGCTCAAAAGCCTTTTCACAGAAGTTTGCATATTCTCCGAGTCACAAGCCAGCTGACCCAAAGTCATTTTTATTATAAACTCATATCCTCACAGGCTAAGAGAACTATGCTCACTGACACCAAGCTGATGTATTTTGCATCTTTCATTTCCCAGCTGTCTGTACAAGGATTTGACTCTTGGAAAGACAATGTTGATTTTAAATCTATTTGGGGAACAAAAGATTGGCAGGTTCCGGGAAACAAGGCTTTATTTAGAGCATGCCTAATACCTCAACAAATGATTTTCCTGAACAAAACTGTGCAGCAAACATCCTGTCTTGGCCTGGCCAAGATAAAATTTTAAACGCACCAAACATTCCCACATATGCAGGATTTCTGAACTAGCAACAATTCACAAATTACACGGAGGAAGCATTACACAGGATTCACAACAGAACATACAATTTTTCACATACCAATCAAGAGGAATGTTTAGTGTGGCAATTAGAAACTAACTGACGACAGGCATTTTTTCTTGACAACACCAAAAGAGTTTAGGATCAATAGGACCAACCCACGTTATGTGCAAACACAACACTCGGGTGGAATAACATACAGTGTCGGGAAGTTGTGCCTTTATTGGCTTAAACAATTCACGCTGTGTCTTGTGCAACAACACTTGTCCCTTCTTTCTGATGATGTGGTATTACAGGACATTTTACTAGGTCCTCCAAAACCAATTGAAAGCACTTTCTATATACAACATATAATGAAGTGTGGAAGATTTTACAGCAGGAAGCTGCTGAGAGTCTGTGCGCCATTTACAGGGCAAATTTAGAAAGGGCTCTAACAGTAGTAGATAATGGTATAACCACTCTATCCACCAGGATTTACTCTTTGGATAACATTGTGTCATCTGCAATTGACATCATCCAGAGTGACATGTCTTCTTTACAAATGGGAAGTCGCAGCTTACGGCCATCATCTTACTGAGTTGGACCCTACAGGCACTTCGTGCTCGTCGCTTTCCAAGGAAACAACTTAATGCCACTAGTTTGTTTTTACCATAGAATCTTACTAAACAACAGACCATCATGGCAAAAAAGGACGGAACATACACCATGTTATATATAGAGATGTTAGAAAAACTACCATTTACTGTTGCAGAAATACCTTCAAGGGGTTGGACAATCTGAGGGCCCGATTCACAGAATTAACTTAAGACAAAATCCTAAACTTACTACTTTTGGTATTCACAGAATGCACATACTACTTTTGGTATTCACAGAATGGATTTACGACTACTAACTTTACGTCTGCACTCGTGCCGGAGATTCCAGCCCGGAGGCGGAGATTCTGGCCCGTAGGTGGGACTTCCGGCCCGTAGGTGGGACTTCCGACCCAAAGGTGGGATCCCGGCCTGTGTCAGAGATTTAGCCATGGCCGAAATCTTCTCCTCCGGGCCGCAAGTCCCACCTCCGGGCCGGAAGTCCCACCTCCGGGCCAGAAGTCCCACCTACGGGACGGAATCTCAGCCTCCGGGCTGGAATCTCCGGCCGAGTACGGCCGTAAAGTTAGTAGTCGTAAATCCATTCTGTGAATACCAAAAGTAGTAAGTGCATTCTGTGAATACCAAAAGTAGTATGTGCATTCTGTGAATACCAAAAGTAGTAGGTTTAGGATTATGGCTTAAGTTAGTTCTGTGAATCGGACCCAATGCGTTTACTTTTTTTGCCAATTTCAACATTTCACTTCCAATACTACTTACAGCACCATCAAGTGGGCAGATGTGAGGTGCTAGGAGAAGGGTACATACACAAGTCATGGATCTTAACTTTTCAAATTCAAAGTAGGAATAGGGAAACTATGTTTTTTCTTAGTGTGAGTGACTGTGAGAGTACCATGGGACATTCCTTAGTTTGCAGGGTAGTTTCGCTTTATGGTACATGTAATGGATTTAAGGCATTTAAGGCAAACTGGTCATGTTATTTGAAAGGTTCGCCAACTGCTGTGATCCATCCCTCTTTCAGATTGCTCTCTAATGGGAGTTACTGGATGCTGAACAATCAAGGCTGCTGTGGGTGGAGACCATGCATTGCCTATCTGTTAATGGTCTCTGCTATCGTGACCTGTTGTATACAAGTACTGTTTCCTCCTGCCTGCACTGTTAGGGATGCAATACTTTTGCCTTCAACAGAGCTTATGAATGTGCGCTTTGATGCTTTAAGCAGACTGAAGCCTTATTGTTCCAGAAGGATGGGACCTTAACATCTGCAAGGGAGACGTTTGATCTTCAAGTTGCAAGGTCCTCTTCTCAAATACAGTTGATGTTCTGCACTAATTTCCCACACCACTTTGGGGAACTTGTGTACCACATTTTTAACATGTCTAGTACTGCAAGGATAGCACACTTTTTTAGGACAATTGGCTCCGGTTTCCTCCTATCCGACGGTCTTTGGAGTTTTTCCATCATTCATACACGCCATGTTTGGAAACATTTTTGGAAGCTTGTCCTGTTCCTATTTGTTGGGGCTGGGCTTTTATTTTTTCTGCTCCCCAATGGATGTTCCATCACAAGGCCATGTAGGGATAGCACTACCACACTTTCTCCTGTGTCCTGAACGCATGATATAGTGCTTTGGCGCACCCTTGCTTCAGGAACTTAATGACCACTCGTTCATATCAATTTGGCCTGTCTGGCTACACTGCGTGCTGCCCATTTTCCACTGTCTGCTGTGCACTCTCAAGTGTGCACTGGACATTTGCATGGGAAAGCAACTGGTTTCATCTCCGGATATTGACCTACAGGTGCGTCCCTTAATGACTCACTTGTACCACTGTCCTTTGACCTTGCCATTCCTCCTAAATTCATATTATGAGCCTTTCGGGGATGCCTCAGCTCCTGGTAATTTTGATCCTGGCTCGCCTTCTGTGGATTTAGAACTGGCTGTTCCTCCTTTGTCAGATGCTGAGGGAGGTGGACTAGGACATATCTGTTCTATAGACCTGTTTTGTTGGGTGCCTCTGGGAACATTGTTTGCAGTTGCTAGGAACATCAGTGTTTCTTCTACTTCTCAGAACACATAAACAATCAGGCAGTTTTGAGTTGTGGGAACTTTTTAATTCAGACATGTTTTTAACATCCCAAATTGTCTTTTTACAAATTATACTGATTTTAATTGCCTTTTTAAATTTGCTTTCATATTTAAAGAAGAATTTTTTGGGGGGGGAATGCTTTTACCCTTAAACTAGCATGGTACCTTCTATGCTTTTGAAGGTTTTATGCTTTTACGTATATGGTTAGCATTGTAGTTAGATAGCTTTTTTAGTTGTCACATGTCCAAGGAGTGGGTGTCACTTGGTTACATTAGGCCCAAAGAGAAATGCGCTTTTACATGATCACGTTCTTAAGTTGCCATCTCTCCCAAAACACAATGACATTTGACACAAATTCATTCGCATGCACATACAGGATAATATTCTCCAAACTCAGCTTTGCTTACATTGCCACTTTGCAAGCACACTATCAGGCATCTTGAACAATCTATACAAGGGCTAAGGGGCATATGCATCAAGCTCTTTTGCAATCGCAAGCAGTGCGATTCGCAAAAATCAGCCGTTTGCGATTGCCTTTTCTAACGAATGTAACTTTTGGGCAATTCGCAATTTAGGTAATTGCAATTTTTTGTGATTCCCTAAATTGCTAATTTGAATGCAAATAGGGAATCACAATTTGTGTTTCCCTAATGCAGATGCAAGAAGCCTTTCCTAAATGTGAACTGTGCATTTAGGAAACGCTAATACCACCAACTTTAAGTCGATGGTAATATGTGCATACTTTGAAAAATTAATTTTTCAATGTGCCATGTAGTGCCATGTGTGCGCTTTACATGTGCACACTTGCATTTTTCTCTGGGTGCTCCAGGGGGCCACAGGCCCCCGGGCAGCCTTGTGTTTACATTTTCTATTTGCGATTACCAATTTGTTAATCGCAATTACCAAATGCAATACCATTCATTCCTATGGGCCAGTAAGTCCATAGGAAGGAATAGAGTCACATTACCTAATAGTGACTCGCTATTTGCCAAATCACTATTAGGTAATGTTGAGGAATCACATATTTTTTTGCAATTCCTACATGCATATCATTTTGCAATTCTCAAATAGCGAATCGATAATATTCGCTGCTTGGGAATCCCAAAATGCAGCCTTGACTCATATGCCCCTATGTTCCACAAGCTAAATGTTGTTATTTGTTTTGGCCACTCGGCAACAGTGCTATCACTATAGAATAAACAATAGCAGCTTGACTGGAGCTTTGGTATGGTAATGTGGATGATGTTATTATATACAACATGAGTCCTGTGTTTAGACAGAGGAGCAGTTCACTAGCACCGAGAGGTCGACCCATGCCAGAATTCTAGCCCAGCTAATTCCTATTTACCTAATTCGAGGGATGCTACCCATCTCTCCACCAAGCCAGGCAGCTTGATGACACTTACCAACAGGCAACAGGGAGTTAGATCACCCTTCAGGGATTTTGCAGAATCACTCACCCTAGACATTAAAGGTTAGGATGCATTAGATAGGAGTACAATATGCAAGCATATATTCTCTGTAATAAACAAAATGGTTGAACTGTTTATCTTCTTCACCATTCTCGTAATGCGAATCACATAATTCTTTTTCCTTCTATTGATTATTGCATCACAAGTATTTTACTCAAGAATCACATTGCTTCAATAAATATTGAAATACTTTACTGTGTATTTCTTGTGTATCTCTTTGGGTATGCATAAGTACCTAGGCGAAAGGGTTCTAGACTGTTGGAAATCAGGGTCACATGTTCTGAGATTGCATATCCATTTGTTACCCTGTGAGGTTAGGGGATCAGATGGTCCACTGTGAGCTAGCAGGACTTCAGCCATTATATCCGGATGGTGTGTGTGGAGTCAGTTCTGATGTTTATGTTGTCCAACACATGCACAGTTTTACTTGGGAAAGTAGAAGCCCCACTACACTACTGAGCCATTAGTGTTGGCTTCGTGGGGTAGCATACTGTTGTACACATTCCACACCGGTATGTGACACTTGGATTGGTGCCTGTGCCTTGAATGGTGCATCTATCCCAAGAAGCCTGACCCCACCCCCTGGCTCTTCGCTACTCTACGGCTGCTGCAATTGCACTGCAGCTCCAACTGCTGGACCGCAAAAGTGCCCACACTCCTCGGGTGCCAGCAAACAGGAGGATTCCACTGGCATGCACCCCCAGAGGCTAGGGGGGCTGCGCACAGCCTGCCCCTTGAGGGAGGGCGGTTTATTTTTCTTCTCAGCTCAGGATTATGAAGGGTTTTGGTGATGCAGGCGGGAGCCATTTCAGAGCGTGACTAGTCGGCCATCTTGTGTGGCCATGCCCTGTCGTCCAATGGATCCTTGTTAAAGGATTTGATGTATACTCATTCCAAGCAAAAGATGCCTCCATTGTTATTTTTGTAGTCACCTCCCTGAGTCAGTGGGTGGGTAATTTTCCTGCCTGCTGCCTTCCTAGGATATGGTATCCATTTCTCAGGCTTTCTCTTTGAACCCTTATTCTTCATTATCTGTGGTCACCACGGTACACACAGAAAGTAACTTTGAAAGTTGATAGGGCAGGCATCTGAAAGTATTGTCACAGACAAAGGGATGTGTGATCGCCCCAACGTTATCTGGAGTCACCCTAATGGCAGGGACGCCCATGTTGGTCTTGGTCTGATAAATACGTACATTTCAGGAGGTCACCTATTAGCATGTACTCGCTCTAGAATTGCCATAGTTATCCAAGTAACAGATGAAACCATCAAAAGAACAATAAATTAAATTAGCAATTTCCAGAATCACTGTAATTACTGTGTGTACTTACACATGTATAGCCTAATCTTAGAGACAAGCATTTGCTACTGCCAATATCAACCAAATGGCTGTACTTGGTGAAAGAGGGAATCATGTGCTCATTGCAGGCTGAACTCTG
This sequence comes from Lissotriton helveticus, assembly GCF_964261635.1. NCBI lineage: Eukaryota > Metazoa > Chordata > Amphibia > Caudata > Salamandridae > Lissotriton > Lissotriton helveticus. The sequence goes on along the minus strand of NC_136060.1, from coordinate 31,740,322 downwards.
CACCTCTTAGATGTCTGAGGCCCCTGTTGGCTGAAGGGGCTGGACGGAAAGGATGGTCAATCAATCAATCTATCATGCCATTTGTATAGCGCACTACTCACCCGGGAGGGTCTCAAGGCGCTTGGGGGGAGGGGTATGCTACTGCTCGAACAGCCAGGTCTTGAGTTGTTTCCTGAAGGCGAGATGGTCCTGGGTCAGCCGAAGGTGGATGGGGAGGGAGTTCCAAGTCTTGGCAGCCAGGTAAGAGAAGGATCTTCCTCCGGCGGTGGCTCTTCGGATGCGTGGTACGGCTGCGAGGGCGAGGCTGGTGGACCGTAGCTGGCGGGTGGGCGTGTAGAAGGTCAGGCGGTCGTTGAGGTACTTGGGGCCCAGGTCGTGGAGAGACTTGTGTGCGTGGGTGAGGAGCCGGAATGTGATCCTCTTGTCGACGGGGAGCCAGTGCAGGTTCCTCAGGTGGCTGGAGATGTGGCTGCGTCGGGGGACATCCAGGATGAGTCGGGCGGAGGCGTTCTGGATGCGCTGGAGTCTTTTCTGTAGCTTGGCTGTGGTTCCGGCGTAGAGGGCGTTTCCGTAGTCCAGTCGGCTGGTGACGAGTGCCTGGGTGACAGTCTTCCTGGTCTCGGTCGGGATCCAGCGGAAGATCTTGCGAAGCATACGCAGGGTGTTGAAGCACGATGAGGAGACGGCGTTGACTTGTCTGGTCATCGAGAGGGAGGGGTCCAGGATGAAGCCCAGGTTGCGTGCGTGGTCGGTTGGCTTGGGTGCGGTGCCCAGGGCTGGGGGCCACCAGGAGTCGTCCCAGGCGGAGGGCGAAGATCCCAGGATGAGGACTTCTGTCTTGTCCGAGTTCAGTTTCAGGCGGCTGTCCTTCATCCACTCTGCGACGTCTTTCATCCCTTCGTGTAGGCAGGTTCTGGCGGTGTCGGGGTCTCTGGTGAGGGAGAGGATCAGCTGGGTGTCGTCGGCGTAAGAGATGATGTTGAGGTTGTGCTGGCATGCGATGGCTGCGAGAGGTTTCATGTAGATGTTGAAGAGGGTGGGGCTGAGTGAAGATCCTTGCGGGACGCCGCAGATGACTTCGGTGGCCTCGGAGCGAAACGGGGGGAGGCGGACTCTTTGTGTTCTTCCGGCGAGGAACGAGATGATCCACTCCAGTGCCTTCTCTTGGATACCGATGTTGCTGAGGCACTGGACTAGGGTGCGGTGGCAGACCGTGTTGAACGCAGCGGAGAGGTCCAGGAGGATGAGGGCCACTGTTTCCCCCTTGTCGAGCAGGGTCCGGATGTCGTCGGTGGCTGCGATGAGGGCGGTCTCGGTGCTGTGGTTGGCTCTGAAGCCGGACTGCGAGGGGTCGAGGGATCCGTTCGTCTCGAGGAAGGCGGTCAGCTGTCTGTTGACGATCTTCTCGATGACTTTAGCAGGAAAAGGGAGGAGCGAGATGGGGCGGAAGTTTTTGAGATCGGTGGGGTCCGCTGTAGGTTTCTTCAGGAGGGCGCTTATCTCGGCGTGCTTCCAGCTCTCCGGGAAGGTGGCGGTGTTGAAGGAGGCGTTGATGATGTTCCGGAGTTGGGGTGCGATGGTGGAGTCGGCCTTGTTGAAGACGTGGTGTGGGCAGGGGTCGGTCGGTGATCCGGAGTGGATGGTGTTCATCGTGCGGGCTGTGTCTTCGGTGGTCACCGTGGTCCAGGTGCGAAGGGTGGCGGTGGGGGGCGTTGGTTCAACGGTTGGGTGCGTGGGTGGGGCGCCGAAGCTGTTGTGGATGTCGGCGATCTTGCGGTGGAAGAACGAGGCGAAGGAGTCGCAGAGGTCTTGTGACGGAGTGATGTCGTTGGTGCCGGTGCTGGGGTTGGAGAACTCCTTGACGATAGTGAAGAGCTCTTTGCTGTCGTGGGCGTTGTTGTCCAGTCGTTCCTTCAGGGATTTCTTCTTGGTGGTGCGGATGAGCTTGTGGTGCTTGCGGGTAGCGTGTTTGAGGGCGGTCATGTTGTCGGTGGTCCGGTCGAGGAGCCAGGCTTTCTCGAGGGTGCGGCAGGTCTTCTTGGAGTCCTTGAGGTCGTCGGTGAACCAGGATGCCTTCTTGCTTCTGGGTCTGCTAGGAGGGTTCTTTAGTGGCGCGAGGTCGTCGGCGCAGGCGGTCAGCCACTGTGTGAAGTTGCGGGCTGCTTCGTTGGGGTCCGTTGTGTTGGCGGGTGGGCTCTGGCTGAGGGAGGTGGTGAGCTGGTCTGCGGTGATCTTGCTCCAATTCCTGTGAGGTACCTGTTGCGGGTGGTGGTGGTGGGTCGTGGATCTTTTGAAGCTGAAGTGGACGCAGCTGTGGTCGGTCCAGTGGAGTCCGGTGGCGTGGCTGAAGGTGATGTACTTGCTGGAAGAGAAGACGGGATCAAGCGTGTGGCCGGCGTAGTGGGTGGGGGTGTTGACCAGTTGCTTGAGTCCGAGGTTGGCGATGGCACCAGCAGCCCAGCCTGTTCCACAATGACGAAAGCAAGCAGCCTGAAGCCCAGTGAAATGCTTCCCTTAAAGGCACATCCTCAAGTTGGATGATCCTAGGTAGGGTGTAAGCTCTTTTCTTGAAGCAAGTGTTGAAGCTGGCCAAGTAGTATATGCCTAAATGGATCATTCTAGCCCCATCAATTAAAGTAAGGTGGCCAGTTAGCCCATACCCGAGTAGTTTGCCTTGGCTAACATTTATACTTAGTGCCCTTGTCTGCCTTCTGAGAGTAAAGACTTACAGAAGTACCTCTAATGCAGAGCTGGAAGGCAGTTGAAGAGCAGGCCTTTTGAAGCCCATACAGGCTGGCTAGGGCCCCTGCAATGCCCATGGGGAGCAATCAGATGAAATCCAGGTCCCAGCACCCTTTCCCTACTATTTTGTTTAGCATTTTATTACTGTTTATGAGCAGTGCAAGTGCACATTGCAGTATTTTTGTGTCGACAATACCAATTGCACAAAGTAACATAACAACATATAAATTGTGTTGATAACCTGGACCATATTTTACCTTGCTACTCATTGTTAGCCTTCTGTTGCAGGGTAGAGAGAGGCCTTACAGTCTGTCATCTCATACTCTGTGTTAACCAGCATAAGGAGATTAGCTGTCGGTTTTTGTGTTGTCTCATCACAAGTATAATGTCTTATGCGCTGTGATTCAATTAGGTTGCAGCGCTTTTGTCAGGGTAAATATGTACTAATGCTTGGTATGTGTGTACCAGGACCAGTATTTTCATTGTATTTAGGATTTTGGTGTTCCTAGTAACCTAGGCAATCTTCAGGTATCATCAGACGAGGGGTTTGCTGTCATTTTTTGGAGGGAGTAATCCAGCAATCCTTTCCAAATTGTCACCATGGAGTGCTCTCTTGTCCGCTTTTTTTGTAGATATAGTTGTGTTTCCCACTTCAGCCCATTTTAATAATTCATTTGCCCAGGTGTAAATCCTTCATTCAATTGTTGATTTTTAGGACATGGCAACGTATCATTTGCACAAAAAGGGCTGTCAAATCTATAAATCTGATTTTATCTTTTGCCGTTTTTGCTCTTACCTTTAAGCCCAGCAAACAAGTTTTCTGCAATACAGTCTAGGCATGCCAACTGTCTAAGAGACCAGGGGCCCGATGTAGGTCGCCAATTACCAGTCGGTCACGGCCGATTTCGGCCGTTACCGACCGGTATTTGGGAATTGACATGTAGGTAGGCATAATGCACAGAATCGGTATATTTACCGATTCGGTAAATTTACTGATTCTGTAAAATACAGAATCGGTAAATTTACCGTATCGGTAACACAAGCCAGTAACAGGGGTGCAACAGGGTGTCAAAGTGACACCCTGTCCCCCTTGGCGATTCGGTAATTACCGAATCGGTATTTGCCATTGATTCCCATGGGCTTCAAGGCCCATAGGAATCAATGGCAAATACCGATTCGGTAATTACCGAATCGGTAAATACCGAATCATACCGATTCTGTATTTTTTACCGAATTTCTACCTACATTTGATTTACCGATTCATGAATACCGAATCGGTAAAATTCGGTATTTATGAATCGGTAAATCACATTTACCTACGTCTAGGCCCAGGTCCATTATGCAGATACCTCTGGTCAAGACATGACATGTGCATGACATCTGCATCTCCTCTGTCACATCATAGGCAATTATGGGCTATTGCAAGGTTCGTTAATGATATGTAATCACAGTGGCATCAGGTACACCCGTTCAAGCACATTAACTTGAATAAACTGAAATCTTGAATTCCTCAATAAGCCCATGGGGAAGTCTTTTGCAGCAGCAAAGTCTGTTTCCCATCTGTTTCTAAGTGTCTCTATGTTGACTTTTGTCATTTCGAGTTTGTAAGAATTGACAATCTTTTATGTGAAGTCCCCTCAGACTTTTACTGTCTGTTTTTGCAAGCTTTAGAACTCTCTGCAGTTTACCACTGCTAACTAGTAATAAAGTGTCTGTGCTCCACCCAGTAAACAGGTTCGAATTGGCATACTCTTAATTGGTATATTTGCCTTGCCTATGAGTCCCTAGTATATGGTACAAAATGTAGCCAGGGCCTGGAAGTTCAATTCCACCAGTGCCACTCACTAATGTGGCAGTGCAAACATGGCTTCAGACCTACCATTGTAACCTGACTATAACAGTGCAAAACATGCACTGCTGCCTGTCAAAATCAACAATTTTGACAGGTAAATAATTTCCTTTGAAATATTAATATGTTACCTCTATATTGGCCTTGTAGCCCACAAGACAGGGTGCATAATATTTAAAAGTAGAATCCCAGTAACCTGACTGTAACAGTGCAGAACATGCACTGCTACCTGTCAAAATAAGCCAGATTGTCCAGCAAAAACCTTCATTTGAAATATTAAGAGGTCACACCTATGTAGCCCACAAGATAGGGTGCATGATATTTAAAAGAAGGACATGTAGAAATTTAACGTTCACATGTCCTTAAAGATAACAGAACCCAAAAGATATTTTGATGGTAGAAAAGTTGTCTGGCCCACAGATAAACACTGGGAAGCAATATTAAAACGAATAATGTATCTCAGGATTGAAACAAGTTAGAAAAATAATTGAACCACTATTTTTAATAAATATTAAAACTCCAATTGAATGGGGAAGTCGAATTTTTAATAAACTTCCTGAACTGTCAGAAAGAAGCTAGTTTGTATAAGCCAGTTTGCAGCCTGTACTCGGCAACAAATAGGTGTGAAAAAGGTGTGAAATGTCTCTGAGAAGCAAACAATAGGCTGACCTGAATGGGCAGAGATGACTCCTCAAAATTGCACAGAATATGCAGGTTGGGCACTGTGGGAATCCTTTTTGACACCACAGTGTCAAACAATCGACAATGAGCGGCTGACCTTTGAGTGCTTTTAGGTGATTCAGCCAGTCCTGAATGATGGAAGAATGGTTGGGGGGAGCGATTAGGAGGAATTCAGTTTTGAGGGTGTTTAGTTTCAGCTGGTTTTCGGCCAGCCAGGATTGAGTTTTTTGCAGCGTTGAGTTGAGAGATTTGATGTCCTCAAGAGAACGGATCTTTATGTAGAGTTGCGTATCATCTGCATACATGTGATAGTGGACCTTAGATGCGCTGAGAAGTTCGGTGAGTGGTTCCATATAGAGGTTGAGAAGAGTGGGTGAGAAGCATGGTCCTTGCGGTACTCCTATAGTGACTGGAACGGGATGGGATAAGGAATTGTTGACCTTGAATCTTTGTGCTCTGTTTTGGAGGAAGGAGCAGAACCACGTAAGTACAGAGCCGGATAAACCCATTCTGTGTTTCAGGAGGTCTAGCAAGTTGACATGTTTGAATGTGTCAAAGGCTGAAGATAGGTCAAGCAAGATCAGTAAACAAGCTTACTCATAAATGTAGCATCTCCAGGCACCAACTTCAGAACACATTCTGGCCCTGCGGATAATCAGAAGATAACTGGACCTGCTGTCTGTGACTTAATATGAGCCCTGAAGAACTGGACCTGCTCCCTCTTGTACCCAGACCAAAGAAGCAGACTCCAAGGGTCAGGTGGCTGACCTCCTGTGTGGCTATGGGGAGACAACAAGCAGCAAAAGGCCTTCTCCAGGAAGCAGACCAGTGGCGACTGGACCCTGCTGTTGGTCTCGGTCTGACACCTTGTGAGTCTCTAAGTGCCTACCCTGAGGGGCTTTAAAAGATTAGCCCGGTGGTTAGTTGGGTCTTAAAATACTAAGTAATATGGTAAAGTCTTTGACCAAGATGAATCTGGTTAGTGTATACAACCCAGGCGCCATCACGGTTGTCCTCAAATTGCACCTAGGCACTGGTCTACCACGACCATTGACTATCATTGGTGTTTGTGCTTTTTTGTCACTATTTCTACTTAAAACTTTCAAATTGTACATCTCAGGAATGGCCAGGATGGCAGATGGGTGAGACGTGTTCCCGGGTCTCTTCGCTCCCAACACCGATCCATCCCACATATCGGGCTAGGCACTGGGGATGATCAGCCCTGATCGGTGTGCTCCAGTCAGGGGAAGCTGCAGATTACTGACAAAAAAAAGTACGGAGGCCAGTCAGTTGACTGTACCTGTTGTGTCCGATGAGTGGGAAGAGGGGAACGTGTCCCATGGCAAGATGCCAGTGCTGCAGCCTGGAATTGGCTGTGACTAGTGATGACGGACCTTGCTTCACCTTACAGCGACATTGCTGGAGTGCTCGAGGTGGACCCCCACTGCACTGCTGACCCAAGGGGCAGTGAGACCTGAGTCCGCCTAACGGCCCCCAATCTACCCAGCATGCCCCAGTCTCTCTGGGCCTTTACCGGCCGTGTAGCTGGTGGGCCTTCCTGAGGACCATCTGGGGTCCCCTGGGGAGTTGGACTACGGCAAAGCCTGGGGTGTCCCCCCCTGAGCTGGATGACCACTGGCGGGCCTCATCCCAAAACCTCCCCCGCCCAGCAGTTTGCCATGCAGTACTTGCCGGAACTGGGGCCTACCCCATCAGCAGTCTCCTAGATGCTGGCGAAGGAGCTTTGTCTCGCTGCTCACCTTGCACTGCTCAACTTCCAGGAGCCCTGGGAAGACAGACTTGGGAAGCAGGAGCCACGCACCTCTTCTCCATGTTGCTGCAGCGTGCCTGCAGTTGGTGGCAGTGCGGGGATTGGGACTCAACGCTAGAACTCAGCCTGGATCTTACCGTCTCTGATATCAGCAAGAAACACCTCCCCAACCCTGCATCCAGCTGTCCCTGCGAGAACAGCCCACACTCCCATGCAGGAAGGGCGCAGGATGACATTGAGACTACTCGCCTTATGACGCTCTCCCCAATGGGCAGCACCCACTAGTCACTTCAAGGCAACTAACCGTAAGTGCACTAAGGCAACTTTCAACAGCCTTGCGATTTGAAGACCTTATGAGCTGGTGATTGCATAGACCCAACAACTTCACCACTTAACACTTCATCAGCTACACCAGATCTCCTTCTTGGGGTGAGTCCCTTGAGATTGGGAGTGCAGTGGACCTTTCCCTCCTCTTCTACAGAGGGTACCTCATCGGCAACTGGAGCTATGGACCCCGGATGGGGGAAATAAGGACCGCACACTAAAGGACATGCTCACTAAGCTCGCTGGATCGGAATCCACACTGACAGTGGGGAAACAGACGCCCGGTCTCCTGCTCCTTCTTGGAGGCCCTTTTTGCTTACCTTCGGGATAATTGCCAGACCCTTATGATAGATCTCTCAAACGACCTTATAACGGTCTGCCGGGACCTTGACAGCTTGGTCAACAGAGTCAACAGAGTGTCCTCACTTGAGGACCACAAAACAAGTCACGATGAGGAGATTGGGCAGTTGCAACAGGAAGTCCTTCGAAGCAGTGACCAACGGCTTGACCTGCAAGCTCACGCTGTAGATTTAGAAAACCGATCGCGGCGCAACAATATCCATATTAAAGGCCTACCCACCAGGGCCTAGGGAACTGATATAACACAGTTTGTCACAGAGCTCTTCTTTTCGATCCTGGAGGTTTCTTCAGAGATGGACATCAAGCTTGATAGAACACATAGAGTGGGCCCCAAGAGATTGGACTCTGTGTCACCAGTGGACATATTGACTTGTGTCCATGATTTTCCACTAAAGGTAAGCATCATCTGTGCAGCTAGAGACAGACACCTAATACAGTTTCAGGGTTGCAAGCCGATGCTTTGTCAGGATGTGCCTGCTTCTACCCTCCAGAAATGCAGAGAATTTCACCCTGTCACTGCTCACCTTAGAAATGCTGGATTATCATATTCGTGGGGACACCCCTTCTGGCTCGTCTTTCGACTGAATAGCAAACTCCATCAACTTCAATCCCTTGAGGAGGCCTTTCTGCTGCTGGGCATTGATGACGTCCCATCTGATCCATCTCACACTAACCAGCATGAGCGGGGGTGGCAGACACCAAAGATGGAAGAGCGCTGGGGCATCGACCATGTAGCTCCATCCTGGCACATCTACTATGGCTAGAGAACAGCAGGTGATACTACAGATGCTCACCGGAGACTCTGCTAGTGCAAATGTGCCATTAACCTGGATGTAAAGCTTCTATTTTATCATTTGAGGCAGATGATTCTGGCAGTGGATGGGAGACAGGGACTTTGGACCACTACACACTCTCCAATATCTTTTTCAGTTTGTTCTTTGACCCTCGACACTGACTCTATTGGACAATGCGTCCAATTGTTCACTCTGTTTACAATTTTCTTGCATTTATTTTGGGGGAACCTATGAATGGCGGTCTCACATCACTACCTCAATGTGTCCCTCTCTTGCTTTTCCACGCTTTACACCACAGAATGCATATAGCGACCCATTTCTCTTCTTGAGGAGGCCTCACCGGAATCTCTTACCCCAACACTATCCTACATAACATACAGATTCTTTCCCCCAACCTGAAGGGTCTCAATAATCATACTACGCACAGAGCGATACTCTTCTATCTCGAACACACGGGAGCCAACATCTGCCTTTTCCAAGAAATCCATCTGCTTGCAAGTGACTGGCATAAAATGCGCTCAAAGGCATTTCCGCACCCATTCTGCTCCTCTAAAACTGCAGGAGTATCGATCCTGGTGTCCAGTTCCTTTTGAGGTAATATAGGCTCCAATTAGGCCGAAATTAGGAGTAGAGTACTGGCTTACTCAGTGTCCCTGGGCATTTACACTTTTACCCTAATGAGGGTGAGGAACACTTTTTACATCACGCAGTGGCTGATTGTATGCTGGACAGGATCGCCAAGTGCTCTAGGGGGGCGGGGGGGAACTTAACCTGGTTTTTAATAATGACTAGGGTTCCCGGTTTTATGGTATTTACTTTTTTGCCATTTCCGTCTGTATTTATCCATATTTATTTTTTGGGCTTTTTTCTGTATTTATCCACATTTATTTTTGCCACAAGCAAAAGACGACACTACAGCTAGTATTTTTCCACATTTATTTTAATTGACAATGCACACATGCTCTCGGTTGTTATTGGTCAACACAATACATTCATCTGAAAACTTTGCCATTGTAGTCAGCCCCCCCCAAACCCCTCTCCCCCCCCCCCGTCATGTGTGGCAGCCCGGGATGAGACAGCATCCCGGGTGCACACACCGCCACACCCGAGCACTTCACAGGTCTTTAAAAGACCATTTTCATGTTAATGAGGCTTTGTTATTGTTTCAACCCCTCTAAGAGGCCCTGCAGCGCCACTGTGCCTATTTCTTAATCTTTCAGCCCCCCGTACCCTCCCGCCCCGAGTTGCGCCTCTGCACTCAGGCATAAGAATTTCCTACCTTCAGAGGTAGTGTGGGGGGGGGGGAGGGGGGTGGTCTTCACAGAGGAAAACTGTATTATTCAAAAAGATGCCAGGAACTGATGTGTAAATGAGCCTTGATGTTTTGGCCTCAGATTACGGGTTTTACAACAGCACGAAAAGCCACAAACCCGCAGTGAATAGGAAGTCTAAATGAACACACACACACACACACACACGTTCATACGCTGTGAGTCTTCTGTGACAAGCTGAGGCAGGCGCACTAAGTGGTCAGGTTCCTGGAAAGTTCCCCTCTGCCTCTTTCTGCCACTTGGATCCTGTTAGCCCTTTGCGTCCCGCTTACCCCAGGGTTATCCCATCAGCCTGGGTTCACCTCTCGGTGCTCTCTGCTCGTGCTCAGCCTCTGTGGGCTAATGTTACACCATTGCAGTGGGGAGGACAAGTGGTTTGAACAGGATGAGTGAGGTGACTCACGCATGTGTAGTGAGTCGGACAACTGGGACAAAAGTGGTGCGGGTGAGAGTTTACTGCTGATTAGATGGTTAAGCAGCTTTGAGAGGGATACACAGGGTGTGGCAAGGGAACTGAACTGGAGATCGGCAGCGTGGCAAAATTGGTTAGTATTTTGCCGTTTCTACATATAAATACAGACAAAGGAAATATAGTTTTCCGTCTGTATTTATATGTAAAAATCCGTAAAACCGGAAAACCGGGAGCCCTAATAATGACCTAGATGGGTATGCCCAACACCAAGGTCAAACGGGGCCCTCTCTCGGGAGGGTGTGCTCTGCTTGGGGGAAATGGGTTTGGGTGACATTCGGCATACTGAACACCCACATACACTCAACTACACATTTTACTTCCACGCACATAAAACATGTGCCCGAATAGATCACCTCCTAGGCACTTCTGGCATTCAATCTATGGTCATAGCCTTGGAGATAGAACCCCGTTCCTTGTCCGATCATGCAGCTGTGTCACTGAGCCTGACCTTTCTGCCGATACAGCCTCCACACAGAACCTGGCGGCAACGAGTAACTCTCTTACATCGACCTGCGGTCATTAAGCAAATTAACAAAGCCTTAGTGGATTTCCTTGTAATCAATGACACTGCAGATGTTTCTATATCTACGCTATGGGAAACCCTGAAAGCAGTAGTTAGAGGCGAACTATTAGCGATTTCCACCGCGACAACAACATGCTCCACCGGGATAAGAGAGAGCACTCATCCTGTCAGGTCCAGGAACTTGAGCGTATTCATAAACGTACCGCCGCTCCCCGAGTTTGGTGTCAGCTGGAGGTTGCTCGGACACAACTGGTGGGTATTGATCATGACAGAGCGGAATGCGCTGCCCTCTGACTTTTCCACTCTTTTTATGTCAGCGGAGATAGGTGTATACGCCTCATGGTCAATAGAGTACGGGCACCGTGACAGGCCGCCGGAGTCCAGGCTATACTAGATGGAGATGGCTTGGACCATTCCGGCGATGCTCATTTTACCTCTGACTTTTGAGAGCTCTATGAAGAGATATACACAGGGCAGGACCTCCCTGAAGACTGTTCTGGTCTGTATCTCCACTTCGCCCACACCCCAAAATTAACACCAAAACAGGCAACCTACATAGATCGCCCGATTCGGGTTGAAGAGGGTACCTCTATCATTGCTAGGCAGAAGCTTCCTACATCCCCGGGCCCTGATGGATTACCAGTGCTCTTTTACAAAACATTCTGCACAATCTTGGCTCCTCTCCTAACCCGACTGTTTCATTCTATTAAGGGTCCAGTCTCGATCCTGCCTTCTGTGCTAAAGGCTTCCATTGTTAACCCAGGCAAGGTTAAGCGTCACTAGGCATCTCACCAGCTGATATCTCTTCTAAATGTCGATTTCAAGCTATTCATTGCATTCTGGCAGCTCACCTCAGCCCCCTTCTATCAGGGCATATTGCCCCTGATCATGCAAGCTTTGTGTCCCATCGCCAATGTAGCAATAATAAATGCAACAGATCCTACATTTAATTGATAAGGCCCAATGCTCAAACCAAGATCTAATGCTTTTGGCCCTACACACAGAGAAGGCCTTTGACTTGGTCCATTGGGCATACCTGTCAGCCACACTTAAAGACTTTGTACTCAGCACACGCTTTTGTTCATGGGTTCTTAGTACCTGCGGCCATCTGGTCACAACTGTTCAGGTAAATGGACAGACATCAGCCCCATTCCCTATTTGCAGAGGCATGTTCAGGGGATGTCCCCTTTCACACCTGCTGTTTGCGCTATATTTGGAGCCTCTGGCCGAGAGAGTTTGCGATAATCCTGATTTTAATGGAATCCCTTTTGGAGAAGAAGAGCAAACCATCAGTCTGTATGCAGACGATCTCCTGCTGTCCCTGGCAGAGCAGTCCACTTCCCTCCCAGCCTTATAAAATCAACTGGAAGCCTTTGGACAGGCAGCGCGATTCCGTGTGCATGTGCATAAATCCCAAGCTTCAATCTCTTATTCACGCCAGACACACAGAAGGACCATGCCCGCAGCTACCGGATACAATGGGCGACAAACTCTATTCCCTACCTGGGTATACAAATGACCTCTACAACCCAGGTGACTGCATCCCTTAATTATAAGCTTCTACACCGACAGATTAAAATGTGTTGAGTGACCACCCTGATAATGTCGATCCTGTCTAAGATCTTATTCCTCTTTCAGGCTTTGCTGGTGGAACCTCCTACCGAAACCATCCTGGTCTTGCAACGTGGCCTGAATCACGTTGCATGGGCTGACGGCCACTCTCACATGTGAAAAGAGCTGAATTACAGACCCCACATGAGGGTGGTCTGGGCAGCCCACATTTTTTAAACTGCTACTAGGCGGTACAACTTAGGTTTCAACGTGAATGGTACCGGGAAGAATCAGAAAAGCATTGGCTTTTCATGAATGAGGCAGTGGCAGGACAGCACCTTAGGAAGATTATTTTCTTGCACAGGAATGTCTGACAGAGAAGCCTTTATTTCTCCCCTATTACCAAAACCTCCAGATGTCTGGGATCGAGTGGCAGAGTTAGATGGCCTGACTTCGTTCCCTTAATTGTTGACACAAATTGTTGGTAATGCGGATTTCACGCCAGGACTAAATTTACCAGCATTCCAGCTATGGCAGTCAGCTGGATGCCAGTCCATAAGCCACTTATTTGAATGAGGAGGGCCCCTTGTCCTTGCAACAACTCCGATCTGACTACCCAATACCTGAAACTGAGCCACTGCATTACCTCCAGATTCTGCATTGGTTGAGGCATTCTTATGTTCTCCCTGGGGCACAACGCTCTCATACCACTTTTGAAAAGTGTCTGTCTACTAAAATAGCAGACAGACACCTAATCACTCAACTCAATGGCCTCCTACATCCATCCACTGCACAGGTCAAGTCAGCAAGCCATTGGAGTTTGGTCGCTTGCTGACCTAGAAGGAATGAGAAGAAATATACTATCATGTGACATGGCTAGTATCTAAACGGCTACCAGGATTGTCACTGGTACCTCACACCATTCTGCCTACACCGCGGTAACCCGACACGCAAACCTGAGTGATGGCGCGGCTGTGTTTCCACTGGCACATTACTGCATTTATTATGGGAATGCTCAAAACTCACCTCTTACTGGACACAATTGCTTGACGATGTCAACACTCACCTCAACACGCAGCTTCCTCGCTTTCCTACCTGTACAATTTTGGGCTTACCCAACACATTCACGTTCTCTCTCAAATTCCGTAGGGGACAGCAGATTAGATTAGCCTTGGGGGCAGCCCTGCATGATCACCTGACACATTGGGGCATGGAACAGCTCCCTCCTCACCAGGGTTGGTTCCACCGCCTCTGGTACTTACTGGGGATGGAAGGTTGATCTCACTCTCTCAGCACAGGGCACTACACATCCTGTGCTTTGGCGTCCCTTTATTGCCTTGCAATCCTCAGAATTTGTCTTCTCTGTTTAATGGTGGCTACTGTCGGTTCCAGCCAGGAGAGCACAAATTAGGTTGACACATCAAGACATGTGAAACTTTAGCACTGTGGGTTACAGGGGGGAGGGGGGAGTTTGACGATTGGTATGTTTATTCATATTTGACCTCACAGATGGCGAGCGATACACTCTCATGGTAACGCTATATTTTCTCTGTTCTGAAAACCAATAAAGAGATTTGAACAATAAAAAGGAATATCTATGGTTTCCCTTGCTGGATTTTTGTCATTTTGATGTAATTTTGTGTATTACAATTCAGTTTGGGATTCTTATTGTTTTTTATTTTGCCTTTTTCACTGTGTTGGTGTCCACATAAATACTTTTCACATTGCCCTTAGTTATGCCTGTCTCCTCTGTGACGTAGTTACCAGAAGGTTGAGCTCAGGTTAATTTAGTGTCTTTAAAGGTTCACACTGACAAGGGTTGTGATATCTCCTTGAAGTGGACAGTGGCCCAACCCAACTAATAATGCAATTTCTTACAGAGTCATTTATAGTTAAGGACTTCCATTATTTCTGTGTGAGAGGAGTGTAGCCCCTCCCACCATTTTAGTTTGGCCAGTTGTATAAGAGTGTCATTTGTTAAGTATGGGCCTGCAAATACTTGGTAAACCTATCTCTAGTTGTCACATTTTTGCACCATAACTGCTACAAAAAGGTCACCTAGTAACAGAATGCCAAATCTGATGTCTTTCCCCACTAATCATGAGGAGGATTTATTTATAAGAGATATCTGTATAATTAGAGATCTGTATGCCATTCAAGATCGTCTTGGACGAAGGAAAAAACGTTCCCATATTTAGAAAATATGCCCAATGAAGCCTTAAGACTAGAAATTTTAAAATGTAGATGTGGTGTAAACCCTGTTTTAATTTCTTCTTTCAAGAATATTTTTTTACAAGGCAACAATATTTGTAAGTATGGAATGAATATTAAATGTGATTCTAGCCACAATTTAGTAGATTGTGGTTTTTAGAGCATAGTGAATTAAGGTTGAGACCTATATCAAAGAAATATAAAGTAAGGGATAGGTAATATTAAGGGGCCGATTCCGATTTCGGCCGGAAGGGCTCCGAACCATGTTCGAAGCCCTTCCGACCGAATCGGTCAGTGCCGGCCGGATTCCTTTCCGACCGAGCCATTCCAATGGGCTCGGTCGGGATGGAATCCGACTCAGATTTCTGGCTCGGAGAGTCTGTCCGCAGTCCGGAAATCCTCCAGTACTGCCCCGGTCGCCTCTGTGCGACCGAGGGAGTACGATGGCAGCTTTTCACTGCCTTTTCGTGCCGGTCTGTCCGGCACGGAAAGGCAGTCGGAAGTTGTCTCCGGGGGCCCCCAGCAGAGCCCCCATGGGTGTGAGGCCGCCGGATGAAGGCCTGGGGGCACCTATTGAGCCCCTCTGTTGGATTCCACTGGCCCCAACACTGCAGGAACGTAGTATGGCCCAATCCACTACCCTGACTCAAATGTCGCTCATACGATGTATAACCATGAGACAACACCTGAGCCCAGGACAGGGGGTGGGAAAACAAAACAAGGGAAAGAGACTTCGGAGAAGCTTCACCCCCAACCTGGACAGCAGACCCAATACGTGCCACCACCTCCACGCTTCTGTACCTGAGGAGTAATACACACAATTACTTATGGGTCCCCAATTCCTACTAAACAGCCTCCCTCCTTATTCCATGACCACACTCCGCCATATATTATCCACAACCTCCTTACTTGATTTCAATACAGGATTGGCCTCGGGAGATTCAGGCAGCAGGACGAACAAAGTATATCAAGGCTGCTTCTCAGTCCAGGAGATATTCAAGTGAAGCACTCCGTTATTCAGGGATTACAGAAAAAACGGGTTTAGGGGGAAAAAGCCACACTAAGGGCATAAAAAAAACCCTATAGTCAGTCTATGACCTAAAAAAACATGGGGACAGGGACAATTAAGGCACTAGTGACACTAACCACAGCGTCTGACACCGACCGCGCTCTTCTGTATCTTCAGCGCGTCGATTACGACCAAGCAGCCCACAATGACGTGGACCGGCAACACAAAATGCGGAAGCCGAGCGTGCTACTCGGCGTTTCTGCAGCGTCCTCCGAAGGATCCTGAAGTTCATCCGGGGAAAACGGGGAAGTCCCAAGGCGCCGCGTATGTTGCCAAGTAAGTGTCCAAGGGGGCTGGAGCCCCAGCAATCCCTCTAGTCACAAATTACACCAGACCAAGTTCCGAGAACAGGGTAACAGAAATCAGGAACCAACCGAACAAGGGGGGGGGGTTGCAAGGGTCACAAGGAAGGGAATTGTACTCAGAAACCGAAAATAAAGGGGGATAGCTGGAAAGGGAACACGAGCCCGTGAACCCTACAAAGCGGGAATCAAGAATGCCCTGAACCTGGAACCCAATTCAAAAAAGATACCAAGCACTGGTTCATGGGAAGGACCAGCCTTAAATATCCGGCAAGGCAGGTCATGTGATGGCAAAGCATGGTCATAGAAAGCGGACCGGGCCAGTTTCCTAACAGTACCTCCCCCTGAAGATCCTCCCCACAGGGCAGGGCTTAGAGGGATGTCGTCGATGGAACAAACGGACCAATCTAGGCGCATGCACCCCTCCAGCCGGCTCCCATGTCCGATCCTCGGGAGCATAGCCCTACCAATCAACAAGATAGAAGAGGCGACCCCTCCTACGTCTGGAATCCATAATGGCCTGTACTTCAAACTCTGCTTCTCCATCAAACAAAACAGGTGGAGGTGGAGGCATAACCTGAGCAGAAGGAACATATGGTTTCAACAAACACGTGTGAAACACAGGATGGACCTTATAATCATCAGGCAACTCAAGCTTCATAGCCACAGGGTTAATCACATGCACAATAGGAAATGGGCCCACAAACCTAGGTTGTAGCTTACGGGACCCCTGCAGCCTAAGATTAGGAGAGGCCAGCCACACCTTGTCTCCCACCTGATAAGAAGGTGCAGGGACTCGATGTTTGTCAGCCTGGATCTTCATGCTAACCTTTGCTTCCTGCAATTGATCCCTTGCCACACCCCAGATGTCTCTCAACCTCCTACACGTATCATCTATGGCTGGCACATGCCCAGTGGGTTGGATGGCTAATGCCCTAGGATGGTACCCCATTGAGCAATAATAAGATGTCATGCCTAAAGCGGAATGCAAACTGTTATTATAAGCAAACTCCGCTATGGGAAGAGCAACCACCCAATCACAGGACAAAGATGACACAAGACACCTCAGATACTGCTCCATGGTTTGATTGGTCCGCTCAGTCTGACCATCAGACTGCGGATGATATGCCGAGGTTAAACGTATTTCCATCTTAAGCACCGAGCACAGTTCAGTCCAAAAATGGGACACAAACTGCGCTCCCCTATCGGATATGATGGCAGAAGGTAACCCATGGATCCTGACCACAGAAGACATAAACACCAAAGCCATTTCTCTAGCAGTAGGGATCTTAAAGAGCGGTATAAAGTGCGCCATTTTAGTAAATAGATCCACCACCACCAGGATGGCAGAATATCCTGACGCAGAAGGAAGATCGGTCACAAAATCCATGCTAATGGTATGCCAAGGAGCAGGAGGGACCTCTAAAGGCTGCAACAGGCCAGCTGGTTTACAATGTGTGGGCTTACTAGTGGCACAAACAGGGCAAGCTGCCACATAACTCTGAATGTCCTTAGCCAATGTGTCCCACCAAAACCATCTCCTTTGTTTTCCGCATCCCTGGATGTGCTACCAATGCAGAAGAATGACACCATTGCAAAACCATCTCCCTCAAGACGGGGGGAACAAACAATTGATCTTCATGGTACAATAACCCATCATGAACCACCACCTGGGGCAATGTTAGCCAAGGGGCCAAATCCAGTTGCCGCAATTGTTCTTTCACTACAGTGGTAAAGTCCTCAGTACACGTACTCCCTATAATCCTCTCACCACTGATCATAGGTCTATCTTCCTTCTCTTGTCCCTCATCCCTAGTGACAACATGTATCCGGGAAAGAGCATCGGACTTCTTCTGCTGTGCAGCGGGTCGATATGTTATGACAAAGTCATACTCGTTAAAAAATAAGACCCACCGCATTTGGCAAGGTGTTAACGCACGGGCAGACCGGAAAAACTCCAGATTTTTATGGTCTGTGTAAATCGTGATGGTATGCCGAGCACCCCATAGATAATGCCGCCACTCCTCAAAAGATAATTTCACTGCCAACAACTCCCTCTCCGCTACCGTGTAGTTGCGCTCTGCTGGTAACAGGGTCTTAGAAAAGAAGGCAATGGGATGCATGTGACCAGTCACAGCATCCCTTTGGGACAACACCCCACCCACGGCGCACAGTGAAGCATCCGTTTCCACATAAAACGGTAGGGCAGGATCGGGATGCACCAATACAGGTGCTGACGTGAACTTTTCCAGCAAGAGGAGGAAGGCAGCCTGAGTCTCAACAGACCAAACAAAGGGAACCCCCTTCCTCAACAACCTCGTCATGGGAGACACAATATTAGAAAAGTGAGATATAAACCGCCTATAAAAATTGGCAAAACCCAAAAGGACCTGGATATGTTTGACTGAAGATGGTATAAGCCAGGTGACAATAGCCTGTATCTTCCTGGGGTCCATTTGGATGCCTCCCGCTGAAATGATAAACCCCAAGAACTCCACCGTAGGGGTGCTGAACTGACACTTCTCTAATTTGGCATACAGATGATGATCTTGTAACTTCTGCAGCACTTGTGTCACATGTTCTTGGTGTTCAGCCCCCGTCTCCGAAAAGATCAAGATGTCGTCTAGATAGACAATGACACTTCTATCTAGATAATCATGGAGGACTTCATTAATGAAGAACTGAAAGGCCGCCGGCGCATTGCATAAGCCAAACGGCATTACGCAATACTCGAACAAGCCATATTTGGTCTTAAATGCCATCTTCCACTCATCACCGGGGCGTACACGTATAAGATGATAAGCGCCCCGCAAATCCAATTCGGTAAACACCGTTGCTTTGCGGAGCTGGTCCAGCAACACGGGGATGAGTGGAAGAGGGTACTTGTTCTTCACCGTAGCCTTGTTAAGAGCTCTGTAGTCCACACAGGCTCTCAACGTCCCCTCCTTCTTCGGAATGAAGAAGATCGCCGATGACACAGGCGAACAGGAGAGGCGGATATAGCCCATCCGTAACATATCCTCCAGGTATCCCTTAAGATGTAACTCCTCAGGTTCTGGGAGCGCGTATATGCGACAACAAGGTAAAGGAACACCCGGTACCAGGTCGATCTTACAATCAAAAGACCGGTGTGGAGGAAGACCCTGAGCCTGAACCTTGTCAAAAACACCCTGAAAGGCGGAATACTGCAAAGGCTCAGCCCCAACATCAGCCACTGCACACGACAATGGGGAAACCCGTTCACTGGCCTCCTTATAGCAATGCTTGAGACAATGTGTGGAATCCAAGGTCACTAAATGTTGCACCCAATCGATTTTAGGATTATGTTCCTGAAGCCATGGAACCCCCAACACTAGACCAAAGGAAGGGGAATCGAGGAGATCAAACACCACTAATTCGGAATGACCGTTCTCACACAACAACCTCAACGGCTAAGTCTGGCGGGTAATAGACCCCGAAGTTAATTCCGTACCATCAATGGCTCTCACGGGTTCCAGCTGGTTTTTATATCCACACGGTATCTCCAACTTTTCAGCCAAAGAGATATCGATGAAATTCCCGGTCGCACCGGAATCCAGCAGAACTGACACCGGAACTCGGTTACTTACAGAGAGCAACAGATGAGCAGGAATAATAAAATGCCTAGGCACCTGATCCACCACACCCAGCACATCGTACGTTCCCCCCGATCCATCCTTGGAAACTGGACATCTGTCCACATGTACACAAGCGACCCTCTTGCTCAACGCCACACCAGAAGGTTTTACAGGGCACTCCCTTGCAAAGTGACCACCTTGACCACAATACAGGCATAGGTTCTGCTCTCTCCTTCTTTTCTTTTCTTCCATGGTTAAGGGACCTCTCACCCCCCCTATCTCCATAGGTTCAGGAGCCACCCTATGATCACCAGGGGGTTTTACTTCTGATATCACATAACTCCCCCTGGACACCTGGAACCGATGTCATTCCCCACGCCTCTCAGACAACCTATGGTTCAATTTTACCACTAAATCAATAAAAGCGGCGCAGTCGTCTGGAGGATCTACTACTTGCGATACCACGTCTTTAAGTTCTTCACAAAGACCCTGATAAAACAAGGATGTCCTCTTAGCCATTGGCCAGTGAGTCTCTGACACCAATCTGTTAAAGGTGGATATATACGTTAACAAATCCTGTCTGCCCTGTCTCAGCTTTAAGAGCTCGGCATCGCTAGCCTGCATAAAAGCATGCTTAGCGAACAATCCTCTCATTAACTCTTTAAATGCTGAGTAGTCGTACAAAACACGGTCATCGCTATCCACAAGGGGAATCGACCACTGAGCAGCGGTGCCAGCCAAATATGATATAGTAAACGCCACCTTGGCTGCATCATCCAGAAAGGCGTTCGGCCTGCACATAAAATGCAGCTGACATTGGTTCATGAAAGACCCGAACTTATCACTATCTCCTGAGAACCTCTCCGGGGGGGCTAAGGGAACAGGAACAGGTGTTGTAACGGTAACAGCTATAGGGGCACCTCCTCCCGAACCCTGTCCCGTCCCTCCACCATACTGAAATGTTGCTGGTTGTATGATGGGACCCTGTCCCCTATCACGTGCCTGTTCTCTCGCCCTCACCGCCCCAAGCTCCTGTTTAAGTCCTGCATTTTCCTGCCTTAAATCCTGTACCTGTGCCTGTAATGCTGTTAACGCCCCCATTACATCCTGCATAGTAGGTACACTATGGACTCCACCCGCATCCTCATCCATACTCGTCCAGGCAGTGTTAATGTTCGTGGGCTTGGTATTCTGTTGGATTCCACCGGCCCAAACACTGCAGGAACGTAGTATGGCCCAATCCACTACCCTGACTCAAATGTCGCTCATACGATGTATAACCATGAGACAACACCTGAGCCCAGGACAGGGGGTGGGAAAACAAAACAAGGGAAAGAGACTTCGGAGAAGCTTCACCCCCAACCTGGACAGCAGACCCAATACGTGCCACCACCTCCATGCTTCTGTACCTGAGGAGTAATACACACAATTACTTATGGGTCCCTGATTCCTACTAAAAAGCCTCCCTCCTTATTCCATGACCACACTCCGCCATATATTATCCACAACCTCCTTACTTGATTTCAATACAGGATTGGCCTCGGGAGATTCAGGCAGCAGGACGAGCCAGGACGCTCCTTCGCTGGAGCAGCTGTGCGCGTTACAAATGCTCATAACATAACATAACATAACATAACATATCAAGGCTGCTTCTCAGTCCAGGAGATATTCAAGCGAAGCACTCCGTTATTCAGGGATTACAGAAAAAACGGGTTTAGGGGGAAAAAGCCACACTAAGGGCATAAAAAAAAAACCTATAGTCAGTCTATGACCTAAAAAACAATGGGGACAGGGACAATTAAGGCACTAGCGACACTAACCACAGCGTCTGACACCGACCGCGCTCTTCTGTATCTTCAGCGCGTCGATTACGGCCAAGCAGCCCACAACGACGTGGACCGGCAACACAAAATGCGGAAGCAGAGCGTGCTACTCAGCGTTTCTGCAGCGTCCTCCGAAGGATCCTGAAGTTCATCCGGGGAAAACGGGGAAGTCCCAAGGCGCCGCGTATGTTGCCAATTAAGTGTCCAAGGGGGCTGGAGCCCCAGCAATCCCTCTAGTCACAAATTACACCAGACCAAGTTCCGAGGACAGGGTAACAGAAATCAGGAACCAACCGATCAAGGGGGGGGGCATGTGATGGCAAAGCATGGTCATAGAAAGCGGACCGGGCCAGTTTCCTAACACCCTCCTTTGATCCCTGCACCTGGTGGCAGACACCTTGGGGTGCTGGCCACATGGTGCAGGGATGAACTGCACCCTGCTTTCTACATTGCAAGCATACTTTCTGGTCGGAAAGCATGCTTGCATTGTAAGGTATACGAATGCGATCGAACCCTGTTCAGTCGCAGCGTACTAGCAGGGCTGTAACCGACGACAGCAGGTCGGTCGGTTACAGCTCCTGCCCGACGTCTGACTGACTTAGGTCCATATCTAGATGTGACGTGCACTCGGGATATATTTTCTATCTGTAAAGCAAAACTTCAAATAGGATTGATCTTAGGGAATGCTTCTCAGATAGAAGGTTAAATGAATTGGATCTGTGTTTAAATTAGAAATGTACTGTTTCAACTTGTTTTAATTTGATGTCAATTTTATAAGGCGTATCCTATATTTAGAGAAACATGTTTTAAGTTGAAAATGTTATAAAGACTAAGGACCAAATAAACTTGTACTTGACTGACGATTAAGTATAAGTATTATGATATTTTTTTCGTTTTTAGTGTAGTTTGACATTTTTAATGTGTAATTTAATTTTTTTTCAATTGAATTCTTAATTTTTAATTTAGCAGCCATTTATTGGGTTTGAAGGGGATTAGTGTGTAAAGATATTTAAAATAGAAATTATTATTATTATTTTTTTTAAAATACTTAATTTGTCAGCACAAGAAAATTACATATTGTCGGGAAAAATAAATAAATAAATAAACAAACACAATAGAAAGCAGCATCAGTCTCACAGAATTGCAAATTCCAGAAATATTAATTAGTTAGAAATTAAAACAGAAGACCATCTTAATTCTTCAGTAATGCTCCTTAAATTTTAGAACACACTCCAGGTTTTCTTGAGTTTACATAATGTGCGGAGCCCCCTCATATTAGCTAATGCCAATTCCATGCCATATGTTTCTTTAACCAGACCCCACCATTCCATGGCTGACGGAGGATCCCATGAAATCCAAACCCGAGCAATTGTCAGCCTAGCACATGCTAATAAGATAGTAATTAAATCTTTCTGGCTGAAGATCATGCTCTGTTCTCCCATCATATCATCTATTATTGAAAATGATATTATCCTCCCCAGTTTCTGAGATTTTACTTGTGCAACCTTCCTCCAAAATTCTAATAATTCGGGGCATAAGAAAAACATATGTTTTTGATCAGCAGCCAGTAAATCACATTTTGGGCATTTTGTCCGATCATTAGCCGGGTTATTAGATGACCATGTCGCTATCTTCTCCGAATATAAAATAGTAAACATATTGTTGCATCCTCAAATTGGATGAGTGTACAGACTTGCTGATACTACTGAGAGCTAGTGATATATTATTTGCCGTAATCGGTATCCCCGTACTTTTGCTCCAGTGGTCAGCTAATCTTTTTTATTTTTAATGATTTTTTTATGCTAATTAAAAAAATTATTGAAAATTTTTGTTTTCTGCTTAATTAAATTAAATCTTAGTTCACTGATCAGTGTACTTAATAATAACACTTTGAAAAATAGTTTTTCATTTATTATTTTTTGATGTGTATGATATGTACTTATTTAAAATATTTTACATTTGTGTTATATGTTTTCAATTAATGTTGTAATATAATTATTATTATTGCATTTAATGGCATTTATCTATGACAAACATATGTTTATTTTAAGCATGTTTGCATGTTTTTATTTTTTGTATTGATTTATGTAAGTTTAGGAATTGGAAATATATTGCTAACCCTTCCAAATGTTAACAATTTCCCTAGTGTTTTTATGATTGGAGTGGAAATAGAAAATCTACGCCCTCCAAGGTTTAACGCTTAGTCCTTATGTTGCTTCAATTGGAGTGGGAATAGTAAATCTAACCCTTCCTAAGTCAAAAGCTTTGCCTGCTTTTGTTTACATTTGAGTTAGAATGATAGGTCTGACTAATTCAAATGCCAACACTATCTCTAGTGTTGTTTATTGTGGATTGTTATTATTTATTATAACTTTAAAAAAATGTACTGTTTAAATTATGTATAAAACAGTTATAATTTATTATTTCAGTTTTATTTTTGTTGTTATTGGAATATTTTGATCTTTTAATGAAGTTTTATATATATTTTGTTATATATATATGTTTATTTTAAAAAGTATTTGTAAAGTATTTTCTACATTGTTTAAATATAATTTTATATTTTAAAGTTGTATATAAACGTATATTAATTTACATTAATAAGAACCTGATTTATTTTCAATTTTAAAATTATTTTATAGTTTAATATTTCAAATAAGGGGGGAGGAGCTACGCTAGCAAACAAGATGGCCGCGTAGGCTCCCGGCTCCGCCGACCTCCGACTCCCGCCAGCAGATCCTGTCAATTATCCTGTTTTTGCGCCCTGCCTCCGTGTGTATGAACCTGACGAGAGATTAATGGTGCAATCCTGAGATTTCTACCTGTTTGGTAGACAAAGATACGTCGAGTGGCAGTTTACGGCCTAGATCAGCTTGGAAGCCGGGGTCTCGAGTACTGGCCCAGCCGGGTTTCAGTCGAACAACATCGGCTATGGTGATATGACAGGGTCCGGTCTACCTTATTGGAGGATTTCTTGGATCGATATTGACGCCGTTTGGCTGACTTGGTAGCGAATACAGGAGGGGTGACGATTCCCAATTGAAGCGGTGGACGGGGGTCCCTGCCCGGTGGCCCGGTTACGACCCCCGCTGGTGTTCGCTGGCGAAATTTGGATATTTTTGCAACTATCGATAAGTCCCCCTCTGCAGTCGTCCGCTCCCTCTCAGCCTGTTCCCCGCAGGGAGACCGGGCTCTCTGGGATACGGAATATGATCGACACCGAGCGAAGAGTGGTGAAACGGACCGAAATTGACCCGTCACTTCGAACTGTGTTGGCAGCCATAGGGTCGCTTCATGTTTACGTCGAAGCCCGCATTCAGGGAATGATATCGCGCTTGACTGAAATTGGATGGCCACTTTGATGGAGAAAGCAGACCCCGTACTGTGGGAAGTGTTGGAGCCTCTGACCAGTGTTTTGGGCGATGAGAGCAAGCTCGATGCTGCAAATGGATCGTCAGGCCTACGATCGTTGCCGACTACGGAAAGACTATTTGATGTTCCCTTTCCAGAGACTTTTGATGAGAACTGTTATAGATCTGAAACTGCGTCACTCCCCTATACATCTGCGCCGCTAAGATGGCGGACGAAACAACGTTGGGAGTTCATCATGGTGGGGGGAGTCTTTGGACCTGACGGAGTTCTCAGCACTTTCATTTCTCTGCCGTATACTGATTTGAACATTGCTACGGTTACAGCGTGCTTGGACTATCCTGTGGACACTGCAGTTCGTCCGGAAGGGGCTCACACATCCGATCGGAAGGGTCAAGGATGATACTGAGAGACTGGGTTCGACCTTGATTATTGCTGGACACGGGGTTTGCTACTATGATGCTTTCGGGAGGCTGGGCGGTGTTTGAAGTTTCCCTTGTTCCGACACGTATGGTTGCCTAATAGATTTTTTTTACCTCAGTTCGGGGACTCTTGAATCTGGCGGGAGGGAGGGGAGACCGGGTGCTTGTACGAATATGCCCTCCTCCATTTTTCTAAGTTTATAGTATTTAGTTAGTTGGGGCGACAGGCACGCTGCTAGTTTGGGTTAGGCGAAAGCCATATGCAGGGGTGCAGGGTGGGGGGATGGGTTTGTTACTTTGTCTTCTTTATTGTTTTATGGTTTCTTTTTCTTCGCACTCTCTTTCACTTTCCTTTTATAAGTATATTTGGTGAAACATCCTAATTCTCACTGTATTCTAGTATCTGGTGCTCATGCTCCTTTTATGATCCTGATTTATGGGTGGGCAGGCTCTGAGGGTTTACGCGTAAGGTGGATTGTATATGGTATTGTTGCATATCCTGTTTTCTGACATTGACGTTGCCATCTCAACCATTTTTCGTTGCTAAGAATTAATCCTGTTATTACGCCTGTTCGCCTTATTTTATGTCTGAATGTATGGCACCTGATATGTCTTTTTCTTTTTCTGTTTTGAAAATAATAAAAAAATATTTAAAAAAATATTTCAAATAAATTATATATAATGCTACTTATGTCGATATTTCGATATAAGTTACTTTTTGTAAAGATACTATGTTCCAGAATATTTTTGGGGATATTTTGTCAATTTACATTTATAGTATGTAAACTCAATATTCTTGTTGGCAACATTTTTGACACAATATTCTGTGTCACAGTATTGATGTAGACAATATTTTGTCACACAGCACCTGCTGATGTTCTGACTGGGATATGTCGAAGTTTCGCACCCTGCCCAGAGCTGTGGTCTCCCTCAACGAGCCTGTGAAACCCCGTCCTTGGCACCTTGTGACATAGACCAGTGAATGCAGCCCAGGCTAAAAGGAACACACCGTAGTCCTGCTGGATTTCTGACCAGGACCTGTCAGAGCTGTCAACCATACTAGGGCTGGGAACCATCCGCAGGGCTCAGGAACCACATCCAGGGCACTTTGCAAAACCGCAGTATGCCAAATACCCAGGTCTTGGGGGCACATCCCTGACCAGATGGGAAACCCGGTCAGAGTTATCAAATCTGTGGCATCGACGCCAACGCAACATGGCGGACCTTCCCTGAGCTTCGCTCGGCGGCGGAACTCGTCTTCATTCGAGAGCCTTCCTCCTGTGTCCAGTCCCCGTAGCTCTGCCGCTATTTCTGCCAGAAGATGCTGTGAGTGTCGGGGCACGGTTTCAAGCGTTTTCCTGCCCTGTTTCCATCGGCGGAGCTCCGACTGCTTCTCCTCAGGAAACGCGAGTGGCCGCCATTTTGAGGCGTTGCACCTGCGTCTATTTTTGTCATTCTGGTAAATTGTTCTCTCTCTCCCTTTTTTGGCCGCACTATTGCCCCTATGCCAAGCAGCCTCTATCTTCCCATATTAATGCAGGATGCCACTTCCGTAAGCTGACTTATACATGAATTTCTCCCTGCCTCAGGACCAAAGTAGTCTTTCTGTCTTGTGTGCTGTTTCTTCATTATGCCATGCTTCTTGAATACAGGGACTGCAATTTCTGGGAAATATGGCTCAAAATGGGTATTTTTCTTGTCCTCCTATACACTTATTTTTGAATTTTGATGATTCCTGCTGCCATTAGGTGCTATTGTGGCTGTGCTGGGTCTCATCACTTGTTCTGCCTTATCAAGGATTTTATTTTTGTTTCTCCTATCTGACATATCTCGCTCCTGTCCTTAATGAACTGCAGTACTGCACGCCGGATACCTTGCTCCATCTGAGTTTGTACAACGATTTAGGTTGTTACAATTCACCCTGTACTGTGACGTCTGTCTTTGTCGACTGCGTCGTGGGCGGCCGCCATTTTTGGCCGCTGAGCTCATGTCTCCACAAGTTGTCCCACAGCAAGTTACCATCTTGACTCACTTTCTTTTAGAATCCTGTGTCTTTATTGATTGGGGCTGATTTTTTCAGCGCTTTCATGCCACATACTGTTTGTGGTACCTATCTGCGCTACAATGGCACACGACTCTCATTTCCCCAAATCCTCGACAACGGGCACAAAACCTAAAAGACACAGAAATGATCCACCATCACCTATTCAGTCCTCGCAGAATCCCGTTCTTGACTCTATTTTAGATGAAGTGCGAGGGCTTCAACCCTTTATGAATGCGAGAAATGAAAATTTGAAGCAAATTGAAGACAGATGGATTGTTATGGAAAGCAAAGTACTGGATTTGGAACAACGTGTCAGTGACTTACATGATATCTCTACTAAAATTCCAACTTTAGAACAGGAGATACATAAACTAAAGATTCATGCTGAGGATTTGGAAAATCGCAATCGTCGAAACTACCTACGCCTTTATGGTCTTCCGGAAAATGTTGAGAGCTCCAATATGGTTTTGTTTCTCCAGAAGTTCCTTCCTGAACTTCTTGATCTTCCGACTTCAGGATCTCCCCTCAATATACAAAGGGCACATCGCTTGGGTCGTCCTACTTCAAATCCAACTAAACCTCGTGGTATCATTATGCTCTTTTTGGAATTTACTGAACTCAAGACTGTCTTAAAGGCTGCTAAACTCAAGCGACGTCTCAACTGGTCGGGCCATAACATTTTCATTTCGCAAGACATCTCTAATGCAACTAATGCCCGTCGGAAGGAATTTCTGGCTCTTCGTCCTCAGATGAGAGATCTTAACATTCAATATGGCATTCTTCATCTATGTCTCTGCAAGATAACTCATGACGGCCGCTCTCGATCCTTTGATGATCCTGAAAAACGTAAACTTTTCCTCCAATCCTTTTCCTCCAATGGAATGGACACTAATATCTAATTCTCTGTGTTACTCTTATTTCTTTTCCCTTCCTTAAAATATTTAATTAACTCTTCTTTCTATACTACTTTCCTTTGTTCTTTTTTATGTTATTACTATACATCTTATTCTACTTTAGTTGATTCTCTTCTTTTCTCTTAAACTATGGCTCTCTTCCTCATTTCTCATGTTTCCCCTTCTGGGATCCGCCTTGCTTTGCGTCAGTATGCTCCTTTCTCATTGTCTTCTTATCTTTTCACAGATCTGGCTATTTTGCTTTGATCTGTTTATTCGTCTCTTTCTTCCTCTCCTTTCTCCCTTCTCTGCTTTTTTTTGCCTTGCTCTGGCTATCTACCCTTCTGTTTTTACTTTTGCTTCCTTTCTTCCTTTTCTTTCTTTCCTTGCTGTATTTTTCAATGTAACTTGTTGGTCGTTCAATATTTCTACATATTCTTCATTATTATTGTTCAATGTGTTGGAGTTAATTCGTTCTGATTTTATGATTCTTTATGATGTTATATCTCCCTGTAACCTTATTGTTTGGTGTGTTTTCTTTCATGGTCTCATTCCTGTAGGGTTCCTACTCCATGTGTTTTTCATCCTCCCAACCTTCCATTATGTGTAACCTTGTCTCGTGGAACGTCCGTGGTCTTGGAAATCCTATCAAGCGACAAAAGGTATTGTCACATTTGTCTAAGCTTAACTCTCAGATTGCATTTCTCCAAGAAACTCATTGCTCTGATGTAGAATAATAAAAGTTAAAAAGACACTGGGTGGGTCAGGTTGTTTCCTCCCCTGCTTCCAATAAGAAAGGTGGTGTTGCGATATTATTCCACAAAGCTTTGTCAGTTCAAATTTTATCTACTAACAGTGATGATGATGGACGTTGGGTAATGGCTAAGATTGTGGTCCATAATAAAACATTAGTTTTGTTGAACATCTATGGTCCTGTTCACCCGGATCCCACATTTTGGACTGATATCAAAATTCTCCTATCTTCTAATGATTGCCCTAATATTATTGTTGCTGGGGATTTTAATCAATGGTTAGATCCTTATTCTGATAAGTTATCTAAATATAAATTCCAACCTTACAAAACTCACAAATCATTCCAATCGGCCATTACCTCACGTCTGTTATATGATGTGTGGAAAACCTGTAACCCTGACTCACTTGAATACACTTTTTTCTCTAATATGCACCATACTAGGTCTAGAATTGACTACATCTTAGTCAGTAAATCTTTGCTTCCCTCTATTCAGAAATCTGAAATTGGATCTATTTTCGTATCAGATCACACACCTGTTTATGCTTCACTAGATTTTTCCCTTACCTCCTCCAAATTTAGCCGTTGGAAACTCAACACTTTTCTGTTATCTGATTCAGTTTTTATCAAAGATGTCACTCTTTTCATTAATGAATTTTTTTCTTTCAATGATCCCTCAGATACATCTATTCCAAATACATGGGATGCTTTTAAAGCTGCCCTCTGTGCCTTTGTTATTTCCTTTGTTTCAAAGAAGAAAAAGATTGCTAAAACTAAATATGAAGAGCAACTGCTAAACATTAAAAAGTTAGAACACACATATTTTACATCTCAAGATCCTAATGCCCTCATGCCTTAATTGCAGCAAAAACTGAACTTAACAAACTGGCAACTATTGAAGCAAGTAACATTTTGCTTAAAATTAAATCTAAATACCATGGTGGTCAGAATAAAGCAGGCAAAATGTTAGCAAATTATCTAAAAATTAAGTCTGAACGTAAAACCGTTGGTCCTGTCCTTAATGAAACAACTAACAAATTGTGTCATCTGATGAAGATATTGCAGACATCTTTCATGACTATTATCGGTCTCTTTACTCAGATGATACTTTCCCTCCAATCAGAATCTAGAATCTTTTTTTTCTGGCCTTCCACCTCCACCATCCCTTCCTGATGAATTTGCTGATTTAGGAAAAGATATTACTCTTCAGGAAGTAACTACTGCCATTAGTGCCTTGAAAAAATCCAAAGCCCCTGGGCCAGATGGCCTCCCCGTTGAATTTTATTCCACTTTTCATTCCATTTTTGCACCTAAACTTTTACAACTCTTTAATTCCTTCATTGCTGATGCTAGAGCTTCGGGGTCCTTTATGGACGCATTAATTATCATCATCCCCAAACCTGATAAGGACCACTCCTACTGTAAAAATTACCGTCCTATTTCTTTAATTAATTATGACTGCAAGATTTTTGCCACGATCCTTGCATCTCGCCTAGACAATATTATCCCCCTTTTGATTAAAACAGATCAGGTTGGATTTGTAAAAGGTAGACTAGCATCAGACAATGCATGTATGTTCACTAACATTATTTCCCTTAGCAAGAAATTTAAAGACCCCCTTGCTGCTCTTTCTTTGGATGCCGAAAAAGCATTTGCCCGAATTAATTGGCAATTCATGTTTCAGAGCCTTCAATGGTTTGCTTCGGACCCTCTTTTATTTCATATATTAAATTGTTATATTCCTGTCCTCATGCTAGTATTTGACAGTATTTGATCAGTTTTCTAAGTTTTTTTCTTTGTCCCGAGGCACGAGGCAGGGTTGCCCCCTTTCTCCCTTATTGTTTATTCTATGCCTTGAACCATTCTTAGAACGTATTCGGAATAATTCCATGATTACTGGATTTAAATTCTCCTCTGTTGAAACTAAAATATCTGCTTATGCGGATGATATTTTGATGTATATGTCCAACCCTGTTGACTCATTACCACATTTTATGGATGAAGTCCGACTTTATTCCCCTATATCTGGTTACAAACTCAACTTAAATTCTGTTTGCTATCAATTTATGTTTAGTGATACAGAATTTACCTGGTGTCCTTCCAAGATTAAATACCTGGGTATTTGGTTTTCATCAACCCTAACAGATACTCTCAAATTTACCTTTAACAATTTAATTAAGAAACTTCAATCCCTCCTTCTTCTATGGTCCCCATTATTTCTTTCATGATGGGGCAGATTGGATACTATTAAAATGATGATTACTCCCCATGTATTGTATACTGTCTCTATGCTTCCCATTAAAATCCCTAATGTTTATTTTTCCCAAATAAATTCTATCTGTACGAATTTCCTTTGGAATAATAAACACTCTCGTATTGCTCTGCTTAAACTTATTTGTCCTAAAAATGAAGGTGGTGTCCGATTTCCTAACTTTAAAGCCTACCACTCAGCTTTTCTGATTAAACAATCTTTTTCATTAGCTTATGATTTCTTGGATTTGCCGATCCCCAAATGGGTTCTTTTTGAGCGATCATTATTGAAAATGTTTCCTTTTAAACATGTCATTTTCATTTCCAATGACTCTTTTTTGACAAAACATCCCATCTTAAAATACTCGCAGACCCTAATCTCCAATACCTTCTCTGAATACTTAACCCCCTTGCAATGTTTTTTATCCTCCATTGTATGGTATAATAAATTTCTTAAATATAAGGGTAAATCTTTTTATTACAAATATTGGAAGGAGCAGGATGTCTCTTATGTTTATCAATTTCTCCATAATTGTTCTATTATTCCCTTCCATGAATTGCAATTCAAATATCAGTTACCTAGCTCTTTTTCCAGTGAATACACTATCATTGTTACCGCCATTCAATCTCATTTAGCTACTTTTTCACTCCCTCCTGCTTTTCCCTCCATAACACCTTCTACTCCTTTATACCCTTTGTTCTCTACCCTCAGACCTAAGGCTGCTCTTGTGTATTCTATATTGTTATCCAATGTTCAAACCCGCTCAAAATCCAATATTGAAGTTGCTTGGGAAAATTATTTGTCTGTTTCTTTTTCTGTTCTTACTTGGGAAAAATGATGGTCTAAGTTATTTAAAGTTTCTGCTGCTGCACGTATAACTCAATCTTTATATTTTGTTTATCATAGAGTGATTCTTACTCCTGTTAGTATTTGCAAGTTTTCACCAAACTCCTCTCCTCTTTAATTGTCTTGTTCCAGTGTTGTAGGAACGTTAAAACATTTACTATATGAATGTTCTGCTGTTTTTTCCTTTTGGAACTCAGTTTGGAATGTTTGCATGTTGATTTTTAAGTTTAATACCACTATATCACTAATACATGTTTTCTTAGGATCATTATCACCTGATAAAGGTTTAGTACCACCTGCTTCTAGATTGTTTGACCTTTTTATTGCTTTAGCTTTTAAGGTTATCTTATCATCCTGGAAAGATAATTCCAAATTGTCATTGCTTATTTGGTGGAATTTTATTTGTGATGAACATAGAATTGCTACTGTCTCCTCTTCTTCTATCTCTCAAGAAATCAAATCTGATCTCCTATGACTCCCTTTCACTACGTATCTTTCCTCTAACAGGCCTATTGGTTAACTCTTTTTCGCATTATATATCTTTTTATCACTCTTCCTTCTTTTTCTTTCTCTTCTTTTTCTTCTTCTCTCTTTCCTTTCTTCGACTCCATCTCCTCTACTCCTCTTGATTGCAATTTATTCTGTATTATTTTGCCTGATTGTATTATTCTATTCATTTATACACTATGTCTCTTTATGGCCTATGTTCTGTTTTTTGGTTTTTTTTGCAATAAATTTCAATACAAATTTCTTAAACAAAAAAAAGAGTTATCAAAGCTGCTGGAATAGGGGAGCGCTCTCTCGGCCTGCAGATCCCCATTCTGAGCAATTTGTGGCACTACAGACTAGTGAATGGAGCTCAGTTGTCCACACCCCAGGCCTGCCAAAGCTCTGATCAGGACACGGTCAGAGATTTGCACAAGGAGTGAAAGCCTCCACTGACTTGCAGAAGTGTATGAACCAATAGGTTTTAATTTCTATTTTTTATTTTGTTGAGTAGAATCGCACATCACTATATACACAAATATAATTAATACATTGTTAGCGACATAAGATACTCATTAAAATAGAAAAAAGAGTCTCTTCAGGGCAGTTTATCGAGAAACAAATATGCAAACTCCCATACGAGTATAAAAAAGTGCACAGATGATCATAAAAGTTAAGAGTTGGACAGTCGGTACATTAAAAATGACAAACATCAAATACATAATGGCAATAGATGAAGTGATGCATGCCTCATGAAATCTCTACTTATATAATTACTTTGTTCATTCAATAATTGCAATTATATACAGTACAAGTGTAGTAGAAACAATGAACACAACTCAAGCTTCTCAAACCATCTCATTCATAAATGACAGTAATAGGAGCAAAATATCCCTGCGCCCACTAGCTCTCAATAGAGGAGTTAGAGTACCATATAACAGGACGTTCAGTTGTGAACATCCCATGCCCCCCTATCCATGTTAAAAACGTACGGGTTGCTTGCATCTTCAACGCTGCCATCAAGTAATCACAGGTTGAGTTGCTACCGGGATAGGGCCCGCCTTCTCTATTAAATCCCAAAACTGCCAAGAAGCATTAAATGTCTTAATGCCCGCTACTCGCACACACCATCTCAAACGTTACTGTTCTAAGCATTTTATTCACCCAGTCTTGGTATGTTGGAACGCTGAATGTTTTCCACTTCTGTAGAATCAATGAGCGGGCAATTAAAGACACTAATGATATAAACACCTGTCCCTATTTGCCAATACTAGAACCATGGCAAAACCAAAAAGTGCCAAACAAGCTTTTGAGGCTATATTAACCGGGAGACTGAGACTAAGCGCAGAGAAGACCTTTTTCCAAAACTGTTCCATCATGTGAAAGGTATAACATAAATATGATGCCAGGCCCCCATCCCCTGCTGCTGACATTGAAAGCAGTGATTCTCAACCACAGGGTAGACTTTATGAAGGGCTGCAGGAGTAAAATAAGCCATCCACCGGGATAGGATAGGCATTATAAGTATGGGCAAATTTTGCGGATCTGCGGTCCGCGAATTCACGCGAAATCGCAAAAAAATCCACGAATTTGCGGATTTTCCTGCGAAATCGCGGATTTTTTTGCAATTGAACTATACTCAACTGGAGTACTTTCTACTGGCTAATCAGTAAGTGCTACCTCATTGGATAAAGGTATATTGCTTTTCCTACACTGCACCTGCGTAAAGGGCCAGAAGATTTGCCTTCAGTGACCCTGTGTGCCTGTAACTTTGCCACCTCGCCAAAATGTGTGAGGTCCCTTGAGTGAGCTGTCCATCATAGTTGGGAAAGGGCGGGAAGACGTTTGATACCGCTAGTGTGTGGTGCGGGGCTTCTATGCGTATTCACATGCCTCTTGCTATAAAGGGTCAGAGAGCGAGCAGGGCAGCAGGTGAGGAGAAAGCAGCCTCCTGGTCACAGGAACGGGGATTGCGCTCGAGAAACTCAGGGATGCAAAGACCTCCCTCGAGTATTACAGCTCATTTTCGATGGCAGATATGGGGTTAAAGCACACTTGCCCAGCCTCGACCGTGCTAATATTTTGGGCTGAATAAAACGTTACTGAATTTGAGCTTCAACTCGGGCACCTGCTTTATTTGTATCTGTAAGTGCTTCCTGCTGAGGTTTCATTTTTGGGACACGAGCCTCGTGCCAGAATGAATCCTGCCCTGCATAGTTATCCACGAAGATGCCACTATGATGGACAAAGCTGTCCATCATAGTGGGGAAAGGGCGGGAAGACGTTTGGTACCGCTAGTGTGTGGTGCGGGGCCGAACGGGCGAGGCTGCTATGCGTGTTCACATGCCTCTTGTGTAAAGGGTCAGAGAGCGAGCAGGGCAGCAGGTGAGGAGAAAGCAGCCTCCTGGCCACAGAAACTACACGGGGATCACGCTCGAGAAACTCATGGAAGCAAAGACCTCCCTCGAGTATTACAGCTCATTTTCGACGGCAGATATAGGGTTAAAGCACACTTGCCCAGCCTCGACCGTGCTAATGTTTTGGGCTGATTAAAACGTTACTGACTTTGAGCTTCAACTCGGGCACCTGCTTTATTTGTATCTGTAAGTGCTTCCTGCTGAGGTTTAATTTTTGGGCCAGGTGCCTCGTTGCCTACTTGTAACTATTCTCTGACCCTGCTTCGAGGGTCAAAGCAGGGTCAGAGAACAGTTGCAAGTAGGCAACGATGCGCCGCTCAGGAAGCACTTACAGGGAGACAGCAGGTGCCCAAGTTGAAGTTAATTTCTTTGTAACCCTTTTGTAAATGGTTACAAAGAAAGTAGCTTCAACTTGGGCACCTGCTGCTGTAACCCTGTAAGTGCTTCATGGAAAATTTGTCCCGCTCGCAGATTCGTGGATTTTTCTGCGATTTCGCGAGATTCGCGGATCGTGAAATCGCAGATAATCCGCAAATTCCACGAGCGGAACAAATTTTCTGCCCACACTTAATAGGCATCCTCTTAAAATGTACCGCTCTTAAAGCCTTGTGGCCTAATAACTAAATAGTCTGCCAGTCCTCTGAGAGGTTACATTGTGTAGACAGTCTAGTTTTTTCTAATAAGCTTATCACATGTTGCCTGGCCCCCTGATTACGTAATAACCTGTACCAATTTCCAAAGCCCTGGAGCTTACACCTAAAAGCCACGCATATAGCAGGGTGGGTGTCTTGACTAGATTTCTGAAATGCAGCTCCCCCGCCTAGGGAGAGAACGCCTCCGAGCACAACCCAGGTGGACCAAAGATCTTATTCCATAATCATATGGTAATCATCAAATGGTAATCAAATTGAAGTTATCCAACTTTCAAAGTTTATTTAAACAAGAAATGTCTTAATTTGTCGACATGTAAAGATGATGTTGTTCCACATCAGGTTCAAATGATGATACATATTTTAACACACATCCCGATGCATTTCGGGCGGAGCCCTTCGTCAGGGGATTACTCTACAAGAAAAGCAACAAAACCAAGCTATAATGTACTATCACGTCCAAGGTACAAAGATTCATAATGTTACAGTATCCGTCACTAAACCATAAAATAAACATGCAACACAGCGTGAACAGATAATAATTCCGTCCTCAGTGCAAAAGTAGTGCCTTAAAACAAGAGAAATCCACAAAAGTCAACATGCGTCGTGCACAATGAATATATATGTAAGAAGCGACAAAAACCCGAAAATACCAGAAAAGTGAAAAGAGTATACGATGATTCACCCGTGTGTTCTAAATCTAAGCCAAAGCGGTAAACACTGTAAAGCCTTCGTGTGCTAAAACCCGGTTAAAGATTAACTCATGCGGTGAAAGAGCGGTGAAACCAGTAGTTGAGTCCCAAGAAGGGTACTTACGTTTATGTGCTTAAGTGTGGACCCCGCGGAGTTCCACAGGAAAGGATCAACCGCGGGGACGGAAGGAAGGCGTCATGAAAGGCAAAGCCAGGTGTATCAACATAAAGAACGGACTAAGTCACCGAAGGTGGAAAGGTGTACATGTTTTCAAGCGCCATGTTTAAACGATAAAAAGTCAGAAAGCAAATAAAGAAAGCGAGCGAACGCGCCAATTAGTATAAACAGTAAAGCATGAAGGGGTAAAGAACAAAGAGAAAAAAACAGAGAGGAATAAAAGAAATTAAAAAGTGGGAAAGTAAAAGGCATAGAGATA
This sequence comes from Lissotriton helveticus, assembly GCF_964261635.1. Classification (NCBI taxonomy): domain Eukaryota; kingdom Metazoa; phylum Chordata; class Amphibia; order Caudata; family Salamandridae; genus Lissotriton; species Lissotriton helveticus. The sequence continues at coordinate 31,703,668 of NC_136060.1, read as the reverse complement.
TATGATAAGAAACAGTATTAATAGAACAAGCATGATGCATTATAAATAACAAAGAAATTCAATACGGTCATTGAGCCCATGGGGGACCATCGTGGACAGAAATCGGATCCAAAAGTTTTCTCGTTTTAATAAGTTGTTCTTATTGTTCAACGTGATTTCAACTTGTTCCAGTATCTGAAATTTAAGTTGTGCAACAGTATGTCTATTCTCCAAAAAATGGGTAGCAACAGTAGATTTAAGATTCTGAGTCCGAATGTTGCTCTTGTGTTCTAAGATCCTCACACGGATCTTCCTCTCGGTGTGGCCAACATAACACTTGCCGTAGGGACATTTAAGAACATATATGACATTCATGCTGTTGCATGTGGCGTTCACCTTGAGTTTAATGGGATTACCTTTCATCGGGTGGTTAATGGTGTTACCACGGATACAGTTATTGCAATTACTGCAATTGAAGCAGGGTCTAAGGCCCGTGTAGACAGTGTTCTTTTTGATTCCACTGGGTTGGCTGAGAATTTCCTTAAGGTTCCTGCCTCTGGAAAATGCAAACATGGGCGGTTGGTCAAATAATCCCTTAAAATCAGGTTCAAGGGACAATATACTCCAATGTTTGCGAATGATTTGTTGGAAAAGGTGCGAAGTCTTAGAATATTTCGATACAACGACCATCCGATCTGTCGGAGTTTTTACTTTGGGTTGCAGGAGAATAGATCTCGTACACTTCTCGCTCCTTTCGGCTGCCAAATCCAGTATAGGGGTGGGATATCCGCGTGCTCTGAGTCTTTCCAGGGCAATCTTAATCTGTTTTTTGCATTCTTCGTCTTTCGACACAATTCTTTTTATCCTGAGAATTTGTGCATACGGTAAATTGTTCTTCAATCCAACACGGTGGAAACTTTGATAATGTAAAGTGGAATCTCTGTCCGTGGGCTTACGGAAAATGGTGGTAGACCATTCTCCCAATTCTCTCATTATTTTAACGTCCAAGTAATGGACGCATTGCTCACTATACTCCCATGTAAATTGTATCCGCTGGTTAAAAGTATTCCAAGTGGTCAGAAAGGTCATGAGAGTTTCGGTGGTACCTTCCCAAAGTAGAAAAATGTCATCAATATAACGCAGGTATAACCTGCCGTGTTCCTGCCAACTGCTGTGGCTTAAAATGTGTTGAGACTCAAAGATCCTCATGTAGATGTTTGCGTAGCAAGGAGCAGCCGAATTTCCCATGGCTGTGCCATTTAGTTGTAAAAACCATTTGTCAAAGATCGTAAAATAACTGTGGTATAAAGTAAACATGGTGAGTTGCATCAAAAAGACTTTCAAATCTTGATCCAGATCCGATTGCGCCAATACATGCTCAATGGCTTCAATGCCTCCATCATGGGGGATGGAGGTGTACAAGGAACAAACGTCCACAGTGCACATGATCAATTGGGTATTTCTCAGTTCATTCATGATGGGATCAATTTTTAATAGAAAGTCTGTGGTGTCCTTTACATGTGATACTGTGGTAAGTACAATTGGTTGCAAATATTTATCCAGAAATTTGCCAACATTTTGATGGATACTGCCAATCGTCGACACGATGGGATGAAATGGCGGGTTGGTCGGATGTTTGTGCATTTTTGGTAGCATGTACAGAGTAGGAGGTCTCGGGTTAATGGGTGTCAAATATCTTCTTGTTCTGTCAGTGATAGTGCCGCTTTCAAATGCATGGGTGATAATCTTAATGAGATTGTCAGTGTATTCCCTGGTCGGATCTCCAGGTAGGATGTCATAAGTATTAGAATCACTAATATGTGCTTGGACCTGCTGTTCATAAAAGTTGGTGTCCATGATGACCAGGGCACCACCTTTGTCAGCGTTTTGACAGATGATGTTAGGATTATCCGCCAATTTTTGTAAGATGTTTCTCTCTTTGCGGGTGAGATTCCCATGTCTCTCCGGTTGTGTGAAAGGTAATTTCAAAATGTCTTGTTTCACCAAGTTCTCAAAAGCATCAATAATTTTGTGGCTTTGAGGTGCCACAAAAGTGCTGTGAGGTCGTAGTCCTCGAAGCATATCTTCTTCCTGAATGGTGATGGGGCTAATGTTCTTAAAGTAGTGTTTCAATCGAATGTTGCGTACCAACTTAAAAGCGCTCACTTCGAGTTCCAGTGTGTTGGTTCTAGTAGTTGGGACGAATGATAACCCCTTTTGTAAAGTGTTGATTTCATCGGTAGACGATGTAGTAGAGGAGATGTTAATCACCAAGTTATCCATTTTGTTTACCGTCTCGTTTTCGTTTTTTTGCCCTTGGTTGTTGGAGGAGTTTTTTCTGTTTCCTCGGCGGGTTTTTCCCGTCCGGGATCTTTTTGTTGATCGGGTCCGGAATCTAAAAAATGAACCGCAGGTTCAGTTGAGGGCCCAGGCATCTGTGATTCGACATCAGTTCGGACGGTAGTTGGTCGTTGTCTTGATTCTTCTTCAGAAGAAGACGTTTCGTTAGCCGAGAGTGGGTTATAAGGTTTGTTAGGTCGTCGGCGGGCGTACACCTCTGCCCAGGTGTACACCTCGCCGAGCTTGTAATCGATTGTGTCTCTTTTGAATTTTCTTAATTTGCGTTCCTGTGTTTCCCGAGCATGCTTATCTAGTTGAATGTTCACATCCTCCAACATCTTTTTGAGTTCTTCTTCAGACACGGCATCGTCCAGCTCCTTTTTTACGCTTGTGATTTCATGAGAAAGTTCATCCAGTGTTTTTGATAATTCCTCAACAATCAGGAGAATAAGATCAAGGGAGCACTTATTTAAAATAGAGTACCAGCGTTCAACAAATTTCACGTTGTTTTTGCACAATAAAGGTTTCAAAGGGACCCGTAGGCCACGGGGGATCCGTTGGACACGATGGTACCGAATGAGGGTACTGGCGTGTAATTTTTGGTTACATTGTTTCTTCATCAAGTAGAGTAATTGTCGAAGATTGCTCTCCACACTTCGAGTGTTACCAGGGGTGCTGATATCGTCTTGTATCAAACCATATATCTTATCTGCATCCTCAAGGGAATAAGCAAATGTACTGGCTTTTTGTTCGGTCATACCAGAGACCGAATCAAAATTCATTGTGGCTGCGTGCTGAGATCCGTGGTCAGAAAGGGTAGAATATCACAAATGGAGAGGAGCTCGCACAGCAAAGTTAATCAAAAGTGAAGGGTTTTGAAGATTTGTGGTGTGCTACTGGGGGAACACTGTCTGGCCAGGCAGTGGAAAGTGATAAACGAAATGCAGCTCCCCCGCCTAGGGAGAGAACGCCTCCGAGCACAACCCAGGTGGACCAAAGATCTTATTCCATAATCATATGGTAATCATCAAATGGTAATCAAATTGAAGTTATCCAACTTTCAAAGTTTATTTAAACAAGAGATGTCTTAATTTGTCGACATGTAAAGATGATGTTGTTCCACATCAGGTTCAAATGATGATACATATTTTAACACACATCCCGATGCATTTCGGGCGGAGCCCTTCGTCAGGGGATTACTCTACAAGAAAAGCAACAAAACCAAGCTATAATGTACTATCACGTCCAAGGTACAAAGATTCATAATGTTACAGTATCCGTCACTAAACCATAAAATAAACATGCAACACAGCGTGAACAGATAATAATTCCGTCCTCAGTGCAAAAGTAGTGCCTTAAAACAAGAGAAATCCACAAAAGTCAACATGCGTCGTGCACAATGAATATATATGTAAGAAGCGACAAAAACCCGAAAATACCAGAAAAGTGAAAAGAGTATACGATGATTCACCCGTGTGTTCTAAATCTAAGCCAAAGCGGTAAACACTGTAAAGCCTTCGTGTGCTAAAACCCGGTTAAAGATTAACTCATGCGGTGAAAGAGCGGTGAAACCAGTAGTTGAGTCCCAAGAAGGGTACTTACGTTTATGTGCTTAAGTGTGGACCCCGCGGAGTTCCACAGGAAAGGATCAACCGCAGGGACGGAAGGAAGCCGTCATGAAAGGCAAAGCCAGGTGTATCAACATAAAGAACGGACTAAGTCACCGAAGGTGGAAAGGTGTACATGTTTTCAAGCGCCATGTTTAAACGATAAAAAGTCAGAAAGCAAATAAAGAAAGCGAGCGAACGCGCCAATTAGTATAAACAGTAAAGCATGAAGGGGTAAAGAACAAAGAGAAAAAAACAGAGAGGAATAAAAGAAATTAAAAAGTGGGAAAGTAAAAGGCATAGAGATATATGATAAGAAACAGTATTAATAGAACAAGCATGATGCATTATAAATAACAAAGAAATTCAATACGGTCATTGAGCCCATGGGGGACCATCGTGGACAGAAATCGGATCCAAAAGTTTTCTCGTTTTAATAAGTTGTTCTTATTGTTCAACGTGATTTCAACTTGTTCCAGTATCTGAAATTTAAGTTGTGCAACAGTATGTCTATTCTCCAAAAAATGGGTAGCAACAGTAGATTTAAGATTCTGAGTCCGAATGTTGCTCTTGTGTTCTAAGATCCTCACACGGATCTTCCTCTCGGTGTGGCCAACATAACACTTGCCGCAGGGACATTTAAGAACATATATGACATTCATGCTGTTGCATGTGGCGTTCACCTTGAGTTTAATGGGATTACCTTTCATCGGGTGGTTAATGGTGTTACCACGGATACAGTTATTGCAATTACTGCAATTGAAGCAGGGTCTAAGGCCCGTGTAGACAGTGTTCTTTTTGATTCCACTGGGTTGGCTGAGAATTTCCTTAAGGTTCCTGCCTCTGGAAAATGCAAACATGGGCGGTTGGTCAAATAATCCCTTAAAATCAGGTTCAAGGGACAATATACTCCAATGTTTGCGAATGATTTGTTGGAAAAGGTGCGAAGTCTTAGAATATTTCGATACAACGACCATCCGATCTGTCGGAGTTTTTACTTTGGGTTGCAGGAGAATAGATCTCGTACACTTCTCGCTCCTTTCGGCTGCCAAATCCAGTATAGGGGTGGGATATCCGCGTGCTCTGAGTCTTTCCAGGGCAATCTTAATCTGTTTTTTGCATTCTTCGTCTTTCGACACAATTCTTTTTATCCTGAGAATTTGTGCATACGGTAAATTGTTCTTCAATCCAACACGGTGGAAACTTTGATAATGTAAAGTGGAATTTCTGTCCGTGGGCTTAAGGAAAATGGTGGTAGACCATTCTCCCAATTCTCTCATTATTTTAACGTCCAAGTAATGGACGCATTGCTCACTATACTCCCATGTAAATTGTATCCGCTGGTTAAAAGTATTCCAAGTGGTCAGAAAGGTCATGAGAGTTTCGGTGGTACCTTCCCAAAGTAGAAAAATGTCATCAATATAACGCAGGTATAACCTGCCGTGTTCCTGCCAACTGCTGTGGCTTAAAATGTGTTGAGACTCAAAGATCCTCATGTAGATGTTTGCGTAGCAAGGAGCAGCCGAATTTCCCATGGCTGTGCCATTTAGTTGTAAAAACCATTTGTCAAAGATCGTAAAATAACTGTGGTATAAAGTAAACATGGTGAGTTGCATCAAAAAGACTTTCAAATCTTGATCCAGATCCGATTGCGCCAATACATGCTCAATGGCTTCAATGCCTCCATCATGGGGGATGGAGGTGTACAAGGAACAAACGTCCACAGTGCACATGATCAATTGGGTATTTCTCAGTTCATTCATGATGGGATCAATTTTTAATAGAAAGTCTGTGGTGTCCTTTACATGTGATACTGTGGTAAGTACAATTGGTTGCAAATATTTATCCAGAAATTTGCCAACATTTTGATGGATACTGCCAATCGTCGACACGATGGGACGAAATGGCGGGTTGGTCGGATGTTTGTGCATTTTTGGTAGCATGTACAGAGTAGGAGGTCTCGGGTTAATGGGTGTCAAATATCTTCTTGTTCTGTCAGTGATAGTGCCGCTTTCAAATGCATGGGTGATAATCTTAATGAGATTGTCAGTGTATTCCCTGGTCGGATCTCCAGGTAGGATGTCATAAGTATTAGAATCACTAATATGTGCTTGGACCTGCTGTTCATAAAAGTTGGTGTCCATGATGACCAGGGCACCACCTTTGTCAGCGTTTTGACAGATGATGTTAGGATTATCCGCCAATTTTTGTAAGATGTTTCTCTCTTTGCGGGTGAGATTCCCATGTCTCTCCGGTTGTGTGAAAGGTAATTTCAAAATGTCTTGTTTCACCAAGTTCTCAAAAGCATCAATAATTTTGTGGCTTTGAGGTGCCACAAAAGTGCTGTGAGGTCGTAGTCCTCGAAGCATATCTTCTTCCTGAATGGTGATGGGGCTAATGTTCTTAAAGTAGTGTTTCAATCGAATGTTGCGTACCAACTTAAATGCGCTCACAAATTAGGCTGCTCCTTGCTACGCAAACATCTACATGAGGATCTTTGAGTCTCAACACATTTTAAGCCACAGCAGTTGGCAGGAACACGGCAGGTTATACCTGCGTTATATTGATGACATTTTTCTACTTTGGGAAGGTACCACCGAAACTCTCATGACCTTTCTGACCACTTGGAATACTTTTAACCAGCGGATACAATTTACATGGGAGTATAGTGAGCAATGCGTCCATTACTTGGACGTTAAAATAATGAGAGAATTGGGAGAATGGTCTACCACCATTTTCCGTAAGCCCACGGACAGAAATTCCACTTTACATTATCAAAGTTTCCACTGTGTTGAATTGAAGAACAATTTACCGTATGCACAAATTCTCAGGATAAAAAGAATTGTGTCGAAAGACGAAGAATGCAAAAAACAGATTAAGATTGCCCTGGAAAGACTCAGAGCACGCGGATATCCCACCCCTATACTGGATTTGGCAGCCGAAAGGAGCGAGAAGTGTACGAGATCTATTCTCCTGCAACCCAAAGTAAAAACTCCGACAGATCGGATGGTCGTTGTATCGAAATATTCTAAGACTTCGCACCTTTTCCAACAAATCATTCGCAAACATTGGAGTATATTGTCCCTTGAACCTGATTTTAAGGGATTATTTGACCAACCGCCCATGTTTGCATTTTCCAGAGGCAGGAACCTTAAGGAAATTCTCAGCCAACCCAGTGGAATCAAAAAGAACACTGTCTACACGGGCCTTAGACCCTGCTTCAATTGCAGTAATTGCAATAACTGTATCCGTGGTAACACCATTAACCACCCGATGAAAGGTAATCCCATTAAACTCAAGGTGAACGCCACATGCAACAGCATGAATGTCATATATGTTCTTAAATGTCCCTGCGGCAAGTGTTATGTTGGCCACACCGAGAGGAAGATCCGTGTGAGGATCTTAGAACACAAGAGCAACATTCGGACTCAGAATCTTAAATCTACTGTTGCTACCCATTTTTTGGAGAATAGACATACTGTTGCACAACTTAAATTTCAGATACTGGAACAAGTTGAAATCACGTTGAACAATAAGAACAACTTATTAAAACGAGAAAACTTTTGGATCCGATTTCTGTCCACGATGGTCCCCCATGGGCTCAATGACCGTATTGAATTTCTTTGTTATTTATAATGCATCATGCTTGTTCCATTAATACTGTTTCTTATCATATATCTCTATGCCTTTTACTTTCCCACTTTTTAATTTCTTTTATTCCTCTCTGTTTTTTTCTCTTTGTTCTTTACCCCTTCATGCTTTACTGTTTATACTAATTGGCGCGTTCGCTCGCTTTCTTTATTTGCTTTCTGACTTTTTATCGTTTAAACATGGCGCTTGAAAACATGTACACCTTTCCACCTTCGGTGACTTAGTCCGTTCTTTATGTTGATACACCTGGCTTTGCCTTTCATGACGGCTTCCTTCCGTCCCCGCGGTTGATCCTTTCCTGTGGAACTCCGCGGGGTCCACACTTAAGCACATAAACGTAAGTACCCTTCTTGGGACTCAACTACTGGTTTCACCGCTCTTTCACCGCATGAGTTAATCTTTAACCGGGTTTTAGCACACGAAGGCTTTACAGTGTTTACCGCTTTGGCTTAGATTTAGAACACACGGGTGAATCATCGTATACTCTTTTCACTTTTCTGGTATTTTCGGGTTTTTGTCGCTTCTTACATATATATTCATTGTGCACGACGCATGTTGACTTTTGTGGATTTCTCTTGTTTTAAGGCACTACTTTTGCACTGAGGACGGAATTATTATCTGTTCACGCTGTGTTGCATGTTTATTTTATGGTTTAGTGACGGATACTGTAACATTATGAATCTTTGTACCTTGGACGTGATAGTACATTATAGCTTGGTTTTGTTGCTTTTCTTGTAGAGTAATCCCCTGACGAAGGGCTCCGCCCGAAATGCATCGGGATGTGTGTTAAAATATGTATCATCATTTGAACCTGATGTGGAACAACATCATCTTTACATGTCGACAAATTAAGACATTTCTTGTTTAAATAAACTTTGAAAGTTGGATAACTTCAATTTGATTACCATTTGATGATTACCATATGATTATGGAATAAGATCTTTGGTCCACCTGGGTTGTGCTCGGAGGCGTTCTCTCCCTAGGCGGGGGAGCTGCATTTCGTTTATCACTTTCCACTGCCTGGCCAGACAGTGTTCCCCCAGTAGCACACCACAAATCTTCAAAACCCTTCACTTTTGATTAACTTTGCTGTGCGAGCTCCTCTCCATTTGTGATATTCTACCCTTTCTGACCACGGATCTCAGCACGCAGCCACAATGAATTTTGATTCGGTCTCTGGTATGACCGACCAAAAAGCCAGTACATTTGCTTATTCCCTTGAGGATGCAGATAAGATATATGGTTTGATACAAGATGATATCAGCACCCCTGGTAACACTCGAAGTGCGGAGAGCAATCTTCGACAATTACTCTACTTGATGAAGAAACAATGTAACCAAAAATTACACGCCAGTACCCTCATTCGGTACCATCGTGTCCAACGGATCCCCCGTGGCCTACGGGTCCCTTTGAAACCTTTATTGTGCAAAAACAACGTGAAATTTGTTGAACGCTGGTACTCTATTTTAAATAAGTGCTCCCTTGATCTTATTCTCCTGATTGTTGAGGAATTATCAAAAACACTGGATGAACTTTCTCATGAAATCACAAGCGTAAAAAAGGAGCTGGACGATGCCGTGTCTGAAGAAGAACTCAAAAAGATGTTGGAGGATGTGAACATTCAACTAGATAAGCATGCTCGGGAAACACAGGAACGCAAATTAAGAAAATTCAAAAGAGACACAATCGATTACAAGCTCGGCGAGGTGTACACCTGGGCAGAGGTGTACGCCCGCCAACGACCTAACAAACCTTATAACCCATTCTCGGCTAACGAAACGTCTTCTTCTGAAGAAGAATCAAGACAACGACCAACTACCGTCCGAACTGATGTCGAATCACAGATGCCTGGGCCCTCAACTGAACCTGCGGTTCATTTTTTAGATTCCGGACCCGATCAACAAAAAGATCCCGGACGGGAAAAACCCGCCGAGGAAACAGAAAAAACTCCTCCAACAACCAAGGGCAAAAAAATGAAAACGAGACGGTAAACAAAATGGATAACTTGGTGATTAACATCTCCTCTACTACATTGTCTACCGAAGAAATCAACACTTTACAAAAGGGGTTATCATTCGTCCCAACTACTAGAACCAACACACTGGAACTCGAAGTGAGCGCTTTTAAGTTGGTACGCAACATTCGATTGAAACACTACTTTAAGAACATTAGCCCCATCACCATTCAGGAAGAAGATATGCTTGGAGGACTACGACCTCACAGCACTTTTGTGGCACTTCAAAGCCACAAAATTATTGATGCTTTTGAGAACTTGGTGAAACAAGACATTTTGAAATTACCTTTCACACAACCGGAGAGACATGGGAATCTCACCCGCAAAGAGAGAAACATCTTACAAAAATTGGCGGATAATCCTAACATCATCTGTCAAAACGCTGACAAAGGTGGTGCCCTGGTCATCATGGACACCAACTTTTATGAACAGCAGGTCCAAGCACATATTAGTGATTCTAATACTTATGACATCCTACCTGGAGATCCGACCAGGGAATACACTGACAATCTCATTAAGATTATCACCCATGCATTTGAAAGCGGCACTATCACTGACAGAACAAGAAGATATTTGACACCCATTAACCCGAGACCTCCTACTCTGTACATGCTACCAAAAATGCACAAACATCCGACCAACCCGCCATTTCGTCCCATCGTGTCGACGATTGGCAGTATCCATCAAAATGTTGGCAAATTTCTGGATAAATATTTGCAACCAATTGTACTTACCACAGTATCACATGTAAAGGACACCACAGACTTTCTATTAAAAATTGATCCCATCATGAATGAACTGAGAAATACCCAATTGATCATGTGCACTGTGGACGTTTGTTCCTTGTACACCTCCATCCCCCATGATGGAGGCATTGAAGCCATTGAGCATGTATTGGCGCAATCGGATCTGGATCAAGATTTGAAAGTCTTTTTGATGCAACTCACCATGTTTACTTTATACCACAGTTATTTTACGATCTTTGACAAATGGTTTTTACAACTAAATGGCACAGCCATGGGAAATTCGGCTGCTCCTTGCTACGCAAACATCTACATGAGGATCTTTGAGTCTCAACACATTTTAAGCCACAGCAGTTGGCAGGAACACGGCAGGTTATACCTGCATTACATTGATGACATTTTTCTACTTTGGGAAGGTACCACCGAAACTCTCATGACCTTTCTGACCACTTGGAATACTTTTAACCAGCGGATACAATTTACATGGGAGTATAGTGAGCAATGCGTCCATTACTTGGACGTTAAAATAATGAGAGAATTGGGAGAATGGTCTACCACCATTTTCCGTAAGCCCACGGACAGAAATTCCACTTTACATTATCAAAGTTTCCACCGTGTTGGATTGAAGAACAATTTACCGTATGCACAAATTCTCAGGATAAAAAGAATTGTGTCGAAAGACGAAGAATGCAAAAAACAGATTAAGATTGCCCTGGAAAGACTCAGAGCACGCGGATATCCCACCCCTATACTGGATTTGGCAGCCGAAAGGAGCGAGAAGTGTACGAGATCTATTCTCCTGCAACCCAAAGTAAAAACTCCGACAGATCGGATGGTCGTTGTATCGAAATATTCTAAGACTTCGCACCTTTTCCAACAAATCATTCGCAAACATTGGAGTATATTGTCCCTTGAACCTGATTTTAAGGGATTATTTGACCAACCGCCCATGTTTGCATTTTCCAGAGGCAGGAACCTTAAGGAAATTCTCAGCCAACCCAGTGGAATCAAAAAGAACACTGTCTACACGGGCCTTAGACCCTGCTTCAATTGCAGTAATTGCAATAACTGTATCCGTGGTAACACCATTAACCACCCGATGAAAGGTAATCCCATTAAACTCAAGGTGAACGCCACATGCAACAGCATGAATGTCATATATGTTCTTAAATGTCCCTGCGGCAAGTGTTATGTTGGCCACACCGAGAGGAAGATCCGTGTGAGGATCTTAGAACACAAGAGCAACATTCGGACTCAGAATCTTAAATCTACTGTTGCTACCCATTTTTTGGAGAATAGACATACTGTTGCATAACTTAAATTTCAGATACTGGAACAAGTTGAAATCACGTTGAACAATAAGAACAACTTATTAAAACGAGAAAACTTTTGGATCCGATTTCTGTCCACGATGGTCCCCCATGGGCTCAATGACCGTATTGAATTTCTTTGTTATTTATAATGCATCATGCTTGTTCTATTAATACTGTTTCTTATCATATATCTCTATGCCTTTTACTTTCCCACTTTTTAATTTCTTTTATTCCTCTCTGTTTTTTTCTCTTTGTTCTTTACCCCTTCATGCTTTACTGTTTATACTAATTGGTGCGTTCGCTCGCTTTCTTTATTTGCTTTCTGACTTTTTATCGTTTAAACATGGCGCTTGAAAACATGTACACCTTTCCACCTTCGGTGACTTAGTCCGTTCTTTACAAGACATTTCTTGTTTAAATAAACTTTGAAAGTTGGATAACTTCAATTTGATTACCATTTGATGATTACCATATGATTATGGAATAAGATCTTTGGTCCACCTGGGTTGTGCTCGGAGGCGTTCTCTCCCTAAGCGGGGGAGCTGCATTTCGTTTATCACTTTCCACTGCCTGGCCAGACAGTGTTCCCCCAGTAGCACACCACAAATCTTCAAAACCCTTCACTTTTGATTAACTTTGCTGTGCGAGCTCCTCTCCATTTGTGATTGACTAGATTTCTGCCAATGTTTCCTCAAAAAAATGATGATCTTCTGGAAGCCCAAGAAAAATGCTCACAGCGATCAACACACTGAGCATGAAGTTCTTGGCATGTAATGCATTTACCTCTTAATAAAAAATGCCCCAACTTTTTAAAACCACAAGCATTTCAGAATCTCATCTGAGTATATGGTATTGTCAGGCCACCATACTGACACTCCTGTTCTGTAAGATACCCATAACCTTATGGAATATGTTTAGATAGATAAAGTGATTGGAGTTGGCCACCTAGCTTCTGCATGACCTTGTATCCAGTTTTCTTTGGGAACTTTTCTGTCTTAATAAAAACTGACAACTGAGTTTCGGCTTCCTGGATCATTTTATTTATAAAAAAAAGATCGACCATCCTCTTTCCATCGTGTGATCGCGCTTAAGCAACTAAAAAAGATGCTTCGTAATATGTCTGAGCATGGATAATATCTAATTGAAGTACAGCAAGTTTTACCCTAGAAGCTTTCTTGTTCCAGATAAAATGATTGAAAAGTCCCTCCAGGTCTGTAAAATAGCTCTTATTAACCTTTATAGAAACATTTAAAAAAAAGATATGGAAGCAAAGGTAAAATAGACATTTTAATAGGAGCTACTCTGCTAACAAATGTAAGGGGAAAGAGTATCCATCTATTCAATAACCCCTTAATTTCTTCAGCATTACTACATAGTTTGATTGATAAAGCTGGGAGTAGTTATTTGTTACAAAGATCCCCCAAAAATGTATCGGGCTTTGGGAACTAGCTTACTGCTGGAAAGAAATGGGGCGATTGCTAACTCAAGTATTGACAAGGAGCAGCTCAGTTTTATTCTTATTAATTTTATAACCCCTCCAATCCTTTTAAACTGCTCAAACTCGTCCAACACCCCCTGGACAATCTCCTTTTCAGTCTTACAATATAGGATAATATAATCAGCAAACATTTTTAATTTTGCCATACCTGATACGGGAGCCTCAGCCTCCTCATTACCCTGGATCCTGACAGCCAAAGGCTGTATAAAAAAGTAAAAACAATTGGGGGCAGAGAACACCTCTGATGCGTCCCTCTATTTATATCTATTACCCATGTGAGGTTAGAGTTCACAAAAACCTTTGCTTGTGCCCCTTGATACACATTTTGCAACATTAAAATGTATTTAGTAAGAAAGCCAAACTTCTCGGGCCACAAAAGAGTGCATCCAAGTTAACCAGGTTGAATGCTTTCTCTGCATCAACCATTATTACAGCTGCTCGAATCTGGTTATCAGAGAAAAAATCCAGCGCATGAATGAGGATGTCCATATTTGTGTGCATCACACGAATTGCCACAAACCTGTCTGATCTATATGTGTTAATGCCTGAGCTACCGGAGTGATACGAATAGCCCATAATTTCATTAAGAACTTGCAATCAGCAATCAATAAGCTAATCGGCTGGTATGAGTTGACATCACAAAAAACTAACAATCTTGGACTGCTTCAAGAACGAGGGAACCTCCCCACCCTCTTTAACCGCATGCGTGCTGCAGCTTTTTTCGCGCTGTGCGGCTTTTTTTTAAAAGCCGCGTTACATGACGAGCTGAGCTCGTCATGAGCATGCGAGCGGCGCAACTCATGACGAGCTCAGCTCGTCATGAGCATGGAAGGGGTTAATGTAGTTGAACAAATCAGTCAAAAAGAAGATCAGTTTACTTGTAAACGTTCAACAAATTCAGCCAGGAACCCATCATTGCCACATGTCTTCCCACTTGGCGTTGTGGCAAGAGCTTCCTGCACCTCTACTGCTGATACGTTAGAGGTAATTTTTTCTGCCTGTGAATTTGCCAACTGAGGAAACCTAATAGACTGATAATATTTTGAGATATGTTAGCCTGCGGGCGTGAATATTTAGGGGACCCTTGCGCTGCATCACTTTTTGTGATGCACTGTGGCACATTTTGCTGCCCCGTATTTACAAGAACACATAAAGCCACCCTGCAAGGCTTTTCGTTTCCTTGTAAATGCATGAAAGGGACATTCCATGGATGTTGCTGGGGGTGTTTCCAAGCAACACCAATGGACTATGCCACATTCCCAGATTTACAACCTTTCGATAAACCTCAGAATGCGTCAGAAACCTACACCTCCCCAGGGGAGGCGTAGGGAGGCGCAACGAGGAGAAATGTTTTCATTTTTTCTCGCTTTTTCCTCTTTCTATGCGTGCTGCATTCTGCAGCACACATAGAAACAGTAAAAAACTGCTTGTGACTATATTTGTGCAGAAAGGTGTCCCTACCTGCACAGAAGCAATCTCCCCGCAACACAGTCCCCCTTGCACACCATGGTGCACGGGTGCCTGCGTTGGCGCATGGTGGACAATTGTGCGCCCGCGCAGGGGAAAGCCCAGGGATGCGACAAATTATTGTTAATATGTCGCATCCCTGTGCTTTGAAAGTGACTCAGTGCGGTGCAGCCAAATAGCTTGCAGTGCAGCACTGAGTCACTTTCTCGTATATTTGGCCCATAGTTTCATATAAGGTCTTATAATGCTGCAGAAAAACTTGGGACAGGTCAGCTTTCTCTAAAACTAATTCTGCAGTAACTGGCTGCTCCAGCTCTCTTTCAAACGCAGTGCCCCCCTTGACCCGTGTCGGCCATGCAAGCAATTTCCACAATCTGCTGACTCTCTTCGTAAACTCGTTGCTGAAATGCCCTAGCGCTGTTAATTTTCTCCATAATAAAAAAAAACTAACATTTTGATTGCCCTTTTCTAGATCGTTCTCTTTAGGAGGCTGTAAATCCAGAGGCCTATTCTTGGCCTGAAGGGCTAAATCAACAGCCATTTGCTGCTCAGCTATCCACTCACTTGCACTCATATAGGACCCGGATCCCCCAGCGTGCTCCCGCTCCCTCCTTATAACCTGACAACCCACTTGAGAATCATCGACAGAGATTTGTGTGGGTGTAAAACGGCCATGTTTAATATTTGACATTTCATAAACATGACAAGGCATTTCAACATTCATTATGTACAGTTATCAACACAATTTTATTCTTGACTTCCAGATCTTCTTCAGCAAGATTAAGATTCTAATCCTCCAGCACTAAGGGGGCTTCCAGCTCCCAACTTCCATGCCGTGCATCCACGCGAGGTGGAACCCACCTGCGCCCATGAGGAGTGGGCCCCCAACCTCTGATCCTTGTCCGCCTTCTCCAGGGGCCCACCCTCCGACCACCAGGCTGACCATGAACCCAGGAGGCTCGTAACCTGTCGCCCTAGCCTCCCCAGCCGGGGCCATATTTTTCAGCGGAGAGCTTACCGTCTCCCCCCTCAGTGCTGGCCTTGGGAGTACGCAAGGCGGCCTCCCGTCCATTCTGTCGGTCAATTTTACTGTTCCAAGGTCTTTCTACGTCTAAACGCCCCTCCAATCCACTGAGCTAAAGGGACGGGTGGGTGGGAGTTAAAACTACACCGAAGGAGGTAGGAGGGGGACGCTTCTGGGAGGCCGCCACCGGTCCGGTGCAACAGAGGAAGGAGAGGCCGGGGTCACTGCCCCTGGAACCTAAATAGGTCTCCATGCTCCGCCCTCTGTCCCACCGGAAGTGCGACCTCCTACCCCGGAAGAGTTAAGCGGCCGGTCGCCCATTGGGGCAGACCGGCCGCCCCTATCTTAGATGAGGTAGGGGCGGGGCCAGGGGGCCGGGTCCTAAGTGCGCGCTCCTCGATGCTCGCGCTTGTCATAGGACCCGGATCCCCCAGCGTGCTCCCCGCTCCCTCCTTATAACCTGACAACCCACTTGAGAATCATCGACAGAGATTTGTGTGGGTGTAAAACGGCCATGTTTAATATTTGACATTTCATAAACATGACAAGGCATTTCAACATTCATTATGTACAGTTATCAACACAATTTTATTCTTGACTTCCAGATTTTCTTCAGCAAGATTACGATTCTAATCCTCCAGCACTAAGGGGGCTTCCAGCTCCCAACTTCCATGCCGTGCATCCATGCGAGGTGGAACCCACCTGCGCCCATGAGGAGTGGGCCCCCAACCTCTGATCCTTGTCCGCCTTCTCCAGGGGCCCACCCTCCGACCACCAGGCTGACCAGGAACCCAGGAGGCTCGTAACCTGGCGCCCTAGCCTCCCCAGCCGGGGCCATATTTTTCAGCAGAGAGCTTACCGTCTCCCCCCTCAGTGCTGGCCTAGGGAGTACGCAAGGCGGCCTCCCGTCCATTCCGTCGGTCAATTTTACTGTTCCAAGGTCTTTCTACCGCCACAAAGGTGACCAGGGCCCACAGGTCCGTCACCTTCCCCAACTGCGCTCTGAATGAAAGACCCTAATCCGTTAACCCAGATATACGTACTGACGTCTGATAACTGCACCCCATCATTGTGATACATCACCTCACCGGAAACCATTCGGTGCGGAATGTGACACCAGCGGCCCTTCACTGAGCACAACCTGGTCACTTCCCCCCTGAGCCGCCTTGCAATGCCCTGTGACTGCACTCCAGCCTTGTGATACATCACCACACCGGAGACCATTCGGGTGGAATGTGCCACAAGCGGCCCTTCCCTGAGCACAACCTGGGCAATTCCTCCTTGAGCCGCCTCACCGAGACATTCCAGGCTCTTGTCCGCCGCCCGGGGCCGTCCGCCTCGCCACAGGAACTCTGTCCCCTTCAAGCCTACCGGCCATACCATTCGTAGCTTGACGCCCGAACGAGTGCCCCCGTCCCCACACCACCTTTGCGGTCACACTAATAAACAGGAGAGAAATAGAAAAGTCAAGTACGGGCATTGGCAAATCATCAGCATTCCTGTCACAACCCTTCTGGCCAAATGGGTATCCTATAACCGTTGGACGACCAGCGCCAAACCAATTCCACTGCGCTGTATGGTACGCCTGCCCCTGCAGCTAGTGCTGCCCCACCCCTCCTGCCAAGGAGGGTCGGGTATCCTAACGCACTTAGTCCCAGTCCTGCTTATGCTAAACCAAAACCACTTACATTGGTACTGTAACAAACAGTCGCCACACTTCATGTACAACCCCAGGCCTGTCCCACTCCTGCCGGGCGCCTAGGAAACTGTTCCTTACGTACTTATTAAAACGCTCCGCCCGTTTTAACCTGTGTATCTCTAAGACAAACTAAGTGAGCACGAGTGACTGAGCGAAAAGTAGTGTATTGTTTCCATGATCTTGGGGATCAGGGTTGCCCTATTCTGGGGATGCTACGAGCCAGTCTATCCCCGATAAGCGGAGATTCCAGTGACATTGTGTGCCAGCTGATATAGATAGCCTAACATCTACGGTAGGGGGGCACAGAGTCAGTCTGCCAGCAACTCATAGTTTCTAATATCCAAACAGGAAGATCTTGTATAGCGCATATAGGAACTACACGACCACTAAAGGGGACTTTAAAAACACTTGCCACATCTCATGGCCAGAATGGCATTGTATGTTTTCAGACGAGGCGATAAGACCTGTGTAGCTCTCGCTACCTCGTCTTACCAAATGTGGCCTTCTTCCCACGTTGATAATTGACGAGAGGTATCTTTGAAGGAGTTACCAACGCAGTTTACCATATGGACTCCCCTTCCGAAATACCCGTACCATGGATCTGTATGTACACGTTTAGCCCACTATAAGTCCCTGAGACTAATCTGCCAGGTAAACATATGCCAAGCCCCATTTGTCTCAAGTGCTATCAATAAATCCTTTTCTACTCGATGGTAAGGGAGCATTGTTAATATGTACGGGCAATTATTCAAGTTGCCCGTTCCCTGGGAACAGAAGGCATAAATGCTATTAATCATGGAATGGACTTCCCACGGACTCCTGCCTTATTTAAATCAATCAGTGCTGTAGCATTGACTGCCTGACCCGTGCCCAATGTGTATGAAGAATAATTATTTATGTATATAGTTAGTGCGGTGTCACTTGCAGCAAAACGAAAATCCTCGCTTGCACGTCCTGTCTCTGCTGAGTCCCTTAGTCACCAATACATACCCCACTAACAACTAGTATAGATTTGCACTCCTACGCCAGCAAGTGTAAATAAAGCTCGTCCCTTGTTCTATTGTGAATTTGAAATTCACATGCACTTACCCACCAAACCAAGGAATAGAGTGCAAGATGTGACCCAAACCATTACATAGGTCACAATACTTCCGTCCTGCTCCATTAAAATTGCTACTCCCACAATTTAACAGAGATAAACTAGCCACTCTTTGCATCGTAACCAATACCAAGCCTCCAAGAACCACTTTTCAGAGCTAATCGTTTCTGATGCATAGTTTAGAACGATTGTCAATAATGGACATTTTAGAATTTACACCTGAATAAAAACGGTTCAGTTGCCCAAATAGAGAAAATAACGCAGTAACATATGACCGCCCACATTCGTGTCTTTTTTGATAACTTGAGCAATTCATTTAGTGGGACGTGTGCCCTTCAATGGATTATACTCTGGTAAGCAGATAAAAGTATCCAGTATTTGTAACGAGCGAGCAATTCCCCCGAGGGTGTCAAGGCGCTAGGACCGTCTGTACGATTGCTCGAGCTATTGCCCTGAGTCACATGGTGCTGAGCATTTATGCCACTGGCACAGGCACCGTGATGGAACTGTGAGCCCCAGGTCCCGAGGCAGCCTTTTTTTTTTTTGGGCTTGTAAATACAGCCCTCTGCATGAAAGGGACATTCCATGGATGTTGCTGGGGGTGTTTCCAAGCAACACCAATGGATTATGCCACATTCCCAGATTTACAACCTTTCGTAAAACTCAGAATGCGTCAGAAACCTACACCTCCCCAGGGGAGGCGTAGGGAGGCGCAACGAGGAGAAATGTTTTAATTTCTTCTCGCTTTTTCCTCTTTCTATGCGTGCTGCATTCTGCAGCACACATAGAAACAGTAAAAAACTGCTTGTGACTATATTTGTGCAGAAAGGTGTCCCTTCCTGCACAGAAGCAATCTCCCCGCAACACAGTCCCCCTTGCACACCATGGTGCACGGGTGCCTGCGTTGGCGCATGGTGGACAATTGTGCGCCCGCGCAGGGGAAAGCCCAGGGATGCGACAAATTATTGTTAATATGTCGCATCCCTGTGCTTTGAAAGTGACTCAGTGCGGTGCAGCCAAATAGCTTGCAGTGCAGCACTGAGTCACTTTCTCGTATATTTGGCCCATAGTTTCATATAAGGTCTTATAATGCTGCAGAAAAACTTGGGACAGGTCAGCTTTCTCTAAAACTAATTCTGCAGTAACTGGCTGCTCCAGCTCTCTTTCAAACGCAGTGCCCCCCTTGACCCGTGTCGGCCATGCAAGCAATTTCCACAATCTGCTGACTCTCTTCGTAAACTCGTTGCTGAAATGCCCTAGCGCTGTTAATTTTCTCCATAATAAAAAAAAACTAACATTTTGATTGCCCTTTTCTAGATCGTTCTCTTTAGGAGGCTGTAAATCCAGAGGCCTATTCTTGGCCTGAAGGGCTAAATCAACAGCCATTTGCTGCTCAGCTATCCACTCACTTGCACTCATATAGGACCCGGATCCCCCAGCGTGCTCCCGCTCCCTCCTTATAACCTGACAACCCACTTGAGAATCATCGACAGAGATTTGTGTGGGTGTAAAACGGCCATGTTTAATATTTGACATTTCATAAACATGACAAGGCATTTCAACATTCATTATGTACAGTTATCAACACAATTTTATTCTTGACTTCCAGATCTTCTTCAGCAAGATTAAGATTCTAATCCTCCAGCACTAAGGGGGCTTCCAGCTCCCAACTTCCATGCCGTGCATCCACGCGAGGTGGAACCCACCTGCGCCCATGAGGAGTGGGCCCCCAACCTCTGATCCTTGTCCGCCTTCTCCAGGGGCCCACCCTCCGACCACCAGGCTGACCAGGAACCCAGGAGGCTCGTAACCTGTCGCCCTAGCCTCCCCAGCCGGGGCCATATTTTTCAGCGGAGAGCTTACCGTCTCCCCCCTCAGTGCTGGCCTTGGGAGTACGCAAGGCGGCCTCCCGTCCATTCTGTCGGTCAATTTTACTGTTCCAAGGTCTTTCTACGTCTAAACGCCCCTCCAATCCACTGAGCTAAAGGGACGGGTGGGTGGGAGTTAAAACTACACCGAAGGAGGTAGGAGGGGGACGCTTCTGGGAGGCCGCCACCGGTCCGGTGCAACAGAGGAAGGAGAGGCCGGGGTCACTGCCCCTGGAACCTAAATAGGTCTCCATGCTCCGCCCTCTGTCCCACCGGAAGTGCGACCTCCTACCCCGGAAGAGTTAAGCGGCCGGTCGCCCATTGGGGCAGACCGGCCGCCCCTATCTTAGATGAGGTAGGGGCGGGGCCAGGGGGCCGGGTCCTAAGTGCGCGCTCCTCGATGCTCGCGCTTGTCATAGGACCCGGATCCCCCAGCGTGCTCCCCGCTCCCTCCTTATAACCTGACAACCCACTTGAGAATCATCGACAGAGATTTGTGTGGGTGTAAAACGGCCATGTTTAATATTTGACATTTCATAAACATGACAAGGCATTTCAACATTCATTATGTACAGTTATCAACACAATTTTATTCTTGACTTCCAGATTTTCTTCAGCAAGATTAAGATTCTAATCCTCCACAGCACTAAGGGGGCTTCCAGCTCCCAACTTCCATGCCGTGCATCCACGCGAGGTGGAACCCACCTGCGCCCATGAGGAGTGGGCCCCCAACCTCTGATCCTTGTCCGCCTTCTCCAGGGGCCCACCCTCCGACCACCAGGCTGACCAGGAACCCAGGAGGCTCGTAACCTGGCGCCCTAGCCTCCCCAGCCGGGGCCATATTTTTCAGCAGAGAGCTTACCGTCTCCCCCCTCAGTGCTGGCCTAGGGAGTACGCAAGGCGGCCTCCCGTCCATTCCGTCGGTCAATTTTACTGTTCCATGGTCTTTCTACCGCCACAAAGGTGACCAGGGCCCACAGGTCCGTCACCTTCCCCAACTGCGCTCTGAATGAAAGACCCTAATCCGTTAACCCAGATATACGTACTGACGTCTGATAACTGCACCCCATCATTGTGATACATCACCTCACCGGAAACCATTCGGTGCGGAATGTGACACCAGCGGCCCTTCACTGAGCACAACCTGGTCACTTCCCCCCTGAGCCGCCTTGCAATGCCCTGTGACTGCACTCCAGCCTTGTGATACATCACCACACCGGAGACCATTCGGGTGGAATGTGCCACAAGCGGCCCTTCCCTGAGCACAACCTGGGCAATTCCTCCTTGAGCCGCCTCACCGAGACATTTCAGGCTCTTGTCCGCCGCCCGGGGCCGTCCGCCTCGCCACAGGAACTCTGTCCCCTTCAAGCCTACCGGCCATACCATTCGTAGCTTGACGCCCGAACGAGTGCCCCCGTCCCCACACCACCTTTGCGGTCACACTAATAAACAGGAGAGAAATAGAAAAGTCAAGTACGGGCATTGGCAAATCATCAGCATTCCTGTCACAACCCTTCTGGCCAAATGGGTATCCTATAACCGTTGGATGACCAGCGCCAAACCAATTCCACTGCGCTGTATGGTACGCCTGCCCCTGCAGCTAGTGCTGCCCCACCCCTCCTGCCAAGGAGGGTCGGGTATCCTAATGCACTTAGTCCCAGTCCTGCTTATGCTAAACCAAAACCACTTACATTGGTACTGTAACAAACAGTCGCCACACTTCATGTACAACCCCAGTCCTGTCCGACTCCTGCCGGGCGCCTAGGAAACTGTTCCTTACGTACTTATTAAAACGCTCCGCCCGTTTTAACCTGTGTATCTCTAAGACAAACTAAGTGAGCACGAGTGACTGAGCGAAAAGTAGTGTATTGTTTCCATGATCTTGGGGATCAGGGTTGCCCTATTCTGGGGATGCTACGAGCCAGTCTATCCCCGATAAGCGGAGATTCCAGTGACATTGTGTGCCAGCTGATATAGATAGCCTAACATCTACGGTAGGGGGGCACAGAGTCAGTCTGCCAGCAACTCATAGTTTCTAATATCCAAACAGGAAGATCTTGTATAGCGCATATAGGAACTACACGACCACTAAAGGGGACTTTAAAAACACTTGCCACATCTCATGGCCAGAATGGCATTGTATGTTTTCAGACGAGGCGATAAGACCTGTGTAGCTCTCGCTACCTCGTCTTACCAAATGTGGCCTTCTTCCCACGTTGATAATTGACGAGAGGTATCTTTGAAGGAGTTACCAACGCAGTTTACCATATGGACTCCCCTTCCGAAATACCCGTACCATGGATCTGTATGTACACGATTAGCCCACTATAAGTCCCTGAGACTAATCTGCCAGGTAAACATATGGCCAAGCCCCATTTGTCTCAAGTGCTATCAATAAATCCTTTTCTACTCGATGGTAAGGGAGCATTGTTAATATGTACGGGCAATTATTCAAGTTGCCCGTTCCCTGGGAACAGAAGGCATAAATGCTATTAATCATGGAATGGACTTCCCACGGACTCCTGCCTCATTTAAATCAATCAGTGCTGTAGCATTGACTGCCTGACCCGTGCCCAATGTGTATGAAGAATAATTATTTATGTATATAGTTAGTGCGGTGTCACTTGCAGCAAAACGAAAATCCTCGCTTGCACGTCCTGTCTCTGCTGAGTCCCTTAGTCACCAATACATACCCCACTAACAACTAGTATAGATTTGCACTCCTACGCCAGCAAGTGTAAATAAAGCTCGTCCCTTGTTCTATTGTGAATTTGAAATTCACATGCACTTACCCACCAAACCAAGGAATAGAGTGCAAGATGTGACCCAAACCATTACATAGGTCACAATACTTCCGTCCTGCTCCATTAAAATTGCTACTCCCACAATTTAACAGAGATAAACTAGCCACTCTTTGCATCGTAACCAATACCAAGCCTCCAAGAACCACTTTTCGGAGCTAATCGTTTCTGATGCATAGTTTAGAACGATTGTCAATAATGGACATTTTAGAATTTACACCTGAATAAAAACGGTTCAGTTGCCCAAATAGAGAAAATAACGCAGTAACATATGACCGCCCACATTCGTGTCTTTTTTGATAACTTGAGCAATTCATTTAGTGGGACGTGTGCCCTTCAATGGATTATACTCTGGTAAGCAGATAAAAGTATCCAGTATTTGTAACGAGCGAGCAATTCCCCCGAGGGTGTCAAGGCGCTAGGACCGTCTGTACGATTGCTCGAGCTATTGCCCTGAGTCACATGGTGCTGAGCATTTATGCCACTGGCACAGGCACCGGTGATGGAACTGTGAGCCCCAGGTCCCGAGGCAGCCTTTTTTTTTTTTTGGGCTTGTAAATACAGCCCTCTGCATGAAAGGGACATTCCATGGATGTTGCTGGGGGTGTTTCCAAGCAACACCAATGGATTATGCCACATTCCCAGATTTACAACCTTTCGTAAAACTCAGAATGCGTCAGAAACCTACACCTCCCCAGGGGAGGCGTAGGGAGGCGCAACGAGGAGAAATGTTTTAATTTCTTCTCGCTTTTTCCTCTTTCTATGCGTGCTGCATTCTGCAGCACACATAGAAACAGTAAAAAACTGCTTGTGACTATATTTGTGCAGAAAGGTGTCCCTTCCTGCACAGAAGCAATCTCCCCGCAACACAGTCCCCCTTGCACACCATGGTGCACGGGTGCCTGCGTTGGCGCATGGTGGACAATTGTGCGCCCGCGCAGGGGAAAGCCCAGGGATGCGACAAATTATTGTTAATATGTCGCATCCCTGTGCTTTGAAAGTGACTCAGTGCGGTGCAGCCAAATAGCTTGCAGTGCAGCACTGAGTCACTTTCTCGTATATTTGGCCCATAGTTTCATATAAGGTCTTATAATGCTGCAGAAAAACTTGGGACAGGTCAGCTTTCTCTAAAACTAATTCTGCAGTAACTGGCTGCTCCAGCTCTCTTTCAAACGCAGTGCCCCCCTTGACCCGTGTCGGCCATGCAAGCAATTTCCACAATCTGCTGACTCTCTTCGTAAACTCGTTGCTGAAATGCCCTAGCGCTGTTAATTTTCTCCATAATAAAAAAAACCCTAACATTTTGCTTGCCTTTTTCTAGATCGTTCTCTATAGGAGGCTGTAAATCCAGAGGCCTATTCTTGGCCTGAAGGGCTAAATCAACAGCCATGTGCTGCTCAGCTATCCAATCGCTTGCACTCATATAGTTGAGAATGTCGGATTATGCCCTGGTACAATAGCAACAAGGTTCAACCTACAGCAATAGTAAGTGAAGTGGTGTGGAAGTGTTTGAACCGTTGCCTTGAAAACTAATGCCATGCTGTAAAGTTACCCAAAGGTGACAAGCCAAAACAATACAAAACAATGAAATAAGTAAACGTTAACCCTGATTCCGAGATTGAAGATATGAAGAAGCTATTAATCTCACTTGCTGAATAACAATACTGTAGGGTATATTATTGAATGGAACAAATAGCACATATTACAAGCTTTTACGGAAATCCTGGGTTTTAGAGCTTAACACATCAAAATCCTCAGGGTGTGTGAAATAGTGTACACTTTTCCCTTTTAAAATCCTTCAGGCTTGACCTGGCGAAATGTAATGGAGAGTGTGGTATTTAACACACCTGACAATGCCTGGGTGCAGTAAGCGCCACCCAAATTGGACTTTTGACTGCTATGCAACTAAGGATTTGCACAGGGGTCGGTAAACTCCAATCAACGCAAAATCAGGGCCTTCGCCTTTTTTGATGAGTGCTATAGCACAAATATTGAACTAAATATATATCATGGCCATCACATTCACTAACAAAATAGTGCCACTGCAGAGTAAATCTACCTTGCGCTGACGATATTTCGGGAGTGGTGATTATAGTGACAAACCCCCCACCCCCTCCCCCCTTGTACCCTGCCGCCATCTGACAGACACCCCACCAGCACCTGCACAGCTCACTCCCCTCAGCCGGTGCTCGGGGGCGCAGGGATTTCTTGGCGGAAGTTAGGGGCCTCTGGGAGGGACGTGCGTGTGTCTGGCACAGAGGGGCTCTGTTGGCACAATAACGCATGGGAGCACAAGTGAGCACTGCATTAAGGCGCAGAAGGACACCTTTGCCCTGGCCTGGCTGTTCCGCAGCGCGCATGGGGGCTCCTGGGCCCGCCATTGCGCAGACAGGGGGACACCAGCACACAGGCTTTGTTCCCATTCTGTGTGGAACCTTTGATTTTACGGGGTTGATGACTTTTCTTCTCGCCCACTCAAGAGTGAAGCCCGAGAAACAAGAGGTTTTTCCCTTTCACGTCTTTACAATGGATCACCTCCAGCGATTTTTTTTTCGTTAAAAAGAGTCGGGGTAGCTGCTTCTGTTGGGAACACCCTATCGTAGCGTAACCCTACAACTTACTTAAAGACATAGATGGGGTTGAATTAAAAAAAAAAACCTCACTTGTGAGTCATGCTATGGGTTCAATCTTTTCTATTGTCTGTGCACAACGAACTGCCTTTTTTCCCTTTTATTATTTTTTTGTAATCTTTTGGGAAGTCAAACTTTCTAAAGTTGGGTTTTTGGGCAAAACCGACCAACTGTGAATGTGCGTATTTTCTTCTTTTTATTAAAAAGAATGAGAGGATAGAGATTTCGCTTCTGTCCCGAATCCATTGTGACTCTTAAAGAAGGGTTTATCCTCCACTGCAATGGATAAGGATGAAGAAAGGCTATCATCTGGGCTACAAAGAGTGTCATGGGCCACTGCAATTTTGCAAAAATTGCATGTAAATGACCAACGTTTTCCCATATATCACGGGTGAACCTGAGCGCCTCCGAAGTTAATCCGAAAGAAAATCTATTTAGCAAAGAAGTCGTTCGGTCTAATTTGGTTAACAGTTGGGAGGGCAAAATGCTAAAATATATGAGCCATTCATATTTCCAAGGTAACAGTTTATCGGAAATGCTTCACTGGAACAGGCCTTTCAGATGCAGCTAATGCCAGGGGCAGGTGGGGAAGTTTTATTTCCATAGCCCGGACAGACATTCGCCAGCCGTGTTTACATGGTTTAGAGGGGAGGCTTACTGCCTACCGATATCGAAGGCGCCATCTTTTCCTTCCACCCTTTTCTGTTTGCCACTTGCATCTATATTCATTGTCCGCGTGTTTGCGCCGGCCTCTCTTTATTCCAGGGTTTGCCGCTAAAGTACATCTCTTTAGGCCTGTTGAATGCACCTGCTCCGGGAGCATGCGCTCGGTTGGTTTTTCTAATCTCTTGGTGTAACAGTGGTACACTTTACATTGTGTACTAGCCATTGTAATGAAGATCTCTCCCTAATCTGTTCCAAGAAAAGAGCTGGTAGTTACAAATTGGGGGTCAGCCCCTCCGGTGACCTCAATGAACAATGCGGATCAGGGCCACCTAAACTGTGCACTGCAGAAGCAGACATGGCTGGGGCCATTCACAACCTTTCATCGCCGAGGGGTTCACAGGGCCAGACATGCATAGGCCGCTCTGTTCACAGCACCCTCACATGCGCAGACCACAGGTTTCACGCGCACTGACCTGCCTCATCCTCAGCTGGGACACACACGCATCTCCACCACATCCACATCCTCCCCCAGACCACTGCATCCACATGCACCCTCAGGCCAGGAACTGACAGTACTCACACACACAGCCATTTCTCACCTACAGGTCTGTCGCTCACCACAGGCACACTCAGCCTAGGACTTTGTGTTATTCTGCCATTCTCCTTGTGCCTGTGTGTACTATGTGAAGGGTTTCAGAACCTGTCCATACACTGTGCATCTAATATACTTTGCATCATTCTTGTACTGATTCCTGTCTTTCTTTATTTTTTATTCTTTCAATGAGTCAGTTATTACAGCAATACAGCCAAGCACTACAGCAAACATGTGTTTCGCTCTCACTAGCTCTTCTTCAGGGCTCTCAAGTTACTTATTGTGTGTATGGAAGTGACTGAAAAATATTTGACTCATTCTACCACCTAATGTCAATTTGCGGAATGTATGGAAGGTGCAGTTAGAAGTTTTGAATCATGAATAGGAACTACACAAGTGTTGAACCTTCACCCCCTAGATATTTAAGGGATATTAATGCAGATACAACAGATTGAAGATTCGTTCCAATTGGCAGCATTCAGCCCATTGAACGACAATAAGTACCTTGAGAACCCTGACAATGTGCTAGTGAGTGCGAAACACATCTTAACCCACTGCGTGCTCCCTGGTGCTGCGAACGGCCAACGGCTGTCGCAGCCCCGCCCACTCTTTAGAACGCCCGCACCGCGGAGGAATTGCGGCCGTGGTTAAGGCGTTAATATTTGACTCAGCCCTGAAGAAGCACTAGTGAGTGTGAAACACGTTGGCTGTATTGCTTTAATAAAAGACTCATCAAAGGAATTTTAAAAAAAGACACAGGAATCAGTACAAGAATCTTTATTGTTTGCTGTTGTTAAACTTCTCAGTAAGGTTATTTATGTATTATAATTACTATACTGATGAGGACCAGTAACTGAGACTGTAGCACCTGGCAGCATTCCTATTTCCCAGAAGTTGTTATTATATGTATATGTATATATGTATATATATATATATATATATATATATATATATATATATATATATATATATATATATATATATATATATATTCAAGAAAAAGTTCCCCGCAGAGGGAGCCTCCAACCCTTCAGGGCGGCCTCAGGACGGGCACGGAGGAGTCCGTTAATTCCGAACCTCGAAAGCAGCAACAACAGAGGCCCGTTACTTGAGGAAAGCTTTTAATTCTTAGGCAATGCCGCATACATGCTTCCCTAGCCCAACATGTTTCGGCGTCTTCATCAGCCTTGATCACGGACAGGAAGCTATGGCAAAGTGCTTCCGTGCTGGCATTTAAATGTTTGGGACACGTGGCTGTTCAGTGCCTTCAATTCCCACAATGCACCATCATGTATAACTGAGATCGTTTTTTTCAAAAGACAGTGCTTTATATTATCACAAGTTTTTCTTTATCTTCCTTTAAGTTGCGGTGCATACATTCATGGTATCCCATTAGGAACAGTCACGGATAAGTTATTTTCTTGTACTAGTGATGTTATAATGGTACCTTGAATTTTTGGCTTTCCTCAGGCACAATCGTTAGGGTAGTGTCACCCCAACAGAATCCCTTCCAACACTGCTAGCAATTTTCGCTGGGTTGCATATCCTTGTAGGTATTGCTGCAGCGCGTGGGTCATGCTCCCATATTCAATTCAAGAAAAAGTATATCAAAGAAAGGGCTCCTCACCACTGCAGAGAGACCGAAGGGACACAACAGGGGACCAGGAAGAAAACTATATTCACGGATAGATGGCATGACGCGTTTCGACATGTTGTCTTTTTCAAATGCCTTTACACTGTGTGCTGTCACCGCTGCTTTTCAAATGATCAGTATTACTTCCATTGGTGGAAGCCCAGCGAAGGTGATTGGTTGCCAGAACGTCTTCCTGTAGTGTGCATCGTCATACCACAGTTCCCAGAGTGCACCATTTCGGCAATCAGGTAAGCGTTTCTGTTTCCCTCTTTTAACCCATAGTGAGTGCTGGAATCGTAGAACAAGCGTGTATGGTATATATATATATATAAAAAGCTCCAGTTGCACCAACAAGCCGGTGCACTCGTGGGCGGGTGCTCTTCGCGGTGGTGCCCCGCGATGTAAATTCACGCGCCAAAGAAATCCCTTCCATATAAAAGAAGTAAAAAAAGAGCACTCCAGTCGGGCGGCGTAGAAGAGTTTTAATCAGCCAGCAGCAGTTCAAGACAGACGCGTTTCGTTTCCTTTATCAGTGTCACTGTTTTACGCCTCGAGGACGCCTTTTTAACTATTTTGCCGTCACTATGGCTACACACCCAGTAGCGGCAAGGGACTTTACATTCATGAGGATAATTGCCGGCCATCTTAACATAGTCAATTTACCAATATTCACAACAACAAAGTTATGTTTGTAATAATATAGATCCATCATTATACACCAAATGTCCACATTTCTTTAGGGAATATCCCCACAACAAGTCTCACGTTTTTATAATGCAATCATCACCATACCCGGTTTCGGTGTTGGTCACGGGTAGTAAAATACATATTGTTTATAAACATTTCAATTGAAGGCTTTCTGGTCGTATTGTGTATATATATATACACAAGTTAAATAACACAAATGCTTGGTGTTATGCATATACAACCTCAGCCGTCACGTGTTATGCTAAAAATGTGATGTCTTCCTACCACGTGATTCTACTCGTGTAAATCCACACCATTGATTTGTGGTTGTCAGTTGAACCCAGAAACTCGGGAATAAAGCCGTGTATCGGCCTCCAATCGCATTGCTGATAATAACATTGATGTAAAACTCTAAGGCTGGTGTTTCTCCTCATTAGTGCACATATATACAGTGAGGGGTGAATAAATCAAAACCAAATAGAATAAAGGGAAACATCATCAAAGCAAAATGTCTGATCAATCTTTTCAGTATTTAAATTTAGAAAACTTTCAAGATTCAAAAAGTAGAACAAAGCAAATTATCATGATTATCATAATTCCAAAATAACAAAATAGAGGCAATATCACATCATAGTCCTGTAATTAATGCTATGCAGTTGGATAATCTCTACCTGAAGATCTTAAATAAATGCAGAAATCCTTAAAGGGTTCATCTACCTAAGTGCACAGCTAACTCATCCCCTCGGTTCAAACCCCAGGCATCTTTGTATGTAAATCAATTATAGTGCGCGACTCCAATCTCCGTAACCTCAAGACCCTGTCTCCTCCTCTGGGATTGATCGGTACGCAATCCATATATATATATATATAGCCAACAGGGACCAAATGATGTACGACTGCCCGTCACAGATGAATTCCGTTTTATGATCTTGGAACAACAGTCCGACCATCGCATGGGGAAGGGAAGAGGATGGGGAAGGGGAAGAGGCAGAGGAAAAGACGACAAAGAAGAGGAGGTGAGGGGTACAGGAGGAGCACAAGGCTGGCAAACAAAAAGAGCCTTGCGCTTGAATACCAAGAAGTAACTGATATTATGGATAACGACACCACTATCATCAATTTGAGTTCTGTGGTGTTGACTCAGGAAGATGAGAAAATCCTAAAATTAGGTCTGTCTTATTGTGATACAAACAAATTCAATTATCCAAATAGTAGGATGGACCTTTATCGGTTTACTAGGAAACTGAAATTGACAAAGTTACATGCCGGAAGAACTAACAATCAGCAGTCAGACTTGGAAATTATATCAGATACTCCTTCGACCTTCCTCAATGTCAATGACATCCCGGCATTAACTGATATGATGGTACTTATAGATGATACCACCCAACTGTTGAGTGATGACAATACTGAACAAGAAAACATTTTACAAGCAAGCGATCATACACCGTTCAGAGCTCCCTCAAAGTTTCTCCCACAAACTATGAGAGATAATGTGGACCTGTTCTGGGAGAATATAACAAGAGATTTGAAAAATTTGTATTTTCAGGATAATCAGAGGAAATATAAAATAAATCCAAAAAAGGCGCTCTTTCACAAAACAGTGAAAAAATTACAGATGGAGGATGGACTTCTAGTGAAACCTTCCGATAAAGGAGGCAATGTGGTTCTTTGGGGGAAAGAACAATATAAGAAGGAGGCACTAAGTCAACTGCAAGATTGTAGTTGTTATAGGAAAATAAGCCCCAAGGAATATGACAATGTAATATTTGAATTTCAGGAAAGACTGGACCACTGGAAAGAAAATGGACTACTCAGCTGGGATGAGCATAAGTTCATAAAACAGGACAATCCAGTGGTTCCGGTCTTCTATATGTTGCCAAAGATCCATAAAAATGCCACGAGCCCACCAGGGAGGCCCATCATCTCTTCATGTGGAAGCCTATTTGAAAATGCATCGTGGCATATTGACTATTTCTTGAACCCTATTGTCAGATCACTCCCTTCTTATTTGAAAGACTCAACTGATTTTTTGAAGTGTATATATGACATATGTTGGGATCCTGAAACGATGGTTCTTTTAACATTAGACATTTCTACATTATACACAAGCATAAGACATGTAGATGGGCTGAGGGCTTGCGAGCATTATCTGAATTTGAGACCGGCACGACTTGTTTCACAGAATAGAATGGTTCTTGAAATCATGGAATGGTGTCTTACGAAAAATATTTTTCTTTTTGGCAGTGATCTTTATCTCCAGGAGAGGGGAACCGCGATGGGCATCTGCTTTGCCCCCAGCTACGCCAATTTACATCTCGGCTGGTGGGAGGAGCGGGTGCTCAGAGGGGGTCCCCTTGATCACTGGACGGAACATATTCTTCTATGGGTCAGATATATCGACGATGTCTTCGTGCTGTGGCAGGGCACGGAGGCATCTATCGATCTATTTATAGATGAGTTGAACCAGAATTCATTAAATCTAGAATTCGTGGGGAACTCTAGTAAAAAGACAATAGATTTCCTTGATATTAGGATTACCCCCATTGACTGCAGATTAGAAACCTCAGTGTTCCGTAAGACAACTGCAGGAAATTCAATCCTGCATGCAGGGAGCGCCTATCCAACAGCTCTGATAAGGAGTATTCCGTTTGGGGAATTTTATAGAGCGAGGCGCACTTGCAGCAGTGATGAGCAGTATGATAAGATTGAAACCGAAATGACCCAGAGATTCATTCAAAGAGGGTATACGGAGACGATCCTTAAAGGGGCATCTAACAAAGCCAGAAAGTTGGTTAGACAAAATATACTCTTCGAACCATCTAGAACTCAGAGGCAGAAGGATTTGGACAAAACACGAAGCGTTCAGGTTTCTCCTAGATTCATAACGACCTTTAACACCAAACATAAAGAAATAAGAACAATATTGAGAAAACACTGGTATCTGGTGAGGAATGATCTGGTACTTGGTTTGATGGTCAAAAAGAATCCTGAAATCACGTATAAAAAATCCAAGTCTTTAAAAGATCTAGTGGTGAAAAGTGAGTTTGTAGACAGAAAGAAGAGCAATGCCGACTGGTTGAAGTCAAAGCCTGGTTTTAAAAGATGTTCAAAGTGTAAAGCCTGTCAGCATGGAATGAACCGTACAGACTTTAAAACCTCTTTTAATAAAACTGTGACAGTCAGAAGTGCCATTAATTGTAAGAGTGAATATGTAGTTTATTTACTACAATGCCCATGCCCCAAGATATACATTGGTAGTACTATTTTACCAGTGCATCAACGAATTTTGCAGCACAGACGTACTATTGTTAATCAGGACAGATCCTATCCTGTGGCTCGGCACTTCGAGTAACATCACCAAAGTAACCCCAAAGGCCTCCAATACTCCTGTATCGCAGAGGTCCCAAAGAAAAAGAGGGGAGGAAATAGAAAAGGGGAGCTCAGGAAATTGGAAACTAATTTCATCCTAGAGTTCACCAGTAAAGAGCCACAGGGATTAAATGTGGAAGAGGATCTGTATACGTGTTTAGCCTGATTATACATTAGCCCAGATTATGACTAAGCAGCCTCGAGTGTACCAAAACTGCATATGTAAATTATGAATTGTGAATATTTTTTATGAAATGTTTTTTTTAAATTGAAACTTTTTTATGCTTCTTTTAACACATGCGAGGTAGTGTAACTTGTAAATTTGTGGTGGCTTTGATAAGAATGGAATGTACTAAGCAATGCTTTTTTAACTACTTATGCGCTAACAACTTCTCCTTTTTAACCTGATGTGCAATATTGGTGTATTGTTTACAAAAAACTATGATTAACTAATGTTGTCGTTTAAGCATTAGCACTTTTTTTGGATATATAGTAGATCCAAGGGCTTTGTGCAATATATAGAGTGATTGTTTACAGTAAGAGATTATTATTGTTTGCAAATTGATGTGCAATAAGAGATTATTATTGTTTACAAATAGATGTGCAATATGAGTGGATTGTTTACAAAAGAGTCCATTGTGTTCATAACATATTTAAGCACTAGCACTTTAATTGTGGGCCAAACGCAATCTATAGAGTAGTTGTTTACAGTAAGGGACTATTATTGTCTACAATAAAGCACTTGCACTTTAGGATGAAATAATGAGGTGGTTAGTAATAGAAGAGCGGTAGTAGAGATTGTTTTTCCATTCCGATTGAATTTACCTAATTTAGCCACAAAGCAAACTAAGATAGATGATGGAATGTGTTGTCTGAGGCCTAAATTTAAGTATTGAACTGAGAACGTAGTTTGTGCAGAGAAAGATAAGAAATTGTAAATAATCCTCTTTTAAAAATTCATCAAGGCAAGCATGGCTTAGGGGCACTGGCCAAGAAAATTGTTGAACCTTTATTGCTTGTACTATTGATAATGATGTTCGTAATGCACTTGCATATTTTAAGATGGAATATTTATGTTTGATACCCTGTTTTTTAAGGTTTGCGCCGAAACAGATAGTATCCTTTCATTGTTACTGCACATAAGTTCCTTTTAACTTGAAAGTGTTAAAATGGCCGCTTCATTACCAGGCAACCTGTTGAGCATTTTATGGTCCTTTTACTATGTTCATTACCTTTACCTGTGTACTTATAGAAGCATTCAATGGCAGCATAAACATAGTGATCAAGGGAGCATGACTCCCGAAACGAGTTGATGAATGTAACAAAATAAAAAGCCTAATTGAAAGATATCCACGTACGAGTGCCGGATGACTTCTTTGAATAAACAAAAGAAATCCTATTTCGAATATATATATATATATGAGCAAGGTGGAGTGACACCGAAACGCGTAGATCTCTGTGCCTGTTGCCCTTGGAAATGAGTGAAATAAAAAGGATTACTGTTTAAAATCCAAAGTTGGCTGTGCGACCCGTTTTTCCCAGCTGGGAGAAAGTTTTGAGGATATATATATATATATATATATATATATATATATATATATCATATATGTGTGTGTGTATATATATATATATATATATATATTGAAGAAAACAAAGGTTACAGGGATGTTATAGTTAGGCTGACATTTCAGTCATACAAAACCAGAGAAATTCAGCAGTTATAGTTAGATGAGCTAACTATAACTTCCTCCAGCATTTTTTTTTTTTTAAGAATGGGGGCTGTGTGCCCCCCCTTCTTTTCCAAATATTCTTGGCCCAGGGGATCCTATCCCCCAGGGCCTGCCCCCACAATTTTTTTTTAATTTTGGGAAGGGGGCTGCGTGGCCCTCCTCCCAATGCCAAAATCTGCCCCCGGGACCACATCCCCCGGGGCATGGCCATATTGTTTATTATTTTTTTTGGGAGGGGGGCTGCCTTGTCCCCCTCCTTAGGTCATGTATGGCTCCGGGGACCTCATCTCCCAGGGCTGGCCTTTGTGGTTTAAAAAAAAAAAGTATTTAAATTTTGGGGAGGGGGGCCACATGGCCCCCCTCCCGGGCCACTTGTAGCCCGGGGACCCCATCCCCTGATGCTGGCACTCTCCGTTGGGGACCGTGGGGGGTCCCCAATCCCGCCGGCTCCCCGCATCCCTCGGGAGCCAGCATTGCTTTTCCACATGGGAGCTGCTAAGATGCAGCTCCCCATGTGGAAAAGAAATTTGGTTTGAATTTTGAAAGAGAGAGCAGGTTTTCTTTCAAAATCCAAACCAAGTTTGCTATAGCTGGGCGGGAGCCACGCGGCTTCCGTCCTGCAATAACAAACTACAGTGTCCTGGAGGTAGGCACCCCGGGACACTGCAGGAGCCAGCCCTGGGGGGTGGCGGTCCCCAGGGCCATAACAGGGGTCCAGGAGGGGGTCTGCACGGCCCCCCTCCCACAATCTACAAAGCCCCGGGGGTGGTGGTCCTCCGGGCTGAGGGGCCCATCTCGGACCCCCCAATTTAAATATTTAGAGCCTCGGGGAGGTGGCGGTCCCCTGGCGTGTGGGGGGGAGCCAGCCCTAGGGGGTGGCGGTCCCCAGGGCCATAACAGGGGTCCAGGAGGGGGTCTGCGCGGCCCCCCTCCCACAATCTACAAAGCCCCGGGGGTGGTGGTCCTCCGGGCTGAGGGGTCCATCAAGGACCCCCCAATTTAAATATTTAGAGCCTCGGGGAGGTGGCGGTCCCCTGGCGTGTGGGGGGGGTATCAGCCCCCCTCACAGGGTATTTAAAAAAAATAAGGCCCAGGGTGGGCCGTGAGCCCCCGCCAATCTTTTCTTAAAGCCCCAGGTGGTGGCGGTTCCTGGGGCTTGAGGGGGCCTTTGAGCCCCCCCACCCATATATTTACAAGCCAAGGGGTGGCGGTCCCCGGGGCTAGGAGGGGCCTTTGAGCCCCCACACCCATTAGTTTTCGAAGCCCTCGAGGGTGGCGTTTCCCGGGGCTGGGTGGGCCTGAGAGCCCCCGCACATTATTGAAAAAAGCCCAGAGGGTGGCGGTCCCCGGGGCTAGGGGGCCTGAGAGCTTCCCGCACATAATTGAAAAAAACCCTGGTGGCGGCGGTCTCCGGGGCTGGGGGGCCCCTCAGGGCCCCCTTTTACATAAACAGTATTGCGCCCGGGATTTGGCCCCGGGGGCTAATTACCAAGGAAGCACGGGAGACCGCGCTTCGTTTTTTTTTTATCAGCAGGATCTGCGCACCCTGCGCGGATTTTGCAGATTAAAAAAAATAAATATATATATATATATATATATATATATATATATATATTATTTTGGGCCCTGGGGTTCCTGTGGGACCCCCTAAGCAGGCCTAGGGGGTCAGGGTGATTCTACCCTACCCGCTTTTTGCGTTTTTCACTTTTTTTCTGCTTTCTTATGCCTCAGTTCTACCGAGGCTCAAGATGGCTGCCAACACTTCCTGGTTTGGAGTGTTGACAGCCAATTAGCATACAGCTTGTCATCGGGAGGGTGCATGGATCCTGCGAGGCCAAAGATATATATGATTTTACTTTTGATTTTCTCAGGAACTACTGAACGGATTTACACCATTTACACCATTTAACAAAAAGGCACAAGGCTGAACCAAGGACTGCCTCTTTGCCAAATTTGGTGTAATTCCGTTTTACCAGTTCGGGCTGTAGCTGCGGCTAAAGGTTCCTATGGGAAATTGCATAGGAGAAAACACGTTTTGGGACCCCCCTTTTTTCTCGGCCCCCGCTTGACGAATCACCCCGAGACTTTCAGTATAGGAGCGGACTGGAGCGGGCCATACGTTTTGAAAATTTCGCGAAGATTTGTCAATCGCCACCAAAGTGATTGGGAATAGAATGTTGCCCTGTGGGCAAATAAGGCCACATATTTTTACATATTTACATATATATCTCAGCAGCATATTTGCTATTGAAAGTGGATCACATGTGGCACCTGGACTCTGTTAATACCTTCACCCACTTGGGTTTAATTTGGTTTAAATATTGTCAAGTAGGTGCCAAGTAAACCTTGTTGAGGTGTACCATACGTGGTTGTCAGCAGTGCAGCTACGGATTTATTTCGGCGGCATAAACCGCTGTATTAAGGCTACACATGAAAATGACAAAATATGTAAAAATATGTGGCCTTATTTGTCCACAGGGACATCAATTGAGTGTAGAGGTTCAGTTAATATACTGATAAGTATCAATGGGAAGGTTTCCCCGTCGATATGTTAAACCGTACTACGCTGCATTTGTTGCAGGGAATTGTGGCCATGAAGACGCTGTTCCGCCGTAAAACCAAATCATGATATCATTTGATTGAAAATTCACAATAACGTTTAAATAATTAGAATGAAATGATTGCAGATACTGGCTCTGTTAATGTATGAAATCTATGTACCACAGGACGCAATGTATAGTCTGTTTTCAGTTGTTATTTACGGAATGTCACATGATGATTATGTTTTGTATAACTTTATTGATTGGTAACATGCCCGTACTCGTGAACAAGCAGCTCATGCTGCGAAACGTGTCGGGTAGATTGTGCAATTAAACTCACGACGGAAGCATTTGGGCCTCAGCGCGTTGTCTGATCAAACAAAGAGACGACTATTTGTTGGATGTTAAGGAGTTGGCGAACCCCGCTGCGGCCCGCCATTACAAGTGGCGCGGGTCTCCAAGCTTGTTGGATATATATATATATCTCTACAGTAAAAAAAAATAAAGATAAAGGAATTTTATAGTTAGGACATGTAATAATATCTTATTTTACGTTAAAAAAAACTTCACTGAAAATACCAAAGGTTAAAGGGACGTTATAGTCAGGTGGTTAAACGTACTGTTTTAAACCTAACAAAACCACTGAGATTCACCAGTTATAGTTATCTCAGGTAACTATAACTCATGCCCTAAATTATGTCATTTCAGATGCTGCAGTGATTTTATTAATTATGTCATAGAAGAAGTCATGAGAGATGTAATATGTGAGGTAATGAGCAGTGCATGGCTGTGGCAAGTTATAACTAGCTCCGTAAACTATAACTGATGAATTTCACAGTTTTGTTTCTTTTTCAAACATTAGTTTTTATCTTAGTTTAACACTTAACCATAATGTGACTTTAAACTTTCTTTTTTTCAGTGAATTTCTAGAGTTTTTTTTATGTAAGCTACAATCTTATTATTGCCACACCTAACTACATTGTTACTTTAACCTCTGATTTTTCAGTGAATTTCAGTGTTTTTTTTTTTTTTTCAGAACAAGTCAGTGGTTTATTTTTAACTTATGTAAATATCTTATTGCCATACCCAATAAAACCATCAATTTAACCTTTGGGTTTTTTCAACATTTTTTTTAGTTTTACTGATGATATTCAGCCAACATCCCACTGCAAACAGCCTTCAGTCAGCCCAAACCCTACAGGCAGCCAATTCCCCACTATGCATGGCCTGAGCCCAATGACTCGCAGGCACCCAGCCCCACCCGCTGAGCATTGCTTTTGCCTATGCACAGTGAGGAACTGCCCACAGAGACTGGCCTCCAGCCAGGCCCTGCACCTATTACTGCCACAAGCGGTCAACCTGCACCTGCATACGGCCTTCAGCAGTTCTCAGTGGAGGGCAGGATAGAGAGGGGCTAACCAATGAGGGCAAGGGGTCGTTTTAGAACAATTGACCACACAGGACAGAGGAGGGAGCAGGGGCACCCACTCAGACAATGGAAGGCAGAGAGGAGGGGACAGGGGAAGACAGTTAATTATGTAGGGCAAACGTGAGGGGCAGTGGCAGCACAACAGACCGCACAGGGCAGTAAAGAGGAGGCAGGGGCATGGACTCGGACAGCACAGGGAATGGGGGCAGAGAGAACACGTTAATCACAGAGGCAAGTAGGAGGGGAGTGTGGCAGGTGAAATTCACATGGACGCTCACCTTGGTTTGGGCTCGAGGTTCTAAGATGACCTTGAGCTGACCCAGAACCTGGCATCTGGCTCAGCCTGGCTCAAGCTTTCAGTGGCTCGGCCACCTCTATTTTATATTGCGCTTAATATAATGCGGTCTTGTTAGCTTGATATGAGTGAAGCCTTAAGCTTACTTGTGTTTTCAGAACTGTACATTTCTAAGGCATGTGTTTCCAGTGCGCCACACTAACCCATCTTCTCCTTCCCTATCTGTACATCACAGAGCTCAGATTTGATTTTCATTGCTGGTCTAATATTACAAAATTCCGTTACTTCTGTTTGGTTTGTAACATTCATAACATGTAATGTTTTAGTTCCTGATGCTCATTGAACGGACGTATTTACAGTTGTGTACAAAATAGAGGCCATTTCCTTCTACCGAAATGGGGGTACTGTTTATATTTTGAATGGAGTATTGTTTTATAGGGCATATTACAGCGT
Organism: Lissotriton helveticus; assembly: GCF_964261635.1. NCBI lineage: Eukaryota > Metazoa > Chordata > Amphibia > Caudata > Salamandridae > Lissotriton > Lissotriton helveticus. The sequence goes on along the minus strand of NC_136060.1, from coordinate 31,664,538 downwards.
TTCCTTTAGATGTAAAGCAAATTTCAATATTAACATGTGACGTGTGCATGTGACGTCACGGTTTGTCTGACTGAAAATATATAAAGGCTTATTATTGTGGGGACAGCCAGAGGTTCTTTCCCTGATTCTTCAAGATCAGAACTCATGTTGGTCTGTTTATCCCTCTGAATTTAGAATGTTTCCATATTTCTTCTCTCCTGACGTAGTGAGTAGTCTTTTTGACAAATGCTCTCTGAATCTCATTTGCCTAATATAATAGAGTTTTATTTGGTTCTAGCGATTTAATTAGATTAGGGTTTAAATTCTGCTCCCAACAATTTTTTGCATTTATCTGCATTTTGCATATTTTGAAGTGACTGACTACCCAATGTCTTTTGCCTTCTCTATGTGATGCTCTATTATAAATAAACCTTTATGATTTTTACTTTAGAACCTTGTTTCGTATAGATTTTCCTGAGTGGATTTCCTTGTCCCTGAGTAAATATGATACATGTAGGGCTCTCGTCTGGAATACATTCACACATAACTCTGATCAATCAATAACGCCTTTTGATGTAAGAAAAGCCCCAACCACTGTTACAGTCTGTGACAGCTAACTATTGGTAGAGATAGAGATGTATATCAATAGGAGCAAATTAACAAACTAGACCAGCAGAGCTTAAAAAAAAGAAGCCCTAAGAAGAAGGCAAGGAAATGGGCCGACAGGATGCCCTGTCTTTAGCAACAATACTTCCTGGCTCAGAATTCTATTAAAGGGGGTTTCTACTGGTGGCCACAAGCTCCACAGAAGCCCTGGAACAGAAGATAAACTCGGTGAATGTGAATATCAGCCTACTGCACCTGGATTTCAAAAGAATTTAGGAAAGGGCTGGCACGACAGAACATGGATGCTTGGCGGTCACAAGGAACGTGAGACAAGTGAAATACTGTATCAAGCAGTTGGTGAGTTTTTCCTTACTCCTTCCATCAAAAGTGGAAGAAGCAGAGGGCCAATCCTGCTTCGATAATGTTTCTTTTATTGCAATTCCCAAAAGATTAAAGGGGCCGAAATATTAGAGTTATTGGTTGAGGACTGGATACAAATAATCTGAAAGCCTAAGGGGCTATCAGCTGTCTTCTCTGTGGAACGATCACAAACACCCCCATCCCACCCCAATGGACACCCCCTCACAGGCCATTAATGCTCAATTCTTGAACTACCAAGACCATAATGCAATCTTGTGCAAGACAAGAAGAAGGGGTCCTAAGATTTATGAGAATGGTAAGGTCCTGCTCTTCAACTGATTTATGCAAGCAGTCCAAAGGCAAATACATGCTTTAATAGGTTAAGGGGAGGCTAAGGATATGGACATAAGTAGAACTTTATGGCAGCTAGTCTCCGAGTTATCACTTGTTGGAGCTATCCCAATTTGCAAGGTTATCCCCAAATTGTTTGCCTTCCTCCTGTGTTTTTCTGACTTTGTTTTTTGCTGACTTTAGGACTTTGGACACTTTACCACTGCTAATCAATGCCAAAGGACATATGCTGTGTGGTGTAAATTGTATTGGTTATTGGTTTATCCATGATTGGCATATTTGATTTACTAAAAAACCCCTTATAAAGTGCACCAGGTGTGCCCAGGGCCTGTAAATCAAATACAACTAGTGGGCATGAAGCACTGATTGTGCCACCCACAGGAGTAGCCATGCAAACATGTCTCAGACCTGACACTCCAGTGTCTGTGGGTGTAGTTTTAAACTGCCTTATCGACCTGGAAAGTGCACCCACTTGCCAAGCCCAAACCTTCCCTTTCACTACATGTAAAGCACCCCTAAAGTAGGCCCAAAGTAGACCTGTGAGCAGTGTGCAGTGTATGTAAATGGTAGGACATGTACAGGTGTGTTTTACATGTCGTCCTGATAGTGAAATACTTCCAACTGTGTTTTTCACTATTGCAAGGGCTATCGCTCCCATTGGTTATCAAGTAATCTTTTTCAAGTGTAACTTCCAATTGGGAATTGATAGAGATTTGGGGTCTCTACACTCATAATTTAAAAATACATCTTTTAATGAAATTGGTTTATAAGTTGCGTGCTTTAAAATGCCACTTTTAGAAAGAGGGCATTTTCTTCCTTTACCAATCTATGCCTCTGCCTGCCTGTGGAATCCACTTCTGAGGAAGGGTGACTGTTTGAATGTTTGTGCATTTACCCTAGACAGTCACACAAAGGGAGTTGAGGTGCGCCCGACATATCCTGATGGCCCATCACCAGGCGGATGGTTCTTCCTGAGTTAGAGTGATGGGAGGAGTTGTCACTGAACCCTGAATAGGGCGGTGCCTGTCCTCACACAAAGCTTTCTTCACCCTCCTGTTGTGTTTTTGGAGCCAGGTCAGGGAAAGGCAGAGTCTTAGCCACTAAAAAGACTTTCCTTTGAAGCTTGCCTACATCAAAGGCAAAATCTGTTATAAGCACCGGAACTGTTACACCATAACTTCAGAACACTTCTGGACTAAGAGGAAGAAGAAATGGATGCTGTAGCAGGAACTGACACTCTATTGGTTGCTTTGTTGTGCCGGTCCACTGCTTGCTGCTTCTGTCCTGGGAGTAAAATGACTGCACTTTGGTTTCTACATCCTGCTTTCCAAGGTTGTCCAAGGGCTTATGCGTGCTTGCCTCCTGTTAAGAAGTCCCAGGGTCATCTGTAGCCCCTGAACTCCTCTGCGGGGAGTTCTGACCAGTCAAGTGGGGCCAATTCCATTGCTGGGCCATTGCAGGTGGTTTTGCTGCTAAGAACCAAGAAAATTCATGCATCAACCCTCAGTACCAGTTTTCCGATGCAGCACTGCCGTGCGGTTGAATAACCAACGCATGCATCGCAACTAGGCGGTTGAAGATTAGATGCAGCGCATGCCGTGCAGCTTAAAGATCACCACAACCTGAGTCCCGAGCACCATATCACCAACATCCGTGATGCACGCTTCAACTCCGAAGCGGGTCCTGCTTTGTGGCTGAAGAAATTGACGCATCACTTGCTTTGCGGCTGTGAAATCGATGCAGGGCATGTTCCTCCGCCACCACATCGACACAGCTTGTCTGGATTTACGGCGCATTGTCCCTTTGTGACAAATTCTTCATCAACGTTGCCCAACAGAAAGGAACCAAGGCCGCATGTCCGGAGATTGATGCATCACGCCCCCTCACAGTACGGAACCGACTGATCACCTCCCCTGACAGTAAGGAACTGATGCATCACCTCCGCTGCACTGCAGTAAGGAACCAACGCATCACCTCCATTGGCAGTAAGGAATCAATGCATCACCTCCCCAGGGAGTAAGGAACTGACGCATTGCTTTGCTTTTCCGGCGCCTCACCTCCCCTGCGCCTATTTTTGCCTTCTGATTTTTATACTTCCCAAGTACTTTGTGATAAGAGTGATGCACCCATAGTTTCCTATGTACTGAAATATTTTAAAACTGATATCTTAACTTTTGTATGTTAGACTATTGTTGTTTGGTCTTGTTTTATTCAGATAAATATTGGTTATTTTTCTAAAATGGTGTGGTGTCCTTTTGCAGTGTTTTCACTGTGTTACTGTGTGTGTTTGTACAAATACTTTACACATTGCCTCTGAAATAAGCCTGACTTCTTGTGCCAAGCTACAAAGGGGATGAGCAGGGGATATTTTAGCTATCTAATCTCTTTACCCTGACTAGAGTGAGGGTTCCTACTTGGACAGGGTGCAAAGAACAGCCAACTACAGTCCTCCATTTCTAACATCACTGATAGGACACCCTGGCACATTCAAAGACCAAAGGAAATATGGATCTGGCTATATGAATGGGGTCACAGTCTCGGAGGTGGAGACCTAATGATGAAGTGCTCAGACAAAATACTGTATCAAAAATATTGGAAGACACAAATACTGTATCAAAATACCATGATGCCAAAAATGTCCTGGGACGGAATATATGAGATAAGAATATATTTTTTTTAAGTCTTTCATATCATTTTTTAAAATGTAGTTGCACACAATATCATCTTTAAAATTATTTAGTTGTTTTATTAGTTTTTGTGGTAAACGTCATTATGTTAAAGTTAAGTATATTCAATTATTTTTGGGTGTTTTGGTTTCGTAATACAGTTTACGTTTTTTTAAAATGTTATGTGAATGTTATTTTCTTTGACAGGTTGTTAGGTTTGTAGGGCAATAGAGTGTGAAGTTTTTCAATATTTATTTTTAATTCCTTAATTTATTTTTTATTTTTTAATTGTTTAATTAAACAATTAATTAATCATCTGTGCTTTTAGCTATTGAATATATAATTTTAGCAATGTACAAATATTTGTATTGGTTAATTGGGTGATTATGGTCATTATTGAATTGTTTTTGATAATCTTGATATTAATTAGCTATATTATATTTACTTTTTCATTTAATAACTCTATAGTTGTACTATATTTAAATATATATATGTTTATTGCTATTTTACTGTTCTTATTGTGCATTTGTTATTATTTTTTGCATTTGGGATTTTAGGGTTATATAGTGGGAAGCATTTCAAATCTATTTCTTATTTTTTAATTAAATTACTTTTATTTTATGTATATTTTATATGTTTATTTAGCAGGCGTCTCCAAAGAGTAGCTTACGAGCTACTGGTAGCTCTCCAGCTACCTGTGAGTACCTCTCCTGTGTGCATGCCCAGCCCACTAAACTAGAAGCTTTTGCTTGGTTGAATTAATATATGTATAGCAACATTGAAAAGTGAGTATTTAAGATGAAAATGTGTGCACTTTCAAAACCCATAATTTCCATACTAATATTTGAAACCGATATTTGAGTAATAAATCATGCATTATTGAGAGATTTATGACTAATATTATTACCTTGGTATTATTACTATGGTGTCAGGGGAAACGCAGGTGACGCTGGTATGCATTACCTTTGTAGAAGCATTCAAAATTGAAAGTTGATTGTGGGTGGTAATCTTGCAGAGGGTGGCCACTAACATAATGTTTTCTTATGTATATGGCTCTAATATTATTAGTAGCTCGGGATGATTTGCAATGAACATAAATAACTCTTATTACTGCAAAGGTTATAGACCCCTTATTTAGTATGTTTAGTTTTTAATAATTTATGTACAGTGTCTAATGTTAGAAATAGTTTTAACATGTGTTTCTAGAAAATATATTTAATATATATGTAATTTATTTTGAATTAGTTTATGATTTGGAAAATTAAAGCTGAGCTTTCTAAAGTTTAATATTTTCCCTACTGTTGCTTATACTGGAGTGGAAATAGTATTTCTCACCCATCCACAATGGAATACTTTCTTCACTGTTGTTGTGTTGGAGTGGGAATAGTAATTCTAACCCCTTCAGAGTCAAATACTTTCTTTAGTGTTGCCCAGGTTGGAGTGGGAATACCATATCTAAACCCTCCAAATTACAACCCATTCCTTATTGCGCAGGGTGGAATACGAAATTAGAGCCTTCCAAGGCCCAACACTTTCTCCATTATTGCTCAGGTTGGAGTAATGATAGTAATTCTAGCCCCATCAAAATATTTTTGATTTGTATTTTATATTAATCATCTTTAAATAACTATTTTATTTTTATTGCTTGTATTATTTCGATGAAATCCAAAATATAAATGTTTGTTTTATGTTTGTAAGATGCACATTTTTATATGTTTCTTAATGGAAAGCATATTTTTAAATGTTACTTTATTTTTAAAGTTAATATACCTTTTAAAGTGTATAATATTTCGAATTTTTTATACTTGCCTATTTTTGGATGATATTGTGGTCTTCTGTAGTTCTGTTAATAGCATTTTTGACTTTACATAAAAAGCACATTATAGTCGATATATGTGTCCTCGATATTTTTTATCAATATTTGTATTGCCAGTATTTTTGTTGCTGATATTTCGTTGGCCAACCAATGACGAGGCCTCCACTTCAGAAGTAGAGTTAGAGCTACAGAAAGGTAGTATCCCAGGCCACTTTGGCCCCTGCTACATGATGGCATGAGATGTTAGACAACCTTGAAAGAATTGGACTCATATACTGAGGAATCACAGGAGAAAACATATTTTGCATGCGGAGTACAAACCACTAAGTGAGTGTTGCAAATGAAATGAAGGGTTAATGTACACATTTCTATATGGCAGTATGAGTAATAATGGAGAATCCAAATGTCTTTTTCAAATTCCTGGTGGGGGTTGAGAAGGGTCCCCATGTTGGAGAGTAGGGCCTCTTGTGTTTCACACTGCAGGCATTTATATTTAAGAAAAGTAAGTGAGAGCTTTGAGTAGTTATGTTATAAAGGGAAACCAGCTGCCTCACTGATACGGTTATTTGGGACTGAGTCCTCTCCACAAGGTTTTATTATTTATGTTAGGGAGAACTGTTTCAGCACAGCTCTGTACTCATCGTACTGACTAGGTGTCTAATCTCAAGAGACTAACTCTAGCCGCTAAGCCATCCTACAGATGACTATGCAGCACGTCAGGCAGGGGCTCAATGTCCTCCTCGTCTGTGTCTCCGGAAAAAAAAACCTCTGACATCTTCAAGTGATTGTGAAATGGCTTAATCCTGTTCACTGCCAGCACTCATATCAACATAGGAGTTGACCTCATTGATCATTTTCAAAACATTGAAGAGTCCAGTGAATCTGTTCTCTAAAAACTAAGGACTTACAAGCAGCTTCATGATACCATAAAGGTATGTCATGTCCTTCCTGGTGCCCAGAAGCATCATTTTCCAGCCATATTGCTCCTTCAGCAGTTCTTCGATTGTCCAAAGTTTGCCTTTCGCCTTCTACTTGAGCTGCACCTTTTTGCGCTTGAGGCCAGGCACATAGCTCACAGTGCCATGTGTAGGTGTCCTTGGTTTCCTTTTCAACATTCTGTCAACAGAATGGTTGAGCTGCCGACAGGCAAAGGTTCAAATGAGCCAAAGTTCTCACCCTTCCGTGGCACTTCTCAATAAGTAAGCATGCAGGTTATATTCCACTTTCTCCTTAACAGTTGCAAGAAAGTACCCGTTATACTCTAAAGAGTGATTTGAGATATCCTCAGTGATGTTATCAATGATGTAATTGAACATGTCATACGTGATTTAACATGAGGGCATAAGAAGTGCATGCCAGTGGCACAATTTATAGTTAACTCAGTATGCAATAACTGGTGAATTTCAGTGATTTTTGTTTTAAATCTGTTACTTTTTATATTATAACATGGCCTAACCATAGCGTCAATTAGCCTTTGCTTTCTCAGTAAATTTCTAGGTATTATTTTAACATAAGCTGATATCTTATTACCTTACCTACCTATAACATCACTTTAACCTTTGGTTTTTTCATTGAATTCTGGAATTTTTAATCATTTTCACCCCACACCTCACAGAGCATATCTTTTGACCATGTGCGATAGGCGAGTTGAATGCAAGACCATTAGGCCTCCAACCACTAGTGAGCCTTTTGTTGTGTGCAACATGGGATTGACATCAATCAGTTTGCTGGGCCAGTCCTGTAGTACCAAGCAGGCCACAAGAAAATAGGCCTTCTCTACAAATCAGAATGCTTTATATTTTTAATTTGCAATACCACGTGAGTCCTGTAGGTGTCCTGTGGGATAACTGTCAATATATCACAAACTTTGAGCCTTAATTTCTCAAAAAATGATGTATGGATCTACACCAAATTGTAACAAATATGCTATCTAAGTAAAGATTTAGCTGTCTGCCAAATATGGCGTAATTCTGTTCAGCCATTTGTTTCTGTAACACAGACTAACATTCCTGTGGGAAATTGCATGAGGAAAATATGTTCTGCCCTCCCCGTTTTTTTTCAGACCCCACTTGAGGGATCACCCTGAAACTTTCCAGGGTGGAGCTATAGTGGAGAAACTTATTTTGAAATGTTTTGTGAAGATTCGTCAAACAACTTAAAACAACAACTTTAGCAAAAAAGCTCTTCCTATTATTAACTGAAAAAAACAAAGGTTACAGGGACGTGTAGTTAGGCTCAGATTTCACGTGCATAAAATCATAGAAATTCAGCAGTTATAGTTACCTGAGCTAACTATAACTTATGTCCTCGCAATGCACTGCTTATGACCTCACATATTATATCACTCATGACATGGTCAGCGACATCACTCATGACATCTCAAATGGCATCACTCATGACATCACTGAGGCCATCATCCAATGAGTGTAAATGTTTCGTAAACATTTTTGAGAATTAAAGATATATAATAAGCTACTGCATGAGTTAAATTATAATTCTTTTTGTACTACTAATGAGTGAAACTGTTTCTAACATATGTCATCTGAGTGGATGTATGACTGTCTGTATCAGTGTGTGAGTAGGTGTTTGAGTGGCTGTATGGTTGTCTGAGTGGCTGTATGGATCCATCACTGGGTTTGTGAGAGCCTGTATAGGTCTGTTAGTGGGAAAATAGGAAAATGACTGGCTGTATGGGCCTGTGAATGACTTGTGAGTCATATGGGTGTGTGAATAGGTGTGTGAGTGGTTATATGGGTGTGTGAGTGGTTGGATGGGTGTGTAAGTGGATGTGTGAATAGTTGCATGGGTCTTTGAGGGGTTTTGTGAGTGATTGTATGGATCTGTGAATGATATGTGAATGGCTGTGTTGGTGTGTGAGTGGTTGTATTGGTGTGTTAGTGGGTGTCTGAGAAGCTTGTGGGTGTGTGAGTGGTTATATGGGTATGTGAGTGGTTGTATGGGTGTGTGAGTGTTTCTATGGGTGGGTACATGGTTGCATGGGTCTGTAAGTAGTTTTGTGGGCATGTGAATGGGTGCCTGAGTGGTTGTGTGGGTGTGTGAGTGGTTGTATGGGTGTGTAAGTGGGGGTATGAGTGGTTGTATTGGTGTGAGAGTGAATGTGTGAGTGATTGTATGGATCTATGAGTGGTATGGCAATGGATGTATAGATGTGTAAGTAGGTGTGTGAGTGGTTGTGTGAGGGTATTGGTGTGTGAATGGGTATGTGAGTGGTTATGTGGATGATGTCATCAGTGATATCATTTAAGATGTCATCAGTGATGCCATCAGTGATATCACTGACCATGCCATGAGTGATGTAATATGTGAGGTCGTAAGCAGTGCATTGCAGCGGCATAGGTTGTATTTAGCTCAGATCACTTTAACTGCTGAGTTTCTAAGGTTTTGTATATGTGAAATCTGAGCCTAACTATAACGTCCATGTAACCTTTTTTTTTTTTCAGTGAATTTCTAAGGTTTTTTTAATTATATTTCCTAACTATAGTGTCCCTGTAACCTTTTTTTAAGTTAAATTTGAAGGTTTTTTAAATTTTATTTCCTAACTTTAACTTGTAACCTTTGTGAGTGGGTGTGTGAGTGGCTATATAAATCGGCGAGTGGCTGCATGGGTATGTGAGTGGCTTTATGAGGGATTTTTGGGTGTGTGAGTGACTGTATGCGTGCTTGTATGGGTGTATAAACAGTTGTATGTGTGTCTGGGTAGCTGTGTGGGTGTGTCAGGGGTGGTATGGGTGTGTGACTGGGTGTGTGAGTGGGTGTGCAGGTATGTGATTGATTATATACGTTTGTAAGTATGTGTGTGAGTGGTTGTATGTACCTGTGAGTGGTGTTGTATGTATGTGAGTGATATGTGAATGGTTGTATGGGTTGGTAAGTAGGTGTGTGAGTAGTTGTATGGGTGTGTGAGTATGTGAGTGGTTGTATGGATCTATGAGTAGTGTGTGAATGGTTGCATGGGTGTGGGAGTGGGTATGTGAGTGGTTGTGTGAGTGGGTATGTGAATGATTCTGTGATGTCATTTGAGATGTCATCAGTGATGTCACTGACCATGATATGAGTGATATAATATGTGAGGTCATAAGCAGTGCATTGAGAGGGCGTAAGTTATAGTTAGCTCAAATAACTATGACTGCTAAATTTCTAGGGTTTTGTGTGTGTGAAATCTGAGCCTAACTATAACGTTCATGTAACCTTTGTTTTTTAAATGAATTTCTATGTCTTTTTAAATTATATTTCCAAACAATAACGTCCCTGCAACCTTTGTTTTGTTCAGTGAATTTTACCTTTTTTAATGTTATTTCCTAGCTATCATGTCCCTGTCTTAGTGAATTGCAAGGCTTTTTAAAATTGTATTTCCTAACAGTAATCTGTAAACTTTGAGAGTGGGTGTGTGACTACCTGTGTAGGTCGGTGAATGGGTGTGCGAGTGAATTTATGGGTATGTGAATGGGTGTTCTGCGTAGATACATGGGTGTGTGAGTGAGTGTGTGATTGGCTTGTATAGGTCTATGAGTGGACGTGTTAGTAACTGTATGGGTCAGTGACTGGGTGTGAGAATGACTGTAGTGATCTGTGAGTGGATGTGTGAATGTCTGGGTGTATGAGTGGAAGTGGGAGTAGTTTTGACGGTGAGTTAGTGTTTGAGTGGAATTGTGAGTCGCTGGGTGTATAAGTGAATGCATGGGCAGTAGCAGCTCCTGGAGGGAGTGGTGCGGGGTGGTGAGGCAGGGCGCGGGAGGGGCAGAGTTGGGGGTAGTAAACCACAGACTACAGACAGGTAAGTACATAAATAAATAAACAAAATGGATTACATTGCGCACGCTTCATCGCCAAAAGTGTACCCAACTGGAGTACTTTCTACTGGTTAATTAGTAAGTGCTACCTCATTGGGTAAAAGCTAATGCATATTCTACACTACCGCTGGATAATGAACCCCAAGGAAATGTCTCCAGTGACCATGTGTGTGATTTGGCAATATGATTGTTCCTCTGCGTCTTCATCCAGAAATCTGTGGTAGCATGAATCCTCCTAAAGAGAAGACAGCGAGACGACAAAGAGGTAAATCTCCACCGAACAAGGGTCCTTCCTCCTACCTATAAAGTAAGTTCTTCTTTTTTGGTGGAGATGTTCTCATGTTCTTTGGAATCAAGAACTTGTCACTAACCCACTGTAGGGCCTTTTTGTAACATGTCCATCAACCTGGCAAAAGGCAGGCAGATCTTTGCATAATACTAAGGTGGACGGGGCAGGGCCAAAGGGATGATTCCTCCAGTTGATTTTGCACTTGTGCATACTCGTAGTAATTTAAAGGGAGTACCAGGGACTCTGCTCTCACCAAGAGAGGCCAAGAAAAACCCACTCCTCACATTAACTACAGATCGCACTCTGATAGATCAGTGGTGCATTTACCTCCACCAAGGACTTCAGATCATAGACGGGGGTCTGCATAGCTCCTCCCCATGTTGATTTTGGCCCCGGGCCCCCGTCCACTGGAGACTGGCCACTTGTTGCTGGGTGTCCTGGAGCCCACCCTCAGTTCCCAGTGGCAGTGTTGGGGACTGAGGGGGAGCCTCAGTGCCCCCGCAGTTCCTGCTGACTCCCACCTCCATTGGGAGCCGTCATTGCTCCGGCATGCAGCAAGAAATCCCGCTCCTTGTGTGTGGGTAGGAAAACAGATGAAAAGCCCATTCTCAGTGGGTGGGGGCATTTTTCCTGCACCCGCCCGCTGTGAGCAGACTTACTGTTTGCTCTAGCTTGGCAGGAGCTGTCATAGCTCCCACCAAGTGACTGTAAACTACTATGTCCCAATGGTGGGCACCTCAGGACATAGGGAGCAGGCCCTGGGGGGTGGCAGTGCCCAGGACCATTAATGGCTCCAGGAGATGGACCGAGAGTTCCCCCCCTCTTTTCTTATTTCAGGGCCTGACCTAGGAAGGTGGTGGTCCTGGAGCCCGAAAACAGCACAGGAGGGGGCCACATGCCCCATTGCATTTGAAATATTAGCCAAGCCCTGCAGGGACAGTGGTAACCGCACGATCTTAAATGGCCCGGGAGGAGGGCCCACTCATCCCCCCATTTATTAAATCAGGCTCACCCTTGGGAGGTGGTGATCCATAGGGCCATAACAGGCCCTGGAGGGGGTCTGCATGGCCCCCCTCTACTCCTGATAAATGTATTGGCCTTGCCCCAGGGAGGTGGCAGTCCCTGGGGCCAATATCGGATATGGTAGGTGGATGTGTATGCCCTCCTCCCCAAAATACAAGTTAAGATATGCCTCAGGGCCTGGCCCACCTGGGGACTCATCTAGATAGAAGCGCTGGAGACCGTGATTGAGGTTTCTTCTTTAATTTTGCCGGAAATTTGCTAACCCACTGCAAACCTGCTGCAAAATTGAAAAAAATGCTTTTCGGCCCTCCAGAGTCCCTGGGAGACCCCACCACCAGGTCTAAAGGGCCAGGGTATTCCTGCCCTGCCTCCTCTCCTTTTTTTAGGAGAGGACTCGGCTGAGTCCGAGGCTCAAAATGGCTGCCAAGATTTCCTGGTTAAAATGTTGGCAGCCAATAGGATCTCAGCACGAAATCCGTTGGATTCAGGGAGGGTCCTTACCTCTAGATATACAATTTGTTTCCCTTTAATGTCTCAAAAACTACTGAATGCATTTACAACAAACCACAAAAAGGGCTCTTTCTGAACCAAGAGCTACCTCTTTCCCAAATTTGGTGTAGTTTGGGCAAGGGAAATTGCACGGTAAACGCAAGTTTGATGGATCACCCCGAAACTTTATATGCACAACCAGAAACAGGATGTCACTTTTTTATTTCGTGAAGAATCATAGACTGCGCCATGGTTATAAGTAAGTCAAAAAACAATTTTCCTATGGAAACTAGGTCCTAACTATGGGGTCGATTAGAATCGCGGACGGAAACGTGTACCGTCCGCCGCGGAAGGTGGCAAGATACTCCGGACCTGTCCGCGGAAAATCCGCTACAGCAATTAGGATAAAATATGCTAAAAACGCCGATCGCGGCGTACGTAGCACACCAATCCCCGTCCGCGGCGGTCGGAGTACACCTGAGTCCGCGGCAGGCGGACGGAACAGAAAGAACACCGACCGCCGCGTACGCACATGACCGCGAATACATCCACTTCCCCCGCGATACCTGCGCAGTGTCCGTGTCCGCAATTAGGATAACTCCGCAAGTACCCCGGTAGTCACCGCCATCCACGTCCGCAGCGGTACCAATGCACCGAGAATCCGTGCTCCACAGCGGAACACCAACACAAACAACATCCCTACTGTCAAACCAATGCCATACATTGCGACGGAAGTTATCACCAAACACACGAAAATGAACGACCACCCACCGAAAACATCCAAACCAATCACAACACACAATGATCCACCGCCAAGCACCACACAATGCACACCTGGCAACACACCCACCTAGCACCTGACTGCCAATAACCATTCAGACACGGCCAAGACACACGCCATAAAATAACTCCCACCCACTCCACAAATCCTCTGCATCACTCCATAGCTGCTAGCAGGATACACGACTTAACTGACAGCAAAGACATATATAATTCACATAACCCACACCCAAACACACCCACCACACAAAGACCCACCACACCATTCCTACACACCTCACACCTGCACCTCCCCATTCACGCAAACCCACACCCCGAGCACCACACACCATGGCACCAAAAAAAAAAAAAAATTCACTGACACCGAGTTAAAGGTTATGGTAGATGAGATAATCCGTGTCGAACCCCACTTATTCGGGGCCCTAGTGCAGCAGACCAGCATAGCCAGGAAAAACAGCATGTGGGACCGGATAGTCACCAGGGTGAATGCCTCCGGGAGCGTCCCGAGGACGAAGCAGGATATACAGAGGCGGTGGCATGATCTCAAGACCCGAGTGAAATCAATTTGAGCCAAGAACTATCTCCGGGCAAATCACACAGGCGGTGGAACCCCCCCGGAGCCCTTACCCTACACCGAGTGGGAGGACAAGGTGATGACCATCATCCACCCTGAGACCCTTGATGGACTTGCTGAGGGAGAAGAGGCTGGTAAGTACAAACCAAGCACCACGAGCACAACTACATGGTGTGCCTCACACAACTGTGAAGACACATCTCCCAGACCCGAACCCATGCATGCAGTCCACATACTCACCAACGTCGAAATCACTCCAACAGGCCCCCATGTCCATAGGGATGGCGGTGGTGGTGGTGGGTGGTGGGTGTGAGGGGACGGAACTACAACTCCCAACAGGCCCCCATGTCCATAGGGATGGCGGTGGTGGTGGTGGGTGGTGGGTGTGAGGGGACGGAACTACAACTCCCAACAGGCCCCCATGTCCATAGGGATGGCGGTGGTGGTGGTGGGTGGTGGGTGTGAGGGGACGGAACTACAACTCCCAACAGGCCCCCATGTCCATAGGGATGGCGGTGGTGGTGGTGGGTGGTGGGTGTGAGGGGACGGAACTACAACTCCCAACAGGCCCCCATGTCCATAGGGATGGCGGTGGTGGTGGTGGGTGGGGTGAGTACCAGTGCAGACAGAATCGGCAACAAAATGAAAACAACCTGTCAAGTCCACATTACTCATCCTCACATTATCGTTTTGCAGGTCATCCTAATCTGACAGCTGGAACCAACACCCGCCCTCCAGACTCGCCACACACAGAAGTCTCAGGGGACGATTGGGCAGCCACCTCCGGGGCAGAAGATGATCCCGGCACAAGCAGGCAGCCAGGGCCATCTGGCTCCCAGGTCACACCTGCACCAACGACTACGGCCTCTGCCATTGTCACAACACCGGCCACTGTGACCTGCACAGCCACCACCAGCACCATCTCCACCACCACCACTACTACCACCACTCCTGCCCCTGCCACCCTGCCCAACCCACCGGCCAACGCCGTGCCAGCGCCATCCCAGCCACGCAGGGAGAGTGTGAGGCAAGGCAGAGATGCAAGGCCAGATCCGGCAGGCAGGAGCATAGGCCAAAGACGACATGAGGATACCAACACACACAATGCTGTGCAACAGTCATTGGAAGCACTGGCCAGGGTGGAGGAAAGCTATCAAAGTGGTCAGGCACAGGCAGACCGGGCCCACCAGGACTTTGTTGACAACACTGCTATGTTGGGGGCCATTGAGAGGCGGCTTGGCCAACTAGTGGACATTTTTACCATGACAACCAACATGCGGATGCCATGTACATCCGCCAACACCACCCTCCCCACAACCCCACAAACAACGCCACCGCCACCGCCACCGCCACTGCCACCGCCACCTGCGGCGGATGTGGTACCCAGCTGACTCCGTACCGTCACAAAGACGGAGGGGCCGTCCGAGGCTGGAAGTGGGCGAGAGCAGTGTGGAAGCAGCTGGCACACGCTCCAAGAGGAACCGAAAATGACTATAACAGTACCTGAGCATGCCATTCACCCTGCCAACTATCCGGTCCCACCTGCCACAGGCCTGCTGCACTAGGCAGACACCACCCTATGTGGTGTCAGCACGGACATTTCATCTGCCATAACCTTCTACTCTCACTCCCCCACCCCTTCACTCATTTGTAAATATGCACCTACACCCATGCACAATTTGTAAATAAATGCCACTTACTCACTCAATCATGTGTTGCCTCCATGTTTATTCACATGAATGCATCAGAAACAGATGTTACTAGGTACAGGTATCCAACTGGTACAGAATCATGGCGCTGCGGGAGTGACCTAGGGAAAATAGAAACCGCAAAGACACGTCAGGAAACATGATCACACTCATCAGAACACACTGCAGTGCAACATTGAACAACCCACACGCATCACAACAGTAATGGATGAGACGACACACATCATGGAGACGTGCATTGACCAAAAATTAACACACACACACATGCATGCATCACATTGCAGAACACAGAGATGAAGCACACCACAATGCCACAACACCAGCACACATTCACAGGGCATACCCAAGCAGCACAAGAGGAGCACACTCACAATCAAGGGAAGTAGCGATCAATGATCTGGCGCCTCTGGTCCACACCTTCCTCCTCACCACTATCCTCATCAGTTGACATGGGTGGGTCGGGAGGGCGAGGAACTTGCAGTTCATCAGGGTCCAAGAGCAGTTCAATGTTATTGCGCACAGCCAGGTTGTGGAGCATGCAGCACGCTATCACGATCTTGCATACTTTGCCTGGTGAGTAAGGCAGGGCCCCTCCAGTCTTATCCAGGCACCGAAACCTAGACTTGAGCAGGCCAAATGTTTGTTCTACCACTCGACGTGTCCTACCATGGGCATCATTGTATCTCATTTCTCCAGCTGTAGTGGGATTGCGTATGGGACTGAGCAGCCAAGGCCTGTTTGGGTAAGCCGAGTCGCCTGTGTTGGTGGAAGAGAGAGAGAGAGAAACATCACAACCTGCATTGTGGGGCACACCATGCCACACAGATATCACTCCTGTCACCACAGCATACTCACCAACAAGCCACGCTTGTGCCGGACGCAGATTAGCCATCAGTTGGGGGACAATGCTGCTCCGCATGATGTGGGTGTCATGTGAAGAGCCAGGGAATCTTGCACACACATGTGAGATGATGTTGTCGGCCTGGCACACCACCTGCACGTTGAGGGAATGGAAGTGTTTCCGATTCCTATACACCTGCTCACGTGCCCGTGGTGCAATGATAGCGATATGCGTGCCATCAATGGAACCCACAACGTGTGGTATACGACCCAGTGCATAGAAGTCAGCTTTGACCGCTGCCAACTCCGCTGCCTGAGGGAAATGTATATAGTCATGCTTGTACAGCATCATGGCTGTCAGTACATCCCGGAGTACCGTGCTGAACATGGCCTGTGACATTCCCCCGGCATGTCCAACTGTGTACTGGAATGTGCCTGTTGCAAAGAAATGGAGTGCGGACATCACCTTTTGCGTGGGTGTCATGGAACCTGGATAGGTTCTTCGCGGCAGCAGGTGAGGAGACAATAGGGTCACAAGGTCCAACAATCGACGGCGATCCAGCCTGAATTTCCGGATCACCTCCTCGTCCACCATATCCTCCAGCACAGTGTATGGGCGATGGACATTTGGAGCCCTCCTGTGTGGGAGTAGATGGAATGGAAGTCAATTCACATACAACGCATGTGTGTGCAACTCACTCACATGTCAACGCCCTCTACCAACATGTACTATCCAGTGTATGATTGTCATATGTGTGACTTCTCTGATTGTCAGGACAACATGGATTGACGTAGCAACAATGTGCATCCACTAGCAACATGATGTTTAGCAACATGTGCAATGCACAGTGTCTCACCTCAACATTACTGCCAACCAGACATGTCACATGACCCACATGTGTAGGCCCAACATCACATGCACACATGCAAGTACATGCACACATACTAAAATAAACACCCCCCCCCCATTTCATGATGCACCAATGGCAACACCAATAATGGTGGCCATACGGACATCACATGCATGGGGACACAATAGGCAACACACATGTACAGTACACAACAGAACCCCCACCATAGTCATCATCTGACACATACCACTCACTGACAACTGATTCACAGGTGCCCATACATACGGGATCTACTGTGTAGATGTGAGGTACGACAAACTTGTGTAGGGTACTACCCGATGTGGACATGCAGACGTGATGGACACTTGTGGCTCACCGATGGCCATGGTATGGACACACATGGGATAGAGCATGACATGTGTAGCCACGCAATCACGCACACAACCGAAAGCAGGCAGCTGCAGACAATGGTACAAGGTGCATCATCAGCGAAGATTCAAACATTGACCCCGCCATGGCGGTGCACTGCTTCCGCTGTTTACGTCTGGGCATACGCGGCCCGCCTTCGACATTCACATTGTCTGCACGTGCACAGACCGTCACGCTCACACACCGGCAAGTGCATGTGCAAGGTTCCGCGACGGATGGTCGATTTGCAACAATGTTGTATCACTGGCGCCAATATGGCGGGGCACGTGTTCGGCGGGGGACGTGCAGGCCAACACATCCATTAGCTGATGTCAATGCACATGGCAGGTCATGCCCCCCCTTACAGTGACATTGCATCATCCAGCCTTCACCGGCCGGCCGGCCGGCCCTGCCCTGCCCAGGACCGCCGTGCCGGCCATGCCAACCACCGCCGTTGCACGGCCCTTCCACTACCGCCGTGCCAGGCCCTGCCCAGGACTGCCGTGCCGGCCATGCCAACCACCGCCGTTGCACGGCCCGCCAGGGAACGCCGGTAGTGGAAGGGCCGTGCAACGGCGGTGGTTGGCATGGCCGGCACGGCGGTCCTGGGCAGGGCAGGGCCGGCCGGCCGGCCGGCCGGTGAAGGCTGTATGATGCTATGTCACTGTAAGGGGGGGCATGACCTGCCATGTGCATTGACATCAGCTAATGGATGTGTTGGCCTGCACGTCCCCCGCCGAACACGTGCCCCGCCATATTGGCACCAGTGATACAACATTGTTGCAAATCGACCATCCGTCCCGGAACCTTGCACATGCACTTGCCGGTGTGTGAGCGTGACGGTCTGTGCACGTGCAGAAATGGGAGGTGCGAACAAGGGCGGCGTGTGCCCAATAGAATGTACCGTATGCTGTGCAGCGCAACACCAGGGCCAGTCATTGGCCCATTTCCAAACACGCTTCTAGGGCTGACCAATGGCTGTCGCCGTATGCCACTGACATGGCCACAGGGCCCTATAAATGTGTCATGTGCAATACCACACATTCCACGATGACCACCGACTGCTGCCTGTGACCATCACCTCCAACTGCTGCTGCGGAGCTGACCACCAACTGCTGCCTGTGACCATCACCTCCAACTGCTGCTGCGGAGCTGACCACCGACTGCTGCCTGTGACCATCACCTCCAGCTGCTGCTGCGGAGCTGACCACCGACTGCCGCTCTAGTGCCCTACTCCGTGACCTTGCCATGTCGAGAGTCAAAGAGATCTGGTCTCGTCCCTTCACCGCCGCGGAGCTGGATGTCCTCGTGGACGGTGTGCTCCGCAACTACGGACGCCTGTACGGCGCACCCGGACAGGTGGTAAGTGCAGTGGGGGACAAGTTGGTGTGCATGAGGTGTACCATGACACCTGGGCTCTGGGATCTTGGCGGTGTGATGTGGGACCAACACATGATTCGCAATGTGCATGGCTGCTGAGAGTAACGTGTTGCCCCAATCTGTGTGACTGGCCAACTGCCCACTAACTTGCACCCTTTTGTCTCCCATCATGGTAGGTCAAGCTGCACCTTCGCAAGGACGTGTGGAGGAGCATTGCACGTGATGTACGAGCAGTGGGGGTGTCCAATAGACGACATTCACACTGCCACAAATGCTGGGACGACATTTCCAGGCTGAGCAGGAAGGTAGCGGAAGTGACACTAGGGATGATTCCAAGAACGGCACGACTGGCCCGACGCTCAATGACCCCTCTCATGCACCGTATCATAGCTGTGACGCATCCTGCCCTGTCCGAGCGGTTGCGTGTGGATGACCAGCAACGTGGCGGTAAGCATACTGTCAGTGAATGTTGCTTGTGAGTGCAATGCATGTTATGTTGGCCAGACACATTAGTGACTTCCGTGAATCGTGCGTCTCGTTGCAATGCCATGTTGGTGACATTGGCGCAGTTAAAAGTCACTTTCCGGTGCGGCATGTTGAGACGGCACTCGCTAAGCAGTTGAGTGTTGATGCACATGCTGTAGTGCTCCGTCACCCCATGGCAAGACTGGTGTGCAGATGTAGTTGCTCATGCCCTGTCCGCATGCTGTACATGTCGCACGGACAACGCCACTTATTTCGTGTGAGGATGACTGGTAGGGGTGGCCCGTGTGCAGGTTGGGGGATCGAAGTACATCGTCAGCAATGGCAATAGGGATTCCGTACCAGTACTGTACGTGAGTGTGGCTGTGACTTACACCTCTTTTCTGTGAATTTCAGCTTTGGCAGAGGACACTCAGCCACAGACCGAGGAGATGTTTGAAGCCAATGCATCCGGATCAGACGTCGGGCACACGCAGACTGACACAGAAGGGGGCAGCGCCGGAGAGGGGGACAGGACCGTCCCGGAGGACTCACATGTGGAGACAACATCGTCAACATCTTCCGACAGTGTTGGTGAGTCAGCACTGTTGTCACAGACTGGGAGTGGGCAATCAACACCTTTGGTCGGGACACAGCACACAGGGCCCACCCTGCCGCCAACTGCACCGTGTACTGTTCGTGCACGCAGGAGTAGGGGGAGCAGAGTAGCGTTCGGTGCCGGAACCGCTGCCCCGGCCTCCGTGAGCCAAAATGCTCTTTGTGCTGAGGCTGTTGATCTGCTGCGACAGCTGTGTGTGGGGCAGACCAATATGATTAATGCTTTCCAAGACCACGATAGGAAGTTGGGGCAGGTGGTAGCTTTCATGGAAGGTATGCATGGCGATCTGGCTGCTCTACACAGGACAGTGCAGTCATTGGGGAACAGTGTGTCGTCTGCCATTGTACAGTCGCAGGGACTGGGTGCAACTTCTGTTCCACCATCTACAACACTGGATGTCTCAGGGGGGAGTCAATTGTCTGACCAGGACTCGAACACAGGTCATTGCACTAGAAGCAGCGTCAGCCAGCACGTCAAGTCTCGGAGGGCTCAGACACCATCCCCTAGGTCAGCTAAATCTGTTCACAGAGACACCGTCAGAGACAGTGGAGTACAGACATGTGATCCAATAGAGGGTTTGGGTTCAATGGCTACACATGCTGCACAGGCATCCCACACACAAGGTATTCCCAAGGCAAACCTTACTCCCAGTTCCATTGACCCTACCTTGGACATGGACAGTGAGAAGAGGAAGGCACCTCATGAGAGCAGGGACACTCCCAGGGGCAGGGAGACTAGGAAGGAAGGAGCCACTCCCAAGGGCAGGGAGACTAGGTATAAAGGAGCCACTCCCAAGGGCAGGGAGACTGGGAAGGAAGGAGCCACTCCCAAGGGCAGGGAGACTAGGAAGGAAGGAGCCACTCCCAAGGGCAGGGAGACTAGGAAGGAAGGAGCCACTCCCAAGGGCAGGGAGACTGGGAAGGAAGGAGCCACTCCCAAGGGCAGGGAGACTAGGAAGGAAGGAGACACTCCCAAGGGCAGGGAGACTGGGAAGGAAGGAGCCACTCCCAAGGGCAGGGAGACTAGGAAGGAAGGAGCCACTCCCAAGGGCAGGGAGACTGGGAAGGAAGGAGCCACTCCCAAGGGCAGGGAGACTGGGAAGGAAGGAGCCACTCCCAAGGGCAGGGAGACTAGGAAGGAAGGAGACACTCCCAAGGGCAGAGACAAGGACAGTCACAAGACATACGCACCTAAGAAGAGCACGGACACTCCCAGGGGCAGGGACACACACAGGGAGAAGGTGTGTCCTGGGGATGTGTACACCAAAGACAAGTCTGCTGCCTGGGACAGGGCACCATCCAGGGAACAGGGAAGATCCACAGACATCATTCCTCCTACGGAAATAGGACATCCAAGGGCAAAGGCATCTCCCATGGACAGTGGTGCTGTCAGGGACAGGCATACATCACCCCTTGATGCACTGTGGTTTCTGTTTTCTGGGAAACGGAATACAGATGTCTCCGCAGTGGAGTCACCCCTTACCTCCACTCCCATCAGGGCCCGTCAGGAGCGGATGGAGGTTGACCCTGTAGTAGCATCCCCCATGCCACATGTTGCAGAGGCCAGAAGGCAGCCACACAGCAAACGACAAGCTGGCTCAAGCACGTCCCCAGAGAGCATTCCCCCGCCAGCAGATGCACCTCCCATGGTGGGTGATATTTCTACCCAGTCAGGCCCACTTGCCAGTCCTGTCCTGTCCAGGGTGCAGTCACATGTCACCAAGAAACGGAAACACACACCATTGACACATGCCCAACCCGATGTCGGCCAATTGCAACTATCCCCCGCTCCCAGAGCCACCCTGCCTCCTGGCCCATACAGCCCTGTGGCTCATCATTTCAGTGGTCCCAGTGGCGCCGCTGCAGTTGACTCGCATGTGTCAGGTAGTGGCACTGTGTCTGTTGTTTGCTGTCATGCATCATGTAGTGGCACTGTATCAGTTGTGCCTCATCCTGTATCAGGTGCTGGCAGTGTGTCTGGGTCTGTGGCGCATGTGTCGGTCACTCGGGCTGTGGCTGTGTCTCACACTCCTGTTTCAGGTGCTGGCAGTGTGTCTGGGTCTGTGGCGCATGTGTCGGTCACTCGGGCTGTGGCTGTGTCTCACACTCCTGTTTCAGGTGCTGGCAGTGTGTCTGGGTCTGTGGCGCATGTGTCGGTCACTCGGGCTGTGGCTGTGTCTCACACTCCTGTTTCAGGTGCTGGCAGTCTGTCTGGGTCTGTGGCCCATGTGTCGGTCACTCGGGCTGTGGCTGTGTCTCACACTCCTGTTTCAGGTGCTGGCAGTCTGTCTGGGTCTGTGGCTCACGTGTCAGTCACTACATCTGTGGCTGTGTGTCACACTACGGTTTCTGGTGCTGCCAGTCTGTCCGATGCGGGAACTTCACGCAATCCACCTGATAGTGTGATGTAAGGTGCTGTTGTCTTCACTCACATGTAATTGGACATGGTGTGTGAATTGTCCATTGTACACAGTCTTCCACTGCTGTGGACCTTGTTACGGGTTGTTGGTGATTCGTACTTGTGGTGCCTCAGATACTGCTGTATGCCCTGTGATGTACCTGCTCTGGTGTCCACACTGCCCTGTTGGTGTTCTCATGCTGCTCTATGCCCTGTGATGTACTGCCTCTGATGTACCTGCTCTGGTGTCCACACTGCCCTGTTGCTGTTCTCATACTGCTGTATGCCCTGTGATGTACTGCCTCTGATGTACCTGCTCTGGTGTCCACACTGCCCTGTTGCTGTTCTCATACTGCTGTATGCCCTGTGATGTACTGCCTCTGATGTACCTGCTCTGGTGTCCACACTGCCCTGTTGCTGTTCTCATACTGCTGTATGCCCTGTGATGTACTGCCTCTGATGTACCTGCTCTGGTGTCCACACTGCCCTGTTGCTGTTCTCATACTGCTGTATGCCCTGTGATGTACTGCCTCTGATGTACCTGCTCTGGTGTCCACACTGCCCTGTTGGTGTTCTCATGCTGCTCTATGCCCTGTGATGTACTGCCTCTGATGTACCTGCTCTGGTGTCCACACTGCCCTGTTGGTGTTCTCATGCTGCTGTATGCCCTGTGATGTACTGCCTCTGATGTACCTGCTCTGGTGTCCACACTGCCCTGTTGCTGTTCTCATGCTGCTCTATGCCCTGTGATGTACTGCCTCTGATGTACCTGCTCTGGTGTCCACACTGACCTGTTGCTGTTCTCATACTGCTGTATGCCCTGTGATGTACTGCCTCTGATGTACCTGCTCTGGTGTCCACACTGCCCTGTTGGTGTTCTCATGCTGCTCTATGCCCTGTGATGTACTGCCTCTGATGGACCTGTGCCTTGCCAAGGACTGTTGGTGCACTTAGCCCCTCTCATGTGCTGCCTCTGATGGACCTGTGCCTTGCCAAGTACTGTTGGTGCACTTAGCCCCTCTCATGTGCTGCCTCTGATGGACCTGTGCCTTGCCAGGGACTGTTGGTGCACTTAGCCCCTCTCATGTGCTGCCTCTGATGGACCTGTGCCTTGCCAAGGACTGTTGGTGCACTTAGCCCCTCTCATGTGCTGCCTCTGATGGACCTGTGCCTTGCCAAGGACTGTTGGTGCACTTAGCCCCTCTCATGTGCTGCCTCTGATGGACCTGTGCCTTGCCAAGGACTGTTGGTGCACTTAGCCCCTCTCATGTGCTGCCTCTGATGGACCTGTGCCTTGCCAAGGACTGTTGGTGCACTTAGCCCCTTTCATGTGCTGCCTCTGATGGACCTGTGCCTTGCCAAGGACTGTTGGTGCACTTAGCCCCTCTCATGTGCTGCCTCTGATGGACCTGTGCCTTGCCAAGGACTGTTGGTGCACTTAGCCCCTCTCATGTGCTGCCTCTGATGGACCTGCTCTGGTGTCCACACTGCCCTGTTGGTGTTCTCATGCTGCTCTATGCCCTGTGATGTACTGCCTCTGATGTACCTGCTCTGGTGTCCACACTGCCCATGCTCGAGCCTACACTGTGATGTTACCCCGATTATGTGTAAATAAAGTTGTCATTCCTGTGTCGTGGGTTGTCGGAGTCATTCTTGCGTGTGTGATGCTGGTGTGTATTTGTTTTTCCTTCAAGGCAGTGTGTTCGGATAAATGTCTCTCCCCCCTACCTAGGTCACGACTCTTGCAGGTGCTGCCGTCCACACGACTCAGTGGTTTCCGGTACATGTGACTCCCCCCTACCTGGGTGACGACCCTTGCAGGTGGGCCCTCCACAAGAATCAGTCGTTTCCGCTACATTCCACTCCCCCCTACCTGGGTGACGAGCCTTGCAGGTGGTGCCCTCCACACGTATCAGTCGTTTCCGCTACATGTCACTCCCCCCTCTCTACGTCACGTCCCTTGCAGGTACTCCTCACCAGGCAGCGAAATGTTTGTAGCCTACCTGCGTCGTCCTCGATGGTGGGCCAAGACTAGGACGTGGTGGATCGCGTAGAGTATCGGGTATGCGTGTAGTGCAGGGTCCATGTCGGCGAGCGGCTCGTGGTGGGTATGGTCACTGTGGTGAATCCGCTGTGTTCAGGCAGGTTGTTTTTCCGCGGCGCTTTTATGTGTATTTTCCGCTATCTTGATTTGGTGGACGGGCGTAGACGTCAGTCCGTACGGCGGCGTATCTGGATTGGTTACGTCCGCTGCGTGGTTGGGTGAGGTTGTGCGGCGGACCGTCATCTACCGCAGCGGACGGATTTTGACCTCTATTTGCTATCCTGATCTGGCGGTCGGAGTGTCCGCGACGGGCGGACGGAGAATAGGCATGTTCCGCATACTCCGGTGCTGCGGAGGCACTTCCGTCCGCCATCCTAATGACCCCCTATATGTCGATGTAATTTGAGATGTTATCAGTCATGTCATAAATGATGTCATAGAACATGTAATGAGTGATGTAATATGTAAGGTCATAAGCAATGCACGGCAGAGGCGCAAGTTATAGTTAGCTCTGCTAACTATAACTGGTACATTTCTGTGTTTTTTAGTTCAAAATGTTAATGGTGTCATGTTACCTAACTGTAAAGTTGCTTTAACCTTTTTTTATTCAGTGAATTTCTCTATTATTTTTTTTAAACCTTTGGGACCCCAAAGCTTTATGTTTTTTATAGGGGTGGAGGCCAAGTGGCCTCCTCCCCGGACCTTAATAGGTAGTGGGGACCCCATCCTGAAGGTCCTTTTTTTTGAAGGGGAAGGGGACACATTTGTCCTCTCTCCAAGGCATATTAAGCCCTGGGGCCCCAAGCCCTTGTTTTTTAAAGAGAAGGGGGTTGTGCGGCCCACCTCCCTGAGGCTCTGTAGGCCCTGGGGACCCCATCCCCCAGGGCCACTCCTTTTTATATTAAAGGGGAGGAGGCCATGTGGCCCCCTTCCCAAACCTTAGTAAGCCCCAGGTCCCACCAGAATACATGCATTGGAGCCTGCGTGGGTGCCCCAAAGCTGTGCAGCCCCAGCCAGCTCCCTGCATGCAAGGGGAGCGGGTATTGCTCCTGCCCAGAAGGATCAGCTAATTATGCTTCTTCCTCCAGGCGAGAGCAATATTTTGATCAGTTTCCCTGCATGCATCAGTTCAGACAGAGAAACAGAGCAACAGTCTGCCCCCAGCTGGTGGGAGCTTTTTCAAAACTCCTGCCTTTTGGGAACAGATGTGTTTGCCCAAGCATGGTGGGATAGTAAAAAGTGCTCCTGTCAAGTGGGAGAAAACACAGTAATAATAATAAATCTTCATTGTTGATTAATAAAAATCATTGCAATGAAAGAATATATATGTTACAATAAATTACTCAAAAGAATAGAATTATAAGTACATAATCAATCAATTGTATTTTCTTCAATCAACAAATGTAGGACGGTATATTACTAATGTGATAATTTGGGGATAACATAACATAGTAAATCATTGATGTCACAACAGTCCATCACTAGAGTGGCATTTCATTCTACAATTTATATTCCATATCATATATCTTTCTTCATTAAAACAACGCTTCTTTATGTACTAACTAGCAGCCAGTCCCGACGTTGTCCGGGTATGAATTGCTGCCGGCCAGTAGTATTTTGTTTTGTAGGATTTCCTTTTGATAGCATTTCTTATCTGTGACAGGCCTGTGAAACGCTCCGATACACAGTGCACTGCTGATGCACTTAAGAGTGCGTGTTCAGTAGTGTGTGAACTTGAGTTCACACACGATGGGTTTTGGGGTACAGGGGTATTTTTAGGGTTCAGGGCTAGGTTTGGGTTTTGGAGTATAGGGGTATTTTTAGGGTTCAGGGGTAGGTTTGGGTTTTGAGGTACAGGGGTATTTTAAGGGTTCAGGGCTAGGTTTGGGTTTTGGGGTACAGGGGTATTTTTAGGGTTCAGGGCTAACTTTAGGTTTTGGGGTACAGGGGTATTTTAGGGTTCAGGGGTAGGTTTGGGTTTTGGGGTACAGGGTTTTTTTTAGGGTTCAGGGCTAGGTTTGGGTTTTGGGGTACAGGGGTATTTTTAGGGTTATGGGGTAGGTTTGGGTTTTGGGGTTCAGGGGTATTTTAATGGTTCAGGGCTAGGTTTGGGTTTTGGGGTACATGGGTATTTTAGGGCTCGGGGGTGGTTTTGGGGTACAGTGGTATTTTTAGGGTTCAGGGCTAGGTTTGGGTTTTGGGGTACAGGGGTATTTTTAGGGTTCAGAGGTAGGTTTGAGTTTTGAGGTACAGGAGTATTTATAGGGTTCAGGGCTAGGTTTGGGTTTTGGGGTACAGGGGTATTTTTAGGGTTTAGGGATAGGTTTGGGTTTTGGGGTACAGGGTATATTTATAGGGTTAAGATGGGTTAGTGTTTAAGGGTGTTGGGGTATTTTAAGGAGTAAGGTGGGTTATGATTATGGGGTGCAGGGGTATTTAAAGGGAGCAGGGTGGGATTAGCACATGATATGAGACATGGCATGAAGGGCGGAACGTACCACACGCCCCCAGCGTTTGTCACGCCCCCAGCACACACCCACAGCACAACGCAGACACGCCCACAAGGGACTACTTTGCTGGCACGGTTCTTTTACCTTTTAAATGTATATGGTGGGCATCTGCATAGCCTATGTCCTTCTGCTGCAACTGCCCTTTCCAACGCTGTATTGGGTGTTGTGATAGGTGCTGTGGTTCCTGAGAATACCCGCCTCAAAGGTTTGGGCTCTCTCTTTATTATATTAGTATAGATATAAATCTTCCATAAAATGTATCATTGCTACATTACTTTATAAATTCCTGTGTTAAAGTGCCATTGTGCATTTCATTCAAAAAGTGCTGCTCTTACTGGAATCGTTGTTCTATATTATTAATTAAAATAAAATCCATCCTTTGTGGGATATCGACCGAATCGTAACAATAGAAATGTATCTCTTAAGAACGGTTTTAAATAGGAAATAAGATATAGTTCTGGCTCCAATTTATTAAATGAATTAATGACGACCAGGCATGCCTTTTTTTTTTTACAAACTCCTCCTTATCCAATATGATTGATTAGAAGTTTTCCGATTGATTTAATACCTGTCTAAAGACAGCTTTATTTCTAACCATATGTTCAAAGGGCTGGTGTTAGAAATGGGGGTCTATAGTTGGCATAGGTAGGTACCTTTGTCCAAGTAGGGACCCTTCTTCCTAGTCAGGGTAAGGGGGATACAATTCTAAAATAACCCCTGGTCACAACCTTGGTAGCTTGGCACAAGCAGACAGGCTTATCTCAGAGGCAGTGTGTGAAGCATTTGTTAACACATACAGTAATACAGTGAAAACACTACGAATGGACACCTCACCAGTTTAGAAAAATAGGTAATCTTTGTCCAAACCAAAACAAGACAAAACGACAAAAGTCCACAATACAATAATACAAAAATGACTTTCATATGGTAGAAATAGTTCAGTTCAAAGCAAATTGCAGATGTGACACGTTTCACAAAAAGTACCTTGGATGCATCACACACAAATCAAAAAGGACCGCAGGGATGGTGATGCGTCGGTTCCTTACACTCAGGGAAGGTGATGCGTTGGTTCCTTGCTCCGGCAGAGGTGATGTGTCAGTTCCTTACTGCTGCGCAAAGGAGGTGATGCATCGGTTCCTTACCAGAGAGGAGGTGATGCTTTGGTTTCTTACTGCGTGGGGAGGTGATGCGTCCGTTTTATAGTGCATCCCCCAACTATGCAACAGACTTGGCACCTCGCCGTGATGAGACGATCTGGGACGATGTGTAAATTCTTGCAGCCGCACAGCAGGCTTTGCATTGGAATTGCCAGGGTGATCTCGGACTTCAGAGACCGGTGCACTCGATGCAGTGTGCGGTGATTTCTAAAGCTGTGGGCAGGTGCTGCGACGATTTCTTCGGTGATGCGTCGGAAACAGGTACGGAGGCAGCACGCTTCTCAAAATTGCGTTACTTTTCCAGCTCCCAGCGGCAAACAGCCTCCAAAGTCCAAACAAACAGCAGGCACCTCTTAGCAGGACAGAATCCCAGCAAGGAAGTTCAGGGGAGCTGGTGGTGAAGTCTTTGTGTCCCTGAGACTTCAGGAGGAAAGCTCTTCTTCAAGCCCTTGGACATCTTCCTCAAGACGGCGACACAGCAAACAGCAAAGTGCTTTTCCCTTTCCTTGGCAGTAAGTTGCCACTGAAGGCCAACCCCAGACAGCAAACAGCATTGGGGCAGCACTCCTCTTCGGTTTCTTCAGCTCTTCTCCTTGGCAAAGGTTCCTCTTGATTTCCCAGAAGTAATCTAAATGTCTGGGGTCTGGCCTCTCTATTTATACAGTAACATAATTTGTTCTTTGGTGGCAGAGAGTGCCTGTGTCCAGCAAAAACCAGTTCTGTCGTTACTGGTGCAGATTCCTGGCAGGAGGTGGAGACAGCATTGTAGAAGGCATACCAGGGCCATTCAGGTGAAAGAAAATCTCCTCCCCCTACTCTAAATACATCCCAGGTCTATTCAGCCCAGCCCTGACTCATCCAGACTCTCTGGAGCCACTGTACCCCCCTGGTCCCTGTCACACTAAAGCCAGACAGGCAATACACAGCTTGGCAGAAGCACACTGGATGGCTAAGCAAGAAAATGCCTACTTTCTAAAATGTGATTTTCAAACACAGAATGTAAAAATCACCCTCACTAAAGGATGCATTTTAACATTCTGAGTTCAGGCATACTAAACTTTGTTTTCCCACCTTGTTCCCTGGGGTAGTCATGTTTATAAGATGTTATAAGCAACCTCCCCATTCTATCCTATGGGAACAGGGAGCCTTCCAGTAGTGAAAAACACAATTGGCAGTAATTTATTATCAGGACATGCCACACACATCAGGGCATGTCCTACCTTTTACATACATTGCACCCTGCCCACAGGGGTATCTTGGGCCTACCTTAGGGGTAACTAACATGTAAGAAAAGGGAAGTTAAGGACTGACAAGTAGGTGCACTTGCCAGGTCGACATGGCAGTACCAGACTACACACAGGCTCTTACAATAGCAGGCCTGAGGTACATTTTCAGGCTGCTTATGTGGGTGGCACAATCAGTGCTGCAGCCCACTAGCAGAATTTGATTTACAGGCCCTGGGCACAAACAGTGCACTGTACTAGGGACTGACTAGTAAATCAAATATGCCAATCATGGAATCACCAATCCGTAACAACAATTTACAAAGGGAGCACTTGCACTTTGGTACTGAACAGCAGTGGCTAAGTGCCCAAAGCATCTAGACCAGCGAAACAAAGTCCTACACTCAGCAAAACCCCAAAAAGAGGCAAAGGCAAAAATGCAGGAAAATCCACAACAATGGTGCCAGGACTAACAGCTGGGAGCTGAAAGTGTTTAGGCTCTCCGTTAGATGAGATCTCCAGCCACTTGCATTCTTGTGCTTCATTATTTCCTTCAATACAACAAGAACCCTGTCTCTTAGGCAAACGTGATTTTTGAACTTTACAAGGAAATACCACCCATCTATTTCCTCTACTGCAACAAACCCTTATCAACTATATTTTCTATATGGTTGTATGCACAGTATGTTGCCCTTTATTTAAAATATAAACATTTTCAAAAGACAGTCAACAGGAACCACAACTGTGGCAAGAACTCACTGTTTCTATACACTAGTGAAAAAAAGTGTAGAGGACAAAATGATCCCTCACGGGCTCACCACCATTGGGGTAACTGGTAGGTACTCACCAGATTAGGCCCCTTTTCTCATCATAGGCGATCATTTTATGTCCCAGAAAAGAAAAGAAAGTGTCCAAACAAATAAAAAGTGAAGTGCACTGGGGTGATCGAGAATCACCATCGACTAGTGACAACTAGTGATATTTAAAATTGGCAGACACACCTCTCTCACCTTTATTCTTAATTTCTAGGTGTAATCTGTCAAATTAAAACAGGTTGGTAGCTAACTTCGCATACCAATACCCACTGCCAACATGTTTCTCTGCCTCATAAGTTTCGGCAAATTCTACAGGGCTGGACACTCTGTCACAGCACCGATGTTAGACACTCAGTTCTTTTAGACCTCATTCAGCTCGTATCTCTCATACCCGCTGAAGAGGATAGATAGTGTATCGAACTCCTGCCGTGAGCCCTCCCAGTAGCTGGCCATTGAATTGTCTCATCAATCGTACATGGCCCAACCTAGCACCTCGTCTCGTCCTTGTTCAGCTTCATTATTTCCTGCCAGCAATGGTTTGCAAGGGTGCCTGGGTGAGACAGAAAAAGCAAATATAAGCATTTTAAAAATGCAGATTGTCTAACTAAGGTTTGTCTTTTAAAGACAAATTCCAATCTGATGCTAGCATGCCCAACATTTCTTGGGATCCTTAAGTTGATTTAAAAACTTTTATTTGTAGATTATCAAGGATAGCAAACACAGGTTTATCTACTAGTGCAGGAGCGAGCTGGGAAACCTCTATTTCTCGGGGTGGGCTTCTCAGAACAAAGCTAGTGAACCGGATCCGGCGGTTGGGGTGCCCAGGGTCATGTATTACTTAGGGAGGGGAATGTGTGGCCCCCAATACCTTTCAAAGAGTTTAGCAGCCTTGGTGGATGGGGTCTCCGTGGAGTTTAGAGGCTTGCGGAGGGGGGACTGAATGCTCCCTCCCCCTTTTGACATATTTTGGCCCCAGGGGTAGGTTCTCCATGGCCTGTGATTGCTCAAAGAGGAGGGGACGTGCGTGCCTCCTCCCCATATTCAGTGATTATGGCCCCAGGGTTGAGATCACCGGGGCCTGTGATGGCTCGGGAGTAGGCTGTGCTCCCCCCATATACAATGAGTTCACTCTGGGGTGGGCTCCCTAGGCCTCTGATGGCTCAGGGAGGGGTGCCATAAGTCCCCATCCCCATACACTATATTTTTAGCCTCAGGGTGGGCTCTCTGGGGCCTCTAATGGCTTGGGGATGGGGACCCCATTTCACCCCACCCCATATATTATGTGTTTGGTCCCGGGGAGGGCTTTCTTGGGCCTATAATGGCTCAGGGATGAGGGCCACTTATCCCCCTCCCCATATATATTAATTTTGGCCCCAGGGTTGGGCTCCACGAAGCCTGTAAAGGCCCTAGTAAACATTTTGTTTTGGAGTTTTTTTCCAATTCTGGAGGGATAGCAGCAATTTTAACAGATTTTTTTTTGGACCCTTCAGGGGCTTCTCTGGGTCCCCCAAAATGGGCCTTGGGGGGTAAGGATATGCCTACCCTGCCACCTTATATTTACTTTTCCTGTTCAGGTCAGGGGTCCAAATCATGTTATGGCTACCAGCGGCTTTTTTGTCAAGTTGCTGGCAGCCATTCAGAGCGCTCGCTTCCATTGGAGTCTGACTCCAGTGGGAGCGAGATGGAACAAGGGAAATAAAGCTCTATTTTTAAATTGGCGCTCCCATGAGAGACTCACAAGACTCTTGCAAGACTTGCAAGACTCTTGCTGACCCAATTGTCCAGACATACAATTAATTGTGAACCTTCATTTCTCAAAAACTTCTGAACGGATTTACATCAAATTGCAAAAAGTGCTATCTGTGGAACAAGATGCAGCTTCCTGCCAAATTTGGTGTAGTTCCAGTCATCCATTTTATGCTGTAGCCTTGTCCAAAATCTTTGGAAAATGCAAGGGGATTTTGAATTTTGGGCCCCCCTTTTTCTCTGCCCTTGTTTGACGGATCAATCCAAAACTTTTCATGCACTAAATTGTCACAAAGCAGCACCCTTTTGGAAAGTTTTGTCTAGATTCATCAAACAGTGAGCAACTGAGCTAACTACAACTACATAGTGGCAAGCACTACATATATATATACATATATGACATTCGAAGCTGCCTATGAGGAAGAGGCTTTTTGCCTTGAAACGCGTCAGGCTGAATTAATTATTCTGGATTGCACATGCAAGTTTCCTTTTTGAAAAATAAACCGGATGGTGACATTTGCTGTTGTGTGCTTCCCTGAGGTCTCTGGCAATTTGTTGGACGATATATATATATATCTTTGAAAGGTTGCGAGATAAAATCATTGCCTTGCCTGAAGCCGTGGGGTCCACCTCTTCATTTCGCTGTGGTGGAGGTTTTGAAGACTGTTGCTGATATATAGATATATATATATATATATATTGCTTGAACTCCGTTAGACGCAACTGCGCCTCAGTCACCTCACTCGAACTGTAAAACGGATAAGACAGACCCAGATTACGTGCAAAAATCAGTGGTTTATTTCATCCAACAGAATAGCACCCAGCAAGCCCGCATATATATATATATCCCCGCAAAGGCAAAGGAACGGACCGCACTCCGTGGATAAGGTCAATAATTATTTATTGTTCAGAAATGCAGCAACAGGACGCGTTTCGGCTTCGCGCCTTCCTCTAGCTGTTACTTCACAGCACACAAATTCATTTTTTAAATAAAGTTTCACTTGATGACATTATTTCCTGTAGTGAACATCAACGATGGACTAAATTTTATGCCTAAAATGTGGCCATCTTGGAGTGTATAAGTTACAGCCACTTTAACCAAGTGACAAAACATTAACACAAAATTATAAATATAAAGCCCTGGATGGTCGCATTGTCAAACATGATCATTCATTTTACTGAAGCCCTTTATCAGTGCACATATTTCAAAAATGATTGTCATTTTGTAATTGGAAAAAATGGTAAAAAAGAAAATGAAATTAAGCCCTAGATGGGTATATTGACATATACATTCCAAAATTCACGGAGAACTACTCAACGATCAATTTTTAAAGACGTTGTTCATAATGCATAATCAACTCAGTAATTCATTGATAAATGTTTTTACAAAACGATTATGAAAATGCTATAGATGTATCGGTGTGATTTATTCAGTGAGTTCAGCTTTGCAAGTACTTTATTAAAACTAATCGGGGGTGTATAAAAACTGGGACTTACTTGCCTAAATGTATGGCTAATTCTTCTTCTGTGTTTAACCGAAAGAGAGTTCTCGTATTGAAGTCGATGATATATCTCGACTCAAGACGGCGTAGCTGGATTTCCCTGTCTCCGCCTCTTTTCTTTATAGGAACTTGGTCAAGGCAGAAAAAACGCAGGAGATTCCGATCACTTCTGTGTTCTTTCGCAAAATGCCTTGCCACTCGGTAATTTGGGTCATTATGCTGTATTGCCCTAGCATGTTCTAAAATTCTCCTCTTTACTGGGTGAATGATATATCTCGACTCAAGACAGCGTAGCTGGATTTCCTTGTCTCCGCCTATTTCCTTTATAGGAACTTGGTCAAGGCAGAAAAAACGCAGGAGATTCCGATCACTTCTGTGTTCTTTCGCAAAATGCCTTGCCACTCGGTAATTTGGGTCATTATGCTGTATTGCCCTAGCATGTTCTAAAATTCTCCTCTTTACTGGGTGAATGATATATCTCGACTCAAGACGGCGTAGCTGGATTTCCCTGTCTCCGCCTCTTTCCTTTATAGGAACTTGGTCAAGGCAGAAAAAACGCAGGAGATTCCGATCACTTCTGTGTTCTTTCGCAAAATGCCTTGCCACTCGGTAATTTGGGTCATTATGCTGTATTGCCCTAGCATGTTCTAAAATTCTCCTCTTTACTGGGTGAATTGTACTGCCTATGTATTGCAATTCACATGGACATACAAGGCAGTAGACACAGAATGGGGTGGTACATGTTAAGAATTTGTTGATTTTTCTAGTTAAGGATTTCCCTGGGACTAGGTAATTTATTTGTTTGATACTAGCCTTGTGTGAAACTGAGTCAAAATGACTATGCACCAGAAGATCTCTCAGTGAATGATTCTTCCTATATGTGATTTTATGGTAGCAGGCTAACTCTTTACCAATTATCCCATTTGATTTTAGAATCTGCCAATTTCGTCTAATGATATTATGTATTTCTTTGGACTCTCTCGAAAAAGTGGTAATAAATCGAGGTGTGTTATCTTCCTTTGCAGATATTTTTTGCTTATCTTTAAGGAGATTGGTTCTTGGGATTGTTTGAACTTTGTCCAATGCTTTTTCTAAAATCTGATCCGAGTACCCTCTTACTTGGAACCTTGACATAGATTCTTGGGCTGCTGTATCGAAATCAGTGGGTCTTGTACAGTTTCTTTTAATACGAAGCAGTTCCCCATACGGAATGCTATTCTTAAGTGATTTAAGGTGGCAGATACTTGCTTCAAGAATCGAGTTCCCTGCAGTGACTTTACGAAACAATGAGGTGCATATGTTGCCATCTTTGATGAACACTTTTAGATCTAGGAAATCAACCTCAGTATCACTTATATTTCCACTGAAATGGAGGTTCACTGTGTTATCATTCAGATGTTTGATAAAAGACTCAGCTTCTGTTCGAGGACCTTTCCAAAATATGAAAAGGTTGTCGATGTAACGGTACCATCCTTCAATTGATGAGACCCAGTGCTGATTTTCATCAGCCCAGGCAACCTGCTTCTCCCACCAGCCGACGAACAAGTTCGCGTAGCTGGGGGCGAAGCAGGTTCCCATCGCCGTACCCCTAGATTGCCTGAAGTATTGTTTTTGAAACAGGAAGATGTTATTGTTGAGGCAGAAAGAAAAAAATTCGAGTACCATCTCATTATATTTTGAAAACCTCAATTAACGTGTTTTTAGAAAATATTCCACTGCTTGCATACCATGTTGGTGGGAGATGCATGTGTATAGTCCAGTAACATCAAGGACGATCATTAACATGTCTGACTCCCATACAATGTCACATATAGTTCTCATGAAATCAGTGGTATCACGGATATATGAAGGTAAGGTTTTCACATGATCAATCAGAAAGAAGTCCAAATACTGTGAAATGTTTTCAGTTAGGCTCCCCTTCGATGAAATAATTAGTCTGCCCGGTGGTGAATTTGCATTCTTGTGAATTTTGGGCAGATGGTAGAAGGTTGGTGGGACCGGTTGTTGGCAGGTCAAAAATGTAAGCTCATTTGTGTCCAACATGCCCTTGGCCGCCCACTTCTCAATGAGATCATGATACTGGATAATGCTATTGTTATATTCTTCTTTGTTGATTTTTGTATAGCATGTAGTGTCCCTCAGATGTCGCAATGCCTCAGTACAATACAATTCCCACGTCATTAGGACAATATTCCCACCCTTGTCTGGTGGTTTACAGATTAAGTTGGGGTTGGATTTGAGTTTCTGCAATGCTTGACGATGTGCCAGGGATGAATTCCACTGTTTATTTCTGTTTGAGCTCTGTTTCCTCAGACTTTCCAAACTTGTTTTGACTGATTCTTCAAACACATCTGTTGCATCTTGTGGCATGGTAGGTATGAATTTCGATGGTGGTTTAAAGTTTGTTATTGCTCTGGTTTGTGTTATACCCAACTGTTCAGCGACTGCTGCGCATTGTTGGGCGCCATTAGCAATTGGTTAACTGTCCATTATTTGTAGGAGGTCGAAATCACCTCCCTCCAGGTTCTCCATTTTAGTCTCCTCTCTGATACTTGATTGTATTGCTTTGCCAGATCTTTTGAGCTTTTGAAACTTTAAAAGCTTAAGTTTCCGTGTGAATAAGAATAAGTCAATTCTAGTTTGGGTGTATTCAAAATCATGCGATGGGCAGAATGTAAGTCCCTTTTTGAGGACTTCTGTTTCACTTATTGAAAGCTTGTATGGTGTCAGATTCACTATTGTAAGGTCCTCTGTGGGAGTTACCTACGGCTGCCTCTCTTGCTCCTTGTGTAGGAGGATACTTCTTCTGATGTTGAAGTCTCCTCTTCGCGTCTGTCTTGTCTTTGTCTTTGTTCCGGAGGTTTGCCTTTGGCTCCTCTCTGAAATGTTTGCCGCATTAGTTGGAACTCCTCGCGAAAATGGGACTGCGAGGGCCCGGCATCACAGGAGCCTGATCTCTCATCTCCGGACTGTTCCGTGTCAATAACCTCCGATTCTGAGGTGACCACCACTTGAGGAGTAGGTTTGGCAGCTCTTCTCCTTAAGGCCCTTCTTGGTGCATCATTGCGTGCAAATGTTAGGATGCGCCCTTTCTCATAATCGTGAGCATCCCTCTGAAATGTTGTTTGCTTGTGTTTTCTAATCTTATCCTCATTAACGATGAGAGGTTTTTTCATTGCTTACGCAATAAATCTTGTTGTACTGAGTCAGGGTCCTGTGAGATTAGCACTTCCAACTCATCAATTCCTTTCCGGCATTTGTCTATGTCGCTCTACACAAATTTTATTAATATTTTCAACATGCCTTTTGACATCTCAGCTGTATATGCCTCCCACTCATCCAGCAGTTACGGGTCAGGATTCTCATATGAGGGAACAGTGTACACTCGTAAACCTCGTGGAATCCGCTTCACCTCGAGGTACTTTTGCAAGGAGGTGGCTTCCCACCATTTGCGGACTTCGCGCTCAAACAGTCTCTCAAGCTTGATAAATAATATTTTAGGAGGGGTTTGTTGGCTCTGAGTACTTGCAGCGCCATTGATTACTGACGCCGTTTGACTGTCTTTCATTTGAAAAATATCCGCTGCTGCTTCGCAGCGCTCTTGGTACAAACAGTGTGGTCCCAGATACTAGAACAGCTAAACCTAAAATATACAAATTAAATGCATACAAGAAAATTATACCAACATTGTTTTTATTCACAATGTGTACCTTAAAAATCATTCATTAAAAAATTACATAATACATCACATTTAATGCCCCTAAAAGAACAGACAGGGAAGGGTGGTGATGGGATGGTGAGGGTATTGAGTGAAAGATAGAAAAAGTAACACTGGTCACTAAGACCTTAATATGCTAAAAAATTTGATCAATTAACATATCAGAAATCACAAATTATATGTTGGTTTACAAAAGACACATGCCTCAAAATGAACAAAATCACAAATGATAAATCAAGGAAGAGGCTGAGCAACAGAAAAAGGGTCGACGTTTCGACCCAAGCAATTGCAGGCGTGATTTAAACCTTGCTAGAGGGTCTTCATCAGGACAGAGGACGTGGAAGGGGCCTTGAATCTGTATGAGGAAATTTATAAAATAATATTAATTAGGGTCACAAATGATCCCACGTATTCTTAAAACAATTAAAGGGCCGAGAGAGGAAAATACAGTCACATTGTTAAATCTAAAAAGAGGAATACATAAAAAAACCTAAGTCAAAGAGGGTCACTGGACCCATCAAGGGGGAAGATGGTCACCTGGTTAAAGGTCCAGTGTTGCCAAATGCTTTTATTATGTAAAGGACTGCCCAACCGTAATATCTTATACGAATTGGGGGCATCAACATCGTCATAGAAAAACCAAAGAAGTATTTACAGGTTGCCTTATGTTCGGTGCTCTGTCAGTGTTTAAATAGGGATCACAATCCTATGAGGAGTGAAGTGCAATAATGAAGTGCCAGCCCATACGGTGTATGAAATACAACGTGGGATCACTGTGCTGGTCGATATCACTTGGACCCTATGGTTTTAGATTTGGAAAAAACGGTATGCTCTCCACAATACTGCAGTGCAACTCATTTTAAAACATGCATAAC
Organism: Lissotriton helveticus; assembly: GCF_964261635.1. NCBI lineage: Eukaryota > Metazoa > Chordata > Amphibia > Caudata > Salamandridae > Lissotriton > Lissotriton helveticus. The sequence continues at coordinate 31,626,538 of NC_136060.1, read as the reverse complement.
AATAAGGAGTACGTAATTAGCCAAACCGATGAACAGCAGTTTAATACAGCATACCTGACAAATGGGGAATGTTGTTTATTTCATCCACTTCGGTGATTGATAATCTATTGGGACAACAGCCTCTGGATGGTGTACAAGAGACTTACATGGGTGATGTATACAGATATTAGTTAACAAAAAAACAACATTAGGCAGGATCAAAAGTAGCCTACCTCATAGAGCCAGCGTGGAATATCGGGATCAGATAGCCACAGGTATAAAAAGAGATTCTACAGAAAAAATGGAAAATGTAGCTTATCTGCCTGTTTATATAGGCGATAAAAGAATACAGTCGTACTGACTAACTTCAACCATATAGGCGTACCTGTATGTAAGAAAGTAACAGCCCAAACGAGGGGGGTCCGGTTGGGTCACTGCATTCATTAAATGCCGTCAGGTTTAATCCACGAGTGGTTCGAGGTGTCGTAGTATCGTTATCGCCCACATCAAACCAGAGTCTATGGAATAATAAATTAAACAGCCGGTGACTTCACCTACTTAGTCTCACCGGTATATTGTAAATGTTGTATCCCGGACACTCTCCTGGCATACCTGTTTGAAAACGGTGTTTCGGGTCTAATCCAAGGTGCAGCAATGCTCAGTACGCGCCGTCAGGAGGCTCGAAGAAAAAAGCTCCCGAGTGAAAATCGCGATCACGTGAGCAACTGAGTGTCAGGGTAGAAAGCGGACTCCTGTGGGTGGTATTTGGAAACACCGGCCAATATGGAGTGCCGAGAAAATGTGTACTCATAAATATTATAAAAATAGTCATATTACTGCTGGTGGTTTCCACCGAATATGCAATAATAATATATGTTTACAAAAATAATAAATCTGGCCAGTAGTATATATAATAAAAATCATATATATATATATGACGTGGGTCTGTTTAACATCTGTTATTAATTGGATGCTACATATAGTGAATCGGAGGCCCCGGCTGATTGATCTAAAACAGCGCAAGACCACGATGTGATGTGGGGGTAAAATCAACACAGCTTTTAAAGATCTAATTGTCATGTCTGTTATTTAAATCACACCGCAATTGGCAGAAATATACGGAATTTACAGCACACAGCGTACCTATCTGGCACGATGGTAAAGGCTGTATAAGTGGCATAATTCACAATGATAACATCTTACATGATCAGCATTTCAAATATCTTGTTATTAATGTCAATTACTTAATTTACTGAATCTCATACAAAATTCACAAGGTGTATTTTCACAATACGAACAGTGCATAGATGTGAAGTATACGGCACACAGCGTACCTATCTGGCAAGATGGTAAAACCGAATACGTGCCGAAACTCACATAAACATGATTTTCAGGATTGAAAAAAGTACATAATTTACAGTATACTAGAAAAACTGTGTATACACAGTGGTAGACTTTACAGATTCGCCATCTGGGCAAAAGTACTTTCTGTCTCATTAAGGCCTGATCTTACAGAGTCAAACAAAAACATCCATTTTGCTTCACGGGTGTTCAGAATGTTGGGGAGGCTACCTCCTCTGGGGCCTAATGTTACTTTCTCCAAAATGACCCATCTAAGGCTGTCTGGTGAGTGTTTTTTGATCTTAAAATGGTCTACTAATGGAGCTCCCACTACCTCACATCTAATCCTGCTCATGTGCTGTAAAATCCTGACTTTAGCCTTCTGTTGGGTTTGGCCTATATAGATTAGGTCACATTCACAGACGATGGCATAAATCACATTTTGACTATTACAGTTCGTACGTGATTTTAGGGGAATCTTGTGTTGTTTATATTCAAAAACCTTAGTCTGGATGGTACAATCGCAGGCCTTGCAACTCGTACATCTATGGTGGCCCACGACTGGTGGTAGATTCCAGAGGGATAGCACACTGGTTGGTTCCACAGGGGGAAGAAAGGACCGGACAACATGGTCCCTAATATTCTTACCCCTTTTGAAGGCATGTAGCGGTAGTGCAGGGTAACCAATATCGTCCGATATCAGCGGCCAATATTTGTTGATAATTTTCTTTATCCTATTGCTCTCTGTGGAGAAGGTGATCACACAGACCATCCGATTGTTCTGTTGGTCGGTTTTCAATTTAGGTTGTAATAAACATTCCCTCGGATTGTACCAGGCCCGTTTTTTGGCCCTTTTCACCAGGCGCCATGGGTACCCCCTCTGTATTAGTCTCATCATGAGGTCATCCGCTTGCTCCATATAATGTACTTTCTCTGAACAGTTCCTCCTGATTCGTAGGAACTGTCCGATGGGCAGGTTATCCCTAAGGGACCTCGGATGATGACTTGCGTATTGAAGAAGTGAATTTTGTTCGGTTGGCTTGCGAAAGAGAGTTGTCTTCAAAACGCCATCATCATTATAGATAGTCAGATCCAGAAAGTCGACATGAGTCGAGTCAGAATTGAAAGTGAATTTGATATCCCGGGATTGTAAATCCAGCCATTCTTGGAAAGCACGTAGCTCGATGTCAGTTCCATTCCATATGAGCAGAATGTCGTCAATGTACCGGACCCACAAACCAAGTTGGTCTTTGAATGGGTTCCGGTCATTGAGGATGATATCTTCTTCAAAAGCGGCCATGAACAGGATGGCCAGATCGGGGGCAAAGGTCGCCCCCATTGCCACTCCCTTCGTTTGTAAATAGAAGTGGTCTTGAAACATAAAGAAATTATGCATCATAGCTAGCTTCAAGAGTCCTATTATGAAATCTGTTGGTACAGGTGTTGGAGCAGTCCTCAGATCAAGATAGCGTGTCATAACAGTTATGGCCTCCTCTTGAGGAATACTTGTGTATAAAGAAGTGATATCACAAGTAACTAAGATCTGTTTCTCTGCATCATAGGGTAGGCCATCCACGATACTTATGGTGTGCATCGTATCACGAACATAAGTAGGAGTTGCCTCCGCCAAGGGTTTTAAAAAATGATCAATATACCGACCAACCGGTTCGAGCATAGACCCACACCCCGAGATAATTGGTCTGCCTGGTGGTTCATTCAAGTTTTGATGAATTTTGGGCAGGGTATATATCGTTGGTAGTCTTGGGGTCTGTTGATTGAGATAATTGAATTCTGATTCACTAAGGAAACTTTCTTCCAGTCCTGTCTTGGTCAGAGATAGAATATCGGAAGCAAGGGCCAAAGAAGGATCAGTGTTAAGTTTCTTATAGCTTATGCCGTCATTCAACTGTTTGTAGATTTCCTTTTTATAGTTTTTTGTATCCTTGACAACAATGGCACCGCCCTTGTCCGCTGGCTTAATTATTATCTCTCTGTTGTTCCCAAGAGATAATAAAACCTTCCTTTCATCTCTGTTGATGTTAAAGGGATGGTAACGGCGTTTCTCCAAAACTTGGTTCACGTCACGTAACACCACTGCTTCGTAGGCTAAGATTTTGTGTGACATGGTGTGTGATGGCGGGACAAATGTAGAGGGGATCCTCAAACCAGTATGTGATTTGCACTGGAAAGGTCCTTTGTTTTGAAAAAAGTACCGTAGTCGGACTTTTTTGAAGAATTTACAAAGTTCAGACTTAGTTGTAAAATGGTCGGGAATGTTTGTTGGTACATAAGAGAGTCCTTTTCCCAGGACACTGAGTTCATCATCCGAGAGGTGGTAATTGGAGATTTTGACCAAGATTCCCCTAAAATCACTTACGAACTGTAATAGTCAAAATGTGATTTATGCCATCGTCTGTGAATGTGACCTAATCTATATAGGCCAAACCCAATAGAAGGCTAAAGTCAGGATTTTACAGCACATGAGCAGGATTAGATGTGAGGTAGTGGGAGCTCCATTAGTAGACCATTTTAAGATCAAAAAACACTCACCAGACAGCCTTAGATGGGTCATTTTGGAGAAAGTAACATTAGGCCCCAGAGGAGGTAGCCTCCCCAACATTCTGAACACCCGTGAAGCAAAATGGATGTTTTTGTTTGACTCTGTAAGATCAGGCCTTAATGAGACAGAAAGTACTTTTGTCCAGATGGCGAATCTGTAAAGTCTACCACTGTGTATACACAGTTTTTCTAGTATACTGTAAATTATGTACTTTTTTCAATCCTGAAAATCATGTTGATGTGAGTTTCGGCACGTATTCGGCTTTACCATCTTGCCAGATAGGTACGCTGTGTGCCGTATACTTCACATCTATGCACTGTTCGTATTGTGAAAAGACACCTTGTGAATTTTGTATGAGATTCAGTAAATTAAGTAATTGACATAAATAACAAGATATTTGAAATGCTTATCATGTAAGATGTTATCATTGTGAATTATGCCACTTATACGGCCTTTACCATCGTGCCAGATAGGTACGCTGTGTGCTGTAAATTCCGTATATTTCTGCCAATTGCGGTGTGATTTAAATAACAGACATGACAATTAGATCTTTAAAAGCTGTGTTGATTTGACCCCCACATCACATCGTGGTCTTGCGCTGTTTTAGATCAATCAGCCGGGGCCTCCGATTCACTATATGTAGCATCCAATTAATAACAGATGTTAAACAGACCCACGTCATATATATATATATATGATTTTTATTATATATACTACTGGCCAGATTTATTATTTTTGTAAACATATATTATTATTGCATATTCGGTGGAAACCACCAGCAGTAATATGACTATTTTTATAATATTTATGAGTACACATTTTCTCGGCACTCCATATTGGCTGGTGTTTCCAAATACCACCCACAGGAGTCCGCTTTCTACCCTGACACTCAGTTGCTCACGTGATCGCGATTTTCACTCGGGAGCTTTTTTCTTCGAGCCTCCTGACGGCGCGTACTGAGCATTGCTGCACCTTGGATTAGACCCGAAACACCGTTTTCAAACAGGTATGCCAGGAGAGTGTCCGGGATACAACATTTACAATATACCGGTGAGACTAAGTAGGTGAAGTCACCGGCTGTTTCATTTATTATTCCATAGACTCTGGTTTGATGTGGGCGATAACGATACTACGACACCTCGAACCACTCGTGGATTAAACCTGACGGCATTTAATGAATGCAGTGACCCAACCGGACCCCCTCGTTTGGGCTGTTACTTTCTTACATACAGGTACGCCTATATGGTTGAAGTTAGTCAGTACGACTGTATTCTTTTATCGCCTATATAAACAGGCAGATAAGCTACATTTTCCATTTTTTCTGTAGAATCTCTTTTTATACCTGTGGCTATCTGATCCCGATATTCCACGCTGGCTCTATGAGGTAGGCTACTTTTGATCCTGCCTAATGTTGTTTTTTTGTTAACTAATATCTGTATACATCACCCATGTAAGTCTCTTGTACACCATCCAGAGGCTGTTGTCCCAATTGAATATCAATCACCGAAGTGGATGAAATAAACAACATTCCCCATTTGTCAGGTATGCTGTATTAAACTGCTGTTCATCGGTTTGGCTAATTACGTACTCCTTATTGTTATGCATGTTTTAAAATGAGTTGCACTGCAGTATTGTGGAGAGCATACCGTTTTTTCCAAATCTAAAACCATAGGGTCCAAGTGATATCGACCAGCACAGTGATCCCACGTTGTATTTCATACACCGTATGGGCTGGCACTTCATTATTGCACTTCACTCCTCATATGATTGTGATCCCTATTTAAACACTGACAGAGCACCGAACATAAGGCAACCTGTAAATACTTCTTTGGTTTTTCTATGACGATGTTGATGCCCCCAATTCGTATAAGATATTATGGTTGGGCAGTCCTTTACATAATAACAGCATTTGGCAACACTGGACCTTTAACCAGTTGACCATCTTCCCCCTTGATGGGTCCAGTGACCCTCTTTGACTTAGGTTTTTTTATGTATTCCTCTTTTTAGATTTAACAATGTGACTGTATTTTCCTCTCTCGGCCCTTTAATTGTTTTAAGAATACGTGGGATCATTTGTGACCCTAATTAATATTATTTTATAAATTTCCTCATACAGATTCAAGGCCCCCTTCCACGTCCTCTGTCCTGATGAAGACCCTCTAGCAAGGTTTAAATCACGCCTGCAATTGCTTGGGTCGAAACGTCGACACTTTTTCTGTTGCTCAGCCTCTTCCCTGATTTATCATTTGTGATTTTGTTCATTTTGAGGCATGTGTCTTTTGTAAACCAACATATAATTTGTGATTTCTGATATGTTAATTGATCAAATTTTTTAGCATATTAAGGTCTTAGTGACCAGTGTTACTTTTTCTATCTTTCACTCAATACCCTCACCATCCCATCACCACCCTTCCCTGTCTGTTCTTTTAGGGGCATTAAATGTGATGTATTATGTAATTTTTTTATGAATGATTTTTAAGGTACACATTGTGAATAAAAACAATGTTTGTATAATTTTCTTGTATGCATTTAATTTGTATATTTTAGGTTTAGCTGTTCTAGTATCTGGGACCACACTGTTTGTACCAAATATTCACCCAGGTCCCAGCGACTTCTTGGGTTTACCCGTGTTTTTCAGCACATCGCAGCGCTCTTGGTCAGAGTACATCGTTGTTTGTTATTAGTAAGAACTAAATCTCATGTGCCAATATTTCTCTATGCCTTATCCACTCGCCCCAGTCGTAGAATCTGATCAGTACACAAATTGCCTGCTTATTTTGCTTGCATGAAATGCGCTCGCGGCGTCCTAGACAAACAAGACAGCGGGCGTGTAAGCCGACTGACTCACCCGTACCCGCCGTCGAGTTCGCTGTCCGACTTCCGCCTTTCACCTTCCACGTTCGGGAAAATGTTCTTCAGGATTCACAACGTTGCAATGGGATTTCCTATTTGCTCCAAGTTCCCAACAAAAAGCCAAGTTGCACTCAGGGGCGGTGCGTGTCCAAGCCGCGGTGTTGAGAAACCGCGGAACAAATCCCCGCTCATTTTCCCTCGCAAAGGCAAAGGAACGGACCGCACTTCGTGGATAAGGTCAATAATTATTTATTTTTTCAGAAATGCAGCAACAGGACGCGTTTCGGCTTTGCGCCTTCCTCTAGCTGTTACTTCACAGCACAAGAATTAATTTTTTAAATAAAGTTTCACTGGATGACATTATTTCCTGTAGTGAACATCAACGATGGACTAAATTTTATGCCTACAATGCGGCCATCTTGGAGTGTATAAGTTACAACCACTTTAACCAAGTGACAAAACATTAACACAAAATTATAAATATAAAGCCCTGGATGGGCGCATTGTCAAACATGATCATTCATTTTACTGAAGCCCTTTATCAGTGCACATATTAAAAAAATTATTGTTGTTTTGTAATTGAAAATAACAGTAAAAAAGAAAATGAAATTATATATATATATACAACAAAACAAGTACCCTTGTGGGAGAGTCAATCGGCAGATGGACTCTTCTTTTCTTGCTGGATTACAAACTTGCAAGCAGGCATGCAGCAGGACTGGAGCATCCGTCTTTCTTTGACCTGCAGACGCATATCGGGATACTATTCCCTTTCTCAATGGCAAAAAATGCTAATGCCTAACAAATTTACCGGCACAATTTATATTTCCGAGATCCCACCTTAATGGGAGTGGCCATTTTAATGGCCTTATGGTTCTTGTAGTGTTTGTTAGTCATCTCAAGTTAGTCTGTTTGAATTTAGCATCAGGGAAGGTCTAAGTAAAAACCTATGTGGGTAGATGCAGCATCCGGCTGACACTGCCTGTTCTGCTTTGCTGTGGGTCATCAGAACACTGCCTCCCGTAATGCGAATGGCGCCACCTTGCGCCATCGCGGGCCCGCTTTCGTGCGGTGAGCTTCTCCCGCGGCCGGACTAGGCCGCTAACATCCAACGAAACAAGTAGCCCTTGTGGGAGAGCCAACCGGCAGAAGGATTCTTCTTTTTATGCTGGATGACGAACTTGCAAGCAGGCATGCAGCAGGACTGGAGCATCCGTCTTTCTTTGACCTGCCAGACGCGTTTCGGGATCCTATTCCATTTCTCAATGGCAAAAAGGGCTAATGGCGAACAGCTTTACTGGCACCATTTATATTTCCGAGATCCCGCCTTAATAGGCGTAGCCATTTCAATGGCCTTATGGTTCTTGTAGTGCTGGTTAGTCATCTCAAGTGAGTCTGTTTGAATTTAGCATCAGTGAAAGTCTTCGTAAAAACCCATGTGGGTAGATGCAGCATCCGGCTGACACTGCCTGTTCTGCTTGGCTGTGGGTCATTAGAACACTGCCTCCCGTAATGCAAATAACGCCACCTTGCGCCATCGTAGGCCCGCTTTTGTGTGGTGAGCTTGTCCCACCGCCGGACTAGGCCGCTAACATCCAACAAAACAAGTAGCCCTTGTGGGAGAGCCAACGGCGGATGGATTCTTCTTTTTATGCTGGATGACGAACTTGCAAGCAGGCATGCAGCAGGACTGGAGCATCCGTCTTTCTTTGACCTGCCAGACGCGTTTCGGGATCCTATTCCCTTTCTCAATGGCAAGAAATGCTAATGCCGAACAGCTTAACGGCATCATTTATGTTTCCGAGATCCCGCCGTAATGGGTGTGGCCATTTCAATGGCCTTAAGGTTCTTGTAGTTCTGGTTAGTCATCTTATGTGAGTCTGTTTGAATTTAGCATCAGTGAAATTCTAAGTAAAAACCCATGTGGGTAGATGCAGCATCCGGCTGACACTGCCTGTTCTGCTTTACTGTGGGTCATCAGAACACTGCCTCCCGTAATGCGAATGACGCCACCTTGCTCCATCACGGGCCCGCGTTTGTGCGGTGAGCTTCTCCCGCGGCCGGACTAGGCCGCTAACATCCAAAAAAACAAGTAGCCCTTGTAGGAGAGCCAACCGGCAGATGGATTCTTCTTTTTATGCTGGATGACGAACTTGCAAGCAGGCATGCAGCAGGACTGGAGCATCCTTCTTTCTTTGACCTGCCAGACGCGTTTCGGGATCCTATTCCCTTTCTCAATGGCAAAAAATGCTAATGCCGAACAGCTTTACCGGCACCATTTATATTTCCGAGATCCCGCCTTAATGGGCGTGGCCATTTAAAAGGCCTTATGGTTCTTGTAGTGCTGGTTAGTCATCTCAAGTGAGTCTGTTTGAATTTAGCATCAGTGAAATTCTAAGTAAAAATCCATGTGGGTAGATGCAGCATCTGGCTGACACTGCCTGTTCTGCTTTGGTGTGGGTCATCAGAACACTGCCTCCTGTAATGCGAATGACGCTACCTTGCGCCATCGTGGGTCCGCTTTCATGTGGTGAGCTTCTCCCGCGGCTGGATTAGGCAGCTAACATTCAACAAAACATGTAGCCCTTGTGGGAGAGCCAACCAGCAGATGGATTCTTCTTTTTATGCTGGATGATAAACTTGCATGCAAGGCATCCTCAGCGATTGGAAATTCCGTTGCGAACAAAGGAACAGAGGTGCAAACATGAGTGACTCACACAGCACAGTACGCCTGGCATTTTTTGCTGATGTCTACCCACTGGAGTTTTAAATTACTTGAGGAAAAGACTGGCAGCAACACCCACTGGGGATTTCATTAGAGAGACTCCAAAGACCAAAAGCCTAAGCGGGCGGGAGAACACACCCATAAGGGCGAGATTCTTTAAATAAAACACAGGTGTTCTCTACGTTTGCTTGCTGTCTTTTCTTTGCTGAGGCTTGTGAACAAGAAGTGATTTTTGAAACGCTTAAAGCTTTTGATTTGGATACCAGCTGCAATGGGAGGCGCCTGTGGTCCTCACCGCATGGAGTTGCTTTCTGTGAGGTGCTCTTACTGAGGGCAACCTTTTTTGTGTGGATAAATAGCGGCTATGCCTAGTCGCAGGAGCTGCCGCAGCGTCAATGCGGATCCTCAGCGATTGGAAATTCTGTTGCGAACAAAGGAACAGAGAGGTCCAAACTTGAGTGACACACACAGCACAGTACGCCTGGCATTTTTTGCTGATGTCTACCCACTGGGGTTTTAAATTACTTGAGGAAATGACTGGCAGCAACACCCACTGGGGATTTCATTATAGAGACTCCAAATACCAAAAGCCTAAGCGGGCGGGAGAAAACACCCATAAGGGCGGGACTTTTGAAATAAAACACAGGTGTTCTCTACGTTTGCTTGCTGTCTTTTCTTTGCTGGGGCTTGTGAACAAGAAGTGATTTTCGAAATGCGTAAAGCCTTTGATTTGGATACCAGCTGCAATGGGAGACGCCTGTGGTCCTGACCTCATGGAGTTGCTTTCTGTGAGGCGCTCTTACTGAGGGCAACCTTTTTTGTGTATGTACATATATATATTCACTGAAAAAACCATAGGTTATAGACCATATATAGTTAGGAATTTGCATTTACAAAACCTTGAAAATTCACTGAAAAAACCATAGGTTAGAGACCATATATAGTTAGCTGGACATTTTATTGACATAAAACCAATGAAATTCCATATATATTTAGTTGCACTAACTATATATCGCGCACCCGCAATCCACTGCTGATGATGTCACATATTACATCATTCATGACATGGTCAGTGACATCACTGATGACATCACTGATGACATCTCAAATGACATCACTGATGACATCACTGATGACATCTCAAATGACATCACTGATGACATCATCTAGTGTCTGTGTGTTTTTGTAAAGTTTAAATATGTTTTACATATTGAAGAATGAGTGGATGTATGGAAGACTGAGTGTGTGTGTGGCTGGCTGGGAGGTGTGTGACTCTGTGCATATCAATGTGTACTTGTATCAGTGATTGTATAAGAGAGTAAGTATGTGTTAGTATATGTGTGAAAAGTATGGTGTTCTGTGTTTAACTGTATAGATGAGGAAATCGAAGTGTGATTGATTCTTCACAGGACTGACTAGGTGTATGAGTGCATATGATAGTGTTGTAATAATGAGTGACTGTATGTATGAGTGATTGTATGGGTGAATGAGTGAATGTGTGTGTAGACGTAGGAATCAGTGAGTGCGTATGTAGTAACTGGTATTGGTGTGTCATGATGTCATCAGTGATGTCATTTGAGATGTCATCAGTGATGTCATTTGAGATGTCATCAGTGATGTCATCAGTGATGTCACTGAAGTATGGTGTTCTGTGTTTAACTGTATAGATGAGGAAATGGAAGTGTGATTGATTCTTTACAGGACTGACTAGGTGTGTGAGTAACTCCATGGATGAGTGGCAGTGTGTGAGTGTCTGCATAGGTGTATGAGTGCATATGATAGTGTTGTAATAATGAGTGACTGTATGTATGAGTGATTGTATGGGTGAATGAGTGAATGTGTGTGTAGACGTAGGAATCAGTGAGTGCGTATGTAGTAACTGGTATTGGTGTGTCATGATGTCATCAGTGATGTCATTTGAGATGTTATCAGTGATGTCATAAGTGATGTCATTTGAGATGTCATCAGTGATGTCATCAGTGATGTCACTGACCATGTCATGAATGATGTAATATGTGACATCATCAGCAGTGGATTGCGGGTGCGCGATATATAGTTAGTGCAACTAAATATATATGGAATTTCATTGGTTTTATGTCAATAAAATGTCCAGCTAACTATATATGGTCTCTAACCTATGGTTTTTTCAGTAAATTTTCAAGGTTTTGTAAATGCAAATTCCTAACTATATATGGTCTATAACCTATGGTTTTTTCAGTGAATTTCATTGTTTTTTTAAAAGCTAATATCTATAACTGTAAAATATATTCTTTATTACGTGACGTATCACGTAGCCACGTGAGACGCCTCATGACGCGTCGCATAACCGTGACGTATCGGCTCTGCAGCGCAAACAAAACCCGTAACGTAAGCGTGCCGGAGCACGCTTACAGATATATCTTTTTTTTAACCTTAATTAGACAAAATCCACACGTGCACATATCTTGAGGCCTTGCAAAGGCACATCAAACAAACAGTCCCTACAATTTTGCCAAGTTTGCTGGAAATCTATTCCCTTAATTTTTTTTTTACTGTTTCTCTTGGTTTTCCCCTTGTTACGCTTACCGGGACGCTACCCGGTACGCGAACCGGACGCTCCAAAAACACAAGATGGCGGACTCCCGTTACGCTGCCGGTTAGCTGCCCGGTTCGCGTACCGGGAAGCGCCTCTACCGTGAAAAATCGCGGGGGACTTTAATATCCCCCTCATCAATCCTAGGGGGTCAGGAGGGGTTTACCTTGCCCCCCTTTCCTTCATTTCCCCCTTCTTTTTTCACCACATCTTGTCTCTCGAACCTACCGAGAGACAAGATGGCGGCCGCTCCGGACTGTTTAGAATGTTGACAGACACCGGAGAGCCAATCAGCTTCGCTTCGCGAAGTTCCGTTACGCGTCGGGTACGCGAACCGGGGCGCTAACCGGAGCGCTGTCACAGATATATATATTTTTTTAAACGTTAATTTCTCAAAATCCACTGGAGCACATATATTGAGACATAGCAAAGGCACGTCGGGCAAACCATATCTACAATTTTGCCAAGTTTCATGTAAATCTATTCAGCCGTTCGAGCTAAAAGTGAGTCCAACCGCCCTATGGAAAAATGAATGGGAAAAACGCGTTTTGGGACCCCCCTTGTTTCTCGACCCCCCCTTTGACGAAACCCCCCCAAATTTTCAGGGGCTGCTCAGAAACAAAATGTGCCATTTTCCTGAAAATTTCAGCCAATTCCGTCCACAAACGCCAAAGTTATTAGACATAGAATTTTCAGAAATCCCATAGAGAAAAAATCCTAACTATATATACCCACTGGCTATCGCCAGTAGGTAATATACATATATAAACATATATAATCTGCATATCTATATAAATATAAATGCATGCATACATATACATATATGCATACATATGCATGTTATTTACATGAAAGTTTTAAAAACACTAATAAAAGCAAAGCTAAAAAGCCACCTCATTACAAACAGAATGGCTTTAACTTAAACGAGGGCGAGATCTATTGCATTTTCAATGCTTGTTTACTTTGGTTCTATCAAGAAGGCATTCAGATGTGTCACACATTTGCCATAAATTCTGAATGTTAGCACTCTAGTTGCTCATTAGATCACTGTAGTAAAGCCAGTGCTCACCAGGGAAGTCTGCTGCTAATCATGGTTTGCAGCCATTTTCCCGCATTTTTTATCCCGCAGACTTTCAGTCCGCATACCATTATCCCGCAAGGTCATTGACCTCGCATACCATTATCCCGCATTTTTTCAAAACGCATGTGCATTTATCGCGCATGCCTTTACAAAGAATTACGTTTTAAAGGCATGTATGGTAAATGCATTTGCGTTGTGAAAACCACGATGACGAGAGAGGTAAGTGGGTTTGTGTTAATTTTTTCGTGGGTTAGTGATTGTGTAGTGTAGTGTAGTGTTGTGTAGTGTAGTGTTGTGTTAGTGTAGTGTAGAGTTGTGGTGGTTGTTTAGTGTAGGGTCATGCTGGGGGTAGTGTTTTAGGGTTTAGGGTTGTGTTGTAGTGTTTGCGTAGTGTAGGGTCATGCTGGGGGTAGTGTTTTAGGGTTTAGGGTAGTGTTGTAGTGTTTGCGTAGTGTAGGGTCATGCTGGGGGTAGTGTTTTAGGGTTTAGGGTTGTGTTGTAGTGTTTGCGTAGTGTAGGGTCATGCTGGGGCTAGTGTTTTAGGGTTTAGGGTAGTGTTGTAGTGTTTGCGTAGTGTAGGGTCATGCTGGGCGTAGTGTTTTAGGGTTTAGGATAGTGTTGTAGTGTTTGCGTAGTGTAGGGTCATGCTGGGGGTAGTGTTTTAGGGTTTTGGGTAGTGTTGTAGTGTTTGCGTAGTGTAGGGTCATGCTGGGGTGTAGTATTTTAGGGTTTAGGGTAGTGTTGTAGTGTTTGCGTAGTGTAGGGTCATGCTGGGGGTAGTGTTTTAGGGTTTTGGGTAGTGTTGTAGTGTTTGCGTAGTGTAGGGTCATGCTGGGGTGTAGTGTTTTAGGGTTTTGGGTAGTGTTGTAGTGTTTGCGTAGTGTAGGGTCATGCTGGGGTGTAGTGTTTTAGGGTTTTGGGTAGTGTTGTAGTGTTTGCGTAGTGTAGGGTCATGCTGGGGGTAGTGTTTTAGGGTTTTGGGTAGTGTTGTAGTGTTTGCGTAGTGTAGGGTCATGCTGGGGGTAGTGTTTTAGGGTTTTGGGTAGTGTTGTAGTGTAGGGTCATGCTGGGGGGTAGTGTTTTAGGGTTTTGGGTAGTGTTGTAGTGTTTGCGTAGTGTAGGGTCATGCTGGGGGTAGTGTTTTAGGGTTTTGGGTAGTGTTGTAGTGTTTGCGTAGTGTAGGGTCATGCTGGGGGCAGTGTTTTAGGGTTTAGGGTAGTGTTGTAGTGTTTGCGTAGTGTAGGGTCATGCTGGGGGTAGTGTTTTAGGGTTTAGGGTAGTGTTGTAGTGTTTGCGTAGTGTAGGGTCATGCTGGGGGTAGTGTTTTAGGGTTTAGGGTAGTGTTTTAGTGTTTGCGTAGTGTAGGGTCATGCTGGGGTGTAGTGTTTTAGGGTTTTGGGTAGTGTTGTAGTGTTTGCGTAGTGTAGGGTCATGCTGGGGGTAGTGTTTTAGGGTTTTGGGTAGTGTTGTAGTGTTTGCGTAGTGTAGGGTCATGCTGGGGTGTAGTGTTTTAGGGTTTTGGGTAGTGTTGTAGTGTTTGCGTAGTGTAGGGTCATGCTGGGGGTAGTGTTTTAGGGTTTAGGGTAGTGTTGTAGTGTTTGCGTAGTGTAGGGTCATGCTGGGGGTAGTGTTTTAGGGTTTAGGGTTGTGTTGTAGTGTTTGCGTAGTGTAGGGTCATGCTGGGGGTAGTGTTTTAGGGTTTAGGGTTGTGTTGTAGTGTTTGTGTAGTGTAGGGTCATGCTGGGGGTAGTGTTTTAGGGTTTAGGGTAGTGTTGTAGTGTTTGCGTAGTGTAGGGTCATGCTGGGCGTAGTGTTTTAGGGTTTAGGATAGTGTTGTAGTGTTTGCGTAGTGTAGGGTCATGCTGGGGGTAGTGTTTTAGGGTTTTGGGTAGTGTTGTAGTGTTTGCGTAGTGTAGGGTCATGCTGGGGTGTAGTATTTTAGGGTTTAGGGTAGTGTTGTAGTGTTTGCGTAGTGTAGGGTCATGCTGGGGGTAGTGTTTTAGGGTTTTGGGTAGTGTTGTAGTGTTTGCGTAGTGTAGGGTCATGCTGGGGGTAGTGTTTTAGGGTTTTGGGTAGTGTTGTAGTGTTTGCGTAGTGTAGGGTCATGCTGGGGTGTAGTGTTTTAGGGTTTTGGGTAGTGTTGTAGTGTTTGCGTAGTGTAGGGTCATGCTGGGGTGTAGTGTTTTAGGGTTTTGGGTAGTGTTGTAGTGTTTGCGTAGTGTAGGGTCATGCTGGGGGGTAGTGTTTTAGGGTTTTGGGTAGTGTTGTAGTGTTTGCGTAGTGTAGGGTCATGCTGGGGGTAGTGTTTTAGGGTTTAGGGTAGTGTTGTAGTGTTTGCGTAGTGTAGGGTCATGCTGGGGGTAGTGTTTTAGGGTTTAGGGTAGTGTTGTAGTGTTTGCGTAGTGTAGGGTCATGCTGGGGTTAGTGTTTTAGGGTTTAGGGTAGTGTTGTAGTGTTTGCGTAGTGTAGGGTCATGCTGGGGGTAGTGTTTTAGGGTTTAGGGTAGTGTTGTAGTGTTTGCGTAGTGTAGGGTCATGCTGGGGGTAGTGTTTTTGGGTTTAGGGTAGTGTTGTAGTGTTTGCGTAGTGTAGGGTCATGCTGGGGTGTAGTGTTTTAGGGTTTTGGGTAGTGTTGTAGTGTTTGCGTAGTGTAGGGTCATGCTGGGGGTAGTGTTTTAGGGTTTAGGGTAGTGTTGTAGTGTTTGCGTAGTGTAGGGTCATGCTGGGGTGTAGTGTTTTAGGGTTTTGGGTAGTGTTGTAGTGTTTGCGTAGTGTAGGGTCATGCTGGGGGTAGTGTTTAAGGGTTTAGGGTAGTGTTGTAGTGTTTGCGTAGTGTAGGGTCATGCTGAGGGTAGTGTTTTAGGGTTTAGGGTTGTGTTGTAGTGTTTGTGTAGTGTGGGGTCATGCTGGGGGTAGTGTTTTAGGGTTTAGGGTAGTGTTGTAGTGTTTGCGTAGTGTAGGGTCATGCTGGGGTGTAGTGTTTTAGGGTTTTGGGTAGTGTTGTAGTGTTTGCGTAGTGTAGGGTCATGCTGGGGGTAGTGTTTTAGGGTTTAGGGTAGTGTTGTAGTGTTTGTGTAGTGTAGGGTCATGCTGGGGGTAGTGTTTTAGGGTTTAGGGTAGTTTAGTTGTTTAGTGTATGCTAAAGGCATATTCGTTCTAAAAGTTTTCGTTATTTTAATTTGCGGCCTAATAGTACATGCGGGATTTTTTTTGCGGACTGATGGTATGCGGGATTTCGTCATATATTCGCTAATCATACTTTCTATGGCAAAATGAACCCCCTCATTTTTTTCCTTTTTAAATTAAATGTTTTAAGAGTTACCACTTTATTCCAATCAAGATGGCTTCAGGTGTGCCATACCTTTGTAATAAGTAGGACTGTTAGCACTCTAGTTGTTCTTTAGAACACTCTGGGACATTCTGTCATTGGGCTATAGTTGGGCTACATCTGGCTGATATTTGGGCTACATTTGTTTTTTTTGTCTCTGGTGGCCATCTTTGGGCTACATTGGGCTACATTGGGCTACATTTGGGCTCCAACATATATATAGCCCAATGTAGCCCAATATATATTTTTCAAAGTTAATTTTCGTAAAAACCACTGGAGCCTATATCTTGAGACATAGCAAAGCACATCGGGCTACCAGTCCCTACAATTTTGCCAAGTTTGGTGTAAATCCATTCAGCCGTTCAGGCTAAAAGTGAGGCCAACCGCCCTATGGAAAATTGCATGGGAAAAACACGTTTTGGGACCCCCCTTTTTTCTCGGCCCCCCCTTGACGAAACCCCCCCAAATTGTCAGGGGCTGCTCAGAAACAAAATGTTCCATTTTCCTGAAAATTTCAGCCAATTCTGTCCTCAAACGCCAAAGTTATTCGACATAGAATTTTCAAAAATCCCATAGGAAAAAAATCCTAACTATATATACCTACTGGCTATCGCCAGTAGGTAATATATATATATATATATATATATATTCACTGAAAAAACCATAGGTTATAGACCATATATAGTTAGGAATTAGCATTTAAAAAACCTTATTTTACTCACACAAAACCATTGAAATTCCATATATAGTTAGTTGCACTAACTATATATCGCGCACCTGCAATCCACTGCTGATCATGTCACATATCACATCATTCATGACATGGTCAGTGACATCACTGATGACATCACTGATGACATCTCAAATGACATCACTGATGACATCACTGATGACATCTCATTTGACATCATTCTTGTGCTAATACGATAAACCTCTTCAGACTCTAATATAACCTTAGATACACTCAGTGTATACAGACACTCACACACTTCCACTCATCCATGGAGTTACTCACACACCCAGTCAGTCATGCAAAGAAACAATCTCATCTCCATTTCTTCAACTATACAGTTAAACACACCTTACTTATTGAAACATATACTAACACATATTTACTCTCTTATACAATCCCTGATACAAGTTCACAATGATCGATACAACCACTCACTCATTCGGTGGCTCTCATGCACAGTTATTTATATATGCCAACTCTCACATGTACTGTGTTTTACATATGTACTTACTATGACATGTAGCATTGAGATATCCATTCACTCATCAATACACTCATGCACACAGTCAACTGCCCATGTAGCTGTTTCCACATGCACTCTTGAACTCATACACCTAGTGAATAAACTGTTCACACATCTATGCATAGAGTCACACACCTTCCAGCCACCCCCACACAAACTCAATCTCCCATAGAAATACTTGGGCAAGCAATTAATAACACATATAGCCTCTCGTATAGCTAATGATCAACACATGCAGCAGTTTACAGAACAACAGACATAATGATGCACAAATTAAGACAGTTTAGTCACTAACCCATGCATTCAGTGAGACACATTTAATCACTCACTCATACAGTCAGTCACGCACCTACTAAATCCTTCATCCAGACACTTATACATCCACTCATTCTTCAATATGTAAGATATATTTTAACTTTACAGAAACATACAGTCACTGGATGTTGTCATCAGTGATGTCATCAGTGATGTCATTTGAGATGTCATCAGTGATGTCATCAGTGATGTCACTGACCATGTCATGAATGATGTAATATGTGACATGATCAGCAGTGGATTGCAGGTGCGCGATATATAGTTAGTGCAACTAACTATATATGGAATTTCAATGGTTTTGTGTGAGTAAAATAAGGTTTTTTAAATGCTAATTCCTAACTATATATGGTCTATAACCTATGGTTTTTTCAGTGAATTTTCAAGGTTTTGTAAATGCTAATTCCTAACTATATATGGTCTATAACCTATGGTTTTTTCAGTGAATTTCAATGGTTTTTTAATAGCAAATATCATAAGCTGTCGAATGTCAAGTACGTGGTAAGTGAAAACATTTTCGTGTTTATGCACACTGATCTGCTTTGAATGGTGCCCCCCCCCCCCTCATTTCTATTAGGAGTACTCTCTCTTTGCAGATAGTGAAAGGTAGTTAACGCAGGTCTTTGCCCCCATTGTAATCCGTCGTGCCTGCTTCTCTCTCCATTTGATTGATTGTTATCCAAGTATTTACTGTTTTAGAATTAGTTCTCTTTGGTTCATTCTCTATTTACAAACAAACACAGAGTCGCAATACTCTGTTCAGTCTTTGCAGATAACGAAAAATCGTGTAAAAAAAAAAGAAAAGGAATCGAGCAAAATCAGTAGGCCACTAATGGGATCTCTTTTTGACCTCGCTAAAATAGAAACATTAGGAACAACCCCTCATGACAAATACAAAACTAGTGAGATGAACTGAACTCCACACAATGATGGCTGCAAAACAACTCGGCTCCGCCACCCACCCCGCCCAAAATAACGATAAAGAACGGCTGCCATGATTGGTTGCGGAATGACCACGACGGAGCTACGAAATGGTGCTGCTCTCATGCTAACCCCAGCTTTAGTCTGAAACATCCAGAAACACTGTAGACTACCAATTCGATCAGTTCCGGTAGCGCCCCAATGTAACCCGGTAGAGAAGAACTAGCTCTCCCCTCTTTGACTGATGGTTCTTGTTGCCTGTCCCTTCTGTTGTCATTTAACAGAACTATTTAGCCTGCTGAAAGGGGTTGTGTTCCGACCGCTGGTTGGTGGAGACATTTTGACTATATTCTGTACCTGCGTTGTCGCGTAATGCGTCATATGACGCGCCGCGTTAGCGCATCCGGAAGTCATCCGGGGCGCGCAGCGCGTAACGTAAGCATAACAAGTCATGTGACTTGTTAATAAAACTTTTCATTGGTTCATTTTACTTTTCTTATTGTAATGATGAAAGGCTTGGTCATATGACCTAAAAATTACGCTTTTCATTACTTCCGAACATTATTTTTTCTTAAATATATGTTATAATGTTCCAGGCTAATGTACTTTCCCGGAAATTTTACAACTGTCCTGCAAGTAAAATATATTCTTTTTTCGAGAAAAAGAGCGTTTCTTCGTCCCATGACGGAGCCGTTGAGCAAAAGAGGGTCGACCTGCTGTCTTAGTCGCCGATACGCCTGAATATGAGATTCTTATCGATCACTTTATGTTGCAGGAATAGAAAACACAACAGCCCTTGACCATTTATCTTTACTGCGTTCCTTCGTATTATACCTTTTACCCTTCATGTAATTGGTCTGCTTTATTTCACTTGCCTTTTAATGATTCTAAAACAGTCACTATTATTAAAAACGTTACCAATGTATATACTACTACCATGTTTTCTTTTAAAAACCTTTATTGAGAAAATTTCATTATACAAATACGAGCCTATAACCACGTGGGCCTGCCACAGAGCAAACTGTAATCGTATATGATGAATAGACATTTACACTGTAGAGGAACGTAACGGGCGGGCCATTAGGTTGCAAGAACTAAGGTGTCTAACAGTTACGGAATCGGTGGACGTACATTTTATAATTAAAATACGACAGGGCCAGTTACAATAAAATTATCTAGATATACATTTGCGGGCAAGTACCATGGGTGACGTTAATTCGAACTTTCAACAGTACAGTAATCAATAACACATCAGAACTTAATATCAATAGGGATGTCGAAATATTCAATCAATTCTCGTCCCCGCCCGCCATGTGCTTCAAAACTGCATACGTATCTCGTGATTTCAAGGTTCTGCAACCAGTACACAACAAGGAGTTACGAGTCCCATTTATTCTGGCGCCATTTTGGGCGAGGACGGGCAGGTCCAGGATATAGTCAAAATGTCTCTACCAACCATCGACTATGATGATCTTCATATGCTGTATTTATTAGAGTAACACTCATCTGTCCACATGAAATTAATTTGCCACAATCTAAACATGTCATTTTAATCTTTCCAAAGTTCTTCTAAATATTTGGGACCGTTTCCCTTGCCTCTGAAGCTCTCAGTGCCACTTCTTTGATGAATGTACTAGCAGGTCAGGGGTTCTCCTCCAAATCTCTCTTTTATGCAGCACTATAATTAATTGGTGCCACCTCTCCATATGACGATGCATGGTATAGTTACCACAACTATATTTTTTTTCGGTTCCTCTGGAGAGTTCATCGTGGCAGATGAAGCGTGTAACGTACCGGGCATTTACCTTTTTTTGCATGTACAGGAAAGGAAAAAAAAATCGAGCGTCCGAGTTCTAAGGTGTCCCAGGGCCATTTTGGTGGACCAGGCCCAAATCCAAAGAACAGCCATCTCACAGGCTAATGGGGCGACCCACGCCGAGTTTCAGCATTGTAGGATGACCACACAAGTACAGCAACTTGCTAGACATCACCTCGGTGCCATCCGGATCTCGGCGCCCCACTGCAGATGAAGTGCCTCTCAACTATGAAACCACCACGGTGACATCCGGATCTTGGCGCGTTGTGCTGCCTTCGGCCTATTCGCACATCGGTCCGCTACTGACGCCATCTGACAGGCTAATGGGGCGACCCACGCCGAGTTTCAGCATTGTAGGATGACCACACCAGTACAGCAACTTGCTAGACATCACCTCGGTGCCATCCGGATCTCGGCGCCCCACTGCAGATGAAGTGCCTCTCAACTATGAAACCACCACGGTGACATCCGGATCTTGGCGCGTTGTGCTGCCTTCGGCCTATTCGCACATCGGTCCGCTACTGACGCCATCTCACAGGCTAATGGGGCGACCCACGCCGAGTTTCAGCATTGTAGGATGACCACACCAGTACAGCAACTTGCTAGACATCACCTCAGTGCCATCCGAATCTTGGCATCTCAACGCCTAGTGGTATCTTCCATACAAAAAATATTGTTACGCTGCCTTTGGCCCCATTCGCACATCAGTCCGCAACTTAGACACCACCTCGGTGCCATCCGGATCTTGGAATGTCAGCACCTTTTGGTGTCTTCTCGTCAGAAAATATTGTTGCGCTGCCTTTGGCCCCATTCGCACATCAGTCCGCTACTGACGCCATCTCACAGGCTAATGGGGCGCCCCACGCCGACTTTCAGCATTGTAGAATAACCACACCAGTACAGCAACTTGCTAGACATCACCTCGGTGCCATCCGGATCTCGGCGCCCCACTGCAGATGAAGTGCCTCTCAACTATGAAACCACCACGGTGACATCCGGATCTTGGCGCGTTGTGCTGCCTTCGGCCTATTCGCACATCGGTCCGCTACTGACGCCATCTCACAGGCTAATGGGGCGACCCACGCCGAGTTTCAGCATTGTAGGATGACCACACCAACTTGCTAGACATCACCTCAGTGCCATCCGAATCTTGGCATCTCAACGCCTAGTGGTATCTTCCATACAAAAAATATTGTTACGCTGCCTTTGGCCCCATTCGCACATCAGTCCGCAACTTAGACATCACCTCGGTGCCATCCGGATCTTGGCATCTCAGCGCCTTGTGGTGTCAGTCAGAAAATATTGTTGTGCTGCCTTCGGCCTATTCGCACATCGGTCCGCTACTGACGCCATCTCACAGGCCAACGGGGCGCCCCACGCCGACTTTCAGCATTGTAGGATGGCCACACCAGTGCGGCAACTTGCTACACACCACCTCGGTGCCATCCGGATCTTGGCATCTCAGCGCCTTGTGGTGTCTTCTACTCCGGAAATATAGTAGAAAATATTGTTGCGCTGCCTTTGGCCCCATTCACACATCAGTCCGCTACTGACACCATCTCACAGGCCAACGGGGCGCCCCACGCCGACTTTCAACATTGTAGGATGGCCACAGAAGTGCGACAACTTACTAGACACCACCTCGGTGCCATCCGGATCTTGGCGCGTTGTGCTGCCTTCGGCCTATTCGCACATCGGTCCGCTACTGACGCAAACTCACAGGCCAACGGGGCGCCCCACGCCGACTTTCAGCATTGTAGGATGGCCACACCAGTGCGGCAACTTGCTACACACCACCTCGGTGCCATCCGGATCTTGGCGCGTAGTGAAGCTGCAGCAGCTGCAAATAAGCTTCAGACAGTGTTACAACCGCTGCTCAGAACTCTCAACTATGACACCACCTCGGTGCCATCCGGATCTTGGCGCGTTGTATTGCCTTCGGCCTATTCGCACATCGGTCCGCTACTGACGCCGCCTCACGTGCCAACGTATTTTCTCCGCATTTTATACCCTATGCCGCATAACAGGTCATGTGACTTGTTTATAAAACTTTTCATTGGTTCATTTTACTTTTGGTTTCCTAATGATGGAAGGCTTGATCATATGACCTAAAAACAACACTTTTCATTGGATGAAAACTTTTTTTTCCCCCCAAACGATGAAAGCCCCACCTTGTTTCTGGATGTTTCAGACTAAACTGGCGTCACCATGAGAGCACCACCATCTCGTAGCTCCGTCGTGGTCATTCCGCGAGCAATCATGGCAGCCGCTCCCCACCAGAAGCCTGCAGGAGTCGGGGCCCCCAAAACTTTTGATGAATTCTCAAGGCGGAGGGGACGCTTTCGAGAATGGGGTCCAAGACCTAGCAGACAAGCGTCCGATTTCCAAGGTGTCCCAGGGCCATTTCAGTGGACCACGCCCAAAAAGGAAAGAGCCTGCCGCCATTTTGAGAGTCCTGTGGCAGCCGCCTATCGCTGCACCGCAAGAGTGGGCGCAACTCAGCTGAATGGCGGATTTTGACACAGTGGACCAAAAGCGGACGGAATGGCAACTGAAACGGTAAAGGGGCGCCCCACTAAAACAGATGAGACTCCACCTGGAGAGGCCCGTTCACGCCGCCTCCCCCGGGGCGCTCCACGCCGTTATTCGGAGCAGCATTGTAGGATACCAAAACCAGTGCGGCAACTTACTGGACATCACCTTGGTGCCATCGTTCTGCTGCCTTGGAACTATTCGCACAACAGTTTGCTACTGATGACCCACCCCCCGCGACGCCCCACGCCGTTATTTGCTGGGTGGCAACTTACTAGACATCACTTTCGTGTCATCTAGATTTCGGCGCGTTCTGCTGCCTTGGAACTATTCGCACAACAGTTTGCTACTGATGACCCACCCCCCGCGACGCCCCACGCCGGAAATCTGGACGTTGTGCTGCGTTGGGACTATTCGCACAGCCGACCGCTACTTCGTTGTTTTTCTCTAAAAATGTTTATATGTTATTACTATTTTTGTTTTCTTGTATATATTTATAAATTATTAAAGTTTTATAATCTTACTACTTTGTCGGAGTGCTATATATTTTTAATGTGACACATAATTGTAAAAACTTTGATGTACAAAGAGTCATCCCTGGAATCTTCCGCTTCACGCTCGGTCCCCTCCCCAATCACAATACAGGATGGTTTTCAGATAATAGCAACGCTTCTGCTGTGACGGATCTCATCGAGTGTGGGCCTTGATCTACTATAACTCCTTTGAAGAGGGGTGATTCTTTACAGCTGTGGCCATAAACTACATCTGCAGGGCTAGCTGATAGCCTAGGACCGGCCTGGACAATCGGACACAGAGGAAAAGGAGTGTCAGAGGGTGCGGTAGTGAATAGGGCGAAAGGGAGGTGTCGGGCGGGCACAGGGTGTGATTCTCAGGGAAGAGCAGCGCAGATGGGGGGAGGTTTATTACCCATGCATAAGACAGAGAGCGGGGGTGACCACTGCCTGGGTGAGATGCTTGCGAGGGTGGGGAGCCATGCTAAGGATCGACAGCGTGCACAGAGTGGGTCTGGTCAAGGCATCTAAAATGGCTGCCGTGCACGACAAAAGTGTGGCATTTGAAAAAAGACAAGATGGCGCACACAATGTTTTTCAACAATTCCTGATTTCCTTCGAATCGAACGTTAACAGACGTTGGGGCATATTACCAAAGTTAAGCGATATTTATCCCTAACGATGCATTGCAAAGATTTTTTTACCGTCAGAAATTATCGCAGATAAACCTTGCTATTATCAAGGTTTATCGCAAATACGATAAAAAACAAGCGCAATGCATTAATATCGCTGAAAACTCCGCGATATTCATGCATTACCGAGCTAATGCTCTTAGCCATGTTATCCACCTCCCATTGGATAACATGGCTAAGAACTGCTCAGGGCAGCTGTTACTTTTTGGAGATATTCGCGCTTATCTCGAATATTTCCAAAAGTTGATAATAGGAGATAGCGATGTTAGCGACTGTTTCCAGTCGCTAACATCTTGGCATGCCCACTTTGCATGTCATTAGTGATAAATATCACTCACATGCAAAGTGGGACCCAAGATGGTCGCTATCTCCTACTAGCCGTCGCTAACTGGTGTTAGCAACACCTAGGTAATACAGATATAATTTTATCTCCGCGAAGCGGAGCGCTGTTACAGATATATATCTTGTTTTTGAACGTTAATTTCTCAAAATGCACTGAAGCACATATATTGAGACATAGCAAAGGCACATCGGGCTACCAGTCCCTAATATTTTACCAAGTTTCGTGCAAATCCATTCAGCCGTTCGATTATTATTATTATTTTTTTTTTTTGCCCCGCGGGGCCCTTTTAAAACCTCCACATCAAACCTAGGGGGTCAGCGAGGATCTACTATGCCCCCTTATGGTCATTTGCCCCTTCGCTTTGGCCTCCTCTTGTCTCTCGATCCTACCGAGAGACAAGATGGCGGCCGCTACGTACTGTTTGGAATGTTTACAGACACCGGAGAGCCAATCAGCTTCGCTTCGCAAAGCTCCGTAACGCGAAAAGTACGCGAAGCGGTGCGCTGTTACAGATATATATCTTTTTTTGAACGTTAATTTCTCAAAATCCACTGAAGCACATATATTGAGACCTAGCAAAGGCACATCGGGCTACCAGTCCCTACAATTTTGCCAAGTTTCGTGCAAATCCATTCAGCCGTTCGATTATTATTATTATTATTTTTTTTTGCCCCGCGGGGCCCTTTTAAAACCTCCACATCAAACCTAGGGGGTCAGCGAGGATCTACTATGCCCCCTTATAGTTATTTCCCCCTTTGTTTTGACCTCCTCTTGTCTCTCGATCCTACCGAGAGACAAGATGGCGGCCGCTACGGACTGTTTGGAATGTTGACAGACGCCGGAGAACCAATCAGCTTCGCTTCACAAAGCTCCGTTGCGCGAAAAGTCCGCGAACCAGTGCGCTGCCTGGTCCGCGCTTACAGATATATATCTTTTTTTAAACGTTAATTTCTCAAAATCCACTGGAGCACATATATTGAGACCTACAAAAGGCACATCGGGCTACCAGTCCCTACAATTTTGCCAAGTTTCGTGCAAATCCATTCAGCCGTTCGGGCTAAAAGTGAGGCCAACCGCCCTATGGAAAACTCAATGTTAAAAACACGTTTTGGGACCCCCCTTTTTTCTCGGCCCCCACTGGACGAACCCCCCCCAAATTTTCAAGGGCTGCTCAGAAACAAAATGTGCCATTTTCCTGAAAATTTCAGCCAATTCCGTCCACAAACGCCAAAGTTATTAGACATAGAATTTTCAAAAAACCCATAGAGAAAAAATCCTAACTATATATACCTACTGGCGACCGCCAGTAGGTAATATATATATATATATATATATATATATATATATATATATATATATATATATATATATTACCTACTGGCGGTCGCCAGTAGGTAGTTATAGTTAGGATTGTTTTCCATAGGGAAATCGTAACATTCTATTGGGAATAACTTTGGCGCCGGTTGAGGAATCTGCCTGAAATTATCCACAACTTTGCCTCGCGGTGCTCCGGTCCTTCCCTGAAAGTTTTCGGGGGATCCGTCAAGCAGGGGCCAAGATAAAAGGGGGGTCCCAAAACGTGTTTTCCCCATGTTAATTTCCATAGGGCGGTCGGACTCACTTTTAGCTCGAACGGCTGAATGGATTTTCACCAAACTTGGCAAAATTGTAGGGACTGGTAGCCCGATGTGCCTTTGCTATGTCTCAAGATATGTGCTCCAGAGGATTTTGAGTAATTTAGGTTAAAAAAAATATATATATCTATAAGCACGCCCCGGTACGCACACCGGGGAGCGCTCCGGGCGTGCCATGTGACTTGCGCACGGAAAGCTGATTGGCTCTCGGGTGTCTGTAAACATTCCAAACAGTCCGGAGCGGCCGCCATCTTGTGTGTCAGTAGGATCGAGACACAAGAGGTGGCAAAAACAAAGGGGGAAATGACCATAAGGGGGCAGGGTCGACCCCCCCCCCCTGACCCCCTAGGTTTGATGTGGGGGGCCATAAAAGGGCCCCGCGGGGCAAAAAAAATAATATTTTTTTTCGATTTACGCGGGGGGAGTGCCCGGTACGCGCACCGGGGAGGGTACCGGGGAGCTTACCATGGAGAAAAAAGAATGATAGAGTTTCCCAAAAATTTAGCATTTTTTTATAAATTGGAGGTAGTTCTAAAAAGAACTGGTTTTTTTATTCTTTTTGTTGTTTTATATTTGTTTTATTGTTTTTTTGAACATTTTTTACTTTTTTTGACTTTTCTGAACAGTTTTATAATTTTTTTGTATTTTTTAAGGGGAGAAACAAAAACCAGGGAATTCTAAAGGGCTCAACGGGAGCAAAAAAAAGGCGGAAAAAATTAATGTTTTCTTGGGCACTTGTGGTTATCCTAAGCACGGTTAATAAGTGTGATGCTTTGCTCTCCATAGCATATCGTTTGTCCACAAAAAATACAAACCATTTTAAAATTGGAAAATTTTGGTTGTATGGTGGAGCATATCTCCCTAACTTCCGGTCCCGATGGGGTGGGAACATTAGTTTGGGAGGTGCTGGCAGAAGATTGGACAGGGTTTCTGGCCAGTTCCCTGAGCTCTGCCCTTGCATAGTTATTTGGATGCCTCCGTCGCATATGCCTGATCATCGTGTGGTTGCCAAAGGAGTATTTTTTGTTGGGATTCCCCCTTGACAGCTCCTGACGACATATTAAGCAGGTTGCCTTAGGCGCATTTACTTTTTTCTTGTCCTTGGGGATTGAAAAAAACTGCCAGATGATGTGCTCTTTAGGTTTCTATATAATATTGTCCTCTCGGACGAATCTCCTCTCCTCCTCCTCCTCATCTTCCTCCTCTACTTCATCTCCACCACTGTGAAGTTGTGGTGGTACTTGTGGTGGTGGTGGTGGTGGTGGTCCAGAAGCTCCAGCAGCTGCAGCTAATGTAGCCATTTTCTACTGAAATAACTGCAGGTCTACCTCTCTCAAAGCACAAAAGTAGAATGAGGAAAAAAGGTGGGGTCTTTCATCATTTAGAAAAGAAAACTGTTCTGAACCAATGAAAAGTGTTATTTTTAGGTCACATGACCTGGCCTTACATCATTAGGAAACCGAAAGTAAAATGAACCAATAAAAAGTTTTATTTTCAGGTCACATGACCCGACGCGCTTATGCTACGCGCCCCGGGGCACGCTCCGGGGGCGCGCCCAGGGGCGCATAGCGTAAGCGCGTCAGGACGTTGCGCGATCGTATGCGCTCGCGTGCTTCCGGGTGCGCTTACGCAGTGCGTCATATGACGCATCACGCGTTTACGCGAAACGTCACGATGTTGTTTTCGTTCGCAAGAATAGCGCTAACGGGACGCTCACCGGTACGCGCCCCGGGGCGTGCCGCAACATTGCGCTTACCCGTGCGTTCACCGGTACGCGCCCCGTGAGCGCTCCAGGGCAAAAAAAAACTATGAAATTCACTGAAAAAAACATAGGTTTCACACCAGTTATAGTTAGGAATTAGCATTTAAAAAACCTATGAAATTCACTGAAAAAAACCATAGGTTTCACACCAGTTATAGTTAGGAATTAGCATTTAAAAAACCTATTAAATTCACTGAATAAAACCATAGGTTTCACACCAGTTATAGTTAGCTGGAAGTTTTACTCGCATAAAACCATTGAAATTCCCATGTTATAGTTAGTTGGACTCACTAGAGTCATCAGTGATGTCATTTGAGATGTCATCAGTGATGTCATCAGTGATGTCACTGACCATGTCATGAATGATGTAATATGTGACATCATCAGCAGTGGATTGCGGGCGCGCGAGTTATAGTGAGTCCAACTAACTATAACGTGGGAATTTCAATGGTTTTGTATGAGTAAAATGTTCAGCTAACTATAACTGGTGTGAAACCTATGTTTTTTCAGTGAATTTCAAAGGTTTTTTAAATGCTAAATCCTAACTATAGCGATTGTGAAACCTATGGTTTTTTAGTGAATTTCAAAGGTTTTTTAAATGCTAATTTCTAACTATAATGATTGTGAAACCTATGGTTTTTTCAGTGAATTTCATAGTTTTTTTAAAAGCTAATTCCTTTGTATATTGACTTTGTAACCTGCGATGTTTTAATTTTTTTTATTAGCTGTTTTTTATAACTATTAATTATTATTTACTTTTTTTATAAAAAAAGTATTTGTTCACTGTATTTTTCTTTTTTTTAATAATTTTTTCCTGGTGCGCTCAGGGTGCGCGCACCGGTAAGCTTACCTGTACCATTTTGTCTTAGAGCGCTCAGGGTGTGCGCACCGGTAAGCTCTCCCGAGAGCGCAGCGAGAGCGCTATTTCTGCGTTCGTAAAAAAAAATATGTATGAAAACTAAATAATAATGCAAGACATTCAGTACCATACTTATAAAAGTAGTATTTTTGATTTTCCGAATGAAAATGATTTTGCATTTCTGTAAAGCTACTAAAACGTCACTAAGGCGCGCCACGTAAGCGCCCCCGGAAGCGCCTACGTTCGCGCCGCGTAAGCGTGTCAATTCATGTGACCTTAGAATAACTCTTTTCATTGGTTGTTAACAGTTTTATTTTTACAACTAATGAAAACCCCACCCTTTTCCTTCACTTCTTCTTTCACTTTGGTGAGAGCAAGACCTCTTTTTTTTCTGTGCTAACAATTTGTGGATAGAATGGCTGCCAGAGCATCCAGCAGCAGTGAGGAGTCAGATGGTTTTATAGATGAAGAACCTCCTCAGCCGAAGGTGAAAGAACATTTTATTTGGAAGTTCTTTGACATACCCGAGGGACATAAAAAAGTAAATGCTCCAAAGGTGGAGTGTAAGATCTGCCATACTGTACTTTCCCGAGGAGACCCCAGAAGGAAGTACAGTTTTGGTAATTCAACTATGATTCGGCACGTCCAGAGGAGGCACCCCAGAACTATGCCCGGGAGAGTGTCAGGGCTCCGGCACGAGAGGCTCCAAGGAATGGTGCGTCTACTTCAACAGGAGGAGCAACTGTATCGGTGAGGGGGCGACCAGAACAGCTGATCCCAAATATTCAGCCTGTTTTTAATGAGGCCACAATCAAATGCAAACATTGTGATGTACTACTTTGTTACGGGGAACAAAGTATTATGAACATTGTTCGAGTAATAGAGAACCACCGCTGCCGTCCCCAGCCCTAATTTTGATTATTTTTTTTGCTCCTGTTGAGCAGTTTCCCATTCCCTGTTTTTGTTTTTGTTGAGAAAAAAACGAAAAAAGAAGAAAAAAAAGTTCTTTATAGAACTACCTCCAATTCTCAAAAAAGAGCTGTATTCTTAAAAAAATTAAAAAGAGTAACTGAGTGGAGTGCAGTGAGAGAGGAGAGGAAAATGAGTGAGAAAGCAAAGAAAGGGACGAGAGGGGAAGGGAAGTGAAGTAGGGGGACTGAAAGAAGGTGAGTGTGGGGAAGGAGAGTGAGGAGAAGGAGAGTGAACATGGGGAATGAGGATAAGTGAAGAAAATGTAGTAAAGGAACGGGGGTGTGGAAGGGTAAGAAAAGAGCAGTGATGTTTAGTAAAGAGTGGAGATACAGACTGGATAAAGACAAGTGAGTGTGAGACAAGGTGAGTAAGGGAGTGAAGAGACAGAGAAAGTGAAAGAAAAAGTGAGAGTAGAAGACTGAGGGTCTCATTTATGAGGCCATGCGTCAATTTTATGCCGCCGGTGCGTCACTTTTTGTGACGCACCAGTGGTGTAAAAAATGAACCTTGTTGAGTCATATTTACAAAGTGACGCATCTAGGTAGATGGGTCACTTTGTAAACCCCTGCGCCACATTATACCTGCGCCAGGTGTAATGTATGCAAAGGGGGCGTATTGACGCAAGGAAGGGTCGTAGAAGTGACGCAGTGAAATCTATGAGATTTCACTGCGTCACTTTTAGGACACCGTTGCGTCAAAATCTTGCACCTGCCTCACAGCAGGCGTAAGACTGACGCAGGCCCTTTCACATGGGGCTTGCCCCATGTGAAAGGATGCATTGCTGGAGTTGCGTCACTTTTGTGACACAATCCAGCAATGCGTCACTTTTGCGCTTACAGATACGTCAGAAATACTGACGTATCTGTAACTCCTTGCGACATGATGCGTCATACATTAAATATGACGCATCAGGAATGTCGCAAGGAGAGCGCACTGAGAAGTGACGCATCGCTGCTTTCACACAGCGATGCGTCATTTCTCATAAATGTGGCCCTGAGTGAGAGAGGAAAGAAACATAAGTGAGGGTGTGTGGCTGTGTATGGGGAGAGAGCGTGATAGAAGAGGAGTGACAGACTAAGGGGTCAGAGAGAATGAGGCTAACAGAGAGAGAAAGAGGGAAGGGGAGTGTAGAAGTAAGAGGACAGAGTGAGTAAGAAAAGGAATTAGTGAAGTGGAGTAAGGAGAGTGAGGGAAGGGAAAACAGTGAAGGAGTGAAGAAAGGGAAGAGAGAGGAAAGAAAATAAAGCAGAAGGTCTGAAAGAAGGTGAGTGTGGGAGTATGGCTGAGTTATAGGGAGTGAGTGTGATAGAAGAGGAGTGAGAGACTAAGAGGACGGAGAGAATGGGGGTAACAGAGAGACAGTGAGAGAAGGGGAGTGAGTAAGTTAGAGGACAGAGGGATTGAGAGAAGGAGTTACTGAAATGGAGTAAGGGGAGTAAGGGAAGGGAAAAGAGTGAAGGAGCGAAGGATGGGAAGAGAGGAAGGAAAGTAAAGGAAAAGGTCTGAAAGAAGGTGAGTGTAGGAGTATGGCTGAGTTATAGGGAGTGAGCGTGATAGAAAAGGAGTGAGAGACTAAGGGGACGGAGAGAATGAGGCTAACAGAGAGAGAATGAGGGAAGGGGAGTGTAGAAGTAACAGGACAGAAGGAGTAAGAGAAGGAGTTAATGAAGTGGAGTAACAAACTGCACATTTTAATTGGTTTTACTTTTGAACACTTTGAAAGTCACATAACATTCACCCATACCCCCAGTGCTCATTCCCCTGTTACCATGGTAACTCCCTCCTCACCCAGCACACAGTTCAGAAGTTCATCATACTATGTTGCAAAAAAAAGCAGCAAGGGTGTTTGACCACTCAACGTACCAGCTAATCATATGCAATGTTTCTTGAAATGACTTTTCCTCAACCATTGAAATGACTTCTTTCAAAAAACAAAAGCATGCACGCTAGTTTTCAGTGGAGAATGTTAAGAAAGCACCAATCATTTTTTGTTTTTCAAGTGCACTGAATCTTAACCACTTTTTTACATAACTCCTACTTTCAAACTGCCATTTCATTTCCACAACTCATCTGACTAGAAGCACATCTACCTTCAAAATGCGAAAATTCTGGTTTGTGGGTCATAGCTATGTCCACTGGAGTCAAAAATACGCAGCTAACAGAGGTATTTACAACCTTAATTTACCAAATGTGGACATTGTATGGAATGGACAGAGAGGATTGAGGAGTCACCAATTGATACCATTGGTAAAATCCTTTATGCATTTACCACACCCTGACCTTATAATTGTGCACTGTGGTGGAAATGACTTAGGCACTTTGACTGGGGTAGGTCTGGAAATGCTTTTAAAGGACATCTTTGGGCAATTGATGTCACTTTTTCCAAAAACTGCCTTGGTATTTTCTAATATATGCCAAAGGCAAAAATGGAACTGGTCCAACCAATTTTGTCCACAGATTGAGAAAGCAAGGAAACATGTAAATAAATCTGTTTCTGCTTTCCTCAGAGACTATGGTATGGGTTCCATTTACCACAACAACTTGCGTTACAACATGCAAGGCATGTATAGGAGAGATGGTGTGCATTTTACAGATGAGGGGAATAGAGTTTTCCTCTTGAATATAAGACTCTGCATTGGTACCTACTTGTAGGTACAAAAAACACCCACATAACACAACAGCTCTTTTCAGAGCTAACTTTCCTCTAAACACTCTACATTATTTTTTTACTCTATTTTTTTACACTGTTTTTCCCCGTGGTGCGCTCAGGGTGCGCGTACTGGAGAGCGCACCTGGGAGCGCACCCAGCGCTTACCCCGCGAAAATTTCCCCAAAAAAAAAGTTTTTTTGCTCTTCAGGGTCCTTCTAGGCTCCCCTCAGAAAACCTAGGGGGTCAGGGGGTGTCTACTCTGCCCCCTTTTAATTATTTCCCCCTTTCTTTTTCACCTCTTGTGTCTCGATTCTACCGAGACACAAGATGGCGGTCTCTCCGGACTGTTTAAAATGTTGACAGACACCCGACAGCCAATCAGCTTTCCGCTCGTGCACTCCCGTAGCGCGCCGGGTGCGCTCCCCGGTACGCGTACCGGTGAGCGCTCGGAGCGCGCCTATAGCTATATATGTGTTTTTGAAGTTAATTTTCAAAAAAAACACTGGAGCAATTTTCACCAAATATAGCAAAGGCACATCTGCGTACCACTCCCTACAATTTTGCCAAGTTTGGCGTAATTCCGTTCAGCTGTTCGGGCTGTAGACTTGTCAGACCATCCTATGGAAATTAACATGGGGAAAACACGTTTTGGGACCCCCCTTTTTTCTCAGCCCCCACCCCACGAATCCCCCCGAAACTTCCAGGGACGGAGCGGAGCGGAGCTGGCCAAAATTTTGGAAAATTACACACAAATTCCTCAACCGGCGCCAGAGTTATTCCCAATAGAATGTTGCGGATTTCCTATGGTAGCCAATCCTAACTATAACTACCTACTGGCGACTGCCAGTAGGTAATATATATATATATATATGTGTGTAAATATATATGTGTGTATATATATGTGTGTATGTATATATATATATATATATGTTTATTGGAAACCAATCCAAACTTCAAACATCCAAGAAAGGCACTGACTCCGTGAAGGATAATCCAAAGAAATTTATTTTCAGTAGCTGCTACGACGCGTTTCGGCGGTTAGCTCCCGCCTTGATTACTACATCGGTGAGCTTACAGTACTGCTTTATATACACATATTTATATAACAGCACGGCTGACGACTCATTCCATTACAGGTTTCAACTCAATTCCTGTTGTCATGGTAATTCTGTCAACTAACTCTTCAACGGACATAGAAGAGTTCTTGGCTTTTCTCATGAGTCATTGTGACAAAAAAACTTTTCCCAACCATATTGCCAATGAGTGTGTTTACATAGTATTCGTGACTTTTTGTAACATACAGTTAGTGCGCTATATGAACCAAACACCCAACTCCCACAGAAATTCCATGGAAAAGCAGGCACAGACAGGAAGTGGCATTGGATTCAGCATTTATTTCTTAGTGCAGGACGCCCTCAATCACGAGCACAAGGAGAGACGCGTTTCAGCCTTCAAGAGCCCTTTGTCAATCAAGATATATATACCACCAAACAATCCTGAATCAAGCTACTGCTTCCTTGACCATCCCAGGTACAGACCACAAACGCGCAGAAAATTCAAATCATAAGTGCTTTATTCCTCCGTGTATCAGCATTATATATATATCTCCCAAAATTGCCCAGCAATTGAGGCCGCACAATACTGCGAGGAAAGAAACATCCTTATACATGAGAAACAGGC
This sequence comes from Lissotriton helveticus, assembly GCF_964261635.1. Taxonomy (NCBI): domain Eukaryota; kingdom Metazoa; phylum Chordata; class Amphibia; order Caudata; family Salamandridae; genus Lissotriton; species Lissotriton helveticus. Next base: position 31,592,159 of record NC_136060.1, on the reverse strand, counting down.
AGCTTCCGATTCCGTAATACATCCTGTGGCCTGATGCATTTTGATGGACTTTCACCATCTCTTCTGGGGCCTTGTGAGCAGGAAAAAGTAACGTGCATGACTCGCCGCCCCTTGCATTCTTAAGTGTGCAGTGCCTTAATTGGCCTCTGGTGTGCCGATGTTGTTGCATTCTGGGCAGCGTAGTCCATTTAAGCACCATTTATTCCCTCCAGTTTGTTACATGCCCACGACTGTTTGCAGGATAAATGCTTTTAAACCCCTACATTAGGCTTCCCGAATCGGACTATGCCTATTTAAAATTTAAAATCGCAGTACCATTCACAGGGGGAACTTCTTAGGATGGTGCGATCCATCTGCGGCCTGGACCAGCAGCATAATAATATCCCAAAATTGCCCAGCAATTGAGGCCGCACAATACTGGAAGGAAGGAAACATCCTTATACATGAGAAACAGGCAGCTTCCGATTCTGTAATACAGCCTGTGGCCTGGGGCGTTTCGATGGACTTTCACCATCTCTTCAGAGGCCTTGTGAGCTGGAAAAAGTAACATGCATGACTCGCCGCCCCTTGTATTCTTAAGTATGCAGTACCTTAATTGGCCTCCGGCGTGCCGATGTTGTTGCATTCTGGGCAGCGTAGTCCATTTAAGTGCCATTTAACCCCTCCAGTGGGTTACATGCCCATGCTCATGAAGTCTTCATTGAGGCAAACCGGCACTGGCATCTAGATAGTTTGCTGCCTAACACGTTTCAGAGCTGCCTCGCTCCTTGATCACAGGCTGTTGGTGCACCTGCGCAGGAACAAAAGACACTTGTGTTACTTCAAATGTATTGCCCTCTGGTGCGCCTTTCTAGAAAGTTACATTGTTGGTGCAACCGGGGACCTGTAGTATCCTTTGTACAATTCTCGCCCTTCAGTGGGTTCTGACCAACAGCCAGTGATCAAGGAGGGATGCAGCTCCGAAACTCGTTAGGCAACTCAATATCTGCATGCCAGTGCGGTTTGCCTCAATAAAGAATTCAGTGGAAGGACCTTGTTGTGGAGTGCGTCTTCATGCAGTGGATAAAAACTTTTATTGAATCTTCACGAAATGTTCAAACCTAATGGTTCACTCAGGTCAGCTCCTGTCTTGAAAGTTTCGGGGTGATTGGTCAAGGGGGGCCGAGAAAAAAGGGTGATCCCAAAACGTGTTTTTTCCATGTTAATTTCCATAGGAAATTTTAGACATGGCTACAGCCTGAACTGCTGAATGGAATTACACCAAATTAGGTAGAGAAATAGCTCTTGGTCCAGAAAGTACGCTTGCTTTAAATGGTGTAATTCCGTTCAGTAGTTTTTGAGATATTTAAAGAATTAAAGATATCAATATTTGAGAATTGTGAGATCTGATTGCCTGAGCCCTCCCGAGCATGAGCTTGCCTCTGATTGGCTGCCAACACTTCAAACCAGGAAGTGTTGACAGCCATCTTGTGGCTCGGACCAAGGGAGAGGGACAAAAGTGACAGACACATTAAAAAACAAAAAAAGAGGGCAGGGTAGGAACCCCTGACCCCCCAGGACTGCTCAGGGGGTCCCATAGGGACCCCCAGGCCCAAAAAAAGCATCTTTATTTTTTACATTTTTGCCCGGGTCACGCTGGGTGCGCAAACCCCGTCAAAAATGAAAAAGAAATGAAGCGCGGTCTCCCACACTTCGTTTTTTAAATCCCCCGGGTGGGCCAGGTCCCGGGGGCAATCCTGAAGTCTGTAGCGGGGACCGCCACCTCCTCAGGGCTGAAATAAATAATAAATAATGTGTATGGGGGGGCTCAAGCCCCACCACACAGCCCCGAGGACCATTATCTACCCGGGGCACTGTTTATTCAAATGCAGGGGTCCGTTACAGACCCCCGGGCCCTGGGGACCATCATCACCACCCTGGGGCTTTAAACATTTGGTGGGGCAGCCCCCCTCCTAGAGCCCTTGATGGCCCTGGGGACCACCACCCCCCAGGGCCGGCTCCTGCAATATCCAGGGGTGCCCATACCCGGAACGTTGCTGTTTGCTATGACAGGGTGGGAGCACACCTCTTGCCCTGTCATAGCAAACTCTGCTTTGGTTTTTGGACGCCAGAGCCGGACACCTGCTCTCACTTTCAAAAACCAAAGCAGAATGCTTTTGCACAAGGGGAGCTACATGTCATCAACCCCTGTGTGCAACAGCAATAGCGGCTCCCGCAGGAGGCGGGGAGCTGGCAGGACTGTGGGGGCATTGGGGCTCCTCCCACGGTCCCCAACAGTGAGGCCAGGCCCCGGGGGATGGGGTTCCTGGGGCCAGAAGTGGCCCAGGAGGGCAGCCATACGGCCCCCTCCCTGTTTTAAAGAAAAAAATGAATAGCAGGTACTAGGGGATGGGGTCCCCGGGGCCGAAATTGACCTGGGGAGGGGGGCCAAGCGGCCCCCTCCTCAAAATTAAAATAAAATACACAATAGTGGCCCAGGGAAAAGGGTCACACTGCCCCCTTCCCTATAATAAAAAAATGTTTTAAAGCAGAAGGCCGGCCCCGGTGTATGGAGTCCCTAAGGCTATAATTGGCCTGAGCAGGGGGGCCATGCTGCCCCCCTCCAAATGTATTAAAAAAAAAAAACCAAGTCTAGCAATGCCCTGGGGGATGAGGTACCTGAGGCCTAAATTGGCCTCGGGAGGGGGTCTCCTTCCCATTTTTTTTTATAAAAAGGGTTCACGCCTGAGAGATGGGGTCCCCAGGGCCCCAAAAATACTAAAAGAAGGGGGGCACACAGCCTCCCTTCTAAAAATATATATTTAAAAAATCCGGCATCTCGCCGGAGGCCCTGCCTCCTCATGCACCACTCTGCAAACGCAACTCCTGGCGCGTTGTTAGTTGGGAAATGAATTCCCCTTGAATACTGAGGGACCCTGGGGGCCTACTAGCCCATCAGGTACCTCCAGTAAGTGCCACAGAGCTGTTGTGTTCCGATTTAGATACCCGTACATAGGTTTCCCGAATCATGTACTTATATAGGCACAACTCACATTGTCCTTATTTAGACATAGGGTGTTAGAGTTTGAGATCTAGGAAAGAGATTCCATCCTCTCTCATTCTAAGGTATTATTATTATTATTATTATTATTATTAGCATTTGTAGAGCGCACTGTAACCCTACTGGCATCCTGGAGCTAAGAGAGCAATCAGCACAAGAACTGTCAGCTACACAGAAGAAAAGGGCTTACCATCCAGTGAGACAACTGCTACCCTCGATAACACACATTATACCCTAGGGAAGAGCCAAGTCTTAATTTTTTGCGGAACAGCAGCAGACATTGTGTCCTCCTAATTTCCAAAGGGAGGGAATTCCAGACGCGAGTTGCTGCCACGCTAAAGGCACCCTCCTTATATTGGGAATTCTAACACAGTTGGCGGTAGCAGAGCGGAGATTCCGGGTAGACTTGTACCACTGAAACTTGCCCTGTAGCAGCTTAGGTCCCTGATAATGGAGTGCTCTAAATACAATGCACAATGACTTAAACCCGATTATTTGGGCTACTAGGAGCCAATGTAGATCCACCAAGGCTTGTGTAGTTGACTACCAACGTGGTCGAGAGAGTGCTAACTTAGCTGCTGCCGCCTGGACGCTCTGCAATCTGGTAATCAGGTTTCTCGGGGATTCCAATAGCAGAGCATTGCAATAGTCCAGGTGGCTGAGAATAGTACTCCTAACTACTGTTGTTCTTGCCTGATCAGGTAGCAGTGGCGGCACCTTCCGACGACCACGGATCAAGGAAAAACAACTTCCCACCAGTTTATTAACATGGGTCTCCAAATTGAGATTTTCATTAAAACTGACCCCCAGATTGCACACCGTATTCACTGGTGTCAGTATACCATCTGATGTTAGAGGCCAGAAGTCTGTTGGCAGGCTTCGCATGACCCCTCCACCTTGCACTGCAAAATATCAGCCATTTCGTCATTTCATCATGCAATCATGAAAGCAGTTCAGTGATTCTGCCTGCTCCCCATCCAGGGATATCAAAAGCTGTGTATCATCTGCATAATAAATCACACTGATACTATGCGCTTTAATGATTCCCAGCAGAGGTTGCATATAGGCATTGAACAGAATGGGGCTGATTGACGAGCCCTGAGGAACCCCGTGTAGGACTTTCACCGTTTCCGATTTGTACGGGGGGAGTGCCACCGCCTGCCATCTATCAGACATATTGGAACGCAGCCACCTGAGCGCTACTCCTTTTACCCCAAAGCTCTCCAATCTTGAAAGAAAAAAGTCATGGTTCACCGTATCGAATGCGGCGGACAGGTCCAGCAGAATTAAAATTGCCGATTGACCCCTGTCCGCCCACATCCGAAGGTCAACCGACACCACCACCAAAGCTGACTCAGTCCCATGACCCAGTCAAAAACCAAACTGTTCCTCTTCCAGAATGTTATTCGTCTCCAAAAAAGGGACAGGGTCCTACTGACCAACCGTTCCACAATCTTGATCGAGTAGGGCAGGAGGTAGATAGGTCAGTAGTTCTTATAGCAACACGGGTCAAGGGTAGGTTTTTTCAAAAGTGACGTGATAACAGCCTGCTTCCAGCTAACTGTAAGGATTGCAGGTTGGTTCCGCAGGAGCGTCAGGAATCCGAAGAATAGTCCACAGCCTTCCCCTACTGCCTTCCGACTCTATCAAGCACTAGAGTACGAGAGACACGCCAGGGGAAAACAGGGAAACAAAACAAGGAAAGGAGGGAATGGAAATAGTGGTGCTCGATGGTGATCTTCTGGATTCTATGTGTGGTACATCAATTGGGGAACTGGTAAGCTGGTGGGCTGCAAAGAAAGGTAAGTAAGTAACAATCTATTTGCACACTAAAAGAAAACACTATGACACCTACAAATAGACACAGCACATACCCCTGGTTCCTATCGTGTTGTAGAATGTACATGTAGAGATTATATAAGGAACTTCATCTGGAGCTGTGACAAAGATGACATAATGTGTTAATGGGCGTGTACTAAATATAGTAGAGATACTACAGTTTGATTGGTACAATTCTCACTTCAGTAGTCTTGTAGAAGTCTTGAAGAACCATTCACTAGCGAGTGGTATATAAGGAACCTTTAGCCCAACTCTTCTTACGATGACTTGACCCTCTATGAAAATCAACATAACATATTATAATCATGAATACTACAAATCTCAATAAAAGTATGAAGTAGCGCAAAAGCGCTGTTACCGTGATTCCCTGTAGTGAAGCTGAAAGCAGTACCCTCTATGGTCCACGCAAGAATCACTCCAAATGCAGGGCGTAGAATTCCAGAATTATGAATCCAGTAAAGGAATAATTTAGAGGACGGGATAGAAGGGGACGAGAAGAAGGAAAACTAGCTAAACTACCTAAGGGGAAAAAAAGGAAGGGATATGTGGAAACAAACACCAGGCAGCGGAGACCAAGCCCGGCTGTCTGGGGAAACTCCCTCGAAGGAAAACACAAAGCTGAGCCCCGCCGGATGGCGGAGCGAAGCCCGGCCGCCGGGCGGGACTCAAGGGAAAGGTGAGTGGAAGATTCACGTAGAGTGTCGAGCCCAGCCGGATGGCGGAGCGAAGCCCGGCCGCCGGGCAGGACTCAAGGGAAAGGTGATTCGGAAGGTTCACGTAGAGTGTCGAGCCCAGCCGGATGGCGGAGCGAAGCCCGGCCGCCGGGTGGGACTCAAGGGAAAGGTGATTCGGAAGGTTCACGTAGAGTGTCGTGAACCGGTAGCACTCGTACATGCAGGCGCCCAAGGCAAACGCCTGGAACCAGAAATGCGGAGCAATTAGAAGCGTAATCCAGGAACCGCTTGGGAAAGTGGAGAGACGGAAACTCTCCTAGCAAAGCGCACACAACAGGAACTCAAGGCAAAAACGGAAGTCAGGCACAGGAAACAGGTCGGATGCGGAAACAAAGGGAGCTTGACGCAAGAACGTGAAGCGTCGCTCCTTGTTTCCCGATGCTTTAAATAGCACACTTATTAAAGGGACAGTGTAGGGGAGTCCCGAGGCATGACACTAACAGGCACAATACCTGCATTGAGGGACTGGCATTGTAGACCACTAGAACCTAGAGGGACTCTTGGCATACTAAACATAATACTAACTTAGTATTCAGCACCTACTTCTTACCTCACTCTACACTTAGGTTAGGGACACACGGGGGTGGAACTATTTAGAAGCAACAGAAGAGTATCTATTTTTTAACCTGTGTTATTTATGTATGAATATATGAACATATGTCATAGCTAAAAGACCACGCTATTGCAGTATTATTTCTTCTTACTGCATATGCTGTGTGTATTATATTTTGCATACTGTTTTGCGATTGTAACAGCTCATATCTATTGCATGAGAAATAAGACTGTTCAATAAATCCTTTTATTGAAACGTCCGTCTATCTATTTCTGTGTAACTCTGAAGAAACTAAGCATGCACGATTGACTGAGTGAAACTGTTATCTATTGTTTCCACGATTCTGGGACTGTTCTGATTCTAAGGGAAACAAAGTTGTCGTGTTTATGCGGTTGTCAAAAACTACTCCCCTCTTGTTCATCCAAGAAGTTTCTAGTGACCTCTGAGTTAGCTGGCACCCAAAGTAATTAAGTTTAATATACTCGATAGATGCATACTGACCTCAGTCCTATGCAAAAACTATAGTATATATTATTCCAATGCACTGAGCCTATAAGGGAAATAGGAACTACACTACATGGCGCCCAACGGTTTGGTAAGGCACTAATTTAACGCTAGATTAAGTATGGGCAAATTTTGCGGATCTGCGGTCCGCGAATTTGTGCGAAATCGCAAAAAAATCGTCGAGTTTGCGGATTTTTCCACGAACTCGTGGATTTTTTTGCGATTTGCACTGGAGTACTTTCTTCTGGCTAATCCAGTAAGTGCTATGTCGTTGGGTAAATGTATAGTGCTTTTCTACACTACAGCTGCCTAAAGTGCCAGAAGAGTTGTCTCCAGTGACCATGTGTGTGTTACTATGCCATCGCGCCGAAGGGCGCATGGGTCCCTTGAGTGAACTGTCCATCATAGTGGGTAAATGGCAGGAAGACGGTGCACACCGCTAGTGTGTGGGCCGGGCCAAACGGGGGGCTTATATGCGAGTTCACATGCCTCTTGTGTGTATAAAAGGTCAGAGACTGATCAGAGCAGCAGACGAGGAGAAATAAGCTCCTGGTCACAGGAACTGCACAGGGATTGCGCTCGTGAAAGTGAAGGATGCACTTGCATCCTTCACTTTCATGAGCGCAATTCCTGAGCAGTTTATGTGACCAGGGGCGGGGCCAAACGGGGGGGCTTCTATGCGAGTTCACATGCCTCTTGTGTGTGTAAAAGGTCAGAGACCGAACAAAGCAGCAGACGAGGAGAAATAAGCTCCTGGTCACAGGAACTGCACAGGGATTGCGCTTGTGAAAGTGAAGGATGCACTTTGCATCCGTCACTTTCACGAGCGCAATCCCTGAGCAGTTCCTGTGACCAGGGGCTTCTTTCTCCTCGTCTGCTGGTCTGATCGGTCTCTGACCTTTTATACACAAGAGGCATGTGAACTCGCATAGAAGCCTCCACGTTTGGCCCCGCCCACACACGGTATGGGGAGAAAGCACACCTGCCCAGCCTCGACAAAGCTCACGATTGTTTTTGGGCTGATGAATGAGTTACTGAATTTGAGCATCAACTCGGGCACCTGCTTTATTTATATCTGTAAGTGCTTCCTGTTGAGCTTTAATTTTTGAGACAGGAGCATCGTGCCAGAATGAACCCTGCCCTTCATATTTATCCAAGAAGACGCCATCGTTTTGTGCGATACCTCTACTCAACTGGAGTACTTTCTACTGGCTGATCAGTAAGTGCTGCCTCGTTGGGTAAATATATAGTGCTTTTCCTACACTACAGCTGCGTAAAGTGCCAGAAGAGTTGTCTCCAGTGACCATGTGTGTGTTACTCCCATCGCAGGGGTCCCTTGAGTGAGCTGGCCATCAAAAAAAGAGAGCGAATTTGTGAATTTTTGTCAATTTCGCGAGATTCGCGGATCGCGAAATTGCCGAAAATCAGCAAATTTCGCAAGCGGAATGGATTTTTGGCCCATGCTTACGCTAGATACTGAAGTAACTCACTTGTGCTTTTCTCAGAGACCCCTACTCATAATACTCCATATGACGTCTGGAGTGGGTAGGGATATTATCCGCCATAGCTGAGTAGGACGAAAATCCTATGTATTAGCTGTTTGGTTTGTCCAACGTTGAAGGGTACAGTGTTTCAAAATATTGTGCACCTTATCTTTGTTTCCTTGAAACTTGTTCTACATTTTTCAAAAGCGATGTCTAATTACGGGGATAATGCTGAGGCTCCTCCAGTCGACGAAGCATTACATCTCGCTGTAAATTCTACAGGTTTTAATGAAACCGATTTGGAAATTATAAACATCCCTCAAAATTTAAGGAGAGCCATCACTTTAAAACTTATAAAACATGGCCTAACACCAAGAGGTGGTAGAGCAGTTTTCGTGATAGAGGCACCTGAATCTTTTCAGACAGAGGTATTCTGTTCATGGATAGTCTTCCCAGAATCAAATCCAGTAACAAAAGTGTTTCGCTTCTACAAAGAAGATGAACCACCTGAGGAATATATTCCTTTCGAGGATATTGAAATTCCACTCACAAACCAGGAGCATAATCTCTGGTTTAAAGAACATTATAATCACATTACCAGGCTCAGTCCACTAGGTAGACCAGGAGCAATATGGCAGATTTTAGCCGGCTATACACCTCATCCTGACATTGAAGAAATGTCAAACGAGTAGTTACTCACTGAACTCAAAGAGTTAAGAAAAATGTACAGACAATTAGTCCAATATGTCATGCGGACTTTCACAGTCCAACCAACCTTGACCATTCCAAATAAAACTCTTCACCAGGGGAAGACACTAAAGAAAGAGCACAGTCTTTGCTGCCATCTATACTAAAACACATGGTGTTCCGTCTATTGCGGTAACACCTGATGTCCTGAAACAAATTCAAAACGAATATGGGGCAGAGCCTGCTCTGAATTTAGGTATGATATTACTGAAAAACTTCGACCAGGTCTCAACAATAATATTATCTAGTATTAAAGTGGAGGCAGCATCAGTGGCGATCCGCCAACGCTTAAGGGAATTTGATATACAGAACATCAACAAGAACTACCAAGAATCATAGAAAAATCCTATGAAGAATTAGGCAGAGACAGTTTGGGCGGAAAGCCTTTGAAACCACAACTGTCTGGAGTTTCTGAAAAGGACTCTATTAAACTAAATCCTACATCTTCTAAAAAGAAGTGGGAAAATAACAAACATCATTCAAAAGAGAAACGTTCTCAATCTTGAGGTAGGTCTCCTCAAAAGGAGCCCTCTGAAAGGAGGTATAACCTCAGGATAGGGATATTTTGAAAAAACCTGAGAGGTATCAAGATACTGATACACATGCCTCTCGCACCTTTCAGATATCGTCACAGACATCCGAAAAAAGAGGACGGTCACATCAAAAAGAAGAACGAGTGAAGTCCAAAGACAATCAACACATTCAGAAAAACAAACCAAAACCTCAATTCACCAAGAAAAAGGTAGCAGGTCTGAAGATCAGACATGCCGGGAATTCTGAGAACACAACTCAAGAATGGAGAATGGGCTCAAACAATGCTGGACAGTGCAGCAGAAGTAACAATAGCTCACCAGAACCTGAAGGAACTTCTGGAGACAGTGGACTTGAATGAGTACATCACAGTTGAGACTGTTGACACTAGGGTTAGTTCACCACAAAGGTTATATGAAATAACACTCCCGATGGAGGGAGACATGCCAAGAAAAGTGAAAGCACTCTTTTTGGAGAGACTTTCAAAGGGTTATGATATACGTCTAGCAGAACAGGACTGGACACCAGAATTTGTCAGGGAGTGCCCACATGGCAAAGACATCATTATGCCAGCCTTCTCCAACCATGTTCCAGTACATTTAAAATATACTTATGCCTGGAAATGGGCAGTTGCCCAATCCCAAGCATTATACAAAAATCATGTAGGATGGGATGAGGACTCACCTCACCACAAAATCCAGTTAAAAAATGCACTAACTGCACAAAGCAGTATCCAATTGAGCAAAAAGCTAAACAAACAGGTCAGGGAGATCTTAGATCAACTTGAATACCAAGGGGTGATTAAAATATGTACCTCCTCAATGAACAATCCTTTGTTTCCTATTTCCAAACCTGACAACAAATATCCTCTGGTTTTGGATTACAGACACCTGAACCCTTGTTCAAAAATCATTTGCAGTACAAACTGCACATAGTACAGCATTAATGAATAACATTGTGCGTAAAAAATATAAAAGCACATTAGACATTTCAAATGGTTTCTTTTGTCAAAACATAGCACCTGAAAGTAGGTATTTGACAGCTTTCTCAATAATGGGGACCCACTGTTACTTTTGTCGACTCCCACAAGGGTTCAAGAACAGCCCGGGGCTATTCTCAGCAAGAGTAACAGAGTTACTACAAATTTATGATGACGAGGCATTGTCGTATGTCGATGATATCTATCTGACAGACTATGACCTGGATAGATACTTGACCAGGATGAATACCATTATATATACTTATGCCTGGAAATGGGCAGTTGCCCAATCCCCAGCATTATACAAACATCATGTAGGATGGGATGAAGACTCACCTCACCACAAAATCCAGTTAAAAAGGCACTAACTGCACAAAGGCAGTATGCAATTGAACAAAAAGCTAAAAAAAACAGGTCAGGGAGATCTTAGATCAACTTGAATACGAAGGGACAATTTAAACATGTACCTCCTCAATGAACAATCCTTTGTTTCCTATCTCCAAACCTGACAACAAATATCCTCTGGTTTTGGATTACAGACCGATACAAAAGGGGATGATGGACGGAGCGTTTGAACAAATCAAACACTCACCCCCAGTCAACTGATCTGGGTTTAATCCATCACCATTCTTTAGTTCACTCAGCCACCCCAGTTCAGACATGGCTATATGCAAATCAGTCTGACCCTGTGCCTTGTGGGAACGGTCCCAGGATGCTTGTTTCCGGTCCAGGGAAGACATGGCTTGGCAGTTCAGGCTGGACTGTTCCCATGAGGCACAGGGTTAGACTGATTTGCCTATAGCCATGTCTGAACTGGGGTGGCTGAGTGAACTAAAGAATGGTGATGGATTAAACCCAGATCAGTTGACTGGGGGTGAGTGTTTGATTTGTTCAAACGCTCCGTCCATCATCCCCTTTTGTATCGCTTTGTTCGCCCTAAGTGTTGCAGGGAATGCTCAGACGTGAGTCCCTTGTTCACTTGCCCACTGGATTCAAGATAGCCTGCCTGATGAGGATTATGAATCTGAAACCGGTCCCACGATGCTTGTTTCCGGTCCAGGGAAGACATGGCTTGGCAGTTCGGGCTTGTCTGTTCCCATGAGGCACAGGGTCAGACTGATTTGCATATAGCCATGTCTGAACTGGGGTGGTTGAGTGAACTAAAGAATGGTGATGGATTAAACCCAGATCAGTTGACTGGGGGTGAGTGTTTGATTTGTTCAAACGCTCCGTCCATCATCCCCTTTTGTATCGCTTTGTTCGCCCTAAGTGTGGCAGGGTATGCTCAGACGTGAGTCCCTTGTTCACTTGGCCACTGGATTCAAGATAGCCTGGCTGATGAGGATTATGAATCCGAAACCGGTCCCAGGATGCTTGTTTCCGGTCCAGGGAAGACATGGCTTGGCAGTTCGGGCTGGACTGTTCCCATGAGGCACAGGGTCAGACTGATTTGCATATAGCCATGTCTGAACTGGGATGGCTGAGTGAACTAAAGAATGGTGATGGATTAAACCCAGATCAGTTGACTGGGGGTGAGTGTTTGATTTGTTCAAACGCTCCGTCCATCATCCCCTTTTGTATCGCTTTGTTCGCCCTAAGTGTGGCAGGGTATGCTCAGACGTGAGTCCCTTGTTCACTTGGCCACTGGATTCAAGATAGCCTGGCTGATGAGGATTATGAATCCAAAACCGGTCCCAGGATGCTTGTTTCCGGTCCAGGGAAGACATGGCTTGGCAGTTCGGGCTGGACTGTTCCCATGAGGCACAGGGTCAGACTGATTTGCATATAGCCATGTCTGAACTGGGGTGGCTGAGTGAACTAAAGAATGGTGATGGATTAAACCCAGATCAGTTGACTGGGGGTGAGTGTTTGATTCGTTTAAACGCTCCGTCCATCATCCCCTTTTGTATCGCTTTGGATTACAGACACCTGAACCCTTGTTCAGAAATCATTTGCAGTACAAACTGCACATAGTACAGCATTAATGAATAACATTGTGCGTAAAAAATATAAAACCACATTAGACATTTCAAATGGTTTTTTTTGTCAAAACATAGCACCTGAAAGTAGGTATTTGACAGTTTTCTCAATAATGGAGACCCACCGTTACTTTTGTCGACTCCCACAAGGGTTTAAGAACAGCCCGGGGCTATTCTCAGCAAGAGTAACAGAGTTACTACAAATTTATGATGACGAGGCATTGTCGTATATCGATGATATCTATCTGACAGACGATGACCTGGATAGACACTTGACCAGGATGAATAACATTATATATACTTATGCCTGGAAATGGGCATTTGCCCAATCCCCAGCATTATACAAAAATCATGTAGGCTGGGATGAGGACTCACCTCACCATAAAATCCAGTTGAATGCACTAACTGCACGAAGGCAGTATCCAATTGAGCAAAAAGCTAAAAAAAACAGGTCAGGGAGATCTTAGATCAACTTGAATACGAAGGGGTGATTTAAACATGTACCTCCTCAATGAACAATCCTTTGTTTCCTGTCTCCAAACCTGACAACAAATATCCTCTGGTTTTGGATTACAGACACCTGAACCCTTGTTCAAAAATCATTTGCAGTACAAACTGCACATAATACAGCATTAATGAATAACATTGTGCGTAAAAAATATAAAACCACATTAGACATTTCAAATGGTTTCTTTTGTCAAAACATAGCACCTGAAAGTAGGTATTTGACAGCTTTCTCAATAATGGGGACCCACCGTTACTTTTGTCGACTCCCACAAGGGTTCAAGAACAGCCCGGGGTTATTCTCAGTAAGAGTAACAGAGTTACTACAAATTTATGATGACGAGGCATTGTCGTATGTCGATGATATCTATCTGACAGACGATGACCTGGATAGACACTTGACCAGGATGAATACCATTATATTGGGCTTCGCCTCTGAGGGTTACAAATCCAATTTAAAAAATCAAGAATTGCCCACCTCAACGTCCTTTTCCTAGGACATGAGCTTTCATGTGAAGGCAAAAGCCTGGCAGCCAACTTCTTAGAAAAGTGTGCGCTGCTCCAACCGCCAAAAACGCTGAAAAATTTACAGCCGATTCTATGTTTCCTGATTTTTGGAAGAACGTACATTCTAAATTACGCAGAAAGGGTTAAACCTATCTACGAATTAATCACACCTGATTTTAAAATTAAAAATTGGACACAAGAACACACAGAAATACTGCGTTCACTTCAAGCTGACATGTTAGCAACAAATCACATATAAACACGCGTAAATGTACGCAATCTAGTGATCCGAATTATTTCGGGTCAATGCGGATTCACCTTCTTATCTTTTAATGAAGGTGAATAAGTACCAATTGCATACAAATCACATTTGTGTACACAAGCGGAAATGCGCTCCACTTTAACAGAAAAAATTCTGACAGCAGTTCAAACCGCTGTAGAAAAAGAAAGAGCTCTAGCTCAGGGGAAATGCATAATTGTCGTGACTCCAGTACCAGCCTTAGAGGCAGTTACAAAAGCGAGCATTCCGAATGCAAAAGCTTTATATCCAAGATGGATACAATGGGTTAATTCTTTTGCTGCATCAGATGTTGAATATGTTTTTGGTCCTTATTTAAAAACACAAGCATTCCTGCAATACGAACACGAATGTCCTCTGCCTATTGAGATTCTCCCTCTTGACCAGTACAAATTTATAATTTATACTGACGGATCAGCACAACATGCGCGATCATTAAAGGTTGTATGCGCAATGGTAAATTCCACAAAAACACAATCTCTAGGAGATTGTACAGCTCAGCGAGCTGAACTACAAGCATTCAAATTGGCACTTGAAAATACGGATCACAAATTCCTCACACTTATTGTGTGTGAATCTTTTTACTGTGTTCAATTATACAATGAATATTTGCAGAACTCGCTTCAAAATGGTTTCAAAGATGCAAAAGGTGGCACAATCAAGCATAAAACGGTTTGGGAACAAGTAGTTCAGATGCGTTATGGATTACAAAAAACTCACGTGACACAAACACTGAGTCATCAACGTGATGGCGTTCAAGTTGCAGGGAATTCATAGGCTGACGAAGCCGCGAAGGGGGCTGTGCAAACGGCTTCTGTAGCTGCGATCACTCATTCAAAAATGAGAATAGACAGTGAGATAATATTGGCTATCAATGCTTCAAGCAAAGGCTACCTAAAAAGTTTCAACTCAAATACTGGTATATAATTGATGCGAACAACGTTGCGTTTGCTCGAATCCCTGGAGTGGGGGACAGGGAAATTCCAACATAGATTAGGACTAATCCTAACAGCACATGAAGGGATAGCCTCTGCCCATGCAGGTGTTTCCGCCACAGTATCATCATTAAAATAGAGATATTGGTGGCCCGGCATTAGGAAACAGACCAAATATTATGTTTTGGAATGAGATATATGCCAATGGATGAAAGTCTCTACAGTGAAATGACCTGTGCAGACGCCCCTGTTAATTTCAGATAAACCATTAGCTTGTGTTTACCTGGACCACTGCGGTCCCTTGCAAAGGGATGGTAACTATAAATATATCAGGGTCACAGTGGATTCGTGTTCATGGTTCCTATGGATGTGGCCTCAGCGTTCGGCTGACGCTCAAACTGTTATGAAAGATTTGCGAGTCTTTATCGGCACATACACAATTGACACACTACACTCTGACCAGGGCCCTGCGTTTAGCTCTCAAGCTTACAAAGAAGCCATGGCCAGTTTGGGCGTAGCATTGCAGTTCTCTTCTCCGTACCATCCTGAGGGAATGTCGGTTGTGGAAAGGAAAAACTAGGACATAAAGCGGTCTATAACAGCTAGGGTCTCAGGTTCGGGTTCTAAGCAACAATGCCATGGAACTTATTCCTCTTGAAACATAAATAACAGTTTGTCCTGATACACCTGTCTACACCAATGTAACACTTGATCAACTGGTTCCAGCGATTTCAAAGAATCTTGATGCAATTCCAACCATTGACAGAACTGCCTCTGGCTATTTCATTACCTTTGATACATTTTCTGAGGATCCCAGTGAACCTGAAACGACGCCAGCAAAAAAAACTTTCAAAGAACAAGCACAAGACTTTTTTCATCTCCTGAAAAAGACTTATCTGGTTTCACCATGGATTGAATTATGGATTGTTCCTGGAATATTTTTCTATCTTCTTTGGCTAGGTTTAGTAATGACTCTGAGCATGCTGATAAATGGAAGATATATTCAAGTGGACACAGCAAGTAAAAAGGTGAACTTAATTCTGAAACCACACAAATCATCCCACCGTGAAGCAAGAGACTTGTCATCAGTGAACATCACAGCCATTCCTATACAAGATGGTATAGTTTGGGACAAAACGGATTATGATATATTTGGCCCATCAGAACTTTTGAACATTTCACACTTATTAAAAATGTCATTAAGTGACTTTATTACCTCTTATTTTTATTTTATTTTATATTCTTCTATAGCGCCTGAATAGACCCCCGAAGGGGTATCTCCGCGCTTTGCCAGTAAGAATATCCTCAGATAGATGTGGGTAGTACATATAAACAGAGAGGGATCAAATGCTGGGGAATAGGTACGTTTTTAAGACCTTACGGAAGGTCAGATGGTTAGTGAGTATTCTCATCTCAGAAGGTAGGGAGTTCCAGAGCTTTGGTCCAAGATGGGCCAGAGCTCGCCCTCCTTGTTTGGACCTCTTTATTCTGGGCACCTGCAGAAGCTGCTGGCTACCGGAACGAAGGGTGCGTCCAGGGGCATAGGGCAGGAAGATGTTGGCCAGATATTTTGGGCCTTTGCCTATCATGCTTTTGTGGATAGTGCATAGGGTCTTAAAATGTACTCGTGCCCTCACTGGCAGCCAGTGGAGCCTAATCAGCAGAGGGAGGGAGGGAGTCCTAGGAGGGGCATTGAGGACTACCCTCGCTGCCGTGTTTTGAATCACTTGCAACTTTTTGAGCTGCCCTTCGTTCGCTCCTAGAAGGAGGCCGTTGCAGTAATCCACTCTGCTGATGACTAATGCCTGCACGAGTGTTTTCCTATGGCAGTCTGGCAGATAGGGGAACACTCTTCTTAACATTCCAATAGCTTGGAAGCAGGTGCTAGCCACCTGGTTTACATGGTCCTTGTAGGTGAGTGTCTGGTCTAATAACACTCCAAGGTTTCTCACCATGCTTTTAGGGCTGGGGACAGGGCCTAATTCCAGGGGCCACCAATCCGGTGTCCAGTGTGTTGCTGCATGCCCAAACAACATTACCTCAGTTTTTCCGATATTACATTGGAGGCAATTTAATGACATCCATGTGGATATTGCTTTCATCCCCTCTGCAAAAGATCTTTGTATTGCAGGAGTTAGATCTTTAAAGGGAAAGAGGAGTTGGGTGTCGTCAGCATACGACACTGGTGTAAACCCAAATGATCTTGCTAAAGTGGCCAAGGGGGCCACGTACACGTTGAAGAGTGTAGGACTTAAGCAAGAACCCTGTGGCACTCCCTTGTTGAGCTCTCTATAGATGGATTTGTGGGAGCCCAGCCTGACCTCTTGAGAACGGCCTGACAGGAAGCTCTCCATCCATGTCAGTGCCACTCCCTCCAGTCCTACGCCCTTTAGTCGCTCAAGAAGCACTTTGTGAGACTCTAGTAACTATTCTGAAGATTGGGACTTCGAGACTGTTAATAACATGATGTCTGATTTACAAAAATCAGCTGCATTCTCTAATCATGATAATTTAGAGGGTTCACTAGACTATGAACAGCTTTATTGTTATAACCACTATGGTCATAATTTCTTGCATAAATCTGCAACATGTAGAAATGTATTTATGTATAACCAATGGGAACATTGTCCTACACCACCAAGGGGTAGTTCAAAAATGTTTGCAATGAAGTTTCCATATTTTTCAAGGTATGATACTTCCAAATCGTTTTACTTTAAAAATATGAAATCAACAGGGACGAAAAATATGTTAACTAATACAAAACAGATTTATTCTGCAGCCTTTATTGCCCAACTGTCTAGAAAAGGGTTCAACTTTTGGAAAGACACAATTGACATGAAATCTGTCTGCGGTACAAAAGATTGGCAAGTGCAGGGGATAGAAGCTTTGTTTACAGCCTGTATCATCCAACAGCAAATAATGTTTTTGAATGACACTATCCAACAAACGTCTTGCCTTGAGTTAGCCAAGATCAAAGACATGAACAATGACACTATCCAACAAACGTCTTGCCTTGCGTCAGCCAAGATCAAAGACATGAACACTCCGTCTATACCTATACCTGCAAGTAATAGCACTACACAGGAGGAGGTCGACGTACATACTATTTTACAAAACAACAGCTCAGATCCTGAACTGGAAAATTGGTTGCTCTGGCCCACAGACACAAACATCTGTCAAGAACGATTCCTGAACAAAATACAGGGTTTCACTATGAATAGGCCAGACCCATGTTATGTCCAAAGACAGCATCCTGGGGTAGTAACAACATACAGTGTAGAAAAATTATGCCTTGATTGGCTACAGAAGTCTACATTAGATGATGTGAAACACCACTTATCTTTACTTACAGAAGGCGCAGACCTTATGCATTTCTTGCTAGGACCAAGAAAAGCGCATCAAAAATGTTTCATATATGCCGGTATCTATGCTGCTTACAATGAAATATGGAAGTTTACCCAAGGAGACACTGTAGAAAGAATACGAGAAATTGATTGTATTAATTTAGAGAAATCTCTCGCTGTGGTCGACAATGGGTTAACGACTCTGTCATCCAGGATATATTCACTGGGCAACAATGTATCCTCTGCAAAAGACATTGTGGAACAAGATTTGGTCATGCTGCGACAAGGCCAGTCTCAATTACGTTCTATTATGCTATTAGGCTGGATGCTACAAAACTTGCATGCAGGCAGTGCCTTGGCGTTTCATCAACACGTTGTCTCTGTTTTCAGAATTCAATCTCACTGATAAACAGATCGAACTGGCACAAAGGGGATCGAGATATACAATGTTGAGCATTGAAAAACTGGAAAAGTTGCCATTTACTATAGCAGAAAAACCAGCTACAGAATGGATCTTTCATGGCAAAATAACTCTGCCTGTTACAACTTTCCATTTTCAGTATTGCCTCATACAAATGCTAGCAGGCAAATATGAAAGGTTGGGTAAAGAAAACATCAAAACATCCTGGGAATTACCTTACACACACAGATGGAGTGGGGACGTGAAGTGTTTCTTAGCGGTACACACTGTGAAAATGCACTGAGCGGCTCACTAATATGTCGGGATGTTAGTTTACCCTGGCCTGTAGCAGTTCTAATGCAAACCTATCCTGCCACCTACAAGGTTCACCAGCCGCTGTAATTAATCCAATTTTTGGACAACTTTCAAATGGAAGTTACCTCATGTTGAATGATCACAGCTGTCCCATATCTAGTAACAATTACTTCCAGGGTCACTTGTTGTATGCAAGTTATGTTCCCCCAAATAGACACAGTCAGGGAGTCTCAGTTATGGCCTTCACTGAACGTCTCTTCCATACGATTTGATACTTTAAGCAGAATGAAAGCCATTCTTTTACAACAAACCGTGCCTTCGACCTCGGACAAAGAAACCTATGATCTACAAGTTACAAGGACTTCAGCTGAGATACAGGCTCTGTTAAGTACAAACTGCCATACACATTTCACAGAAATGTTAGGATGCATCTTAAACATGTCTGATAGGAGCAGTATTGTGCATGTATTTAAGACCATATGTTCAGGACTGTTAACACCTTTTCAAGCAGACCTCGGTATCATTCCAAATTTCGTGCACTCGGTGTTTTGTGATCTGCCGCTAATTCTAGCACTCGTTGCTGGAATCCTGTTTTTATTCCTACTGCTACGCTGTGGCAAGCCAACCCACCGGCGTCACTCCCAGAACCTTGTAGAAGACTCTCCTGGAAGGGAAGTGTTGTTAGCGCATAGTACAGCTTTTGGGTTTACCTCGTCTACGAGAATTAAGTACCACATGGTTTCTGTAATTCAGATTTATCTGCCAAGATTGCATCTTACCTGTTCTACACTGCCTGTTTTGCAGTGAAGAATGCATGCTAGACATCTGTCTAACACTCCCATAAGTCATGCCAATGGATACCGATACACTGCTGGACCCGATAACGGCCCATGCTCTGTGTTGTCCCCAGAGTCTACCAATCCTGATGACGGCATTTATTGAAATCTCACAGACGCAAATTGCTACTGCTGAGGTTTGAAAGGAATCAATGGGCACACAGGTAACATCGGACACGAACATTGCTGTTGCTACCAATGCTGAAGTTGATGGTTCGCATCTATGTGCGGTTAATATTCTAAAAAAGGTATTCCAACTATCACCTACATCGGTATACCATTTTTTGTCTACAGGAATAGAGGATTTCATGTTTTCACCATCACCATACACTGACTTTTGATTCAGCACACAGTGTACCGGGAAGACTCTGAATTTGGCCTTAATTTTTCATAAACAAAGACTAAAACCTTGGAACTTTTCCTAAGATAAATTATCTTTCTCCAAATTGGTATTTTTCTTTTTTATGGCAAAGTAATCTGCTTACAGTAGTACTATTCATGGAGTACAGACTTCTTCTTCCAAGGGACAAATTGTCACCTTTTCACAACAATTCATTTATGTACTATGACATAAAATGGTTTGAACTTTTGCTTCTGTAACCATGAACCATTTAAGCATATGTATATACATATGTTAATTCGTTTAGCATCCACTGTAATTATATGCTTAGAATGAAACATTGCTTTAAATATGTACAGCAACTATGCATTTCATGTCTAGCAAAGACTTGTTTTTAGGATGCTTTTACAAATGTTTTAACAACACAATGGTGCTCAGTTGTATATGTTTAGCATTAGCATGTTTAGCATTTAGTAATATCGATCATTCGAAATTGGAGTGGGTGTTGTGTTCCGATTTAGATACCCGTACATAGGTTTCCTGAATCATGTCCTTATGTAGGCACAACTCACATTGTCCTTATTTAGGCATAAAATCCCAGTCCTTATTTAGGTATCAGACATGATATCCAAATACAGGCATGGTCACCTACATCCATCCATCCCACGTCACAACGAGTTCATAGAAACCAGACCCTTAAGCCTTTGGGGCTTTCCCTGCTTGGATTATTGATTTCTCCAAGAACTTATTTATTATGCATGAACTACTATTACTTAGGGGTTCATTCATGATGTCTTCCTCTGCCCGACTTTACATCAATGCAAACATTCCTAGCCACCTACCAGATATAAATATACGTCCCCTTACCAAGGCAAGCCACGGCTCGATTACCAGACACGGCTCGCCTCGGCAAGTTCGGAAGAAACTACAACTCCAGGAGAAGTCATATCCCAGCCTGACGCACTGACCAGACGCTGTCCTCCCTGCTCGTGGAGACTCCAGCAATCAGTGTTCTGACTCCCTTTGCTGGGTGTTAGAGTTTGAGTTCCGGGAAAGAGAATCCAAACTCTCATTCTAAGGTAAAGAGACGACTAGAACCTAGAGGGACTCTTGGCATACAAAACATAATACTAAGAGTATGTGGCACCTACTTCTTACCCCGCACTACACTTAGGTTAGTTACACTGGGGTTGAACTATTTAGAAGCACCAGACGAGTATCTTTATTTTAGCATGTGTTATTTATGTATGTATATATGAATATATGTCATAGCTAAAAGACCACTCTATTGCAGTATTATTTCTTCTTACTGCTTACACTGTACGTATTATATTTTGCATACAGTTTTGCGATTGTAACAGCTCATATCTCTTGCATGAGAAATAAGACTGTTCAATAAACCCTTTTATTGAAACATCCGTCTATCTATTTTTGTGTAACTCAGAAGAAACTAAGCATGCACGATTGACTGAGTGAAGCAGTTATCTATTGTTTCCACGATTCTGCGACTGTTCCGATTCTAAGGGAAACAAAGCTGTCATGTTTATGCGGTTGTCAGAAATGACTCCCCTCTTGTTTATTCGAGACATTTCTAGTGACCTCTGAGTTAGCTGGCACACAAAGTAATTAAGTTTAATAAACACGATAGAGGCATACTGACCTCAGTCCCATGCAAAAACTATAGTGTATATTATTCCAATGCACAAAGCCTATAAGGGAAATAGGCACTAAATACAGAGCTGAATTGCAGAGAGGTGGGCTGAGGCCACGCCCCTATTTACACCACTCTGCAAACGCGCCCCTTGATACACTGCTGGTGGGGCAATGAGGTCCTCTTGTGTCCTTAGGACCTCAGGACACAAGTAGACTTCAACGTTTGAGTAGCAGTGCGCCAGGAGGCATGTTTGCAGAGTGTTGTAAAAAGGGGGCGTGGCCTTGGACCACCTCTCTGCAATCCAGCTCGGTGGCGCTTACTGGAGGTACCTGGTGGGCTAGTTGGTCCCCAGGTACCCTCAGTATTCAAGGGGAATTAATCCCCCAATTTAGAACGCACCAGAATGCGGGTTTGCAGAGTGGTGGAGAAAGGGGGCATGGTCTGTGTCCACCTCTCAGCAATCCCACTGTGTGGGGCAAACTGGAGGTAAGAGGTAGGCTAGTTGGCCCCTATAGTACCCCCAGCAGCGAAGGGAACTTCAATCCCCATCCAAGAGTGCGCCAGAGAACCCGTTTGCAGATTGGTGGGCAAAGGTGGCGTGGCCTGTTATGATAATTTAGCAGTCTTGCTGTGTGGTACTTACTAGAGGAAATAGGAGGGGTAGTTGGCCCCCAAGGATGTCCTTGGGAGCCAAGTACCCCTCTTGTTACATCCAGTACGTCCCAGACAGTAGGATTGCTAAGACGTGTTCTTAGTCCATGCCCCCTTTCTCCACCACTCTGCAAACACGCCTCCTGGCAGGTAGACTACGGGATGGGAGACGAAGTCCACTTTACTCCTGAGGGACTTTTGGGGGCCAAGAAGCTCTTCTGGTACCTCCTATAAACCCTACACAGCAAAATTCCTGAGCGCTGGTTGCAGGCCCAGCACCCTTTCTCCACCACTCTGCAAATACGGCTACTAGGTAAAGAAGTGTTTGCAATGTAATAGGTTTCGCATTTGCGAGAGTTAGAGCTATTGGTGTTGTAAATATAAAAGTTTTGCACTAATGTTTTTGGGAGTGGAGTGGATGTACGTTGTGTAGTGGAATTATGTGGTATGTTGTGCAGTGAAATTATGTGGATAGAAATTATGTGGTATTTAGTGTATAGGAATTATGTAGAGTGGGATTATGTGTTATGGAGAGTAATTATGTGGTATGGTAGTCTGTGTTGTGAAGTGGTAACCTTAGGTTTAGTGTTCCTCGTTTCCATAGAAGCTCAACTATGAACTCAGTGAGACAAAAAAAGAAGGAATCACTGAGGAGCACTTGTGAACCTAGTCAGATGTATGAGCAGGGCCACTGGAATTTTGCGACTGTTTGGCTGCACCGACTTTCGCACAATTATACATTTTCTGCATTAGCCACATAATTCATCATCTGCTCCCTAATCTGCAAATTTGAACAAAAAAAGCCTTGTTTCTGGCTCAAACATTACCAAAAATGCAGCAACAAATGTTACAATGTGGTGGAAGGCTCTTTGCAAACCTAGAATGGTCACCTGTTTGCTAAATGTGGATGTTAAATTGGTACTATTGGTGTGCAAGCCACTCTTGCTTCCTTCTGCACTTCTCCTTCCTCTTTCTGCAAATATCTTCTACTTTCGGCACCTCTCTTCCCTCTTTCTGCATGTCTGTTGCCTCTTTCTGCACCTCATTTGCTTCTTTCTGTACCCCTCGTGCCTCTTTATGTACCCTTCTCCCCTCTTTCTGCACCTGTCTTGCCTTTTTTCGGTACCCCTCTTACGTCTTTCTGCACCCTTCATGCCTCTTTATGCACCTCTGTTACTTCTTTCTGCACTTCTGTTCCTTCTTTCTGTACCTCTCTTGCTTCTTTCTGCACCTTACTTGCGTCTTGCAGCACCCCTGTTGCTTTGTTCTGCAAATCTCTTGCCTCTCTCTGCACCCTTATTGGTTCTTTATGCACTGCTCTCGCTTCTGTCTGTACCTCACTTGCCTCTTTCTGCACTTATCTTGCTTCTTTATACACCTCTGTTGCTTCTTCCGGCAATTCTCTTGCCTCTTTCTGTACTTTTCTTTAATCTTTCTGAACCCTCCTGCCTATTTCTGTACCTCTCTTGTCTCTTTGTGTACCCCTCCTACCTTTTTCTGCAGCCTTCTTACCTCTTTTTTGTACCTCTGTTGATTCTTTCTGCACTGCTCTTGCTTCTTTCTGCACCTCACTTGCCTCTTTCTGCACTTCTCTTGCTTCTTTCTACACCTCTGTTGCTTCTTTCAGCAATTCGGTTGCCTCTTTCGGCACTTCTCTTCCTTCTTTTCGCACCCCTCCTGCCTTTTTTCTGCACCCCCTGGCCTCTTTTTCACCTTTGTTGGTTCTTTCTGCAGTGCTCTTGCTTCTTTCTGTACATCACTTGCCTCTTTCTGCCCTTCTCTTGCTTCTTTCTACACCTCTGTTGCTTCTTTCAGCAATTCTCTTGCCTTTTTCTACACTTCTCTTCTTACTTTTTGTACCCCTCCTGCCTCTTTGTGTACCCCTCTTGCCTCCTCACCTACTTCTTTCTGCACCCATCCTGCCTCTTTTTGCACCTCTGTTGGAATCTTTCTGCACAGCTCTTGCATCTTTCTGCACCTCACTTGCCTCTTTCTACACTTCACTTGATTCTTTCTAAACCTCTGTTGTTTTTCTTAGCAATTCTCTTACCTCTTTCTGCACTTCTCTTGCTTGTTTCTGCACCTTTCTTGCATCTTTCTGCACCTCTGTTGCCTCTTTCTGCACTTCACTTGCTTCTTTCTGTACCTCTGTTGCCTCTTGCTGTACCTCTGTTGCTTCGTTCTGCACTCCTTTTGCCTCTTTCTGCCCCTTTTGTGCCTCCTTCTGCACCTCTGTTGCTTCTTTCTGAATTTCTTATGGTTTGTTCTGCACTGCTCTTGCCTCTTTCTGCACCCATTGTCTCTTTGAGCACCTCGTTTACTTCTTTCTGCACTTAACTCCCCTCTTTCTCTAAACCTCTTGTCTCTTTCTGCTCCTCTGTTGCTTCTTTCTGCACTTCTATAGCCTCTTTCTGCACTTCCTTCTTCTTTCTTCACCTCACTTGCCTCTTTCAGCAACTTTGTTGCTTTTTTCTGCAGATCTCTTGCCTCTTTCTGCACCTCACTTTAGTCTTTCAGCACCTCGGTTGCTTTTTTCTGCAGATCTCTTGCCCCATTCTGCATCCCTCTTTTCCCTTTCTGCGCCTCTCTTGCCTCTTTCTGCACCCTGTTCCCTGTTTCTGCACCTTTCCTGCCTATTTCTGCACACCTCTTGCCTCTTTCTGTACCTCTGTTACCTCTGTCTGCACTTCTCTTGCTCTTTCTGTACCCTTCATGCCTCTTTCAGCACCTCTGTTGGTTCTTTCTGCACCTCACTCTCTTCTTTCTGTACCTCACTTGCCTCTTTCTGCACTTCTCTTGCTTCTTGCTACACCTCTGTTGCTTCTTTCAGCACTTCTCTTGCCTATTTCTGCACTTCTCTTCCTTCTTTCTGTACCCCTCCAGCCTCTTTCTGTACCTCTCTTGCCTCTTTGTGCACCCATCATACCTTTTTCTGCACCCCTCTTGCCTCTTTTGTACCTCTGTTGGTTCTTTCTGCACTGTTCTTGCTTCTTTCTCCACCTCACTTGTCTCTTTCTGCACTTCTCTTGCTTCTTTCTACACCTCTGTTGCTTCTTTCACCAATTCTCTTGCCTCTTTCTGCACTTCTATTCCTTCTTTTTGCACACCTCCTGCCTCTTGTTTTACCTCTCTTGCCTCCTTGTGCACCTCTCCACCTCTTTCTGCACCCCTCTTGCTTCTTTTTGCACCTCTGTTGGTTCTTTCTGCACTGCTCTTGCTTCTTCCTGCACCTCACTTACCTCTTTCTGTACTTCTCCTGCTTCTTTCTAATACTCGGTTGCATATTTCAGAAATTCTCTTAGCTCTTTTCTGCACTTTTCTTGCTTGTTTCTGCACTTCACTTGCCTCTTTCAGCACCTCTGTTAATTCTTTCTGCACAACTCCTGGTTCATTCTGCACCCCTCTTCCTTCTTTCTGCACCACTCTTGTCTCTTCATGTACCTCTGTTGATTATTTCTGATCTTCTCTTGCCTCTTTCTGCACCCTACATGCCTCTTTCAGTACCTCTGTTGCTTCTTTCTGTATTTCTCTTCCTTCTTTATGCACTCCTCCTACCTTTTTCTGCACCCCTCTTGCCTCTTTTGGTAACACTGTTGGTTCTTTCTGCATTGCTCTTACTTCTTTCTGCACCTCATTTGCCTCTTTCTGCACCCCTGTTCCCTGTTATTGCACCTTTCCTGCCTGTTTCTGTACCTCTCTTGCCTCTTTCTGCACCTCTGAGTTAGAGTGAGTTTAATCCCCGGCCCTATTATGTACTAGGACCATACAGAGAGGGGGTTGTCAATCACAGGGGTACCCCAACCCATAGTGTTCCCAAGTGTATGTAGGTGTTTTTAATGTATTTTAAGTGTCTTTCACCATAGCACTGGCTCCGGGCCTGGTTAGTCAGAGTCAGTTAGCACCAGTACCAGTCAGTAAAATGTTGGGGGCACAGGATGACTTTGCAACAATGCCTTTATTTGCACCTCTGTTGGTTCTTTCTGTATATCTGCATTTTTCATTGTCTTTCTGGACTTCTGTTGCTTCTTTGTGAATTTCTCTTGCTTCTTTCTGCGCCTTTCTTCCTCTTTCTTCACATGTCCTGTCTGTAGGCATAGTTAGAAATTATCATTTAAAAAACCTTTGAAATTCACTGAAAAAAACATAGGTTTCAGGGACATTATAGTTAAAAATTATCATTTAAAAAACCTTTGAAATTCACTGAAAAAAAATAGATTTTAGGTACGTTATAGTTAGAAATTGGCATTAAAAAAACATAGAAATTCACTGAAAAACTATAGGTTTCAGGGACATTATGGTTAGAAATCAGCATTTAAAAAACATTTGAAATTCACTGAAAATAAAATAGGTTTTAGGTACATTATAGTTAGAAATTGGCATAAAAAACATTTGAAATTCACTGAAAAAAACAGGTTTTAGGGATGTTATAGTTAGAAATTAGCATTTAAAAAACCCTTGAAATTCACTGAAGAAAACATAGGTTTCAGGGATGTTATAGTTAGAAATTAGCATTTAAAAAACCTTTGAAATTCACTGAACAAAACCACAGGTTTCAGGGACATTATAGTTAGTTGGAGATTTCACTCGTACAAAACCAGAGAAATTCAGCCGTTATAGTTAGTTGAGCTAACTATAACTTTTGCCCCCGCAATGCACTGATGATGTTGTCACACATTACATCATTCATGACATGCTCAATGACATCACTGATGACATCTCAAATGACATCACTGATGACATCATCCACATGATAATCTGATGCACCTCTTCACGCCCTAATATAACCTTTGATACACCCACTCTAAATTACACGCTACCATTTTCAAAACCATAGACACACCAACCTCAGCTACTACATACCCACTCTCTGATTCCTAGGTCTACACACACATCTACTCATTCACCTATAAAGTCACTCATACATGCAGTCACTTATCAATACAGCACTATCATAAACACTCATATACCTATACAGACACTCATACACCACCACTCATCAATAGGCTTACTCACACACCTAGTCAGTCATGCAAAGAATCAATCACAGTCCCTTTTACTCACCTACACAGTTATACACACAACGCCTCACTTATTCATACAGATACTAACACATACTTAGTCTCTTATACAATCACTGAGATAACCACACTCTCATCCATACAGTCACTCTCACAATCACTCACTCTCACATAAAGTCATTTATATACTCCAACACTCACATATGCTGCCTTTCACATATGTAGTTATGCATACATGTACCACTGAGACATCCATTCACTCACCAACACACCTGTACATACACTTACCCACCCATACAGCCCTTCACAGATGCACTATTGAACCCATACACCCAGTGAATCACTCACTCACACATCTATGCACAGAGTCACACCCCCCCACCATCCCACACAGACAATCAGGCACCCATACAGATACTCAGACAACCAATCAATAACCCATATAGATACTCATGTAGCTACTCATCAACCCATGCAGCCACTTACACACCAACTGACAGACTGATACAGACATTTACACAGTTTACTCACTTACCCATGAATTCAGTAAGACACATTTAATCACTCACGTATACAGTCAGTCACGCACCTACTAAATCATCTATTCAGACACTCATACACCCACTCATACTTCAATACACGTTGGCATATATATATATATATATATATATATATATGAAACATATTAAAACTTTACCGAAACACACAGTCACTGGATGATGTCATCAGTGATGTCATTTGAGATGTCATCAGTGATGTCACTGACCATGTCATGAATGATGTAATAGGTGACGTCATGAGCAGTGCATTACGGTGGCGCAAGTTATAGTTAGCTCAACTAACTATAACGGCCGAATGTTACTGGTTTTGTACGAGTGAAATCTCCAACGAACTATAACATCCCTGAAACCTGTGGTTTTTTCAGTGAATTTCAAACATTTTTTACATGCTAATTTCTAGCTATAACATCCCTGAAACCTATGTTTTTTTCAGTGAATTTCAAAGTTTTTTTAAATGCTAATTTCTATCTATAACGTCCCTGAAACCTATGGTTTTTTCAGTGCATTTCTATGGTTTTTTAAATATTAAGTAATTTCTAACTATAACATCGCTGAAACCTATGGTTTTTTCAGTGAATTTCAAAGGTTTTTTAAATGCTAATTTCTAACTATACCGTCCCTGAAACCTATGTTTTTTTCAGTGAATATATATATATATATATGTATACATATATATACACACACACACGCAAACACATACAGGGTGGCAGTAGCTACTCTGTAGTTACAGGTAGGATATTCCCAAAGATAGGAATTCCTCAGCTATTTGCTTGCTAATAACTTGGGCACAATTTATCGAATCTCCATGAAACTGGGCAAACCTTTTTTTTAATAATTGTTTTATTTCTTTATTGATTTACAATCAAACAATACAACGGACGTATTTATGCAAAAAAAGTCGGCACAGTATCGGTACAGTAAATCCGCAGTTCCTTATAGTGATGGAGTACACAGTATAACACAACAAGGCACAAAACAGTATCTTCACATAATATGAATAATTGACATTAGGGCAGTACACATGACCTCAGAAATTAGGAATTGCTAGTTTTGTGTGACACAGTCTTAGGTGAAGTATGCTATGTTTCTATTGTTCCAATAATTTCCAAATGCAGGTATATGTGGCACGTCTGATCGTGCTGGAATGAAATACAAGTATTTCCGGGATAACATCACCATCACTCGCAAGGGAGGCATATACATGGTAGTTTGTGAATTCCCTCAGGATACCTTAGGGTGCAGGTGCCTCTGCTTCAGGAGCTTGGTTCTCACGAGGGTGCACCGAAAGGTAGCATGTCAGGGGGCCCAAAATATCTCTGGGCCTGGAGGTTCTAGGTAACAGTTCCGCATAGGTGGTGAGTTGTTCCTGATAAAAAACTAAGTCATCAAGCCAGACCTTGACTATGGGTGCCCTTCCCCTGCCCCAAAGGCAAGCCACCTGCCTCTTGGCAATGAGCAGCGAGAGGGCCTTATATTTTCGATGAGCAGCCTGTAGTGTTTTGACGTACCCCAGTAGGGCCAGCAGTGGTGTGGGCTCAATGTGAGTGCCTGTCATCAAGTTCAAGGCTGCAAAGACATGATTCCAATGGACATGTACTCCCGGGCACTCCCAGGCCAGATGCATAAAGTCTGCTCCCGGTGCCTGGCATCTTTCGCATTTGTCTGTGTGCCGCAGATTATATCTGTGCATCTTGGCAGGGGTGTAATACAACCAATGGAGAAACTTGTAGTGTATTATACGTAGCCTGCTGCTGGCCGAGACCTTCTCAGTCTGTGAGCAGCAGTATTCCCATTGTTCATTTGTTAAGTCAAAGCCCATCTCTGCGCTCCATCGTGTGCGTGATAGTGCAGTCGGTTCCACTCTTTGTGTGTGCACTGTGCGGTATATCAGAGAGACAAGGCATTTTGCCGCCGTGTTTTTTAGAATCAATTGTAGTGGAGCAAGCATCGGGGGCTCAGCCGGAAACTCCGGGGTTAGAGAGCGGACTCCTTGTCTCAGTCGTATATAGAAAAAGACATCAAGTGGAGTTTGTTGTAGTCTCTGAAACACATACTCGGCCTTGCAGGACTGGCAATTGTGGTAAAGGTCCCCCCAGGTTTTAATGTGTGTTTGCTCCTTGAAGTTATGAAATGTTGTCTCTTGGAGAAGGGGCATGCTAGGTTGATACGTAAGAGGTAGCAGTGGGGAGTAAAGCAGGGGGGCATCCAGCATGCGACCTTTACGTTGCCACGCCGTGATTGTACATGTAACAGTGGTCGGTGTTTTTCCCTAGTGCTAGGTATGTCATATAATGCGCCATCAATAGGAATGGGGTTTGCAAGCCAGTGCTCCGCCGCTATTTGCGGCATATATTGTGGCTGATACACCCAGTAGTACGCGTAGTGAGCTTGCGCACTGATATAGTATAATTCAAAGTTTGGTATACCAAACCCTCCTTGCGAATATGGTCTAGTGAGAACATTCCACTGCAGCCTCTGCTGTTTTCCCCCCACACCAGACGTGTCAATTCAGACCTGAGTGTTTTAAAGAAATATCCCCCTGGATGAAATGGTATGTTTAAAAAGAGATAGAGCAAGTGGGGAAGTATCACCATTTTAATTAGGGATGCCCGACCCACTATTGAGAGGGGTAGTGTAATCAACAGGTAACGTAGTCTGTTATGCGAGTCACTGCTCTGCCATAATTAAGGTGCATCAGTTCATCCCTATCTCTAGTGATACGAATGCCCAAATAATGCAGATCCTCATCACACCACTCTAAGGGGTAATCCAGCGGGATGCGAGTCGTTGCGGCAGTCAGGGGAAGAATACAGGACTTTCCCCAATTCATTTGGATCCCCGAGAGTTTCTCAAAGACAATGAATTCCCTGAGGACTGGATTTAAATTTTGTTGTGGGTCACAAATACATAGAGTGACATCGTTGGCATATAAAGATATAAGTATCTGCCTCATATTACACCGTAGTGATTTATCATTATGGTGTTTCCGCAGTTTCACCGCCAACGGTTCGACCGCAAGTGCGAAAAGTAAAGGGGATAAGGGGCACCCCTGTCGGGTGCCTCTGGCGATCGGGAATGTCTGAGATATGCGCCCGTTTATTAGTACCTTAGCAACTGGTAAGTGGTATGGTAGCTGAATCCAGGAGAGGAAGAGGGGTGGGAAACCCATTCGTAACATCACCCCGAAGATTTAGTCCCGCTCAATTGAATCAAAAGCCTTTGTGGCATCTAAAAAAACAGCCGCTAGGGGCAAT
The DNA here is from genome assembly GCF_964261635.1 of Lissotriton helveticus. Lineage (NCBI taxonomy): Eukaryota > Metazoa > Chordata > Amphibia > Caudata > Salamandridae > Lissotriton > Lissotriton helveticus. The sequence continues at coordinate 31,561,153 of NC_136060.1, read as the reverse complement.
TCAGGGGAAATGTTATTTAAAATAATAAATAGGGTTCTTAAATTATGGGAGGTAGCTCTCCCGGGCACAAACCCCGATTGGTCGGGGAGAATCAGATTTTCCATCAATAAGCTAAGACGGGTGGCAATAAGCTTGGCTAGTATTTTTGCATCACAGTTAAGGAGGGACAGTGGCCTATAGGAATTGCACTGACGGGGTGATTTCACAGGCTTCAAGAGTGAAATGATGAGAGCCTCTCTCATGAATGGTGGGAGGCAGCCAGTGTCTAGTGAATCTTTGTATACCTCGCGCAGTATAGGGGCCATAAGATCTATATACGTTTTGTAAAACTCTATAGGAATGCCATCCGTAGCAGTAGCCTTCCCCGATTGCATATGCATGATTGCCTCCCTAATCTCATCCAGGTCGAACGGAGCACATAAAAACCTCTGCTGCACATCGCTCAGCCATCTCAGTTCCACATCTTCCAAATAACTCTCTAAATTCAGACCATCTTTCCTATTCGTGGTGTAGAGTAGGGCATAATGACTTGTAAAAACATTGAGTATATTCTTAGTGTCTCGGTAGACCATTTCATCCGGGTCGTCGAGCTCTAATACATAGTTGGAATAGCGTGGCTTTCTAATCGTGTCTGCCAATGCCTTGCCCGGCCTTTCTCCCTCCGCATAGCGATGGGCTACCCAGTATCTACCCCTGAATCGTGTTTCTTTCTGTGCCATGTCCATGTAGTCTGTGAGCGTTTCTCTGAATTTAAGCTGAGTGGGACTATCCGGGTTTGAGGTCATTTTCGCTTCTAGTGCTTTAAACTCTGTTTCTAATGTGCGCAGTGTGTGAGTGATGTCTTTCAGTACGTTAGAACCCTTTGATATGCAGAACCCCCGGAGTGTGACCTTGAATGCCTCCCATATGATCTCTACACTATCTACTCAGTCCTTATTCCGTATGAAAAAATCCTGCACTTCTTCCCGCAGCTCTGCCTGAAAGACCATGTCTAATAGGGTAGGAGCATGTAGGAGCATGTAACCTCCAGCTACTGTGTGGAGGGCCATAATCTGACGAGGACAGTGTGAGTTTGACCGGGACGTGGTCTGAGTAGGTTCTAGCCAGATGCTGCACCTTAAATACGGCTGGTCCCAGCCCACGGGACAGAAACCAGTAATCCACCCTCGCCCATGATGCTGCTTGCCCAGTATAATGTGTTCCCTCCAGTTTGTGGGGATGGTTATGTCTCCAGGCATCTATCTGTTGCTAAGTTGCTAGCGTGTCCTGCAGAACCGCACATGCTTTAGTGTAGTGATGGGGAGCAGGGTGGTACCTGTCAACGGCTGGGTTACACGTTACATTGAAATATCCGCCCCAGATTATGTGGTTGGAGCCTATGTCAAAGATCTTATCCCACAGTGAGGTGTAAAATTCTGGGGCGTCCACATTTGGCGCGTAACAGCAGGCCAGGGTGACTGACTCAGAACCTAGTCGCCGCCAGGCAGTACCTTCCCTGTGTGTACCAGGTAGCTCCAGCTAGGCTGACAATGGTCTGTTTTTTTATGAGTATGGCCGTTCCCCTCGCATAGGATGAATAAGAGGAAAAGATTCTGTGCTCCGCCCATCTGCATGCAAAACTTTTGGTATTCAGAGGATTAAAATGTGTTTCTTGTAACATAGCTATGTGCACTTGATGCCTGTCTAAATAGGCCAATATGTGTCGCTGGGTCCCCCAATCCCCTGATGTTCCTTTTGATAATATTCAGTTTCTCGTGCTCGTTGTCAGCCATGGACCTTTATGTCTGCCAATAACGAGCCCTGCGTCTCTAGTGTGTAGCCCAGCTCATGGGAGTGTACATAATGCAGCTCTATACTGCGTGCCAAGTGCACAAAATCTAAATCGCGTACCATCCGTTTTGGACTGCTAATGAAGACAGCTTGCTTTGTGAGAGACAGGTGTGAACTAAAACAATCCCCCCCGTGTCCCCACCCCCACCCACTGAAGCAGCCCAAACTTGCCAGAAATGATTGCCCACTCTCCCTCCCCTGTCCCCATAAAAAAAAACCCATACACTGCGATATATATGCAGTGAACAACAGCGGGGGGATGCCCGTTGGGAGGCAACCCTAGGTGGAAGCACAGGTGCCCCTCGCCCGCAGAGTCATTGTCAGGTGGGGTCGCTGGGCTCTGGGGTGCCTGGCGTGCCAGTAGAAAGAGCTCAGAGTGGCCTACCAGCTGAACAGATGATGTGTCCCGTTAGGTAGTACCAGCTGTCAGGCAGTCATCTCATTCCATTCCGCCTCTCAGACATCAGTGAATATTGGTGTAGTGTTCTTTGTGAGTCATCTTGCGTTCCCATCGAGGAGGATTGTTGTGACGATGCTAATGACCCATTGTTGCGACTCGTACATTTCAAATGTTTTAGGAACTCATCCACTTGCTGTGGTTTAGTGAAAAAACATTGTTTGCCTTGGTCAGTAACTCTGAGGCGTGCAGGGTATAATAGTACATAATCAATTTAGGCCAGTTGTAGCTTATTTTTAACTTCTGTGAATTTGCGACTCTCCTCCTGGACTGAAGGGGTAAGATTTGGATATATGGAGAACGTATTGCCATCATAAGATAGCTGTTGTTTGCTTCTCGCTACACGGAGTGCATATTCCCAATCCCTATAGTTCAAAAGTCTTTCTATGATGGGACGTGGTGTGCTGCCCGGTGGTGGGCGCGGTCCCAGGGTCCAGTGCGCACGCTCTATTATAAACTGATTGGAGAAGGATTTCACTCCGATCGACGACAACAACAGTTTCTCAACGTATTCCTCCATCTTTCCCATATTGGTCAATGCAGGGATCTCTAGGATGCGGATATTACTGCGCCTACTTCTTGTTTCTAAGTCCTCATGCTTCGCAGCACTGAGTTTCAGAAGTTTATCCATGTGGGCGATTTGTATTGTGGCCCAGGATGTTGTGTCCTCAGTATCCGAAATGCGGTGTTCTGCCTCTTTTATGTGGTCCTCATGCCCCTCCAGCTTATGTGGGATGGCATCCATGTGTGTCGACATTCTGTCCACCTTGTCCACGATGGTGGCAAAGCCTTGCCGGACCTCCTGAAGGATACTTTTCATGTCAGCATTCTGTGCGGCTGCACCTCCCTGGGCGCCATCCCCTGTTATCCTGGTCATCCTGTAGGTTCCGGGTGCTCCGTTTCACCGCCTCGAAGTTTAGTTTAGGTTGACGGGAGTCTGGCATGCCCATGTCAGCCTGTATGCACAGCCTGACTATGTGTTCTCAGTGTTGTTGCACGCACCTTATGAGCAGAGGAGATGATACAACCTGTATCTATTGGTGAGCGAGCGTAGATGAAACAGCGGTGTAAGGGGGTTTTCTCTATGGCCCGCTATCTGTGTGCTCGGGTTGTAGGCAGGGCGCAGCCCTTCTAACTTACCGGTTGCGAGCAGGCCAGTGTAATCAGGTCCTCTCACCCTCAAGCACGCGCACGCCTCTGGGAGGAATCAGGCCGGTCAGGTGGCCTAAAGGAGGGCAGTAGGCTATGATGCAGCAGCACCTCAGACCATCAGCACAGTAGGGTGTCAAGGTTAGCGCTGAAGCAAGTCCCACAAATAAGGCAGGCAAAGGCTGGGAAAAGTCTGGAGCGTTATCTGTATTGTGGCGCTGCGGCAGGAGCCTCACACCTTCAAGCGCGTATACATCCAATTGCAGCTCCTCGTGCTGGCAAATACAGCGTGGTGAGAAGGATCGCGTTATGCGCTCAATGCCACGCTGCACAAGATGGAAATCAGCAGCACCTAGTCACAAGCTGGTGCCGGCTCAGGGGTCCCAGACCCTCACAAGTAGTCGGTTGAAGGGTACAGGCAAGTGGTTGAGTCGCGACCCAACATCTCGTCCCCCTGTCAGGACCATGGGACAGTTATGAGAAGGGCCGTGTCGTTGGGTCGCGTCTTACACCACGGCGACAGCAGAAGGCAAGGCCAGGCTCAGGGTTGATTTGCGAGTGTTCAGGTCAGGGAGGGCAGCGCGAGTGCTTCGGGTGGCCTCTGGGCGCAGGAGAGCATCCCAGGATGGCAGGGGCTACGCGCGCCTGGCCGCCGAGAAGTCCGGGGTGACGGCAGCAAAGGTTGCGCGCACTACCACCATTAATGTTGCCGAGGTCATCGCAACCCGCCCCAAGTATCTGTCTCGCAAGGCAGGGTTTTCACTCACTGTGCAGGGAGCTGTTTCGGCAGGCGATGTAATGAGCCGGGCCTTGTCCCGCCGCTGTCCGATCCACGCCGTTGGGCCTATATGTTCCAATCACTAAATGGAGTGCCGGATCATTGTATGTTAAAGTGGCGGCAAAATGGCTGAAGGGATTTTCATTAATTGTGACAAGAATATAGATTATGGTATGGAAAGGGTCCTTTTAGTTATTTGATTTAAATTGGTTGAGAAGTTTTTAAGTTATAAGGGACAAAACTTACTAATATATTGTGCCACTGTATACCGCAGTACCTTCGCAGTATACCGCAGTATGTGGCGATGACTAAACACAGTAGTATTGGTTACTGAAAGCTCTTGAAAAATGAAGATATAGCCATATTGTTTATACCATAATTTGTCTTTATTCTGTATTTTCATGGGAAATATAGGTTATTACTCTTGTTTTATTGTAGAGTAAAAATGAGGCAGTTTAGTGAACTCTGTAGAAGTAGAGAAAAGTAGCTTTATTGAGCTATATCTCTTTTTTTAAGTTTGTGAAGTACTGCAGTACTTTCGCAAAATTTCCTAGAAAGGACCATGGTGCCTATTGAAATATTTTTAAAATGATATGTGGCAAAAGACACTTGTTAGACCTAGCATATCTTGGTGTGATTACTAGATCTAGAATCTAGATGCTTTGGGTACTTTGCTACTGCTGATCAGTGTCAAAGTACAAGTATTTCCTATGTAAAGTGTAATGGTAATTGGTTGGCCATGATTGGTATGTTTGCCTTGCTAGTAAAGTCCCTAGTGATGTGCACTGTGTGTGCCAGGGCTAGTAATGCAAAAGCGCGCGGAGAAGGGAACTCAGGCCTGCAGTGTAGGGCCTGCGCGCAGTGTGCTAAGTTAGCATGTTGTCCTGACAAGTGCAACCACTTCTAAGGCCTTACTTTCCCTTTTGCATACACATTGGGCACCCCTGTGGTAGGTCCCGGGCTATCCCTGGGCAGGGTGCAGTGTAAGTAAAAGGCAGGACATATACTAAGGTGTGTGTTATGTCTGACAGTGAAAAACACTCCATTTCGTTTTTTACTGCTGAAAGGCCATCCTGCCCATAGGACAGAATGGAGGAAGATGGGTGTTGTGTTTGTTAGCCTGGTTTCCTGTAAGTTTATAATGGAGAGGTAAATTTTAGTGTGTATGAACTCACAGTGTTATAACACATTTTTCTGTGAAGGTGGTTTTGTCACTGTGTATTCAGAAACCACTCTTTTGGAAAGTGGCTGAGTTTTGTGCTTTACGCATTTCTGTGTGTCTCTGCTGAAATGTGGATTGACTGTCTGGATCTGAAAGGTGAGAGGAGCTGGGAGAGGACTTGACCCAGGGAGGGGTTGAGATGGCACCAGGCTGCCCTGCATCTGGAAAGTAGGGGGAAGAGAAGCCCGGGAGGTGACAAGGCCTGGGCTGGTGCTATAGACCAATTGACCCATCTCCTGCTGAGTGTGTAAGGATCCAGACCCTCAGTATCAAAGGGAGAAAGGTGACACTGGGACACAATTATGGTCTTTTCCTGTGATATGTCTATGTGAGTCTTGTTTCTTGTTTTGTCTTGTTATCAGAGCGGTGCTCCACACACCTGAGCTGCTGCCAGGTGGGGTGATGATATTGCCTCCTACCGAATAGGTAAGCGAGCTTAAACTGGGATAATGGAATTTTCACCATAGTCATTAAAAACTGCATGTGATTGGCACTTATGAGTTGCACATATTGTGAATGTTCATTCTCTTGTGGTACTGATGTGTTGTCTGTGTTTGGTACAATTTTATTTAACAGGTTGGAGAAGATCAAGATATACCTAAAAAGTACACAGGTATTCTTTTTTATTAATTTTGCAGTAGCTATCATATTCTAGGTCCTGATGAAAGCAGTGACGTATCTATAGTCACCGATGCTGAAACATGTTGACCCTACCTGCAGGCGGATATTTTGTTAAATCTGCCAGTTAATTTGCACACATATTTTTAAGGTTAGGAGAATTGAGAGAAACTATTAAAATGTTCTATCTCTACTCAATTTCTACCTAATTTGAATACACTTCACTTAATTCATATTTACGCACTGCAAAACAGTTACCCAAATATATTACAACATATTGTTTTGGTCCCACCCATCACAAAACTCATTATTTTTATTGAGTTTATTTGTCACGATAACATCCAGTGACAGTGAAACCTTTTCTCCTGGGTAAGGAGAGCCCAGATGATGACTAGGGCGGCGCCCATTGGGAACTGATGGGCACATTTTCCCAACTTAGGAATTGTGTGCTTTTTGTTGCACTTATTGCACCTTTGGCTTGCTTGGTTTTATTGTACCATTTCTTATGACACACACCTGAACCCCACTTTTTGACCCACAGACATTTCTTTTGTTATTATGACGTAGTGCTAGGGCGTGTGTCTGATAGGGTCGTTAATCTAGCCCTTGGACCCTCTTTCTAAATGTTTGTTTTTGGTATACATATGCAGTGTAAACTGCGGGTCCTTTGCTGAATAAAAAGTCAAACTTTGAAGTCTTTATTACGACTGTGATAATTAATTCAGACCTTTACGTTTTTCACATTAGACATCTTTCACAGGGTATTTAGCTCACATCAACACCATTACCTTAAAAGGATGGCAACTAATTGGGGTCTGGCCTTCGAAGAGGCAGAAGTCCAATCCATTTTAGATGAGAATCCAAGTCTCTTAGAACACCTACCCACGACAGTGAGTACCAGCACAGAAGGCTGGGTCAAAATCTTGATGCTCAAAAAAAGCCATTCGAGAACAATCGTCATGGTATTACCATGGCTGAATACCTCCGCGGAAATAGTGCCCCAACAGGCCTGATTGTCACTAATACCCCCGGCTATTTTTGGATGATAGGGACTTCTTAAAAGATTGGTCCATGATAGCCTGGCGGTGCACTCGGGACTTGCTAGTCTTGATCATAAAGACTGCAAAAAACATCGGCAGACAAACTTTTGGTCGAGATCCAGATCCTGGAAGGTCAAATTAAGGCGACAATTAAAGGTCCTTTATTCAAGACAAGTCAAGATGAGAGCAATAAACAGAATAAAGAATGTAAGGAATCCATACTTTTTGCAAAGTTAGAAAAATGTAAAAAGGATTTGGCCAGGTTCTCTGTTGAGAAAATGTATCTCTACACCAGTGAATCCTACGTACCTATTCCTTTCATTCGCAATGGACGAAAAAGAGGTTCTACTTACGCAACATCAAGCTCTGATGACCTGTCTAGTGAATCGGATAGTTCAGCGACTCGTGGCCAAGGTAACAGAAACCGTGGTAGAAGTAACAGAAGAAACTGGAGGAACAATTACCACAATTATAATCAAGTACCTCTGTGGTATCAGCCCAATCCATGGATGTATGGAGGTCGAGTATTCCCCCCACCAATGGGACAGTTTGGCCCACCACAATCTCAATACGACCCTAACATGCAGCCTTTTTTAGGGTTTGGCCGGGGGTCGAGAGGCCGGAGGAGACAAGGATTGAATCCACGGGTACACTAGGGACCACAACCACAAACACAGCAGCCCACAATGGACCTGAGGAGTGGGAAGAGGATTCCCCAAGAGGGAGCGGGGACCAGCAACGAGACAGTCTCATAGTTAACCTAAGTTCCCACGCACTGACAGATGCAGAGGAAACTTTATTGAACAGAGGCTTGGGTTTCGTAACAACGCAACAAGGTGACTCATTCCTCGACAAAACAGAAATGGCAAAGTTTTTTAGAAAAATAAGGCTGCACTTTTTCTTTGCTAACAAAAACGGAGATGAGTCTGAAACCTTGAATAAGAACACTGGATTGAGAAAACCCTCGACCTACACTCCTCCCCTCGCCGTTATACCTGCTAAAGTCATCACTTTTGAGAATGCTGTAGAAAATGACATGAGTCTACTCTTTCGGTCACAAACAAATTCTTTTGTCAATTTACCGAAGATAGAACAAGATGCTCTCCGCAGCCTGACCTCAAATGAGAACATAATAATTAAACCGGCGGACAAAGGCGGGGCTATTGTTCTGCAGGATAACATCACATATCGCAAAGAATGCATGCGTCAGTTACAAGACATCAAATCCTATGTTCCTCTACCAGCTGATCCCACTGAGAGATCAAAAAACATCATTGGCCATTTGGTGGAAGAGGCAGCTACTGAAGGCTGGATAACTCCTCATGAAGCATCATTTCTAATGAATACTCATCCAACGATACCTTATTTTTACACCTTACCTAAGGTACATGAACCTCAAAGACCACCACCAGGACGCCTGATATTATCGGGAATTGGGTCTCTTCTAGAACCCCTATCTACTTTCGTGGACCACTTTCTCAATCCGATGGTCAAAAAGATGCCTACGTTTCTGCAGGACACCAAAGATGTCCTCAGACTTTTGCCTGAAGTAGAATTCGACCTATCTACTGACATCTTGGCTTTCTTTGACGTGGAATCCTTACACACGTCTATTCCACAAAATGAAACCTTGGAGGTAGTGAGTGCACTTCTGGAACAAAGTGAATTGGAATCCATCACTCCTGTCTCTTTCATCATGAGCTTGGTAGAAATCGTCATGAAAGAGAATTATTTCAAATTCGAGGATACACTGTACCTTCAAATTGCTGGGACCAGCATGGGCAGCGTTTTCGCGCCTAGTTTAGCAAATTTGTACGTACATAATTTCGAACAGGAGGTCGTACTAACATCTAGTAACCCTTTTCATCAATCGCTTCGTGTTTGGAAGCATTATATTGATGATATCCTGGTGGTGTGGCGCGGTACTATGGAGGACCTCCTCCTTTTTCATCAGTGGCTCAATAGACAAAACATATTCTTGCGTCTTACAATTGAACATAGCAAGACCCAATTGCCTTTTCTCGACCTCTTGATCCTGACAACACCAACTGGACTTGAGTCTGAATTATACAAAAAGCCGATGGCCCGCAATTCGCTTCTCAGTTACGAGAGCTGTCACCCGCGGTCATTGAGGAACAATTTACCTTATGGCCAATTTCTCAGGATACAACGTAACTGTTCGAATAAATCAACTTTTGAAAAACATGCCCTCAATCTTGAGAAACAACTGCAAAATAGAGGATATCCTAAGAAGATTATTCGGCAGTCCAAAAAACGTGCCTCGAACAACAACCGAGAAGCACTTCTGGAACCGCGAATAGAAAAAGAGAAGCTGGATCGACTCACTTGTGTTAACACTTTTAACACAAAATCCAATTTAGTGCAGAAGATCGTACTAAAACACTGGTCAATCCTTAACACCGGAGGTGACCAGATACAGCGTCTTTTGTTTGCCTTTAAAAGAGGTTCTAACTTAAGAGACAAGTTAGTAAACACGCCACCAAGAAATAAGACTCTCCGACAGATCGGGACCCTCTGGGACTTACCTGCAGTGGAAGGTCATCATCCTTGCGGGACCTGTGCGGCTTGCCCACAAACTTCAAAGTCTCTGTCTGTAGACATTGGCACAAATAGAGCATGGCAGCAGCGAAAATTCACAAACTGCAATAGCCATAATCTCATTTATTTAATCATGTGCCCGTGTCAGCTACACTACGTTGGCATGACCACCCGGAAAATAAAACTAAGAATATCAGAGCACAAAAGCACCATACGTTGCCGTAAGCAAGCAACGCGACTAACAGCGCATTTTCTAAAGGTTGGCCATGGTCCCAATGATTTCAGATGGACGGTCCTCGAACAACCCAATATTCCAGAACATGTAGTAGATATTGCAAGATATCTATTCAAGAAAGAACAAAAATGGATTTACAAAATGAACAGTGATAAAGCAGGCTTGAATGAAGACATTCTATGGATGTCTCTCTAATTGTCCCTCTGGTACAAGATGTAAATGAATGTACGCTAAGTTTAATGGCACTCTATTTTCATCGAGAATGTTCAGACCAAGGGATATGTTCTAAATGGCTTTGAGCACATTCTCAATAACTATCGATTATTGGTTATCAATTAATGATTGATAATCATTAATTTTTAATTCAATATATGTACATCAAATACAAGCTGACAGTAAGACTCTGGGCATCAAAGGAAGAACGCCCACAATACACATTATAACAAGTATAAGATTATCAGTTGTGAGGGTGTTAACTTTTATGCATGGAATACCAATGTGAGTATAGTTTGGTTGTTTTAAGCCTAACAACATGGCTTGGGCGTTACATCTATGATCATAATATCCTTAGATGTCGTAAAGTTCTAGCTGATTAAGATAAACATATTTAAGACTGCGTGAATTGACTCTGCAGTTTGAAAAAAAAACCGAGTAAAACTTTCACTCTTAAAGATTCAAGCTTACGTAGTTTTGGGAGTCATTTGACTTTGTTAAACACAAAATATGAAGCTTGAATACCTATTGATTCGGGACCAACAGGGATGAAGTATAAATATAATATGTTTGCTCAATGGTATATACCTGTTTCAGATTACTTAACTTTATGCCACAGTTCGAACCAATATACTTGGAATATGTGGCCAAGGTGCCCGATTCTACATCCTTTAGTGCCTTTAAAACAGACAAACCCTGAAACAAACTACAATTCCTATGTTTCTGGTGGTTTTGTAGTTTTTTACTCACGTGGTTCCGTGAGTCACATGTCAACCCCGTGATTCTGCTCAACAACAAATATGGATGACACGCGTACACCGGCGCCCCCCCAGCTAGCGCAGAGGGACGCCCGGTGTACCGACGGAGAGGTCAGTTTCTTAAAAAGCGATCGTATCGAAAACGTTACGAGGGTAAGGCTCTTTGTGATTCCCCCTTTTCTAAAAAAACGGAAGTCGAAACTGTGATACTTCCGAGACACGCGGAAACGCCTGACTACAAGATCTTATATCAGGGCACCGCATACTCAGATAGGGTCCTGTTTTGGCACAATACTATCTATTGGTGTTAGTAAATCTGGTTGAATAAAAGAGAATAACATTTATAAATGGCGGCAGTGCACATGAAAGAAATACCGCAGTAGTGCACAAGATAGCCATTTGGTGTTACAACACGGGGCAGTGTAGCGCACAAACAATCCTGATGCACCGCCACTTTTTTCGATTGTGTCCTATGTTAACATCTAGCGTGGCAATACACAAAAAATATGATGAGATTCATGAAGACCACAATTATGGTCTTTTCCTGTGATATGTCTATGTGTGTCTTGTGTTTTGTTTTGTCTTGTTATCAGAGCAGTGCTCCACACACCTGAGCTGCTGCCAGGTGGGGTGATGATATTGCCTCCTACCGAATAGGTAAGCGAGTTTAAACTGGGATAATGGAATTTTCACCATATTCATTTAAAAACTGCATGTGATTGGCACTTTTGAGTTGGACATATTGTGAATGTTCATTCTCTTGTGGTACTGATGTGTTGTCTGTGTTTGTTACAATTTTATTTAACAGGTTGGAGAAGATCAAGATATACCTAAAAAGTACACAGGTATTCTTTTTTATTAATTTTGAAGTAGCTATCATATTCTAGGTCCTGATGAAAGCAGTGACGTATCTATAGTCACCGATGCTGAAACATGTTGACCCTACTTGCAGGCGGATATTTTGTTAAATCTGCCAGTTAATTTGCACATATATTTTTAAGGTTAGGAGAATTGAGAGAAACTATTAAAATGTTCTATCTCTACTCAATGTCTACCTAATTTTAATACACTTCACGGTATTCACATTTACGCACTGCAAAACAGTTACCCAAATATATTACAACATATTGTTTTGGTCCCACCCATCACAAAACTCATTCTTTTTATTGAGTGTATTAGTCACGATAACATCCAGTGACAGTTACACCTTTTCTCCTGGGTAAGGAGAGCCCAGATGATGACTAGGGCGGCACCAATTGGGAACTGATGGGCACTTTTTCCCAACTTAGGAATTGTGTGCTTTTTGTTGCACTTATTGCACCTTTGGCTTGCTTAATTCTATTGTACCATTTCTTATGACACACACCTGAACCCCACTTTTTGACCCACAGACATTTCTTTTGTTATTATGACACTGGGAGGGAGCCACCCAGAACTGATTTAGGGAGGGGTCAGGGATCCCTGAGCATAAAAGAACTTCAAAGACATTAAGGGGTATAACTATGACAGCTGAAACCCCTGAACATTCAAATGGAACAGAAATGGATTGAGACTGAAAAGGATTGGACCCATTCTGTGGTCAAGAGGAACCTCTGCTAAAGAAGGAGCAACTGAAGAGATTGCTATGGAAAGACCAATCCTTGCTTCGTGATCTGGGGCTGGTCTGCAGTTTGCTGCTCTAACCAAAGGAGAGGCTGTTGGGACTGTGCTTGGAGGCGCTGGGTCCCCCTGCTTGAAGAAGACTTTGCTTTGTGCTGTGTCTTGTTACCCCAAGGGCCCGAGGTGAGCTGGCTCCCTGTTTGGAAACACAGGAACATAAAAGTTTCCAGAGAAGTACCAAGCAACGCGGTGTGTGCGTGCTTTTGCAACTTGAGACCCTCAGAAGTTAAGCCTTGTGATCGTGGACACGCAGGAGTAAGCTGAGTCTCGGACGTGCAGGGTGCATGTCGTGGTGCATGCCAAGGCGTTGGTGAGGAGCGCCTGGTTGTTGTCTGCATGGGGAGACGAGGTGAGACTCGGATATGCAGAGTGCGTGTCTTGGTGCAGACAGGGAGTTGGTGAGGAGTGCCTGGTTGTTGTGTGCACCGAACGAAGAAGTGAGTTTCGGACGCGCAGAGTGTGTGTCGTGGTGCGGCCAGGGGGTTGGTGAAGAGCGCCTGGCCTTCGTGTGCACCGGGAGAAGAGTTGAGACTCAGACATGCAGAGTGCATGTCGTGGTGCAGCCAGGGCATTGGTGAAGAGCGCCTGGTCATTGTGTGCACCGAGAGAAGAGATGAGACTCGGACGCACAGGGTGCGTGTCGTGGTGCAGCCAAGGCGTTGGTGAAGAGCACCTGGTCGTGGTGTGCACCGAGTGAAGAAGTGAGTCTCGGACGCATAGGGAGCGTGTTGTGGTGCAGCGAGGGCGTTGGTGAAGATGCCTGGTCATCGTGTGCACCGGGAGAAGAGGTGAGGCTCGGACGCACAGGATGCGTGTCGAAGTGCAAGCAGAGGCATTGGTGAAGAGTGCCGGGTCATCGTGAGCACCAGAGAAGAGGAGAATGACAGAGGGAGATAATTTCATTGCATAGTTATCCAAGCACACCCTTATCACTTAGTCAGCATTAACCCCTGTGTAGGCCCTGCTGCTTGAGTGTTATAGGCCTCAGTTACGTTGGCCTGAGCACTGCCATTTTCTATTAGCTTAGAGCAGAAGCAGAAAGCAGGTCTGACCGAGCTTCACCCAGCTCCACTTGTCTGCGTGGCTTCGCACTCCTTCATTTAGACCCCCACCCTACTGTATGCTAAGTTCATGAACGATAAAGGTCAAGTTCCTTATTAATCTTGCAACACACCCTAGGCCCCCACCTGAAAGCTGTGAACAGAGAAAGAGGAAGTTCCCGCCACAGCTAAAGCTAGTCTGATAAATGAGGACAAAAGTAGCAAATCAGTATCACAGACTGGCACGTAAACGCATGAATAGAATCCTTCAAAGTAATAATAACATGTTTGTGTTGTGTATGATGAATTAATTACAAACCTCCAGTCAAGATGCCAGGAACTCAGTCTGGACTGGCGTACGTGCCACACACAATTACGAGAAAGGGGGCCACATTTACACTTATGATGGGAAGGTACCAGGCAGGGGCGTAGGACACGATGGAGAGATATGTGATACGAGGTTGTGTGACATGACGTAATTACAGTCTCACGCTTTGGACATATAAAAAGGAGACCCGCAAGACTATCGGCGGGCAACTCCTCGTCTGTTTGTAGGTATTCAGGCAGAGAGTTGTCTCCAAGGGCCCTTGATCAAATGTTCATGTTCTATGTATATTTTATATTTTACTTGTATTTTATTAGTGTAACTGTAACTGCTTTCCAACTAGACTTTTTATATCTGCATGTATTCTTTGTAACTTGTTTTCTATTCTTGGCTTTTATATTGTGATACTAGGACATCTCACTAAGTATAGAGTTGTGAGCGTACCTAATAATAATAATGATAAATTGTATTTTGCATTCTAATGTATTAGCATGATTCTCACTTATAAGTAGCTATTGTGAATATTTTTCTATGCAACTAGCACAACCGTGTTTATTCAAACTGTCTCAAAGCTCACAAGTGTACTTAAAGCATTAAAGCAAAGCCTCTCTCTCATAGCAACTGTAATCAGCACAGTGCATATCAAACTGCTATTATTGAATACTTCTTGAAGCTGTGTCTTCTAATAAAACTTGTTCAACTTTCAGAAACAGTCTCCAAGGCTCATATATCCATTTTTTCCCTGTTTTTAGAGCAAGCGTTCCAGGAGCACCGGTTACAAATTAAGGTGTGCCATTTCCCTTAGTTCTCCCTCACGGTCTCCCTAGCGCGGCTTCTGAGCTGCTGCGCCAAGCCCCCTGACCCCTCCTGCCCACAATTAATTTTCCCTCCAACATCATGGTGACCTCGACGTGATGGCTAGAAACTAACTGAAACAGGATGCATCTGGATTAAAGGAGAGGAAGTACGAAGCTGTTAAGCGATTCTGCACCACTCTCCGCCCGGGCCATTGGGATGAACACGGCGCATGGGTAAGCATCATATTGTTTGACTGCCCGTCGCTGCCATTGTTCTCTCTTGGGTGCGGAGGAGAGGTGTGTTGTGTCGTGACGCAAGCAGTACTCTTGCCTGGTTTTCCATGCTCCCTGTTTGTTGGCCTCGCCATTTGATCTTGCGCAGAGGAGGGATTGTGTGCTAAATGGAGACTGAGCCTGACAGTTAGGTCATTACTATGATTTACGTGTTTCTCTATCTGTAAATAGCTAGCCGAATGTTATTGCTAAAGCCTTATGTAAATACAAAGAAGGATTGTGTCTGTCATCCTGTAACGCTTATTTTTTACATTTAGCTTTTTTATTCAGCATTTATTTAGCGGTTAAAGGGAGCCCCTGTTGCATATAGAATACAGGGAAGGAAAGAACGCATGTGGCAGTTCTTTCAATATTTATTTTTGATTGAAGTGTCTCTCTATATAAGGAAAGGGAGAACCTCTGACTAAATCTAATAGGTTATCAGGGAAGGGAAGGTGCGTCTGGCGTCTTCCAAATGCATATTTTTGGTTTTTAAAGGGGTCCTCTGTGGAATATACCACCACAGGGAAGGGGAAGGTTGGAGCCGTCGCCTTTCCAATATTTACTCAAGTGAAAGGTCTTTAAGGGATCCTCTGTGAAATATAGCACCGCAGGGAAGGGGAAGGTTGGAGCCGTCGCCTTTCCAATATCTATTCAAGTCATTATTTTGTTTCAGTTTGCCTCTCTGTATAAGGAAAGAGGGGGCCTCCATTTCATTACTAATGGAGATGAAGCCAATCTGAAAATCTGCGTAGCTAACGGCATTTTTCAGACATCGCTTATCCCTGCTGTGTGACCAGGGAAACATTTATCTTTGTAGCCATTGTATATTCACCAGTTAAACGTGTCTTATTTTTTACTTTTTTGGTGTACACCACGTATATAGGGAGCATTCTAACGCACTCTAGTGGCCACAGTGCGCAATTTTATGTAATATAGAATTCAAATAGTACAAGTATCTGCATGTTAGCGCTTAGTGTCTAATGGTACATGCAGAGTTCTCTTTTCCTTTTCTTCTTTCTGGTTCATGGAACAAACCCATGCGTGATTATTTCCTCTCCTTTCTATGGTCATTGTGTTAGGAGTCACTGGCTGGTACAGGGGCTGACTGTAGAAGGACCATATTAATATTAACCACCTTCATTGTGATTGTTTATTTTTATTCTTGGTTTCTATGATTGATTATAAGTTGTGTACATTGATTTCTGTTTCTGAACCTCATTTGAGGACTGGGTTGTTAGTGAGATTCAATAACTAGGGAGATTGTAAATGCATTTTTTTGTATCCCCATGTGTATTGATCTGCCACTGATAACCTAAGAGTTTCTGCAAGGATACAGAATATTGAGCACCACAATTATCACAGGCATATATATTGTTTTTTTAATACTGTTGCTCTCCTGAGTGCACCCTTGGTATTCAGGATTGCCCCCTCCCTCCACGAGCACTGCAGGCTTCAAGAGGGAGGACACAGAGAAATACTCTGCGTTTTTTGAGTACTTGGGGACATTTAGAATATTAGAAAATGTTTTTCTTTTCAACTGAATTCAAGACAAATGAATAGGATACAGGATTATAGGACATACACAACAACACACGCCATACTAGTGCAGGTTTTTATGATAACACCGGGACTAGAGATACCTGTTGTTGTGTCATCATTGTGGCCTCGCCACCCTTTGCAGAGCAAGGTCCTTGAGGCTTGTTTTGGTAGCCACGCTACTGCCCTGCAATTCCCTGACAATTCCCCTGAAGGTATTTACAACGGCCCAGATAAAGAAGAGATTAGAGAGGCGGTTTATTCAGTCATTATAGAAGCACTAGGTGATGAGCTTGTGGTAAACTGCCCCACCCCCGAAAACGACTGACAGGAGGTCAGGCAGATTTCCAATATATATATGCACATATAACCAAAGAAAGTACAGATGAACCATAGTGGGCAGCATCCGGTTGAGGTAGTCCTGCATATATTGGACAACAAGATAGTGGCAGTACAGAACACTGGCGCACGAACTATAAATAAGTTTGACAGACGCCAGATCCCCTTGGTAACTAAAGTGTGGAGACTGTTGGGACTCCCACTCACGCAAGACACTGAGGTAAAGATATCTACATTACATCTGACGCGACTGTGCCTCCCAGTACAGCCCTACATACCCCTCATTGACAATAGTCAACTCATACGTGAGGGATTTCAGGGCTCCCCCTCCTTGGGCGAGAGGCAAGAAATACCCTTGCAAGTGCCACGGGTGTCTCCACCAGCACCACGTGGTACTGAAGAAGCCCCCATAGAACCAGCTGAAAATTTAGTGAATTGCGAAACCATAGACCTCACCGACCCGCCCTCAGTAACCTCATCTTCCCCGAGTACAAACTACCGGGAAAGGCAGGGAGACTCACACGTTACTCGCATCCCACCAGACTGCGAATTCTACGCATCGTTTCTACAGGCACTATCTGTCCCCGACTTACCCCTGACCTGTGAGCAACACACCCAAGAGCTGCACGCACAGCTGGGACAACAGCCTTCATCCAGTATCTCAGAACAACTGCAGAGACACCCCTTCACATCGCATTGCCCCCTACTCTGGGCATATTTACAAAACCGTATGGTAAGCAGTGAGCACACTTGTCGTTGCCACCAATTGCCCACCCCCCAAGACAATCTTAGGATATGAACAGACATCCCACGCCAGACCATAGAGTGGAAGTCACAATACATATAGAGGACGGACGCGTTACTGTCATTACTGAGGACCCCTCAGTGTCCTCAGTTCAGGTTCCGCCACTGGTGAGTTCAGTCATCTTGGCACTAATATCAACACTGGGATTAGACACAGCAGACTTACAGCGGGTGACACTGACCTTAGCCCCTGTAGAGGGACACCTTTTTTCCCCTCACGCACACAAGGCTGAGTAACAATGACAACGCCCCTGGAGCACGTGATAAAAAACTTTACGGCGCAAGAAAAACGGATCAAGAAACATTGTAACGAGTTACATTCGCTCACACAAAATGCCCACATTCATGGCCCAGAGAAGGGACCTTTGATAGAATAGTACTAGAACATGCTAGAACATTCCTGGAAGGTAAATACTCTGGTAATAAACTCAAAAAGCGTAAGGACACCCTCGCTATGTGGAGTGTCTTTAGGGAAAATGATACAACTGCCCAAACACCCACAGCACCCCCACCAGCCTACTCTGACAATCGCCTATATCCCGAACTAGTTATTAAAACTGACCTAGAACAAACATCAAATGACATGGCAGCCGTAGGCCATGAAGATATCTCTGTCCCAGACCGTGATACCTTCTCCCCAGACATCGCAAACAGTTCACAAGACAATAGACAAGATAGTGCACAAACGCACCAACTCATGAGATCCCAAACTCCAGTGATACAAGGTGCAACATCTGGAATACCAGGTCAGATTGATGCGCTATTCACAATAAAGATGACTCCTGCATCCAATGCCCCAGGCCCCAAGCAAGAAGAAGACCAAGAGAGTGACGGGGTCTCAGGTGGTTCACAGCACAGCACTCACATGCCTCTCCCCAGACCTCACGGCCCAGCCCCAATGTCCATTACTAGGGAACACAACACCTCCGGTGCCAGAATTAGACATTATGGCCCGTTTCTGTCCCCCACCCGGCAGCAATGCGATACACAAACACCCTATGAGGAGTGGCGACCCCTTAACACTGATTCCAACAGAGAGGAAGAACACCAGACACAGCTTAATGAAGAAAACACGGATGGCGAACTACGTCCCTCTGAAGTAATAACTGAAAGAGAGATCAGTAGGTGGAGGACAGAACAGGACTTACAACAGGACTTATATCACAGAGCAGGTAGAACAGTTGAGGACATGCCACTTGCACACTGCTCAAGAAACGCCACTGTAACTGATCGGCGGCGGCCATTACAAAGAGGTAGAGGAGATGAGAGAATGACTGAACTGATGGATGGGGTAGGCCAGTTTAGAGAAAGACAACAACCGCCGACACTCAATGAATTGGCAGGTGGTGCAAATAAGGTAGGGTCACACAACGGGGGGATCCTAACAACAAGGCCACAGCAGAGGCCATGGATACAACTAGATTATGAGGCCCAGAGTGAAGCACCACCACAGAGTGACACAGCAGCTAACCTAACACAAGCCCCTCCAACATTCCCTAACTACAACCCCCAGAGATCGCTGCCACAGACACCGGTACGCCAGGCATCACCACCAGTAGCCACACCACGTAGAATAGTAGCACCAGGGATAGAAAGAGACAATTTAGAACTGGCCGATGTGCTTGAACGAGCAGAAAGAAGGTACAGGCAGAGAAGGACAGAAGTAGAAAATCTCGCAGTATTAGGTAACCATGGGAGACCTGACAACATCCCAGAGGAATATGATGTAACAGGTAAAGCACGCCTGCGCACCACCAGATCTGGAGCACTGTACAACATGGCCATTAGTAGGCCAGGACAGCTGTCATCCAAAGATCTAACACCATATGAGATAGTGGTACTGGGAGAAGGGAGTAACTTCTATGCTGATACATTTTCAGATGACTTGGCAGAATGGACAGAAGCATAACACCCCAGATGAATGTGTGGCCTCGAGAGGGGTCTTTTGAACCCGAGGACATGGCCACTGCTGAAGACTGCATCCTTCGGGGAGAAGGGGATGAAGACTGGGACTACAACTACATGCGCAGAGGCCTAAGAGTCTGGCAGAAATACGCGCGCAGGTATGACAACACAAGGCCCTCAGGGGTGCAACGACAGCTGCCCCTGCTGTATAAAAACATCAAGGACCGCCCCATCTACACCCCTTGGTCCCTTATGGACAAGGAAAATTTGAAAAAGCAACTTCCGCCCCTCACGGAGGGCGCTGGAAAGTGGATACAAGCCTTTGGGAAAAACACTGCAGGTGTGCCATTGGCTGCTGGAGACGTAAAAAGCCTGCTCACTTCTCTGATTGGAGAAGATGCAGATGAGATGTTCACACGCATTGACTATAGACTTTCCACCACTAACTCAGAATTGGATGGTAATCCTTTTAATATAATAAGGTCTGCCCTATGGAGTGAACTGCGTAGGAAATTCCCCGATGTCCCAGACATAGGGTCTCTAATGTCTCAGACAATGCAAAGCAATGAAGACCCTGCACAGTACATTGCAAGAATGAAGGAAAAATGGCATCAGGAGTTAGGAGAAAAATGGGACGCGACAGGAGGTAACTGTAGGTTCTTCTACCATAAAGTTAAGAAGGGACTACCCAGTGCAGTACAGGATAAGTTAGATGGGATAGTAGCAATGGAATGTAAACCATGGCCAGAAATACAACACCATATCATTCACTACTGTAAGAAGGAGCAAGAGCAGGAGAAAAAGAGGCTATTGGCTATTGAAAATGCAGCCGCTAAATTGGTGCAACAAAAACTAAAGAAAAGAGAGGTTGTGGACACCGTTATGGTCGCTATGCCAGTAAATCAAATGACTACTGTCGCCCAAATCCCACAAAATACCCAGGGTACATTACAGGGAAACCCGCAGGCAGCAGCACAACAGACACAGGCGCAACCCTCTAATAACCCTCTAATAACTCTCAGCGACAACAGCAGTATGATGATAATAGACAGGCAAGGTCATCAAATACAGGAATGAGAGGAAGGGGTAGAGGAATGACCTGCACAACAGCCAGGTCCTCTACGGTGTTACTACTGTCAGCGACCAGGACACATGATAAGGGAGTGCCGCACTAAAATGCAAGATGATGAAAGGTCAGCAGGCAGAGGGCAACCACAGCAAGTTCAGGTACCAGTGCAGTACGTTCAGCAGCAGCCACAGCCACTGCAGCCCAACTTAGTGTACACCTACCCATCTGCACCACAACAACAGCCAATGTTGCAGCAAGTACAATTGCAGACACTAGTTCAACAGACACAGCCACAACTGGTTCAACAGCAAACGCCTGTGTACCAAATGGTGCCACAGACACAAGTTCTTGTACCTCAGGGAGCTACAGTACTGCAGCCTGCAAATTCAGTTTTGCAGGGCACCATTCAGCAGTACCGGAATGGAGGGTATTCAAGTTAGGACAGCCCACGGACAAACCTAGTGTGTCCATTGTTGTCGTGTCTCACAAATATTAGAGAGGATCCAGTTGTGTATGTCACGATCAACAACAAAACTTATAGCTTTTTGATTGATACAGGTGCTACATTCTCCTGTATAACAGAAGGAGCACTGCCCATCTCCAATCAAAGTGCAGACACACAGGGTTTCTCTGGGGCAATAACAAGGGTCCCTTTCACAAAACCAATACCATTGGAAATAGGAGGTAAATGTGTTCGGCAGCGCTTGCTTTACTCAACACAGTCCCCAGTCAATCTCTTGGGGCGTGATCTCATGGCCAAGTTAAATATGACAATACACTTCAGTGAAGATGGCACAATGACTTGCTCCATCCCTGGTACATCGCTAACTAGAATGATGGCTGTCACAGTGGATTCTTCCCTGAGGGATCAGATAAGAGCACGCCCAATGGATGAGCAAGCATTTTTAACAGCAATACAAATTGTCATTGCCAACTCACCAGAAATGGCAGGGCGCACTGTGCAGCTACCCAAAGAATTTCTCTTCCGCCCTCAATCACAGAATATGCCAGCACTAGACAAAAACATGATTCTAGGAATACAGTGTTTTAAAATAACACCCACTTATGGAGCTTTTCTAGCCCAAGATGACTTCGCCCATTCGTGGGCCTGTGTCATTTTTATTGAACCTGGACATCTGGTAAGAAATATTACGGATCAAGAACTATTCAGTGATCCTGAGGAACATCAAATGACAGAAATCGGTTATCAGAATACAGTGCCCGTGTCAGTGACTGTTGAAATTAGAACACCAGCACCACCCACAGTAATTGACACCGCACGTGACTCAGACTTGGCTCAGGTGCCCAGCATCCTTTGGACTACAAGTCCCAATGATGTGGGGCTCATTCGATCAGCTACACCATTCAGGGTAACACTGAAAGAAGGCGCCATTCTCCCCAGAGTGCGCCAGTACCCGTTGTCTAAAGAAGCCGAAGAAGGAATAGCCCCTACTATACAAGCACTGCTAGATCAAGGTGTGATATATCCTTGTATCTCACCTTGCAACACCTGTCTTTTTCCTGTGAAAAAACAGCAAACAAATCAATGGAGGCTAGTTCATGATCTTCGCTCAATTAACAGCATAGTGGTACCAGAGTTTCCCATCGTCCCTGACCCGCCAGTGATCCTTACTAACATCCCACCCAATAAAAAGTACTTTTCTGTCATTGACCTGAAAAATGCCTTTTTCAGTGTCCCACTGCATGTTGACAGCCAGTTTCTATTCGCATTTACATTCCGAAATAGGCAATTTTCGTATCAAAGACTCCCTCAAGGCTATTGCGAGTCCCCCAGTGTGTTTAACAGAGTTGTCAAGGACGATTTATCGAATTTTCAATGTGACAGCACTTTGCTGCAATATGTCGATGACATACTCCTCTGTAGCGTAACAGAGCAAGAGTGCAGAGAAGACACGATTGCTCTGCTTACAACATTGGCACATAGAGGATACAAAGTAGACAAGCAAAAGCTGCAATACTGTCAGGAAGAAGTACAGTACTTAGGTCAAATGATTTCAGCATCAGGAAGAAGAGTTACGCCAGGAAGAGTGGAAGCAATAAGAAAGACTCCAGAACCACTGACCATCAAAGACATGCAAAAATTCTTAGGACTAGTGAACTATGTCAGACAGTGGGTCTTTGATTATTCTACTATAACTGCACCACTCCTGAAAGCTGTCAAAATGGCTAAAGACAGGCATAACAAGATTGACTGGACACCTGAAATGACATCTGCCTTTGTGAAGTTAAAAGATGAGATTACAAATGCACCAGTGTTAGGCTCTCCTGACTACACGAAATAATTTTATCTGTTCACACACTGTAATGGACAGGTCATGACAGCAGTTCTCACTCAGAAATACCCCATGGGTCCCAAGCCAATTGCATACTTCAGTGGCATGCTAGATTCAGTGATGAAAGGCCACTATCCTTGTGAGCAGGCTCTCTCAACAGCAGCATTCGCTGTTGAGAAAAGTACCCCCATAGTCATGGGCTCCCCTCTGACGCTGTACACTGAACATGCTGTCTTTGCAATAATACAGAAAGCTAAAACTACTCTTACCACTCAAAGAGTGTCAGGATATGAAGTCATACTGTCACTACCATCCTTGAAGGTTGTAAAATGTCACACTGTAAACCCAGCCACATTCTTTGCCCATCCAATTGCAACAGCTGATGATGACACCCATGATTGTGCCACATACTGCCCAGATGAGTCAGGTACAGCAAAGGAAGACCCAATACTAGACAGTATAATCTACTTTGTTGATGGTTCTTCCACTATTGATCAAGAGACAGGGATAAGACACAGGGAGCAGCTGTAGTCAGAGCACAACAGAATAACTCCTCAGACACTTTGGACATTGTACAGCAGATTACATTGCCACCTCATTACTCAGCCCAGGCAGCAGAATTGGTTGCATTAATAGCAGCCCTGAAGCATGGAGCTGATGAAAAAATTACTGTGTACTCTGATTAAGCATATGTGACCACAATGACTCATTCAAGCATATCAAGGTGGAAAAGGCGCGGTTTTCTTAAAACAGATGGCACACCAGTAATGCACAAACAGTTACTTGAAGAATTAATTGATTCTCTGACACTGCCAGCAGAAGTAGCAGTAGTGAAATGTGCAGCACACACAAATGGCCAGGATTTTGTTTCCAGAGGAAATGCAATGGCAGATTGGGCTGCTAAGGCAGCAGCAAAAGGGCTGAGGTGTACACTATCACCATCCCCGACACAGACTGATTGTACACCCATTTTGCTTGCCAAAGATACACACTCAATAGTACAGGAAGATATACAAAATGAAGTTGAGGACTCAAGTAAGTCACCACTCCCAAGTACACCTGATCCAACACTTCCATACACCATTGATGACACACAGCAATATGACATTATCGCACAGTTGCACCTCAGAGAAATACAAGAAAGTGCCCCACCTGAAGAAAAAGAGCTATGGAAGAGGAGGGGAGTACAACAGGATGCTTCAGATTTCATTTACAGACAGACAATGACTGGGAAGCCTGTCATGCCACATGCCCTTCTGCAAATAGCACTCACCCAGCTGCACCTTCCTACACATGTCCCTCGTGATATCATGTCCACTACTTTGCAGACAGAGTGGTTCATCCCAAATGCATACGAGTATATACAACTCTTTGTCCATCAGTGCCTCATTTGTCAACAGTATTCCCCTAGCCCAGCTATGAAAACAGTTGCATCAACAATACCAAGGCCCAAGGGTCCGTTTAGAGAGCTCCACATTGACTATGTTGACATGCTTGACAGATGCCAGAATTACAGATACCTCATAGTGGTAGTGTGTCCTTTTTCACGGTGGATTGAGGCTGGACCTTGTGTCCATTGTGACGCTAAGGCCGCAGCCACCTTCCTGCTTCGTGAGGTCATATGTCGCTGGGGAATACCAGATTCTATTTGCAGTGACAATGGCAGCCATTTTTCAACCACAATTTTTGAGATAATTGCAACAATGCTAGGATTAAAACATAGGTTGACTTCAGCCTATCACCCCCAAAGCAATGGCATTTGTGAACGCCTCAACGGACTGCTCAAAGCCAAGATCAGTAAAATAAGTGCCACAATTGGGAAAAAATGGCTTTATTGCCTTCCCATCGCTCTGTTTTCACTCAGGAACAGTCCCAGTTCTGATCACCACCTTACACCTCACCAGCTTGTCACTGGCAGATCAATGAATATGGTTGTTCCTTCCACCAGATCTAAAATAGACAATGAAGCATCTTCAGAAATTGTAAAAGCTGAATTATTTGATTACTTGTGTGCCCTAACACGTGCTGCTAGGTTTCTTTCAATTCAGATATCAAAGACAAAGAACAAGATCGTCACCAATTCTGATGAACTTTTGCCTATCCACCCTGGAACACAGATCTTCATAAAGAAGCACGTACGGAAGTGGAGAGACCCTAAATACGAAGGACCATTCCAAGTCATTGACTCTTCACCCACTGCTGTCCGAATAGCTGAACGCAAAGCATGGGTTCATCTCAACCACGTGAGGATCCATCCAGCACCATCACAGACTTGAACTTTAACAGAAAGGAGGGCATCTTATTTCCTATGACGATCCAAGACCGTGAATATGGAAATCGAATGAGGGTCTATGGAATAAGAGACAATAACAGATCAACGCCTCCTACCAAGATTCCAGTCAAAAAGATATGTACAGCCATTCTTATATTGTTTGTTATGTTTGTTGTTTCAATGGCTGTATTCCACTGGTTCACAGTACAATCAGAGAGAGAGAGAGCTACACCTAGCAATGTTAGACCTACCACCTTAGTAGGGTATCACATACCCAAATCGCCTTTTGGTAACATACTAGATGAAGAATGCACCAGCGATGGTTGCACCACCCCTGTATCCACCTTGACACCTTCCACACCCCTTGCAGACACCACCGAGTGGGACAGGGTACTTGATATCACTGTCCATGCCCCAAGGGAAGATGTCCCTAGACGTTTCCGTCAGCATAAAAGGAGTATCAGGTATAAAATGGGTCGCAATAAAACACCAAGGATATATACAAAACATACCCAACGTAAGGAGGAGCGCACTGTACACGTTTCAGACTGGGTTAGTGATCTCCAGGACACAGTTGTGTACACGTTTGAACAGCACTCTATACCTGATTTCTACTCCCAGCGCCCCAGTGTGTCAGTGGAGGATTATGGTATCCACAATGCCTTGTTAGATAACATGTGGTATAGAGACATGAGGGAGGTGGGAAGAAAAGCCACAAATGACTCCTGTTTTGTATGCTCACACATTCCACACGCTGTAGGTGCAGATAAACTGCTCTTTCCCAAAGAGATTCCACCGCCCACTGCCAAATGTCTCCTACACCTGTTCCTTTGCCGCATACATGGTCAGATTCAGCTCCAGTCAGCAAAGATAAATAAGGCATATGTCAACGCCTCAGAGTGGGATAACAAGTATGTTACATTCACTGTCGTTTCTGATCCAGTAGAATTTAGCAAAAGAATGCAGGTTTACCATGAGATGGGAGTGTCTGTTGACATAAAGCAGGTTTGGGAGTATCAGTTTAAAACACTAGGATACTTCACTTTCCCAACACCCCCATCAAGATGCCACACACCCGAATATCAACAAGCTAACCATACACAAGACACATGCCCTTGTCAGTGGAGACCAATTTTGCGTTTAAGGGCCAATATATATTTTAACAACAAGTGGAATGGCCCACATGACTTAGTATGTAAGGCAGCCTCCTTAGGTAGCCCGATTGTAGGGCAGGAACATGAACATTATACCAATGAGACTACTGGGAGGGAGTGTGCTCAGATATGGGCACAAGAAACTAGAAGATACACTCTCAATGAAGGTACAAAGTACAAACCAAAAAGAGCATACAAGCTAAAGTCTCCTCTCCTTTGTTTCCTAGGTAATGGAACAGTACCTGTGGGTCGAAACACCAATTGCAGTCACACAATTTTTAATTTTGACCTTCAGTACGGCACCTCCAGTCTCATGGACATTTACTGGGCCTGCGGCGAGCACATCTATCTGCAGCTGCCCCCCCAATGGCAAGGACTTTGTTCCATCGTGACGATGCATGAACTGCATCTGGTTGTCCCAGCAGCGAACATTTCCCACATCCATGCACACCCAATGGCAGATGACGTTACCCTGCTTCACCACCGGAAGAGAGAAGTCATGAAATACTTCTCAGATGGCCCATTTCACAAAATACCTCAGGATTTCAGATTTTTTAACGATGCTGAACTTTTCTTTGGGGGAGTTATCCCCATGTTCCAGACTAAAGCCAATGCTCGCTGGCTACAAGTAACAAGATATGAACTAATGCAGCTTGTCAACAACACCCGGGATGGGTTCAACGCCGTGAAAGAAGAACTTCGACCCCTGAGACTTATGGTACTAGAGCACATATACGTTCTAGATCAGCTAACAGCAATGAATGGTGGTGTGTGCGCCAAGGTGGGAAAAAGGTCCTGCTGTACTTTCATTTTAGCGAATGATGCCGATAACGGAACACTCACAAAAGCCATCGAGGATTTGGACAACCTGGGGAAAGAAATGCATGAGGAAGGAGGTGCTCAAGCGGATGTCTTAAATAACTGGTTCAATTTGGACTGGATGCCTTCATGGCTGTCCGCAGTACTTAAATTTTTTATGCCAATTTTTTGTGTGCTGGTATTGTTGTGTTTTGGATCACAGATACTCATACGCTGTGTAAAGAGATTTAGCTCTAAGGTGATAGGGATGAACTATGCTGGTTCAGGTTCATATATAGGAATACGCAGAGAAAAGGGAGATGATGGAGAGGCGACCGTGATGAGTATAGTGGAGGTGACAATTCCTGACTCCCGCCCATTACCAGATGTTCCTATGAATAGTCAGTACCAGGCCCAGGTGCATGAAGTTCCACCACTTTCGTCACAAGGTGGCTTGATACATCCCTATGAGACAATGTGTGATACATTAGGGAAACCCAGTGTGGATTTAGAGAAAATACCGGACAAAAGCCTAGAGGAGCCACCTCTTTATAAATCGCCCTGGCCACTCCCCCCATCTCCAGCTAAGTATGCAGTTCGTATGATGTTTAATGATGTTTGATTGGTTCAAATATGAACCAAAGGGGGGAATGACAGAGGGAGATAATTTCATTGCATAGTTATCCAAGCACACCCTTATCACTTAGTCAGCATTAACCCCTGTGTAGGCCCTGCTGCTTGAGTGTTATAGGCCTCAGTTACGTTGGCCTGAGCACTGCCATTTTCTATTAGCTTAGAGCAGAAGCAGAAAGCAGGTCTGACCGAGCTTCACCCAGCTCCACTTGTCTGCGTGGCTTCGCACTCCTTCATTTAGACCCCCACCCTACTGTATGCTAAGTTCATGAACGATAAAGGTCAAGTTCCTTATTAATCTTGCAACACACCCCAGGCCCCCACCTGAAAGCTGTGAACAGAGAAAGAGGAAGTTCCCGCCACAGCTAAAGCTAGTCCGATAAATGAGGACAAAAGTAGCAAATCAGTATCACAGACTGGCACGTAAACGCATGAATAGAATCCTTCAAAGTAATAATAACACATTTGTGTTGTGTATGATGAATTAATTACAAACCTCCAGTCAAGATGCCAGGAACTCAGTCTGGACTGGCGTACGTGCCACACACAATTACGAGAAAGGGGGCCACATTTACACTTATGATGGGAAGGTACCAGGCAGGGGCGTAGGACACGATGGAGAGATATGTGATACGAGGTTGTGTGACATGACGTAATTACAGTCTCACGCTTTGGACATATAAAAAGGAGACCCGCAAGACTATCGGCGGGCAACTCCTCGTCTGTTTGTAGGTATTCAGGCAGAGAGTTGTCTCCAAGGGCCCTTGATCAAATGTTCATGTTCTATGTATATTTTATATTTTACTTGTATTTTATTAGTGTAACTGTAACTGCTTTCCAACTAGACTTTTTATATCTGCATGTATTCTTTGTAACTTGTTTTCTATACTTGGCTTTTATATTGTGATACTAGGACATCTCACTAAGTATAGAGTTGTGAGCGTACCTAATAATAATAATAATAAATTATATTTTGCATTCTAATGTATTAGCATGATTCTCACTTATAAGTAGCTATTGTGAGTATTTTTCTATGCAACTAGCACAACCGTGTTTATTCAAACTGTCTCAAAGCTCACAAGTGTACTTAAAGCATTAAAGCAAAGCCTCTCTCTCATAGCAACTGTAATCAGCACAATGCATATCAAACTGCTATTATTGAATACTTCTTGAAGCTGTGTCTTCTAATAAAACTTGTTCAACTTTCAGAAACAGTCTCCAAGGCTCATATATCCATTTTTTCCCTGTTTTTAGAGCAAGCGTTCCAGGAGCACCGGTTACAAATTAAGGTGTGCCATTTCCCTTAGTTCTCCCTCACGGTCTCCCTAGCGTGGCTTCTGAGCTGCTGCACCAAGCCCCCTGACCCCTCCTGCCCACAATTAATTTTCCCTCCAACAAGAGTCTCGAACGTGCAGACTGCGTCTCAAGGGGCAACCAGAGGCGCTGGTGAGGAGTGCCTGGGTAGTGTGTGCACTGAATTCGAAGTAAGTCTCCACAGTGCTGAGGGTAGGTCTCAGTGTTCACTGCGACCGCCAGGAGGAAGGCCAGGTCATTGGGCCCTCGGAGTGAAACAGCAGCGGCCCGGACCGGCAGCCCCAGAGGAGCTGAGCAGCCGGCCTCAGCTCGCCGTACCCATTGACGGAGTTATGGATCAAGGCCCAAGTCTCTGAAGGAGAAGAGGAGAGTGGGGTCGCGCTCCCTCGCAGGTAACGTGGATCACCACCTGGGTTGGGGTGCGGGCCAGGAGGAACACTCTCTCGGCCTCTCTCTAGTGTCAGCTGTGCAAGCCTGTTGCTTCTGCTCGGATCTAGGCTTGTGCTGGCCCAAGGAGGGGTAGTACTGGGGCCGAAGTGAGAAGCGGTACTTTTGTGTCATCAATAATCCATATTGGGGGCACTGTTAAGAGAGCACCTAAACTGTTGTATTGCACTTTGCATTACTGCTGCTAACGAATTATTGAACTGTCGTATGATGCCTGACCTCATTTATGCCTGACGAACTACATGCTTGGTGCGCTACGCACTGCGTTATTTTTCCCTAGCAGAGTACATGATTGTAACGTGGTGCATTGCATTATTTCTTCATCGCACAGTACCTGATTATAACGTGGCGTAGTGCATTATTTCTTCATTGCACAGTACATGATTGTAGCGTGACGCATTGCTTTGTTTCTTCCTGGTACAGGGCATGCTGGTAGTGATACGCATTACATTATTCCTTCTATTGCAAAGTACATGACTGTGGTGCAACGTATGGCATTGTTTCTCTATTGCACAGTACAAGAGAATATCGTTAAGCATTGCAGTATTTCTTTTCTTTTGCAACGTGTGTAATTCTAGCAATACGACTTGCCTAACCTTTTGGAAATGGTTAGAAGTGAGCTTAACTGTTGGTTAGAAGCGGTGGTTGGGATTAGAACCTACCAACCCAAAGAAAGGAATACTATCCATTCTTATATGTTGGTTTTGTATTGTGTGGTCATATCGTATAACCTCTTATATAAAGATTATACTCATTTTATAAAAACTTGTGTGGAGTCTATTTGTGGAGACATCATTGGGTTGCTGTAAGTGTGGTTGCACATATTGTACACTCGTGCCTTGGAAATAAGCCTGGCTGCTCATGCCAAGCTTCTAAGGGGGTGAGCAGGGCTATCTCTGACTGTGTCCTTACTTAGCCTAATGTATAAACGAGGGGTCAGGGACTCCACTCTATGCCACACGACTGTATGCCATACAGTCCACGCTACAACACTCTACTCCACAACACTCTACACTATGACAATCTACGATATGACCCTCTACTACACTCCACTTTACACCACTCCACGCTTTGGTACTCCACTCTACAACAGTCTACTCCACTTCATGACACTCTAGGCCTCTCCACTCTATGAGATCAAAAAGAAAGAGAGTAACCCTTCAGTCCCAAGGGAATAGGGTAAGTCAACAAGTAAAACAAAGAAGATTCCCTTGGTGATACCTCAATATGATATTTATCTGCAAGATAATCTATTATTTTTATCCTGTTTGTATCAGTTAACTGCTCCTATGCATTCACATCCATCATCCATCAAATTTTTATAGAACCCACATTTGAGTAGAACTACAAAATCACTTACAATCTATTATTAAAAACATTAAATTGCCAAGGTTTGGATCTCTTTCAGTATTTTTATTTTGTAAAAAGATTTTTTTTTAAAGAAAAGGAAAACATCTGATGATTATGGTCAGTAATTATAATAGTTCTTCTTTATAGTGTAAACCACTATTAGTCGTACTCTCATCAAATGATTTCATACAGTGTCATACATCAAATTACACAAACATCATAATAAAATACATTTAAAAAACCACACTGGTTAATACATGTCGACGCGTTTCGGTGGATCTTGCAAGTTCGCACCCCCTTCTTCAGGACAATTAAAACAATAATAATCTTTCTCAACTCCCCTCGTCACCCCGATTCAATTTCAGGGTGAACAGACATAATATCGACCTCAAAAATATCGACTGGACATAATATCGAGGTAAAAATATAGACTAGACAAAATATCGACCAGACATAATATAGACTACAAAAATATCGATTACTATCGATATTAATAGCCAAAATATCGAATCAAAAATATAGACTAGACATAATATCGACTAGATAGAATATAGACAACAAAAATATCGAAAATAAGGTAAGTGTTTTATAATTTGTAATAATTGTGTAATATAAATCTGTAGCGGGTTGTGGGTTTATAGGGGAATAGGGTGGGAAGTAATTTAAATATAATTAATTAAATCTGTAATATAATAGTAATTGTTAATTAATTATTAATTGTTAATTAATAAAAATATAATTGGTAATTAATAATAATTGATTAATTGATCAATAATTACATTTTCGTAAAATATTTTATGTAGCGGGTTGTGGGTTTATAGGGGAATAGGGTGGGAAGTAATTTAAATATAATTAATTAAATCTGTAATATAATAGTAATTGTTAATTAATTATTAATTGTTAATTAATTAAAATATAATTGGTAATTAATAATAATTGATTAATTGATCAATAATTACATTTTCGTAAAATATTTTATGTAGCGGGTTGTGGGTTTATAGGGGAATAGGGTGGGAAGTAATTTAAATATAATTAATTAAATATGTAAATTAATAATAATTGTTAATTAATTATTATTTGGTAAATAATTAAAATATAATTGGTAATTATAAATATTTAAAGAATAAGTAAATAATAATTAGTAAATTAATTTCTGTAGTGGGTTGTGAGTTTATAGGGGGATAGGGTGGGGAGTAATTTAATAATAACTAATTAAATGTGTTAATTAATTAAATTTGTTAATTGATTAATAATTGACCATTAAATAAAATGTACTTTGTAAATAAAAGTAATTGGTTTTGGAAATTAAATTTAAGTTTTGGGTTTTTGGGTAAAGGGGTATTTTTAGGGTTCAGGGTCAGTTTTGGGTTTTTGGGTAAAGGGGTATTTTTAGGGTTCATGGTCAGTTTTCAGTTTTTGGGGTCAAGGGGTATTTTTAGGGTTCAGGGTCAGTTTTCAGTTTTTGATTAAAGGGGTATTTTTAGGGTTCAGGGTCAGTTTTCAGTTTTTGGGTAAAGGGGTATTTTTAGGGTTCAGGGTCAGTTTTCAGTTTTTGGGGTAAAGGGGTATTTTTAAGGTTCAGGGTCAGTTTTCAGTTTTTGGGTAAAGGGGTATTTTTAGGGTTCAGGGTCAGTTTTCAGTTTTTGGGTAAAGGGGTATTTTTAGGGTTCAGGGTCAGTTTTCAGTTTTTGGGGTAAAGGGGTATTTTTAGGGTTCAGGGTCAGTTTTCAGTTTTTGGGTAAAGGGGTATTTTTAGGGTTCAGGGTCAGTTTTCAGTTTTTGGGTAAAGGGGTATTTTTAGGGTTCAGGGTCAGTTTTCAGTTTTTGGGGTAAAGGGGTATTTTTAGGGTTCAGGGTCAGTTTTCAGTTTTTGAGTAAAGGGGTATTTTTAGGGTTCAGGGTCAGTTTTCAGTTTTTGGGTAAAGGGGTATTTTTAGGGTTCAGGGTCAGTTGTCAGTTTTTGGGGTAAAGGGGTATTTTTAGGGTTCAGGGTCAGTTTTCAGTTTTTGGGTAAAGGGGTATTTTTAGGGTTCAGGGTCAGTTTTCAGTTTTTGGGTAAAGGGGTATTTTTAGGGTTCAGGGTCAGTTTTCAGTTTTTGGGTAAAGGGGTATTTTTGGGGTTCAGGGTCAGTTTTGGGTTTTTGGGGTACAGGGGTACTTTGTAAAAATAAAGTAAAATAAAGTAAAATTACATTTAAATTAAATTAATTAAATAAAATTAAATTAAATTAAATTATATTATAATAATTTTCATTAATTTATATTAAAAAAATTAGTATATACTTACCAATACTTACGTTGTAATGGTATGCGTTGTAAAGGTATATGCGTTGTAAAATCTTGCGTTGTAAATGTATGCGTTGTAAACGTTTTTGCGTTGTAAAAGTTTCGTTGTAATGGTAGGCGTTGTAAAAGTAAGCGTTGTAACGTCATACATCACTGGAGTGGGAATAGTAATTTTAACCCCTACGCTATCCAGCGCTTTCCCTACTGTTGCACCCACTGGAGTGGGAATAGTAATTTTAACCCCTACGCTATCCAGCGCTTTCCCTACTGTTGCACCCACTGGAGTTGGAATAGTAATTTTAACCCATATGCTATCCAGCGCTTTCCCTACTGTTGCACCCACTGGAGTGGGAATAGTAAATTTTACCTCTACGCTATCCAACACTTTTGCTAATGTTGAACTCACTATAGTTGTAACAATAAATTTTAACCATTTTCTATGCTACGCTAAAAATTTTATATATGTTTATTTAATAATATGTTTATATATATATATATATCGTAAGCATGTAACTCCATCCACTTCCACCAAAACCTCGGCGGCGAAGAAGGCACTTCTTTTAGGCAAGATGTTTTATTTCAACCTTTTCAGCAGCAGTCAACAGATGACGCGTTTCGGGCTCAGGCGCCCTTGATCACATAAAGGCTGTGAACGATTGAAGCCATTTTTAAATAATATGCCCTTCCCACTCAGGTCACATGTTCAGCAAGTTAATAATAAACATAGCAAACAGACTGCGTGCGGTAAAGAACAGTCGATGTAAAATTGCTCATGTATTTCATTCATTATACCATCAGGACAAATTATCATGACCTACTATACCATTTCCGACTATAAAATTAAATAAAACGGAAAATTAATTAGTTATAAAGCTAGCGTCATGAAAACATTTAATTGAAACCACAATATAATTTCAAAAAAAAAGAGTCCAATTGGCAAATTAGAGTTCCTGGATAAATCCATATATACATATAAAGTGCAATAATGCAATTTAACATACCTGCATAAATGCATGTAATTACTCGCTGATTCGTGACTCTGATAAAAAAGAATGTGCAAAACAATTGCAGAGCATAGCAGCAATATCTATAATTTTTTCCTAACAAATGTACAATGTACCATGTGCAAAGGGTGTGTTGTTACGTGCATAGATAAAATGATCGCAGGACAAAAATGCATCTTGCAACCAAACTAAGGCTGGGACATAACATAAAGAAAAGATGTATAACAAAATGGCAACAAATTGTTTTTGGGAGTTAGTTCTAATAGTCTTCAACCATATTTAAGGAGGATACTTCTTTCATACAAATGATGCCCTACATCTGATCAAATGTCTCAGCCAAAGAGTGAATAAGTGAGATCAGGAATTGGCAGTCCCCATACATCATATATCGGAAATTACCAAATGTTCCCATCTATACCCTGAATTATCAATATGTACATAGTGAAAAAATAGGGTTATCTGCATCAAGACCAGCAACAAATTCTGGGATATAAGATATATCCCGCTTAGCTCGGAAAAACACTCAGAATACATATATTACAGGCATGTGTACATGTCTTCGGTGTTGTTCAGTCCATTTGGGCATTTGCTATCGAAGTTAAGAATAAATTTAGTTTCTAATCTCCTAAGCAAAGCCTCTCTATTCCCTCCTCTGCGTGGTTTAGGGACGGAAGATACCACATAATACTTTAAACAAGATAAATTGTTTCCATGTACTTGTTTAAAGTGGCGTGCCACTGGATAGTTGGGATCACTATGTAAGATGGCACATAGATGTTGAAGGATTCTCTCATGAACCTGCAGCTTGGTACTACCGATGTAGTTTAGCCCACAGGTACAAGTGAGAACGTAAACTGCGAATTCAGTTTTACAGTTGAAATTCCCCAATATCTTATGCGGTGTAGGACTGAATGGAGTATGGTATTCTGTTGTGTTTATTCCAAACTTACATGCACGGCATGTGGAGCATTTATAGAATCCATCTTTAGGTTTCAACCAATTAGGTTTACTTTTTACTTCGGGACTCGTCGGATCTAACACTGCTCCCATGTTTTTCGCTCTGCTGAAGGTAATAGTGGGGTTGGATGGCAAACTCATTCTAAGAACGGGGTCAGTAAGAACTATTGCCCAATTCTTATTAATGATAGATCTTATTTTACGTTCATTCTCACTATAAGCTGTGATAAGTCTCGGACATTGATCAATTCCAGGAAACCCGGAGATTGCTGGTGAATCAGGTAAATCATGCGGGACAGGTTCTTCCTCTGACGGAGCTGGTAGTAAACTTGCTCTTGATCTTAGCGAGGTTTTAGACAGGGCTGATGTCAAGATCTTATCCGAATATCCTCTTGCCTTCATGCGTCGCATGGATTCTGCAGCACAGGTATTGAATTCAACCTCCGTGCTACATATCCTTTTCAAGCGTAATAGCTCCCCATAGGGGATGCTCGCAATCAGATGCCTGGGATGGGCACTCGAGGCATGGAGCGTGACATTGCCCGCAGTGGACTTTCTAAACAGGGTACTCTCTATTCTTCCATTAGCTACATAGAGCTTAACATCTAGAAATTCCAAACTGGAACTGTTTATGTGGTGGGTAAAGTGGAGATTCAAATTATTTTGATTGATGTTTTGAATGAATTCCAATGCTTTCTCTTTACTACCTTGCCACACGATGAAAATGTCATCGATATACCTATAGTAGTGTTTGATGTTTTCTTTAAAAATGGAAGAATAGTCCCTCTTGAGAACCTGCTCCTCCCACCAGCCGACATGCAAGCATGCGTAGCTGGGGGAGAAGCAGGCTCCCATGGCCACGCCCCTTAGTTGTTTGAACAACTCCTTTCCGAAAAGAAAGAAATTATTGTTGAGACACCAACTTATTAGATTAATTAGAACCTTATTGTGCTGATAGAATTCGCACGATCTTTGATCCAAAAAGAATTTTACAGCCAATAACCCTGTATGATGGTCTATACTGGTGTATAAAGACTCTATGTCTAGTGATATTAAATACATACCATCTGACCATTGGATATTCCTAATTTTACCCAGGAAATCACCTGTATCCTTGATGTAACTAGGCAGGGTTTTTACATGACTCTGTAGAAAAAAGTCTACATATTGGTCCACCTGTTCCGCTGCACCCCCTATAGCGGAAATGATAGGCCTGCCAGGAATAGGAGATACACATTTATGCACCTTGGGTATTAAATAAAGTACTGGAACAATAGGGTTTTCATTGTGAATGAATTTAAATTCATCATTAGAAATCAGGCCATCACTACGTGATTGTATCAACAACTTCTTAAGAGAATTTGTGGCCATATTATACTTTTTGGTGTTAGACGGCTCATAGCAGTTCATGTCATTCAATTGGCGCTTTGCCTCCTTGATGTAATCTGCTCGGGGCCAAATTACCAAGTTGCCGCCTTTGTCCGATTTTTTAATGATGATTTCATTGTTCTCACTTAGTTTTTTCATCAGCTTGGCGTAGTCTTTCTTCCTTTGTTCAATTTGCTTTTTTTGTTTGAATTTTTTGGATTGTACCTGTTTGTTTAATTTTTTAATGTCCTCAACCACGCAATCATGAAACGTATCTAACGCATCCCTCGGCATCATGGGGATGTATTTGGATTTCTTCTTAAAGGGGCTGATCCCAGCACCCTTTTGTAGCAGGTTGATGTTTCTCATCCTAGTCTGAGTAGAAGAGTCACACCCAGTTTCATCTGTTCCTGCCTCGCCGGTATTCAAGTCATGTAGGTCTAGGTATGTTGGAATATCCGCCGCTTCAATACCCAAACTCTCTACAAGATTGTTTGGATCTCGCTGTAGCTCTGCGTCTTTATCTTTGGTGTTTTTCAAAGAAAAATATTTTTTCAGCTTGAGTTTTCTAACAAATCTGAAAACATCTATTCTCGTAGAGCTATAGTTGAATGTTTGGCCAGGACAAAAATTGAGACCTAATGACAGCAAAGATTTTTCTGTTTCAGTCAGAGGCACATTGGACAGATTGATGATAGTTCTATCTCCATTTACTTTTTCCGTGTCCAGTTGCTCTTCTTTTTGTTTTTTCCTCTTTTGTTCGTGCTTTTTTCGTCTTTCTTTTCTTCGTCTATTTTTTCTTGACTTTTTTGTTGCTGTTTGCTGTCCTTTCTCGGTCTCAGTGTGCGTAGTCTCTCTGACACTAAAAAATCCAATTCCTCTCCCATGTCAAATACAATTGCTGGTGTGGGCCTTTCTCCGCTCCCTGTGCTAGATTCGCTTGATATGGAGATAGAATCAAAACTGGAACTTTCTGCCGCAGCTCCTTCCATTGCGGCAGGCTGCTGTACATTGGTCTCCACATTGCTCTTTCCCTTCTGTTCCCCGAATTTTTTTTTTTTTTTTTTTTTTCGGTTTTCATTGTTATATTTTCGGGCGAATGTGAAGATTTGCCCGTTGTTGTAGTCTGATTCATCTCTGGCAAACTTATGGGCTTTACGGTGTTTGATTTTTTCCTCATGTTTGCGTAATCTTTCCTCAATTGCAATTCTAGCAGTTTTGATATAATCGACTTTGGCAGACTTTTTTAGTTCTTCTTCAATATTCTCGATTTTTTTCAAGATTTCCTCCCGGTCGATTGATGCATATTTAATTAAGATGCGGACTGAGGTCATGGA
Organism: Lissotriton helveticus; assembly: GCF_964261635.1. NCBI lineage: Eukaryota > Metazoa > Chordata > Amphibia > Caudata > Salamandridae > Lissotriton > Lissotriton helveticus. The sequence goes on along the minus strand of NC_136060.1, from coordinate 31,523,330 downwards.
AGCCTCCAAGTTGTTCTGTGCCCATTCTTTCAACATTGCAGGGTTGGGGTTATCATAGGTCGGAGCCAAAAGAAAACGAAGACCTCTCGGAACCCGACCTACCTCTGCATACTTAGATAATGAGCAGTGCTCCCACCACTTGGTCGTTTCCAGACGCATGTACTTTTCTAAATTTCTCAGTAGCGTTTTTTCATTGTCATCCGCCCCTGCCGTTTTGCTAGTGGAAGGTGCAATGTTTGAATTTGCCGCTGGTCTTTTGCAGAACAACTCTTCCGCTGCTGCTTCGCGCTGACGCTGGCGTACAGCCTCGTCTGTCATGCTGACTGATAGGTAATTAGAATACTAATGTAACCCGAATCGTTTCTCGAGTTGCTCTATAGGTGCCTGTTATCTCCCCACCTCTGCCACAATGTCGTCGTCACTCACCGGGTACTGTCTCTGCTTCTGCTTCGAACCAGTCCAGTTCTACTCGCCAACCAGTATCCCTTGGTCTCATGTGACGTGTGACGGCAAGAGGGGGCTGCTACCAATGTTTCGCCACGAACATCCAATTTCCTTGACTTAATGGCGGCAGCCGCTTCCGGGTGAGAGGGTTCGCGGGACGGAAGAAAGCCAGACTTCCGTAAATTTCAAATCGTAAGCATGTAACTCCATCCACTTCCACCAAAACCTCGGCGGCGAAGAAGGAGAAGCGAACCACTTCTTTTAGGCAAGATGTTTTATTTCAACCTTTTCAGCAGCAGTCAACAGATGACGCGTTTCGGGCTCAGGCGCCCTTGATCACATAAAGGCTGTAAATGATTGAAGCCATTTTTAAATAATATGCCCTTCCCACTCAGGTCACATGTTCAGCAAGTTAATAATAAACATAGCAAACAGACTGCGTGCGTTAAAGAACAGTCGATGTAAAATTGCTCATGTATTTCATTCATTATACCATCAGGACAAATTATCATGACCTACTATACCATTTACGACTATAAAATTAAATAAAACGGAAAATTAATTAGTTATAAAGCTAGCGTCATGAAAACATTTAATTGAAACCACAATATAATTTTTTTTAAAAAGAGTCCAATTGGCAAATTAGAGTTCCTGGATAAATCCATATATACATATAAAGTGCAATAATGCAATTTAACATACCTGCATAAATGCATGTAATTACTCGCTGATTCGTGACTCTGATAAAAAAGAATGTGCAAAACAATTGCAGAGCATAGCAGCAATATCTATAATTTTTTCCTAACAAATGTACAATGTACCATGTGCAAAGGGTGTGGTGTTACGTGCATAGATAAAATGATCGCAGGACAAAAATGCATCTTGCAACCAAACTAAGGCTGGGACATAACATAAAGAAAAGATGTATAACAAAATGGCAACAAATTGTTTTTGGGAGTTAGTTCTAACAGTCTTCAACCATATTTAAGGAGGATACTTCTTTCATACAAATGATGCCCTACATCTGATCAAATGTCTCAGCCAAAGAGTGAATAAGTGAGATCAGGAATTGGCAGTCCCCATACATCATATATCGGAAATTACCAAATGTTCCCATCTATACCCTGAATTATCAATATGTACATAGTGAAAAAATAGGGTTATCTGCATCAAGACCAGCAACAAATTCTGGGATATATATCCCGCTTAGCTCGGAAAAACACTCAGAATACATATATTACAGGCATGTGTACATGTCTTCGGTGTTGTTCAGTCCATTTGGGCATTTGCTATCGAAGTTAAGAATAAATTTAGTTTCTAATCTCCTAAGCAAAGCCTCTCTATTCCCTCCTCTGCGTGGTTTAGGGACGGAAGATACCACATAATACTTTAAACAAGATAAATTGTTTCCATGTACTTGTTTAAAGTGGCGTGCCACTGGATAGTTGGGATCACTATGTAAGATGGCACGTAGATGTTGAAGGATTCTCTCATGAACCTGCAGCTTGGTACTACCGATGTAGTTTAGCCCACAGGTACAAGTGAGAACGTAAACTGCGAATTCAGTTTTACAGTTGAAATTCCCCAATATCTTATGCGGTGTAGGACTGAATGGAGTATGGTATTCTGTTGTGTTTATTCCAAACTTACATGCACGGCATGTGGAGCATTTATAGAATCCATCTTTAGGTTTCAACCAATTAGGTTTACTTTTTACTTCGGGACTCGTCGGATCTAACACTGCTCCCATGTTTTTCGCTCTGCTGAAGGTAATAGTGGGGTTGGATGGCAAACTCATTCTAAGAACGGGGTCAGTAAGAACTATTGCCCAATTCTTATTTATGATAGATCTTATTTTACGTTCATTCTCACTATAAGCTGTGATAAGTCTCGGACATTGATCAATTCCAGGAAACCCGGAGATTGCTGGTGAATCAGGTAAATCATGCGGGACGGGTTCTTCCTCTGTAGGAGCTGGTAGTAAACTTGCTCTTGATCTATATATATATGTATTCTTTTTGGTGATATAATTTTTTAATTATATTAATTATTTATTAATACTACATTTATTTAATAATTATTTCTAAGTTTATATTCAATATATTTATTACTATATTAGTTTTAACTTAATTTTAAAACATTTTAAAAAATCGATATTTTGACTGTCTATATTTTTGTAAGTCGATATTTTGGAGTCGATATTTTGGTACTTACCTGTTTGAAGATAGGGAGTCGATATTTTGTCTCTCGATATTTTTGACTCGATATTTTTGTATCTCGATTTTTGTGAGGTCGATATTATGTCAGTGATCCCAATTTCAGGTCCTTTCTGTTTAGTTCAGCTGATATCATATATCAAAAAAGGCTTTCATGTGGGGTTCTTTTATTCTCCCTCTCGATATTGTGGCCTTGTCGATTAGCCGTGCTTTGATAGAGTCTATTTTGCTGTATTATTCTCTTTGGCAGTTATTTGTCTTGTCAGTCTTAATTTGATCAAGGTGACCCACGGCGGCGCTGCTCGCTTCACCCGAACTTAAAGGATTTCATCAATTGTCCTCTAGTCTGGGTTCACTCGCGTGTTCGTCTTTCCTTCTCCTACTGCCACTGCCTCTCCACTCTATGACATTCTACTCCATTCTATGCCACTTCACTTAAAAACACGCTGCTTCACCCTATGTCACTCTATGGCACTCTACTCCAATGATTGCTCCTGTATGACACTCTACTCCCCTCTACGACACTGTACTCCACTATTCCACTCTTTGCCACTCCACTCTATGACACCCTGTGCCAATCCACTCCACAACATTCTATGCCGCCCAACTCTACCACACTCTACACCACTCTACTCAACACTATGCAACTCCACTCTACAGCACTCCACTCCACTCTACTCAATGCCATGCTACTCTACTCCACTCTATGATACTCCACGGAATGCCACAACAGTCTATGCCACAACATCTATGCCACAACACTCTAGGCTTCAACACTCTGTGGCATGACACTCTACGAAACTCCATCTACGCCACTCCACTCTATGCTATTCCACTCTACGAGTCTGCTCCACTCTATGACACTCTACGATTCTCCACTCTATGACACTGTACTTCATTCTATGCCACTTCACTCTATAGCATTCTACTCCACTCTATGCCAATGTATGACACTCTACTCCACTCTACAACACTCTACTCCACTACTCCACTCTTTGCTAGTCCACTCTACACCACTCTATGCCAATCCAATCTACAACACTCTATGCCACCCAACTCTACCACACTCTACAACACTGTACTTCCCACTATGCCACTCCCCAACACTCTATTACACTCTATGCAACTCCACTCTACGACATACCACACCACCCTATGACAAGCCACTCCACTATTTGACACAACACTCAGCTGTACGACACTCCATTCCACTCTACAACATGTTACTCCTCTCTATGACATGCCATTCCACTCTACGGCATGCCAATCCACTCTACGTCCCTCCACTGTAAGACACTTTACGACACTCCACTCTACTCTACAGCTCTGCACTCCACTCTATACCATTCCACTATACTCTATGACACACCACTCCACTCTATGACACTCCACTCTATGGCACTCCACTCTACGCCACTCCCCTCTGTGCCACTCCACTCTGTGCCACTCCATTCTATGCCATGAGACTCTACGCCACAACGCTATATGACGTGCCACACTACTCTATGTCAGTCCACTCTACGACATACCACTCCACTCTACGACTTCCACTCCACTTTACAACACTTCATGCCCCTCCACTTTATGACACACCACTCCACTCAATGGCACTCCATTCTATGGCGCTCCTCTCTACACTACTCCATTCTGTGCCACGGCACTCTATGCCATGCCACCCTACTCCTACAACACTCTATGACACTCCACTCTGCACCACTCTATTGTATGCCACTCCACAGTACTCTTCTCTGTGACACTCCATTCTACGAAACTCTACGACATCCACTCTATGACACTCTACACTACTCTATGCCACTCTCCTCTACAACACTCTACTCACTCTATGCTAGTCTACGACACTCTACTACAGTTTATGCCACTCTACAACACTCTACTCCACTCTGCAACACTATGCAACTTCCTCTATGCCACTTCACTTTACCCCGCTCTATCCTATGATACACTACTCCACTCTACACAAAGGTTCTGTGGCACCCAACAAAATTTAAAACAACGAATACCAAATTAAATAACATAATATGATTTGAAACACATATTTTTTAAATCAATGAAAAGAACAAAGGCTGAGGATACGTTACAGTTAGGAATACGTAAATAATTATTTTTATAGAATAACAACTTAAAGTACAGAAACTTTAGAAATTCTAAAGTTAGAGCTATAAATTAAAGTTAGAGCTATGACCTAAAGTTACTATTTGTGCCCCGCCCAAAACTTACTATAACTTGCATCCCTCCGTACACGCTGTTGTCATCTCGCCAGTCACACTATTTTAACTCTATCTCACGCCTTCCTCATGCACTGCTTCTATATGGCATCATTTTTAGCATGTTAAATTATAGCATTCATAGCAAGACTCATGACATCTCAAATGACATTGGAATGTTGATTGTTGAATACTATTGGAATCCTAAATGTTGAATATTCAGTTCTTTTTTTTAAAACATATCTTCCGTGACCCTGGTTTCATTGGAGATAGCAACCCAAAATGTTCATGCCTTTTGTAAACTGGAGCCAGGTGGCCTCTGGAAAATCGGGAGTTCATGCTGGGCCCTTGCATCTTTAGTAGCCCTTAACAGAAAAGGACACAAGATGGTGGGTTGGGAGGACAGCTTATCTCATTTGTGTGGGTCTGTATCAGGAGCGATGCAGTAGGTTGCAGGTCTTTTTTCTGGTGTTGCACATCTCAAGCCATAGGTTGACTTGTTCGAAGTGGTTTAGTACTATATAAAACTTTATAAATAAATAAATAAAACTCAGGGAGCATGGACACAAAAGACGTCCTGGTTTATTCAGATTGTGTGATTTCTAGCCAGACATGTACGCCTGGATTTACAGTAGTGTCTGCATGCTGGGGAGAGCAATGCAGAAGAACTGGCAACGAAGGGCAAGACACCAGCTCTGGTTACCATCCCACCCTATGGAGCACCCTATGTCTAGTGGACTACCTATATACAAGGGGACCCCAAACTAGGAGCACATGTCCTCGTACGTCCCCTAGAGCAGACTACTTGTATGTACACAGGGAAAGTGGATAGATAGCCTCCCCACCGGGTTGCAGGTAAAGAGACCGGTACCCACAGGCCACGACTTTTGATCAGCTGCATGCAGACTGATGTCGTGGGCTGGTCACGAGGACCTAGTCACCTACTGTAAAAGCAGTACCACTTTAGGTGCATTATTACCAACCATCAGAGTCGAGCACTCTACTGGTGAGCAGCATACAGATACACGTAGTGAACCTGTCCGCGTGTTGGTGACACGAGTCCCATCGCACAGGAAAGAAAACATACCAGGAAAGAGGAAATCAGGAGCAGGGTGGCATATGGCTGCAGCACCGGGACTTTCAGTCCTGCACCCTTGCACACACACGCGCATACACACACATGCACTGCATGCTGATTATATGTCTCCTATTAGTCCTTACTTAATCAAGGGCTCCAACCTCTCTGACCAGCCCCCCACTGCCAAAACCTCACTCACACATGCATGCACGCCCTTATCTATACATGTACACATCTGCACACTTGCACACTCCTAGACCTCTGTATAAATGCAGTCACACACCGTGCACACCCCTGACTTGTGCACATAAGTACATTCAAATACGTGCATACACCCATAGCCACAGTCTAGTCAAAGGCACATATACACGTGCATCCCTAGCCTCACGCACATTAGCATGCTCACAGACGTGTCCACAAATGCACATTCACACAATAAACTCCCCTATACTCAAACACCCGCGCACACATATACATAAGCCTAGATTTATTAGCTAAAAGCACATATACACATTCTTACACACTCATACATGCACCCTTACACCTGTTCATAAAAGCACATATGCACACACGCACACATATGGACCCATAAACCTATTCATAAATGCATGCGTACTCTCACACACATTCACACGCCTAGACAATTTCACAAATGTTCACCCCTTGACCTGTACACAAATGCACATGCACACTGACACAAATATAATCACAACCCTTCAGTCATTCAAAAACATGCTCATGCACATATATGCTCACTTCTAGACTTGTACACATATGCACACTTATAAACACTCATACACAACCAAAGATTTTAACACAAATGCAGATATGTACACACACACACATGCATACGTCTAGGCCAGCGAAAGCCGAGACCTGCGCACATATGCACTTAAACAACCACATACACACCTCTAGACGTATCCACACTCTCAGACAGACATGCATATACGTGTATATATATGCACACACACAGTCATACAGCCCGACTCGTACCCAAATACACATAATCCCATTTGCACATATATACATTTACTCCTAGGCATACACACACACAAACACAGCCCAGGATCCATACACATATGCACTAACAAACATGCACGCTCTAAGGGTAGCACACAGATCTACCTGCACATACTCATAAACACCTATACGTATATAGATCTGCACACAAACCCGAGCAGGCATGTACACACAGTGATTCATACACTGACACATACCTACACACCACTTAGTGTTTTCACAAACTAATACATACACCTAGACTTGCACATAAAAGCATGTATGCATACTCAACAAATACGCACTCCAATATTCATGGGCACACTCATACACACGCCGTTTTTCTTGTAGCATATGCACACTTGCGTGCACATCTGCTCTCCATTACACATCCCTACGCTTTCATCAACACCTACACACCCCCCCAGACTTGTACACATAGGCACTCACACACCTATGCACTCATTCCTAAGCATCTGCACACTATAACACTCTCAGAAACAACCCCAGAATGACATACATGCGCACACACATACACAACCCTAGACCAGTGGTTAATTTGAGCCAGTGGTTTCCAGTGCTTGGCACTGGCGCTTAAGTGTCAACACCGGCACTTGTGATAGTCTACACATGGGGGCGCTGTCTGTCTAATTTAGAGATGAGCAAAAAACTGTTGTTTACTAATTAAATATACATTAAAATTAACTAATGCCTGCTGCCCAATCCATTCTTGTAGCTTTGTGTGCAAGGAATAGCCCGATTGTCACATGCGTAGAAGTGTGATGATCTGTAGTTGTGTTGGCATGACATTGGCAGTGCTGGCAGGGGCAATGGGTGGTGCAATGGCCTCCTGACAAATGCCCTGGCACTTATTTTTTTTTCAAATGAAGCACTGCCCTCGACTTGTGCACAAATGCACATACACACTCATGCACACATACACCAGACTCTTACAAACACAACACACACACACACACCCCTAAGCTTTTACACATACTGACAGACAAAGACGCACCAGTGAGTTCATGCGCAAGCACACATTTACACAGATCTGCATCAATACATGTGTTTACATACACACAATCATACTAACATACACACCCCTAGACTTATACACAAATGCACATATACACACACTCATATACTTCACTAGGCTTGCTTCATACACACATGCATGCACACACACACACACTCATACAGACACACACCTAAACCTGTTCACAAATAGCCACATAGCTCTAGACTCATGGATATGCACACATATGCACATTCATATCCTGAGGTTTGCACACATAAACACACACTCGTACACACAGCTAATCGTTTTCAAATGCACATTCACACACACACAATACTTGTGCACATATACACTCATTCACCTCTAAACTCATGCAAACATTCACAAACACACTCATATACACGCCCCTAGATACATATACAAATGCATACACATACTCAGACACACCCCCTAGACAATAGGCACTCACGTAGACACTCTAGGCTGGAAACAAACACAGGTACTCATAAACACCCGTAGACGGATGTATGACATTACAACGCATGCATTTACCACGCATGCTTTTACATCGCAGTTTTTACAACGCATACCATTACAACGCATAGTGCTTTGGGGTGCTGGATAGTGAATAGTTTAATTTACTATTCCAACTCCAGTCCCCGTGGATAGTAGGGAAGGTGTTGGATAGTAAATTAAATCTATTCCCTATCCTAGAGCGCCCCCCAGCGCAATGCGTTGTAATGGTTTGCGTTATAAAAGTTGCGATGTAAAAGCACTGCGTGGTAAAAGTTGCGTTGTAAAGGATGTTTCCCCCCGTAGACTTATACACATATAAACACACATAAACACCCCAAACGTGTTCACAAACACACATAAGCACTCACACACAAACACGCTTTCACTCTCAAATACACATTCACACACACATCGCTAGGCATATTCACCAACATGCATACTCACACTAAAAGCAGCCCTGTTTCATATACACTCCTACACAGTCATGCCCTAAGACTCCTTCCTACCCACATACACACACCTGCCCATTTATATACCCCTAGACTCATATACATATTCTCGCTCACATACACCCCACTAGCCTCACTCATATGCACACATCCCTGGATTCCTATAGATAAACATGTGCACATTCACACACACATTCACATCCTACTTGTAACACATTGGGTCACTCCTACACACATACACACCCATTAAACACAAATGCACCTATGCAAACTTGCTCAAGCACTCACCACTGGACTTGTACACACAAATGAACACCCTTGTACACAAATGCCACTACCACACATACCCACCACTAAACATGTTCACAAATACACATAAGCACTCACACACAGATACCTAGACTCAAACACATACAACTTTCACACATACAAATGCCTAAACATATTCAAAGCATATATGCACACATGCATGCACACTAAGATAGACAACCATAGGCACACTTACATAAACACCTCCACATGTGTCCAAATACACATAACAGGACTGACAAGCGTACATTCAAATACACCTGGACACATACAGTCACACCGAAGCATGCTTTCATTTTAGTGGCAAAATCGTTACAAAAAAAGGAATGGTCGGACTGTGGTCGGAGGATGATTTTGAGTGGCAGGCAGAGTCATAAACCAGTGCTAGTTTAATGTGTCTCGGGACCTTATTTATGAGAGGCTTGTGGCAGAAGAGCATCACTTTTTTTGACGCTCCAGCGGCGCAAGCCTCTCAATCATATCTATGAGGCGACGCAAAGCTACAATGCATTGCTTTGCATGGCCTCATGGATACGGAGTATGATAAAACATGGCAAGTCGCTGCCTTGTCTTACTCTGCATCAAGGACGCGTTCCATGGGCACTGCTGTTGGTTTTCCTAAGCAACATCCATGGATTTTGATGCTGCACCAGAGTTACTTAATCACGCAAACTTGGAGCAGCACCAAAACCTTACTCTTCCCCAGAGCAGGCGTAGCAAAGAGAAATATATGTATCTCTGCTCGTTTTTTCCTCTTTCCATGTGTACCATTCTGCAGCACACATGGAAAGAGGAAAATGCCTCTCTGGATTATTTGTGTGCAGGAAGGTGCTCCTTCCGGCACAAAACCAATCCTTCCTGCAACTGAGGCACCCTTGCACCATGGTGCAATGCATACGTTTGCGTTAGGCATCAACTTGGGCACCAGCGCATGGGGAAAGGACAAGAATGCACCATTTTGTAAATGCGGTGCATTACTGCCCTTTCATATTGGCCTAGGGCAGCACATCAAGAAGACTTGCGGCGCTGCCTGATGCCAATTCCCCATAAATGAGGCCCTCGGTTTGTTGGGTGAAACGTGGGGTGGTGTTGTAAAATGAGAAGAGGTTTGATAATGCTCCAAAAAACAAAAGGATCAAAAATGTTATCTTGAATCTAAAAAGATGTGGAATAGTACAAATAAAAGCTTTGGGACTATGTTGCGGTAGTTATTGCTCACTTCGAGCCCCCTGTCATGAGAAATGGAAATAAACGCAGGCTTACACAGACGTGATTTCAGTTATCAAATATATTTATAAATAAATGCTCAACGAGAATGACATATTTACATCGAGTATGTACAGTATATACAGTTTGTAAATCACAGCACCTGCATTGAAATGGAAATACATGTTAATGTGGCCTATGTTCCTGGATTGCTGGGGCCCATGGCACGCTTGCTAGCTACTGTTTTTGGACAGAAATTATTCTAAAACCTCCACAACGGGTGCGCGTGCAGCAGAACGCATATGATGCGCTGACACACATGCCAGCTGTAATCAAACAAACTGCCAAGGCAAGGCATAGTGCATGTCCTCGTGGGCCGGTGCCTGGTCTGCCAGGTTCCTTGTGCTCTTGTCCTCGCCCCGTCCAATCACGCATGGAGGTCACGTGATGACGCACGGCTGGCGTCCCTCTGGTTGCAGAATGTTACGTGAGGAGCGCTCGGAGAGTCCAGTGTGAAGTAAGGCAGCTGCGGATACTTCATTATCCGAAAATATTGCACAAGAAGTACCAGGCGCCGACCGTGCATTATCAGCCCCTGGGCACGGGCGCAGCACGGCGCGGGCCTGGGTGACTGCATTATCAGCTCTTGAAGCGCCAAGTGTCACTGCACGGTGCAAGACGTCGTGCGTTATCGGGCCTGAAAGGTCCAGCAGTGTCAGAGCACGGCGTGGTGCTGGGAGCTGTGCAGGCCGAAGGAGCTGGGGTGGGAGTGGCCCATGAGGTTCAGGTAGTGTCTGTCCAGCCCCTGGCGCTGCACCGGGCTCAGGAAGTTGGCGTGGTGCTGGGTGGGGCTGCAGGGCAGGGCCACGGCGGGGCTGGGCAGGTATGTGGGGGTGGTGGGACTGCGGGCCGATCCGTGCCAGGAGTAGGGCCCCACAGACCCCTGCTGGAAGGGTGTCTCGCCGGGGCTCGGGTACTCGCAGCCCTGGAGCAGCTGGCAGAGCTCGGGCTCGGGCAGGGCGGCCGGCTCGGCCATGAAGCGCGCCTTGGACTGCAGGAAGGCCAGGATGCGCGCGTACTGCGTGTCCTTGCTCTCCAGCCGCTCCACCGTGGTCAGGTAGTGCACCAGGTTCTTCATGCACTCGTGGTAGCCGTAGTGGAAGTAGTTCGCGAACTCCGACAGCAGCTCTGCGGGAAAGGAGGAGGTTCGAGTTAATACAAGTCATCAAAGATCATAAAAACACTGCTAGCTTGTGTTTAATAATAAATCATTTACTATGAGGTATCGGGTATAAAAAGTGAACCGCAAGCGCTCAGAGGTGATGCACTCCCCATGTAAGCTTCACACATACTTAACATCTGAAAGGCAGCCCTGGGCTATGTGAAACAATGCAGTGTCATATGGACATACTTTCCACTTGCAGTGTGATCTAAACATCATGCTGTGCTCAATTAACACATACATATAGAGCATACAAGCGGTGCAGGGTGCTTGAGGTGCTAGGGAGTGGGGACGAGTGAAAACTATCAGGCCAAATGGCAGGGCTTTCAGTTGTCCGGTGAGGTGTTCAGGCAGGTTTACCAATGCAGTTCCCAATATCTTAAATTCTGCTCTTTGTAACTCTGCATTTGAAATGAGAAATGTAGAGGTACCAGAAGGTACAGCCATGGGAACCCAAGGCCGTCCATGTGTCTCCCTCTGACCTCTAGCTAGCATCATGAGCTGTCTGGGCAGTTGGCAGTGAAAGGACTCGGGGTAGGTGTCAGGGCCGGGGAGTTCCCTAGGCGGCGTGGGCGCTGGAGGAGGGCTCTTGCTCGGAGTGCGAGAGTGCCAGTCTGGGCGCCAGGCGCGCTGGGTACAAAGGTGGTCTACGCGGCTGTGTAAGGAGCCCGCCGCTCTGCTGCAGGGGGGCTCTTGCTCTGTGCGAGGGAGGGCACCCGCTGTTGCCAGGGCCTCATGCTCTGCCCACCAACACAGGGTCCCGACCAGTGCGACACTGCCAGGCCACTGCAGCACACCGGCCCTCAGCCGATCCAGTTGAAAGAAAGTTGACTCGTTGCAATTGGGCCAAGAGTTGGGCTCCCCACTCTCTCTTGGGCCTCGCAGCAATGGTGTAACTAGCAAGGCATAGGGAGGGGAAGTCCTCCTAGAGTTCCAGGTGCATGGAGACACATTCTGCAGGTTGGACGTGCCATTGGGCATGCTGCCAGGCTTGCCCATTCAAAGGCATTAGAGGATGCCCATTGTCCAGAAGTTTAGCTCCCCCTAGTTTCAACTCTCTCAGCTGATAAGAAACTCTCACAGTCAGCATTTATGAGCTGCAAAAGAGGTGCTTGTAGCTGGCTGAGGGGGAACAGGTTGCTGCCCAGGAGGGGTCTGCACAAAGCAGCTTCGGGAGCAGGGTCGTCAATTGAGATGCAATCAGCCCTGAATGTCTCACGTTGTATGGAAATTAGAGGGACCTCGGACATTCCCTTTTGCCCGGGATCCCAAAAGTCCTAGAACCACCTCTGACTGTTGCCCCTCAAGTGACTGCTGTGAGTCCAGGGCGCTGGGCGTGTCAGTGAGCGGTCAATGCGGCTGTCCGCAGGTGCCCCTCTAGGCTGCAGCTGTGCCTTAGGCGCAGCAGTGAGTGGTGTATGCGGCTGCCCGCAGCTGCCCCTCTGGGCTGCAGCTGTGACTTGGGCGCGTCAGTGAGTGGTCTATGCGGCTGCCCGCAGCTGCCCTCTAGGCAGCACCTGTGCCTTGGGCGCAGAAGTGAGCGGTCTATGCGGCTGTCCGCAGTGCCCCTCAAGTCCACGGCTGTGCCTGGGCGCAGAAGTGGTTTGCGCGGCTGTGTAAGAAGCCCGCGCGCTGCTGCAGCGGGGCTCTTGCTCTGTTTGAAGAAGGTACGCCCACTGTTGCGCGCCAAGCAACTGCTGTGCGCCTGGCGCTCAGGTCGCGGGGGGGGGGGGGGGGGTCCGTGCAGCTGTAGGAGCCCGCCGCTCGGCTGCGGGAGGGTTCTTGCCCTGGGTGAGGGAGCGTCACCCACTGGTGCCCCTACAGGTGGCTGCTCTAGGAGCAGTGGGCGCATCTATGTCTTCGCGGCTGCGTAAAGAGACCCCGCTCGGTAGCAGGAGGGCTCCTCTGTGCTAGAGAGAGGCACCCACGTCTACTCTACGCGCTGTGTAAAGCCCCCGCTATGCCGCAGGAGGGCTCCTCTGTGCTAGAGAGAGGCACCCACCGTCTACGCGCTGTGTAAAGCCCCCAGCTCGGCTTCAGGAGAGCTCCTCTGTGCTAGAATGGCACCCACCGTCTACGCGCTGTGTGTTAGAGGCCCCGCACGGCTGCAGGAGGGCCCCGCCTCTGTGCTAGGGAGAAGCATCCACCGTCTACTCTAGGCGCTGTGTATAGAGGCCCCCCTATGCTGCAGGGGGCTCCTCCTCTGCGCTAGGGAGAGGCGCCCCCCGTCTCCGCCGGTGTGTAAAGGCCCCCGCTCTGCCGCAGGATACGCGTGCGCTTGGAGTGGGCGAGAGGCACCTACCTTTGTCCCTCCCGCGGGGGAAGTCTGCGGAGTGCAGAGCGCGCAGGTACTGGACTGTCATCTCCAGGATCTCCGCCTTCTCCAGCTTTCCTGAGCTCTGCAAGGGACGGAGAGAGAGAAAGAGGTCAGTGTGAAGCAGCGGCGTGGAGGGCGAATCTACTGTCAGTCATACCCAGGGGCCCAGGAGGAGAGGAGAGGAGACGAGTCTGGCGACACCCCGTGACCCCCACCGGAGGACAGGGGGTGTCAGCCAGGGGCTCAGTGTGTTAGACGAGAAGGAAGGACTGCCCTCCTCCGCAGGGGTTATTTACTGTCCACTCAGAGCTGCTAGAGAACCCCGCCACCCTCCCCCCCCCACACACACACACATACACCCCACACACACATACACACACCCTCCCCATCCACACACACAAGCAAGGGGGAGAACAACCGTGCACTGGAAGAGAGTAGGAAGGACCGCCAATCCTATTCTCTCCAGGAGTTGCTAACCAACCTAGACACCTTGCGCCAACGAGGAGCTGGGGCTGCTAGACACAGGGACCCGGGGCAGCAGCGGACTGCCGTCTCGGGAAAACCATGGAGAGAGGGGGGCTGTGAGCAACAGGGACCGGCGGAGCAGAGGACATCTAACCCCGGTGACCACTGACCGCTGGAAGAGAGTGACTGCTGAACCAAACCACTCTACTGGAAGGCAGTGCAGACTGAATAAGAGTGACTGCTAACCCCAGCGACTCCGGCGGTGGAGGGGGGGGGGGGCTGCCAAACCCTGGAGAAAAGCGACGAGGAGAACAGACAGTCAAGCCCCCAGGGACCCCAGGAGAGGAGGGTCGGGGCTTCCAACCCAGGTATCCTAGCAGAAGAGAAGCTACCAACTGTACGGTGCCCTGAGGACAGGGGGTGCTAACATGAGCGCCACTGAGCTCTGTGCACTGAGCCCACCTGGAATACCGGGACCTGAAAGGGCAGTCCCGCGCCTTCAAGGGCCCACAGCGCGTCTTTGCCACTCTCAAAGTGCAGGGACGCCGTGTCGCTCAACGCGCCCTGCAGCCCCTGCTCCGACGGCTAGCTTTACCCGCTTCTACAGCGCTATTCTGATGGATCACTCCGCCCTCTACTACAGCGCTACACCCGTCTCTGATAGCTTATTGTACCTGCCACCGCAGCGCTACCCCCGTCTCTGGTGGCTTACTGTACCTGCCACCGCAGCGCTACCCCCGTCTCTGGTGGCTTACTGTACCTGCCACCGCAGCGCTACCCCCGTCTCTGGTGGCTTACTGTACCTACCACCGCAGCGCTACCCTCTCTGATGGCTTTCTGTACCTGACACCACAGCGCTACACCCGTCTCTGGTGGCTTTCTGTACCTGCCACCACAGGGCTACTGTGCGGTTGTGCCGGATTACTCCACCCTCTACCACCGCGCTGTCCCTCCGCTCTAAGGATACCTGTAGCCGTCACTCCCGCTCTTCGGCACTCTGCTTCCGTGCCGCTCGGGTAGCACTGGGTCAAAGCGCCCTTCTGTCCGTCCTGGAGAGCTAAGTGACTGCGCTCCTCCCCTTCCCCCAGCGCAAGGTCACTGCGCCCGTCCCTCCCTCTCGTAGCGCTGGGCACTGACTGTCCTTCTCCCCCTGGGGCAGCGCTAGCTCACTGTACCCCTGTGGTGTGCCGCGCCACTGTGCCCTTCTGCCCCTCCTGTAGATCTTGGTCACTGTGCCCACCCTGTAGTGCTCGGCCGCTGTCAGCTCTAGTTCACCTCGCCCTTCAATCTTCGACTCCCTTCTCGCACCCCTGATACACTCGTCCCACCTCCCAAGCCCAGCGCCACTCCGCCCCTCCGTACAGCTCGCTCTGTCCCTGTGCCCTACTGCCTCTACTGCGGCCCTGCGCCGCCCGCTATGCCCGCTGCCCCTCCAGGTGCCTGGCACTGTTTCCCCGCACGATACATACCTGTTTGGCCAGCGCCATGGGCACCGCCTTGCCCAGCTCCAACAGGCAGCGGTTGATCCGGTCGCGCCTTCTCTTCTCAATCACCTTGTGCGACACTGGAATCCGCTGTGAGAAGAAACAGCACCCGGTGAACACTGCGTCACGCACACCTCGAAAACGTATATTGCTATTTGCATGGAAACGCGGGAAAATGGCTGTAACATTTCCCATAACGCATGAAAATACAAGTCTATACTTGCATATAAAACCTTTCCACGACATGAATACATTGGTAATGTACAATAATTATAGTTCGACGTCACTCGCACACAAGGTCCCAACCCTGAAATTACCCTTATTCTTAAAACCTGTGTTTAAAAGAAGTGCAGGGTATTCAGTCGAAACCCTGGAACACAGTCATCCCACGAACAGTTCTTTCCAATGGAAGGTTTAGCTTGGCCCCGCTCTTCAGCGCACGAGGAGCCTGGAGCAGGTTGCGCGCTACGGATATTACCACACAAACTACCTGGACGCGAGGACGCGCCTCTTCAATCTCAGTACTGCCACGGTCCATCTAGTCATGTATTAATTAATAGCACAAGTGCCAATCAAGCAGCCCTTCTCAATACGCGCAGACCACTTTTTGAGCCAAGTGGCCCACTTGGCACAATTAATGCAGTTAGTTATCCGTAACATTTCTGTATTTGAAAACATGTAAAGTTCGAAATACAGGTGTCAGGAGTATAATCTGGGCTAGGGGTGAAGCCTCCTCTGCCAGGTGTTACCCCTAAATACAGATCATAAAGCTCACAGCTTCTCTCACTTTCCATGAGAGGCAATATTGTCATTTCCAAGAAAGCCAAACGTGGCCACTTTGGATTACAGCTAAGCGCGCGGTAGACATGCACCAGAATGGCCTATCCGGAATGGGACACCAAAACTTTACTGTGTAAACTAACTTTACAAAAGTGTTAATTCTTTGCCATAAAAACTAGTTTCAATGCACAGGCAGCACTCACCCTGTGGTCTTTCAGCTTGGAGGCCATCCTGACCGAGGCGCAGAGACCCTTCTTAGTGGCTTCGCTTGGTGCCCTTGTACGAACTGCTCAGGGTCCTGGGTGCAAGTGCAGTCCCGGCCTTGCCATGGGCTGCTTATAAAGCGATCACCCTGGGGTGTGAGGGGGGCTCCTGTATTCATGGCCCGGATTATTCCCCGGGATTAGCAGGGCCCAGTGTTTGGCCGGCGAAGAGGAGTGCATGCATTAAAAGTAACAGTTTAAGTCTGCATGCGACGGGGAAGGGGGGCCTGGGAGACGGGCGGGCCTTTTGCTTTGGGGGGAGGGGGTCAGGGGCAACTTGGTGAATCCACGTGGGCCCATGAAGGGACACGTGAAGGTGGGTCTTGCATGTGAAGGGGCGGGCGGGAAACGTGATGGCGCACTGGCCCTCTGCGTGGCCTGTCGTCTCATCCAAAAGGGGCCGCTGCGCAGAGCGCGCGCCCATGCCGCCTCTGCTAGACCTGCATCCCCCGGCCCCGGCCGAGCCCCCACCCACCCCAGGGCTTTTTATTATTATTATTATCACTTCCAGCAGCCTTTCTGAAAGGCCTGTCCAGAGGCATTACAGTAATTAAGTAAGCCTTTAATAGGCTGTTCCGCCAAGCCGCGGGGACCCTCTCCAAGGCGGGAGCCTCTTCCCAGGCCCTTTCTCACACGGCTCGGTGACACGACCGAGCTTTATGAGAGATGGCAAGGCAGCCTTTGTGAGCGTGTCGGCTCCGCCGCCGCTTCACACCCGCGGCAGGTGTAGGGGGGGAGCCGGGCCTGGCACACGAGACCGGCCCTCCCTCCCCGGCCCTGGCACACGAGGGGCCGCCAGGCCCAGGTCCCCCTCCAGAGAGGCTCAATTTGTAGCCTATTATCCTATAAGAAAATGTCCATTGAAGAGTGTGAATGGTTTCATTGGCCTAAATTTTAATAATGCCGAGGAGGAGTTGTGGGAAGAGAAAGGGAGGGCAAAATAAAAGGCCGCAGCTGCTTAAGACGCATTATTCGGCGTCACCTGCGAGGGGCCTGACAGGCCCTCCCTTCATTTGCTTAATTTTTGGACCAGTTTACCAAACTTCAGGAGAAATTATCCTAGCATTGTTCGCGAGGGCAGAGCCTTCTGATCGAATTAACAGCGTGTTTTGATCCGGGAAATGTCATTAAAGGGGAAGAAACAATCGCGTTTTAAGGGCCGCGAGGAACGCGCCAAGCGGAGACGCCAAAAGCGCACAGCTCACAAAGGGGGCAAGTGCCTGCCACAGGAGACTTTTGTAGCCCCGCATCGCCTGGGTTTTGTTTCTTATTGCGGAGAAAGGCATTATTTCATACTTGAATACGTTTAATCCAACGATTGTCCATTTTCTGCAAACATATTTTGGCAGCATTGTCAGCTCTGATGTCCCCCTCGTTGTGCCAGACTTTCTCCCAAAGTTTGTGCACAGGACGCAGACAGTTCCCGGGCCCCATGAGCCCCCCTGAGCCCCCATACACTTCTTAGACGGCACCCCCTCTTGTGTCCTAAAATGTGTAGAAAGCACTACACGTACACGAGCGCAAGCTTTAGAGAAATAAACAATACACCCCCGAAGTCCCGGATTTAAAAGCAGTGTGCGCCGACAAATGGCAAACTATGGCTGCTTCGTGGCACACGCATTCCCTCCACACATAGCCACGTTCCCTGTGTGTAGAACAACCCTATACACCGAAGCCTGTCTGTCAGCAGAGCCGGCACTTGTTCCCCTTTTGAAAATATCGCAGCAGCAACTCAAAGTTATGTTCCTCGTTGTTTACCCAGACGAGCGACCCCTCCCCTTGTTCACTGGCACGGAGGACGCTGCGCTCAGTGTGATTCTCAACCCCCTTCTGCCTTTTTCCTCACCCTTCCACATGCACCCTTCGAAAACATGGATCCCAGCACCACTGGTGCTTGTTTGTTTGTTTGTTTTTTATTACTTCATGTAGCTTTAAATGCCATTTTCGCTGCAGCCACTCACCCAGTGGCTGTTGGGTGAAATATACCTAAATATTCAGGCTTCTGGCGCGTTCTCTTACATTTTCAAACATTATAACCCCTCTCCCCCCCATTGACCCTGGGCCAGATATAAGCCCCTAGATAGCACACCCCTTGTCTGAAATTTATCTACGATACATCTGTTTATTTTTCCTTAAGGGTGTCTTTTCGCTCATTACATTTCCAAAGGTATTGTCTCTTATGTGATCAGGTCCACTTTGGCTACTTTTTAATTATATTTTGGTATCTCAAACTGGGCCTTTTATTTAAAATGATTGCACATGATGTGTTTATTTGGGCACGTGTATCTTATTTCCTCTGGCACCGTTCCCTTCCCAGCAGTCCTGCAGAACAGGCGTGCGCAGTGCATGTTAACAAGCCTGCATGCACATTAACTGAACCCAGCAGAAACCAGGGGCTGTTCCACTCCCTAAAGAAAAGGCGCTTATCCTCGTGCTGTCTGTGTTAATTTAACTGTGTTAACTGCCGGCTGTAGGCAGCCGCCGGGGCACTTTGTAGAAGGAATTGTTCGTGTGTCTTTGGAGTCTGCAGAGCCGATAAAAAGATATAATGGTCGCTTAAACCAGGAGCCACTGCAAATAATTAAAGAGACCACTTGAAAAAATAGAAATATTTATGTATTCAGAGAACCGTGTCCACGTGAGTCCCCCGGGTGTGCCGTTAGTGCAGCCATGGAAATGTGTCCTCAGGTCCATGGGGTGGAATCCGGCGGGCCCACTTCGCCTTTCACCTTCCTAAAGTCTGCACAGTTCGTGCCACAGAGTTGCGTCCGGGTAACGTGACATTGACATTACGTAAACAGTTGCTGTAAGTGCGCCTGCAGCCACTTGTGGAATGAGCCCGTTGCTCATCACGCGGGGCACCTGTGGAGAATAGAACCACAAGCACGTGAAGGCGCCAGAGTGCAGCAGGTGAGCGGTTTACAGGTGCAGTCAGTGCACGGGCTGTCAGGCTTTGGAGGCGGCGCGCGCCCTTTACTGGACGAGAAGACGAGCTGTGCGAGCTCGCACTCACGCACTACACATATCTTGAGGCTGGGTTCATATACATGTCTCTAACATTTGTGTGGACAACGTGACTTACCTATTAACACTACCCCACAACCACAAGTGAATAAAAGCAAACCTCGAGATACAGTGCTTAGAAGCCATGTTTCTTCATAGAGGCGCTCTTAGAAAAAGCAATAATTGGGGCGAACCAGCTGGTTTTGAAGAGGAGATCCAACAGCCGCTGTTCCATCCCCACAGCAGCCTCTTTCAGGCAAGAAGCGCCTTGAGGTGATGCGCTTCGTTTCTGATTCCTCCGTTTGCTCGTTGGCTGGTTGATCCCTTCATTCCTTTCTAATACAACTCAAACATTAATACGCTTTAAAGAAACAGCGTTGGGCACTTAAGGTACTTAGTTCGAATTACTTAGAAACGAATAAAAGCAGTGCGTAGGGCAGTGCATAAGTATAGTGCGAACTACTAACATTGTGGCGGAGGAGTGCAGTGAGCGGACACAAGAGGTGCAGGGCAGGGGACAGGCACTGCACGTAGGTGGGGATGTGATATTGAGCCGGGCTGGCTCTATGGCACGGAAGGGGCTGGGTGGCATCTTAAAGGGCTCGCCAAGAGGGAGTGACTGGTTATGGGCGAGGCAGGTGAGTGGTAAAAAACTGGGCTTGAAAGGTGAAGGCACAGCTGGCACATGGGGCCACTTGAAGGCCAGTGCAGGCATGTCCCCGAGAACCCGTCTCAAAAGGATGGGGTTGTGGTCGATGGCACGTAAGCAGGCAAGATACTCAAGGCGCTGTAGTACAGTGGCGCGTGACCCAGACAGAAGCCTGAAGAAAGAGATCACAGAAAAAGGTGAGGGCGGGGAGCAGTGAAAAATCTGGTGTCCGTCACTTTTTGTATGCGCCTTCTCACGGCCCCTCTTTCACTGCCCACCATTCCTTCTCTGCTACTCTTTGTGGCATCTTTTCCAATGTCCGCCATTTTTTCTCTGCACCTCTCGTGGCACCTCTTACACCGTCCGCAGTCCTTTCTCTGCACCTTCTCATGCTCATCTCAACACCGTAGGCAATCCTTTCTCTGCACATTCTCATGCTCCTCTTACCATGTCCCCTATTTGCCCTATACCTCTTACACTATCCGCCATACTTTCGCCGCCTTCTCATGCTCTTCTTACATTCCCTTTAATCTTTCTGTGCCCTTCCTCATCGACCCTCTTACACTGTCCACATTCCGTGGCACTTCTTACAATATCCGCCATCCTTTCTTAGCACCTTCTAATGCTCCTCTTACATGCACGCCTCCCTTTACCTGCATCGCCTCTTACACTGTTCACTATCCTTTCTCTGCACCTTCTCCTTGATCCGCTTACACTGTCCGCATTGCTTTCACTGCACTTTCTCCTGGATCCGCTTAGACTGTCCGCATTCCTTTCTCCGCACCGTCTCTTGGATCAGCTTACACTATCCGCTTTCCTTTCTTTGCACCTTCTCCTATATCCGCTTACTCTGTCAGCATTCTTCTCTGCACCTTCTACTGGATGCCCTTACACTATCCGCATTTCTTTCTCTGCACCTGCTCCTGGATCCGCTTACACTGTCCGCATTCTACACACATGTCTAAAAAGACAGACAGCCACAAACGCTGGGGTAGGGGTGGGGATATTTAAAGACTAACCCAGACACGGACTCTGAAACACAAACATAGGCACCAGAAGAGGGAGACACAAACAGCGATAGAGATAGAGACATGTGCACAAGGAGAGGGAAACACAAGCACTCTTCCATTGGGGCTTGGACCTTAAGAACTAGATATGTGCAGCAGGAGAGTTAGACACAAATACTAACACAGAAACACTAACACTGACTAATTGAGACATGGACCCTGAGAACCAGACTTGTGCACCCGGCGAGGTAGGCACAAATACTGACCCAGATGCACACACACTCATTCATTGAAGCATGGATCCTGAGACCAGACATGTGCACTTGGAGAGGGAGACACAAATACTGACCCAGAGACTCAAACACTGACTTTGAGACACAAATACTGATCCATTGAAGCATGGACCCCGAGAACCAGACGTGCACCTGGAGAGAGAGACACAAATACTGACCAGAGACACAAACACTCATTCATTGAAGCTCGGATCCTGAGACCAGACATGTGCACTTGGAGAGGGAGACACAAATACTGACCCAGAGACACAAACACTGACTTTGAGACACAAATACTGATCCATTGAAGCATGGACCCCGAGAACCAGACGTGCACCTGGAGAGAGAGACACCAATACTGACCCAGAGACACAAACACTCATCCATTGAAGCATGAACCCTGAGAACCAAACATGTGCACCAAGAGAGGGAGACACAAATACTGACCCAGAGACTCAAACACTGACTTTGAGACACAAATACTGATCCATTGAGGCATGGACCCTAAGAACCAGACGTGCACCAGGAGAGGGAGACACCGGCACTGACCCAGAGACACAAACCTTCATCCATTGAGGTATGGACCATGAGACCCAGCCGTGCAACAGGAGAGGGAGACACAAATACTGACCCAGAGGCACAAACAGTCATCCATTGAGGCATGCGCCCTGACCACCAGAAATGTGCACCAGGAGAGAAAGGCACACATACTGCCCCGTAGATACAAACACTGGCCCAGAAAAACACACACTCATCCATTGAGGCATGGACCCTGAGAACCAGACATATGCAGCAGGAAAGGGAGACATGAACACTGGTCTTGAGACACAAACACACATCTATTGAGGCATGGACCCTGAGAACCAGTCATGTGCACCAGGAGAGGGAGACACCGGTACTGACCCATAGACACAAACCTTCATCCATTGAGGTATGGACCATGAGACCCAGCCGTGCACCAGGAGAGAGTGACACAAATACTGCCCCAGAGACACAAACATTCACATCGAGGTATGGACCGTTAGAACCAGGCGTGCACCAGGAGAGAGAGACACCGATATTGACCAAGACACACAGACCCTCATCCATTGAGGTATGGACCCTGAGACCCAGACGTGCACCAGAAGAGGGAAACCCAAATACTGACCCAGAGACAGAGACAGTTATCCATTGAGGCAAAAACCCTGAGACCCAGACATGTGCATCAAGAGAGATAGGCACACATACTGACCCAGAGAAACAAACGGTCATCCATTGAGGCATGCACCCTGAAAACCAGACATGTGCACCAGGAGAGGGGCCCACAAATACTGAGCCAGAGACACACACTGGCCCAGAGACACAAACACTCATCCATTGAGCCATGGACCCTGAAAATGAGACATGTAAGTCAGGAGAGAGAGAGGCACTGATACTGACCCAGAGACACGAAGCCTCGTCCATTGAGGCATGGATCCTGAGGACCAGACATGTGCAGAAGGAGAGGGAGACATAAATACTGACCCAGAGACACAAACACTGACTCAGGGACACAAAAACACATCCATTGAGGCATGGCCCCTGAGAACCAGATATGTGCACCCGTAGAGAAGGCACAAATACTGACCCAGAGACACAAACGGTCATCCATTGAGGCATGGACCCTGAGAACCAGACATATGCACTAGGAGAAGGAAACACAAATACTGACCCAGAGAGACAAACACTGGTCCAGAGACACATAACTCATCCATTGAGCCATGGACCCTGAAAATGAGACATGTAAGTCAGGAGAGAGAGAGGCACTGATACTGACCCAGAGACACGAAGCCTCGTCCATTGAGGCATGGAACCTGAGGACCAGACATGTGCAGAAGGAGAGGGAGACATAAATACTGACCCAGAGACACAAACACTGACTCAGGGACACAAAAACACATCCATTGAGGCATGGCCCCTGAGAACCAGATATGTGCACCCGTAGAGAAGGCACAAATACTGACCCAGAGACACAAACGGTCATCCATTGAGGCATGGGCCCTAAGAACCAGACATATGCACTAGGAGAAGGAAACACAAATACTGACCCAGAGAGACAAACACTGGTCCAGAGACACAACAACTCATCCATTGAGCCATGGCCCTGAAAATGAGACATGTGCACCAGGAGAGAGAGAGGGACTGATACTGACCTGGGGACACACACACTTATCCATTGAGGTATGGCCCATGAGACCCAGACGTGCACCAGGAGAGGAAGACACAAATACTGACCCAGAGAAACAAACGGTCATCCACTGAGGCATGTACCCCGAGAACCAGACATGTGCACCGGTAGAGAAGGCACAAATACCGACCCAGAGACACACATTGGCCCAGTGACACAAACACTCATCCATTGAGGCATGCACCCTGAGACCCAGACATGTGCACTAGGAGAGGGAGACACAAATACTGACCCAGAGACACAAACACTCATCCATTGAGGCCTACACCCTGAGAACCAGACATGTGCACCAGTGGAGGTAGGCACAAATACTGACACAGAGACACAAACAATCATCCATTGAGCCATGGACTCTGAAAATGAGACATGTGCACCAGGAGAGAGAGAGGCACTGATACTGACCCAGAGACACAAACACTGGTCCAGAGACACAAACACTCATCCATTGGGCCATGGACCCTGAAAATGAGACATGTGCACCAGGAGAGAGAGAGGCACTGGTACTGACCCAGAGACAGAAACAGTCATCCATTGAGGCATGCACTCTGAGAACCAGACATGTGCACCAGTAGAGGTAGGCACAAATACTGACCCAAAGACACAAACAATCATCCATTGAGCCATGGACTCTGAAAATGAGACATGTGCACCAGGAGAGAGAGAGGCACTGATACTGACCCAGAGACACAAACACTGGTCCAGAGACACAAACACTCATCCATTGGGCCATGGACCCTGAAAATGAGACATGTGCACCAGGAGAGAGAGAGGCACTGGTACTGACCCAGAGACAGAAACAGTCATCCATTGAGCCATGGACTCTGAAAATGAGACATGTGCACCAGGAGAGAGAGGCACTGATACTGACCCAGAGACAGAAACACTCATCCATTGAGCCATTGACCCTGAGAACCAGACGTGCACCAGGAGAGTGAAACACAAATACTGGCACATGATTTAAAGGTGTCGGAGGATCCGGCTGCTCCAGAAAGCGGGCCCACTTAAGGTACTACATACAATCCCACATGGTTGCGATGAATGCTGGGAACACTCTGGTTGACGAAGCATTGCACCACGTACACCCACAACCCCCTTTTTTCCCTTTTTGTTATATTATGTGATATGGAGGACAGGGTTTCAGCCCGGTAGCGGGGGAGGGGAAGCGAGGGAATGTTTGTTAGTAGGTTTACCTCTTTGGGATTGTTCTGTAAACAATTGTTTATCACACATCTCCAATGATGTGCAACTATGACTAATAGTGATGTTTGTCTGTGATCCTATTCATTTGGAATTAGCAAATTAGAGCCTGAAAAACATGTTACATGTCCATTTATTTTCACCCAATTCCATTACGTTGTACAATCTGAATGTCTCACCTGCATTGCACTTGGAATCTCTGTTTACCTTAATGCTTACCTTACCTGGGCTATGGAATGTTACACTCAATATTTAAAAGAAACTCCTTGGTTGTACTGCTTATACAGCATTGACTAAAAAATCTGTAAAGTTTATTTTAAAAAAGTGCCAGTGTCTCCCTGTTAGTCAAGTCTGGCAAGAGCCCGGGTGGCACACGCCAGTGCCTAGCCGTTTGCACTCTCCCACTGCAAATGAAGCAGCACCAGTGCATGATCTGAGAGACATTTCCCTAGATGGTCAACTGCCCGTAGCATCTCCAGGGCCATCGCAGCTATCAGTAATCGATCTTGACAGCTATCTGGCACATGCATCAACGTAGGCTTTTGCGATTCCTAAATAGCGATTTTTAAGGAATCGCTATTTAGGAATCGCAAAAGCCTATGCATGTAGGAATCGCTATAAAAATAGCGATTCCTAAACATTCCTTAATTGCTACTCGTAAATTGCTACTCGCAATTAAGGAATGCTGTCCCATTCATTCCTACGGGCCTCCAGGCCCATAGGAATGAATTGGAGATTGCATGAGCAATTTGCGAGTACCAGTAGGTACTCGCAAATTGCTCATGCAATTTCAAGGGTGCAACGGTGTCAAAATGACACCCTATTGCACCCCTGAAATTGATCTCTGCACATATGTTGCACACACACATGCCCTAAGGGCAAGTGTGTGCGTTACAAGAAACTTTGAAAAATGCACAAAAGTGCATTTTTCAAAGTTTTTGCAAATTACCATTAAGTTCAACTTCATGGTAATTTGCCACTCATATTACCAAAATCGCTAATTTTTTTACTTTCATGCATTGCATTTAAAGAATCTCAATATGGGATTCCTTAAATGCAATTGCAATTTAAGGAGTCGCAATTTAGAGATTCCTTAAATTGCGATTTTTGCATTTGGGATGATGCATCCCAAATGCAATAATACATGTGGCAAAGGGGCGGATTCTGAGAATCTGCCTGTTTGCGACCAGTATTTGGTTTGATGCATGGGGCCCTATATGTGTTGTGTGTCCGGGAGTGACATGCAAACACTCTTGATTGTGGATTGAATGAGTACACGCCAGCCATCCAACAAGCCTAAGTTGCTCATGATCCGGGTGAGGGACTCAGTCATCTGGGGCTTGTACCCAGTCAAGATGGGTGCCTGCCCCAGTCCCCATTGAAGAACCGGGTTTTTAGAACCCAGCGGCGCCAGGGACACGCCCAAAGTCTTCGGGTTCACCTGTCTTGGCAAACAGAGACACGGAATACTTCTAGGTGGCGTCAGAGATCAAATTTATTAGCTGCAGCTAGTAACAGTAATCTCAGCAATACAACACGGTGTACAACTCAAGAAACTGTTCAATTTTCATAGAGCAAGACATCCCTTTTTATACACAATATTCTCATTATAAATGTACACCCACTGCGCAAAATTCTGACCAATAGGACACATTTTCTAACTGAGTATCACATTAACAAAAACCCAATTTACAGTAACCCAACCCAAAAGTTAATTATTAGGACTGTCCCAAATTCAATTTCCACAAGCCGGACAAAATTATAATTGAAAAGCATAACCCATGTAATGAAAAGTTGTAAGGAAAGAAACAATTCAGATGCTGATTAGGATAAGATATGTGCAAGGAAACTAAAGGTTAACGAGGTCCTGAACAATGATTGGGAATCTCAGACAACGATCAGCCAGAGAAATTGGCTTCGTGAAGGGTCAGTTTCAGGTGAAGAGGTCAGCGTCTTACAGTTCACTCGCAAGTGAAAAGGGCAAGTTAATATGTACATGGACAGCGAAGCCCATGCAACTTTGTTAGTTCGTTTACTTCCAAGGCCTACGTGAGGGCAACATAAAATGGCGTCTTCAGACGACGCAAACAAAATGGAGTCTGGTCCCGAAACCCACGGAACCTCAGACCCTCCTTTTGCCATTACGTAGGCAATGACCTAAACTCACGTCAATCTGAATCCAGGTCTATATCTATTCTCATCAGGTCATCAAGGTGTTGCTGTAACATCATCTTATTATCCTTCACTTCTCTCGGGACTGGTCTTCTCACACAGATTGTAGCCCAAAGACTACAAATGGCAGGACCACACTGGATGCATAAGCAACATGAGAAAAGGATTGCTAAAGCCATACCAAGCAACATCAGAATCTTCCATCCCCATTTGGACAGCAGTTCCCAAAACCATCCTATCAACGACCAGTTCCCTTAGTCTACATGTATAGACTCAGCGGACTTATGTAACCTCAGGATGGCTTGGTACACTGTCGGGGCGTTATCAGGTATGAAAACGCAGCAACTAGACCCGATCAATTTACATACTCCACCTCTATCTGCAAGTATAATATCTAAAGCAAAGCGGTTCTGTAATGTCATGAGGCAATCCGCGTGAAGCTCGGCTGTAATATTGCTAAGGGCATCTGCAGTCTCATTTATAGTGGCCTCGACCACTCTCGTAAGCGGACGAATTGTCCTACCATTAGCCATAGGACCCCAAAAGGGCAGGAAACCCTTAAAGAAGTCTCCAACTTCTTGTGCGGCAGTGTCTTTCGCATCGATAACACCTCTACAATATCTTGTCTTATGGTAGTTGAAGGCAGCTGTGTATGTAGGAGGAAGCAAAAATGCCACATAACATGTGCCTGAAAAATCAGAAGGCAACCATGTATATGCTCTATCATAACAAACAAAATACGTGCCTTTAGCTGGCACGAATGGTGGAGATTTCTGGGACGTATAGACATAGGTGTGAACACACACACTCTTACCAAGCCCTCGGATTTTGACCATTACCTTGCAGACAAAAATGACCTCGGTGGGGTACAATCCAAATAGGAGGAGACCTTTTCTGTCTCTCTTTCTCTGTCAGACTAATGCTATATCTCGTCTTGTTCCAACCAACATATGCTCGTACCTCATCTTTAGGGATAGCATTATATGCATCAATATCTCTGACCATATCTACTATTCCCTGTATCAAGGCATTATTATTCGCATTATCTTTGACAGAACGTACAGAAGATGCTTCATTCGCATAGATAAACATTGACTGGAGTGCCCATACTGACCCATTAGGCGAAAAAGGCAAAACCAAATATGGCATTCCCTTATCAGTCGTATGTGGCGTAAGACCACACACCCAACAATTTGTGGTATTTACAACTAGCTGATGCTGATGTAACATCTGTATAAACTAATTGTTCACAAATTCTAATCTTGGTGTCCGTTCATGTTCAGGCAACGTATGAAACTCATGTGTGGAACAGTAGAAAAAGAAGGAGTAGGTTGGGAGGTAGATGCCAGTGTCTGTTGTGATGCATAGAAAATCCAACCCACACAAACCAACGTAATGTTCAAAAGCATAAGAAAACACATTATTAAAAAACATTTGCTACGAACCAATATACACATGTGCACTCTGAAATCAACTCTTTTAACATCCTTGTCGGACTCAAAAGACTCCATCCTCTAACGTGCTGCTCACGGCTATTACCTTCTTCACTTAAGTGTGCGCCAAGATCGCACTAACGACCCTGAACCACAGACCTTGTGTCAATACGCGGCTCACCCCTTAAGAACGTATACCGTGACTCTGCAGCTGAGTCCGAATGGTGACTCGAAAAAGAAAAAGTAAAAAAGTCTCTTGATCTGACAAGGTGTAATTCACTACATAAAAAAAAATTAGATTTATTTGTCCATTTCAAACGTCCTTTTTCGATCTCAGATTGTAGCGCTCTTTGCCAGGCACAGTCTGATCCTTAAAGAGGAGTTCCGGATTCGTCGTGTCGAGTCTCAGAGACGAAGGCACAGCAGCTTGCAGAACATCATAATCCTAGCGTTCCGACTGAGTCCATGTCAAATGTGCATCACTAAAAGACACGAATCTAGGGACTTTCTCACAATCTGTGTCAGCCATACCATCCTTCACCCACTGATCATACGGTAAGGGCAAAGGAACTTTCTTAGTATGGGTGGCATGCACCCAATTCTTTTTACCAGCTACTCTAACAGCAGTTCTAGTGACCAGCAATACCAAATAGGGACCAGTCCATCTCGGCTCCAAATTCTTAGATCGCTGAAAATTCTTGATGAGAACTGAATCGCCAGGTCGGATCGCGTGGCCTGGATCTGTAGTAGCTGTCGGCAAACTGTCATAGACCTGTTGGTGGAGAACACGTAATTTAGCAGTCAAGTCATGTAAGTAATCCACCAACATAGGGTACTGAAGGTCACTGTATTTTTTAGGACGAGGCGCACCCCAAACATTCGCTGGACGTCCTAAAACTATTTTGTATGGGCTAAGTCCCACACGAGAATGCACTGTCGTCCTTGTTGACAAAAGAGCCAACGGCAAGGCATCCGGCCATGTAAAACCAGTGCTCGCTTGAATCTTAGCGAGTTTCAGCTTTAATGTGCCGTTATAGCATTCGACAAGACCTGCTGACTGGGGGTGATTCGCAGCGTGGAACTTCTGATTTATCGTTAATCCAATACACACTTTCTTCATGACTCGACCCACAAATTCACTCCCTTTGTCCGACCATACAATTCTCGGCAAACCAAATCTAGGGAAATACTCTTTGAGAAAAACCTTAGCTGTAGACAAGGCAGTATTATCCTTTAGGGGGTAGGCCTCTATCCATCTGGAAAAGGCGCAAACAAACACAAGGATATACTTCAGATTGTTGCATCTCTCCATGTGAATGTAATCTAGCTGTATCACTTCAAATGGATACGTCGGAGGAGCAAAATGACCAGCTGGAGTTGGAGTTCCCTTGCCAGGATTATACTTCAAGCAAATCATGCAATGCTTCACAACATTCTCAGCACATTTCGGAATTCCAGCATTCTGCCATACTGGAGCCAACAACTTGCATATTCCCTTCGAACTAATGTGAGCCATTCCATGAGCAATAGTAACCACTGGGAGCACATACGCATCAGGCAACAACCATCGCTGGTGTTCTGACAACTCAACCCAACAACCCGTCGAATCCAACATACCCGTACTCTCCACGTACTCACTTCTTTCTCTGTAGCTTCGGCCTGAATCATCTTCACACTTTCTATTGTGTCTTCACACATTCCACTTTCCACAACCCATCTTGCAGGACCTGCCACATACATACGGCTCATCATGTCTCTCGCCGTTTCCTTCGCAACTTCATCCGCAAACGCATTCCCTCGACCTACATCATCCACAACTTTCTTATGCGCACTACACTTCACAATTGCAATCTGCTTTGGGAGAGTAAGAGATTCCAAAACTTCATTCACTAACTGCCCATGCTGAATTTTTGTGCCATGGTAAGTAAGGAATCCTCTTTCTCTCCACAAACATCCAAAACTATGGGCAACACCAAACGCATACTGGCTATCAGTATAAACATTCACTCGCTTTCCCTCTGACAATACACACGCTCGTGTCAATGCAATCAACTCTGCTGCTTGCGCAGAATTCTGTGCTATGCGTGCTGTCACAACAACTGTATGTAAAGTTGTGACGGCATATGCTGCAGTCGTTTCACCATTCGGAAGCTTAAAACACGAACCATCTACCCATAGCGTACAATCAACATTCTCAAGAGGAGTATCTTTTAGGTCAACTCTAGCTTTCGTTTCTTCCTCTGTATGAAGAAAACAATCATGCTGTTCTTGAGCATCTGACTCTACAGAAATCGGCAACAACGTAGCTGGATTCAATACATTACATCTTTTAATGTGAACATGGCTAGCCAAAAGTGTCAGCTCATAACCTGACAGACGTGCACAAGTAAGGTGCTGTGTCTTGGTCCTGTTCAATAAGGTAAACTGTAGATCCGTCCCAAAACATAGGATGGAACTGGCTCTTTTGCTAGAAGAACGTATGCCAGATGCAGTTTTGCTTATAGAAACCTGGCTTACGAAAGACTCTGACCCAGACATCGTGACAGCCCTTCCCTCAGGCCATCAAATTACTTGGCAGGACCGCTCTGAAGGGAGAGGTGGAGGTCTAGCTATTATTTATAAAGATCAGTATCACTGCAGAGTAACCGCTGAACCAATTCCAGAATGCGAGAGCCTAGGATTTAGCGTAGAATTCTCCCCGAACAACTGTTTTTCAGGTGTTATTGTATACCGCCCCACAGTACCCTCTAAACAGTTTCATAAACTTCTCCCATCCATTGTAGCCGACCGAGTCACAACTACCTCGAATTATACTGTATTAGGCGATCTGAATTATCATTTTGACGCTACCCTGGATCACATCGCCGTGTCGCTGGCAGATGATTTAGCGGCATTACAGTTAAGCCAACGAGTCCAGGCACCCACCCACATTAAGGGTCACTTATTGGACCCAGTATTTAGCAACTGTGCGGAGTTGGTGGTTGGGTTACCAATCGCCATTCCCTGGACTGACCACCTACTAGTGCCTCTTACCTGGACTACTTATAAGCCACTTCTCCCTAGCGTCACTGCAAGAAACGCCAGAATCTGGACCCGACTACCTGTTGATTCTTGGACTAACAGACTCATGATTGCCCAGCCTTCTTACAACGGGGATCCATGTGTGGCCAATCAGGAATATGAAGATTGGAGTGCACAATCCCTTGAGGCCACCCTTCCCCTACGTAAACTCACTCCGAAACGCTCTCAAAAAACCACCCTTTGGTATACGGAGGCTCTCAGGAAAAAGAAACGCCACTGTAGGAAATTAGAAAGACGGTGGCGTATGGGATACTCATTGCAGGAGAAAACCCATTATAGAGAAGCAATCAAATCCTATAAGACTGGGGTTAAATCTGCCCAGTCTACCTATTTTTCTGATAAAATTCTGCGAGCTAAGTCCAAACCTAAGGAAATTTTTCAAATAGTGAAAAGTCTCACTAAACTTTCCTCTCCGGGCATGCACTTGGGCAAAACCTCAGCCCAATTCGATGACTTGGCAGATTATTTTCATCACAAAGTCAACCAAATGTACTCCTCTTTTCCCTCTAATGCACCAGAACTCACAGCTCAGGGACAGACAAATCTGGGGGATACCATAGCCCAAGCGTTGACAACCTTTTATCATTTTCCATCGTTAGACTCTGACTCTCTGGACTCCATAGCCCGCCAGGTAAAATCTGGGTCGCCAAGTGATCCTGCACCTCCAGAAGTTATGATGCTGGCAGCTCGGCTCGTGCTCCCCACATCATGAAC
Organism: Lissotriton helveticus; assembly: GCF_964261635.1. NCBI lineage: Eukaryota > Metazoa > Chordata > Amphibia > Caudata > Salamandridae > Lissotriton > Lissotriton helveticus. The sequence goes on along the minus strand of NC_136060.1, from coordinate 31,490,602 downwards.
CTCCTGAATGCCTCAATCATTTCTAGTACCGTCCCTCCTGCCTGGAAATGGGCCATGGTCCGTGCTCTGCTAAAAAAATCCAATCTGGACCCTGGAGACTTCAGCAGTTATCGTCCAACCTCCCTGCTCCCCTGGGTGAGCAAGATTCTCGAGAAGCACATCAATAACCATCTGGTGGACTAACTCGAGAATAACCAGCTGTTAGATGCCACCCAGACGGGCTTTCGCCCCAAACATGGGACGGAGACCACTCTGCTCGCAGTCACAGAGGAAACCAGAAAGATCTTGGATCAAGGGGGATCAGTGGCAGTGATCCTCTTTGATCTAAGTGCGGCATTCGATACGGTTAGCCATGATACCTTGCTGAGCCGCCTCTCGAATGTCGGAATAACAGACGGAGCATGGCTCTGGCTCAAATCATTTTTGAGCAACAGGTCCTTCCAAATTTTTGAGGGAGATACGGTGTCAGAACCCCAAGTTTCCAGATTGGTGTGATAGCGCGGTCTGGCGGAAACAGCAAACAGAATCGTCTTCAGGGAAATCAGTGGACTAAGCTAGTCCATCAATGGAACCTAAGAATGGCCGCCAGCGCCCTGCTGGGTCAGCGGTCTAGTTTATCTCTACAGTAATCATCGAATGTTGGTGAGGCGCGCGCGAGTACGGGGAACTGCGCACTTCACCAGAGTCTTTGCCCGTGCAAGAGCGTTTTTGAGTCCTGAGTCTGAGAGAACCGGAGTTTGCCCTTTTCGTTCTATTCCCCTCTAGTACCCTCCCCCCTTTCATTTAGTTAGTTAGTATTTCCCTTTTCCTTCCTTCCTCGCCCCTTTCACAGAGTTCGTTCCCGCTTCCTATTCCCCATCCACAATCTGTGCCGTTCAGTCTGTCGGCACCTCCGTTCTTAGAGTCCCGTCCTTAGAACTTATTCCCGCTTCCTTATTTTTTCTAGTAACATCCGTGCCGTTCAGTCGGACGACACTTCCTTCCTTAGAGTCCCGTCCGCTTGCCTAATCCTGTCAACAAACAGTGCCGTTCAGTCAGTCGGCACCTTGGAGACCTCTAGTGGCGGTGAGAAGACGTCGCGGAGGTCATTTTCCGGCTGGGTTTATCGGAGAGTACCGGAGCAGAGCTGAGAAGAAAAGAAGAGATAACAAGAGCTAAGTGCTAAAGCGGGTTACTTGTCAAAGTCACTGTTTATAACTAATAACGATAAAAGACTAACCTGATTACGCAGCCACCCGTAGTATCCAGAGAAATTCTCTTTCGAGTCCCTTACTACTGAAAATATAGCAAAGGTGTACAAGTAGGAAGGACAACACGAACAGATATAAAGATAAAGCCAACCCAGAAAACAGCATTAGGTAAGTTTGATGAGAGTCAGTAGTCTAGTACAGGAGCTGAAGAAACGTAGGTGAATACTAATCATAGGACTGTCTTATTCTAGAGCTGAGGAGAATTCCACAAGAACGTAGAAGATACAAGCAGGCATCACAGAGTTAGAATACCCAGAAGATTAAATAAAGTAAGTTGAGAAAAAACTAAATAGAGAAAGGTCAGGGAAAGAGAAGGCATACGATATTAAGTGAGTTTATATTTTACAGGAGAAATAACTGGGTGGAGCCTGTAAGCACATAACATCTTGTGAAGAAAGAAATCAGAAGAGAGGCAGAGTTCTGGAATAGCAATGGTAGGAGAAACAGAGTGTAGATCAGAGTGATAGAGCACGTGGGTGGGTCACGGGAGAGTTATTAAGTCTTTGTGAATTCTTGCAGGTAATTCTTCGACAGAAGTCTGCTGGACGGACTACAAGAGGAACCGCCAGAACTCTCTCTTTTGTTATTTTATCCACTTCCCCCTTCCCCCAAGGTAGCATACTGGGAGACTTGTTGGTTCAAGCTCCCGGTTGCTGCTTGAAGGGATTTGGGAGCTAGCATCTCTGTTCCTGTGTATAAATACAGTAGTGCTTGGAGTCCTGACAGAGTGAAGTGCCCAAGTTGCATTTTACACCCGAACAGAGATGGCTGAGGGAATAGATTTGCAGAGCCTTGGGACTATTTTAGATACCATACAGAAAGAGTTGAGCGTAGTCAGGGAGGAGAACCAAAATCTTAGACTAGAGGTAGTGAACTCGAGGAAAGAGACAGCGGAGCTAGCTCACCGACTAAGACAACCACTGGGTTCTGGGGTTGGTGGACAAACCTCCAATGCAGAAGGCGCTAATAGAGTGACCTCTCAAGTAATTCACTCCTTGTCGCCAGTTATACCCTTAGCTGCACCAGAGCGATTTAGTGGAGACCCACAGAAGGCGCAAATATTTATCACCCAATGCTCACTACATTTTATGTGCCGCCCTTCGATTTTTCCAGATGCACAATCCAGAGTCGCCTTTGTATTGTCGTATTTAAGTGGAGATGCAGCGTCTTGGTCTTTACCCTTAATCACCAAAGATGACCCGATATTGAGAAATTATGAAAACTTCAAAGAGGAGTTCCTTCGGATTTTCGATAGACGCCGAATATCTCAAGCAGTGGATAATGAACTACTCGACCTGAAACAAGGAAACCGAGACGTGGTCTCATATCTGGCCCAATTCAACAAGCTAGTGGTTGAAACGAACTGGCCGGAGAGCAAGAGAGCAGCAGTTTTCTATCGTGGACTGAAGGATGAGTTAAAAGATGTGTTGGCTGGAATACCTAACCGACCTACAGAAGTATCTGCGCTTGTGGATCTGGTCTTGGAGCTAGATTTTCGGCAAGGCGAGAGGAAGGGTGAAAAAAGAAAAGATTATAGACCAACAGTTCCTCGATTTGATAGGGTCAGGTCGGAAGGAGGTAGAAGCTATGAAGGTCAACCGGGAGTCGAACCGATGCAAATAGGAACAATACGTGGTCCTCTCACAAAAGAAGAGAAGGAGAAGAGAAGGGCCAACAATTTGTGCATGTATTGTGGATCGGGCGGTCATTTTGTCAGAAACTGTCCCAAGAAGCCCAAGACGATATACAAGCTGAAGGAAAACTAGAAGCACCACCCGTTGTCGGAGTTGAACGGGTGGATGCAATTCAGAAGAAAACTCCTGAAGAACATCAAGTAGCAAACACCTTGCAATCAGCAGCTCCTCACTTGATCTTGCCTATGGAGGTGAGATTTCGAGACATCACATTAGTTGGAGTATCTGTAATGATAGATTCTGGAGCGACCGGAAACTTTTGTGATATACGATTTGCGAGTGAAATGGGAATTCAATCTATTAAAAAATCCAAAAGCGAACCAGTCAGAGCTGTAGATGGGACAAATTTGTCATCAGGTCCCATAGTGAACCACACGGAATCGATCCATTTGATTTCAAATGATGGACATGGGGAGAGAATTCAGTTTAATTTAATCGATGCTCCCCAGTTCCAGCTGATACTAGGATTACCTTGGCTCACAGAGCATAACCCAACAATTAACTGGAGTACTAGGACTATTCAAATGGAGTCCAGTTATTGTCGGGAAAATTGTTTTGGGATGCCGGAAAAGGAGCAAGAAACAAATCCTGCACACTCGTTGTGTCTAGCCGGTGGGTCGATATGTGTGATTCACGTCCACGAGATTCCGGAAGAATATCAGGAGTATAAGGAGGTTTTCAATGAAGTCGAGGCGGAACAACTCCCTCCACATCGAACCTACGACTGCAAGATTGAGTTTGAACCAGGCTCAAATTTGCCCTGTAGTCGAGTTTACGCCCTTACTGAAAAGGAACACCATCATCTTCGGGAATTTCTCGACAAGTATTTGGCCAATGGGTTCATCCGACCCTCTCAATCCCCAGTCTCTTCGCCTTTGTTCTTTGTACCGAAAAAGGAAGGGGATTTGAGAACCTGTATTGACTATAGAGCCATTAACAAGATCACTAAAAAGAACCGATATCCGTTACCACTCATATCCGTGCTATTGGATCAACTAAAAGGAGCCAAGATTTACACGAAATTGGACCTGAGAGGGGCGTACCATCTGGTGAGAATGAAGGAGGGCGACGAGTGGAAGACGGCATTTCGAACCAAATTCGGACTTTTTGAATATCAAGTCATGCCCTATGGTCTCTGCAACGCCCCGGCTGCCTTCCAGTATTTCATTAACGATGTACTAAAGGAGTTTATTGATCAGTGCGCAATCGTGTACATAGACGACATACTTATTTACTCTGAAGACAAAGAGAAGCATCAAGACCAAGTCAGAGGGGTGTTACAGAGGTTGAGAGACAATAGATTGTTCGTTAAATTAGAGAAATGTGCCTTCACTGTCAACCAGGTAGAAATCCTGGGTTTCGTCATTTCGCCAACAGGAATTCACATGGATCAGAAGAAAATCGAAGCGGTTATGGATTGGAAGCCTCCGGAGAGTGTAAAAGAGGTCCAAAGTTTTATTGGGTTCGCCAATTTTTACCGAAGGTTCATCAGTGAGTTCTCACATAAGATACTACCTCTTACCTGATTGTTGAAAAAGGGGTTCAAGTTTGAGTGGACTAAAGATGCTGAATTTGCCTTCCAGTCACTAAAGAAAAGCTTTACGACAGCCCCGATCCTACAACATGCAGATCCAGCTGAGCCTTTTTATGTGGAAACGGATGCCTCGGATCAGGCTGTCGGAGGAGTCTTGTCTCAACGAAATAAGTTCACTGGCCAGTTGCACCCGGTAGCCTATAGATCGAGAAAATTAACCTCGGCTGAGGTTAACTACACCATAACAGAGAAGGAACTATTGGCTATAAAAGACGCCTTCAAGGAGTGGCGACATCACCTAATGGGAGCGCAACATCAAGTGACAGTTTTCACCGACCACCGTAACCTGAAGTTCTTGAAAACGGCCAGAACCCTCACCCCAAGACAATTACGTTGGTCATTGTATTTTGCCGAATACGACTTCGTGATTACTTATCGACCTGGAGCACAAAACGGAAAAGCGGATGCCTTGTCCAGGTTAGACACAGAGAACCAAAAAACTCCCTTAGAGGATCAATTAATCATTCCCAGCGAGAGGATAATTGGAGCGGTCACATCTATCCACCTCGAACAAGGAATTTTAGAAGCAATGGATTAATAGGCAGTACAGCAATGGGCACAAGAAGGAGAAGGCAGAAGGATACATCATCAGTTGCCCTATTTTCGAGACAAACTGTATGTTCCCACCAAAGAATTGCAACGACAGGTTATAGGAGAATGCCATGATGCGAAATTAGCAGGTCATAAAGGTGAGGTAAAGACCAAAGAACTGATTAAACAACATTATTGGTGGCCAAATATGTCTAAGGATATTGAGGAGTATGTGAAGACCTGTGAGATTTGCGCTCAGGGGAAATCAGAACGGCAGGCACCAAAAGGTTTACTCATGCCCTTACCAACACCACCATATCCATGGCATACAGTTACCTTAGACCTTATCACTGATCTACCACTTAGTCAGGGGCACAACACCATACTAGTGATGGTTGATTCCTTTAGCAAAATGGCACACTTTTTGGCGCTGAAAGGGGTACCAACGGCTAAGCAGTTGGCTGCTCATTTTAGCAGTCAGGTAGTGAAGATTCACGGAATCCCAAAAGTGGTAATATCTGACAGAGGTCCACAGTTCATTTCCCATTTCTGGAAATCCTTTATGGAAGGGTTGGGGAGTGAAGCTCGGTTCTCTACTAGTTACCACCCGGAGACCGACGGTCAAACCGAAAGGGTGAACCAGGAGCTAGAACAATATTTGAGACTGTTTCTCCTCAAACAAGAAGGGAATTGGTCGGATTACTTATGGGCCGCAGAATTTGCACACAATAACGCTAAGAATGTCTCCACAGGTTATTCACCTTTTTACATGAACTATGGGAGGCATCCAAACTCCACCATTAGACAAACAGATCTTTCTGTCCCAGCTGTTGAGGAGATAGTTACCCATTTAGATCAGGTACACCAAAGTGCAAAGAAAATTTAGAGTTGGCAAAAAAGAAATACAAGAGTTATGCAGACAAGAAAAGGAGAGTTGGCCCTATCTTGGAAATAGGAGATCAAGTTTGGCTAAGCACTAAGAACTTGAGATTAAAAGGCAACCGGAAGTTTCAACCAAGGTTCATAGGTCCATACCCTGTGGCAGAAAGAATCAACCCAGTGACTTTTCGAATCACCTTGCCACCCAAATTGAAGATTCACCCAGTCTTTCATATCTCCCTGCTGAAGAAGGCCCCTAAGGAATTACGAGTAAAACTCCCCCCCAAACCACTTCAACTAGAGACTGGAACAGAATTTGAGGTCAAGGAAATACTAGACTCCAAAGAGCAAAAAGGGGAACTATACTACCTGGTAAACTGGAAAGGTTATGGACCTGAGGAAAGATCATGGGAGCATGAGACGGACGTTCACGCCCCAAGATTAGTTAAGATCTTTCATCAACGTTACCCCACCAAGCCAGGGAGGAAAGAATCTACCTTGTTGGGGGGTACTGTCAGAACCCCAAGTTTCCAGATTGCTGTTTCCGCCAGACCGCGCTATCACACCAAACAGAATCGTCTTCAGGGAAATCAGTGGACTAAGCCAGTCCATCAATGGAACCTAAGAATGGCCGCCAGCGCCCTGCTGGGTCAGCGGTCTAGTTTATCTCCACAGTAATCATCGAATGTTGGTGAGGCACGCGCGAGTACGGGGAACTGCGCACTTCACCAGAGTCTTTGCCCGTGCAAGAGCGTTTTTGAGTCCTGAGTCTGAGAGAACCGGAGTTTGCCCTTTTCGTTCTATTCCCCTCTAGTACCCTCCCCCCTTTCATTTAGTTAGTTAGTATTTCCCTTTTCCTTCCTTCCTCGCCCCCTTCACAGAGTTCGTTCCCGCTTCCTATTCCCCATCCACAATCTGTGCCGTTCAGTCTGTCGGCACCTCCGTTCTTAGAGTCCCGTCCTTAGAACTTATTCCCGCTTCCTTATTTTTTCTAGTAACATCCGTGCCGTTCAGTCGGACGACACTTCCTTCCTTAGAGTCCCGTCCGCTTGCCTAATCCTGTCAACAAACAGTGCCGTTCAGTCAGTCGGCACCTTGGAGACCTCTAGTGGCGGTGAGAAGACGTCGCGGAGGTCATTTTCCGGCTGGGTTTACCGGAGAGTACCGGAGCAGAGCTGAGAAGAAAAGAAGAGATAACAAGAGCTAAGTGCTAAAGCGGGTTACTTGTCAAAGTCACTGTTTATAACTAATAACGATAAAAGACTAACCTGATTACGCAGCCACCCGTAGTATCCAGAGAAATTCTCTTTCGAGTCCCTTACTACTGAAAATATAGCAAAGGTGTACAAGTAGGAAGGACAACACGAACAGATATAAAGATAAAGCCAACCCAGAAAACAGCATTAAGTAAGTTTGATGAGAGTCAGTAGTCTAGTACAGGAGCTGAAGAAACGTAGGTGAATACTAATCATAGGACTGTCTTATTCTAGAGCTGAGGAAAATCCCACAAGAACGTAGAAGATACAAGCAGGCATCACAGAGTTAGAATACCCAGAAGATTAAATAAAGTAAGTTGAGAAAAAACTAAATAGAGAAAGGTCAGGGAAAGAGAAGGCATACGATATTAAGTGAGTTTATATTTTACAGGAGAAATAACTGGGTGGAGCTTGTAAGCACATAACATCTTGTGAAGAAAGAAATCAGAAGAGAGGCAGAGTTCTGGAATAGCAATGGTAGGAGAAACAGAGTGTAGATCAGAGTGATAGAGCACGTGGGTGGGTCACGGGAGAGTTATTAAGTCTTTGTGAATTCTTGCAGGTAATTCTTCGACAGAAGTCTGCTGGACGGACTACAAGAGGAACCGCCAGAACTCTCTCTTCTCTCTTTTGTTATTTTATCCACTTCCCCCTTCCCCCAAGGTAGCATACTGGGAGACTTGTTGGTTAAAGCTCCCGGTTGCTGCTTGAAGGGATTTGGGAGCTAGCATCTCTGTTCCTGTGTATAAATACAGTAGTGCTTGGAGTCCTGACAGACGGTATCTACAAGCAGGCCATTGAGGTGTGGAGTCCCACAGGGCTCCTCCCTAAACCCAGCGCTTTTTAACTTCTATATGAGACCACTGGCTGAGGTTGTCCGTCCGTTTGGTGTTAAAATCATTTCTTACGTGGATGACACTCAGCTAGTGGTGTCTTTGGCGCAGGAGGGTGGCCGCCCAGCATCAGTGGGGATGAGGAGGTGTCTGGAGGAGGTAAAGGGCTGGATGACCTTGTCCTCCCTCAAACTTAATGGGGACAAAACAGAGCTGATGCTCCTGGGTCCCACAAACCCCACATCCTTTAATTCCTTGTGGCCCCCATGCCTAGGCACCCCACCAGCCCCCAAGGATAGTATAAAAAGCCTGGGGGTCTGGCTGGATAAAACTCTATCGTTTAACATTCAGGCCACAAAACTTTCTGCCACCTGCTTTGGTCTGCTCATGATGTTGAGGAAAGTACTTCCTCTCCTGCCTTTGGAGGCAAAGCAGGTGGCCATTCAAGGTCTGATTCAGTCCCGCCTGGACTTTAGGAACGTTTTATATCTTGGTGCCCCTGAATACACATTGCGCAAGCTGCAGATAGTGCAAAACTGTGCAGCCCACACATTACTCCAGCTGCCGCGTAGACAGTCAGCTAAAGCTGCATGGAGCAGTCTGCACTGGCTGCCGATACGGCAAAGAATTGCCTTTAAGGCTATGTGTATATCGCACCAAGCCTTCTGGGACACAGGACCAGCCATCACTCGTGATCTAACTACTCAGTATCAACCCAGTAGGAATCTTCGCTCCAGCCAGGCGTTCATGGCTGTAGTCCCAAGAATAAAAAAGGCAAGAACGGGCGGCAGGATGTTTGCACATAATGCCGCCAAGCTTTGGAATTCACTTCCCTTTCAACTCAGGTCCAATTCGAATCTGTCCTCCTTTCGGAAACAACTGAAAACTTTCCTTTTTAATATTCCTCTCTAATTCCGCATCAACCCTTTCTTTTTAAGCAAACCCTTATTTGCTGTTAGCGCTTGGACGCCTCAGGGCAGCAATCGCGCTGTACAAATACATATTTCATTTCATTTCATTTCCACTGCATGTGGGACCATCACAATCAACGTATTATCCAATACCAAACCAGCAGACTGTCGGATAGAAACAGCCGCTGCCGCTGTAGCTCTCAAACAGCTCGGCAACGCTTTAGCTACCGGATCTAACGTTGCTGAAAAATACGCACATGGGCGTTGCTTGTCTCCAAACTGTTGAGTCAACACTGACAATGCACAACCTTCTCTCTCGTGAACATACAACATGAAAGGTTTATTGTAGTCAGGAGTACCCAATACCGGAGCCGAACACAATGCATCACGTAATTCAGAAAAACTTTTCTGACACTCATCAGACCAAGGGAGAGGATGCGGAGTATCTTTAAGAGTCAGCGCCAACAAAGGTTTCACTAGCAGGGAAAAATTAGGGATCCATTGTCTACAATACGAGGTGATACCTAAGAAAGCATGCACTTCTCTCTGTGTGGCTGGTACACTCATTTGCGCAATCATTTGAATTCGTTCTGGGGTCAACCTTCTTCCCTCCTTCGACAAGAGATGACCTAAGTAGGTTACTTCTTGTTGGCAATACTGTAACTTTGAAGGCGACACTTTATGATGAAGGCCAGACAAATGTCGCAACAGAGAAAGAGTAGCCTCTTCACAAATCTTTTCGTCATCAGCAGTAATCAACAGATCATCAACGTACTGGATAAGAGTAGCACCAGTAGACAACACAAAGCTATCAAGCTGAGTTTTCAACGCCTGACTATAGATGGAGGTACTTTCACAATAACCTTGGGGAGCTCTCTTAAACCGGAAGCTTCGTCCTCCTAAAGAGAAGCCAAAAACATCCCTACTCTCCTCAGCAATCGGAATGCTAAAGAATGCATTCTTCAGGTCAATAACAGAAAACCAGGTTGCCGAAGCAGGAATCAGAGTCAACAAAGCAGTGATATCAGGGACAACAGGAAACTGTGGCACCACAATCTTGTTTACCTCTCGAAGGTCAATCACAAACCTGTACACAGGTGGCTGAGAAGCATCAGTACGCTTAAGGACAGGCAAAACCGGACTGTTACACACATTGCCTCTCGTTTCCTCAACTACACCCTTCTCAACCAGATCATAGACAATCGCTAATAGAGCTCTCTCGCCATCACTAGATATTTTATACTGTGGGATACGAGGTACCCTAGCATTCGATTTGAGGGTGACAACATAAGGTGGAATCTGCAAAAGACCAACATCATTTGGACCTGTAGCCCAAAGTGTATCAGGAAGAGAACGCAATTCCAGTGAAAGACAATCTTTAGACACATACATCGGAGAAATCACTTTCTTACCTAGGGTAAGATGTACTCCCGAAGGATAAAAATGTAATGTCGCATACAATCTTTTCAGCAAGTCCAAACCCAACAGATTCTCATTACAACCAGTCATCAAAATAAGAGGAGCTTCCAATTCACAAGGGCCAATAGAAAGGGGCAAAGGATTAGAAATCGGGTTACAAACTGGGGCGCCTGAAAATCCTACGGAAACATTGGTCAAGCCAGACAAAGGTGCGCCAGGAAGTTTAGAGTGCATAATAGAACTCTTTGTCGCACCAGTATCCAAAAGAAAAGGTTCTGTCACACCTGATGTAGTCACTTCAACATAAGATCCACTCTGGTCTACTGGAACTGACACTACTCCCTCTCTTTGCCCGTGGCTGTCCTAACTATCATTATAACCAGCACTCTCACTCTCGACATATTAATCATCAACATTGTACTGTGCAGACTGACCACTCGGAACATTCTGTCTGTCAAAATAATTCGCAGAATTCTGAAGGGAAGAGGAACGCTCATTTTGGGGTAACACACCACGTCCCCTACCCCTAGGAGCTTGCTGGAAACCACCACGACCTCTCTGACCAGATACGCCATTCGCACGCTGTAACAAAGCCGGGCAACTATTCTTAAAATGACCTTCCTCTCTGCAATAAGCACACTGATTAGGACCAGGAAAGAATCGCGGAGCATATGGCTCAGTCTTCTGTCACAATCTCTGAAACTGTGGAGGTTGCTGAAACTGAGGCTCATTCTGACGAGGCGGATAAGCTTGCTGCAAAAGAACTTTCGTCTTTAAATCTTTAGTTTTCTTCTCTGCTTTATCCTTCTCATCTTTATCCCTATTCTCATAATATTGGGCAGTAGCCAATATCTGGGCCGATGAAGAAACAGCCCATGAACTCTCAGAGTCCTTTAACTTATTGGAAAGTTCGGGAAGCAAATTAAAGACAAATTTGTCCACGAACAACCTTTGACCACCTTCCGTACTCATGTCCTGACCACTATGATCGATAAACGTCTCTTCAAACCTTGTGAAGAAATCAGACACACTCTCGTCTTTCTTTTGTTTGCATGCTGCTAACTTGTCCCAATTCACTCGTAAAGCAGGCATCATAGTTTTCATTAGATTAATAATCCTACCAGGTAATTCTGCAACTAAAGGCTCAGGTTTGGCACCTCCAACCTGTCGACCATCTGCAGCAACAATATTAGCCCACGTATCTCCTAATTCTGCCGCATGATTCTCATGACGAATCTTCGCCCACAAAGGTTGAGGAACTACATTACCCATTAACATATCTATGTCAGCTAAATTCATAACACATGCTTCAACTGTCTGGGACAACTCCTTGTAATAACCAGCAGGATTCTTACGAGGGTCAGGTAAGGTCTGCTTAAGAGCCAAGACCTCTGCTCTCTTCCAAGGGACATGTACCCACACTCGCTGAAAATGAGCCAGTACGGCATCAATGTTATGAGCGGCATCAGCCTGAACTGCGTCTCTCCATACAGGAGGAACTTCTCTCATAGGATACTGCTTCACTTTCCTCCTAACAGAAGGATCAGGTTTGTACAATGGCTGAGACGGGAGTCTAGTTCTGAAGGCAAGTATCGTCTCTACAGCCTCAGTAACATCAGATTCCACTATCGTCCCTTTAGCAAACTCTGACTGAACATCAAGCACTTCCTGCGGAATCGGACCCAACTCATTATCTTCCCATTCCTGCCGCAGAAAAGCACACATTACATCAAAAACATACCTTTGCTTAGGCGGCTCCCACTGAAAGAAAACATCCGGTATACAACCTTTACAACAAAACTTTTACAACGAACTACCATTACAACGCAACTTTTACAACGCAAACTATTACAACGCATTGCTCTGGGGGGCGCTCTAGGATAGGGAATAGGTTAATTTACTATCCAATAACCTTCCCTACTATCCACGGGGACTGGAGTTGGAATAGTAAATTAAACTATTCACTATCCAGCGCCCAAAAGCATTATGCATTGTAATGGTATGCGTTGTAAAACTTCTGATGTAAAGGTAGGCGTTGTAAAAGTATGCGTTGTAACGTCATACATCCAAAACATCCATAACTGCTGGCAAATTATACCTGGAAGCATTTAAAATCCATCTACGAGTCAACAGATTCAACACTGCTCGCTCTTCGGAACTAGGAAGCTGACTACGACTCTGCTTACGTTCCGAAACAGGGGTCATACTCAGTGACCCAAACAATGGAGACAACAGATTAACAACAGTTTCTGTCATTCGTTTACGAGCAGAAGGAGAAGAAGTAGGCGTAAAAACAGGAAACTTAAAATCTTGAGACAAAGTAAGAACAAGAGCAGTAGGAGTCTGAGATGTAGAAGCAGAAGGCAAAGGAGTTTGAGGCAAATCTGGAAGCAAAGCTTGCGACCCTAGAGTGGGTTGCGCAGTCGAAGGCAAAACCATTTGTGGAGCACCGGGTGGCTGAACAACAGCAGGAGGTTGAACAACAAAGGGTAGAACAACCGGGGGTAATGGAGGTGCAGTAGCACCCTGCACATAAGGGGGTGTCAATCTCAGTAAATGAGACATCAAAGGATCTTTTTCAAGGTCTTCAGTCACTTTCGGAGGAGAAGACGGCAAGGCCGGATAACATTTATCTATGGCCATGCAACGCTGTCCATCTAAAACTTCACACACTCGATCTTCCTCATCTGACTTAAAATGCCTAGCAGCTTGTAGTACTGACATATTCGTATCTTTCCTATCTCTCTTTGCTTGCTTAATTTCTCGCTGTTTGGCTTCCTTTCGCCAAAGGCGGAAAGAGTCAAACATTGCCGGCCGGGCTTTCTTCTTAAATAGCGCAACTTCCAGATCATCTAAAATATTTAATTAAAAACTACCATGTTGGGGCCATCGTAAAACACCATCTTTTTTAGTATAGCGGACCCACACTTCATTATAAGTAATAGGACCCACTCCGTGTTTTGAATAGAGCTCATAAGTCGGAGTTCCAACCGGAGGTATCGGACACGAATCCTCCAATCGGTAATCTCTGTTGCAACCACAACTAAACCATTTCCTAATTTTGCTAAGACCAGGCATCTTATAGCTCACTAATCTAGCTTCAAACTTCAAGGGGTTATCAACTATCGATACACTCGTAAATATACGAGCCCCTCGGCTTCGATTTTTGCAAAAATCAAATCAAAACCAAGAACCAAAACAAAGTCGTGGGAGCGACCCACTTATACTTAACCAAATATCTGTCACGCCACCAGAAGACCGTCTATCATCTCGCTCTACAAAGGATCAATCAAGGGTCCAAGACAGGGCGACAGTCAGGGCAGCAATCCTTCGTAGCCGTTGGAAAGCGGGAAGCCTCGCAGAAAAGACCTTCGGTCCACGTCGACATTCAGGGATCAATGAAGTGGCGGCCTTCCTCCAGAATTTCCTCACGTGGCTCCTCACGATCCTCGGGCTTGGACCGGTACCGCTGAAGTCGCTCCACCGTTGGGCGCCAACTGAAGAACCGGGTTTTTAGAACCCAGCGGCGCCAGGGACACGCCCAAAGTCTTCGGGTTCACCTGTCTTGGCAAACAAAGACACGGAATACTTCTAGGTGGCGTCAATCTCAGCAATACAACACAGTGTACAACTCAAGAAACTGTTCAATTTTCATAGAGCAAGACATCCCTTTTTATACACAATATTCTCATTATAAATGTACACCCACTGCGCAAAATTCTGACCAATAGGATACATTTTCTAACTGAGTATCACATTAACAAAAACCCAATTTACAGTAACCCAACCCAAAAGTTAATTATTAGGACTGTCCCAAATTCAATTTCCACAAGCCGGACAAAATTATAATTGAAAAGCACAACCCATATAATGAAAAGTCGCAAGGAAAGAAACAATTCAGATGCTGATTAGGATAAGATATGTGCAAGGAAACTAAAGGTTAACGAGGTCCTGAACATTGATTGGGAATCTCAGACAACGATCAGCCAGAGAAATTGGCTTCGTGAAGGGTCAGTTTCAGGTGAATAGGTCAGCGTCTTACAGTTCACTAGCAAGTGAAAACGGCAAGTTAATATGTACATGGACAGCGAAGCCCATGCAACTTTGTTCGTTCGTTTACTTCCAAGGCCTATGTGAGGGCAACATAAAATGGCGTCTTCAGACGACGCAAACAAAATGGAGTCCGGTCCCGAAACCCACGGAACCTCATCATCTAGGATGCAGTTGAACTCCCACCCATATTATTGGCAGCCCCATGCTACCCTTGAGCAATGTCTGCAGTGTCCCATTGAATATTCCACCATCAATATTGGGGCCATAGGTGATCAGGATGGTGACGCCTTCGCCATCCAGCTTACCATGTAGGAGCAAACGGCATCCCTCCACATCCGCGTCACTATACACATGGAAAAATGGAACCCAGGGGCAACTCAGAGTTCAACTCTTCTAACATAAGACGAGAAGGTTGCTGTGAAAAGCTGTCCTCTCCATTTTTTAGCTAACTTTTGGACTTCATCACCTATTAGATGTGTCTCCTGCAAATAGGCTATCTGAACCCGGATGCGCCAGAGGTATGAATGGACTCTATAATGCTTTGTGTAACACTTCAGCCCTCGGACATTCCATATAATGATATTGGTAGAGTCAACCATTAGATGTACTTGACCCCCACCCAAATCATGACCATCGGCCTAGGGAGGGTCGGGGGAGAGAATATCCGTGTCCTATGGAGGGGACACTACAACTAGAACCTGCACACGCACTGTAACCGTAAAAAGAATCCCCATAGGAACTATGGGCATAAATTAAAAACAACTGTTATCCCCCCCACCCCGGACAACCCACTGCATAACAAAACTGTGTGTTTGCCCATTCTGTGTCTTGCTGTTAGGACCTACAACGAAAACACCCTTCCCAAACCAAAGACTTACCACTAGTATGGGGATAGGACTCCCCAGCCCCTCATTGTGTTTCATGGATTGTGTGCCATGCCATTAGTGCATACATTACCATGTGGCATTCCTCCTGCCCTCTGTATGCCTCCGCCTGATACCCTACACCCCAGTCAATCAAGTCTCATAACGATCAGCTGTGGTGTCAGCTAGCTCAATGTCCATTGTTGGGGTAGAATCAGCACCCAGGGAGCTCGGCCCTGCCTCAGAAGAGGGCAGCGTCATAGTTCCATCATCCTGAATGACAACTCTGGCAGGATCTCGTCCCCCACTGGCCCGACCGGGATCAAGCTCGTCTCGTAATCTCCAGACTGGGCAATGTGCTGTCCACTGCCTTGTGTGCTAGTTTTCCAGGAGCCTCCTCTCTCCCATGGCACTGTGTCCCACATCTCAAACCACCTCCAGACATTCTCAGGTTTGTTGAAAAAAATGTGTCTTGCCGTCTGAAATCACTGCAATCTGCTTGGGTATAAGAGCATATATCAGAGACCCATGGTCCTCAACTTCCTCTTCGCTTGAAGGAAAGATTTGCATTGAGCCTGCACTTTCTGCGAGTCCAGGAGAAGGGAGATCTTGTGATTCTCATAATGGCCATAATCTGTTTCAAAGGCCGCATGAAGGAGACAATCCCTGTCCCTGTAGTTTAGGATGCGCTTTGATAGCATGTGGTGGGGTCCCACTCTTGAGGGACTGTCAGGGCTCGGTGGGCCTTCTTGACCGCAAAATAAGGAGGTAGGCCAGTGGGTTTCAGAGTGTTGCAAATCCAGGTGTCCACAAACCTCTCCGCTTTGTCCCCCATTGCTCACTCGGGGAACCCCAGCAGGCAGACGTTGTTTCACCATGATCTCCCCTCTCTGTCTTCAGCCTGCGCCTCCAGGGCGTCTGTTTTCGATGTAAGGATAGCCACCTGCTTCTTCAATGCTGTCACCTCCGACTGACACTCGACGATAGAGCCCTCCGTTGCCCGGACCATATGCGATATCTTTCACAGATTTGTGCGCTTGAGGTACAGCTCTATGGATACTGATAACATCTTCCCTTCTAAGGCCACCCTGGATCCCTGGTTGGCTACCAGAATGTCTGCCTGTGAGTGCTCCTCTGGGGACAATTCCCACCCTTGTTGCCCCGGGACCCCCATGTCGTGTCTGTCGTTTGAAAGCGGACATGAGGGTGGCGCCATAGTGTTCCCCTCAGGGTGTCCAGGGGGCCTCCCCTTCCCCTTGAGGAAAGAAGATAAGGAGTTCCCCGGTCAGGATGCAACAATGGGAATTGTAACCATGTGCTGGGGCTGCTGTCCCCACCCAATCCCACACTGTCCAGTTAACATAGTTGAACCCTCGCTGCCCTCCTGGGGTTGCCACAGTAGAGTTGGACTGCCTTTAGTCAATGGCACCTGGCCGGGCTCACCCTACCCATCACTACCCCCACGACTGTGGTGCTTATTGGAGACCCAGCCCCTCACTATGATGGGAGTGATCCAGCCCACTGGGGACTCTCTGCTGCTATAGGTGGTCACCTACATGGACACCTCGGGACCGGCTCCCCATTTCACTGTCCAGCAGCCCCAAGGGCAAAGGCCTGGGCCACAGGGTCCCAGCCAGCACGGATAGTCCAGAAGGCCCTCCACCACTGCAGGATCTCCCCACAAGTGCACCGCACCCGCTCTGATCGGGCCGGGCCCGCAGCAACACCCATGCTTACCTCAAGGGAGATGCAGAGCAGATGCCCCCAAGTTGGGCGCTCCAGTGTCCCACGAGTCCACGCTCCAGCGGTGGCCCGCTGCAGATGAAGGAAAATGAGAAAGGCCTGGGTACGCATGCCGTCAGTTCATGCCCACCCGTTGCCCAGCAGTGCTTCTCAGCGCGGAAGCAGCAGTCTCTCCCAGCCAGGTTCAAACTAAAGGAAGACACCTCGGACCACTGTTTCCAGGGACTCCTCATGCCAGCAAATGCGAAGGAAATCAGGTAGGAGCGGAGAAGGACCTGAACACCGCAGGTGCACAGGCCCCACCCTTGCCACCTCAGGCAGTGTCCAGAATCAGGAAAGCCAGGCCCTCTGCCAGCCTGCCGGCCTGCATTATCTCACAGGAGACCCCAAACCAGCTCCCCGGGGCACTCCACAATCCGGTCCGCTGAAGGCTCCAGGACACTGGTCTCCTCTTCCCTGCTCATCTCATCCCGGCAGGTATAGGAGGGAGGGACGCACCCAGGATTCAGATCGTCCTCCTCGCTGGGCTCACTATCTTTTCAGGGCTCAACCCTCGCAGCTCTGTGACAGCTGGTGTCCAGATAACAGATGAGGCCCCACAGGTGGGGCCAACACTCACTCCATGCTGCCACCCAGTCGATCGTTACTCCGTGGCCGCACTCCAGGTCACAGGTCCAACAGCCCATGGAAAGGCCTTTAAACTGTGCCCTTGCCACGGCACGTAATGCTTTCTCCACACATCAGGGGCTCCGCCAGATTGGGCAGGGAGGCTCCTTTATTCAGCAACAGCTCCCTTCCAGTGAGAGGGTTTTACCAGGGTAGATTTGACGGTATGAGCAGCAGGATTGTACTGGATAAGGTAGGGCCTACGAGGAACCGCTCAAGGACCTGTCCTGTCAGGCATCTTGCGTGGCCATGCCACCAGTGCTGATATGTGTTACCATGTGACTCAACACTCCTTCACCTCCCCAGCCATCACTGGGTAATCTGCCACAGTCTGTCTCCAGGGCTATCCTATAGCAAGCTTGCATTGTGGAGTACGAAAATGTTTCCATGTCCCAGCACACTAAACACGATCCCTTTTTTTTAACACAAACTTTATTGGGTATTTCTGGTGTACATTACATATGTAAGCAGTACTTCATACATGTTAATTTTGTAAAGAAATGATCTGTAATTTATATACATATCATTTGGCATCCACATGTCACAAGTTGCTCATATGCTCCTGTGCATAACCATTTTACTCAAACCAAGGAGAAATTCACGCATATTGACATTATAATATCACAAGATATACTTTGTGCTTGAGGTATATTATAACTAGAACCTAATGCATCCCACCTACCCTATCCCACCCCGACAACCAAACCCGCAACAAGAAAACAATTGCTGATGTAAAATGATTACTTTGTATCCTGGTAGAAAGTACCAGGTGATAAGTACAACCCATAGTGTTAGGGAGGAGAAGGGAGGGGATGCAAGAATAATACAAGGGACCAGGGAGAGGAGAGAGGGAGGGGAATGATAATCCACTCAGAGGTTATCTGCTAAGAGTACAGCCGCTGCATGAGAGGGGATCGAATAGCCACACCACTAGTAGTTTGTGGAGTTTGAGAGTGTCCTGAAACCTCCTCCGTATTCGTTCTAAAAAGCTCTACCGATTGCACCCATTCTAAGGATATTGGATGTTTTCGTAGTCCCCTGTATTCCCCCCGCTGCAGCGCCTCCCTCTCTGCAGTAGTCCAACGGATGACTTCCTCCTTCCATTTACCCGCACGTGGTGGTGTGCGTGATTTCCAGCGCTATGTAATCAGCCTTTTTGCAATCATCAGGGCTAAGCCTGCAAAGCGACTTCGATTTCTTGGGAAGTGGGAAAAGGCCTAAAATGCAAGCTTCTACAGTATCCCAAGGCGTGCGTTCTGTTAACACGGACAAGTTCTGAATAATTCCCATCCCACTGAACGCGTTCCCTAGTGAGCAAACACTCCAGAAATCCTGACATTACCACCCACACACAGGGCCTCCCTATTCCTCCCCCAATCAGGACCTTGTTTTGTTAGGGAAACTATGGTGAAATGATTGGCTTAAGCGGGGTGGATGAATGAATGACTCAGGTTCCCAAGATCTACCTGAGTCACCATACCATGATCAGGAAACTTAATACTGTAACTGCCCTCTGACTCTACTGGAATCAAGAATCTCCTCCACTTCATATTCATTTGGCCCACCTATTACAATTGGAGGAGGTATCACCTTGTCTGTATTGATTGCTTTCTTAACCCTAGAGATCTGAACTACTGGGTGTACACACCAATTTGCTGGTAATTTTAGGCACACTTCAGAATCCCTGATTAAGTCAGTGCTCTTGAAAAGACCCACAACTCTGGAAAGGAACTTAGGGTGGCAGTCAGGGATAGATAGATTCTGTAAGGTTAACCAAACAAGATCATTCAATTTGTACTGTGGATCCGACTCTCTGGGCCAATCAGCCTTGGGGAGTTGTCCCCTAGTGATGTATTTGCAGGCAAGCAATGTATTGGAACTCAACCAATGTAGACCCTGAAGGACTAATTTTCATGGACTGGCAATTGGCCTTGTTTATTTTCCATATTCGTGATTGCATATTTAAATGCTGAATAAAGCACATTTTGGGATTTTGGCTACTTTTCTGGGTGTACATTTTGTTGCTGAGGATTGTACTGCACATGCTGTTTTAACATTGTTTAAGCCAAATCATGCACATTGGTGGCAGTGTTAGCCCACAATGGCAATGGTTGTCTCCACATGGCAGGTATTTTTTAGTGAGGCCCAAATATGTCTGCCTCTACAGATAAGTGTTTATTTGGCACACTACCACTATTTTGTCACTACATTACTTGTGGGTTTAGGCATCAGAGAGTCATACATGATTGTCTGCACATGCTGTGAGTCTGAACACCACACTCACCTTTTTGTCACTGCACTGATGGGGGTGTTACAACCCTTGTCCCCAATGTGCTTTCCAACCCTGGCTTTTAAACCCACACTCATCTTTTGGCCACCTCAATGATGCGGGTTATACCCCATCTCCGCTATGTGCCTGACCCTGCTGGGTGTTTGATCCACGATCACCTAATGGTCACAACACTGATAGGGGGTTACCCCATATCCCCTATGTGCTTGGCTAAGTTGGGGATTTGAACCCCATGCTCATCTTTTGGGCATCACACTGATGTTGGGGTGATACCCCACCTCCCCTATGTGCTTCTCAATGCTGGGGGTTTGTACCCCACAATCTGCTTTTGTTTACTGGAGTGATGAATGTAAGTGCATTTGTTTGCAGAATGTGTCACTGATTCAGGATGCTTGCACACAATACACAAACTTGGCATGGGAGTAGGAATGGAGTGTTTGCCCCCCACCCACTCTGGGGTGGACTGTCCTGGGGTAGACATGGATCCCCTTCTGGGGTGAACTGTGCTGGGGGTGGACATATACCACCTTCTGGGGTGGACTGTGCTGGGGGTGGACATGGATCCCCTTCTGGGGTGGACTGTGCTGGGGGAGGTGGACATAGACCCACTTCTGGGGTGGACTGTGCTGGGGGTGGATATGGATCCCATTCTGGTTTGTACTGTGCTGGGGGGGTGGACATAGACCCCCTTCTGGGATAGACTGTGCTTGGGGGTGGGCGTAGGCCCCTTCTGGGGTGGACTGTGCTTAGAGGGTGGACATAGACCCCGGACTGTGCTGGGGTGATGAGTATCCACCCTTCTGAGGTGGACTGTGCGGGGAAGATGGGCATCCACTCTTCTGGTGCGGACTGTGCTGGGGGGTGGGCATGAACCCCTTCTGGGGTGGACTGTGCTGGGGGTGGACATAGACCCACTTCTGTGGTGTTCTGTGCTGGGGGAATGAACATAGACCCCCTTCTGGGGTGGACTGTGCTGGGGGTGGACATAGACCCCCTTCTGGGGGGGGGGGACTGTGCTGGGGGTGGATATCCATCCCATATGTGTGTTTAGGCTTTCGCAAGATCGTGACGTATTAGTGGGTGGTAGGTGTCTGTCTTACCATCTGCGATGTACGCGCCCATTTCGGTTGTTGATTCGGTCATAGGCGTACAGTACAGGGATGACATGCACGATCGGATACACGGCAGCTTCATCTCGTACACTGTGTTCGTGTTGTGGAGCGAATGGGACCTGATATACAGCTCTTCCGGGTGCTGTGACGTGCTGGAGTTAGTGACCTGTTCGGCGCAGAGGAAGTGCGCATTGCACTTGCCCGGCCGGAAACTGCAATGGTAATGGTTCTGGGAGGGTCAATTCTGTCTTTACGGAGACGCCTTGTATGGGAAATCTTGCTTGATTCGGAGGGTGCGTGTCGTTCGGGATTTGGACACATTTGCGCATCGTACTTCATAGTTGGGACGGACCAGCTCCCAGAACGAGTCGGTCGGCAGGTAACGCTACGGACAGCTGTGGGAGGGCTGTCCGGGCAAGATCGGAATCAGCCCCTAAGTAGAGTGCTACTCAGCCTCCAAAATTAGTTTGGTGCCTCATAATTGGTGTCTTCCATATAGGGTCAGACTGGGACAGAAATTAGGTCCGGGAACGATAATGAACATGGCCCTCATTAGTAAATTATAAAAGCTAAAAAAAGTAGTCTGTGTTTGCTAATTTTGTGCGGTTTTGAACTTGTAAAGACAGGCGTTATAAGTGTTTTGCAAGGTAGCGGAGACTCCATGGACTTGTGCTTGCAGCAGGTAATCTTTGTGTTAATATCCATACCGCCGCTAACACTGCTGTTTCCCCCTTGCTGGAGGTGGAGGAAGCCTTGGGTGACAGGGAGGAGCTGGACGACACCTCCCAGCGCCCCCTGCCGCACCGCAAGACAGCCGCCAACACCGTAAGCCACCTAAGCGCCAGGAGGCGCCTACAAAAGCACACAAGTGCCTCCGCAGCACATGAAATCCATACCGCCGCTAACACTGCTGTTTCCCCCTAGCTGGGGGTGGAGGAAGCCTTGCCGAATACCGGGTGACAGGGAGGAGATGGACTACATCTCCCAGCACCCCCTACGGCACTGCGAGCCAGCCGCCAACGCCGTCAGCCACCTAAGCACCAGAAGGCGCCTACAAAAGCACACAAGTGCCTCCGCAGTGCGGGCTGCACCCTGGCAAAGCCCGGGCCAAGGGCGGGCCCATCTGCGCCCGTCCGCGGCCATTTGAGGTCGGGCCGGGCCATTCCCCTTGGTTCTTCCATCAGTGTGGATTATTAGCCACGTTCCATTCTACCGAGGTTCCACTGTGGATTAAGGCAGAACAAGGCAATGATGCCGAGCTGAGTGAGAATTCTTGTTTAGTTCCGTTTTCATTTAATCTACTTTTAATACTTTTTTTGCTTTATTTTAATGAAAGTATTTTAGCTGCAGAGACATTTTCTTAAGGGCTCGGTTGTGTATTATATTGGTGTGTTTTAAAAGGATTCAGGGTCTTTTTATTCTGCACCTCGCACTTTGGACCAAAGATTTGTGTACCCTTGCATACAGCAGATTGTATTGTGTATTGTACACCTTATAAATGCCCTAGTACCTAGCACTTTGCCTGACCCCAGCACTTTGTACTTGCACTTGGCACTTTACATTGAAACTGTGGGTGTCCCAGATCATAGATTACACCAGTTTAAATCCCACACATAAATACTGTTTAATAAGTCACCATGACTAGGTGTCAAATCCCAAAAGCTATAACTGATAAGCCTTGCACCACAATAGACTAATTTCTAGTGCGTGTAGTTAGTGCAATTTCTGATGAAATTGACAGGACAGAACGCCGCTTATTGCTCGGCCCTAGTATGATGATTGGGGAACAGCTAGGTAGTGATAGTGTACTCCACCAGGGCGATCCTATGCAATTTGCAGAAGCTGCCCCCAACGCACTCCACGGTACACCAAGCCCCATGGAAATGCATTAGAATTTGAACATGACTTGCCTACCCAACCTGATTCCCCCATCCAGCATACACCCGATAGATCGCCATCCCCGAAGAGGAAGAAAGGTTGCAAGAAGAGACAAACAGGGGTGGCAATTCCAAAGGCAAGAAATACCCTATGCAGAACCCTAAAGACCCGACATGTGATATCCAAGATGGCCAAGACTATATTGCCAACTCACAAACTTCATTAATTATAGCCACAATTTTATCCAAGATAGAGGAGTTACTTAGGCCGGTCCATGAGAACATTGATTAACTATCTAGTGAGGTGACCAAGATCTGTGGCTTATTGAGGGTCACCAACACCAGTGACAGGACAAAGAGGAATGTATCCAGGTGACTTATAAATGAGCCGGCGCCCAAGATAACTACCTTTAGTGTTAATAGAACAAACAAAGGAATAGGTAGTGAATTCCCTGGGGGCTGAAATGATATGGCAAGTGAAGGGTTCACCAGTGGAACTAATGAACCAACAACCCATAATCCACCAAGGCAGGATGCCCTGATTAACCACTCCTAATCTGTTCGAGGGGGCAGGATGGAGGGGACTGTTGTAGATCATCCAATTGCTACCTTAAATAAAGCAGGCTATAATTCAAGCCAAGAGAGGAGAGTAGACGTCCCTATCAACTTTCCCCCAGAGTGCTGCCTGTATGACGCTGTTGTGGTGAATGTGCCACCTCTACAATCAGGACAAAGGGAGAGTAATGATACCTTAAAGAATAGAATAGTACACTGGCTCAATAAGAATTGTGACTTTCCCGTGACAGGAGCGAATCAGATTCTCCTGACATGTAGATTGGGATGGATTGGCCCCTTACAAAAGTGTCTTACAGGAGACTGTATAATTGTTAATTTTTGAACCCCTAACTGGGCTAGAAACATCTTAGTTAGAGCACCCCCACTGTCTCCTTTTGAATCGATCATGACACTGTTACCACTTGGTTTCCTCTATAGGCATTTAAAGTTCAGACAACCAAGGGATGACAAAATAAATCCCCGGATTTACCAGTCTCGAGGAGGAGCTTCGCGCGCATCCAAGATGGCCGCGTGAACTTGGGGCTCCTGAGACCCCAGTAGCCCCCTGAATATATCCTGTCGTTATTCCTGTCTGCTGTGGAGTGCTTCTTGCAGTGGAACCGAAGGAGTACTGAATGCTAAAAACCGCATCCCAAAGGCGCCGGGAAACCGGAGTTGTAGGGTTGGAAAGTTTGCGGCCTGTTTCTCTCAGATGCCCGGAGCTTGGGTTGGCGTAGTGCCGTGGCGTAGTTTGACAACAACGGCGCTGGGTACCCAAAGTGGCCGGTCTGGCCTCACAGCCCCATTTGGTTTCACTTTCGATTTCGACGGGAACGCTTGGTGATCTGGCCGAGGTGCACTTCTGATTGTTGGACTCCCCAGTCAGTGTCAGTGGGCCATGCAGTGTGGACATTTTATAAGTGTGGAGGCCTACGGACCCAAAAACTAGGCTTTTGACCGCGTACCGTGTCGTGTGGCTACCGCAACCCGGTCTCTCTGCTGACTGATGGGCGCCGCGGAACCACGGATGGTTGGCGAATCATCCTGAAGGGTCGAAAGCAAGGGACTCGATATTGTCCACCAACAACGATTGCCAAGTGCCGCCTCCTCGAATCGGACGACGAATATAGGGTTGTCCCGAAATGGTGACCAAGCCGGAAGGGGACAAAAGGCAATTGAAGACCACTAGAGGGGGAAGGTATACTCAATCGAACAACATGGATCGATATGCACAAACTAAGGGGTCGCCAATTGGACTGGGAAAGTCACAAGAAGGAGTAAAAGACGCCTCTGCACTGGAAGTGGAGCCGACATTGCAATACGTGATGGCCGCCATTGACGGGATCAAGTCCTCACTTGAACAGAAGATGGAGACCCTTGTTTATAAATTGGACACTGTGTCCATTGAGGTTAACTTGATTCGGACGGACCTCACGAAGACGAGTGAGAAAGTGAAGTCTTTGGACATTAAGACGGCTAGTCTTACGGATGACGTCACTGGACTGCAAGCTGAAGTACGGACTCTGAGGGCCTCCAATGAACTTGTTGTCCGTCGACTGGAGGATTTTGAAGGGAGGGCCCGGAGGAATAACATTTGTATTAGTGGGGTGCCGGAAAAAGCGGAGGGGCAAGCGGCCGATCTCTTTGTGGAGGGTCTAATAATCAATCACCTTGGACCCTAAGGCCTGAGCAAGTTCTTCACCGTTGAGCGGGCACACAGAATTCCTGGAGGTAAACCACGTGTTGGATGGCCCGCCCCGGCCCTTGATAACCAGAATTTTTAATTTTAGGGACAGAGATGTAATCCTCCAGGCCTCCAGATCGGGGGGCCCCTTGAAGTATGAAAACTCCTCCATTAGTTTCTTTCCGGACTTTACGCAAGCAGTCCAGAAGCAGAGACTGAGTTTTATGGGGGTGAAAAGAAGGCTTCGTGATATGGGACTCGAATACGCCATGCTGTACCCGGCTAAGCTGAGAATCGAACATGAAGAGAGAACTTATTTCATTGATAAGCCGGAGATCGTTGCAGATTGGTTGGACACCTTAACTGCCCAGCAAGAGTCCCAGAGACAGAGTGGAGAAGAAGGCGGGGGTGCGCAAGAACATGAATGAGAGCTATTGTTCTAGGACCCGGGGAGAGCTGGGGAATGGTCCATTGTTGTAATGTTTTGGATCACAGACTTAACACAGTACATAAGGGGGGTTAACGGGCTATCGGTAGGCCTCTTTCCTCCTCGGACTTACTTTCTGTAGTTTAGTCTAGATGTGGGGGCGACAGGCACACTGCAAGTTGGGGAGGCTTGATACTCGTGAGCAGGGGTGCGGGGAGGGGGTAGCGTAACAGGATGTTTTGGGGGAGGTGGGGGGGAAATGTTGATTTGTTGTGTTTTGTTTGTGTTTTCGCAAGGCATTGTATTCCAAGATTGCTTCTTTATGGTGCGGGGCTCGGAGGAGGGTTGGGTCTTCTTTCTGTTTCATGGTGGGGGGTAGGGGGTTGAGGGTATTGAGCTGGAACGTTAATGGGTTGGGGGATAAAATCAAGAGCATATGGTTATACAATTCCTTAAAAGACATTCCTCGGATGCGGTCCTACTTCAGGAAACTCACTTGGTTGGAAATGTTTGTAAGTCGATGAATAGGAAAGGCTATCGTCTGGTGGCGCATGCGGGTTTTACTTCTGAGTCCCGGGGTGTTGGGATCCTTCTCAAGAATTCTCTCCCGTTTGTAGTTGACTCGGTTGTTGCAGATGAGAGGGGACGATATGTTGCGGTCTCAGAACGTTGGGAGGGGCAAATTCTCTCCCTGGTTTCGATTTATGTCCCTCCGGGTCTGCAGAATACGACCTTTCTTGAGTTGGGGAAGATTGTGTTGGATCTTCCTAGTGGATTATTGATCTTGGGTGGAGATTTCAACGCTGTAGTCTCTGGTACCTTGGACAGGTATCCGTCACGGGACGGGAGGCGGGCTCAAAGATAGCTGCCTGACTTTATGGAGGCGCTGAGCTTGGTTGATAGCTGGAGATTATTTCACCCTAGTCAGCAGCAGTATACCTTCCACTCTGGCGCTCATGGTAGTCTGTCTCGGATTGACTATGGTCTAGTGCCTGCGGCCCAGGCTTCATATATTGTTGAAGTACAGCATCTGGCCAGAGGTATTTCGGATCACTCGCCGCTATGGCTTAGATTTGATTTCGCTTCTGGCTCAAGTGGTAGAGTTGCCCCCATTAATCCCTGGTATCTGCGTAATCCTAAAGTTCGCAAGGATTTGTTACAAGCGTTGGAGCATTATTTTCAAGATAATGAGGGATCGGTTTCCTCGTCGATTTCATTGTGGGAGGCTTTTAAGACTGTGGTCAGGGGTCAGGCTTTATCCCTGATCGCAGGTGTCAAAAAGCAGAAAGAGGAGGATGTAGTGAGAATTGAGTCGGAAATAGCCAACATAGAAATGGAATTGGAACAGGACGAGACCTGTGTTAAGTTACATGTTTTACAACTTAAGCAGCTTGAGTATAGGACATTGGTCACTGACAGTGCTCGAGCCCTAAGTCGAGAGCAGCAGGGGCGTCTTTATGATGTGGGAGAAAAGGCCGGGAAATCGATTGCCTGGTTAGATAGGAAGGGTAGAGCAGATCGGGTGGTTCCAGAGATTGAGACGAAGGACGGGACTTGTATAACTGACCCACAGGGGATAGTGGACCGTTTCGCGGAATACTTTCGTATTATTTACACTTCCGTCTCAGATAGACCGGAGGAAGATTCGTGTCTATTGTTGAGGGATATTAAGCTTCCGTGTCTGTCTACGGAAGATCGTAACCTCATGGACGGTAAGCTTACCGCTGATGAGGTAGCCTTGGCAGTGCGCTCCTTGAATTCCGGAAAAGTGATGGGTTTCTTGCGAGGGCGTATACCTTGCAAGAGCCGGCAATCATAGCGTCACTTGACGCGACAATGGCTTTTGACACAGTGGAATGGCCATATTTGTGGGCCGTTTTGGCTAAATTCGTTTTTGATCCGGAGTTCATTAGCTGGGTACGCCTGTTATACACTGAGCCACTTGCGCAGGTTCTCGTGAACGGTCGTGTCTCGGCGCCATTTTGTCTTGGGCAGGGCACTAGGCAGGGCTGCCCGCTTTCCCCCCTTCTGTTTTCGCTAGCTCTCGAGCCGTTGGGAGCCCTCGATCAAGGGTATTCATTGGTCTCCTCAGTTTGAGGATCGGATCTCTTTGTATGCTGACGACATCTTACTTTATCTCTCCTCCCCTAGGAAGTCCCTTATTGTGCTCTGTGATGTATTGGCCTATTATGGTAGGAATTCAGGATTGATCATAAACTGGGCGAAATCTTATTTGTATGTATTATGTGGTGATGCCCCCATTTTGCCTTGGAATTGTCCCATTCAAATCGCTAAGGAAGGGTTCAAATACCTCGGGGTTTATATTTCAATGGATCCCACAATCTGGTATGAAAAAAACCTTCTCCCTCCACTGACCGGGCAGAAAAGTGATGTAGCTGGGTGGCAGAAACTTCCGCTCTCGATGTTAGGATGGGCCGCCCTTTTTAAAATGATGTCCCTGCCCCGTTTCCTTTATGCCCTCCAAAACACTCTAGATGTGGTACCTGCTAGCTATTTTCGCGAAGTGGAGAGTTTACAGCGTAAACTACTCTGGAACGGCAGACCACGTATAGCATTAGCCAAGCTGACGCTCCCATGGTATGATGGAGGGATTGCTCTCCCCGATATCAAGAGATACTATTGGGCGTCGCAATTGGGGGCTACAAATCATGGTACCTATGGGTCCGATACAGATCCAGGTTATATCATGGACAGATGGTTACTTCCTGGTGATAGTTATAGCAGAGCGCTGTATACCAGATCAGTAAAGAAAAATCAGACGGGACCGACCAGGGTGGCGGTACGTATATGGCATGATGTTACTAGTTCGCTTGGATGGAAGGACCGCTTGACTTTGGCTACCCCTCTCCTTGGATCTGATAGGTTTGGCAAGCTATGGAATACAAAGGGTTTTGACAAATGGGACCTGATAGGGATTACCACTGTAGGTGATCTCTTGGCGAAGGGGAAGATTAAGTCATTTGCTGAATTACAAACTGAATTCAAGCTGAGTGGGACGGAGTATTTTCGTTATGCGCAGGTTAGTCATGCAGTGAGGTAGGTCTACCCTGAGGGGGAGGAGATACCGGAGGCATGCCCCTTGGAGGACCGCATACTAGATGGACATCTGCCCGATAGCACCATTTCTCTTATTTATAAAAAACTGTTAAATCGCAGAGTGGATCTTCTGGTGGATTTGAGGGATAAGTGGACCCGAGATGGTCTCGAAATTGATGATGAAGACTGGCAATCTGCAATCTCCTCTCCGAAGGAGGTTGTGATTCCAGCAAGGCTGAGACTTGTCCAGCTGAAAGCACTCCACAGAGTTTATGTCACGGGTCCACGTCTGATTAGAATGGGTTTAACGGAGGAAGGTCTGTGTAAGCGGGGATGTGGTCAATTGGGGAAATTTCTCCATATCATATGGGGATGTCGGTATATGGTAAATTACTGGGGCTTTGTCCATGATGTTATGCAGGAAGTGACAGGTGTGGCTCTCTTGCCGGAAGCTAGGAGATGCTTGCTGAATATTTGGGAGCCTACTGACCTAACCACTGCACAGACCCAATGGGTCACGTTGGGGGCCATGATTGCTAAGCGAAACATAGCACAGCAGTGGGGCTCTGAAAGGCTGCCAACGATAGAGGGGTGGAAGGAAAGTATGGATTGGTGTATGTTCTGTGAAAAAACTTTTTACCTGGAAAGGGGTCGTCCTCGGAAGTGGAACAGTGTCTGGAGCCCTAGGAATAATTACAGAGGGAATATTTGTGTGCCACCTGCAAATGTAGTCTTTGATGTCCCACTTTCCCCATGACCCGTATATGTGAATATCTATGGTATCGATGTTTCGTTCCCTCCCTAGCCAATATTTATTGTATTGTGTCTTGACACTGTGAACGACCCTCTTCTGTACTATGCACCGCTGTGTTTATTGATGCCTTGTTTTAATAAAAAGAAATATAAAAAAAAAGATTTACCAGTCTCTAATAGATACCAAGTCCTGAGCTCCCTTGAACAAAACGATTGACATAAGGGTATTAACCATTTTAGATTAGAGCCACTCACTAATGAAGATCAGGTTAATGACAAACATGTAGTGGGTTTATTGATAATTGAACTACCCGAGTCCGAGTCTATAGACACCACAGACATAGGGGCCCATTAGGATGTCGGGTGGATCGCCACCGTCATGCGGGCGGTGGCGATACGCACGACATCCTTGCCCGCCCGCCACCCATATCCCCCGCCATATTACTATGGCGGGGGGCCCGCAGCAGACGGAAACACCGTCCACCACTTTTCCGCCCCAGTCGCCTTGTGGCTGGGGCGGAAAAGGGTTTATATGGTGGCGGTGTCTATCAGGCACCGCCAGCCATATTAGGATGGGCTTTGGGAGCTGCCTTTCCGTGGCTGCAATGCCGCCACGGAGAGGCAGGCGGTCTTTACTTTGGGGGCCCCCTGCGGGCCCCCATGGTGAAGGCGAGGTGGGGGTGCACAGGGGGGGTACCTATGTTACCCCCCAGCATTTCAATGTACAACATGACAGGCACCCCGTGGTGCCTGTCATGTTGTGCATTGAAAAGCACAACGTGCATTTTTAACATTGTGGCGGGCGGTGCTGAGAGCACCACCCGCCACAAAGTTAAAAATGCTGGATGCGCCCGCCACTGTTGTGAGCGCATCCTAATTACCCCCACAGGACCCCCGGCCTTATGGCAGGCTGTCCCGGTGTCCGATAGGGTGGCGGGCGGAC
Source organism: Lissotriton helveticus (assembly GCF_964261635.1). Taxonomy (NCBI): domain Eukaryota; kingdom Metazoa; phylum Chordata; class Amphibia; order Caudata; family Salamandridae; genus Lissotriton; species Lissotriton helveticus. Next base: position 31,460,212 of record NC_136060.1, on the reverse strand, counting down.
AAAGTCCGCCCGTCATCCTAATGTCCCCCCTAGTGTGTATATCTCCTGGGGCTCCATCTGCAAATATAGTAAAAGGAAGTAATGGCAAGTTTACAGGAGGCAACACTGGGAAAACATTTGAGAACGGTTACATTATTACTGCATGGAATGTCGCAGGCCTAAGGGGAAAACAGGATTTATCAACTTGGCAGGATTTTATTACTAATGACCAAGATATAATTTGTCTACAAAAGACATGGTGTACCGAACCTATATATGTAGAAAGATTTACATAGTATTGACTCCAAGCCGTGCCTTCGCCAGCAGGTAGAGCCAAAGGGGGGCTTCTGACCCTTATTTCAAATAAGCTATCTATTTTTATTGTTAAAAGAATTATTATTGTAGGAACACACTCTCAAATTCTACGGTTACATTGCAAAGATGGTAGGGATATGCCATGGTAAATTACTACAATAATGTGTTTGATTCAACCCGTAGTAATGTTGTATCAGAACTGGATAATGAGCTTGACAAACTGTTAAGCCTCATTGGGACATCCATTGTTATAATTTGGGTAGGGGATTTTAACACTCAAACCTGTCCATTGTCGATGACTAAGGTCTGTGGGATCATCCATGGAGAGGAAGACGAAAGTATGCATCTTATACATAACGATTATGGAGGAGCTCTTCATTTATTGTTGGCCAAATATGACCTAGAATTATTACAAAGTGCATGCGATACGAATGGTGCTACAATGCCCACATTTACTGGCAGAAATGCGGCTTCTATTATTGATCATATGCTTATTACAACTAGCAGCAGTTACTTGTGCTCTACTCCATGGATTACTGAGCAGGTATCGAGTGACCATAATAGTATCTCCATGTCAACACTATGCTGGGGTTCAAAAATGACAGTAAATCATGACTTGATAACTAGTATTACCCCTATCAGGCCTAATTGGACATGTATCAAATGGGTTGGCGTAGACCCCGCAAAAGTTTTAAAAGAAATTGTCATTATGCAAGCCTGAGAATTGTTATTGCCTTAATGAGGACGTTAACCCCCCATTGTTATTAGCCAACTTTCAAAAAATAAATACCATAATTGAGGGGATATTAACTGCACCTTTTAGGGGAAATAGTATACAAAATAGAGGTTGGTTTGATCATAACTGTACCCAGGCCCTAAACCAACTTAAACGAGCCCTGGGTAGTAGATCTAGAAATGCTGAGACCATTAAAAACTCACGCCATAACTACAAATTGGTTCTTGAGGCAAGAAGAAATAAGCTCCAAGAGTTAGCGTGGGATAAGTTAACCATGGCAGCAGATAACATTAACAGTAAGTTATTCTGGGAAACTGTCAACTCACCGTTCCTAAAGAATAACTCATTCCCCTAATTAATTTTGCATATAAATTGTGACGCGTTGGTTGGAACATTTCTCCAGTATTTTTAATCCACCTGAGCGTGATGTATTTTATTTGCAAAGTATAGTAGGAAGTCAGTGACCGGTGTTGCCACTAGATATCACTATTGAGGAAGTCCAAGATGGACTGACTGGCAGTAGGGGAGGTAAAGCACCAGGCCCAGATGGGGTTCCTATTGATGTTTAGAAAAGCGAAATAGCTCTATGGAGCCCCATTTTAACCAGAGTTTTCAACTTAGCAGCAACAGAGCCCAACCGTCGTCATGAGGTCAATCTGTGATAATCCCTATTTTTAAAACTGAAGCAAAAAATGATCGTCCTATTTCGCTTTTGGATTTTTCAGTTAAAGTAATGAGCAGAACACTATTGGCAAGACTCGAAGACTGGATTACAGAAAAAGAGATTCTCTCCCCAGTCCAATATGGCTTTAGAAAAGGCATGGGAACCCAGGAGCAATGTATTAACCTAGAACTCCTGATAGGTAAATATATGCAGGCTAAAGAGGGAAGATTATATCTGTGCTTTGCAGATCCTAGCAGTGCGTTTGACCTTGTTGACCACTCTATTTTATGGCCAACCTTGCTCAATCTAGGTACCCCAAAGAAATAATTTTCTTCTTAGCAAGGTTGTATGAGAAACTCTCCAGCAAGGTGCGATATGGACAGCGGGGGAGTGTACACCACACTTTGAGGTCAAAAGAGGCATCCACCAGGGCTGTGTTTTGGCACCGTTTCTTTTCTCCCTCTTTATGAATGATGTAGACATAGCCCTTTAGTCGATACAGGCAGATGCACCACAAATAGCTGGAAACCCCGTACCCATCTTACTGTATGCAGACGATGCGGTGTTGCTCTCCAGAACCCCACTTGGCCTACAGCGACTAATGGATAATTTTAACATTTTTATCAATAGGAAACTGTTAATAAACAAGACCAAAACTTTTGTAATGGCTTGTGGTCAGAAACCCAAGAAATGTAAAACTTTTTATATAGAGAATTCCCCTGTGGAATTGGTCCATACCTTCTGCTTTTTGGGTGTAACTTATAACAGGAAATGGGAATTAGGCAAACGAACTTGTGAATGTACGCTCCAAGATGGTCAAGAGCGCCCATGGGATTTTCAGATTTGCAGCCAAGCTAAGCACCCGTCGTATTAAGGATATGGTTGACATATACAAGGCCAGATGTGTCGCCATAGCCCTTTACTGAGCAGGAGTTTGGGGCCATAAACATATACAGGCACTCCAGCTTGAAGAAAACTCTTTTTTAAAATGCCTTTTGTGCTTACCGCTATCAGCATCCACCGAAATTATTCACTGTGAAGTAGGTATTAATTACTTATTGGATCTAATTGGCTTGCGGTCATTACTTTTATGGAGATCCATTTGGGCTAAAGAGGAGACCAAATTTACCCAATCCATCATTAGAGACTATCCACTCTTGGATAAAAGTTACAGGATCCGCTGGCTGAAAAATATTTGGGATTAGTTTAGTGATTTATTCAATCTTTCTATCCAGGGTGACCCTGGTTGTGTCACACATATCCAAACAGGAGATTAAAAACAAATTTTTAGCCCATCAAAATGAAGTTCGCAGGAGAGTGATTGGGAATCAACCCACTCTTGTATTTTATCAACATCTGGAGGTCATCACATCGCTTTGTTTTGATTTGCTTGAGACTAGGATAGTACACCATCTAGGTGCCTTTCCCACCACAACAATGTATCTGTTTACTTTATGCCTTGTGATGGGATATCCAAACAAAGCACCACACATTTTTTACTATTTTGTAAGTTCTAGTCCCTTTTAATGCAATTTTATCTGAAACCTACATTCTTAAAATTCAATGTGAGAACAACCAGTCAATGCACTTGTGACATCTCGCCTAGACTACGGCAACATTCTTTACCTGGGCTCAAATCAGGCAGTCATTAAAAGGATACAACTCGTGCAAAATTCAGCGGCAAGACTCCTGTGCAGAATTCCAAAAATGGCCAGTGTGTCGAAGCACCTGATTGACCTGCATTGGCTCAGGTTGGAAAACCGAGTTAGGTTCAAAGCCCTGAGTTACATGTTCAGGATCAAATCCGGAACGGCACCGGAATATCTGCAATCGCTAGCCACACATTATATACCAGGTAGGAGTTTGCGCTCTCAAACCGCATCAAATTTTTTGGTTCCCAGGTTCAGATTGACAAGAATGGGAGGAAGGTAATTCTCTGTCCTAGGGCCTACTCTCTGGAATACACTCCCCCCTCACATTCGCAAATAGGACAATTATGCCAGGTTTAGGAAGAACATTAAGACCTGGCTCTTCCAGAAATAAATCCATTAAGTAAGCACAGCTCATACAACCAATTGTCGTCGGCGCCGGGAAACCCTTTTTGGGTAGCTGTGCGCCATACAAATGTAAAAAATAAATAAATAAATATGAACTTATTGGTTACACTTAATGACCCAGGATTATGTTTTTATGTTGCTTCTTACATCCTAAAATCAATTGCTTCTAGGAAATCTATTATACTTGTCAATTAATTGGACTGCCTTATGCATTGGATACTGTTATTAACAAATGGCTGCTAGGAAATGTATTATGCATTACTATTAATTGGACTGTCATACGCATTGGATGTTTATACATGTGTGTTTTAAAATTATGTTTTTGCTTTTATGGTTGCTGCATAAACCGAATAAAGCCTTTTGAATACTGTTAATACCAGGGAAATCAACAGAAAGAAGTTTTGGCACGCAAACTTATCCTAAAATCTAACCCATGGGGCACGTCAACGGCTAGGACTGGGAGCGGTGTTGTCTCGATACAGACTTTGGTGCTCCCCAAATGGAGCGTAAACCTCTGTCAAATTGATTAAGCTCAGTAGCAGGTTATAAACATTTTTATAAGAATGAGAGACGAGGATTGCCGTTTCAAAGCTTTATATAAATGTTTGATAGACAGTTTACATAGAACATGCTATGAGAAATTTTAGTAGCTAAGCATACACATCATGGCTACAAAGAACTCCTTACAGTTCTGTGTAAATTTCAGCATGGATTCGCCTTCTAAGGGTGAGGTATAAGGCATTCTGTACATGTCCTATTAAAGGACTTCTAACAAAGACATTCATACATTCTACATGAGTACATTGCAATCAGGATATGCACCAATAAGGAACAAGCAAGGAGAAACCTTTTACTAGGGAATACATTTGAAGAGTTTCTCATGGTAGTAATATATTGAGTTTGCAGGCATTCTCATAGTTTATTCAAGCATTCGGGGCGCGAGCTGGACTCCAACAAAGATAGCGGCTCATCCCTAGCTCCCCTGAGTAGGTAGAGGCCCATCTGGAAAATTCTAAAATATTCTAAACAAGATCCACATGGTTACCATGCGAAGGGGTTGGTGCGCTGAGGGTCTGAGGAGCTGTTTTCCTGAAGCTCCAACTCGATGTCGGATTGAGTGGGCTTATCGCCGTCTTCCCTCCCGTCTGAGTTATCGCAGAGCCGGAGCGCCAGAGGCCATTGGAGGCCTTTGTGTTAGAGAGCATCTACTGCCATCATCTGCCCCAGAGCTCAGGGCTGGCTTTAGGGCAGTGCGACCGGTGCGGCCACACTGGGCGCTGACCTTTGGAAGGGGCGCTGACCTTGCGGGGGGGCGCTATGTTTAGCAATAACTTATGATTGGAGAGATGACGGACAGTGGCGTAGGAAGGGTGGTGCGGGCCGCCCCGGGTGTCATCCCTGAGGAGGATGACAAAATGTCACTGAGGTGGGTGACAAAATGGTAAAATTCCATTCCCCCAGCTCTCAACTTCAGTGTGACACCGTTGCGGGGCGCCAATCCGAGGATTCGCCAACACCCCCACCCCCCATTCAAGGAGCCCCGTGCGGGCGGCAAACGCAGGTACCGCCCCGGGCTGTCTGAGGTCTAGCTAAGCCACTGATGAGGGACACTTTTTCCCGGTATTAGTGAGAGAATCTGAGGAGGTGGTCATGGGGTGTGGGGTGCCAAAAATGATTGTCGTACCAGGCGCCACGCCCGCTAAAGCCGGCCCTGCCAGAGCTGCAACTTTAATGAAGGTTGCCAGCGACCAAGTACTCATTGTCATTTAAAGCGGTCAGGGACAGAATATCAATGTAAAAAATAGCGAAGTAAAAAATATCAATGAAATAATGTAGAATGCCAGGGGCGTGGCCTGACTAGACATGGAGGAGGACGTGTGTTTTGAGAGCTCCGGACTGCCGCCAACGTTTTCAGCTTTTTTAAGCAGCTTGATAGCGGCGAGAGGGCTCTGACGGGACCCCCTGCTTGGCGGAAGACTCTGGGAGTTGGAATTGAGCCTCCTTGTCCCCTGGAGCTGTGAAGTGGTGAGCCTGCTCGGGGCCTGCGGGTGAGTTTTGCGGCCCTGACAGGACCGGGTCGCCATCTTAAGTGCCTGGGGCCTGCCTATCTCTGATAAGAGCACTCGTCTTCTGAGCCCCGTGGGTGTGCTGGAAGGAGCGGAGGATCGCCGACGGCAGTGTCGGAGCAGCGCGGGAGCTGGACTGCCTCGCGATCGGCGGAGAGGGGGCTGCTGTGCCATCGTTGCTGAGACCAATCGTCCCGCAGAGGCTTCTGTGATGAGGGATCAGTGCGGGAAAGCGGGGGCCTTGGCTGAGCGTCGAGGTGCCCGGCCGCCACCACAGGCAACGTGGTTCTGTGCCTCCTTCTGTGGCCGGCCCGCCTGGGGCCGGAAGGAGCGACCATGAAGGGCCCGTGGGCGGCCTGAGGGTGCCGCGCGGGCTGGAAGAGTTCTGGTTGCCTGCGGTCGTTCCCGCCATCTTCTCCCGCTGAGCGGCGGCGGCCCTGCATTTTAGTGCACTGGGCCGTGGCTGATACACAGAGGGGGGTCTCGCCAGTAGGTACAGAGGCGGCACGGAGATGTGGGGGCCACTGGAACTCCCCTGGTATGCACTGTCTATGAACTGTTGGGGGCAACCGGAGGCTGCTACTGCGTGCAGAGAAGCGATGATTTTGTTGACTCGCCGCCCACCCGCCATTTGGGTCCTGTGTAGCTCCTCTTTGGCCACTGTATCGGCGGGGGCGCTGGTGGTGGGGGCGGAGTCCTCGTTCTTCTAGCCCCATGGATTGAAGTGTGTTATGGGGCATCCTGCGAGATTTCTCTTCGGCCTTGCCCAGCTGAGCGCCCTGTTGCTTCTGGCCTTGGAACAGGCCCTTCAAGTGAGTAGTGGCCGGCGCTGGGACCGAGGGGTCGTGGGAAGCCAGTGCCCCCGACCACCCGTTTGCACCTTCCAAGCGGGTGGGGGGGTTGCTGGACTAGTGGCGTTTTCTTCCTATCCCTGCATAGAGGCTGCAGCTTGCATCTGCTAAAGGCTTGGACGGTGAGAGAGTGAAGGCCCGTGATGCAGCAGTTGTGTCACGGTGGTGACCGGGGCTTGTGGAGGGTTCCTTGCGCCTAGAGCAGCTGCGTTGGACTACAGTGGGGGTGGAGGGACCAGGCCTTCGGCTCAGGTGCGACTGGCTGGGCCGGGGAGGAGGAGAACTGCCTTTGAAGGAGAGTAGTGGCTGGCAGGGCGCTGAAGGGGAGTGCCGTGTATTGACTTTGACGACAGCTTGGCCCTAGTTGGTCTCGGGAAAGGCTGAGCGGGGGATGTGCCCCTCTCTGTGATGTGCATTGAGATCCGTGGGTGCCTAGATCTGGCGATGGTGCCCCAACCTGCTGCCTAAGATCCCTTGGGGGGGACGGCGGGTCTCCTTGGGTTTGGGGTCTGCAGCACGCCCACTGTACTGCCGCATGCGGGACGCGCTCCGCCCTGGTAGGATCGGAACGATAGTGCGCCCGCCCAGGGCAGTGGACTTGGATTGTCTGGGCTAGTGGGGAGACTGGGGGGTGGCCGTAGCGGAGGCTGTGAATCCCCCTGGGGAACCCTATGGTGAGTAACCTAAGCCCTTTTCCTTCGGTACATGCTCTTGTGAACGCTGCTGCGGACCCTTACTGCCTCAGAAAGTCGGCACGCTGTGGGGAACTTCCTGTCTAAGAATGACATGCTCTAAAGGGAGCAAAGACGCGGCGGGGGCAATTACCAAGGACAACTCAGTGGTAGCCATGTGGGGCAAGACAAGCACACCTGTTCCGATCGAGGCGGGCCCTCTGCCTGGGGGGACTCGCCGCCGGTCACGCAAGCGTTTATGACCTCCTTCATGTCGGAGTTAAAAATGGAAATTGGCTACCTGCGCTCTGAAGTGCACTCCTGCGTCAAGGAGCTGAGAAAGGAAGTAAAAGATCTAGGTGACCGAGTGGATAGCCTAGAAAAGACTGTTGATGCCCGCAGGGAGGACCAGGAGCAAATATGGCAGTCCCTGGCCACCTTGGAAGAGTAGCATATTGAACTACAACTAAAACAAGAGGACCTAGAGAATCAGAGTCGTCGGAACAACCTCCGCATCTGGGGGGTTCCTCTCGGAGCGGAAGGGAAAGACATCCTGACGTATGTGGCTCAGCTCCTACACGAAGTCTGGGGGGATGATGACGACTCACGGCCGACTCTGGAATGGGCCCATCGGGTGTAGGGGCCAGAGTCCACTTTTTTGTGGAAAAGGAAGCCATCCTCAAGGCGGCGCGTGTCAAGCAGGACCTCACTTATGATGAACATAGGTTCCAGATTTTTCAGGATCTGGCGCCCAACACTCTAAGTAGACGGCGAGCCTTTAAACCAATCACCGACAAGCTGCGGAGCATGGACATTCCTTATTAATGGGGGCACTCGTTTGCTCTCATATTTGCGTGGGAGTCCAAGCGGAGGGTGGTGCGATCCTACAGGGAGGCGGTGCAGCTACTTCGACTCCCGTCCTCGCCGCCGGCCAGCCCTACCCGACCCCCAATCACGACACAGATTCCTGCTCAACCAACGTGGTCCACTGTGCGACGTCGCCGACGATCTCCGCCTATTGATGAACAAGCAGCATCACAGGCCAAGCAGGACATTATAGAACATATCAGGTTTCTAGAGGGTGACAAAGCTGGACCTACACAACAACCGCAGACCCCTTGATTGAATTTCATGCAGCCACATTATGTTCACTTCATGTATCGGGGGCTGTTTCTCCCCCTTATTGGGCGGGACTATTGAGTTAATGAATCCGTCATTGTGTTAGCCACCTGGTTGCAATGTTGGGGGGGGCGGAGCTCCTACTCTAGATGCGTTGGTCAAGGGGTATCGCCCTCCTCTAGCTGTTCCTGTGGGAGTGATATCTCTGGGACTATCTGAACCTTGGGTGTAGGATGTCCCGTTTCTGGAACAGGATTGCATGGCCCTGTTGGCCACTGTTGAGGTTTTCTCTTTTTTCTCTATGTTTCCATCTTTTCCTAGCTTTTCTGTCTCGCTTCCTCTTGTTTCTTGAGTGAGACGGGTGGGGGATCCTGCGGCTGCGGTGCATTGTACTGGTGGGGATGGGTAGGCCTTTCTGTGCTTGTGTGTCCTCCTTGAAATTAAGTAGGGGGCGGCGGAACGGACCAATTTGGACTTAATCATGACTACGTCTCTACCTAGCTCCTTGAAAGTCTTAACGCTTAATGTCAAGGGCCTAAATTCTCCCAATAAGCGGCAGCAAACGTAGCGCTATCTTCTTCAGCATAGTCCTGACATCATATTTCTCCAAGAAACCCACCTCCTACAAGCCGATGTGCAGTGCATGGCGCACCCTAAATACCCCTTCCAATTCTGGGCTGCAGCGGACACCAAAACGGCAGGAGTGGCGATTTTGTGCAGGAATGGCATCAGGCAGGGGGAATCTAAACCCTTTAGGAGCAGGGATGGACGCTTAATTAGAGTAAGTGTTGGGAAAGGGAGGAGCCTCATTACATTGTGTAATGTATAGGCACCCAACCAGATGCAGGACAGCTACCTCAGGACAATTCTGCGGGAGCATGTGCCACAGGGCGACCCCTTACTGATCCTGGGGGAGGATTTTAGCCTAGTATGGGACCCTGGAATGGATCGCAGTGAAGCCTCGTTTAGTGGGATGGGGACTATGTTTTCAGAGCTACGCACGCAGATAACGGACTTAGGCCTGTTGGACACGTGGCGGTATCACTCCCCGGAGGTGAGGGACTATTCATATTATTCCCATGTCCACCGCTCATACTCCCGTATCGATTATTTATTTATCTCCCATGCACTGATACGGGACATGCTAGGAGCATCCATGTCTGCCATATCGCTCTCTGATCATGCCCATGTTGAGCTGCTCCGGCAGGACCCGGCCGCTTGCCCCACCCGTAATATGCGGTGGCGCCTGCCGCCGAGAATTCTCTGGGACTCAGCAGATGTGGAAAGCATATGGCTGCCATTGACTCTTACTTCGCTAGTAACGATCTCCCGGAGACGCCCTTTCCTGTGATATGAGACGCCTTCAAGGCCATGATCCGAGGGCACATCACCTCTCTCTCTATTGCGCGGGCGTGGGAGGCCCAGCTTCTAGAAGATACCCTCTCAAAGGACATAAAACTGTCCGAAAAGCAGAATCAGGACCGTTCCTCGCTGGCGTCTTGGCGATGGCTCGCTAACCTCCGGGGACAGCTCCGCCTTCTGCGTACTAATAGGGCTGAAAAATCTTTGTTGGCCCTGAAGCAGCGGTATGTTGAGGAGGGGATAAGGTGGGCAGGCTGCTAGTGAGACGTCTGAGGGCACGGGCAGCCAAGGCCCATATAGCTAATATTCAGCTGCCAGATGGGACGAGAGTTACCTCGGAGAGGGATAAAAGCGAGGCGTTCAGAGCTTACTACGCCGCACTCTATACGGCAGAGACACCGTCACCGGATCAGGTAACGGACGTTCTGAACCGGTATACCTGGATGCCGATACATCCCCAGCACGCAAGGACCCTGGAAGGTCCTCTCACCAAGGAGGAGCTAACAGCAGCCATAAGGGACCTCCCTCTTGGGAAGACGCCGGGCCCGGACGGCCCGCCCCTGTCCTTCTACCGCATGTTCCAAGCACAACTCCGGCCCTTTCTTTTGCGGCTGTACAACTCCTTTACCGACAAGGACGGACCATCGTCCTCCATGGGTATGGCCGAGATAGCTCTCATACCTAAGCCGGGAAAGGACCCCACGCCTTGTGCTTCCTACCGACCTATAGCCTTGTTAAATACAGACCTTAAAATTTATACTAAAGTGCTTGCGAAACACATGGATCCCCACACGCCGGGACTGATAGAGCCGGATCAAGTTGGCTTCATCAGCAATCGGCAGGGGGCAGATAATGTGAGTCAAATTGCGCACTTAGTGGGGAAAGCACATCACTGGAATATACCGGCCTGCCTCCTGTCGCTTGACGCAGAGAAGGCATTCGACCGGGTGGGCTGGACCTTCCTCCGGATGGTTTTGCAAAAAGTCAGACTGTGTCAGAACATGGTTTCTAGGATCATGGCACCATATCTCGCTCCGTAGGCTAGGATTAGGGTAAATGGGCAGCTTACAGCCCCCTTCTCCATCCATAGGTGTATTAGGCAGGGGTGTCCTCTCTCACCCTTGTTGTTTGCCCTTGTAGTGGAGCCCCTAGCGGAGCTGATCCGGCAGGCAACGGATATCCACGGTATTTCCCTTGGAGGTCATGAGAACAAGGTAGCGCTCTTTGCAGATGATCTTATCCTTACATTAACGTGCCCCCAAGTGTCCTTCCCAGCGCTTCACTCTCTGCTGCGGCTTTTCGAGCAGTCCTCAGGCCTTAAAACACAATACGACAAATCTTGGGCCCTCAATCTTACCATTCCGAAGGAGGAGATACCACTCCTAGAGAAGCTTGCGCTGTATCGATGGGCCTCCAACCACATCCGTTATCTCGGCATCCAGTTGACTTCCTCCTTAGATACATGGACTCAAGTAAACTGGCGGGAGTGTAGGAAGGATGTCCTAGAAGAGCTACGGGGGTGGAAACCCTTGGCGATGTCATGGTTGGGCAGAATCATTGCCATTAACATGTCGGTCCTCCCTAAAATGTTATATCTCTTTCAATGCCTCCCCACACCTATTCCGCTACATCATATACAAGGCCTCCAACGTGAACTTACGGCCTTTATATAGGCGGGAGTCGACCACGTTTTTCTCATGAGCTTCTTATGTCACCGCAAGACAGGGTAGGGCAGGCCTGCCCCAACCTCGTGGATTATTATTGGGCCTCGCACCTTTGCTTTGCGGTGGAATGGACGACGACTGAGAGTGAGAAGGTATGGCTGCATATGGACCGGGTGGTGACTGGGCGAGCTATCTGGGACCTTACATGCCTCCACGGGGCGGCATGCTCTAGAAGCGCCTATATAGCGGTACCCACTAAAACGGTCCTGTATATATGGGACAAGGTGGCTGTGCGCAGAGGTCTCACGACGTTCCCTTCACCGCATACTCCGCTGGAGGGGAATCTGTTATTCCCTCTGGCCCATCGCTCACACGCCTTTGCTAAATGGGCGCAAGGGGGATGCAGGGTGATCAGTGATTTGTATGAGGGGGGCACGCTCAAGACATTCGCCCAATGCAGAGAGGAGTTCCGTGTCCCATTGGAGACGGGAATGCAAATCGTCCAGCTGCGACACTGGGTATCTGGGCGGGAGATGCAACAGGCAGCTACCCGCACCTTCACCCCCTTCGAGTGGTTGGTCCGTTCTTTTGATGAATACAAGGGTCTGGTATCTCGGATATATCAGATCCTGCAGCACGCTCCTACAACGCCTTCCCACCCGTACCAACGGTAATGGCAGTTGACGTCCAACACGGAAATCACGTCCTCGCAGTGGCACCGATTATGGCAGGATATCCCCAAAACCTATCGCAGTATCTCGCAGAGGGAGAATGCGTATAAAATTATGACTCAATGGTACTATACGCCCACGCGCTTGCATAAGATGTTTCCTGCGTCTTCTCCCTTGTGTTGGAGGTGTCTGACTGCATCTGGAGATTTCATTCATGTTTGGTGGGAAAGTTCATCCCTGACCCTGTTCTGGAAAGAGGTCCTTAGCCATATTAAAGAGGTATTGGGGTTCCCTCTGCTTGAAACCACAAGCACGATTCTATTGGGCATCAAGCCTGCCAATCTGAAGGCACTCACCCGTAGTGACTGTATTCTGGCGCTACACATGCTGGGGGCTGCTAAACAGCTCATAGCGTTATACTGGAAAAAAAACGAGGCCCCTCCAGTCGCAGTGTGGTTTGTGCGTTTATGGCATGTCATAGCTATGGAACTCTTCACAGTGCAGCTGCAAGCGCGCGATACCCATTTTAAGGCTGTCTGGCAACCTCTGATTAAATATCTGCGTGCAATCGAGCGTGCGCGCTACATGCCTACCAAACTTAGAACACTGCGCCTCTTCTAGGATGCTATCCTTCCATCTGACCCCGGTAGATTGTTATAGTAGTCTGATTGCTTGCTTGAGTAGACCACCCCCTAGTCACTAGACTCCACCTGCATATGTGTTGACTTACGCCCCCCCCGCTTGCACACACCACTCTTATTCTTGCTGTTCTGTCTTATCTCTTTTCTTATTCTTTCCACTCTTGAGGTTCCCGTACCTGCCTATGTTTGACTGTTGTCTTTGGGCTTGTTGCCCATGCGATAAGGTTACAGTTTTTCAGAGGTCTTTTACAATCCCACGCCTAGATAGTATAACCCTATGCATTATGTTACATGGCTGGCCCCTCATAGGTTGTCGGCGACATGCTGTGTTTAAGTCTGCTCGTTGTGGTGTATCCTTATGTCACCAGTGAAACATCAACAGACACGGCCAGCCCTATATAGGGTTGTGGGCTTAACGCTGTGTACAGCCGGACCTGTATTCTGTGTTTTCGCTTGAAAATAAAATAGATCTGAAACAAAAAAAACAAAAAATGTAGAATGCAAAAATTTCGACTCCCTATACTTCAGTACAAAAATATTGAGAACAAAAATATCGATGTTAAAAATATAGCTGTACAAAATATCGATATATATTATATATATTACCGCTCCAAAGATCCCCTCTCCCAGCCGGGAAAGAAGCACGGCACTCGCAGGGTGATTGTCAGTTATTTCTTTATTTACAACGCTTGCACAGATGCGTTTCGGGAAACTCCCTTCCTCAGTGTGTGACAGGTCTCGGGGACCGCGATGGGCACCTGTTTCGCCCCCAGCTATGCGAATCTATTCGTGGGCTGGTGGGAGGAGCAGGTGGCCTGGTCCGCAGGGAACTCTGAATGGACGAAGAAAATCGTCACTTGGTATCGTTACATAGACGATCTCTTCCTGGTGTGGAAGGGATCGGTTGAGAGTGCCAAACAATACATGAATCATTTGAATGACAATAACATCAATTTACGGTTCTCAGGCAAAATAAGCTCAGTGGCAGTGAGCTATCTCGACCTGAGGGTCGAAATTAAGAACAATGAAATCACTACTTCTCTATATCGAAAGCCAACCGCTGGCAATAGCATCTTGCATGCAGCCAGTGGACATCCAATGAAACTAAAACTAAGTATCCCTTATGGCGAACTGTTGCGCCTTAAACGTAACTGTTCCCAGGAGGAAGATTTCCAAAAAGCTGCAGAGGAAAGTATAGAGAGGTTTTCAGTCAGAGGGTATGAGCCCAGACATCTAAAAAATACACTCAAGAAAGTAACTAGGATACCCAGAGAACAACTACTACGGAAAGATAGAGACAAAAAGAAAAATGAAGACAAATTTCGTATGATTACAACATACTCTGAACATACTCTGAAGACACAAATTTTTGGAAAAATACATTACGCAAAACCTGGCACATACTGAAGACTGACCCCATTATCGGTATGGACATTCCATGAGGACCCTTAGTGACCTTCAAGAGAGCGAAATCTCTTAAAGACAAGTTGATCCAAAGCCATCTAGATACTCTTCCAGCTAAATCAAATTCACTTGCGGCAATGAAAGGCTTCTTCCCTTGTGGAAGATGCAAGGCATGTACATACAGCAAAAGAGTATTGGGTTACGAGGTTCCAGGCCTAAAAGATAGATGGCCACTAAACAAATTCATTACATGCCAAACAACACACGTGGTTTACTGTCTAATGTGTCCTTGCAAGTTAAAATATATAGGGAGCACGATAAATGCTGTCAAATTGAGAATTTTGGAGCATATGCGTGCCATTGCCAATAAAGATCTAACATATCCAGTGGCAAGGCACTTCGCAATCAAACATCAAAGTAACAGAGATCTGCTCCAATACTTTGGACTGGACCACATCCCGGCACACATAAGAGGTGGGGATATGACATTAAAACTCAGAAGGCTGGAATCCAGGTTTATTATTGACTTGCAAACAAAAAATCCTATGGGCTTGAATAGCGGAGAAGAACTCGCAGTCCACCTAGGAAACTAGTCCATCCTTTTAAATTGAGAACCTGTAAATTAAATGTTTAACAATAATCGATTGTGAAGTACTTTAGAATATGCCGATACACGGCTTAATGGTAGAGGACATATGGCGGCTCCAAAACATGGAACCGCCAAACGCCGATCCACGGCAAGATGTGTTTTTAATAATGTGCAATGCAATGATTGAATATAATTTGTGTGTATATAACAATATTATTGTAATGAATAATTTTTGTCGAGAATTGGACATTGCCTTAGAATTTATAATGTCAAATTTGCACATTTCAAGATGGCGCTCATCAAACATCAATGGTGACTAATCCTACCTCTATTTTTGTGACTTCCTGATCGATAGTGTTTTATAAATACATGCTTCCTCGGTTCACATTCTGTGAACACACTGAGGAAGGGAGTTTCCCGAAACGCGTCTGTGCAAGCGTTGTAAATAGAGATATAACTGACAATCACCCCGCGAGTGCCGTGCTTCTTTCCCGGCTGGGAGAGGGGATCTTTGGAGCGGTAATATTGACACGGAGCACCACCGTGTTTTTTGGCACCCGCCTGGGAGTGCCCCGTTGTTGAGAAAGGTGCAGAAGGAGCGACGATATATATATATATATATATATATATATATATATATATATATATATATATATATATATATATATATATATATATCAGCTTCACACATCCAAGGATCATAAATCCAAAAAGGAAAGCAGCACTCGCAGGGGGTAGTTCCAAACCAATTTATTCGTGGCGGAACTGAACAGTGACGCGTTTCGCCGTGGGGCTTTGTCAAGTTGTACAAAGAGCAGAGACGCGCATGATCTTAAAAGACGTGATTAGTGAAGATGGAAGGGTGGAAGCTCCTTCTTTTCATGTGGAATGCAACCAACAACTAGAGGGAGGCAGGGGCAAGCCCCCGGACAATGCAGCAGCAAGAGGAAGACGAGGCGGGGGGCGGTGGGAAGAAATCCACTAGGTTCCCCACCTGTCACACGCAGCAGGAAGAACTTCTACAGGAAGAAGACCTAAGATATGACCCTGCAGACAAAGATAATCTGACCATCATAAATTTGACCAACAAAGTACTTACTGAAGAAGAGAATTCAATACTGAAATTGGGCCTATCCTTCTGCCCACGTAGAAATTTCGACTTTGCGCAAACAAGAATTGACGTTTTCAAATTCACGAGGAAATTAAAATTGCACAAATTTTTCAAACTCAAATCTCACAGTGCAAATTCTGCTCCCATAGTTGACAAAGACGGAGACGGATTGAGGTGCCGGGATCTGGGTGGCCTCTGTGCCATAGAAGGTCTACATCAAGAAATTAACATAGGTGAAGATGGTGACATCACCAACACCCAAACATTGGCTCATCTGGACATACAACAAAAAAGTGGGGAAAGTGTATTTAAACCTGTTTCCACATTTATGCCTATCATGGGTTCAGATGCCATTGATACCTTCTTGGATGCAGTTTTGATGGACCTTTCCAGACTAAGAAAATCGAAGACATATATATCTTCAGGTGATAATTTCACCAAACAACAACAGACTGCATTACAAACTTTGTGCAAAGACTCTGGCTTGGTTTGCAAACCCTCTGATAAGGGGGGCAATATTGTCCTTCTCACTGCCGTTCAATACGAAACCGAGGCACTTCGTCTATTGGGAGATACTAACACTTACAGGCTTGTGAACAACAAAGTGTACAATCAAAGCGTGGTAGAGTACCACGATATGATATTAAAGTGGTATAATGTCAACATGCTGAATACCGATGAATACCTATTTTTACGTTGTTTAAGTCCGGTGATTCCCACTTTCTATTACCTTCCCAAGGTTCATAAGGACATGCACAATCCTCCGGGGAGGTCCATTGTGGCTTCCAATGGGAGTCTTACTGAGAACCTTTCGATTTATATTGATTTGTTTCTTTCACCTTTGGTCATGTCTCTGCCTTCCTATCTTAGAGATACCAAACATTTCTTGTCCTACATTGATCAAGTCATTTGGAAAGACACTTATTGCATGATGGTCCTTGACATTACCAGTCTATACACCTGTATAGCTCATGGTGATGGTCTAAGGGCTATGGCCAGTTTCTTGGAGAAGCGTCCTGTTCGTTTTTACGAGCATAACAAAATGTTAATGGAATTCATGAATTTCAGTTTAAACAATAACATTTTTCTTTTCAGCAATCAACTGTATAAGCAGATGTCCGGAGTAGCCATGGGAGCTTGTTCTGCTCCGAGTTTTGCTAATTTATTTGTAGGCTATTGGGAAGAACAGGCAACCTGGTGTAACAATCAGGAATGGACCAACAAAATTATAGGATGGCATCGTTATATAGATGACTTGTTTATTATTCTAGACTGCTCTACAGAAACGGCCAATGTCTTTGTTGACGTACTTAATAATAACGATGTGAATCTTAAATTCTCTGGTCACATCAGCAAGAGTGCTGTCAACTACCTAGACCTTACTGTGTATATTGATGATGATGGTATTTTACAGACTAAATTGTTCAGGAAAGAGACGGCAGGAAATTCCACGCTCTTTGCTACAAGCAGTCACCCACGCCAATTAATCGAGAGTATCCCTTATGGAGAACTTCTAAGGTTAAGGCGAAATAACTCTAATGACGATGACTTCAAGATGGCAGCGGCTGCTAGCCTTCAAAGATTTAAGAAAAGAGGGTACAAAAATGGGGTTTTGACACGTGCTTATGAGAGAGCTAAAAAGATACAGCGCAAAGATCTGTTGAAACCTAAGCATACCAGCAGATCTAACAATGGGGCATTTCGCCTCATTACCACCTTTTCGCGCAATGCTGGTCAGATTAAGAAAATCTTTAAAAAGAACTGGAGTATTCTTATGTCTGACAACATTATTAAAGCTGACCTGCCGACCAATCCGTTGGTCACTTATAGGAAGGCTAACAGCCTGATTCATGAAGCGAAATAGCGCCCGCAATGGCTGCGAAAACGCAATTGCGGGTGCAAAACACGGAATCGGCATTCAAGTACGAAATAGCGAAATCGCTAAAAAATAATAGCGAGCGGAATAGCGATTACGCTGTAATAGTCGCAGACTCCGGGAAGTCGAGCATTAGCGATACTGAAATAGCGACCAACCACGGAATCTGCGAATTGAATAGCGAAACGCAATATTGTCTCAATCGGCATTCATGAAAGAAATACATTAGCGAAAAAGCGCTAAATCGCACGTTTGCGCGGCGCAATTTAAGGACAACTCAAAGCAGGTGGTAACCATAAAAGCCATGATTAACCAAAATTTGAAAAACTGTTAGCCAATCACCAACAGGTCCAGGCCTGACCAATCACACATAAGGACATTCAGCAGCAGCAATAGGCGTTCCACAATGCCTGGGATGTACATGGTGGTGAGGCGGCGAAGGCTACAGCGAGCAGCACGGAGGAGACGCATGAGGCAGGCAAGGATTTACCGGCAGCGGGTCACCTTGCTGGGGCAAACCAGAGAACAGATTTATGCTAAATACAGGCTGAATGGGGAAATGATCACCTGGCTGATACAAGAACTCGACCCCATCATGCAGCACCCAACAAGGCGAAACAATTCTGTGCCCACACATGTGCAGGTATTGTGCAGCCTGCACCTCCTGGCATCCGGCAGTTTCCAGGGCATAGTAGCCGCTGCTGGGGGGATATCCCAGCCCACCATGTCACGCTGCCTCCACACTTTTGTTGACGCCATGCTCAGCCAGCTCCA
The DNA here is from genome assembly GCF_964261635.1 of Lissotriton helveticus. NCBI lineage: Eukaryota > Metazoa > Chordata > Amphibia > Caudata > Salamandridae > Lissotriton > Lissotriton helveticus. The sequence continues at coordinate 31,441,662 of NC_136060.1, read as the reverse complement.
CCGGCACATCACATTTCCCACGAGCCAACAGGATTTGGACCTCACAAAACTACAATTTTATAATGTTGCCCATTTTCCCCATGTCCTTGGCTGCATAGACTGTACCCACGTCGCCATCTGCCCACCAGCTGGCACGGAGTACATGTACCGCAACAGGAAGTCGTACCACTCCCTCAACATACAGATGGTCTGCAATGCCAAGACCATCATCTCTGACATTGTGGCCCAGTACCCAGGGAGTACCCATGACTCCTTTATCTTCAGGCACAGCGGACTCCATACACGACTGATCAGGGGAGAGTTTGGGGAAGGACACCTACTTGGTAAGTACACTTTGTCGACAATGTCACATTGCCATGAAGTAACTGTGCTGCACAGGCAATCAACATCTGCTCCTCTCATTCAGGTGACAGTGGCTACGCCCTACGGGAATACCTCCTGACCCCTTACCTCAACCCTGCCACACCTCAGCAACGCCGCTACAATGTTGCGCACATCCGGACAAGGAACTGTATTGAAAGGACATTTGGCCTGCTCAAGAGCAGGTTCCGTATACTGCACAAGACAGGTGGGGCCATGTATTACAGTCCTGCAGCGTGCTGCCGCATTGTGGCTGTCTGTGCAATGCTTCATAACATTGCAACCAAGCGCCGGATACCAGTTGACATCTCAGGCAGTGAATCTGAGGGGGACGACCGGCCACCAGCACATGCGCACCATGCACGCGGGGAGAACCCAGCTGAAGGCCACAGACGTCGCAACCACATCACAGCTAACAATTTCTAGCCCACCCCCTTCCCCCACCCCACATATCACAATTGCATGCAAACTGTAATGATTACACAAGGCGTACGTGTGCAGCAAAATAAATGTATTTGTTTGAATCACAAAAAAAAAGGGTCATGGTAACAACTATTTACAAAATGCAGTATTCATGCATACTGCATGAGACGGTTCATGGCAGGCTTAGCTTCAGCCTGCGCCTGTGTCCCTGACACAATGTCATTGGCGCCTCCGGCGCACAATTCCCAGGCGCCTGTGAGGCTCTTCCTCATCCTGGGCAGCTGTACCAGGCGTAGCCCTGGTGCTGCGCCTAGGTGGGGGGGCCTGCGTGGCAGAGTGGCTGCTGACACTGGAGGCACCCTCACTCGCATCATCTCCCCCCACAATGGCCGGTAGCACAGGTGCGTGCAGTGCGGTGACGGCGGTGGTCAAGTGCTCCAGCACCCGGGTAATGTCCTCGCAGCACTGGACCAGTTGGTGCTGCTGGGTCAACGAGCGCCGCGCAAGCTGGGTGGTGGCATTTGCCGAGACATAATTAGAGCGACTATAGGTGGACAGCCGGCTCAGCAGTTGGTGGTGTCGCCTGCTTGCAACACTGCGGTGCTTCACCAGCGCTGCAGTGTTGTCCTCCATAGCCGCCGTCATGCGGTTCATGGCCGCCGTCATGCGGTCCATCCTCTCGCCGACTCCCGCCACATTGCGGCCTATCTTATGCAGCTGGAGCTGGATGGCTCCTTGCTGCTGGGACTGGCGCTGGTGTATGCGGAGCATGCGCCGCTCCACGCTCATGCAGGCATGGAGATGCCCATTGCCCCGCCTGCTGTTGGGCCGCTGTGTAGCGGATGTGGCTGGCCCAGATCTTATTGGACGTGCTGCAGGTGTTGTAGCAGCTGGTGTGGCAGGTGCGGCAGGCACTGGAGGCACATTGGTGGGGTGCCTGGCTCTGGCAGCCGGTGGGTCTGCAGATGTTGCAGCAGCAGAGGCGGGGGGCCTGGCCTTGGCAGCCGGTGGGCCTGCAGATGTTGCAGCAGCAGAGGCGGGGGGCCTGGCCTTGGCAGCCGGTGGGCCTGCAGGTGTTGCAGCAGGTGAGGTGGGGGGCCTGGCTGCTGGTGTTGGCGCTGCCGCAGGGGCTGGTGGCTGGGTATCAGGTAGGGATTCCTCCTCCTGGGCCTCCTCATCGATCAGCAGCCTCTCGCTGTCACTGCTATCACCCGCACCTGTGAGGGTAAGTGGATACTCATTAGGTGCATGTGACTGTCAGACGTGCAGATGTTACATGCATGCTGGGTGTCATTCCCTGGGTGGCTGTGTATTTGCGCACTTTGGAACCTTTCTGGCCGCATTGTGGTACTACTACATTGTGGACATACTACGTCTCCCACAATGCTTCAGGGCATTTCCTGATGCACAACATAGGCATGACTAAGGGCCAATGAGTGAGCCTATTTGGTCAGGGGCGGTCATAGGGGACAGGGTCGCAGTCGCATGCCACTTACCTTGGGTGTCTTGGGTGGGGCGGGAGGAGTCCAGAGGGGTCACGCCAACACACGCCTCCCTCTCCAAGGTGTCCTCTACCTGGTCCTCCAGGGGGGTGTTGGGTGGGACAGTCGGTCCACCACCTCCGGTGCCTGATGCCTCACCAAGGCGCTCCGCCACCCTCTCCTTGGCACGCCCCCGGAGGTCGTACCACCGCTTTTTAAGCTCCTCCAGAGACCTGTCCGCAACGCCAACAGAGTTGACGCTGGAGGCAATCCCCACCCAGATCCTCCTCTTCTCCTGCTCTGGGACCCTCCGGGAGTTGGCACCAAACAGCTGGTCGTGGTTGGCCACCACCCCTTCTATGAGGTTCTCCAGCTCCTGTTCGGAGAATTTCAGTTTGCGCTTGCGGCCAGCGCTGTTGCTGGGGCCTGGCTGGGGTTCGTCCGACATGGCGGTCGCTATTTCGGCGGGGTCGGGAGTCGCTAACGGCGGTTTAGCGGCAGCTTTCGGTCGTGAACACTCGACTGATAGCGTCACTGTGTTGTTTGGGGGTGGGATTTGGCTGCTTCCTGGTTGTGATGTCATCACGGTGCTCGAAATGCGTCTTCCCGTTTTCCAGATCCCGCGAGATTGCGACTCGCATTCCCGATCGCACGGGATTGCGAGTCGCTATCCCGTGCGATCGGGATTGCGAGTCGCTATCCCGTGCGATCGGGATTGCGAGTCGCTATCCCGATCGCAGGTAGCCGGAAATAGCGATTTTTCTGCGTTTTTTGTAGGTCGCTAACGCCTTTAGCGCCCGCGTGCGACTCGCTATTTTTTCCCCGAAAAGTACATGAATGCCGTTTTGCGTTTCCTCAATAGCGAGTCGCTATTAATCGCTATTAGGGACACGCAAAACGGCCCGTACATGAATCAGGCTGTTAATCCCTTAGGGACCATTTAGTCTCCAGTCACTTTTCTTCCCCTGCTAGCATTCCCCAATTACCTGTTCTGAATGGTTTTTACCCCTGTGGTCGGTGTAATGCCTTTAAGTATAGTAAGCGGACGCTCACTTTTAAGATACCTGGTCTGGTTACACCGAAAAAAATCATGAAATTTTTGACATGTTCTACGCCCTATGCGATTTACTGTCTCACCTGCCCGTGTGGTTTAAACTACATTGGTAGTACCACCAATGCAGTAAAACTGAGAATTTTAGAGCACATGCGTGCTATTGCCAAAAAGGACGAATCCTATCCTGTGGCAAGGCACTTCGAGAAGATGCATAATAGCAACAGGGATCTGTTGTCATATATTTGTCTCGATAGTGTACCGGCTAATATCAGAGGAGGTGACCGTCTCTTAAAACTTAGACGTCTGGAATCCAGGTACATAATCGATCTACAGAGTAAAAACCCGAGGGGCCTGAATATGCACGAAGAACTATCTGTACACCTGGGTTAGGCCCATTGAACATGTATATATGTATATATTCTGTCTGTCTCTTACCATGAATCTTGACGCATCATGTTATTGCAACTGTGTCTTTCCGCACTCTATATGATGATTTATTGGATTGATCTTTTGATCTTGATTTTTTTTATCTTGATCTTTTGAACATTTAACTTGGCTAATATATTTTGTATGCAGAGATGTCAATGGACATGTTTTGTAGGCTATGCACCCATGCCCATACAGGGCGAAATTCACTTTTATATATAGTTATACATTTGGAGATTGTCAATGTATACACAGTACCTAAAAAGCATTTGTGCTTAGATTGATGTTAACATTAGATCAGGGGTTATGTACATGTGTTACAATTTGGCTTATACTCCTTCTGTGTTGTAACGCTTACACTAGTCCTCGATTGTGGTGAGCATTGAAGTGGGATTGCTTTTGCCCATACAGGGCTATTATGTATGTATTATAACTTTTATCTAGTGGGTAAGCCATGGCACATCCGTGAACTGCTATTGGGTAGTAATACACGCGCAGTAATAAGAATGTACAACGTTCTAACATGGCAGCCGTTTTCGACTAAAATTATGTAGTCCTTCTTTGCTCTTCATTGCATTTTGACGTCTTTTAAGATCATGCGCGTCTCTGCTCTTTGTACAACTTGACAAAGCCCCACGGCGAAACGCGTCGCTGTTCAGTTCCGCCGCGAATAAATTGGTTTGGAACTACCCCCTGCGAGTGCTGCTTTCCTTTTTGGATTTATGATCCTTGGATGTGTGAAGCTGATATTGTGTAACGGGCACACCCCCGTTTGGCGTGCACCCGCCCACGAGTGCAACCGGCTGGTGTTTTGAAGTTTTGGATATATATATATATATATATATATATATATATTTATATATATATATATATATATATATATATATCAAAAGCAGTCCTGTCCGCTATTCACGCGAACTTAGCAGGCGCTGACCTCTCTCCCCATCTATCAAATCAAGATTTCAGTAAATCGCCATCACACCAAAATCGTGTCAGCAGTGGTATTTTATTTTGCAAATCGTGAAGTGCTCTCCTCGACGCGTTTCGCTCCTCAAGCGGAGATTGGTCACATGACGCGCCCGGCGCAGGTATGCCATTTTAAAGTATAGTAAAAGCACTAACATCCAAAGAAAATAGGATGAAAGGCAAAGAATTAGCAGCAGGCATGGTAGCAACCCATAAAACGATGACAAGGGGATATACAAAATACAGGAAGTAAAATGTATATATAGCAATAAAAGCATAGTGCTCCTATCCACAATTAGTATATTGAACAAAGAAATGCAAACAAAGGTAATGGCAAGTGCCTAACGATCTCTAAGTAGCAATTTCAAAATGTACATTGAATGATTATTAGTAGTGTATATCATATAAGGAGAATAAAAAGCAAATGCAAAATTCCATCAAAATCCAATATAGTACAATAAACACAAAAGTATTTAAAATCATAAAATACTTTTTGCATAGTCACAGAATATCGCTTACTTATGGCATTTCATAAAGATGTAATTATCAATGCATCGTGAACAGCTACCTGACCAATCCGCTAAAGTGCTGGTGCTCAATAAGTGAAAAATAACCTACATTTAAAACAGACGACAATTTTGGCTGAGGCTCAATACTACTAACCTACAATACACAGATTATTGCTTGAACCATCTTCAAAACACATTACAAGAACCAGAAAGAAAATTGTTATTTACAACAGACCAAAGGATATTATACTACAGAAGCTCATCAAGATACGCAAAAAATTGCATAATTACAAGAAATTGTGCAGTTCATCAATGATATTTAACCCATTCGGTGCTCTAGAATCTAGCAGCAAAATAAAATAAGTCTCTTTTTGCCTAAGCAATCTTTCCCAGTCACCTCCCCAACCGAACCCAAAAGAGTATATTGCAAATCTTTGAGTTTGTTATTATGGACAGCTTTAGAATGGCGAGCCACTGGATAATTACGATCCGCATTTACTATGGCTCGCACGTGTTGCAGGATACGCTGATTCGCCGGCAATTTAGTGCTTCCAATGTATGAAAGATTGCATGTACATGATAGTTGATAAATAACAAACTCGCTGCGGCAGGTCAAATATTCATTAATGGCAATTGGTTTTTCGCAAAAAGCTGATTTATAATGCGTGCCATTCTTAGCGAATGTACATGCACGACAGGACGTGCACTTAAAAAAACCTGTTTTAGCTAGCCAAGTACGTTTAGGTGTTAATTCAGGCATAGTTCTATCCAATGCATCTTTCATTGAAGATGCCCTCCTAAAAGTGATGGCAGGTGACTTTGGCAATATAGGCCCTAAAATGATGTCTGTAAGGACAATTGGCCATTCTGCCTTAATAATCCGTCTTATTTTCCGTTCCTGTGAACAAAAGGTGGTATATATATATAATAAAATAATAAATATTAAATATATTTAATAATAATGAACTTAATTTAAAAAAAGTAGATTTAATATACATTTAAAAAATATAACAAATAAACTTAATGTAAAAAAATTAAACACATACTTAATAATCAATATATATATATATATACATACATATTTACTTTAAAACAATTAATAAACTATTCATTATAATTTGTCATTTTTAAATTATATAAAAATATTCACATATCTAAATATATATATTACCTACTGGCGGTCGCCAGTAGGTATATATAGTTAGGATTTTTTCTCTATGGGATTTTTGAAAATTCTATGTCAAATAACTTTGGCGTTTGTGGACGGAATTGGCTGAAATTTTCAGGAAAATGGCACATTTTGTTTCTGAGCAGCCACTGAAAATTGGGGGGGGGTTCGTCCAGGGGGGGTCGAGAAAAAAGGGGGGTCCCAAAACGTGTTTTTAACATTGAGTTTTCCATAGGGCGGTTGGCCTCACTTTTAGCCCGAACGGCTGAATGGATTTGCACGAAACTTGGCAAAATTGTAGGGACTGGTAGCCCGATGTGCCTTTTGTAGGTCTCAATATATGTGCTACAGTGGATTTTGAGAAATTAACGTTTAAAAAAAGATATATATCTGTAACAGCGGACCGGGCAGCGCTCCAGTACGCGTACTTTTCGCGCAACGGAGCTTTGTGAAGCGAAGCTGATTGGTTCTCCGGCGTCTGTAAACATTCCAAACAGTCCGTAGCGGCCGCCATCTTGTCTCTCGGTAGGATCGAGAGACAAGAGGAGGCCAAAGCGAAGGGGCAAATGACCATAAGGGGGCATAGTAGATCCTCGCTGACCCCCTAGGTTTGATGTGGAGGTTTTAAAAGGGCCCCGCGGGGCAAAAAAAAAAAAATGATAATAATAATCGAACGGCCGAATGGATTTGCACGAAACTTGGTAAAATATTAGGGACTGGTAGCCCGATGTGCCTTTGCTAGGTCTCAATATGTGTGCTCCAGTGGATTTTGAGAAATTAACGTTCAAAAAAAGATATATATCTGTAACAGCGCTCCGCTTCGCGTACTTTTCGCGTTACGGAGCTTTGCGAAGCTGATTGGTTCTCCGGCGTCTGTCAACATTCCAAACAGTCCGTAGCGGCCGCCATCTTGTCTCTCGGTAGGATTGAGAGACAAGAGGAGGCCAAAGCGAAGGGGGAAATGACCATAAGGGGGCATAGTAGATCCTTCCTGACCTCTTAGGTTTGATGTACCATTTTGCCAAGTTTGGTGTAATTCCGTTCAGCCATTCAGGCTGTAGACGTATGTAAATGTCCTATGGAAAATTGCATGGGGAAAACACATTTGAAAGTGTTGAAATTTAGAACCAATTAAAATGTTACTTTGGTTTTGTATTTGTGTGTGATGAAAGTTAATTGGTTATGTATATATGTCAAATGAGAGGAAACCACAGCCATTTTGTGATACTACTGTCTGAGGTACATTTGTGAGGAATTTTTGGTGGTGAATTTCTGGTGTTTGATTTACACAGTACTAACACTTCTCCTACTTTTAAAAAGGTGAGTTGTTAATTTGTAAGGGGAACTATGTTGTACACTTGAAGATAATTTGAAAAATGTTTTCTGTTATTTATTTGCAGTCCTTCTGTTATACTAAATACTTGATAAAGTTAGTTTTATATTATGTATTACTAAAAACGATAAATGAAAGTGATTATTTTTTTCTGCAATTTACAGCAAGCAATTTCAAAATAAAATGGCTCACAATGAAGAGGCCGTGGCAATTTCTTTTGAATTGTCCACTACATTGATTGAAATTGAGAGCACCAATAATGAAATATTGTCACAAGGAGGAGATGACTTGTATGATTCCATTAGATTGATTGAAATGGACAGCACCAATAATGAAATATTGTCACAAGGAGATGACTTGAATGATTCCACTACATTGATTGAAATTGAGAGCACCAATAATGAAATATTGTCACAAGGAGGAGATGGCTTGTATGATTCCATTAGATTGATTGAAATGGACAGCACCAATAATGAAATATTGTCACAAGGAGGAGATGACTTGAATGATTCCACTACATTGATTGAAATTGAGAGCACCAATAATGAAATATTGTCACGAGGAGATGACTTGAATGATTCCACTACATTGATTGAAATTGACAGCACCAATAATGAAATATTGTCACAAGGAGGAGATGACTTGAATGATTTTTTTGATCAATCTGTTGATGGCGAATTTATCGAATGTTTGGAGACCATAGAGTTACAAGAATCATCATTGCAGACTTTTCATGAGGAAATTGCTGATGAGGACATGTTACTAGTTCTTTCAAATTTAGAAAATTCTGAAGAATAAATTTATATTTAGAAATCAAAAATTGTTTGAGACATTATTCATTTTTATTTTTAATTTATGAGGTTGTAGCGAAGTGATTGTAGTATAAAATGAGACTTATAGTATAGAGTGCAACATTTTTATGTTACATGGTAAGTTTACTCATATTTACTTCCCTTCTGCCACTATATTATCTCCAATGTGTATTTGACATCTCTTCTTCATCTCCGGCCTCCTTTCTCTCACTGTGTGTCTCCGATGCATCTTATCGCTGCTATTTTGTGTAATTACAGAAGAGAGTAAAATAAAATAGTTCGGAACGTGAAAAGGGGGCAAAGTAGAGTACCCCTCACCCCCTAGGCCTTTTTAGGCGGTCCCAAAAGGATCAGTTTCTGCTTTCCTGAGAGATTATGGTATGAGTTCCATATACCACAATAATTTGCATTACAACATGCAAGATATCTATCTCCTATTACCAACTTTGAGATATTCGCGCTAAGCGCGAATATCTCCAAAAAGTAACACCTGCCCTGAGCAGTTCTTAGCCATGTTATCCAATGGGAGGTGGATAACATGGCTAAGAGCATTAGCTCGGTAATGCATGAATATCGCTGACTTTTTAGCGATATTCATGCATTGCGGCCGTTTATTATCGCATTAGCGATAAACCTTGATAATAGCAAGGTTTATCTTCGATAATTTCTGACGATGCTTAGCGGTAAAAAATTCGTTGGTAAGCATCGTTAGCGATAAATATCGCTTAACTTTGGTAATATGCACCAACGTCTGTTAACGTTCGATTCGAAGGAAATGAGGAAGTGTTGAAAAACATTGTCTGCGCCATCTTGCCTTTTTTGAAATGCCACACTTTTGTCGTGCACGGCAGCCATTTTAGATGCCTTGACCAGACCCACTCTCTGCACGCTGTCGATTCGTAGCATGGCTCCCCACCCTCGCAAGCATCTTCCCCAGGCACTGGTCACCCCCGCTCTCTGTCTTATGCATCGGCAATAAACCTCCCCCCATCTGCGCTGCTCTTCCCTGAAAATCACACTCTGTGCCCGCCCGACACCTCCCTTTCGCCCTATTCACTACCGCACCCTCTGACACTCCTCTTCCTCTGTGTCCGATTGTCCAGGCTATCACCTAGCCCTGCAGATGTAGTTTATGGCCCCAGCTGTAAAGAATCACCCCTCTTCAAAGGAGTTTTAGTAGATCAAGGCCCACACCCGATGAGATCCGTCACACCACACGTGTTCCTACTATCTGAAAACCATCCTGTATTGTGATTGGGGAGGGGACCGAGCCTGAAGCGGAAGATTCCAGGAATGACTCTTTGTACATCAAAGTTTTTACAATTATGTGTCACATTAAAAATATATAGCACTCTAACAAAGTAGTAGGAATATAAAACTTTAATAACATATAAATATATACAACAAAACAAAAACAGTAAAAACATTTAAACAACTAAGAGACCGTGGCAATTTCTTTTGAATTCCTGATGAGGACATGTTACTAGTTCTTTCAAATTATGAAAATTCAGAAGATGTTGCCTGGGGGTGGGTCGTCAGTAGCAGTCTGTTGTGCGAATAGTTCCAAGGCAGCAGAACGCGCTGAAATCTAGATGGCACGAAAGTGATGTCTAGTAAGTTGCCGCCCAGCAAATAACGGCGTGGGGCGCCGCGGGGGTGAGTGAGTCCAGTAGGCACCACAGCTATTCTTACCGGCATTGCAGAATTACTGCTGGGGACAATGCCTGTGCTGTAGCAGGGTCACAGCAGAAACAAAAAGGATTCTGTTGAAGATGTTGTTGGTTTTCAATTTGAATACAGTTCTGGTGTCAACTGCTATGCTAATGTAGTGGTTAATGTTTTGTTTTCTCTAGAAAATGTAAAAGAGGGGGAGGCAGTCCAAAGTTCCGTTAAAAGGGCAAAGGAAAGGATCGGTGGTTTGAACTATCAGTCAAAAAGGGGAGGGGGTGCAACAATTTTTCCTACCGGGTCACACTGAGCTTTCACCGGAACGGAGGTCTGCAGGATTCTAGTAATGCAAAGTGAGGCTGGCGCCAGCATGGGAGCGCCGACGTCCCGCGGATACAGTTTCGTCACTCCACGGGCGATCATGGCAGTCATTCCCCATCGGGGGTCGGAGACTCCCGCGGCTCCTCTAGAATCTTCAAGGTCGTGGAGGACTACGGTGGTGGAGTCAACCAGTGACCGGGCCATTTCTTTATGCTGGGCCCGCTCTTGCCAGGTCGACCGCCATTTTGAGAGTTCGGTAGCTACTGGCGATCGCGGGGTCAAATGAGCGGACGGGCTCCACCCTGCCGGGCGAGACGTTGCAGCATGGCCACAGTGGAAGAACCCTTTTCCGGGCGCCTGGAGCGCTGAGGGTGCAGCTGGGAAGCCTCCACCTGGGGAGGCGGGAGAGGCCTGTTCGCAACGTCTCTCCCTCCCAGTGCACCCCACGGCGTCTCGCTTGAGATTTGTTATGGCCGGACCAGGCGATGAGGACGAGGGGGGGGGGTCGGAGGCATGTGCAAGACATCCCCCCCCAGTGTTGTCGCAGCCATTATTCAAGAAAGAAGAAGTGTCCCGTCCGTCTTCGGGCCGGGCTTCCGGTAGATGTCGGCCGGACGCCCCTGGCTCTGGCCCCATGAACGGGTTTCTTGGTTTATCGGCTGCAGCCGGATCCCGTCGGCCTCGGCCCCCCGACCGTTGGTGGCCGGACCGGAAGAGCATGTGGTGGGACTACCTGAAACTGTCAAGGGCCACCGCGGCCGGACTGGGAGAGAGAGGGGAGGGTCGAGGAGACATTCCCCCCCCTGCAACTGTTCAGCGTTGTAAAGGCAATCCCCTGGCCGGGTCCCGCTGGCCTCGGCCTCTCCTCCGGCTACACCCTACGTTAGGATCTCCTGGCCGAGGCGTGGCAGCAGGACCCGCCTTATATGGGCTGCTCCCGGCTGGGCGTAGCCGCAACCCTGCCCCACCTTGGAAGTTTCCAGAGTGGGGGCGGATGTTCTACTGACTTGCATTTTCCCTAGTCTATCGATTTTTTTGGCGTGGCAGGCGGTGGGACAGCGAGGGGTGATTTGGTTTCTCTTACTGTTTTTCTGGTCTCTCACCACTGGCATATTTTAACGTTTTCTTGTTTCTAGGACATTAATAGGTTTTATCATTACGTTATGTTATCGTTTCTTTGTTCGTTGTTTAATAAAAGTTCATGTTCATCAGTGGCCTACTGATTTTCGTTTTCCTATTCTTTTCTTTCCAGGTTGTTTCATGCTAAAGTTTCTGTTAACAGGATACAGTGATCACTTCGTTATTATTGCATATGTCCTTTTCACTAGGGGTGCTCTCTGGTCGGGCCAGATGACGTATCTCTAGTAAATGGTCCGGGTGAAACAGGTGCATCAATCAGTGGGGAGTAGATAGGCATGACAGATTACAACGGGGGAGAAAGGTCCGCATTACGTACCCTTTCACTATTTGCAAAGATTTTCCTACGTATATTTGCAAACAGGGAATACCTCCAAAAAGAACCAATTCCCAAACAGTCAATGTTTGGGGAAACAATCAATCAATGAGGAACGAAATAGGCACGACGTGTTAAAGGTTTGCGTTACCTACCCTTCACTATCTGCAAAGGGAGAGAGAATATTCCTATTCTTCCTCGTTTGCAGGCAGAGAAGATTCTTAAGAGAATCAACTTCGAACAATTCAATGCTCGATTCAAACAATCAACAAGGGGTACTGTGAACACAAATGAACGCCGCTTATGTACATACACATTGGTATTATCAACAGGTTGTTCCTAATGTTTCTATTTTAGGGAGGTCAAAAAGAGATCCCATTAGTGGCCTACTGATTTTGCTCGATTCCTTTTGTTTTTTTACACGATTTTTCGCTATCTGCAAAGACTAAACAGAGTATTGCGACTCTGTGCTTGTTTGTAAATAGAGAATGAACCAAAGAGAACAATCAATCAAATGGAGAGAGAAGCAGGTACGACGGATTACAACGGGGGCAACGGGGGCAAAGGCCTGCGTTAACTACCCTTCACTATCTGCAAAGAGAGAGTACTCCTAATAGAAATGAGGGGTGGGGGGCAGCATTCAAAGCAGATCAGTGTGCATAAACACGAAAATGTTTTTACTTACCACGTACTTGACATTCGACAGCTTATGATATTTGCTATTAAAAAACCATTGAAATTCACTGAAAAAACCATAGGTTATAGACCATATATAGTTAGGAATTTGCATTTACAAAACCTTGAAAATTCACTGAAAAAACCATAGGTTATACACCATATATAGTTAGGAATTAGCATTTAAAAACCTTATTTTACTCACACAAAACCATTGAAATTCCAAATATAGTTAGTTGCACTAACTATATATCGCGCACCCGCAATCCACTGCTGATCATGTCACATATTACATCATTCATGACATGGTCAGTGACATCACTGATGACATCACTGATGACATCTCAAATGACATCACTGATGACATCACTGATGTTATCTCATTTGACATCATTCTTGTGCTAATACGATAAACCTCTTCAGACTCTAATATAACCTTAGATACACTCAGTGTATACAGACACTCACACACTGCCACTCATCCATGGAGTTACTCACACACCCAGTCAGTCATGCAAAGAAACAATCTCACCTCCATTTCTTCAACTATACAGTTAAACACACCTTACTTATTGAAACATATACTAACACATATTTACTCTCTTATACAATCCCTGATACAAGTTCACAATGATCGATACAACCACTCACTCATTCAGTGGCTCTCATGCACAGTTATTTATATATGCCAACTCTCACATGTACTGTGTTTAACATATGTACTTACTATGACATGTAGCATTGAGATATCCATTCACTCATCAATACACTCATGCACACAGTCAACTGCCCATGTAGCTGTTTCCACATGCAGTCTTGAACTCATACACCTAGTGAATAAACTGCTCACACATCTATGCATAGAGTCACACACCTTCCAGCCACCCCCACACAAACTCAATCTCCCATAGAAATACTTGGGCAACCAATTAATAACACATATAGCCTCTCGTATAGCTAATGATCAACACATGCAGCAGTTTACATCACAACAGACATAATGATGCACAAATTAAGACAGTTTAGTCACTAACCCATGCATTCAGTGAGACACATTTAATCACTCACTCATACAGTCAGTCATGCACCTACTAAATCCTTCATCCAGACACTTATACATCCACTCATTCTTCAATATGTAAGACATATTTTAACTTTACAGAAACATACAGTCACTGGATGTTGTCATCAGTGATGTCATCAGTGATGTCATTTGAGATGTCATCAGTGATGTCATCAGTGATGTCACTGACCATGTCATGAATGATGTAATATGTGACATGATCAGCAGTGGATTGCGGGTGCGCGATATATAGTTAGTGCAACTAACTATATATGGAATTTCAATGGTTTTGTGTGAGTAAAATAAGGTTTTTTAAATGCTAATTCCTAACTATATATGGTCTATAAGCTATGGTTTTTTCAGTGAATATATATATATATATATATATATATATATATATATATATATATATATATATATACATATATACCAATAACATAAAATCTATTTTAAAAAAACATTCTATTATAAATTAAAATATTAGATAGACTATTTAAAAATCTTTAAACTTAAATTAACCACTCCAGTCAGTGCAACAGTAGGGAAAGTGTTGGATAGCAGAGGGGTAAAAATTGCTATTCCCACTCCAGTCAGTGAAACAGTAGGGAAAGTGTTGGATAGCGCAGAGGTAGAAATTACTATTCCCACTCTAGTGGGAATAAAACAGTAGGGAAAAGTGTTGGAGAGCGGAGGGGTAAAACATACTATTCCCACTCCAGTCAGTGCAACAGTAGAAAAAGTGTTGGATTGCTTAGGGGTAAAAATTACTATTCCCACTCCAATGACTGCAACGGTAGGGTAAGTATTGTGTAGTGGAGGGGTAAAATATATTTCCACTCTAGTAAGTACAACAGTAGGGAAAGTGTTCGACAGCGGAGGGGGTAAAACTTACTATTCCCACTCCAGTAAGTGTAACAGTAGGAAAAGTGTTAGATAGCGTAGGGGTCAAAGTTACTATTCCCACTCCAGTGAGTGCAACAGTAGGGAAAGTGTTGGATAGCGGAGAGGTAAAACGTACAATTCCAACTCCATTCAGTGCAACAGTAGGGAAAGTGTTGAGTTGTGCAGGGGTAAAAATTATTATTCCCACTCCAATCAGTGAAACAGTAGGGAAAGTGTTGGATAGTGGAAGAGTACAACTTACTATTCCCACTCCAGTGATTGTAATAGCAGGGAAAGTGTTGGCTAGTGGCAAGATAAAATTTACTATTCCCACTCTAATCAGTGCAACAGTAGGGAAAATGTTGTGTTGCAAAGGGGTAAAAATTAATATTCTCACTCCAGTTAGTTCAAAAGTAAAAACAAACAAAATATTAACAACATATTTAAAAAACAAAATAAATAAATACATATATAAATATATTAAAAATTAAAATACAAATATATTTAATATTACACATTAAAAAGATCATATTGTAATGTAAAATGCACATGACAAATAACTACAAATATAATATTAAATAAAATACAAAAAAAGTAAAACAAATAAATATCTTTAATTAGAAATTAATTAGAATCAAAAACATTCATTATTACATAAATGTACTTCTTTTTATTTCCTACCCTATAACACTACACAATTCACAAGCCACATCTTAATTTTATTTTTTTAAATGTACTTACGTAATTAACATAATTAATTACCAATTAAAGACATATCATTAATTAAAACAACAAATTAAAGCTCACAAAAATGTATACCCTTCCCACACTTTACCCCTATACTCCCAAAAATCACTGGTAAGATTAAACTATAACACAATGTATTACACAATTAAAACTTATTTTCAATTAAAAAACTAATAATATATAAAAACTAATAATAAAGAGCATATAATTAATTTACTCCTCACCCTTCACTCCTAAAAAAGTAAAACCCACACACAAAAAATATAAACTACCCTAATTAAATATCAATTAATTAATTAACATTAATGCTCAACCAATTATTAATTAAATAAACATAAATTACTTCCTACACTTTACCCGTATAAATCCCATAACCCACACCTAAAATAAATTATGCAAATTCAATATTTAATTTTCTATTAATTAATCAATATTAATTATGAACTAATTATTAATTAATTAAAAATACATGTCTTCCCACCCTTTACCCCATAAACCCCACAACCCAAGAACCTAAAGAAAATCACCCAATTACCATAAATAATATCAATTAGTTTGTTAATATAAATTAACAACCAATTATTAATGAATTAAACATAAATTACTTCCCACCCTTTACCCCTATAAACCCCACAACCCGCACCTAAAATTAATCACACAATTTCCATAATTAATTTTCAATCAATTAATTAAAATAAATGAACAAATAATTATTAGTAACTTAAAAATAAATTACTTCCTACCTTTACCCCTATAAACCACACAACCCACACCTACATTTTTTCTTTACACAATCACCATAATAATTATCAATTCATTAATATTAATTAATAACTAATTAATAATGAATTACAAATAAATTACTTTCCACAATTAACACTATAAAATCTAAATTAAATAAATAAAAAATAATCATAAATGTATTATCATTAGATTACTTCCCACCCTTTTCCCCTATAAACCCACAACCCGCTACGGAACTAAAAAACACAATATGTAATTAAAATAAAATTAATAACTACTAAAAATGTAACACATATATTAAAAAACGTAAACAATACTTATGCAAAAAAGTACATCCTATACATTTAAAATATAAACTACAATGCATAACACTAATTTAAAAATTGATATTTTAACCACTACATAATTTGCAAAACAATATTAATGACTTCTATATTTTTAAAAACAATATTTCTTCCCTTAAATTCGATATTCTTGACCACGAGGATATTCTTGCTATCGATATTTCTGAATCACAATATTTCCAACTCGATATTTGTGTCCAACTCGATATTTTTGTAAGTCGACATTTCCAACTCGATATTCTGCCTCAACACCATTTGGAGGTATCAAAGTGGAGATCTTCAATTACACTAATGAAGTGGGAATTATCTCTTGAGAGAGGTAGAAAAGTGCAAATGAAATAGTAGATGTACTGCCGTCCAGTTCAAGTACAAAAGCCACAACCTGAAAGTATCGGCCACTCTGGAAGCTCAGTAGTGTTTTTTTGTCCTTTTATCAGAGTCAGCAACACCAGGTTCCATGAACCCTTCATCTTTAACAGCAGTTTCCAGAACCAGATAATTACATGATCTGTAGAAAATGAAGAAGATTACATGCGGAAGAAAGCCAAAGTTTTAATAATATTGTAGAGGACTGGGTTATACCAATTAAATTGGAGTACATTACTAGAAATAGATTTATGTACAGCGCAATCATCTCATGTTATACTCTACACTTGAAGTTAGTAACCAGATCCGTTTTTTGGGTGAAGAGCACCATTTTGATTTCCACGTCTATATTTCTGCAATGGTACTAGGAGGGCCACTGGGTGTTGAACATCACCATCTGGAGCTGAGGTCACCTGCAGATTATACAGCCACAACGCATTGCTTTCACTGGTGAGCCATACAACCTTGTGAAGGTCCCTAGGAGGCTGCAACCCATTGGATGTTCTTCTTATATCACCTTCATGTGTAGAACTGTGGAGGATTTATTTCTACCACACGGCTGATTTCCCTCTCCTGAACATATTGCGACCAGCTCTCTATGTTACCTGCGGTGCTCCTTTATTCTTGTGGGCCCCCTTATCAGAGACACTTGGAATAGGGCCCCCATCCGCTGTGTGCACATTATTCCTGATTCAAGAGTCATTAACTGGTCTGCCCTCCACAGGACGTGGATGTTATCACCCCCCTCAGGGCCCCAAACATTACCATCCTGTCTCAACTCCTGACTTACTCCGGCATATTGGGCTATTTCATTCTCTGTGCCTACCTTAATCACCAATCTCCCTCCTTCATGTCGAAATCCAAACCTGCTTGTCTGGTTACATTCCCAGAAGCCATAGCTAATACAGCTCAGGTCAAGGAGCCATCTACCAGCTCCTCCCCAGTCCCTGCTTTTCCAGAGTCCGCACTCACCAATCTTCTAACGGAACTGGCTGAGATTAAAGGTTCCATTGCACAGATGTCCTCCGTAGTTTTCGCAACGAGCTCGGAAGTACATTCCTTGTGAGGTGACATCAACTCCTTTCGGGCAGACTGTTTACGTTGAGGGGTGGCAGATGGATGTGGAATCGCTCCTAGTTGCCATTCCGGACTGAGGTGATAACGCAGTTGCCACGACAATATCAGGATCATTAGCCTCAAGAGTGCACTGAGAAGGATATGCCATGCTTCTTAGGTGTTTTGATCCCTGATCTTCTGAACTTTACCATAGATCCACAACTGGAATTTCATAGGGCTCACAGGGTTCGCTCCAAGCATGTGCCCAACGACCATCGTCCACAACAAGTCTTGGCATGTTGTAGATGGCATAAGCAGGCTAGACAGATCCTCCAGGAAGCCAAAAACTACAACAGCATGAGAACACTCAAGTTAAATTTTTTAGCTGAGTTTTCTCCCCATACCAACAGCAAATTTAATTTAATTTAATTTAATTTAAAGGAGTTTGTAAAGCGCCTGGTGACGCCTCCCGGCGTGTCCCCGCGCTGTGGAGAGAGCATATTAGAAGGAAAGAGAGAGCACAATCACAAAGTAAAGAGGCAAGTTTTCAACTTCTTTCTAAAAGAGGACTCATTAATCTCTAGCCTGGTATCCAGAGGCAGGAGGTTCCAGTGCCTAGCCGCTAAAGTGCGGAATGATCTACCTCCCATTCTAGCTTTTTTGGGGCAGGCAGTTCTGAGCAGACCTATTCCTTTGGATCTGAGTGGTCTGTTGGGTTCATACAAGGATGCCAGATCCGACATATAGGCCGGTGCTCTGTGATGGATTATCCTATGGCACCATAGCATAGCTTTAAAAACAATCCTCTTACTAATAGGTAGCCAATGGAGGGCTGCCAGAGAGGGTCGTGAGGGGGCTCTGCGGGGAAGCCTTAACACCAGGCGTGCTGCAGAATTTTGTAGAACCTGTAGTTTCTTGATGTTTTTCTCCGATGTACCCAGGAGCAGTACATTCCCGTAATCAATGCGGGAAGTTATTAATGCCTGCATCATGGTACGTCTGGAGTTAAGAGGTAACAGGTCAAGGGTGCGATTGAGCGTTTTCATCACCCCAAAGCATTTGCCTACAGTTTTCTTTATGTGGCTATCAAAGGACAGCTTGTTGTCAACCCAGACGCCTAGATTCTTCGCCTCTCGGTTAGGAGGAGGCAGAGGACCCAAGCAACTGGGCCACCATTCTGCTGTCCATTTGGCCTCATTGCCTCCAATGATGAGGACCTCCGTTTTTGTACCGTTCAGTTTTAAACAATGCTCTGTCATCCAAGTGGCCAGCTTAGTCATGCAGGCATTAAAGTTATCAGCTTCCATGGACGGGGCTTGGGTCAGAGATATAAAAAGTTGCGTATCGTCGGCGTAAGAGACAAGCTCCACGCCGAACGATTGCACCACCTCTGCCAGGGGGGCCATGTACAGATTGAACAGGGTGGGACTCAGGGCCGAGCCCTGAGGTACCCCCTGTTCAAGCAGCACCCTGTCTGAGAGGGAAGTCCCTCTTTGGACTTGAAAGCTCCTATTGATCAAAAATGCTTTCAGCCATCCCAGCGCCTTATTAGTGACTCCAGCTTTGTTTAGACACTGTAGCAAGATGGAGTGTGCTACAGTGTCAAACGCGGCACTGAGATCGAGCATGATGAGGGCCATAGTCTTGCCCCCGTCTGCTCCCTCTCGTAAGGTTTCCGTGGCCCTCAGGAGAGCTGTCTCCGTAGAGAAACCAGATCTGAAACCCGACTGGGACTTATGGAAGACATTATGGGCCTCAAGGTGTTCCATGAGTTGATTGTTGGCAATTTTCTCAGCTAGCTTAGCCACATAAGGTAGCAAGGATATTGGCCGGAGGTTATCCATTGTGTCTTGGCTGATATTCGGCTTTTTTTTAATCGGTAACACTACTGCCTGTTTCCATTCCGCCGGCAAACAAGCAGTGAAGAAGGAGATCTGCAGTAAGTGTCTGAAGTGAGGTTCTAATGCAGGGAAAGCTTCAGCTAAGATTTTAGGAGGCGCCGGGTCTCGGGGAGACCCCGATTTAATTTTATTGCACAATTTAGACAGGACTTCATAAGGGGGAACTTCAAAAGATTTTAGGCACTCAGGTGTATTTACACGGTTGTCATTTTCAGTAAAGTCCGTGGCCGGCTCTGGCTGATTGGAGAAACTTGTATAGATTTTATTAATTTTGCCTGAAAAGTATTGTGCAATTTTATTACAAGATTCCACAGAATCATTTTGGGCGGAGGAAGTCACATCCACTATAGATATTTCTTTATATATCTGAAACAGTTCCCTAGAGGAGTTGCCTGCTTCCATGATACGAGTATGATAGTGTTCTGCCTTGGCCAGACGTACTGATTTATAGTATTCTCTCTGTGCTGCTTTATACTGCATTTTAGTATCTGCACAGAAGTTCTGGCGCCAAGCTCTCTCAAGTTTTTTACATGCCGTCTTCAAAGTTTGCAGTGCTTGGCCAAACCAGGGAGCAGCTTTTTTTGATCTCCTGGCATTGGTCAGGGTGCGACTGGGGGCAGTAATGTCAAGAGCCTTAGTGACGATATTATTTAAGTTCTTGTTAGCTGCCTCACAGTCGTCCCCTTTAGGAGGGCCTTCGTCCTGGGCAATTTGAATGAAAGAATCTAATGAAAAGTTCTTCCATTTTCTGCGTTTATATCGCAGGGATTGATGTCGGAAATGCTCGGTTTTGTCAAGTTGAACCGTGATGGGGATGATATAATGATCCGACCAGGGTATGGATATAGGATCTGAGGTGTAAACTCCCTGCCAGTTCCCAAAGATGGGGTCTAATAAATGCCCTAATTGATGTGACGGTTCTTTGTTTTTTATTTCGAGCTGAACCGAAAGAAGTTCCATTCGAATATCAGTAGCGTCCTTGTCTAAGGGATCTTCAAAATGAGCATTGAGATCTCCTAGCACTAATACTCTGGATTTCCTAAGTGCTAAATGAGTAATAGCTTCCATTAGGGTAGACATGAAGTCATACAGTCTACCAGGTGGTCGATATATCAAGATGCCTGATATAGAATGGTTGGGACCGGTGTTGATTGTAAAAGATCCGGCTTCACTGTGATCAACCTGTATGTACGATAGGGAGCAGACTAGAGGGGCTTTCGTAGCTATGGCAATGCCGCCTCCTCTACCGTCTTTCCTATCCAATCTAGAAAGGGAGTAGCCGTGGGGCATGGCCTGGATAATGTCCGGGTCTGAGTAATCATCTAGCCAGGTTTCCGTCAGGAAAAGGATGTTAAGGTTTTGGTCCTCAAGTAGATGGAAAATTTCTAGGGCGTGCTTGCGTAGAGATCTACAGTTAAGTAAAGCTGCTTTGATGGTAAGACCCGTACTAGTGGCTGGGACTTGCAAGATGGGTTCAAAGCTGCACCTCATACATTTTGTTAGCGACTGGGCAGGCATGGAGTGTTTACAAGCGGCAAGCGTGTCAGGTTGTAGTGCAAGCAAAGCATGTCTGCCATACCTTATGGTAGTTTGAGTCGATATGCCAGGGTCCATGGCCCCGCGCCCCGTCCGGCCGCGGACGGGCGCAGACGGGCTGGACTTTGGCTCGACTTCGGCGCGCTTCCGGCGCGCCCGCTGCACGCGTCCGCTGCACGCGTCCGCTGCGCGGTCGCTGCCCCAAGCACATTTATGCTGGAGGGAGGGGTCGTTAGAGCGCTGACCTCTGCTCCCTGAGCCCGGATGTGCAAGGCTCCTCCTCGCCCTCCGCATCAAACGCCCATGATTGGACGCGGCGGACCGGGGCGGGAGTAGGAGAGAAACTAAGCAGACAAGGTAAATGCAATGATTCACAGTAAATGTGTCCGATTAACCCACACTGAAAGTTTTTGAAAAGATAGCCTCAATTGCTACATTAAAAACTTTCGCTATTACAACAGCGCGAGCAGTGCAGTAAAAAGCAGTTGTGAGCGCTGAGTGAATGGAGGCTGCCTCTGCCACCGGCAACACTCTTCTCCACAGCGCGCACCTGTTTCTGTTGACCTAAATAAACTTTTCGCCTTCAGCGTCACTAGAGCGCTGACCTCTGCTCCCTGAGCCCGGATGTGCAAGGCTCCTCCTCGCCCTCCGCATCAAACGCCCATGATTGGACGCGGCGGACCGGGGCGGGAGTAGGAGAGAAACTAAGCAGACAAGGTAAATGCAATGATTCACAGTAAATGTGTCCGATTAACCCACACTGAACGTTTTTAAAAAGATAGCCTCAATTGCTACATTAAAAACTTTCGCTATTACAACAGCGCGAGCAGTGCAGTAAAAAGCAGTTGTGAGCGCTGAGTGAATGGAGGCTGCCTCTGCCACCGGCAACACTCTTCTCCACAGCGCGCACCTGTTTCTGTTGACCTAAATAAACTTTTCGCCTTCAGCGTCACTAGAGCGCTGACCTCTGCTCCCTGAGCCCGGATGTGCAAGGCTCCTCCTCGCCCTCCGCATCAAACGCCCATGATTGGACGCGGCGTACCGGGGCGGGAGTAGGAGAGAAACTAAGCAGACAAGGTAAATGCAATGATTCACAGTAAATGTGTCCGATTAACCCACACTGAACGTTTTTAAAAAGATAGCCTCAATTGCTACATTAAAAACTTTCGCTATTACAACAGCGCGAGCAGTGCAGTAAAAAGCAGTTGTGAGCGCTGAGTGAATGGAGGCTGCCTCTGCCACCGGCAACACTCTTCTCCACAGCGCGCACCTGTTTCTGTTGACCTAAATAAACTTTTCGCCTTCAGCGTCACTAGAGCGCTGACCTCTGCTCCCTGAGCCCGGATGTGCAAGGCTCCTCCTCGCCCTCCGCATCAAACGCCCATGATTGGACGCGGCGGACCGGGGCGGGAGTAGGAGAGAAACTAAGCAGACAAGGTAAATGCAATGATTCACAGTAAATGTGTCCGATTAACCCACACTGAACGTTTTTAAAAAGATAGCCTCAATTGCTACATTAAAAACTTTCGCTATTACAACAGCGCGAGCTGTGCAGTAAAAAGCAGTTGTGAGCGCTGAGTGAATGGAGGCTGCCTCTGCCACCGGCAACACTCTTCTCTTCTCTCAAATGGAAACTGTTCTTGGCTCTTTGCCCTCGACTTAAAAAGAAGGACATTAAATACGGGTTACTGGAACCCACAACCATGCTCATCACTTTCCATGGCAAAACATAAAAATACCAGAAATTGAAAGATCTGGAGTCCTTTTTGGATGCCTTAAATGACACTAACATGGAGGCTACTCTCTCTGTGGCTCCCTCAACCTGCTCGTCCCTGAACCGGCATGACGCAACCCAAGGGGATGTCTCCACTTCTTTGGATGAACTCAACACTGGGATTCAGTCACACAACAATGGTCACAAATTGTTCGGCCACAATCCGGAAAGTCATCCACCCAAGAGATAAATCAGAGTCGCCCCTCAAGACTTGAGGTGACCCTGACGGCACTCGGTGGTGCTTGTTCTATAAGCTTTATTAGTGCCTTGAAACATCTTTGTGTAATTGGGCAACATTTACCCCCTTTGTTCTTCTTACTTCACGATTGTATAATCCTGTGGGGGAGAGATTGTGAGTCATTTGATGTATTGTATATTCCTAATTTATTGCTGATGTTGTTTTTCAGGGGCGGGAGACTGGCAGGGTAACAGAGATGGTATTGATAGGGTGAATTAGACTGCAGCCCCTAGGTACTGTGGGGATCCACTCTCACTCTTGCTTTTCAGGACTATGGCCCCGATGTAGGTAAAATAGATTTACCGATTTTTAATTACCGAATTTTACCGATTCGGTAATTAAAAATCGGTAAATCTAAGGGGTGGATATGTAGGAACATCCAGATGTTCCTTTTACCGAATCGGTAAATATCTGTATTTACCGATTCGGTAAATACCGACCGGTAATGCCCCATTCATTCCTATGGGCTTTAAAGCCCATAGGAATGAATGGGGCATTACCGGTCGGTATTTACCGAATCGGTAAATACCGATTTTGACAAGGGTGCAGGGGGTGTCACTTTGACACCCTCTAGCACCCCTAAAAAAGATTCGGGTGCCATGTGGCAGGCATACCTGCCCTAAGGGCAGGTCTGCCTGTCATATGGCACAGGTGTGCATGCACACATGTGCATGCACACCGGAATCGGTATTTTACCATCAAATATATTTGATGGTAAAATACAGATTCGGTAAGGGTTGTGGGACTCAGAAGAGTCCCACCTACATATCGAAATTAACGAATAGGTAAAAATACCGAATTGGTATTTTACAGATTCGGTAAATTTACCGATCGGTAAATTTACCGAATCTGTGAAATATGTGGCCCTACATACCATTTTGTAAATACCGGTCGGTAACGGCCGAAAATACCGATTTTCGGCCGTTACCGACCGACCTACATCCGGCCCCAACTTCCTTCATTGTTATTTGCCCTTTCAGGGCATTATTCCGAGTATACAGACCCCAAAGGGTTTCCCTTATCGGTCGGTGGCCACACTCCCCTCGGTAGCGGTGTCTGCTCTCGCACCCCATTTACAGGTTCACTTTCTAGGTCCTCCGGGGTCCCCTTATAGTCCCGGGACCTATTCCTTCCTCTAGACACCAGTTTCTCCACTCACACTGGACGTTTCTTGTAGTTATTTTTCTCCAACCAACTATTTCACCGTGCGCATACCTATAATTTCCTACTCCACTTTGAGAGCACCCCACTAGCTCAACCTATATTAGTAGCTCACTCTTGGTGAGCCTCTTTGTAATAACTCCGTAGGCATAAAGGAGGTTCCAAGCGTAGTTTATTTGAATATTAGCAGGTGCTGCGCAACAGCGATTTTACACAGCCAGAGCAGACGGCCAACTGACCCTCTCTTTAAACTCAACACTCTAAAGCAGAGGTCTTCAAACTTTTTTGCTCCGAGCCCCCCCTAAGCAAAATGTTTTGAGGTCGGGCCCCCCTACAAAACTTTAAGGCAATGATTGGTGGAGCGGGTGTCCCTGTACCAGAGTTGGCTAGTAGGCTCAGTGCTTCCCTATAGTAACTGCTTGGTTGTGAATTGAGTGCTGTGAAGCAATTACCACTCCCAAATCTCCCGGGGTGAAGAGGGCAGTGGATTCCTATCCACCCAGAGCCCTGCAAGTCCCTCCTTGTGTGGTGTGCATTTAAACCTCATAGGAAATAACAATTGAATTTACCAACACTGTTCTGTAATTACCACATTTCTTATAATCATGATTCAAGCAGAAAAAAACTGCTACCACAAGATTCAGGACTAAGGAAATTTCTGTAATAAAGGCCTCCGGGCCGGCCTTAGTCTTGGTGGCACCCTGTGCGACAATGTTTGGTGACGCCCTCCTCCCCCCCAATGACCACCTCGCCACGGATTCCCTCACTACCACCATTTGACAATGCCCCCCAAGTCTCCATTACCACTGTCTTTTAGATTAATTTAGTTTTATAGCGCCACTCATAAAAGTTTAGGGTGTCAGAACACTTTACATCACACATACGTTGCACGGAGACAATCATATAAGTGTTAATCCGTGTATGGGAAATGTTACATAAGACAGCGGCCTACAAGTTGTAGGAGTCACATGTCATGCATACTGGTAGGCAGTATAGTTTAAGAGTCCTTGGTCTGATAAAGCACAAATTCAGAATTTGAAATGTAACACTATTGTGAGTGGTTTTCTTTAATAAGAAGACTTGATTTCTACCCAAATGAACCCTTTTTGCAATACTAGGATAAGGAAAAACTGGACAAAAAAATATGTAGCTGTAATATATTCCTTGGTTTACATGCAGCTCTTTGGTGACAGTTAATAGCACTCAGCTATATATTAGTATTTTAACTTTTAAACTGCAAATAATAAAAAGATCTCTCTAAGAAAAACCATAACCTATTGACCTATTTATAGTGTATGTACTTTGTGATCCGAATCGGACATGTTCTGTGCAGCAGGCAACTTAACCTTCTGTGCTACGATGAGTCAAAAGAAACTTCCACTTCCAGACAAAGCTCCAGTCTCTCACCAGAAAGAACATTAATCACTGGAGTTATCCTGGCATTTTTATTGATACTTTGAAAAGTGCTGGGGCAAGGAACGTGGCATCAGGTGCTTTGAAAATTATTGATGTTTATGCATCATAATAAAAACAGCCAGTTGTTAAAAATACATAAATGTCTTGATTTTTGCAACCTTTGTGACCCTTCCAGCACACTTCCTGACCCCCGCCTCCATGGCATGCTGATCACTGTTCTCCCAAGGGCTCGAAGTAAATGAAGACAGCCTGGAAATGCAGCAAATAAACATCGCTGCACTTCCAGGCCATCTTCATTTACATGCAATTACAGAGGAATTCGCGCCCCCTGGGAACCCATTCACGCCCCCCCAGGGGGCGCGCCCCACAGTTTGAAGACCTCTGCTCTAAAGGAATATTCAAGTAGAACATTGCTAACCAAATATTCTATGAAGAGAGAGAAGGACACTACATTATCCTCCTTTTCTCAGCAAAACAAAGAAACAAAACAAAAACAAAAGAAATAAACACAATAAAAGAAAACCAAAAACCTCAACATGAGAAGGCTCATGACAGAACAAATAGATGACCACATTTTCGGAACAGAAATGAAGAGAAAAGCAAATACAAATATCAATTACGGTATCTGACAGGAATGGTGCGTTGACTGAAGCTTTTCCGCAGAACAACTGCATCAGGACTAACATTGTCGTCTGACTCATAGGAACAAGAAGGAGTATTGTCAAACTCACAACACTTTACACGATTATTAACTTTAACAATTCTTGACAAATTCCACCAGTTTTTAGAATTCACTCTTAGAGCATTACTGCAAACTTTATCAACAGTAAAAACTTCAGAAAACTTGGAACTACCTTTCTTCGCATGAGTAGGTAGCTTGACACGAACTGCATCACCAACTTTAATGTCTTTTAAAACAGATCTCTTCCTGGAATCAAAAAACTCCTTTTGCTGACACTGAGCTCTGTAGACATTAGATCTGGCAACATCATCACCATCACCTACAGTATTCATTTTAACCCATGTAGCCATCCATTCAGGACAAATTTTTGAACTGGGTTTCCTTCCTCGAAGGAGTTCAAAAGGAGAAAAAATTGTTGAAGAATGAGGTGTGGTACGATAGAACCAAAGCATGGACCTAACAGCATTTTGAACATTGCACTTTCCAGCTAAAGCCCACTGCACACAATTATTTATCACTCTATTCATTCGCTCTACCAAACCATTGGTTTGAGGGTGATAAAGCGAACTTCTCAAATGACTGATCCCGCTTTGGTGAACAAAACCCTCAAAATCGTTACTGACAAATTGAACACCATTATCACTCACGATGGTATTAGGGAAACCTTCTCTTAGAAAAATGTCTTTAAGAAAATTGATTACATTATTGGAATTGGGTTCATTAATGAAACGAACCTCAGGCCATTTGGAATATTAGTCAATAGCCACAATGGCAAATTTAGAATGTGAGGGAAGCGTATTAAAAGGTCCTACGAGGTCAATACCAATTTTCTCCCAAGGCTTACTTGGAAAATCAATGGGTTGTAAAGGTGGGGTGCGTAGTTTCAAACTTTTTTCTGAGCTAGAACAGACAACACACTCTCCCACAAAGGTATCAACATCCCTATCTATCATTGACCACCACAAGTGTTCGCGTAACCTTCTTTTGGTAAAAGTCTTCCCAAGATGGCCTTCATGTGCACCTTTGATGAATCTAAGTCTCAAAGACTCTGGGGGAATCAACCAAATCCAAAGAAAAAGTACCTTTTCAATTTCTTCAAACCAGGACACCACAAGCGGATGTATGAAAGATCTCTCCCGCTCAAATTCAGCACTCACAGAAACAGGTGAGGTTCATCGCCGAAAATATTCTTCTCATTGCACGCATTGAGTTCTGCAGCTCCTGCGATCGTCGCCAAAAATTATGTAATAGCTCCGTAGGCATAAAGGAGGCTCCAAGCGTAGTTTATTTGAACATTAGCAGGTGCTGCGCAACAGCGATGTTACACAGCCAGAGCAGACGGCCAACTGACCCTCTGTTTAAACTCAACACTCTAAAGGAATGTTCAAGTAGAACATTGCTAACATTGCTAACCAAATATTCTATGAAGAGAGAGAAGGTCACTACATTCTTGCATGCTGGTAGATGTCCCCATTCAGACTTGCCATCGCGGTACTACGGCATACATTGATCTCATGGCGTATCCCCTGCCGCAAAGACCCTTGAAGGTATTTTCCCTCAACATATATGGTTGACACATTTCATCAAACGGAAGAAGAAAATTCTCATCTTTTTGGGCCAACACAAACCTGGCATTGCCCTCCTTCAAGAAATTCACCTGACTTCGACAGAGCACGATAAGGTATGGTGGGGCTAGATGGGCCGGGTCCTTAACACTAGCATCTCACCCACATCGTGGGGACAGATTGAGGCAGGTGGTCCACCTAGGAAAATGGGTGTTGCTATTCTTCTCCACAAACACCTCTCATACAGAATCCTCCAAACTTGGTCAGACACCAATGGTAGCTATGTGTTGTCCAAGTTCTAAATACAGGGACAAACTGTAAATGTGGGCTCTGTGCATGCCTCACAGATATCTAAGTCTAGGTTTCTTTCTAAGATCGGTAGATTGGTGTCATCATTTGGCACCCTCAGAGTCATCATTGGAGGGGACTGGAACATTAAACTTGACCTTTTGTTGCACAGATCAAGCAGGCCAGACACGGACAATAATGGGGAAAGGCATGCCCTAAAAGACCTAATGCAGGGTGATGTTCTCAGCAACACTTGGAGATTCTTTTACCCACGAGCTAGAGACTACTCCTTCACCTCTTACCCCCATAACATCCAGACTCGCATTGACTACTTCCTGTGTACCCATTTAGCAGCCCAACACTTGACAGATGCGAATATAACCCCTTGTGGGGTCTCAGATCATGACATTGCAGAGCTGCATTCAGACCAGGGTTTTAATACACTCCCCAAGGATCTTGGCGCCTCTACAACTTCACATTATAAGCACCTGGAGGCAAAATGTCGCCTCACAGAATATGTAAACATATATTTGGAAGATAATAGGGGTTTGGTGACCTTGGCACAGACGTTGTGGTGGGCAGGGAAAGCCCTGCTTCAGGGTATGCTGATGAGGGATTTGGCACTGACCAAATGGAGGCTTTCAGATGCCAGACGGCAGCTGAAAGCGAGGATCGGGTCCCTGACTACTACCTACTCTTTCGTCACTGGACCCGTCCATTTCCCCGGAGCTTCTACTGGCTAAATACCAATTGAACACACTCAGTACCACAGAGGCAGAGTGATGTACCATGCGGCCTCTCCCGCATATGACAGAGACATTGCTAAAGGTGGGTAGGCTGTTGGCTTACCAACTCCGTCAACAAGATTCTTCTAGGACTATCCCTGCCATCTGAGATCCGGAGGCAATAGTGGTGGAATTTCAGAAATGTTATGAACGCCTATACACGGCTGGAACACCCACGGCAACAGAAATAAAAATCACCTTTTTTAACACCCTACAACTACCAAAGCTGACACTCAACTAATCTAGGCATCTGGAGAGGGTGATCACAGCGAAGCCTCGGCAATTGATGCCATGCCCACCAGGAAGGCTCCTGGTTAGGATTGCTTTCCAGCTGAAGTTTATAAAGCTACCAAAGCCCAGACCATCCCAGACTTAGTCTCCGTTTATCAGCAGGCCCTAGACAACAGGTAACTCTCTTTTGAGATACAGAGGGCACGAATTTCGGTGCTCCCGAATTCAGGGAAGGATTCCCTGGAATAGTCTAGCTATTCCCAGATTAGTTTGATAAATGTGGAAGTTGAGATTTTGGGAAAGATTTTCACGACGCATTTAAATGAAGTTATTATGACTCTTATACACTCCTCCCAGGTAGGCTTTGATGCCTGACGCTCTTCGCCCAATCATTTGCAAACATACTCTCTTGCATATTATTTGCCAGGTGAGCGACGAGGTGGAAGAGAAGGTCCTCCTCTCCTTGGATGCCAAAAAGGCTTTAGACTTTGTTGATTGGGGTTATCTCTTTTGGAACATGAAGAGAATGGGCATAAGTCATGACTTTCTCACACTGACCAGGGGCATGTACTGTGCTCCCACTGAATCTGTCACATGTGGAAGTTTCTTTTCCCAGAAACTTCCACATGTGGCATCCAATGCAGCACCAGACATGGGTGTACCATGTCTCTGTTGTTGTTCCTGTTGGCCCTGGAACCTCTGGCGATTGAAATTTGATCTAATGACAACATTAAGGGTTTTCAAAGATAGCATGTGAGGTTAGGGCCTTTTACTACACGGAGGAGATTCTCTTGAAATGATCATACCCCTCGGCCTCAGCACCCGCTCTGATCTTGTAACTGGTCTCTTTTTCCCAGTTTTCCAGATGAACTGGTCGAAATGCGAGGCCCTGCCCCTAATGCCATCCACCACAAGAGCCTCTTTGTGTAGCCTACCATTCAAGTGGCTTCGGTCCCGTTTAGGATACCTTGGGGTGCATATTAAAGGGAGTCTGGAAGATATGGTTCTGGAAAAAGTTCAAACCCATTTTTGATCATATGGAGCAATATTTTAGAAGGTGGTCTGCCCTGAACTGTCCCTGTGGGGTAGGGTTCAGATAATCAAGATGAATGTCCTGCCCAAATTTAATTACATCTTTGGAATGCTGCCCTTCGTTATATCGATCTCCCACCTGCGGAGCATCCAGCACTCCATCTTCCACTTCAGTTGGGGTTCTTCGGATAGACCGAGAATAAAGTGGACTAAGTTCCACTCCTCATCAGAGAAGGGGGGCCTAGGTCTCCCGCACCCAGAGGGATATTGGTTGGCACATCAACTGGCCCTCTCTGTGTACTGGTTGCTGACATCCATGCCCTTATGGGTGTTGCTGGAGCATCACATATTGAAAACTTCTAGGGAGCTTGGCATTTACTAAACTTCAAGGCCTTTGGTTACTCCTTTCCTCAACCCGATCATTCATACACTCCAGTACATGTGGCATAGGGTCCAAAGGCTGGTGCTGGTCCCGAGCCGGGTTTACTCCAAAGCCCCACTTTGGTGCAATGCGGGCATCACAGTCAGGGAGGTGGAAATTCACTGGTCCACTTGGATTACTCATTGTATTTACCACACTGAAGAGCTTGTCTCTAAAGGTTCAATCAAATCATTCTCGACTTATGACGGGAATGTGCAATTCTATCCTCCCAACTATGGAGATACAATAATTTGTCCCACGACTTATCACCTGGGGAAGACGCATATTGATCTCCCTAGCTCACCCATTAATCAATACATCCACACTTGTAAAAACTTTAAGGGGAATGTATGCCACATTAATAGACTATTGTTTTTCCTCTCCCACATCCACAGCATTGCGAGGCTGGAAGAATTTCACACAACACGCAATTCCTGAATAATGACTGGGATACCCTATTGGCGGTCTATAATAAAGGCTTATGAGAAAAGTGTCTTAAGTATAGCTTTTTTACGATCCTCCACTATTGGCACTGGTCACCAGAAAGGTTACACAATGCCTGTCTTAGTGGGGATCGCGTTGTTGGGAATGTGACGTAATGAACTGCGATATAGTCAATATTTGTATGGGAATGTGACCGGCTGAGAGCCTTCTAGTCAAAGGTTTGGGAGCGTATGAGGAAAGATTGTGGGGTAGATAGGCGTTTGACTGCCTGGTTAGTGCTCCTGCATGATACTTCTGGCTTCCTTTCTGTGACTCAACATGCTAATAGATAGCTCTCCACTGCCCTAGGGGTGGCTAGGTTGGCAAATCTGCGACTCTGGATATCAACTCTAACTCCCAAATTAAAGACCTGGCTGGACAACATGTACACATGGCACAATTTGAGTGACTTATTTATAAGGTAAATGATAAATTGCAAATATTTGAAGAGGCTTGAAACTCTTCTTAAAGATTGAAGAGCCAAACATATCAATACATTTAAGGTGTCTGCTGTGTATCTCGTCCTGCTTCATGTTCCATGCAGACCTCTATGTTCCGTTCCCAGGCCCCTTCCTCCTGAGGATCCCCAGACTTCTATCCCTATTGTTGCTTGCTTTCGTTAATGGGAGTTTTGCTTTC
The DNA here is from genome assembly GCF_964261635.1 of Lissotriton helveticus. Lineage (NCBI taxonomy): Eukaryota > Metazoa > Chordata > Amphibia > Caudata > Salamandridae > Lissotriton > Lissotriton helveticus. The sequence continues at coordinate 31,409,659 of NC_136060.1, read as the reverse complement.
GTTAATGGGGGTACCTTGATTTTCTTCCTGTAGAGATGGGTCATTATAACTTGGTCTGGAAGGAGCTGAGGACAGAAGGCCATTTTATCTTATTTCCTCACGTGTGGGTGTTCCCCGCCCCTCCTTCCCCCCTATGCAAAAGCGTGTCTTCTCTCTCCCCATCTTGATGGTTGTGTTCTTATTTTCCCCACTTCAAGTTGTGAAGTAGTATTTGTTGCCTACTTGCTCATTATCTGCGTCTGTTCTTGGAGATTTATACTCAGCTGTTTTTGGTATTGCTCCTCATTTTTTGTGGATCCTCCATGGAGGCCTAGTCTAGAGATGGATTATGGGTTTGAATTTTACGTTGTTGGTTTACTCGCCCTGGTGGCAATTTGACTGTGAATTTGTTTTTTTTGTTTTTTTATCAACCACTCTTGTTACAGTAATATAAAAATTCAATAAATTATTGAAACACACAAAAAAAATGATACAGTGTATGACAATAACCTGGGAAAGCTGAAATGTCCTTGGTTAGGAACATTGAGGAAAAGTCTCTGGGCTGTTCTGTTTGTAAGTGTAAATCTCATAATTCTTTATTTAGAATGAGAACAGCAATAGTTATCACATGATTTATTGTGATATCAGTACAAGATGGAGGAGAATAAACACAACCTAGGTTAGCATAAGCCCAATTCATGATGCGTTTAGTATACAGGAAAACCCCCCTCTAATGATTTCTAAATCATCACTTGAATTCTTTATTACAGAACACCATTAATTAACTTTGGGTTCTTCTTTTTGGATTCTCCCAGGTACTTCAAAAGGTCATCAAGTTCACTTTGCATTTCTTCAAACTTTACATCAATTATTTTTCTTCCTTTTGTTGCTTCTTCTTCTTTTATCCACAATATATTCCTTTAGGTGATCACATTAATTTGCAAAACTTTAAGAAAACAAGTACACATGTAATGCCAACTAATATAAGCAAAAGAGGGATTAAAAGCAATTCCAGAATTCCTCCACCTACACTACCAAGCTATTCCCCTATCTTAGCAAATCCCTTTCTAATGGATCTGAATGTAGATCCTAACCCTTCCCAGGCACTTGACTCGTCCAGTTCAGTTAATTCATGCTTTATATTCGTAATATGAGTAATATAACTGTCAAGCTTCTTATTGAGGAAGGGTATATAGTTACAACATTCCCGAGCTTAAATGACTCTGCAAACTCCACCCTGCTTCTCAAGGAGTAAATCCAATGCAAGGCGATTTTTCTCATAATCGTAGCTCTCATTACAAGCAATTCCTTATTTTTCACCGTTAAGGCACATTCTGTTAGTGGCAAGCCGATCAACTAGGGTAGATAGCTTTCTAATCTTTATATAATTCAATGCCATTCATATAGATTGTATGAGCTCTGCAAAAATATCACTAATGATCTCCTTAAAGCTACATTTACCCCTCCTTATGTTTTGCTCTAGGGGAAAGTCTAACTCATTAGTATGATAAATCATGGGGAAAACTAATGCTGCATAACAACTACCTGGCCAGCTGTGTGGTAGCTGGAAATAAGTTGCCTTACCACATACATAATAGATCACTTTTACACTTGGGTCTAGGGTTGAAAAGGTTTTTCCCTTAACTAAATAATTGTGTTCACATTCACTCCATCCTAATTTCTCAACAAAAAGATCCCTTCTTGGTGACATCAAAGTTTCATCAGGTAGGGGGTCCTTTAGAGTTTCTTCGCCTCTCCCAATATTATGCTCTGCATTTGTCTTTCCTTCTCCTATCTCTTCATCTCTCCTTATCCTCTCATTTATCTATCTCATATATGAATACCCTCTCATCTCTGTTAATGTGTAGGCTACATCTTGCATGCTCTAGTTTATAATACTCATTTTATTTAAGAGGGTTAAGAATTTCATTGTATACTCATGCTGATCCCTTGATTTAAACCATTTGTGAGAGCGAGAAACATGTTTAGTAACCCACAAATACATATTTTCACCCTTGTCAATTGGCACACCTAGTGGAGCATCAAAATCAGAATAACATAGTCTGATAGAACCCTGGTGATAAAAAATATTTAGAAAAACAGGAAAAGGAGTAGGACAATGGTACGTGAAAGTATGTTGCTTCCTCAGCTGCAAATGCTGGAAGATAAGAGCGAACAAAGCAATCCTCCACTTCCATGACTTTCACATATTCAGTCAACATTTGATAATACACATTGTAACTATGCACACTCTCATGGTGTGGAATATGTTACACCTTACTCTTGGGTGTGAGATCATAGACCACAGACCTGAGAGTGGAATTGATTGACACATGAGAGCTATCTCCTTCCAACAAATAGACATCCAACAGCCCTCCACACATAGAAACAAAAATGGCAACTACCAGGCTTAAATCAAAGGTTTTCAGCATTGCTTTGCCATGTTAACTTAAATCAGATCAAGGAAATCTCAGATAGAGAGGTTAGTTCTTTAAGTATTATCTTATTTTCTCTACTCTATCTCGAAACATACCGGAATTTTTTTTCTCTGCATCAGCTGGAGGCCTAAAAAATCCATTGTCCTCTGACCATTACCCTCACTCTTTGACCGTCCTCTCAACGTTTGTCAATATTCAACGTGAATAGGTTCCTGTTGTGTCATCTTTTCGTCTCAGGGAGGCTCATTCAGTCAGTTAATATAATAATAGTTATAATTATAATTATAATTATAATTATAATAATAATAATAAAAGTTAATAAAAACTCATACACTCAGTCAGTCAAGCAATCTTTAGAGTCAAATTTTATTTTCCATTCTGGACCTGAAAACTACAGATTGATGTTTAGCTCCCTTTTGGGTCACATGGTTCTACTCAAGTCCAGACTTTCATCCATGATCTCAATCTGATCAACCTATTCTTGTTCTTCTAACTCACTGTTTTCCCTGATCCTCTTTGTTCTCTTCTTAGGCATCAACAGTCTTTTTCAGGTGGTGGCATTTTATGGGCAGCTGTCTCTAGCTGGACCTCAACTCTTGGAAATACTTGAGATCTCTGGCTCTGATTAGGCTGACTGGCTCTCTGAGTTGGAGCTTCCTTGCCCCCCCTTCTATTCCTTGAGTGGTTTGCTGCATCAGAATAGTTTCAGCCTTCCGCTAATTTCCCCTGTACCATTGATGCAAATTCTCAATCCGTTAGTCAGTATTACAGTAGTCGCTGGGACAACATCACTCTCTTCATTCTCTTCTTCTGAGTGATGCTCGTCTGATGGAGTCTGTGGACCCTCAGCCTGATCTTCTCTTCTTCTGAAGTCTCAAACACCTCAAACCTGGGACGACTCAAGGAACTAGTAGATGTTGGCTCCTCTTCTTCTTCTTCATGCCTTGCCCTCTGGGTATTTGAGGCGTGTATCCAGTTTGGCAGACCAGCATACTTGACAGCAGTGCTGGTGACCAGGATCACCTGGTAGGGCCCTCTTCGGTGCTCCTCCAAACAGGATTTGCAGATGTGTTTCTTGATATGGTTCCAATCGCCAAGATTCAGGTCATGCCCAGGACCCCACAAAGGCTAAAGTAGCGGTGTGGACCTGATGACAGATAGACAGCATCACATCAGACAATCCCTTGCAGTACTTGAGGACTAGGTCATCTGTGATATTCACATGAGCAGTTGCAGGAAGAGAAAGAAATCACATAGCTCTCCCCATCAGCACCACATGAGGCGACAAACCAGTTCTCTTACAAGGGGTACTTCTAATGCTCGTTAGTACCAAAGGATGGGTGTCAGGCCATTTGAGAGATGTAAAGGCATAGCCTTTAGCCAGTTTAGCTTTAAACATCCCATTCAGTCTCTCTACAACACCTGATACCTCAAGCCTGTAGCTGCAGTTGAATCTCTGATCAATCCCTAAGGCTGTTCATAGCAACTGCATTATCTCACTCTTGAAGTGAGTTCCTTGATCCGATTCAAGATAAACTGGCATCCCGAATCATGGTATCAATTTCTGCAGCAATAGTTTGGCGAATGTTAGGCTGTCACATCTCTGGGTGGGATATGCCTCAACACACGATGATGAGAATATACCTCAATTGGTTCCCCACAAAGTTGATTTGGAGACGGTTGAAGGGACCATCAGACTTTCCAATGTGGCTCATGGTCACAGCAGCTCTTTTGCCCACATTCTGTTTTTGACAGGTAACACAGCACTGACAAACATTCTCTGTCATTGATCCGAAATGAGGATTATACTAACACAATTGGAATGTGCACACAAATCCAGCTCTGCCCAGATGAGTTGGAACGTGCATGTGTCGAACCATCGTAGGCATGGGGGAATTACGAAGAACCGGTTTTCCCTCACTAGACACCCAAATGTCACTGGCATCCCTCACACATCTCATCTTTTCTCATTTGGGTTTCTCTAGCTCTGGGGCACTATGTTGCAATTCCCTCAACTCATTGAAAGTTTGTACAGTATTCAGTAACATGTTGGATACTTTATCTCCTTCTGCATTTAATGGTTCATCTAAGAGAAAGCTGCTTGACTCAAGAGTGCAGTATTGTGCAATTTTGTCTGCGTATTTGTTGCCTTTGGTGACAAAATCATTACTGCTCTTGTGTGCAGAACACTTCACCACAGCAAATTCCTTTGGCATTTGTAAAGCATCTAACACATTTGAAAGATTCAGCCCATTCTGTATGGGGCTGCCTACTGATGTCAAATATCCTTGCTGCAACCACAACTGACTGAAGTTGTGCACAACTCCACACTCATACTGGCTGTCAGTGTAAATTATGACTCAAGAGTCTTCTGAGGTACACCAGGCTCTGGTAAGGGCAATCAGTTCAGCAACTTGTGCACACATTACATGGCACAAGTAAGACACTTAGACAACTCTGCTCAGTGTACATATAGCATAAGCGGCTCTTAAAATTCCTTGCCCATCCCTCAGACAAGACCCATCAATAAAAAGGGTATGGTCAGACTCAGGAAGAGGTACATCCAGTATGTCAAGTCTTGGTTTTGTGCACAACTCAATAACGCTAACACGGTCATGGTTGAATTCATCCTCATCATCTCCCTCTAGAGGGCGCAACAGAGAATCAGGGTTTAGTATGTTACATCTCCGAATGGAAACAATTTCCGCTGTCAAAATGATTCTCTCCTTTGTAGGATAGGCGGCTATTTGTCAGATGTTGGGTTCTGCTATTGGTGATAATAATCTCATTGGAATGGGGCACCGTTCCAATTGATGGGTACCCAATCACTATCCCCTCAGTTTTCTAAATACTAAGGCTAACTGCTGCAACCTCCTCACCGATCTCTAGGTGGTTGGGAACTTCATCTTAAGGACTGTTTCTATGCGCTCATTGGGTACTCTCCTCATTCCCTTTTCTATCTGATGTCCCAAGTTCCTGGCTTCTCTCTGACAGTATTGCAATTTCTCTGGTGAGACTTTATGACAGCTCTCGTCCAAATGGTTGAGCAAAGCAATAAGGTCTTGTTTGCAAGCTTCCTTAGTCATCTAGGTGTTCAAAAGATTGTCTATGTATTGTATTAATGTCAAATGACATGTTAGCTGCAGAGTCTCTTTGAGTATCTGATTGAAATAGGATGGACTCTCTGCCTAGCCTTGTGGGGCACAACACCACACGAGGGTCTTCTCTTGAAACTGGAACACAAAGAGAAACTGGCTCTCTTCGTGCAAAGGGACCAAGAAGAAGGCTTCACAAAGGTCAATGACCGTGAACGACTCAGCCTCTGGGGGAATATGGAACAGGATCCTGACAACGTTCGGTACCACAGAATAGCATGGACTGACAGTTTGGTTAATCTTTCAGAGGTCTTGCACGATCTTCCACTTTTTGTTAGCTTTCTGTAATGCCATGATTGGGGAGTTACATGGACTCCCGATAACTTCCTTCAAGATGCCTTGTTGTGTCATGTTGTCAATGACAGGAGTGATCCCTGCGATAGCTTCTGGGGTAATTTTATATGGGCAAGTCTGTGGATAGACATCATTCGGTCGGAGAGTGATTTTTAGATGCTTGGCACCTTTAATGAACCCAGTCTCTCTTCCTGTATATCCCAGACCTCCTCCTTACCTGTCCTGCTCAAATCCACTGGAAAGTCCTCCATTGTAATGACCAGATATAACCTGACAACAAATTCTGAGGACTGCAACTTAAACTTGGCATCAGCTGCCTGCATTTCAATTCCAACCCCTCCTCTGTGTAATAAATGACACTATTGAGTTTGCAGAGAAGATCTTGTCCTAACAAGTACAGGGCTAGAAACACAAATCACAAACTGATATTGCTCTCAGATATCACCTGTTTTTACAGTACTGGGGCAGTGATTTGGTTGGTGCACTGTTGCTTTGTAATACCTACAACTTGAACTTCTTTTCCCGAGAGGGGTAGACTAGGGACCCTAAATGTGCTAACTGTTGATTGAGTGTCCCTGTGTCTATTAATTGGAAAACATACAAGATGTCCGTTAAGCTCTCCAACCACGATCGTCCCAATCTGATCCACTTCAAGGATTGCGCTAAGCATGCTAACCTCCTCTCCCCTCAGGCACTGTCATTGGTCCTGATTTAAATCTATGGAGGTGTCGAACATCATGGGGACTGGACCTCTTGTGACATCATCAGATTCTGGGGGACTTTGTGACTTGGTTGGAAATGAATAATATCTCCCAGCATTGGGTTAAAGGAATTCGGCAATAATCTGGATTTAGGGACTTTGACGGCAGCCTTAGGGGATCTAGGTACTAGGGGGAGCTGTCCCCTTCAACTTTCGCTACAATCCAGTCTGGATTATAACAGCACTCCTGCTTCCACAGCCCCACTCTGTTACAAACGTGTCAATGGGTACCTTTCTTTAGGGCACTTATACTGGTCCCTGCCACATTCTTTTGACCTCTCCCTATCCCCGGGACATTCCCACTGTAGTTTAAGGAAACTTCCTACATTACCGTTCCGAAACTGGGTCTAGCTCAGGTCCCTGTAACAGAACTTAAGGTCCCTAGTTCCTCCATTCTGTGCCAACTGTGTTTGGGCTATCATGTCCTTCTCTTTAAGCCCCTTTTGTTTTGCTTCCATTATGTCACTGCAATATTTTGCATATTGTAAGATCACATCAACAGGTTTGCTCTGCCAACAAAGGACTCCTTGGGTGATTTAATTGCTAATCTCTGGCCTTAGCCCATATACAAAGGACGCAAGGTACACTCTCATGCTATCTCCTAGGGGGTCATTCACCCCGCTGTGCTTCCTATACACCTGCATCAATTTCTCAAAATAAGTGTGTACCGACTCTTTTGGCTCTTAAGAAGTTCTGAAAATATTGGACCAATTCATCTTCTTTTGGGGAACCTTTGTCTTCAGGTGTTTTATGACCTCATCATATTTGGTTTTAATGATGGGTGAAGGGGCATTTGTCCCTACCACCTGAGGCGGTTCCTGGGTTGGTCAATCAGCTGCCCTTTTGCACTCAGCTCATATGTCCTTTAGGACCACCACCTCAAATAGTACATCCTACATCCTAATCTCCACACAAAAGTTTGGAGATGGTCACAGTCTGTGCCATCTGGGTATATCATTTGTCTGGATTTTCTCTAAGCTTTGGAAAAGTGTTTGTGAAATGAAAGAGGTCTGATCACGACAAAAGGACGTGTATGTAGGCTCCTCATGGAACAACTCGCAAGAGATACTCTTTTGCCACTCCTCCTACAGCTACTTCCTCTTCTTCTCTTGAGCCCTCTTTCTCATGCTTCACCGTAGCCTTCTCTTTTTTGGACCATAGCTCTCTACACTTCTCAGAATTACTTAATTCCCTAATGTTTTCGATTAATTCCCTCACATTTGTTTTCAACCCCCTTAATCGTAAAATCCTTAGCTCTTTCTCACCCATTGCCATCTTAGCATTCTTTTACAGCTTCTTACACTGAGTTATATAAATCCCACATGCATCCGGCACCTTTTCCATCCTTGTGTGTACCCATCTTGCTACTTGCTGCATCTTTACTCATATAAAGCAATTCATTCTTCCCATAATGTCCTAGATAATCCATTCTCACATTTCTCCTTAGCAATTTCCTCAAACTTGGTTTTCAGCTGGGCAAGGTTGATTCGTTGTGAGGTTTGCCCTGCACATGGCGAGTTACCTGATAAGTCTGTGCAAGTAGTTTGACCTCTTGCCTCGCCACTCACTGAGTTCCCTCCTTACAAGTGTACAAAAGATATCCTGCCCGGCTTAAGTGCTGAGTTCAGGGGTGTACTTGGGATAGGTTGACACAGGGTGGTACCAATAAGTGTCTCAGCGGGGGAAGGGATTGCGGCACTTGACGAAGGTAAAGCTACATGCATGCATGCAACGCTTTCTTTGCCGCCATTTTCCTAACTGAAGTACCTTCAAGAGGAAACTTTTCCTCCATATTTACATCCTTCTCTTTATTTGACAAGAGATTCTGCATTCTAACAAAGACTCGCTCACTCCTCACTGCAATCCTTTGCTTAGTCCACACCAGCAACCCCACAATCTATCTCTGTCAAAGGTCACCCTATCACACTGCAGCTACGGCATCTGTGAGCCAATCAGTGTGTGGCACTTTAGTGATGCAGCGCTCCAATGCCAATGGACTGTTCCTGAACCTATTTACAACATTTTCACCATTCGCCTGCTTTGCCTAAACAAAGGTTCCTATAACAGCAAGAATGCTACCTACAACAGTGATCCCTCGACCTGTGAAAGTCAATATACTCAGCGCGTCCGCTCCCGTGCACTATGGAACATACCGCCACCGAGCTCGCATAGTACACTCGTACAAGGTTATACCTCTAGCTTGGCGGAATTGATAGCACCTCACAGCACACCACACCTAGCAGGCTAGTCCAACAATTTAATGTTCTAAATTGAGGTACCTCTCAATTAACTCCATACCATATGTGAAACAACTCCAACATTTGTCCCTTTCAAAAGTCCAAGAATATCATCAAAATTGCATAAATGATTGTTCCCTTAAGTCCAGCAATCAAAGCCACATAATTGCTACTCTTAGAACTCGTCCACTGCATTCCACTACATTACGCCTACTACAACTCCACAACTCATTTTCCTGCATTTTGCATGCAATCCATATTGATACTTATGTCATTATTTCTTCTCCAGCCACCTTGTCTCTCCGGCACAAGGATCGCATTCGGAAGGGGTCAATTTAGATCTACAGAGAAACTTTCAGACCCATGAAGTTGCAGAATTCGGTTCTACAGCCAATTAGTTTATCGATTTTGAGTTGGCTCCAATCAGAACCATCACCTCTTCTACCGGATTTGTCAGCGTACAAACTTATCCTAAAATCCAACCGATGGGGCACGCCAACGGCTCAGACCAGGAGCGGAGTAGTCCCAATACGGGCTTTGATGCTCCCTGACTGCAGTGGTTAATCTGGCATAGATTCACCTTCTAAGGTTGAGAGATAAGGAGTCCTTTTATAGGACTTTTATTAAATACGTTCATACATTCTACATGAGTACATGGTTATCAGGATATGCACCAATAGCGAACGAACAAGAAGAATATTTTACTACAGAATACATTTGAAGTGTCACTCATGGTAGTAATGTATTTAGTTTTCAAGCATTCTGACAGTTTACTCAAGCATTCAAATTGATACAGTGTGAAACGATAACCTGGGACAGTTGAAATGTCCTTTGTTAGGTACAGTGAGGGAACATCTCGGGGAGCATTCTCTGTTCTTTAGTGTGAATCTCGCAATTCTTTATTTAGAACAAGAAGAACGGCAATAGTTATCGTGTGATGTGGGTGCAAGATGGAGAACAGTCTAAACTCAAATGAGTTAACTGAGGTTAGCACAAGCTTAATTCATGATGCATTTAATATGCAGAAAAGGCAATCTCACACAAGCATTGGGAAAGACAATAAGTCTCGCTTATGCAAGAGCTATTGGCTTTGCCATTGTGTTTTACCCATTTTATACACCAGTGTGGATACTTTCAGCATGGATAAATGTTAGTAGCATTAAGGAGAGTTGCATGGTGTAGAAAGCAGTGGCGTAGAGTAGAGTGGTGGAGAGTAGAAAGGCACAGAGGGAAGTGGTGGAGCATAGATTACTGTATTGTAGAGTGGAGTGGCAGTGCAGAGTGGCATAGTGTGGAGTGGATTGCTGTCGAGTGGCATACAGTGAAGTGGCATAGAGTAGAGTCAGGTGGAGCGGTGCAAGGTAGAGTGGAGTCGTGCAGGGTGGAGTGGATTGGCTTAGAGTGGAGTGGTGTAGAGTGCAGTGACATAGAGTGCAGTGGTGCAGAGTAGATTCGAGTGGCGTAGAGTGGCGTAGAGTAGAGTGGCATAGAGTTCAGTGGCAGAGAGCGCAGTGTTACAGAGTAGAGTGACGTAGAGTGCAGTTGTTTAGAGTAGAGTAGCGTAGAGTGCATTAACATAGAGTGCATCAGGATAGTCATAGAGGGCAGTGGCATAGAGAGCAGTAGCTGAGAGTATAGTGTTGCAGAGTAAAAAAAAGTGGAATAGACTGTAGTGAAGTAAAGTTCAATATTGTAGTGTAGAGTGCCATATAGTGCAATGGCATACAGTATTGAAGAGTAGAGTATGGTGGCATAGAGTACAGTGGTGCATAGATTGGCATAGAGTGCAACTCGGTTGAACCGAGTCACAAGAAAAAACATTTTTTTTAAGAAAAGGGGGCAGGGTATAAACACCCTGACCCCCTAGGCCTCTTATTGAGTTCCCACTGGGACCCCCATGGGCACACTGTTTGTTTTTCTAAAGTAATGCGGGGGGGCCATAGCACCTTCCCCGCTGCTGAGGCAAAAATAATAATATATAATATAATATAGAAATATTAAGGGGGTCCGTTGCGGACCCGCAGCCCCGGGGACCACCACCTCCCTGGGGCAAATTTAAAGAAAGGAAGGGGGTTGTACTGCCCTCCTCCAGGAGCCTGTATGGCCCTGGGGACTGCCACAGCGCAGGGCCGGCTCCAGCCATGTCCCTGGGCGGTTCACCCCGGCACATTGCAGTTGGCTATGGCTTGGTATGAGCACCGCTCCTGCCAAGACATAGCAAACTATTTGCTTTCAGCAAGCAAGAGCAGAAAATGCTCTCGCTTGCTATAAGCAGACCTTTGCTTCGGGATCCACAGAGCTGCGTTTCAGCAGCTCCCAGGGTCACAAAGCAATTGCGGCTCCCTCAGGAGGCAGGGAGCTGGCCGTGACCATGGGGGCCTTCAGGCTCCCCGCAGTCCCCAACGAAGTGGCCATGTCCAGAGGGAGGGGGTCCCCGGGGACTAATTAATAATAATAATAATAAAAGATATTTATAAAGCACGCAGCTACCCCGAATGGGGTGTCCAGGTGCCTACACGGACAGCAATAGAGGTAGAGGTATGAACACATCTAGTCATTTTTTTTGTTGGAATATCTTTTATTTGTTTTCAGTGCGTATTCACAGTATATGTCAGAATAATGAACAAGAAATACATGTCATCCCTTAATCTTACAAAGACAGTCAGAAATAATAACAGTGCACTATGGGACAATGGTCACACATCATGTCACTTAAGGCAGAAACATTCTCAAGGGTATGTTATTCGCAAAGATAAATCACATTCCTACAAAGCAATAGGTTCGTAATGGAGAGGGACAGTATAGTCGGCAACAAGAAACCATAATAATCCCAGAGGCGTAACCTGAACAAATGAAGGTGGTATGTGCGGTGGAAAATACTTTAGAGAGTGTACAGCCGAGTAGTTCAGGTAGTAACGCGACCTGGGGTCTGCGGATGTGATACAAAGTGGCATGACCCTTCGATTACATGTCTCCTTCAGCCCATATCCAGCAACAGTTATGGGGCGTACCGCCCAAGATGATCCCGTAAGTAGATGCTGTGAAGTAGAAAGCAATTGACATATAATACAATATTCAGAACATCTTAACAATCGTGTCAAATGAAAGAACTATCGTGATACTGAAACGTAACCAACAGTGGAGAGGAAAGAAAGATTGTAGAAAAGAAAAGAAGGGCTACAAAACTGAAAAAAAGAAAAGGAGAAGCAGAGAAATAAAGAAACAAGAAGTGTGTCCGTATGCAGTCATGGACATGTGTCTTCGGTTCCGGGGAAAGGTTAGTGTGGGGGCTTGGGGGGCAAGAGTCCAATGTGGTGCGGGTCTCTTAGTAGGGGGGAGTCGACCCGTCATGGCTAACAGGCATCAAGCCCTCTGTACTGAGGGGGGGCAGAGTCACTATCGTGTGGGTTAGTAGTGTTACCACGTGGTGCAGTCACAGTATGTTACATGCGGGTGCGAGGCATTAAGTAACCGTGGGGGTGTGTAGCTCTCTGCCCCGCCCGTTTCCCAAGCTGGGGCCGGAGGGGAAAGTGTCTAGGTAACCCCCTGATCAAGACACGCCTGATGGAAAGACTTCAGGGTATCATCCCAAAGCTGCGCAATGGGGAACTTTTGCAGTCCCGCCGTCTCCTCCCTATGAAGGGTAGTGCTTTCCGCTCTCGCCCAATTATCAAAAGAGGTACGCCAGTGCCTTGCATGTGGGGGTTCACTACTCTTCCAGCGCTTAGTGAGTAGTCTCTTAGCCGTGATGAGCCCTAGATCCCAGAATCTAGAAGGGACCTTGTTATGTTTCGTTCTCTTATACAGGCCCAGTAGACATGCCTCCCATGTGTGCTGCAGGTCCTCGCCAACACCCCTCGCTAACAGAGTCGTCACTGTATGCCAATATGTTTGTATGTGGGGACAGGTCCAGAGCATTTGGAGACGATCCGCACCGATCAGTGAGCATCTCGGACACGCGGAAGTAGTAACTGCAAAGTACTTATTAATTTTATCTGGTGACAAGTACGCACGGTGTAATATATAAAATTGAATAAGTTTGAAGCGGTAGTTGCGCGGAATGTTAATGGGGCCGGCCAGCACTACTGCCCATTCCCCATCCGTCCACTCCCCTCCCCTGTCTACTGCCCATTTGTCTCGCAGCGGTTGGGAGGAGCACTGCGTGTGTGTCAAGAGAGCCTGCGCCAGCCAATGGACCACATGGGAGCCATTTCCCATGACATGCAAGTATTGCACTAAGAGGTGTGTCTGTAACTCCTCAGAGATGTCGCCTCAAGCCCGTACAAATGTGCGTATGAGAGATGCATGCAAGAGAAACTGCCCAGCTGGAAGGCCCGTGTCCGTAGTTAGTGTCTCAAAGGGAACCAGGGCACCGTCTGCATACAAGTCTCCCATCGTGTCCACCCCAGCCTGTGTCCATCGCTCCAGCGCAGCCTTCACCACCACCCCGCCGTCCCGGGGCGTTCCCAACAGCGGGAGCACCGGGGCATAGAGATTCACAGCGCAGGTGAGTTTCAGACTACGTACATAACATTTGCGAGCCCCTTCCAGGTGTAACTGCGACGGGCAGGGAATTTTGGTCAAGGGGTGGAACAATGTGTGGACCTGCGTGTGGGTCCAGACAGTGACGTCCGTAGCAGTATCACACAGGTTCTTCCCACTCAGCCATCCGGCCACCTATTGCAGCTGCGCCGCTAGATAATAAAGTTCCTGATTGGGAACTGCAAGGCCTCCAGCGTCTGTAGGCGCATAGAGTTTTGTTAGCGCTACGTGGGGTCTCCCAGCATTCCATATAAGGTTCCTGATCGAAGTTTCCAGCTCCCGAAAAATACGAGTCGGGACATACACTGGGATATTAGCATAATAGTACAATAGTCTCGGTAAAACTATCATTTTTGTCAGTGTAACACGGCTGGGCACATTGAGGGGAAGAGTCTTCCAAAAGGCCATCTGTGCCTGTAAGGAGGAGACAGCACGCACCAGGTTGCCCTCTAATACATCAGACAGGGTTCTATAGATGTAGATTCCGAGATACTGGAACATGGTGGAGTATCAAGTGAGCCTTTCATTGTTAATGCTGATCTCACATTCCCGCGTGTCCGGGCATAAGGAGTACACTCCAGATTTGGCCCAGTAAACCCTGAGCCCCAACATACCCTCAAAAGTGCGAAAGGTGTCAGAGTGCCAGCAGCAAGCAGGTCAGGTCCTTGATGTCCAAGAGTAGATCGTCCGCATATAGAGAGATCGCGTGGAGACCATCCGCTAGGGGGATCCCCCACTCTACGCCCTGTGCTCTTAGTAGTGCTGCAAGAGGTTCCATCGCCAATGAGAAAAGTAACGGGGACAGGGGACATCCCTGTCTAGTGCCTCTTTTGACTCGGATGATATCAGACAGCAGTTTACCGGTGCGTACTCGCACCGTAGGTTTCTGGTACAAAAAGGCCACCATATCAACATAGTCATCTCCAAGGTCATATTTCCTCAATACTGCCTTGAGGTAAGGCCACTCTACAGAGTCGAAAGCCTTCTCGAGATCTAGCACTAGACACCCTGATCGGGGCCACTGCAGCGTAACATAACTTTGCACTCTAAACAGTCGCCGGATATTATGGGAGGTGCTGCGAGTGGGCACAAAACCATTTTGGTCGCTATGCACGAGGGCGGGTATCAAGGGTGCCAATCGCTGAGCCAGTGTAGAAGCAAGTATCTTGTAATCGGTGTTCAAGAGGGCCAGCGGTCGATACGAGCCCAATTGCATGCAGTCTCTACCAGGCTTCGGGAGGGAAATGAGGTTGGCTTCATTCAACGTAGGGGGGAGGGAGGAGTCCTCAGCAGCTGCCATGTACATCTTTAACAGTTCAGGGATCAAGATATCGGAGTAGGCTTTAAAAAACTCAGCAGGTAACCCTCAGGTGCGAGTGGGGCCTCCAAGTCATCTCGTTATACGTCGTCTATCCCTGGCAGTGTTATATCAGAGAGATATTCAATGATATCAGCAAGGGGAACCTGCAGCCGGGAGCAGTATAATGTTCGGTAATGGTCTACGAAAGCCGCGTGTATTCTGTTTTGTGTGTATACCACATCGCCTCGGCCAGTACGTATCGCTGCCACAGGCGTCGCCCGGTCCTCCTGTTTGATCAGCCAGGCCAACAGTTTTCCGGGTTTGTCACCTAGATTTTTTTTGTTTTTTTATTTTTTTTGTTTTATATAGCGTAAACTATACCGTGGATATCAGGTATCAGAGCGCTTTACATGAGCACCAATTTCATTACAGATGGACACATTCATTTTTGTTAGGCACAGAGAGATTAAATGATTTGGCCAGAATTACGAGATGTTGAGCGTCATTGCCAAGACTCGAACCTGGCTCCCCAGCTTCGAGGCCGACCGCTCTTGCCATAAGGCTACATCCTCTCCATCTGGGGTGTCTCACTGAGAAACATAAAAAGTTCTTCTCCAAAGTTTCTTCCACCTGCTTCTGCTTTCCAGTCTGGATCTTGGAGCCAGCAAGCGCGCTCACATGCACATGGGCTACTGAAGTAAGAAGCAGCACACGATCATAGGAAATCTGGCACAACAAATGGACTATGGACTAGTGATTTCATTTAGCTGACCATTACATCCAACTACAGCCCCTTTCCCTTGGAATGGATGAGGGGGTCGAGCGTGCCACTCTATAGCCTCAACCTGCCAGCAATGTGTAGCCTGGACAGGATTGCTGTATGGTAGGGGACAATCCATCAGGGGTGTATATATGACCCATCCAGCCCTGAAATCGATCCCTCCCCCGACATTTTGATGTGTGCGTGCCGAATGGGCTGCGTAATTAAGATGGCATAGCCTTTCCAGCAAACGTGCATGTTCTGCACGTGCCTCTAGCAGCGACTCTTCATCGCCCTCCATCGCCTTCTGCTCCCTTCGAAGCAGGTCGGCCTCGATATGTGTCAGTTCCCCCTCCAATTGTTTCTGCATGTTAGCCTATGTGCCCAGACAATGCCCCTTAATTACAACTTTAAATGCGTCCCACTCAATTTGGGGTGTGGATGCAGTGCCATTATTCTCTTCAAAATAGTGAGCAGTTTGTGCATATAGGGAGTCACAAAAAGGGAGCAGAGCTGGCTGCAGCCTCCAAGTGGGTATGGGAGTGTGCGGATGTTCCCACGCCAACTCCAGTACATGCGGGTTGTGATCAGAATGGGTGCGGCCCATATATTAAGAGTCAGTAACATGGGGAAGTAATTCACTTGACAACATATATCGATCCAACCGTACATGCAATGTGTGTGCGCCTGAGTAATAGGAATACATCTTAGTGGTAGGGTTGCGACTCCGCCAAGCATCATGTAAATCCCACTGCAAGGCCCAGTTTATGAAGACTTTCATGGCTCCTTGTACAGGAGTGCCAGACAGGGGCGGAAAAGAACGGTCCAATGCAATGTCAAGAATGCAATTATAATCGCCTCCCAACACCCAGGGGACCCCATGCCAAGGTGCCAAGTCCACAGATAGCTGCGCAAAGAAACCTCCCTGATCCGTGTTAGGGGCGTACAGTGAAGCCAAGACTACAGGCTGTCGATACAGCTTACCGTGTGCTATCACGAATCTACCCTCCGGGTCTATGCGGGAGTGTGAGACTGCAAAAGGGGTCCCGGGCCTCACCCATAACAGCGTCCCACGAACGTAGGAAGAATATCCCGTGGCATAGAGTTGCCCTCGCCACCTGCGGCGTAGCGTTTGTACTTCCGCGCCATTCAGATGCGTCTCCTGTAGGAGTGCGATATGAACGTGATGCCGTTTAAGGTAGGAGTAAATCTGGTACCTGCGTGACGGTGTATGCATGCCTCGTACATTCCACGTGCATATTTTTATCGCTGACATTCTATTACCTTAGGTAACCCCCCTGCCCGCACCCTGCCACAACCCCACAGTAGGCTGCCACTCCTGCACTCCCAGCGCTCCCCCACAGCGACACATCGATAAGTACTTGCAATAATTGTGTAACATAATAAAAAAATTGCGATCCAAACAATGCAATGAGCCATAAAAAAACGTAACAAGTGAAGAATGCCAAAAGGTCGACTGCTGAACATGCCGCCGTCCAAACTCTCTAATGAGATAGTTAACATTTAAATCCAGGGGGGTCGCTGTGCACTAGGCACGGCTATGTTGTTACAATGGCTGGATGAGCAGAGGAAGCTTTTCCTTCCCCAGGCAGCTCGAAACAGCCACGGCTGATATAAAGTGTTCCAGCTAAAAATGCACGGCTCGTCGAATACACCTCACTTAGACGCCATCTGGAAAGCCAATCAGGCCCTGTCGTTCCCCATCCAGCCAAGACGACATCAGCTGGGCTATGGCAGATAGGGGCACCAGAAAGTCTCCTACAGTGCAGCGTCTCCCCAAAGGTCAATCACCAAAATTCAGTACTCACTGCGCCTTACGCCAATGGTCAAGCGTCCAGAAGGTGTCCGTGCTCCGGGTGTTGTCAAGGCCGGGGCCCAACCAGAGCTCGGATATGCAATGCGACGAAGGCACCGCAAATCAGGCGTACTGTGTCAGGCAGCATGATTATCCAGTCAATGAAGCAAGTCCGCCGTTTGTGGTGTGATATCCGGCTGTTCCGTGGACATCTGGGAATCAGGCAACCCATAGATAGCCTCATCGTCGCTTGGCAGGTCTCGGGGGCTGGCATCCGGAGCAGTATCTGTGGTTGGGGAGCAGCTAAGTTCCACCACCATTCAGAGGGCATCCTGTTGCTCATTATGAATAAGTTCCGCAGGCGGGCTGATATCCGCTGCCGCCCGTGCCTGGCGGGCCGGCAACGACCTGGTCCTGCGACATCATCGTGATCCACGAATGCGCTGCAGTGTTGAGGGCCCCGATATCTGCCGGGACGCTGCGGCTATTCCACTGTCCAACCATGTCTCAATTTCCTCCGGGCTGGCAAAGAAATAAGTTTTGTCCTGCGCTACCACTCTAAGTCTAGCAGGAAAGAGGAGAGAGTACTTGAGGTCCAGTTGGCGTAGACGCTGTTTTACGGCAAGGAAGGAGTGTCACTGGCGCTGAACTTGGATCGTATAATCGGGGAAGAACATTATTTTGGCATTGTCAATTCGGACGTCTTGAAGCTGTCTGGTTTCGCTCAAGATGGAGTTGCGATCGCGATAGTTCAATATCCGAAGGAGCAGTGGCCGAGGATTAGACCCTGTAGGAAGCGGCCTTGTCGGCACGCGATGTGCCCGCTCCACGACAAAGTGAGGCGATAGCGCGCCGTCTGGTAGCAGGGCCTTCAGCCAGTTCTCCATGTGCGTCGCAGGCTTCTTCCCCTCCCATCGTTCCGGCACCCCTACGATTCTCACATTATTTCTCTGTGCCCGCCCTTCCGCATCCTCGGCACGGTCTTCTAAGAATTCGAACCTATTGAGGAGGTCTTGTACCTGTTTATCAGCCTGAGTGACCCGGGGCTCAAGATCTGCTACGGCACCCTCCAGAGTAGTGGTACGTTCCGCCAGTTTCTTATGGTCGGCGCGCAGGTGCATGAGATCAATTGCGACGCTGTCTATTTTAGTCTCCAGAGAGGTGCGGGTGAGTTGGACTGATTCCTCCAATCTTTCCATAGCAGCTAGCATTGTGTCGAGTTTAGCCGCCGTCTGGTCGGCATCCACAGGTTTCATGGACTTTTCCATTTTCCCCTTCAATTGCGCGCCTCCCGTGCCAGTCCGCGCCCTAGTACCCCAGACATGAGCAGCACGGTGGGTGGAAAGCTTGCACCTTCGACAGCAACGTCCAGCGGCCGACGGGTCCGTAGCTGGTAGCACAGGTAGCGCGGGTAGAGAGGTGCACAGGTGCGGGGGGGTTGCAGGGGAAAGTGCTTCACCTGGAATGGCAGTCGCGCCTCTCCTCAGCCCCTCGCCTCCGGCTAATGGGGAATCAGGAATGGAGGGTTTCCGTGACTTCACCCAGGGCCTGCCGGTGAAGTACTCAGTTCCAGGCAGCGGCTCCGCCCCGCGGTGATCATCGTTGGGTGCCCCGGGCTGGCACCTCGTACAGGGGCACAACTCTAAAAGATCACAGGACCCCCAGGATGGGGGACAGCCCAGTGCGTGGCCCAAGTTCAGCACAACTGAGGGTTGCAGCGGCGATCGCCTCCTGTAGATTCGGCGCCTCCAGTCAAATGCGTGCACTCCCCCTACCAGGCCACACCTCGGGGCCCAGCTGGCAGACTCAAGCCCCGGCCTCTCGTGAATGGACTTGCCGACGTTGTAACCACCGCCAGTTGCGCCGGGCAAGCACTCCGCCCCGTGGCACAAATTGTCAGGTTCTCGGGTCCCCAGGACGGGCGACAGCTGGATGTGTGGACCACCGTCAGTGCTCCTCCGGGTCGCAGCGGCAATCGCCTCCACTGGGTTTGGCGCCCCCAGACAGTCGCGGTCACTCCGCCCACTAGGCCGCGTCTCGGGGATGTACACATCTAGTCATTGCGACTAAAAAGCCTGGTCTTCAGGGCCTTTCTAAATTCCTGTTTGGAATGCATTGTGTGTAATTTAGCAGGTAGATTGTTTCAGCATTTAGTGGTACCCACCTCGAATGTCCTTCCCCCCATTCTTGCCTTCACGAAAGGGGGGGTGATAAGGTATCATTTGTGGTTGGACCTACGGCTGCTGGTAGGGGCGAAGTCTCTTCCTCAGGTAGTTGGGCCCTCTACCTTGATACGCCCGAAAGGCAAATGTTAGGGCCTTAAATTCGATGCGTTTGGCTATCAGGAGCCAATGGAGTTGTCTAAGATGAAGAGAAATATGTTGGCGGAGCGGGACCTTGCAAACCAGTCTAGCTGCAGCTTTTTGTATTATCTGGAGCCTACGGATCAGGCCGATCGGCAGACACAGGTAAAGTCCATTAGCGTAATCGAGGTGGGAGGTGATTAATGCATGGTCAATGGATTTGCGAGCTGACTCTGGCAAGAAATCAATACATTTTATGACGGTTTTCATTTTGCCAACGTAGGCCGCAGATACCAGTTGAACATGGGTAGCAAAATCGGCCTGTGGAGTGGGTGATGTGGGCCCCCCTACCTTTCTATTATAAAAAAATATATATAAAGGCCTGGCCCCTGGGAATGGGGTCTCGCGTCTGAAAGTGGCCTCAGGAGGGAGGCTGTGCAGCCTCCCTCCCATTTCAAAATAAATAAATAAATAAAAATTCGGGCCTCAGGCGATAGGGTTCCCACTGCTGGTGGGGGGATTATTATTATTATTATTATTATTATTATTAATTAGCAATTCTGACCGCATAGCTACCCTAAGGTATCCCTGAGCTAGCGGCAGAGCAGAAGAGGGAATGATGCTTTCGGAAAGTGAGATGATGGGTCTCTGAACGTAACTGCGGGGCAAGGGTATTTCAGAGCCAGGCTATGCTATAGGAAAAGGAGCTACCCCCACTTCGCATCTCTTGGATTTTAGGGATGACGGCCAGGCACAGGCTCAGTCTCGCAGAGCAGAGAAGTTTCCTAGGATGATAGAAGGTGATGAGGGACTTGTATATAGAAGGACCTTTGCCCCTATGGGTCTTGTGGGCTATACAGAGGGATATGAATTTAATCCTCTTCAGAATGGGTAGTCAATGTAGGGTCTTCAGGCACAGCTTGGCCAATTGAGTTCTGGGAATCCCAAGCAGCAGCCTAGCGACGCAATTCTGGACAACTTGGAGTTTCCTTATGGTAGATTTGGACGCAAAAAGGTACAATGAATTACCATAATCCAGGCGCGAGAGGACCAGGGCCTGGACCATAGTTCTCCTGGCCCCAATGGGGAGGAGGGGGAAAACTTCCCTCAGCATTCTGAGGATGC
The DNA here is from genome assembly GCF_964261635.1 of Lissotriton helveticus. Classification (NCBI taxonomy): domain Eukaryota; kingdom Metazoa; phylum Chordata; class Amphibia; order Caudata; family Salamandridae; genus Lissotriton; species Lissotriton helveticus. Next base: position 31,388,950 of record NC_136060.1, on the reverse strand, counting down.
CATAGCAAATACCAGCCACTTCCACTGCTTGTTGGTCAAATTTTAATGATGTATCTAGCCACACACCCAGGCTTTTGATCTTACTTAGCCTTTGGGGTGGGTGTGTGTCCCAGACATATTGGCCATAGCAGTTTAAAGTCCGTGTGGGGCAGTTTGGCTAGATACATTATTTTGGATTTGTCTCCATTAAGCTTGAGACAGAATTGTTGCATCTAGGTTGCATCCAGGTTTCCACCTTCTCCAGGCAGGATTCCAGGCCGGAAGGAGCATTGTGCGGGTGATTTAGTGATACTACTAGCTGAGTATCATCCGCATAGGTAACAATTGTAATCCCTTATGGCAAGACCATATCAGCCGGCGGCCTCATGTACACATTGAATACAGTTGGACTCAGGGAAGATGCCTGAGCTACTCCATACCTAAGGGGTAGACACATACCCCCACATGCATCATTGTTGCCGTTTGCGATTCCTTAATTGCGAAAATTGAGGAATCGCAATTAAGGAATCGCAAACGGCAATGCATCAAAAATTCGCAATTTATTTTGCGATTCCTTATTTTTCCTTATTTGCGATTCCCAATTTTGCGAATCGCAAATAAGGAATCCCTTTACATTGATTCCTATGGGCCTAGAGGTCCATAGGAATCAATTGGAAGGCATTCTCATTTTGCGATTCGCAATTAAGGAATCGCAAAATGAGAATGCATTTTCAAGGGTGCAGGGGGGGGTCCAAAGGACCCCCCCCGCACTCCTGAAATTAAACTTTAAGTACATTTTTCACACACACATGCCCAAAGCAAAATTGCGATTTCTTAAATGCAATCGCAATTTAAGAAATTGCAAATAAATTGCGATTTCTTTAATTGCGACAAATGCAAAAAAGGTTATTGCATCCCAAATCTATGAATTGCATTCGCAAACGGCCGAATTTTGCGATTCACACCGTTTGTGAATGCAATTCAGTTTGATGCATGTGGGCAATAGAGGTGGATTCTCCAGCAAAAACTTGGAATGTTCTGCCATTCAGGTATGACTGGATCCAGGAAATTGCTCCCCCTGACACTCCAAAACTTTTAAGCCTATTGAGGAGGATTTCAAAATTGACTGTGTCGAAGGCGGCACTTGGGTCGAGGAGAATAATGGCTACGGCTCCTCCCTGGTCAATTATCTTTTCCGATTCTTAGACTACAGTGATAAATGCTGGTTCCATTCTAAGAAGGAGACAGAAACCAGTCTAAGAATGGGGCAGGAGGTTGTGGGGTTCTAATAAATCAGAGAGGATGAAATTAACATGTTTTTCCAGGACCTTACAAATCATTGGCAGCAGAGATATTGGATGTTAGTTACTCAGAACATCAGGATTTAAGCTTGGTTTCTTCAGTCAAGCTCTCACCATGGCGTGTTTCCAAGAAGGTGGAGCATGGCCATTGGTGATGGAGAGATTTATAACTTCCAATATTACTTGAAGAACCACATCTTTACAAAACAATAGAGGAAGTGCAGAGGTGTTGACAGAATCACCCTCCAAACTGATTTACATAAACAAAGAGATTCTATCAATGTGTAGTGATATATTTGTATTATTTGTTTTTTGGTGGTGAAAAAATAATGAAAATACTCTCTCTTAGGGTAGTAAAGATGAGAGCGCAATGTGCTTTTTAAAATACCCCTCACACACTAAAAAAATCCAGTAGTGTCATGCTTCATCATTGGGGTCTTCCCGTCCCTCTACGGGGCGGGGCGTGCTACGACCTGACCGACTACGCGGGAGCACTAATGTGGTGACAGGACTATGTGATGGTGCAAGGTGGGTGGTGTCAGTGAAGTGTAGGGACCTAACGATGTGTGGGAATAAAAAGGTTTATTCACTTCCCTAGCTGGGGACGTTAAGAAGGGGGTTTTGGGGTTGAGCTAATCGCTACAACCTGGTCTACATGTTTCGTAGGCAGTCCCCTACTGCCTACTCATCAGGACAGCAGGGAAGACAGAGGTTACCCCGGTTTCTTGGTACTAAAATGGCTGATCTGGGCCTTGCATTCACTGAGGACGAGATCTCTAACCTCATGGCCTCTCTAGGCACTTTTGAAGGATTGAACTCTGGATGCCCATCTATGAAAAATAGTGACTGGGATGAATTGGAGGAACTAAGGAGAACCCAAATAAAAACAGCCATCCACGGGCTGCTTATGTCCGAATATCTGAAGGTTAATACAGCTCCATCGGGTCTGGTAGTTCGGAATGAACCGTTCATATTCCTTGAGGACAAAACCTTTAAAATCGATTGGTCCCAAATTTCATGGAGATGTACACGGGATTGGATCGTCTTGATCATCAAAACAGCGAGCAGATTAGCGAGCGATTTAAAGGTGGAAATACAAGCAGTAGAGGTACGTCTCAAGAGTTATGAGTCTCCAGCAAATCTAAAAAAATATCTTGACGAACTAAATAAAACATTGAATGACTTTGAAATATCTCTCAAAGACAGTAAATATGAAAAACTTCAGAAAGATACTAGTAGGTGGAGTAAAGAAAAGATCTACCCCTATATAAAGGAGAATTACAAACCATCAAGCGACAATGCTTCTAATGACGGTTCATCGGACGCCGGATCCAACAGCTCCAACTCGAGCAGCAACAAAAGCCCCAGATACCAGGGCGCACGAAGGAATTTCCGACGACCCAACAATCGAGGCATGAGGGGATGGAACAGCTATCCCCAGCCAATGATGTACCCCCCACAACAGTTCGGCCCGCCACCCTTCCAACATCCGAATGCCCCTTTTCCATCATGGGGATTCCAACAAGACTACGAATACTTTGACAACTAATCCTTTTTTAGGGGCGCGCCGAGGACAAACCAAGGGAAGGAATCGGAGAGCCAACTCGGTACACTGGAGCAACGAAGAAGAAGGAACTCCAAGAGTATCAACCAGGAGCATGACAGGGGCATCGAAGAACCAGAAATGAGCTTGGTTGTAAATCTAATGGGCAACGAACTATCTGAGCCACAGAAAAGAATACTGGAGAAAGGCTTAGGATATGTCCCCACTGGCAACATGGATAAATTCCACCTATGCAAGGAAATACAGGAATTTATAAGGAGACTCAAGTTACAGGTCTTTTTCAAAGATAAGATGGACACCCAAGAAAAAGGAGATACTGGACTCAAGCCACGATCCACCTTCACTCCGTTGAACAACACTCTCCCTATAGAACTCCTGACCTTCGAGAAAGCAGTCATGAAAGATCTGGAAGCTCTCGACCCAATGCAGAAACGAGTCTTCCAAAATGTTTCCAACGAAGAACGACAAGCGCTCCGTGAATTAAGTAACAACAAACAATTGGTCATAAAACCAGCGGACAAGGGGGGTGCAACTGTACTAATGAATAGAGAACAATATGACAAGGAGTGCACCAGGCTGTTACAAGACAAAAGGAACTATGAAACACTTCCATCGGATCCAACTGAGAGAATTTCAATCAAAATCAAGACAATGGTAGAGGAGGCACTGTCGCACAACTGGATTACCAATAAAGAAGGGGAATTTCTGTGTCAAAAGAACCCAAGGACCCCTTACTTGTACATCTTACCTAAGATCCACAAGGACCTTGAGAACCCACCGGGCAGACCGATCGTATCGGGGATTGGGTCAGTCCTCGAACCAGTCTCTAGGTTTGCGGACGCATTCCTAAGACCCATGGTACAAAGAACATCAACATACCTCAGAGACACAAAGGATGTGTTAAATCTACTCGAGGAGGTGTCATTTGACCCCAATACACAGCTGTTAATCAGCTGCGATGTGGAAAGCTTATATACGAGCTTGCCCCACAACGAAACCCTGGCAATAATTGAAGATGTCCTCTTCGCGGACGATTGGGAGTACCAAACCCCACGAAACGTGGTGATGGAATGCTGTGCTTTGGCACTTAAGGAGAATTTTTTTGAGTACAATGGCACTCTGTACCTCCAAAAACATGGGACCAGCATGGGAAGCACATTTGCTCCAAGCATAGCTGGTCTCTATGTTCACCACCTTGAGGAAACCAAGATACTGAGCACCAGCAACCCATTCCGGCAAAAGATCTTGACCTGGAAGAGGTACATTGATGACATCCTTATCATCTGGGATGGAGATGATAAGACCGCCCAACAGTTCATTACATGGCTCAACTATCAGGATGAATTCCTCAAATTCACCAGTGTCATGACAAAAACCAATCTGGTATTTCTGGATCTGAACATCTTCCCCAAAAATGGCAGACTGATGACAACAACCCATTTTAAGAGCACCTCTAAGAACTGTCACTTGATGTACCAGAGCTTTCATCCGAGACATCTGAGGGACAATCTACCCTACGGCCAGTTCTTGCGACTCCGTAGGAACTGCACGGAAGTTGCCAATTTCAAATCACAGTCAGACGATCTACGGAAAAAGTTGCAAATGAGGAATTACCCTCTAAAGATCATCGATCAAGCCTACAAAAGAGCAAGGAATAATTGTAGAGAGAGCCTCCTGGAAGAAAAAGTAAAAAAAAGTGGAAGTGCAGAGACCAATATGTGTCACCACGTATAACACCAACTCTGATCAAGTGAGTAAAATCATTAACAAGAATTGGAAGATCCTAAATAGCGGGGGTCTGGAAATTCCAAAACTTATGTTTTCGCACAAAAGAGCACAGAGTGTCAGAGATATATTGGTACATACCAGACCCAAGGACAACAAGGTCAATAACCTAGGCAATCCAAACTTTGTACAAGGGCACTACCCGTGCGGCGGATGCAAGGTATGCTGTCTGACCAGAAAAAGCAAGAAACTGACCTTCAACAACGGGACAACATGGGAACAAAGAACATTCAGTAACTGTAACAGTTCCAATGTCGTGTATCTCATCACCTGTCCCTGCAAGCTCGAATATATTGGCATGACGAGCAGGGCGGTGAAGTTGAGAATAGGCGAGCACAAAAGCACAATCAAGTGTAAGAAGTCCAGCACTAAACTAACAAACCACTTCTTAGAGAGTGGCCATAAACCTGAAGACATAATGTGGACTATAATTGAACAGATTGACAACGAAAAACATCTCCTGGAAAAGGAACAGAGATGGGTTTTTCGTGTCCAGTCCAACAAACATGGATTGAACGATGAAATTCCATGGGGTCAGTTATAGAATACCTGTACCTACTCCCCTCTCAGAGGCACCCCCCTATCCGTGGCTAATTTAAAGACATATGTCCCCACCACGATCCTAGAATTATCTGCATGCGGAGACAACACCCTTCTAAACGCAGTGTGACTGGGTGTAACTACTGTGCACAAGAACCTCATAGTGGTCAAACCTTAAACCCCTAGTAACTATGTCTACCGAAGCTTATGTAATTAGCAACCCCGCTGTCCAGCCTATATGCCCAACATTGTTTTTTCTAAATACGGGAGCAAACCGGTAACAAAAACAGGGCAGAGGTCCTATTACTAGAAACATCTGTTCCCCTAATTTGGTAATCCAACCTACAACGCAGTTCAGGTCTTCCAATCCTCAATAACGACCTTTTCATATTAAAATTGCCTTCCCATAATTTTAAGGAAATAGAAATACTACTATCATTGATGGTTTAATAGTCGTTTTATAGTGATCCCACCACTGATAATTAATTGCTCTCTAATCCCTGATGGGCTGGCAACTGTTGAGCATTAATGGACATGGAAGTAAGACTTCCGCAGTAGCACACCCGCGTTCCTTCGCAGGCGGCCATTTTGCGTCAGCGCGCTAGTGTTTCAGAGGAGACTTCCAACGTGACACCAGCGCGTAGTACAGCTTAAATGTTCCACCGCTCCCCACACGCGAGCATTCTACAGAGCGGCAACACGGGTAGAAGTAAGACTTAGGGACTATGCGGACAATGTAAGTCATAGACTTTCACCAAAGGTCTCTAAACATTTGGTTTTCGAGATATGGGCTTCACTCCTCGCAGAGTGTGTTTGTTTATGACGCTAAGGGCGTGGTTTCCTTTCTTTCAGAGCGCCGCGGTGATTTCCTACCGATTGTCAGCTCATGGGGCATATCACGCTCGCCACAGCAGTATGTATCGTTAATCATTCAATAGTTGGGGTGTGCCCCGTTTTGGGGATTTTTATTGATTCAATGACTAATTCTAAGACCAGTATAAGAAATCGGGTCCCTCATTTTTAACCCTGTGGGGTGTCGCTGTATGCATTGAGTTATGAGAGTGTGTGTGTGTGGAGATTGAAACAGCCCTAATTACAAGGGGCACCACAATGTTCGGTGATTTTTCGCGAACAGTCAGGGGATGGCAGACTCAACCATCACTCTGTCCATAAAGTCTTGAGTTTAGGCTTTATGCAATGGGCAAATGGATATGACGAGTGGAATTGTGGCGCAAACAATAACGAAAGCGCAGAGATAAACCACAGCTACAAATGTAAACATCTGTGTTTTTCTCCAATGTTCGGCGATATTCACGAACAGCCAGGGGATGGCAGATTGAACCATCACTCTGTCCATAAAGTCTTAAGTTTATTCTTTATGTAATGGGTAAATGAATATGATGAGTGGAATTGTGGCGCAAACAATGATGAAAGCGCAGAGATAAAACCACAGCTACAAATATAAATATCTGTGTTTTTCTCCCTCTTTTTTCCTATTTTCTTTACAGAGACCGCATTCAGGTCATCATTTTTGATATTTTTGCTTCCCTGGGGCCAGTTCATGCCCTGAAGCTTAAACTAACAGTGGATTTTTACTGCTAGTTTTTAGGACGACAGGCTGACAACACTTAGCAACTGAGCTTTGTTCCAGTAGGGACCATTAGAAGGTCCTGATGAGTAGGCAGTAGGGGACTGCCTACGAAACATGTAGACCAGGTTGTAGCGATTAGCTCAACCCCAAAACCCCCTTCTTAACGTCCCCAGCTAGGGAAGTGAATAAATTGTTTTTTTCCACTAGCCAGAGGATTTTTAACCTTTTTATTCCCACACATCGTTAGGTCCCTACACTTCACTGACACCACCCACCTTGCACCATCACATAGTCCTGTCACCACATTAGTGCTCCCGCGTAGTCGGTCAGGTCGTAGCACGCCCCGCCCCGTAGAGGGACGGGAAGACCCCAATGATGAAGCATGACACTACTGGATTTTTTTAGTGTGTGAGGGGTATTTTAAAAAGCACATTGCGCTCTCATCTTTACTACCCTAAGAGAGAGTATTTTCATTATTTTTTCACCACCAAAAAACAAATAATACAAATATATCACTACACATTGATAGAATCTCTTTGTTTATGTGAACCACATCTTTAACCTTGCACAACTGGCGAGGAGGGGCCGGGTCACAAGGGGAGTCTGATTTTATCCGAGTAAAGATTTTTGAAAGTGTGTCCTGGTCCGGGGTGTACTAAATAGGATCTGGAGGCACGTTAATGTCGGATATGTCACAGATCATGGGGCTGGGACGAGAAGGTCACTGGGACATGGGGTGACAGGGAATGTGTTATATATGTTCTGAATTTTTCCATGAAAGTAATCTGAAAATTCATGGCAATGATCAGTGGATATTGGGGTCAAAGTTTTGGGGTAGGGAGCTCTAAAAGGGTCTTCGCGATGCAGAAGATTTCTCTGGGAGTATAAGCTGCTAAATAAATTTTTGCTTCAAAGTAAAGTGTCTGGGCTTTTTTTATTTCCGCTTGGTAGCATTTTATGGACTATCTGTATTCCATTTTACTGGTCTCGCTATAATCCTTCCTCCATTTGCTTTCTAACCGTTTACAGGCCTCTTTAAGCAATCTAAGCTGGGGCTAGTACCAATGCATCATTCTCTCTCTCATCCTATGGGGGATCGCTTTAACGGGAATCACTTTGTCCAATGAGGATTCTATCCAGTGAGAGAGTTTTACCAATGATGAAGTAGGGCTAGAGTCTAAAGTAGATTTAGAACTATTCAGCGCACTAGACCAGGACTCTATGGACAGTTTGGCCCAGGGGCGGTCTTTCCTGATGCTGACTTCCGGGAGATTGTGTTGAGTTGGAGATTTTTAAAAAGTGGAGATCAATGAGTGGTCCAACCAAGGCAGGGGGATGGGTATCCCCACCTACAGCTCGTTAATATTAGTGAACACGGGAGCTAGAGTGTGTAGGGCCTATCCCTTTTTGATTTAATTGAATAGCTGATAGGTCTTGGGTGACTTCTGATGCCTCTGTGTTACTTTGCTCATCCAAGTGTAAGTGAAAATCTCCTAACAGTCTGATGTTGGTGGACGAACTTGCAAATGAAGCTGCCACTTCCGGGAGAGAGTTGATAAATTGCCCCCTCCTCCCAGTGGGTTATTTATAAGTACTCCTGAGAAGGAAAACATTGCCAAAAATGAGATGGAAAGGAACAGACTTTCACAATCGGATATGGAGTTGGACTCAACCCAACATTCGAAGGAGTGCTTAAAGATGACTGCAATACCACCCCCTTTCTTCTTCTCGCGGTCCTTATACTGGATGCTATACCCTGGAGGAAGAGTTTGAATCTTATTTGGAAAAGCCTAGTGCACCGGGCATAGTGCTGAAAATATACAGTGTAGCATTCAAACCATAGATCTGTATTCAATTCATGCAAAGCAAGCTAATATCTTATACAAATATATTTTTTATTTCATTTCTTTTTCTATTTCTTTTTCTGATAAATTATTTCACATCTCATAAACAACATTTACACACATATATTCAATAAATATAGCAAGAGACTTCTGTGTTCTCAATATATCCCTATATATATACAAAAAAACACAGATTATTGCAAGATATGATACGCCTGAGAAAAATGAATGTCTTCACTTCTTACCAAAACAGTCACAGTGGATATAATACAATGTTCTTGATGTCCTAATGAACACCAAACCTATAACAGTTTACACTAAACAAATAGAGAACTGATCACAGATGTTAATTTTTTTGGCGTCATATGTACAGTGGTTTTAAGAAGACACAGGTTACAGTTGTTAACCATCACCAACCCGTTCCAGCCGAAGCCTTCCTCAGGGTGTTCACACCAGTGGTTTGCTAAAATAAGGAAAAAAATTCAGGAAAACATTCTTTTAGTTTATTTTCTAATACAGATATATGGTACAACTATTAACTATCAATAGTGTCATTTGGTGGTCTCACTATAGACCCTCCTGTTCACTTATTTTTATGGTACTCAAGGTTACAAGATTCCCGCTCCACTATCACATCCATCCACAGAACAGATAAGGACGATGTAAACATATGACAAACGAAACAAAGAATTATAATACCACTAGCACTAGAATCAATTTTATTTTAAATAAAACAGCGCCTATGCGCCTCAAATTTTTTTAAATCTATCTCTTCTACTGTGGGTCGCTCAAAGCACCACTAAAGATGTCTGCTCAGTGTTACTATACTTAATAAACCAGGACTGTTCTTAATTTAGATGGTAGAACATCAAAAACCTCAGTTGTTTTGCGACTAAGGACTCTGGGCACCTCTACGTCTCCCATGTTTATGTCTGTATAGTCTAATCAATAACATGGCAATTCGTTTAATCTTACCAGCACTATTCCATTCTTTTTCTGCATTACATCATATCTCAATACAATGGCTGATAATATGTAGTATCTCTAAAATGGCAAAAATGTATAGTTTAGAGCTCGTTTTTAAGTTTATAAAATCCTTCTTTCAGGCCGCTTACCTAAACTATCAAAATGATGTTCGTCGATAGTTTATATTCCACCTAGGTTTCACAACGGAGATAGACTGATCAATAGTTGAATGTTAGGTAATGTGAGACGGAGCTGAAAATATAGATGGGCTTATATTACTTATTACAACTTGATTTAACTTATTACTTTCCATAACTGCTGTACTCATTATTATCAAGATCATTCACAGAACACTCACCTTGTATTGTGACACTTTAATTTTGGTGTACCAAGTTCTATTTTTACAGCCTTGCATCGATATATGTACCTGTTACTAGAGTTAAAATTAATCCATTATATATGGTTTCATTCTTAGTGATTATATTCATAACTATTCCTAACTTATGTGTACAATGTTAGTGTAAAGCATACTGACCTCTGTATTATTGAGCAGTATAAATGCTTCAAGGAATAGCCTGGAATTCTTTTGGTCCATGTTTGCGGAGTATGAATAAAGAGATCATGATGTGACCTAGCAGAAACGAAATAAAAAATGTTTTAACCTACTACTAACACATTCTTCCTTGTCTACTATAACCAAGAAGAAGAAAAAGGTGGGGTTTTATAAAGTCCCTTATGTTCTTGATTATACTCAAATACAACATATTCCGCAACTAGCCTATATGTTCAAAAATATCGATTTATATATACGGCTCTAATAACCTCAATATATGTTGCTAGGGAAAGGAGTCCCTTACATATATAAAGATACTAACTCCTCCTAGTTGATCTAATACTCTCTTGTAAAATTGCTGCAGACCCCGATAAGTGCCGTGCCTACTATGGGGCTTGAAACCTTTCACTAGAGTATATATACTAAATGGACACGACTTAACTGTGACTTTAGCCCGATTAGTAATAAATGTACTGCCTGTTCTTCTAATCGTAGCAGTACGTGCTGACTAACAAGCTCTTACCACCATTTCTCTTGCACGGTATGTAATACGTCCGGGGACCACGATACAAACGTGGTCAACCAGTTCTCGCCCTTAAAATGGCCTCACGTTGTCTGTGTGCGGAACGCGATGACATCATAGACCCGCGTCCTTGTTTAGTGTTGAGTGTGTGTATGAGTCCGCCATGTTGGAAGCTGCATTTGTTATTACAAAACAATAGGATCCCTCTCAATAGTTTCTTTGATCTATGCCATATATATATATATATATATATATATTACCTACTGGCGGTCGCCAGTAGGTATATATAGTTAGGATTTTTTCTCTATGGGATTTTTGAAAATTCTATGTCTAATAACTTTGGCGTTTGTGGACGGAATTGGCTGAAATTTTCAGGAAAATGGCACATTTTGTTTCTGAGCAGCCCGTGAAAATTTGGGGGGGGTTCGTCAAGGGGGGGCCGAGAAAAAATGGGGGTCCCAAAACGTGTTTTTAACATTGAGTTTTCCATAGGGCGGTTGGCCTCACTTTTAGCCCGAACGGCTGAATGGATTTGCACGAAACTTGGCAAAATTGTAGGGACTGGTAGCCCGATGTGCCTTTGCTAGGTCTCAATATATGTGCTTCAGTGGATTTTGAGAAATTAACGTTCAAAAAAAGATATATATCTGTAACAGCGGACCGGGCAGCGCTCCGGTTCGCGGACTTTTCGCGGTACGGAGCTTTGTGAAGCGAAGCTGATTGGTTCTCCGGCGTCTGTGAACATTCCAAACAGTCCGTAGCGGCCGCCATCTTGTCTCTCGGTAGGATCGAGAGACAAGAGGAGGCCAAAGCGAAGGGGCAAATGACCATAAGGGGGCATAGTAGATCCTCGCTGACCCCCTAGGTTTGATGTGGAGGTTTTAAAAGGGCCCCGCGGGGCAAAAAAAATAATAATAATAATAATCGAACGGCTGAATGGATTTGCACGAAACTTGGTAAAATATTAGGGACTGGTAGCCCGATGTGCCTTTGCTAGGTCTCAATATATGTGCTCCAGTGGATTTTGAGAAATTAACGTTCAAAAAAAGATATATATCTGTAACAGCGCTCCGCTTCGCGTAACGGAGGTTTGCGAAGCTGATTGGTTCTCCGGCGTCTGTAAACATTGCAAACAGTCCGTAGCGGCCGCCATCTTGTCTCTCGGTAGGATCGAGAGACAAGAGGAGGCCAAAGCGAAGGGGCAAATGACCATAAGGGGGCATAGTAGATCCTCCTTGACCTCTTAGGTTTGATGTGGAGGTTTTAAAAGGGCCCCGCGGGGCAAAAAAAATAATAATAATAATAATCGAACGGCTGAATGGATTTGCACGAAACTTGGCAAAATTGTAGGGACTGGTAGCTCGATGTGCCTTTGCTAGGTCTCAATATATGTGCTTCAGTGGATTTTGAGAAATTAACGTTCAAAAACAAGATATATATCTGTAACAGCGCTCCGCTTCGCGGAGATAAAATTATCTCTGTATTACCTAGCTGTTGCTAACACCAGTTAGCGACGGCTAGTAGGAGATAGCGACCATCTTGGGCCCCACTTTGCATGTGAGTGATATTTATCACTAATGACATGCAAAGTGGGCATGCCAAGATGTTAGCGACTGGAAACAGTCGCTAACATCGCTATCTCCTATTACCAACTTTTGGAAATATTCGCGATAAGCGCGAATATCTCCAAAAGCTACCACCTGCCCTGAGCAGTTCTTAGCCATGTTATCCAATGGGAGGTGGATAACATGGCTAAGAGCATTAGCTCGGTAATGCATGAATATCGCTGAGTTTTCAGCGATATTAATGCATTGCGGTCGTTTTTTATCGTATTTGCGATAAACCTTGATAATAGCAAGGTTTATCTGCGATAATTTCTGAAGATGCTTAGCGGTAAAAAATTCGTTGCTAAGCATCTTTAGGGATAAATATCGCTTAACTTTGGTAATATGCCCCAACATCTGTTAACGTTCGATTCGAAGGAAATCAGGAAGTGTTGAAAAACATTGTCTGCGCCATCTTGCCTTTTTTCAAATGCCACACTTTTGTCGTGCACGGCAGTCATTTTAGATGCCTTGACCAGACCCACTCTCTGCACGCTGTCGATCCTTAGCATGGCTCCCCACCCTCGCAAGCATCTCCCCCAGGCAGTGGTCACCCCCGCTCTCTGTCTTATGCATGGGTAATAAACCACCCCCCATCTGCGCTGCTCTTCCCTGAGAATCACACCCTGTGCCCGCCCGACACCTCCATTTCGCCCTATTCACTACCGCACCCTCTGACACTCCTTTTCCTCTGTGTCCGATTGTCCAGGCCGGTCCTAGGGTATCAGCTAGCCCTGCAGATGTAGTTTATGGCCCCAGCTGTAAAGAATCACCCCTCTTCAAAGGAGTTATAGTAGATCAAGGCCCACACTCGATGAGATCCGTCACAGCAGACGCGTTCCTATTATCTGAAAACCATCCTGTATTGTGATTGGGGAGGGGACCGAGCCTGAAGCGGAAGATTCCAGGGATGACTCTTTGTACATCAAAGTTTTTACAATTATGTGTCACATTAAAAATATATAGCACTCCAACAAAGTAGTAAGATTATAAAACTTTAATAACTTATAAATATATACAAGAAAACAAAAACAGTAATAACATATAAACATTTTTAGGGAAAAACAACGAAGTAGCGGTCGGCTGTGCGAATAGTCCCAACGCAGCACAACGTTCAGATTTCACTGATTTCGGAATCCGGCGTGGGGCGTCGCGGGGGGTGGGTCATCAGTAGCAAACTGTTGTGCGTATAGTTCCAAGGCAGCAGAACGATGGCACCAAGGTGATGTCCAGTAAGTTGCCGCACTGGTTTTGGTATCCTACAATGCTGCTCCGAATAACGGCGTGGGGCGCCCCGGGGGAGGCGGCGTGAACGGGCCTCTCCAGGTGGAGTCTCGTCTGTTGTAGTGGGGCGCCCCTTTACCGTTTCAGTTGCCATTCCGTCCGCTTTTGGTCCACTGTGTCAAAAGCCGCAATTCAGCTGAGTTGCGCCCACTCTTGCGGTGCAGCGATAGGCGGCTGTCACAGGATTCTCAAAATGGCGGCAGGCTGTTTCCTTTTTGGGCCTGGTCCACTGAAATGGCCCTGGGACACCTTGGAAATCGGACGCTTGTCTGCTAGGTCTTGGACCCCATTCTCGAAAGCGTCCCCTCCGCCTTGAGGATTCATCAAAAGTTTTGGGGGCCCCCGACTCCTGCAGGCTTCTGGTGGGGAGCGGCTGCCATGATTGCTCGCGGAATGACTACGACGGAGCCACGAGATGGTGGTGCTTTCATGGTGACGCCAGCTTCAGTCTGAAACATCCAGAAACAAGGTGGGGCTTTCATCGTTTGGGGAAAAAAAAAAGTTTTCATCCAATGAAAAGTGTTGTTTTTAGGTCATATGATCAAGCCTTCCATCATTAGGAAACCAAAAGTAAAATGAACCAATGAAAAGTTTTATAAACAAGTCACATGACCTGTTATGCGGCATAGGGTATAAAATGCGGAGAAAATACGTTGGCACGTGAGGCGGCGTCAGTAGCGGACCGATGTGCGAATAGGCCGAAGGCAACACAACGCGCCAAGATCCGGATGGCACCGAGGTGGTGTCCAGCAAGTTGCAGCACTGGTGTGGCCATCCTACAATGCTGAAAGTCGGCGTGGGGCGCCCTGTTGGCCTGTGAGTTCGCGTCAGTAGCGGACCGATGTGCGAATAGGCCGAAGGCAGCACAACGCGCCAAGATCCGGATGGCACCGAGGTGGTGTCTAGTAAGGTGCACTGGTGTGGCCATCCTACAATGTTGAAAGTCGGCGTGGGGCGCCCCGTTGGCCTGTGAGATGGCGTCAGTAGCGGACCGATGTGCGAATGGGGCCAAAGGCAGCGCAACAATGTTTTCTGAATAGAAGACACCACAAGGCGCTGAGATGCCAAGATCCGGATGGCACCGAGGTGGTGTCTAGCAAGGTGTGGCACTGGAGTGGCCATCCTACAATGGTAAAAGTCGGCGTGGGGCGCCCTGTTGGCCTGTGAGATGACGTCAGTAGCGGACCGATGTGCGAATGGGGCCAAAGGCAGCGCAACAATATTTTCTGACTAGAAGACACCACAAGGCGCTGAGATGCCAAGATCCGGATGGCACCGAGGTGGTGTCTAGCAAGTTGCCGCACTGGTGTGGCCATCCTACAATGTTGAAAGTCGGCGTGGGGCGCCCCGTTGGCCTGTGAGATGGCGTCAGTAGCGGACCGATGTGCGAATGGGGCCAAAGGCAGCGCAACAATATTTTCTGAATAGAAGACACCACAAGGCGCTGAGATGCCAAGATCCGGATGGCACCGAGGTGGTGTCTAGCAAGTTGTGGCACTGGTGTGGCCATCCTACAATGGTAAAAGTCGGCGTGGGGCGCCCTGTTGGCCTGTGAGATGGTGTCAGTAGCGGACCGATGTGCGAATGGGGCCAAAGGCAGCGCAACAATATTTTCTGTATGGAAGATACCACTAGGCGTTGAGATGCGAAGATCCGGATGGCACCGAGGTGATGTCTAGCAAGTTGCTGTACTGGTGTGGTCATCCTACAATGCTGAAACTCGGCGTGGGGCGCCCCATTAGCCTGTGAGATGGCGTCAGTAGCGGACCGATGTGCGAATGGGGCCAAAGGCAGCGCAACAATATTTTCTGAAGAGAAGACACCAACAGGCGCTGAGATTCGGTTACCACCGAGGTGATGTCTAGCAAGTTGCCGCACTGGTGTGGCCATCCTACAATACTGCTCCGAATAACGGCGTGGGGTGCCCGAAGGGGGGGGGAGGCGGCGTGAACAGGCCTTCCTAGGTGGAGGCTCGTCTGCTGTAGTGGGGCGCCCCTTTACCGTTTCAGTTGCCATTCAGCTGAGTTTCGGCTGCTCTTGATGCTACAGCGACAGGCGGCTGCAACAGGACTCTCAAAATGGCGGCTTGTTCTTTGGATTTGGGCCTGGTCTACTAAAATGGCCCTGGGACACTTTAGAACTCGGACGCTCGATTTTTTTTTTTCCTTTCCTGTACATGCAAAAAAATGTAAATGCCCGGTACGTTACACGCTTCATCTGCCACGATGTACTCTCCAGAGGAACCGAAAAAAAATATAGTTATGGTAACTATACCATGCATCGTCATATGGAGAGGTGGCACCAATTAATTATAGTGCTGCATAAAAGAGAGATTTGGAGGAGAACCCCCGACCTGCCAGTACATTCATCAAAGAAGTGGCACTGACAGCATCAGAGGCAAGGGAAATGGTCCCAAATATTTAGAACTTTGGAAAGATTAAAATGACATGTTTAGATTGTGGCAAATTAATTTCATGTGGACAGATGAGTGTTACTCTAATAAATACAGCATATGAACATCATCATAGTCGATGGTTGGTAGAGACATTTTGACTATATCCTGGACCTGCCCGTCCTCGCCCAAAATGGCGCCGGAATAAATGGGACTCGTAACTCCTTGTTGTGTACTGGTTGCAGAACCTTGAAATCACGAGATACGTATGCAGTTTTGAAGCATATGGCAGGCGGGGACGAGAATTGATTGAATATTTCGACATCCCTATTGATATTAAGTTCTGATGTGTTATTGATTACTGTACTATTGAAAGTTCGAATTAACGTCACCCATGGTACTTGCCCGCAAATGTATATCTAGATAATTTTATTGTAACTGGCCCTGTCGTATTTTAATTATAAAATGTACGTCCACCGATTCCGCAACTGTTAGACACCTTAGTTCTTGCAACCTAATGGCCCGCCCGTTACGTTCCTCTACAGTGTAAATGTCTACTCATCATATACGATTACAGTTTGCTCCGTGGCCGGCCCACGTGGTTATAGGCTCGTATTTGTATAATGAAATTTTCACAATAAAGGTTTTTAAAAGAAAACATGGTAGTAGTATATACATTGGTAAAGTTTTTAATAATAGTCACTGTTTTAGAATCATTAAAAGGCAAGTGAAATAAAGCAGACCAATTACATGAAGGGTAAAAGGTATAATACGCAGGAACGCAGTAAAGATAAATGGTCAAGGGCTGTTGTGTTTTCTACTCCTGCAACATAAAGTGATCGATAAGAATCTCATATTCAGGCGTATCGGCGACTAAGACAGCAGGTCGGCCCTCTTTTGCTCAACGGCTCCGTCATGGGACGAAGAAACGCTCTTTTTCTCGAAAAAAGAATATATTTTACTTGCAGGACAGTTGTAAATTTTCCGGGAAAGTACATTAGCCTGGAACATTATAACATATATTTAAGAAAAAATAATGTTCGGAAGTAATAAAAAGCGTAATTTTTAGGTCATATGACCAAGCCTTTCATCATTAGAATAAGAAAAGTAAAATGAACCAATGAAAAGTTTTATTAACAAGTCACATGACTTGTTATGCTTACGTTATGCGCTGCGCGTCGCGCCCCGGATGACTTCCGGATGCGCTAACGCGGCGCATCATATGACGCATTACGCGACAACGCAGGTCCAGAATATAGTCAAAATGTCTCCACCAACCAGCGGTCGGAACACAACCCCTTTCAGCAGGCTAAATAGTTCTGTTAAATGACAACAGAAGGGACAGGCAACAAGAACCATCAGTCAAAGAGGGGAGGGCTAGTTCTTCTCTACCGGGTTACATTGGGGCGCTACCGGAACTGATCGAATTGGTAGTCTACAGTGTTTCTGGATGTTTCAGACTGAAGCTGGCGTTAGCATGAGAGCACCACCATTTCGTAGCTCCGTCGTGGCCATTCCGCGAGCAATCATGGCAGCCGCTCTTTATCGTTATTTTGGGCGGGGTGGGTGGCGGAGCCCAGCTGTATTGCAGCCATCATGGTGTGGAGTTCAGTTCATCTCACTAGTTTCGTATTTGTCATGAGGGGTTGTTCTTAATGTTTCTATTTTAGCGAGGTCAAAAAGAGATCCCATTAGTGGCCTACTGATTTTGCTCGATTCCTTTTGTTTTTTTACACGATTTTTCGTTATCTGCAAAGACTAAACAGAGTATTGCAACTCTGTGTTTGTTTGTAAATAGAGAATGAACCAAAGAGAACCAATTCTAAAACAGTAAATGCTTGGATAACAATCACTCAAATGGAGAGAGAAGCAGGCACGACGTATTACAACGGGGGCAAAGGCCTGCGTTAACTACCTTTCACTATCTGCAAAGAGAGAGTACTCCTAATAGAAATGAGGGGGGGGGGCAGCATTCAAAGCAGATCAGTGTGCATAAACACGAAAATGTTTTTACTTACCACGTACTTGACATTCGACAGCTTATGATATTTGCTATTAAAAAACCATTGAAATTCACTGAAAAAACCATAGGTTATAGACCATATATAGTTAGGAATTAGCATTTACAAAACCTTGAAAATTCACTGAAAAAACCATAGGTTATAGACCATATATAGTTAGGAATTAGCATTTACAAAACCTTGAAAATTCACTGAAAAAACCATAGGTTATAGACCATATATCGTTAGGAATTAGCATTTAAAAAACCTTATTTTACCCACACAAAACCATTGAAATTCCATATATAGTTAGTTGCACTAACTATATATCGCGCACCCGCAATCCACTGCTGATGATGTCACATATTACATCATTCATGACATGGTCAGTGACATCACTGATGACATCACTGATGACATCTCAAATGACATCACTGATGACATCACTGATGACATCTCATTTGACATCAATGACCACATCACTGATGATATCATTCATGTGACAATACAATGCATCTCCTCACATTTTAATATAACCTCTGTTTCACCCAGTGTTAAATACAGAGTATAATTTTTGAAACCATTGACACACCAATACTAGTTACTACATACGCACTCACTGATTCCTACGTCTACACACACCTTCACTCATTCACCCATACAATCATTCATACATACAATCACTCATCTTTACAACACTATCATATGCACTCATACACCTATACAGACACTCACAGTCTGCCACTCATCCATGGAGTTACTCACACACCTAGTCAGTCCTGTAAAGAATCAATGACACTTCCATTTTCTTGTCTATACAGTTAAACATAGAGCACCTTACATTTTCAAACATATACTAACACATACTTACCTTCTTATACAATCATTGATACAAGTACACATTGATCTGCACAGAGTCATACACCTCCCAGCCAGCCACACACACACTCAGTCTCTCATACAAATACTTGGGCAATCAATCAATAACCCATATAGTTACTCATATAGCTACTGATCAACACATGCAGCAGTTTATAGAACAACAGACATAATGATGCACAAATTAAGACAGTTTAGTCACTAACCCATGCACTCAGTGAGACACATTTAATCACTCAGTCATACAGTCAGTCATGCACCTACTAAATCCTTCGTCCAGACACTTACACATCCACTCATTCTTCAATATGTAAGACATATTTAAACTTTACAGAAACAAAAAATCACTGGATGTTGTTATCAGTTATGTCATCAGTGATGTCATTTGAGATGTCATCAGTGATGTCATCAGTGATGTCACTGACCATGTCATGAATGATGTAATATGTGACATCATCAGCAGTGGATTGCGGGTGCGCGATATATAGTTAGTGCAACTAACTATATATGGAATTTCAATGGTTTTGTGTGGGTAAAATAAGGTTTTTTAAATGCTAATTCCTAACGATATATGGTCTATAACCTATGGTTTTTTCAGTGAATTTTCAAGGTTTTGTAAATGCTAATTCCTAACTATATATGGTCTATAACCTATGGTTTTTTCAGTGAATATATATATATATATATATATGTGGATATTGCTAGGTTTTAATCGCTATTATTGCTCTTTCTAATTTGAATACGAATGGTATTCTAACAAGAAATGAAGCCACCATCTCCCTTTATATCACTATCGACTAAATGTAAAGACAATACCAATATGTTCAAAATAATGAGAACGGATTATTGGTAGCAAAATGAAAAGAAAAGCCGCTTTTTTATTCTGATGTTTTCACGTTACATTTATGCAAAAAACGTGCTAGCGATATTGTCCCGTATTTAGACTGGTATAAATATGCAAGTAGATCCGCCATATTGGTGTATTGCTTCACTACTATTACATTTTAGGACTCTAAGAATTAATTCTGTTGTACAATGATATACAAGGACATATGAATATTATCAGATCTTAATATTGTTACACCTATTGATTCTAATCTAGATGGAATTCCTAGGGATAAAAAACCCTAATAACTTATGTGCCATTATTTATACTTAAGGAAAAGTGAAATACCCATTTGGTATTAGATAATAAAATGAAATTGTTTATTACAAATTGTGGTAAGAAACTGTTTCTTCGATATTGTCACCTATGTAATATATAAATGGAGCCTCACCTAATTTTGTAACTCTTCTCATACAAATTAATTTTATGGTGGAAATTTCTGCCCTAGAATAGAATACGACTGAATTCAGTTGATATAGTCAGCCATATGTATGGATTAAATCAAGATGACTATATCACCTTATTTCATTGCCTGATCCCATGGTATTTCCTGGTTCAGGCCTTTGGTTGCTGTGCCTAAAATAAAAATCCAGTAAACTTCTCTCATTTTTCAAATGGACTCCATGGATTTTCCTTCTTTTGGAGAAATTCTCTCAAGTATATACCAGTGCATTTCATCGTGTGTGTGTGGCTTTTTTCTAAGTAATGGCCCACTATAGGTGCTGTTGTTTTTTGCATCCTAATAGCGGACCTATGCTCTGTTAGCCTCACGTTTAGGGCTCTCCCTGTTTCGCCCACATATCCCAAAGCACAAGGGCAAATCATCAAGTAAATGACATTAGATCTCCTGCAGTTGTTTAAATCTGTTGGTGTAATTACTTGCCCATTGAAGTGTAGCGTTGGTGACTCTATTGCTGCTTCACAGGATTTACAGTAGGCACATTTAAAATTACCTACTACTAGTTGAAGACCTGTGATACTCATTTGTTTTGCAGTTGCTGCCTGATTCATGCGAGAACGTACCACATGATCTTTGATGTTTCTATTCCTTTTATAGGCAAACATCAGTTTTGCAAGCACGTCTCTGTTAGGGACATCAGCATTCAAGATCTGCCAGCTAGAATACACTGCTTGCCTTATCCTCTCCTTTAAAATTGAATGGCGTGTAATGAATATGAGGCTAGGGTCCTTTTTAATTTTGGTGTTCTGCAAAAGGTGTTGGCGATCAAAGAACTGAGCCCTTTTATAGGAGTCTCAGACAATCTTTCTAGGGTAACCTCAAGCGAGGAACTTGATCTTCATGTCCTCTGCTTTGTGATCATAATCGCAGATTTTCGTGCAATTGCGCCTAAGGCGCAAAAATTCTCCAAAGCGGATACTGTTTTTTTTGGTTGTCGGGTGATAGCTATCATAGTGCCGGAGGGTGTTCCTGGCCGTTGGTTTAACAAATAAGTCAACAGCCAGGACCCCCTCACTGCACTTGATCAGCACATCTAAATATTCCACTTTCTCCGTACTGATGGTATATGTGAAATGTATATTATCATCACATAAGTTTATCCATTCAATAAACTGGAGCAAATTCTCATGGCTGTCGTTCCATATGAAGAAAACATCGTCAATGAATCATGACCAATTGGTCACTGACTCGTAGAAAGGGGCAATTTCATTAAATACAAATTTTTTTCTCAAAATGTATCAAGTATATATTAGCAATAGTAGGGGCACAAGATGCGCCCATACTGACACCTTGTGTCACGGGCTCGTAGCTCCTCCGAATCGGAATGATGCTCAAAAGGGGTCCACCTCCTGACGTCCCTGCGCTCTGACTAGCACTAAGCATACAGAGCACAAAAGCAGTCAAGCGAAGGAAAAGGTAAGGTTAGGAGCAGCAGTGGAAGGGACACCTGTAACAAAAGAAGGCACACGTTATTACATGCACTAAACTCACTACCCTCCTGTACTTCCTCACAAACACAATCCTGTACCTGGTATATGTTCAGGAGATGAACCCTTCCCGTACTGAGATACTTCTCTCAGGAAACACGGTTGCTCTAGATATAAAAACAACAACCGGTTAGCTCGTACTGAATCATGCAATGGCCACAGTCATATATGCTTCACTCAAATGCATACATACCAATCGCTCCATCCCAATGAACCTTTAGAAGCTATGAGTCTTTATTCCTTTAGAGGAGAATAACGTCTTTCCCCTAATGGCTCCAAAACCAAGGAAATCATAAGCCGTGGCCGAGGCGATACTTTCCCAATGTCTTGTAGCTGAAGAAAGCCACGCAAAGTACCACGATCCCACAACGTAAAAGAAAACGCTATAACTGTCTTACCGGCAGACCAGGAGTTCACAACATGACTCACGGAGTTGTCCGGCATCAATATTCAAATCCAGGAGTAGAGTTGATAAGCATAACACAGGAGGGGGCAATCCAGCGTCTCCTGGTTCGCAATCCCTCAAAAACAACCCTGCCCTGGTTCAAGGCCTGATGCGGCTGGGAGGGTGCAATCCAGCGGCTCCCAGCCCTTCTCTCAGGTTTCTTGATGTCTCTTTGGTGTAGACGCTCTGACTAAGCACTCAGCCGAGTGATAGCACTGGTTACTCTCTGTTTGGGGGCACGGAGGGTGCAACTCCTAGCGTCTCCCGGTACCCAACAAGAAACACTGCAATCGCGGCTGGCATTCCCGCCGTCACTCAAGTTCTTGAGTTCCTGCTCCGCAGCCGCGGATTCAGGGCAGACAACAAAGGGTAAATCAAAGATCCAAACAGCCCCGCGGGAACAAGACGTCCGCGGCACTGCTAACTCCAAGGACGAAATCACGTGCAATGTCCTCAGCCTCTCACACTGCTAAATGCTTTTCCTGGACCTCCCACATACCGCTAAGCACTATGGGAGATGTAGTCTTCCTCCTTAAGGATGTGTGGCAGGCACCTACGTCAGATCCTGACAGTATGCCCCCTTCCCCAGTGCCTCCTAGCACCAGGCTTACCCGGATTACGGGCGTAGAATAAGTGAACCTCCCTCGGGGCATGGACCCCGCACTTGGCTCCCACGAATCATCCTCAGGCTGATATCCCTTCCAGGAGATAAGGAACCACAGTTTTCCCGGTCGAAACCTGGAGTCCAGAATGCGGCGAACCTCATATTCCATCTGACCATCCTTCATGATAGGAGGAACAGCTTTGCACCGGGCCTTACCAGCTGGTTTCAGCAGACTGCAGTGAAACACCGGATGTATTCTCATGTGAACAGGCAGTTTCAGTCGGTACGCCACTGGATTAACCTTTCGGAGTATGACATAGGGACCGATGTAGCGGGGATGGAATATACTACGCTATCGGAAACGGATGTTCTTCGTTGACAGCCAGACTTTGTCACCCACTCTGTACAGAGGACCATCCTGTCGATGTCTGTCAGCCCACTTCTTGTAAGAAGACTTAGCTTTGTCCAACGTTTTCTGAATCCGCCGATGTGTGGACAGAAGAGTCTTCACATGTGCTGCTACCGTGGGATGATTCTGCACCTCATTTGGGATGATCAAAGGCAGTGTGTTTGCATGAAAACCGGTATTGGCCTTGAACGGGGTTTCCCCAATGGAGCTATGCCAGGTGTTGTTGTAGGACAGTTCTGCGAGCCATAGCATAGAGACCCAGGATTGTTTCGCTTGTTCCGAATAGCACCTCAGGTATTTTTTGAGAGTTTGGTTAGGCCGCTCGGTCTGTCCATCAGTCTGGGGATGGAAACTGGTGGATAAGGCGTCTTCCACCCGGAGGGCTTTATACCACATGTGCCAAAATCGTGCCACAAACTGCGGGCCTCGATCCGAGACGATCACCCGTGGAATACCATGGATTTTTACCACATGAGTCAATAACAACTGTGCAGTTTGACTGGCAGTAGGTAGATTCCTGCAAGGGATGAAATGTCCCATTTTCGTCAGACTGTCCACCACTACCATGATGGCGTTGCACCCTTGATCCGTTGGTAGACCTGCAATGAAGTCCATGCTAATCGTGTGCCAAGGACGGGAAGGAGTTGGTAACGGCATGAGTTTTCCTCGACTCCTGGACTGGTCTCCTTTTGCACGGGCACAGGTGTCGCATTGAGTGATCCAGCGCTCTACGTCTTTTGACATGGTTTCCCACCAGAAATGGCGTTTTACTAGACATACCGTCTTCTTGTTTCCTGGATGCCCTGCCAGCACGTTGTTATGGCATCAATTGAACGCCTTTAAGCGGAGGGGGTGTGTGGGCAGATATAACTTCCCCTCATGCAGAGGTACTCCGTGTTTAATGACATGCAGTTTGTTCGTTTCCGCCCACGCTTGCCACTGAGCCGGACTGCGATCACTCTGGATTTGCTCTATGGATTGTTCGGCCGTGACTGAGCATATCACTTTCTCAGGAGCTGTGATGGCCCGTTGTATTTCCAGTGGTGGTACTGAGGTTTCTCCTTGCCGAGAGAGGGAATCCGCTTTCCTGTTGTCTGATCCTGGACGGAAGGTAATTATGAAGTTGTACTCAGCAAAAAACAACATCCACCTCATTTGTCGGTGGGACAGGTGTCGTGCGGTCTTCATGAATTGCAAGTTCTTGTGATCTGAGTACACTGTTATCGGATGTTGTGTCCTCCAGAGATAATGCCTCCACTCCTGGAACGCCTTCTTGATGGCCAACAGCTCTTTTTTGGATATGGTGTAATTGGTTTCCGCGGGGCTTAATTTCTTAGACAGGAAGGCAACAGGATGTAGTTGCTCCGTCTCCTTGTCTCTCTGCGATAAGACGGCCCCCACCGCTGAGTCCGATGCATCAGCCTCCACCACAAAAGGTTCATCCAGTTGAGGGTGTCTCAAAATAGGTGCAGTAATGAATGCTTTTTTCAGCAGCTCAAAAGCCTCCATGGCTTCAGGAGTCCATCTGAATGACACTCCCTTCCTCAGCAGTTTCGTAATAGGGGAGGCCAACAGGGAGAACTGAGAAATGAATCTCCTATAATAATAAGAAAAACCAAGAAAGCACTGTACCTCTTTCACACTCTTTGGCATCGGCCATGATTGAACAGCCTCAATCTTTCTGTCAGCCATACGGAAACCACGAGGAGTCAAAATTACCCCCAAAAATTCCACCACTGTGACACTAAACTCGCATTTGCTGAGTTTGCAATAGAGGCTATTCTCCAGCAGACGTTTCAGTATTAGGATGACATGGCTGACGTGCTGAGCTCTTCAAGCAGAATAGACCAGGATGTCGTCGATGTAGACTATGACGAACTGGTCTATATATTCCTTCAACACGTCGTTGAGGTAATACTGGAAAGCCGCCGGGGCGTTACACAACTCGAACGGCATAACCAAGTATTCAAACAGGCAGTATCGGGTTTTGAACGCCGTCTTCCACTCATCGCCCTCGCGAATCCTGACCAAGTGATAGGCGCCCAAGGTCCAACCAGGTGTAGATGTTGGCCTCCCTCACTTGGTCCAATAATACTGTGATGAGTGGAAGCGGGTAACGATTACGTACTGTTTGTTTGTTCAGCTGGCGGTAGTCAATGCACGTTCGCAGCTCGCCATTGGCTTTTGCGTGAAAAACAGAGGCGAGGCTGCGGGAGACCTGGACGGTCGAATAAACCCAATTGCGCTAAAATGTGCCAAATACTCCTGTAGGTGTTTTGTCTCTGGCTCCGACAGGGCATACACCCTACAGGATGGTACTGTCGCTGCATCGATCAGGTCAATGCGACAATCGTACTCGCGATGTGGTGGGAGCACCTTTGCCCTGATCTCACTGAACACCTCTCTATAGTCTTCATACTCAGGTGACATTACTGTTTCTTTTTCAACTGCCGTGGCAATTTGTAGGATCTGTGCTAAGGCTAGCGTGTGAACCAGTGGTTTCGTCAGACAACTGTTCTGACATTCTTCAGAAAGGAAACTAACAGTTTTGAGCCGCCAATCAATAGAGGGGTTGTGTAACCCTAACCACGGTATCCCAGAATGATCTCGTACTGAGGGGCTTCGATTATATTCAACACTATGTTTTCCACATGGTCGATAGGACTGCCTTTCACTATAAGCTCCACTACTTCAGTGGGTTCGGTTATTGGACCGGATTTCAAGGGGGTACCGTCCACTGCCAGCACAGTCTCCGGGGTTGGATTGGGTACTCTCCCAATCCCAAAAGCCGCACCAAACACTCATCAATGAAGTTTCTGGTTGCCCCGGAATCTATCATACTCCAAACAGAATGTTGATGCTGCCGAGACAGTAGTAATGTAGGGAGTATAATGTGAGTAGCTACAGGCTTGACTTCAGAAGAGGCCAGGGACGTCAACCTCCATTCTTTCTCCCCCAAACCCTTCCTGGTCGTACCGGTCTCTTCGGTTTCTCCCTGATCTACTGTGGTGAGCGCTACTTTCTTTCCCGCAAAATAGTTTCTGGGTCTCTTTGGCTTCAGGGTACAATCCGTTTCATAGTGACCTTTCTTGCCACAATACATACAGAACCCCTGTATCCGACGACTCTCTCTCTCTGCCCTGGATAAAGGGGACCTGACAGCGCCTACTTCCATAGGTTCTGGAGTGCTATCTTTCACTCCTGGCGGCGCATGAGACATCTGCCCCATGCCACCCGAAGTCTGGTCATGCCTCCTACGTTCTCCTCCCCTTTCCGCCATTCTGTGATCTAGACGCAAAGTGAGATTTATCAAATCCACACACGTGGTAGGTTGGGGATCGATCTGAGCCAACACATCTTTTATATTGTCAGATAATCCCTGATAGTATAGCGCCATTCTCTTGTCTTCTGACCAGGCGGTTTCTGCGATCAGCCGATTAAAAGTGGTCATATACGTGACCAGGTCTTTTTTCCCTTGGTGGAGCCCTAAGAGCTCCCGACCTGCGCACACCCGCTCAAATTCCTTTCGGAATGCTGACCAGTCCGAAAGAATGGGATTGTCATTCCTGACGAAAGGGACCACCCAGTTGGCCGCATCCCCCGATAGATAAGAGATGGCAAAAGCCACCCGGGATAGGTTTGTGGGGAACGAGGCAGGCCGGCAAAAAAAGTGTACGGTGATCTGCGTTAGAAAGGCCTGTATTTTTTGAGGATCTGCTGAATATCTCTCAGGACTAGATAATGGTATGGGAGGAGGGACCGTCACCTGAATTTGACGAGCCCCTACAGATGCATCAAACGGATTACCCTGCTGCCTGTCTAGTCTTTCCTTTAAGGCGGCCGTCTCTGCTTTTGATGTGGCTAATTCCTGCTGTACTAAGACTAAAGTCTGGAGCACGTCATCTAAAGTTGCCATCTTTGAGGATCCTTCTGATCAGGAGGAGTATATATCGTGGGCACATGATTCTGTCACGGGCTCGTAGCTCCTCCGAATCGGAATGATGCTCAAAAGGGGTCCACCTCCTGACGTCCCTGCGCTCTGACTAGCACTAAGCATACAGAGCACAAAAGCAGTCAAGCGAGGGAAAAGGTAAGGGTAGGAGCAGCAGTGGAAGGGACACCTGTAACAAAAGAAGGCACACGTTATTACATGCACTAAACTCACTACCCTCCTGTACTTCCTCAAAAACACAATCCTGTACCTGATATATGTTCAGGAGATGAACCCTTCCCGCACTGAGATACTTCTCTCAGGAAACACAGTTGCTCTAGATATAAAAACAACAACCGGTTAGCTCGTACTGAATCATGCAATGGCCACAGTCATATATGCTTCACTCAAATGCATACATACCAATCGCTCCATCACAATGAACCTTTAAAAGCGATGAGTCTTTTTTTTTTAGAGGAGAATAACGTCTTCCCCCTAATGGCTCCAAAACCAAGGAAATCATAAGCTGAGGCGATACTTTCCTAATGTCTTGTAGCTGAAGAAAGCCACTCAAAGTACCACTATCCCACAACGTAAAAGAAAACGCTATAACTCTCTTACCGGCAGACCAGGAGTTCACAACATGACTCACGGAGTTGTCCGGCATCGATATTCAAATCCAGGAGTAGAGTTGATCAGCATAACACAGGAGGGGGCAATCCTGCGTCTCCTGGTTCGCAATCTCTAAAAATCAGCCCTGCCCAGGTTCAAGGCCTGATGCGGCTGGGAGGGTGCAATCCAGCGGCTCCCAGCCCTTCTCTCGGGTTTCTTGATGTCTCTTTGGTGTAGGCGCTCTGACTAAGCATTCAGCCGAGTGATAGCACTGGTTACTCTCTGTTTGGGGGCACGGAGGGTGCAACTCCTAGCATCTCCCGGTACCCAACAAGAAACACTACAATCGCGACTGGCATTCCCGCCGTCACTCAAGTTCTCGAGTTCCTGCTGCGCAGCCGCGGATTCAGGGCAGACAACAAAGGGTAAATCAAAGATCCAAACAGCCCCGCGGAAACAAGGCGTCAGCGGCACTGCTAACTCCAAGGACGAAATCACGTGCAATGTCCTCAGCCTCTCACACTGCTAAATGCTTTTTCTGGACCTCCCAAATACCGCTAAGCACTATGGGAGATGTAGTCTTCCTCCTCTGTTGCTTAAAGAGATGTGTATTGAATTCAAACACGTTGTCTGTAAGGGCAATCTTAAGGCACTCTAAAACAAATAATGTTGGGCATTGTATCTTATATGTATGGATGAACCAATGCACAGCTGTGATAGCACTTTCAATTGGGATGTTGCTGTACAGAGCCTCTATATCCATAGTAGCTAGAAACTGCCTATCCGTGCAAAATGGTACATTTTCTATAAGATTAATGATGTGCCTTTTGTCCTGGACAAAGGCCGGCGTTCTGGATACATAAGGACAAAGAATGGCATCTACATATTTGGCCAATAGCTCAGTAACTGAACCCATAGTTATTACTATTGGTCTCAAGGGGGGGTTCGAGGTGTCCTTATGAACCTTAGGGATTCCGTAGATGCCTGCCGTCCTTGGTGTTTCTACATTGAGGTAAGCCTATTCCTTTTGGCATATGTCTCCATCTTGTAAAGCTTGATTAGTAAGTCTACGAATTTTGGCAATTACTTGTTTGGTAGGGTCTTTGGCTATGGGTAGATAAAACCTAGTGTCACCCAACATTTCTTCCATTTTGGTCACATAGGTGGAAGTGTCATAGACAACTATTCCGCCACCTTTGTTTTCAACATTTCTAGAGCTTTATATTCATCTTTGTCCATATTGAACGGTGTTTTCTGGACCTGTCTAGTTATGTTCACAAATTTGTTGTACAGAACGTTTTCAAAGATAACTACTTCCGGCAGCAATTGATAGACAGTAGGAGTGAAGGTAGATTTTAATGAAAGCCCTGATTGGTTCACATTCTCATATTCACTTAGCCGGTCAGAGAAAAATATTTTTAATCTGACTTTTCTGAAGTAAGTCTGTAAATCTCTAAACAGTTCAAATTTGTTTAATCCTGAGTGGGGAGCAAATGTTAGACCTTTTGTGAGTACCAATACAACTGAGGGGGAAAGAGCTGTCTCACTGAGATTAAATATAGGTATAGTCGCTACTCCCTCCAATATCTCTTGTTTCTTGTGTCTAGATATTGGTTGTACCCCATCTGAGGATCTGGTTGATATTGATTGTAATCCAGATGTGGATTGGGTTGGAACCGCGGTGGATACTGTGGTCTCCAATTCCCTCGGCGATTTTGTCGCCTCCCTAAAAAACCTGGGGGCCTCTTTGTCTACTATATCCAAATCTTTGAGTTTGGAGTCTGGTGGCTCCAAATTGACCCTCTCCATCTGACTCAGAAGAATCTGAGAACGTAGTAACCTTTTTGCCATAATTGAACTGTCTATTAGAGTATTGATCATATCGACCCATCTGAGTATCTTGTTGATTATAGTAGTGTTCTACTAAATAAGGATATACTGTTTCCTTACTAAAAAATCTAGTATCTTTATTCAATTTGTCAATTTTACACTTGGTTAAATAGTCAGTATAGGAATTAAGATCCTTTTCAATTTCCTCCAATTTCTTTTTTGACTCTTCTATTATCCCTGATGCTTTGATCTTATTTTCTAGATCTAGAATTTCCGCTGCTAGCTGTTCAAGTACCTCCTTAGCAGTTTCTACAATCAACATCATGTGGTCACGTGAGCATCGGTTAGAAATCAAGGCCCATCTCTCTAGAAACTCTTTTATTTGGATGAATAGGCCGGGGATGTTCCTTACTCTTAACCCTTGGGGAATGACTCCTGCTTTTAAATAATCAAGCAAAAATTTACCATGCAACTTGATACACTTCATCTTCTTTTTTAATGCCAGAAGTGTAATGGCATCCTCATTTTTATCTACAAGTACTTGTGGTCGACCATCAAAACCTGATAAGCTGCCTACTATATTAGCAAATTGCGCATCGAAAATCCAAAAGTGGGTAGGTTAGACATAATTGTTAAGTGAGACTACTTGCCTGATTGGTTACTTTTATTAAAAAAAAAGGAAGAGCACTTGGTGCTAATTCCAACACTGGACAATAAACATTACATACACATCAACATATACACCTGCACATACAATAGACAGTGTAGTCACAAAACTCAAACCTTGAGACCAACAAATGAATCAATGAACAGAACAACCCAAATGATAGAACTACAGATAAAAAAGAAGACCCCTCACAGACAGGCTGCGAGTATATCTAACTGGGAAAACAAACTGGGCCCCCTGCAAAAATGATAATACCCTAGCAAGGAAACAACTTATTTGGAAAAGCCTAGTGCACCGGGCATAGTGCTGAAAATATACAGTGTAGCATTCAAACCATAGATCCGTTTTCAATTCATGCAACGCAAGCGAATATCTTATAAAAATATATTTTTTATTTCATTTCTTTTTCTATTACTTTTTCTGATAAAATATTTCACATCTCATAAACAACATTTACAGACATATATTCAATAAATATAACAAGAGACTTCTGTGTTCTCAATATTTCCCTATATATACAAAAAACCACAGATTATTGCAAGATATGATACGCCTGAGAAAAATGAATGTCTTCAGTTGTTACCAAAACAGTCAAAGTGGATATAATACAATGTTCTTGATGTCCTAATGAACACCAAACCTATAACAGTTTACACTAAACAAATAGAGAACTGATCACAGATGTAAATTTTGTGGGGTCATATGTACACTGGTTTTAAAAAGACACTGGTTACAGTTGTTAACCATCACCAATGCGTTTCGGCCGAAGCCTTCCTCAGGGTGTTCACACCAGTGGTTTGCTAAAATAAGGAAAAAAATCAGGAAAACATTCTTTTAGTTTATTTTCTAATACAGGTCTATGGTACAACTAATAACTATCAATAGTGTCATTTGGTTGATTTAAACAACTGCAGGACATCTAATGTCATTTACTTGATAATTTGCCCGTGTGCTTAGGGATATGTGGGCGAAACAGGGAGAGCCCTAAACGTGAGGCTAACAGAGCATAGGTCCACTATTAGGACACAAAAAACAACAGCACCTATAGTAGACCATTACTTAAAAAAAAAACACCAGATGAAATGCACTGGTATATACTTGGGAGAATTTCTCCGAAAGAAGGGAAATCCATAGAGTCCATTCGAAAAATGAGAGAAGTTTACTGGATTTTTATTTTAGGCACAGCGACCAAAGGCCTGAACCAGGAAATACCATGGGATCAGGTAATGAAATAAGGTGATATAGTCATCTTGATTTAATCCATACATATGGCTGACTATATCAACTGAATTCAGTCGTATTCTATTCTAGGGCAGACATTTCCACCATAGAATAGATTTGTATGAGAAGAGTTACAAAATTAGGTGAGGCTCCATTTATATATTGCATAGGTGACAATATCGAAGAAACAGTTAGTTTCTTACCACAATTTGTAATAACCAACTTCATTTTATTATCTAATACCAAATTGGTATTTCACTTTTCCTTAAGTATAAATGATGGCACATAAGTTATTAGGGTTTTTTTATCTCTAAGCATTCCATCTAGATTAGAATCAATAGGTGTAACAATATTAAGATCTAATAATATTGATATGTCCTTGTATATCATTGTACAACAGAATTAATTCTTAGAGTCCTAACATTTTAGAGTAGTGAAGCAATACACCAATATGGCGGATCTACTTGCATATTTATACCAATCTAAATACGGGACAATATCGCCAGCATGTTTTTGCATAAATGTAACGTGAAAACATCAGAATAAAAAAGCGGCTTTTCTTTTCATTTTGCTACCAATATTCTGTACTCAATATTTTTAACATATTGGTATCGTCTTTACATGTAGTCGATAGTGAGATAAAGGGAGATGGTGGCTTTATTTCTTGTTAGAATACCATCCGTATTAAAATTAGAAAGAGCAATAATAGCGATTAAAACCTAGCAATATTCACGTATATATATATATATATATGGCATAGATCAAAGGAACTATTTAGAGGGATCCTATCGTTTTGTAATAATAAATGCAGGTTCCAACAGGGCGGACTCATACACACACTCAACACTAAACAAGGACGTGGGACTATGATGTCACCGCGTTCCGCACACAGACAACGTGAGGCCATTTTAAGGGCGAGAACTGGTTGACCGCCTTTGCATCGTGGTCCCCGGACGTATTACATACCGTGCAAGAGAAATGGGGGTAAGAGCTTGTTACTCAGCACGTACAGCTACGATTAGAAGAACAGGCAGTAAATCTATTACTAATCGGGCTAAAGTCACAGTTAAGTCGTGTCCATTTAGTATATATAATCTTGTGAAAGGTTTCAAGCCCCATAGTAGGCGCGGCACTTATCGGGGTCCGCAGCAATTTTACAAGAGAGTATTAGATCAACTAGGAGGAGTTAGTATCTTTATGTATGTAAGGGACTCCTTTCCCTAGCAACATATATATAGGATATTAGAGCCATTTATATAAATCGATATTTTTGAACATATAGGCTAGTTGCGGAATATGTTGTATTTGAGTATAATCAAGAACATAAGGGACTTTATAAACCCCCACCTTTTTCTTCTTCTTGGTTATAGTAGACAAGGAAGAATGTGTTAGTAGTACCTTACTTTTTTTTAAATTTCGTTTCTGCTAGGTCACATCATGATCTCTTTATTCATACTCCGCAAACATGGACCAATAGAATTCCAGGCTATTCCTTGAAGCATTTATACTGCTCAATAATACAGGGGTCAGTATGCTTTACACTAACATTGTACACATAAGTTAGGAATAGTTATGAATATAATCACTAAGAATGAAACCATATTTAATGGATTCATTTTAACTCTAGTTACAGGTACATATATCGATACATGGCTGTAAAAATAGAAGTTGGTACACCAAAATTAAAGTGTCACAATACAAGGTGAGTGTTCTGTTAATGATCTTGATAATAATGAGTACAGCAGTTATGGAAAGTAATAAGTTAAATCAAGTTGTAATAAGTAATATAAGCCCATCTATATTTTCAGCTCCGTCTCACATTTCCTAACATTCAATGATTGATCAGTCTAACTCCGTTGTGAAACCTAGGTGGAATATAAACTATCGACGAACATCATTTAGATAGTTTAGGTAAGCGACCTGAAAGCTTAATAAGCAGGATTTTATAAACTTAAAAACGAGCTCTAAACTATCGGTTTTTGCCATTTCAGAGATACTACATATAATCAGCCATTGTATTGAGATATGATGTAATGCAGAAAAAGAATGGAATAGTGCCGGTAAGATGAGACGAATTGCCATGTTATTGATTAGGTATAAGACTATACAGATATAAACATGGGAGACGTAGAGGTGCCCAGAGCCCTTAGTCGCAAAACAACTGAGGCTTTTGATGTTCTACCATCTAAATTAGGAACAGCCCTGGTTTATTAAGTATAGTAACGCTGAGCAGACATCTTTAGTGGTGCTTTGAGCGACCCACAGGAACAGAGATAGATTAAGAAATATTTGAGGCGCGTTAACGCTGTTTTATTTAAAATAAAATTGATTGTAGTGCTAGTGGTATTATAATTCTTTGTTTGGTTTGTCATATGTTTACATCATCCTTATCTGTACTGTGGATACATGTGATAGTGGAGCGGGAATCTTGTAACCTTGAGTACCATAAAAATAAGGGAACAGGAGGGTCTCTAGTGAGACCACCAAATGACACTATTTATAGTTAATAGTTGTACCATAGATCTGTATTAGAACATAAACTAAAAGAATGTTTTCCTGAATTTTTTCCTTATTTTAGCAAACCACTGGTGTGAACACCCTGAGGAAGGCTTCGGCCGAAATACGTTGGTGATGGTTAACAACTGTAACCAGTGTCTTTTTAAAACCAGTGTACATATGACACCAAAAAATTAACATCTGTGATCAGTTCTCTATTTGTTTAGTGTAAACTGTTATAGGTTTGGTGTTTATTAGGACATCAAGAACATTGTATTATATCCACTGTGATTGTTTTGGTAACAACTGAAGACATTCATTTTTCTCAGGCGTAACATATCTTGCAATAATCTGTGGTTTTTTGTATATATAGGGAAATATTGAGAACACAGAAGTCTCTTGTTATATTTATTGAATATATGTTTATTTTATTTATCTTAGAAGTTTTCTATAGCGCTGTCAAGACCCAGAGGTATCAGAGCGCTTTACAGTAGGAGCATAGTATATAATCAACAGAAACATGACAAGTGAGCGACGTACAATAAACAAATGACATAGTATAGAGCGGCATAATTGTCATGTAGAGCTTCTTGGGTTTCAAGGTTCTTAGGGATCACGTAGCTCTATACTTGCTGTCTGTCCCGTGTTGTCCACATCCAAGGGAACGGGTAAGGAATGAGGATTTGAGTTGACTTTTGAATTCCATAAAGGAGGGTATGGTTCTGATGTGCGGAGGGATGGAATTCCAAATTTTGGGGGCGTTTCCAGTGAAAGAGCAGTTCGCTGTTCTTTTCCTTCTAGTTTTAGGTGGGATGAGTAGGAGGGAGCTAGAGCTTCTCAGATTTCTGGCTTAACCTGCCTTTTTGATTTTTTTTGCCAGGTATTCGGGGTTGCCTGTATGGAGGGCTTTGTGGGTTAGGCAGGCCAATCCGAAGTTACTTTGCATTTCTTGTCAGGTTGCAGGTCACCGCGCCTGCATAAAACTACATTACCCAGTGTTACTGGGCTTGGAACTACAGTACCCAGAATCCCCGGCGAGAACAGGATATCACGGGGCAGAGCCAGGAACTCAGGGCTCGTGATTCTGTTTGCAGAGGCGCGGCTGCTCCTCTGTTAGTTCTGGTCGGTTTCCTGCTTTCCAGGCTGTGTTCCAATTACGGAGGGGAAATCTCTTCTGTCCCGGTATTGTGTTTGCACGCGCTGGCTAGCGCGTTCATTAATTTATTTCCGGAGTTCTCCGTGTTTTGTTTCGCCTCGCGGCTGTGAGGATTACTTACTGTGTTTGGGGGCCAAGGGCTTTGGGCTCGCGCTGAGATTGCTATCAGCGGACAATCGAGCCTTTTCCATTACCTTGCTATTTTGTGGTGGCGGAGTGCAGGGGGGGAATTGACGGACCTCCACACTACCGTCACAAACAGTGACATTGGTGCATCAGTTGTATGGCGTGGATTTAGCAAATAGCAAAGCGGATGATTGTAGTGAAGGAACTACATCATACCGTATTTGGTTTAACCTTCAAGGGATAACTTTGTTTAAGGAACCTTTATTTCACCTTCGTTAAAGCAAAGGAGGTTATGAACTGTACAAAGGGGAGCCTTTACTTCCTTCCTGCAACGCTGCCTTTCTTCAGTTGGTGCTTGAAATCAGCTGCATTGAACCTGCTTCTTTAGAGGTTGCTGTCTAGGCTATGGGGGTACGTTACTAGATAGAGCTAACAGATTGTAGGCAGATGGTGGGCAATGCTTCATGTTCATACCTCTTTTTATTTGTGTTCTCCAGGGTAGAAGGAAGGAGAGGATCAGCAGTTATGTGTTTGGGCGCATTTCTTTTCAGGTGAATCTACAGTTACGTTTTAGCGAGACATTAAAGAGTGTAGGATTTAAGGAATGTATTAACCTTTTTGTTTTTGTCTTCCAGTTTCTTTTTCCCTGCTACCCCTTTCCTTCTCCTCTTTATTCTTTCGTGTTTTTCCCCTTTTGGGGTTTTTTCCCTCGCCGTATCAGCTGAACACCCTGTGTTTATACTTCAGGGTGTTCGGAGGGTCCGGAGGTGGAGCATTGTTGCTGCGTGCAGATCCTGCGGAGTGCCATTCCTGACAGAATCACGAGCCTAAGAATTTCACTCTGCCCGATCCGCATGCAGCAACAATGGCGTCTATGGAGGATGTGTTACATGCCTTAGTCTTGGTACAGCAGGAGTTAGCCTCCTCTAAAGCAGAGACCGCTGCTTTACGGGAAAAGGTGGAACGTTTGAGCAGTAACCCTTTCAATGCTTCCGCCCCTTCTTCTAATGTTCAAGTCACTGTGCCTCCACCGATTCCACTGGCTACTCCTGAAAGGTTCTCAGGGGACCCCCGTAAGGTACATGTGTTTATGACGCAGATCCTCATGCACTTTTCTTGTAAACCCTCGTTGTTTCCTAATAACCATTCAAGAGTGGCCTTTTTGATTTCCTATTTGGTGGGGGATGCGGCTGATTGGGCACATTGGTTCATTGGCTCATTGGTTAAACGTGACGATGCCATTTTATCGGATTGGTCTGCGTTTAAAACAGAATTCGAGAGGGTTTTTGACCGAAGGGCTACGACTTTTAGCGCGGACCGGGAACTGTTAACTTTAAGGCAGGGAAGAGGTGAACTGGTCACTTATTTGACTGCTTTCAACAGATTAGTGGCCGAAGCCGGATGGCCTGAGGAAAAAAGGATGTCCCTCTTCTATCAGGGGTTACATGATGATTTAAAAGACGTAGTGGCCCAGGTTGACCCTCAGCCTACTTCCTTTGTTGATATGGTGAATTTGGTATTGCGGTTGGACAGTCGTCTGTCAGACAGAGGGAGTAACAGGAGAAGAGGGGAAAGAGGGTTTTATGGTGGCGACAAACCTCAGCGTAAAACAACGGGGGGAATCGAAAGCTCTCCTTCGGAACCTATGGAGATAGGAGCGCTCAGAGCGCCTTTGTCAAGAGAAGAGAGGGAATCCAGAAGAGTACAGGGTTTATGTATGTACTGTGGGAAGAAGGGACATTATGTTAGGGAATGCCCTTCTAAACCAAAATCTTCAGGGAACGTCAGTCGGTTCAAAAGGGTTGCTGTATCCAAGACAGGACAGGAGGGCGTGCATAAGGAAGAGAACCAGGCCAGTGCAGAAGGGGGGCATGAGTGGAAACTCACATCTTTGGCATCTCTGGGTGGTGAGGAAACGGAGCCGCTCTTGGTAATTGTCATGACGCTGGAACATGAACTAAAAAGAAATCCGGTATTGGTGATGGTAGATTCAGGGGCTACTGGTAATTTCGTGGATGAAGGATTGGTACGAAGATTAGCCTTGCCTCGAGTCTCTAGGGAGAAGCCTGAGGTTGTGTTAGCAGTTGACGGGAAACCGTTAACCTCAGGACAGATCACTGAAAGAACCGGCGAGTTGGGATTGTCTTTGGTGTTACATGGCTGTGTGCATTCCGAGGTTTTGTCTTTGAACATCATAGCTGCTCCGCAGTACGAAGTCATTTTGGGTATGCCTTGGCTACGTAAACACAACCCTGTGGTGGATTGGCAGTCGAAAACGTTCAGGTTTTCAACAGAGCACTGCAAGGATCATTTGACACCATGTGTCTCTGCCAATGTCACGGTGTTAGCCACCCCTTTTTTAGCAGCTACTGCTGTGTAGAAGAACGTCATATTACCTGTTGAGTACTTGGCCTATAGTGATGTGTTCAGTGAGGCAAAGGCAGAAACATTACCCTCTCACAGGGATTACGATTGCCGCATTGATTTGGTGGAGGGGGCTACTATACCATCCTGTAGGGTTTATGCGCTGTCTGTACCCGAAACCACGCATTTAAAGGAGTACATAGAGCATTACTCCAGATTGGGATTCATCCGTCCCTCCCGCTCTCCAGCTGCTTCTCCTCTCTTTTTCATAGCTAAGGCTAATGGTGACTTGAGAGCGTGTGTAGACTATCGCGTCTTGAACAAGAACACCATCCGTAACCGTTACCCTCTTCCCCTCATCTCAGTATTGCTTGATCAGGTGAGGGAGGCTAACATCTACACTCGTTTGGATCTCCGTGGGGCGTACCACCTGGTCAGAGTGAGAGAGGGGGATGAGTGGAAGACGGCATTCAAGACGCGATTTGGTCTGTACGAGTACCTGGTGATGCCTTTCGGGCTTTGTAACGCTCCAGCAGCATTTCAGTTTTTTATTAATGATGTTATGAAGGAATATGTGGATCAGTTTGTTGTGATTTACATTGATGACATCTTAATATACTCACAAGACGTTTCTTGTCATCGACGTCATGTTTGCATGGTATTGGAGAAACTAAGGGAATACAGTTTATTCGTAAAACTGAGTAAATGCGAGTTTGGGGTACATGAGGTGGAATTCTTGGGAGTAAATCTTAGTCCCAATGGCTTACAGATGTCCGAGAGAAAAGTCCGGGCGGTGAGGGATTGGCCAGCCCCAAAGAGCGTAAAAGAGGTGCAGAGCTTCTTGGGGTTCGCCAATTACTACCGTCGGTTTATCTCGCATTTTTCCCTGACAGCTGTCCCGATCACCAGGTTGCTAAGAAAGGGGAAGTCTTTTGTGTGGACAGGGGAGGCAGAGGAAGCGTTCCAAGATCTAAAAAAGGCGTTTGTAACAGCACCAGTGTTAGCCCATCCAGTGATGGAACATCCATTCATAGTGGAGGCGGATGCTTCAGATGAGGCCATAGGGGCTGTTCTGTCCCAGAGGGACGCACACACGGGTCAGCTCCATCCCGTAGCTTATCTGTCACAGAAGCTGAGCGCGGCGGAGGTCAACTACTCCATTGCAGAAAAGGAACTTCTGGCCATCAAGAAGGCATTTCAAGAGTGGAGGCCTTACCTGTGGGGGGCTTGTCATGCTGTGACAGTATACACCGATCATAGGAACCTTCAATATATGTCCTCCGCTAGGCATTTGACACAAAGGCAAATGAGGTGGATGTTGTTCTTTTCTGAGTACAACTTCGTAGTTACTTTCCGTCCTGGCTCAGAAAATAGGAAGGCGGATGCCCTTTCCAGACAGGAGAGTCCCACGAAACCAAGGGAAGAGGAGCAATCCATTATCCCTTCGACTAAGGTGGTGTGTGTGGTCAGGGCCGAGCAATTCCTGGATGACATCAAGGGTTCCAGATCTTTGGGCTCTTGGGTTCATTGGGCGGCGGCCAAACCAGGTCGGAAGATGAGACAGGGCTTGCCTTTCCAGGGGGAGTGTTTGTTCCTGCCGACTGAAGAGATTCGAAGGAAAGCCTTCCGGTGGTGTCATGAAGCTCCGGCAGCAGGACATCCTGGGGTGACCAAGACTGTGTGCTTGCTTAGGAGACATTTCTGGTGGGAGTCCTTGGCTAAGGACGTAAACCAGTGGGTAGCGAAGTGCGATACCTGCGCAAGAGCAAAAGGGGAAAACACCAAAAAGAAAGGTCTGTTGATGCCTATGCCCACACCTGATCGGCCATGGCAGAACATCAGTTTAGATTTCATTACGGGTCTATCATCTGACCAGGGAAAAAACCGCAGTGCTGGTGGTGGTGGACAACCTGACAAAGATGGGACACTTTATTCCATGTGTGAACCTTCCCACTGCTAGCCAGACAGCACAGTTATTAGCCTCTCACGTTATACGTTTGCATGGCATTCCAAGAGTTATCGTGTCTGATAGGGGGTCTCAATTCATAGCCCGTTTTTGGCGCATGTGGTGCAAGGCGTTGGGTATTGAGTCAGCACTCTCTACCAGCTTCCATCCTCAGACTGATGGACAGACTGAACGGCTGAACCAGACCTTAAAAAAGTATTTGCGCTGCTACTCCAAGGAAGCACACGAATCCTGGGTGGATCTTTTGTGGATGGCAGAGTTGGCGTACAATAATGCATGGCACAGTTCCATAGGCATGTCTCCCTTCAAAGCCAACTTTGGTTACGATGCTAGCACATTGCCGATCCCTATCCCTGCAGACCTGAGCAACCAGCCCTCTGTTAATGAACATGTACAGATTCTAAGGAAGGTGCATAAAGACGTGCAAAAACATTTGCTTAAGGCCAAAGAGGTGTACAAACGATGGGAGGACAGACATCGTGCACCTGGTCCACAGTTCAAAGTAGGGGATAAGGTGTGGCTGTCGACCAGGTACATACGTTTCAGGTTGAGGTGCATATTCCATCCGCGATTCATAGGGCCCTACCCAGTGGTGCGACGCATCAATCCAGTCGCTTACAAATTGAAGCTGCCTGCGGCATTGAGAATCCATCCTGTATTCCATGTACAACTGTTGAAGAAAGCCTTAACCTCGCGTCGCTCGGCTCCTCCTGCCATCGCTGGTGATGGGAGTCTAGAGTATGAGGTACGGTCTATACGTGACTCCAAGGTACGCAGGGGGGAGCTGTGGTATCTGGTTTCCTGGAAAGGATATGGTCCTGAGGAAGACTCATGGGAACCTGTGAGTAATATTAATGCACCCAGGGCGATCCGGTCTTTCCATTCCCGGTTTCCTGCGAAGCCTGGGCCTAGGAGGCGCTTGGGAGGAGGGCATACTGTCAGGTTGCAGGTCACCGCGCCTGTATAAAACTACATTACCCAGCGTTACTGGGCTTGGAACTACAGTACCCAGAATCCCCGGCGAGAACAGGATATCACGGGGCAGAGCCAGGAACTCAGGGCTCGTGATTCTGTTTGCAGAGGCGCGGCTGCTCCTCTGTTAGTTCTGGTCAGTTTCCTGCTTTCCAGGCTGTGTTCCAATTACGGAGGGGAAATCTCTTCTGTCCCGGTATTGTGTTTGCACGCGCTGGCTAGCGCGTTCATTAATTTATTTCCGGAGTTCTCCGTGTTTTGTTTCGCCTCGCGGCTGCAAGGATTACTTACTGTGGTTGGGGGCCAAGGGCTTTGGGCTCGCGCTGAGATTGCTATCAGCGGACAATCGAGCCTTTTCCATTACCTTGCTATTTTGTGGTGGCGGAGTGCAGGGGGGAATTGACGGACCTCCACACTACCGTCACGAACAGTGACATTGGTGCATCAGTTGTATGGCGTGGATTTAGCAAATAGCAAAGCGGATGATTGTAGTGAAGGAACTACATCATACCGTATTTGGTTTAACCTTCAAGGGATAACTTTGTTTAAGGAACCTTTATTTCACCTTCGTTAAAGCAAAGGAGGTTATGAACTGTACAAAGGGGAGCCTTTACTTCCTTCCTGCAACGCTGCCTTTCTTCAGTTGGTGCTTGAAATCAGCTGCATTGAACCTGCTTCTTTAGAGGTTGCTGTCTAGGCTATGGGGGTACGTTACTAGATAGAGCTAACAGATTGTAGGCAGATGGTGGGCAATGCTTCATGTTCATACCTCTTTTTATTTGTGTTCTCCAGGGTAGAAGGAAGGAGAGGATCAGCAGTTATGTGTTTGGGCGCATTTCTTTTCAGGTGAATCTACAGTTACGTTTTAGCGAGACATTAAAGAGTGTAGGATTTAAGGAATGTATTAACCTTTTGGGGTTTTTTCCCTCGCCGTATCAGCTGAACACCCTGTGTTTATACTTCAGGGTGTTCGGAGGGTCCGGAGGTGGAGCATTGTTGCTGCGTGCAGATCCTGCGGAGTGCCATTCCTGACATTTCTACTGGAAGCCATTTGAGTTCCTTAAGTGCAGGGGAGATATGATCTGATTTTTTGATGCCGGTGATTATTCTGGCTGCCGCATGTAATGTTTTGATCGGTGCCAGATGTGCTTTAGGAATTCCTGTTAGGACTGCGTTCCCATAGTCCAGTCTTGACAGTACCAGAGATTGTGTGGCCAGTTTGAGATCCTTTGTTGGAATATAGGGTTTGATTTTGTTCAGAAGTCTCAGGTTAAGGAATGCACTTTTGGCCGAGTTCTTAATGTGTTTCATCATGTTCAGTTTTGGGTCTAAGGTGATGCCTAGAGATTTTTATAGAGTTTGCTAGAGTAAGATTCCCTTTGAGCGCATCGAAAGCCTTTAACCATTCAGCGATTTGTGGGTTATCCTCCTTGTTTGAGATGAGGAGTGTCTTGGTCTTGTCTGGATTTAGTTTCAGGTGATGGTTGTCAGTCATTCTTGCACATCTTTCAAGACATCGTTTAATCTTTGGATGTCTTTGAGAGAGGTAGTTTCCAGATGGATCTGCGTATCATCCGCGTAAAGGTGGAAGCGGATGTTGGCTTTTCTGAGTAGTTTGGATAGCGGTTCCATGTAGAGGTTAAAGAGTTGTGGAGAGAGCACCGAACCTTGGGGGACGCCCTTATTGACTTGCTGCGTTTCGGAAGTGAAGTTCTTGATTTTGATTTTTTGCGTGCGATTGTGTATAAAGGAGGAACACCACTTGAGAACTACCTTGCCGAGACCAGCTCTTTCTTGAAGAGCCCAGATGACGAGTTTGTGGTCCACCATATCAAATGCTGCCGAGTGGTCAAGAAGAATGAGGAGGCAGCATTTGTCAGAGTCTAGTGATCCATGGATATCATTCATGATGTTCAGAATCGCAGTTTCTGTGCTGCAACCTTTTCTAAAACCAGACTGGTGGGGGTCCAATAGGTTGATGTTATCCAGGTGCTGTGTTAGTTGATGAAGTACGCAACGTTCAAGTGTTTTTGAGAGCAAGGGGAGGTTTGATACAGGTCTGAAATTGTTCAAATCAGTCGCATCTAGACCAGGTTTTTTCAGCAGGGGGTGACTTGCCCGATTTTAAGGCAATTGGGAACCACTCCATTTTTTAAGGAGCTGTTTATGATTTTTTTTAACCATGTTCTGGATGGAATGGTTCTGCTCCTCTTGAGCTTGAGTGGAGCTAATTTGTCAAGTAAGGAGGTGGCCTTTGTTGTCCGGGAGAAGTGAGCTTATCTGATCTTCCAGGATATCCAGAGGTGCTTGAGAAAGGTTTCTCCTCCATTTGGGAGGGTCTTGTGGGGGTTGGTGGGAGAGAGTGGGGTGATTGATATGAAATAGTATCATGTGGTGATCAGACCAGTCGACAGGAAGTATGTGGTTGACCGTGATTGAGTTCTATTTTACAATGATGGCATCCAGTGTGGCTCCTTTGAAATGTGTCTCCTCTGTACAGTATTGTGTAAAATTGTTATCACATAGGAGACTGGATAGCGATTGGATTAGAGGATTGTTTGTC
The DNA here is from genome assembly GCF_964261635.1 of Lissotriton helveticus. Lineage (NCBI taxonomy): Eukaryota > Metazoa > Chordata > Amphibia > Caudata > Salamandridae > Lissotriton > Lissotriton helveticus. Next base: position 31,345,950 of record NC_136060.1, on the reverse strand, counting down.
TTGTTCCACCGTCGATTCAGATCACCGAGAATTAAATTATTTGAATCACCGAGTGCTCCTTGCGCTATCAGGTCGGAGAATTGTTCTCAAATGCAACGTTTTTACCTGGGGGGGTGATAGAGCAGGTGACACAGTAGGGAGCCGCTATCTTTGGTCTTGTTGATGGAGGAGAGGCATTCAAATGAATCGTAATCGAAAGAGGTGGTTTCCGAGATGACCAGGCTATCTTTGTGGATAATAGCAACCCTTCCTCCTCGCTGATCTATCCTGTCTTTGGTGATCAGGGAGAAGCCAGGTGGTACCAACATGTCTAGGCAAGGGGAAGATATCTTATTCAGCCAGGTCTCCATGAGGAACGCAATGTCAATGTCATGTGAGAGGATGGCTTCAGCTAGTTCCGTTGCGTGAAGTGAGGCCGATCTGCAGTTGATCAGTAAGCAGTTGGTGAACAGCTCTTGATTGCTGGCAGTTCTTTCTTTGTTCGCCCTAGGTATGGGGTGAGGACAGGCCGTCTCAGAGGTTTTGTGCAGGGAAGGTCTTTCCGGAGGCCTGTGATCACTTGGATTTTGGATTTAGGAGAGTCCGAGGAGGGAGTATCGTATGAGGAGGCTAGCATGGCTGCTTCGGTGTCTGACATGGAGCTTCTGTTCTAATGGGCCTTGAGGTCAAGGGAATTATATCAGAGAATGAATTGATCTTGGTCCTAGGGGATGTGACTCCGGTTTTTGAGGCTTCTTGTGAGCATGATTTCAAAACCCTGATGGGGGGACTCTGCTGCTGGATATCAGGGGTTTCTGTGGGCCCAGGAGGGCTATTTGCGTTGGAGGTGTGGGGAGTCCCAGCAGGGGATTTCAGGGGTCTGCGGGCTTTATATAGGTTAGAGAGGATTTCGGTTAAGCCCAGGGAGATTGCATCTATCTGGCTTTCAAGGGCCGTTAGACGCTGCGCCAAGGAGACATGGGAAGAGTTGGGGGTATCTGGGGCATCATCTTGCGTGGTGTGGATCAGGTTGAGGGATTGAGGTCTTTTATTGGTGGAGCATGTCAGGTTGTCTTTTTTCGAGATCAAGGGTGAGGTGAGGTCGAGGGTGAGGTCAGAGGAAGGGGATGGATAGGGACAAGGGAGGGCTTTGAGTGTCTGAGAGCTGGGATACAGCTAGTGGGGAGAGTGGTCTCTATCGGCCAGTTACGTCTGTGAGTTTGCTGAGGAGGGATCCAGGAAGGGGGCGAGGTAGAGCTTTCCGTATGGAGCTAGGGGATAAGCTTGGTAGGGGAAGTGTGAGGGGTGGGTGGGGGCCGTGGAGGTGTGACTAGAGTTTCCTGTTGTGGCTGGTTGGCTCTAGGTGTGAATTGGGGAGTGGTGAGGCCCGGCGTGTGAAGGGGAGCGTAGCAGGCCGGAGCAGTACCGGGTCAGTGGAAGATAGAAACATAGGCTTCAGCGTTAGCTGTGATTGTAGGCGGGGGTTTCAAGGGCCATTAGACGCTGCGCCAAGGAGTCATGGGAAGAGTTGGGGGTATCTGGGGCATCATCTTGCGTGGTGTGGATCAGGTTGAGGGATTGAGGTCTTTTATTGGGGCGGGGTGCAGTAGGGATGGGAGGGCAGGTCTTAATGCTGGAAATAGGGAGTCGAAGGCTTCAAGGTTTTCGTTGTTTGCGTGAATAAGGACCGTGCCATTCGTGTAGATGGTCACGGATGTGGTCCCTTTTCTGGCCGTACGGTTAGGGAGTATGGAGGTAAGTTTGGAACTGTGGGAAGTGGATGTGGTTTTGGCGATACAAAGTTGCGTTCTAATCATGGAGATCCAATCTTTCGGTCTCTCAGTGTGGAATATAAGGTCCATCTTAGTCGGACCTTTGGAGGCTGAGTGGTAGATGCCTGTGAATAGGGTTTCTATGTGTTGACGGATAAGTTTCTGTTTGAAAATGCGTCTCATTTTTGTAGAGAGGAGGGGGGGAAGATAGTGGTGAATGAGTTCCGGCTGTGTGGTTTCAGGTGGGCAGGTAGGGCTTGCGTGGGAGGGAATGGCGAGTCACGCACCATAGTGTAGGTAATGTGAGAGAAGGGTGTTGTTTATGAGATGTGAAATAATTTATCAGAAAAAGTAATAGAAAAAGAAATTAAATAAAAAAAAATATTTTTTATAAGATATCAGCTTGCTTTGCATGAATTGAATACAGATCTATGGTTTGAATGCTACACTGTATATTTTCAGCACTATGCCCGGTGCACTAGGCTTTTCCAAATAAGTTGTTTCCTTGCTAGGATATTATCCTTTTTGCAGGGGGCCCCAGTTTGTTTTCCCAGTTAGGAAGAGTTTGAATCACCTTTGGGGTGGAGTCCTTATGAAGGCAGGTTTCTGTTAAAAACAGAACGTCTTGTCATTCGTCTGCTAGAAATATGTTTAATTCGACCGAATATTTAGGCAATGACCTACAATTGAAGGCGAACATTTTATAAGTGTGGGGGTTATAAATATTTTGCTGTGTTTCCAGCATTGGGTGGAGCATAAATGGGCAGTGGGTACATAACAAATTGCCTTTATGCAAATGCATAGAGTGACGGCACTCGTCTTTACCCAGATCCCTTAGCCCTATGATTTGAAAGGGTAAATATACAAATTTTACTACAGATAGGGGGGCAGGCGCTCTGGCACTTGGCCCCGGTCGTGGGCGGACGAGCGCAGACGTGCTCACCTTTGGTGCGCCTTCAGCATGCCCGTGGCACGTCCGCGCTGCCATGCGGCTAAAATAGAGGCTACCCAGAAGTAGAGCCCCCAAACCCTGCCTCTTCGCCTACAGTCCCTCCACTCAAACAAAAAACCGCGGTGGACTGGGGACCGCAAGGAGCGAAACCAAAGTGCAACATGCAGGTGAGTTTCCAATAACTGAAAACAGTAAATCAGGTCAAAGTTAAAAATAGCTTAAAAAATTCTAAAGGCTTCCGCACCTTTCCCTGCTCAGCCACTGCGTGTCCGCGCTGCCAAGCGGCTCAAGTAGAGGCTACCTGGAAGTAGAGCCCCCAAGACCCGCCTCCTCTCCTACGATCCCTCCACTCAAACGAAAAACCATGGTGGACGGGGACCGCAGGGAGCGGAACCAAGTGCAACGTGCAGACGAATTTCCAATAACTAAAAGCAGTAAATCAGGTCAAAGTTAAAAATAGCTTAAAACAATTTTAAAGGCTTCCGCACCTTTCGCTGCTCAGCCTCTGCGCGTCCACGCTGCCTTGCGGCTCAATTAGAGGCTACCTCGAAGAAGGGCTCCCAAGCCCTGCCTCCTCTCCTACGGTCCCTCCACTCAAACGAAAAAACACGGTGGACTGGGGACCGCAGGGAAAGGAACCAAGTGCAATGTGCAGGTGAGTTTCCAATAACTAAAAACAGTAAATCAGGTCAAACTTAAAAATAGCTTTAAACAATTCCAAAGGCTTCCGCACCTTTCACTGCCCAGTTGCGATGAGGTACCCTTGCCTCCTGAGGGCTTCAGGCCTAAATTGGACTTCTTCCCCCAAAGAGTAGTGCGCTAGGAGGCCATAAAGGGGGCATGACCTCTGATGGCCTCTCAGCAATCTACCCGTGTGGGTCTTCCTGGAGGTAAAAGGAGGGCTAGTTGGCCCCCAAGAACCCTCAAGAGCCATGTGGCTTCATCCCCCAACTAGTAGTGCTCCAGGAGTTGCACTTGCAGAGTGGTGGAGAAAAGAGGAGTGACCACTGAAAACCTCTTAGCACACCCCCTTTGTGGGACTTGCTGGAGGTAACAGGAGAGGATGGTGACATCATCCACAAAATCTCTGACACACCCACTCACACCCCAATATAACCTTTCATACACCCACTCCAACTTCCACACTACCATTCTCAAAACCATTGACACACCCATAACAGTACTTAACAGTTAAATGAAGCCGGCTCCCGCGCTTTATTTAATTGAGGCCCCCGGGTGGACCGTGTCATGGGCATTTGTAAAAAATATATACGGGGGCCCCCGCAGCCCCGGGGACCGCCACCCCCCGGGGCTTGGTTCAGATTATGTGCGGGAGGACGCTCGGCCCTCCCGAAGTCCCGGGGACTGCTACCCCCTGAGGCTTCTTTTTAAATGTGTGGGGGCCTCCAAGGCCCCGCCAAGCCTGGAGGACCACCACCCCCAGGGCTTTTATTAATTATTTGCGGGTGGCACACGGCCCCCCGCAGCCTCGGGGACCGCAACCTCCGGGGCTAGTTTTATTAAAAAAAAATCCTGTGTGGGGGTTCTGGCCCCCCCACATGACCCAGGGACCACCACCTCCCAGGGTGCCCTAAATGGACCCCGGAGCCCCCGGGGCTTTAATCACATAGGGAGGGGGGAGTGTGACCCCCCTCCTGGAGTCCGTTATGGCCCTGGGGAGCACCACCCCCCAGGACCAGCTCCTGCAATGTCCTGGGGTGCCCACCCCAGGGACACTGCTGTTTGCTATGGCAGGACGGGAGCCGTGCAGCTCTCGTCCTGAAATAGCAAACACTGGTTTGGATTTTGGAAGCGAGAGAAGGTTTCCTGCTGTCACTTCCAAACTCTAAACCAGATTGCTTTTCCACATGGGGAGCTGCATGTCAGCAGTTCCCCTTGTGGAAAAGCAATCCCAACTCCCGCAGGAGGCGGGGAGCCAGCGGGACTGTGAGGCCTTTGGGGTTCCCCCGCGGTCCCCAACGAATAGGGCCGGCCCCGGGGGATGGGGTCCCCTGGGCCAGAAGTGGCCCAGGAGATGGGCCACACAGCCCCATTCCCTTCCAAAAAAGTAAATAAAGGCCGGCCCCGGGGATGGGGTCCCTGGAGCCTATAGAGGCCTCAGGAGGGGGGCTCGCAGCCCTGACACATTGTAAATTGGGGTTTTAAGTTGCCTTCAATCCTGTGGCTCCCTGGGGGCGAACTAGCCCACCAGGTACTTCCAATATGCGCCAGGGAGCTGCGTTGCAGAGAGGTGTTGAGAGGCCAGGCCCCTTTTTACACCTCTCTACAACGCAGCTCTGTGGCACTTACTTGAGGTAGCTGGTGGGCTAGTTGGCCTCCAGGGACCCTCAGGACTCAAGGGGATTTATTCCCCCATTTTACAATGCTCCAGGGGGCGCATTTGTACAGTGGTGCAGGGAGGGGACGTGTTCTGATGTGACAAGTGTGCAAATTTGCCCTGTGGCGCATTTTAAGTTAGGGGATTGAGTCCCCTTGAATCCTGAGGGTCCCTGGGGGCCAACTAGCCCACTAGGTACCTCCAGTAAGCACCAGGGAGCTACGTTGCAGAGAGGTGGTCCAAGGTCACGCCCCCTTTTTACACCACTCTGCAACGCAGCTCTGTGGTGCTTAGTGGAGGTAGCTGGTGGGCTAATTGGCCCCTAGGGACCCTTAGGACTCAAAGGGACTACATCACCCAATTTACAATGCATCAGGGTGTGTGTTTACACAGTGGTGCAGGGAGGTGGTGAGGCCTGATGTGACAAGTGTGAAAACGCGCTCTGTGGTGCGTTTTAAGTTGGGGAATTAAGTCCCCTTGAATCCTGAGGGTCCCTGGGGGCCAACTACCCACCAGGTACGTCTTGCATCTTGCGTTGCAGAGAGGTGTAAAAAGCAGCGTGGCCTCGGACCACCTCTCTGCAACGAAGCTCTGTGTCGCTTGCTGGAGGCACCTGGTGGGTGAATTGGCCCCCAGGGACCCTCAGAATTCAAGTAGAATTAATTCCCCAACTTAAAACCCACCAGGGGGCGTGTTTGCATAGTGGTGAAGGGAGGGGTCGGGCCTGATATGACAAGTGTGTACTTATGCAATCACTCCGCCAAAACCCAAGCACTTATAAATTCACCATGCACTCTCTTTGCAGCACTTAAATCATCTAGTCACTACCCATGCACTCATGCAATGACCCATGCACTAACTCATGCACTGCTACAATACCCTGAGCAGTACCCATGCAGTCCAGCCATCGCCCTGTCACTACCCATGCACTCCTCCAATCACCCAGTGAGCACCATGTACTTATCCGATCACTTTGCCAAAACCCAGGCACTTTTAAATTCTCCATGCACTGTCCTTGCAGTACTCTAATCATTCAAACAGTACCCATGTACTTATGCACTGACCCAGGCACTAACACATGCACTGCTACAATCCTCTGGGCACTACCCATGCAGTCCAGCCAGCGCCCTGTCAGTACCCATGCACTCTTTCAATCATGCAGCCAGCACCATGTACTTATCCAATCACTTCACCAAAACCCAAGCACTTATAAACTCATCATGCACCCCCCTTGTTGTACTCTAATCTTCCAATCAGTACCCATGTACTCATGGAATGACCCAGGCACTAACACATGCACTGCTACAATCCCCTGTACACTACCCATGTAGACCTCTAACCACCTACGCAGTACTGATTCAGTCCTCCAATTACCCGGGTTGTACCCATGCAGTCCAGAAATCCCACTGCACTACCCATGCACTCCTCAAATCACCCATCCAGCATCATGTACTTATTCAATCACTCCACCAAAACCCAAGCAGTTATAAAATCACCATGCACTGTCCTTGCAGCACTCTAATCATCCAGTCACTACCCATGTACTCATGCAATGACCCAGGCTCTAACACATGTACTGCTACAACCCCCTGAGCACTACTGATGCAGTCCAGCCATCTCCTTGTCACTACCCATGCACTCCTCCAATCACCCAGCCAGCACATGTACTTATCCAATCACTCCGCCAAAACTCAAGCACTTATAAATTCACCACACACTCTCCTTGCAGTACTCTAATCATCCACTTGGTACTCATGTACTTATGCAATGACCCAGGCACTAACTCATGGCAAATACAGAGGAAGTCATGCTAATCACAGGGGGTACCCCAATGCATAGTGTTCCCTAGTGTATGTAGGTGTTTCACTGTATTCTAAGTGTCTTTTACCATAGCACTGGCTCCGGTCCTGGTTAGTCAGAGTCAGTTACCACTAGTACTCGTCAGTAAAAAGTTGGGGGCACAGCAGGACTTTCTGCTCCTCTGTTGGTTCTTTCTGCACATCTCTTGCTTCTTCCTACACTTTTGTTCATCTTTATGGACTTCTGTTGACTCTTTCAGCATTTGTCTTACTTCTTTCTGCACTTTTCTTCCTCTTTCTTCACATGTACTACCTTTGTAGGCATACTTAGAATTTAGCATTTAAAAAACCATTGAAATTCACCGAAAAAACCATCGGTTTCAGGCACGTTATAGTTAGAAGTTAGCATTTAAAAAACCTTAGAAATTCACTGAAAAAACCATAGGTTTCAGGGACGTTATAGTTAGTTGGAAATTTCCCTTGTAAAAATCCATATAATTCCCCTGTTATAGTTAGTTCAGCTAACTATAACTCGCGCCCCCGCAATGCACTGCTGATGACGCACATATTACATCATTGATGACATGGTCAGTGACATCACTGATGACATCACTGATGCCATCTCAAATGACATCACTGATGACATCATCCATGTGTTTATCTGATGCACGTCCTCACACCCTAATATAACATTTGATACACCCACTCCAAAATACAGAATACTATTTTTTAAACCATAGACACACCAATACCACTTACCACATATCTACTCACTGGTTCTTAGGACTACACACCCATCTACTCATTCACCCATACAATCACTCATACATGTAGTCAGTCAACAACACAACACTATCATGTACACTCATACACCTACACAGACACTCACACAGCAGCACTCCTCCAGAGTTACTCACACACCTAGTCAGTCATGCAAAGAATCAATCACACTTCAATTCACTGAGCTACAGAGTTATACACACAACAAATCACTTATTCAAACAGAAACAAACACATAATTACTCTCTTATACGATCACTGATACAAGTACACACTCATCTATACAGCCACTCTCACAATCACTGACTCTCGCGTATATTCGTTTATATACTGCAACTCTCACATACACTGCCTTTTACATATGTAGTTAGTTGGACATATACCACTGAGACATCCATTCACTCAGTAACACACCCATACACACACTGACCCGTCCATACAGCTTTTTCCACATGCACTATTGAACTCATACAGCCAGTGAATCAATCACTCAAACATGTATGTGAGTCACACACCTCCCACGCACCCACACACACACTCAGGCACCCATACAAATACTCTGGCAACCAATCAATACCCCATATGGACACTCATTTAGCTACTAACCAACCCATGGAGGAGCTTATACAACAGCAGACAGGCTGATACAGACATTCACACAGTTTAGTCACTAACCCATGCATTCAATAAAACATATGTAATAACTCACTTAAACAGTCAGCGACGCACCTACTAAATCCTCCATCCAGACACTTATACACCCACTCATTCTTCAATACACCTTGGCATATATATATATAATACATATTTAAACTTTATAGAAACACACGTTCACTGGATGATGTCATCAGTGATTTCAGTGATGTCATTTGAGATGTCATCAGTGATGTCATCAGTGATGTCACTGACCATGTCATGAATGATGTAATATGTGATGTCATCAGCAGTGCATTGCGGGCGCGTAGGTTGTAGTTAGCTGAACTACCTATAACGGGGGAATGTTTATGGTTTTGTACGAGTGAAATGTCCAACTAACTATAACGATCCCTGAAACCTATGGTTTTTTCAGTGAATATATATTTATATATATATTTACCATCAAACAGTCCTTGGTAGTGCGCTCTCTTCCAGAGTGGGTGCCGGTGTCGAGGGAGGACTGTCCCTCATTTAATAATTACGCACGATAATCATCAAACCAAGGAACCACCGCACTCTAGGAGAATAGCTAATCAAAAATTAACTTTTAATTGCAAGCATGCAAGTTTCACCACCACCACTACCACCACCAATGTGTTTCAACCCCCACGGGTCTTGCTCACGGTATTGTGAGTCCATTTTCTATTTCACTATTTACACTTATTGCACATGCCAGCCCATAAGGAGGCATTATGGGGCATGTAGTTTCAAACCTGTTGCCAAGTTAATTGGATGTTTGTTCAGTTAATATTCATGGTTGCTTTGCCGTAATAAAGTGTTTATATTTTATATATCACTCTTCACAGCATTTTTCAGACCGCCTATAGACAGTTTGTAATTTTGGTTGAGGATGTGTTGTATCTTGAACACAAATTACTTTGGTATCTGGTTTATTGTCATGATGTGACATTTCATTTTCTTCTCTTAGTTGGATGTGTATCTGTTTATGCATACACTTTCTCACATGTTATTTGGGGCTAAGTACCCATTTGTGGCTTGTTTTTGATTCAACATGTGGGGCTTGGTGCCCCTACTTCTGTTGCCGTTTGCAATGCTTCGTGCTTTACATTATGTTACAGGATTCTTCATTTTCTCCTATGTGATATATTGAGTAATACCATGATTGCATATCACGAGCTAAGTGCTCAATTAATTTATTCACTTTTTTCTCAGAATTCCGAAGTCTCTGCCTTGTTTTCTTGTGTTTTCCTGATTCCTCCTTGGCGATCTTGATTCTTTATGTGATAAAGCATTGTTTATTCCCAGATGGATGTATAGCTCTTCGTCTCCGTTCAATCCATATGGGATTTTTGTTCTAAATCTGATAATCATCCTTGATTCCAGTTTTTTTAGTTTCAAAGTCCAGTTTCCTCCTCTTTCATTCTTGGGGATTGTTGCTAATCCAAAATATCTGATGTTCTGCTAGTTTTTTGTCTACATGTATTGTAAGGGGGTTAGCAATAGCGTAATTTATGTCTCCATTTTCAATTGCTCTAAGATGTTCCAGGGTTCCCTTTTTAATTGGACATATAGTGCTTCCTATATAACGGAGTCCACAGTGGCATTCACTTACGTATACAACATATGTTGTTTCACTTGTAATTCTTTTAATTATGTTGAATGATCTTGCCCTAAAGTCTTTGATCTCCTTTACATTTTTCCCCACTTGGCAAGCTTTATATTTGGTGCAGTGAGTGAAGCCCATTTGTTGTTTTGTTAGCCAATTTTTCTTGGGGTTGGCCACAAAGTGACTTTTACTCAATTTGTCTCTTATTGATGGTGCTTCACGATATGTAACGCTAGGTCTTTCTCCTATTTTGTCACGGATGTCAGGGTCTTTCTTAAGAATGTTCCAAAACTTTTTGAGAATGTTGATCATTTTAAAATTCTCCTCGCGTTGTAAATGCTGTTTCCCATTCAGCGCACAAACGATAATGTGTGAAAATGTCATCACCTAGTGTATTGATTTGTGTTGATTGTATTAAAATATATGTATCCACAGCACATGAGAATTACCCAAAAATGCGCTTCATTTGTGCTTTCCTAATTCGGATATATTCTGAAATGTCTGCACAGTTCATTTACAGACATTTACATTTTGTTGTGTGCTAGAAAAAAAAACATTGTACAGCCTTCCTCACGCACACCCCCAGTACCCAGCATGATTGTCACATAAATCGTCTCCTTTTGAAGTCAGAGAAAGAAAAGTAAATGCCAAGCTCTCTCAGAAGACAAAGCCTGACATTTGACCTCTGTCTCTGAATGTACAGCAACTGTGACAAGATAAGAACAAGATTTAAAGGCCTGTTTACATAAAGGTGCTCTAGTGGCACAATACAAGGGTTCTTGTAAGCAGGCTACGCTCCAAGGAAGGGACAAACTCAAGCTGGAAGCCTAAAACAAATAAAGCCAGCAAATAGAAAGTAAGTAAATGTGAGTTACGAACCACAAAGCCAATGGTAAGCAATGGGAGGGATGAATTCCCAGGGAAGCTTTCCGAATGTCCCCAAGATGTCTTTATAAAACCAGAAAGCTGTGCTGTCTGGTATGCTCCGACCTTAAAACTGGCCCAGTAGACCATAAAACACGCCCACAAACAACCAAAAATCGTCCCACACACTGTAATGTCAGAACAGCTCGGCGGGCACTGCCTGATTACCCTATAGGCCAGTCCGATCCTGCTTCCATATAACGCAGACAACACACAGACCTAACTAGGTAGAGAGATGTCCAGTCTCAGGGTAACAGGAATGTTTGTCGAAGCAGTAGTGAAGCAAAGCTGTCAGAGGAACTCAATGCAAGAACCGAAAATGGGCTTCCTTACGCCCAAGGCTTAAAGTCTGATGAAAAAACTGGGGGAGTCTCTCAAAGGGGCGTGGCTGATGTAATTTAGGGCATGGCTTAAACACACACACACAGACTAAAATTAGAGCTTAGCAGAGTGTGGTATTTTGTGCCTGTCTGATATTTTGCTGCTTCTGTCATTGCAACAGTACACCTACAACAAGCCTGGACTATTGGCTTTTGTCAACGGCTGTTAGTTGCATAAGAAAAATAGGCAACAACTATAGCTTTGTTGTGCCTAACTTATTGTGGGAGAGATTGTGGTGTAATAGCTAGACCTGCAGACTTTGGAGTGAGGGAAGCAGGTTTGAGCCTCGTGTCGGCTCAACAATCTATGATTCAAAAAAATCATATGTTCCTGTGTAATGTAACTGGTTCTCATAGAAAGCGCTCCTATACCTTCGTGTAAAGTTCGCACTATACAAAAGTGCACAAAAAAAACCTTCTGAAATATTGAGACTGTTGAAGTACTATAACTAGTCTCTTTGAAGTAATAGGGACCTGTCTCAGCACCTGCTTTTCAAAACTGTTGGTGCTGAGCATCGGGAGGACCCGGACCACTTAAAGCTCCACTTACGCCTATTTGAGCATTAAAATACGGCCATAACTGGGGCGCAGTGGACACTCAAAACCATGAGCCTGGTGCCACTGCACACACTATGCTAATGAAAGCCATGTCCGTGGTCTAAAGAAGGCGAAAATAAAATGGACCAAATCTAGGAGTATAACCAGTAAAATATCTTTCTATCTGCAGAGCGCAAGTCTTTGCAATGTGCATAGATTCCAAACATATCCCCTTATCCTATGGACACCATGGTACAGTGCCTGCCAAGGCCTTTCCAGTGAGACAAAGAACGTTAAAATCCCAGTAAAGGGATCTAAGCTGTGGAAAATCAGAATCTTGCTCAGATAACAGCTACTCGGACAACCAGACAACTAAAAACGGTGTCCTTTTAATCTTCATACAGCCTGTGTAATTGTACACATTTTCAAGTACTGGACTACATTCTAAAATTTTAAACTGCGTTTTTTAAATTCTAAGTAGTAATTTAAGCATAAAAGGCTGCAATTTATTTAAAATGTGATCCATTTTTAATTTTCAAACAGACACTTTATTCCCCCCTAAAAATCTTTACATTTTCTGACAAATGTTAACTGTACTTGGTGAACTAAAGATTTGATTGATGACGGGAAACACAGGGTTATCCACAGAATTCTCGCTTGATGTTATGTTATGTTTTAAGAATTTTTATAGCGCAATAATACCCTTAGGTGTCTAGGCACTTACGGACCGCATACTGTAGAGGGAAACTAGTTTCAGAAAAGCCATGTTTTGAGATTTTTCTTGAACTCAAGCAGAGACGATATCTTCCTAAGAGCAAGTGGAAGAGAATTCCATAGTCTAATGGTGCTATGTCTGAAGCCCCCCCCCCCCCCCCAGTTCATCGTCATGACTCTGGAGGTGGGCATCAAAAAGGCATTGGCCGAACGTAATAGTCTGCTGGGGGAGTACCAACTAAAAGAATGCCATAGAAATCGTGGACCTTCTCTGTAAAGTGCCTTGTGTGCTATACAAAGTGCCTTAAATGTTATGCGTTGGGCAAATGGCAGCCAGTGTAGCTCTTGTATCCCGTCCCTAATGGACTGATGTTTAGGGAAATCTAGCACCAATCTGGCATCAGCATTCTGTACTGAATGTAATCTTCCAAGTTGATTATACTGTAGGTTTTATATAAAGCATTACAGTAGTCCAACTTAGATAAAACCAAGGATGGTAAAAAAATTTCCTTGTATTTTCGTAACAAATGGAAGAATTATACGCACAGTTCTAATAGTCAAGAACGCAGAAGAGACCACCTTAGAAACCTGCGATTTAAAATTAAGCTTCTCATCTATTATGACCCCCAAATCCTTTTCCTTTACTCCTTTACTACTGTTGTAGGAAGGGGGCCCAATGTACTTGGCCACCAAACTGGGGACCAAAGGGGAGAAAGCTTTCCAAAAAGCACCACCCCGGTTTTGCTCGAGTTAAGCTTCAAGCAATGCCTGCCCATCCAATTGCTCAGGGTGACCATGCAATCATGCAGTTTGGTAGAGTGGTCGACATCCATGTCTATGGTTGAAATAATCAATTGGGTGTCGTCAGCATACAAGGTCGGTATTAGATTAAAACTTCTGATCAAAAGTGCTAATTCTGATACATAAATATTAAAAAGCGTAGGGCTCAATGAAGAGTCCTGTGGCACCCCACAAGGCAGAATAAAAGATGTAGATTTAAAATTGCCTAATTGCACAGTCTGTGTTCTATCTTGAGAAGCGAGAGTGAAGGGAAAAGCGCTGGAAAATCTCAAGCCGGCCAGAGGAGCGGCTGCAAGCTGCATCTCTGATCAGGGATTTCTAGTGAACGTCTTCAAGCTGAAAAGACTCCTCACCAAATTGACTTTGTACAACAGCTCTTTTGTGTCTATTAACCTTTGATAGAGCGCGGGTTCGCCTACCAAGAATTTTATCATACTCATCTGGGCCCATAAACAACCAAGGATTTAATTTTAACCTTTTAGGACTTTTACCTTGACTTACCAATTCTAGTCACCGGTAACTAGAGTCCTAAGGGATCAAGGGAGTTAGCAACAAAATAGGTAGTAAATAAACATTTGCACTCATAAAATAACCACAGACTCGGGAAAGATTTAAATGCTTTATCTAAATAATGTTTTAAATGTCAATGTCCATACTAAATTTGTCAAAGCTTGGTCAATTAAGAATAATATCAAAGCAAGATGATGTGAGAGTATCATGAAACGTTCTTTAAGCATTGAAACATAGGAAGGGTAAGAAAGGGAAACAGCACAATAACATACCCTTACGACTTATATTTACCTAGAATGGTGTGAGGACTAGCCCAGGCCACGAGCTGGAAAAAGGATAGGACCCCCGATAATGCAGGTGCCAGCAGGATAGAACAAGTGCAGACCAGAATCAGGATAAGTACGGACCGAATTGGATCAGGACAGGACCACCACAGGTCAGGACTGGCACCCACAGCTAAAGTGCAACGCCAGCGTCACACCCCTCTCTGCAGCTAACAGTAGGACCCCGATTGGGTTAGCGAATCTTCTCCCCAGCAACCCCGATTGGGTTATCGAACTCCTTCCCAGAACCCCGATTGGGTTATCGATTCTTCTGACAGAGTGCTCCGCCAGCACCTTTGCTCTCGATCGCCTATTGAGTGCGTAGGGTCAGTGACAGGTCAGCTATTCGGACAAGTCGGACAATCTAACTAGCTAAGCCTACCTTAGTTATACCATTTTCCAGGGCAGTGTACCACCCCCCAATGTTGCAAATGTGTAAATTCCCTCAATTTGATTGGTCAATTACGAGGAGAGGTCATCACACCATACCAGTTATGAGGTCATGCTCTGCAATATTCAGATTTTTGTTCCCGCCCAATATTTTATTTTCCCATGCACTTTTATTCCACCCGGCAATTAATGTTTCAATAACAAATACAATGTATAATTTGACATCCTCTTGGAGGTTCAGGAGGTCGAGTTCCCAGGCACATTGGCAGGATTTCAATGCCAGCACTTCAAGAATTTGAGCTTCTCTGCACAGGCGCAGTTCCTCCAAAGTTGGAGATCAGAAGTACATGTCAGTCCCAAAATACGATACATGCAAAAGTCGAAAAGAAACAGTTTTAGAACAAGAAATAAATGAATGCACTGTATACCACGTATCTCTACTCTATTCCCATTACTTTTTTTTTTTTTTTTATAAATTCTAACTACAGCGTTAGGAATTAAGCATAACGAACAACTTAGTAAAAGCAATAGTGCAAGCGTTAGCAAGTTAACACACAGAACAGCCATCTTAGTTCTGGTGCGCAGAAGCCAGAAATTCCCACCAAGCAGAGAGAATATGTTATGTCACGTGAGTGTGACAGACGCATGCGCAGAAAAGTTCCCGCGTTGCGGCGGACATATTAGATCACTCAAGTTACTGTTAGTAAAAGCACATTGATAAGCTTCCCCTAGATACTAGAAATGTTGTGTTTTGCATTGTTAATAAGACTAAACATGTTTATTAGTATATTACTGTTTATTTCGAGAAGGCTGTGTCAAAGCAAGGCCCTTTACGTGCGAAACCTTGCTCAATCAATCCCCTCTATGATTATATTTTATATAATCACAAACTACGGAAACAGATGCCAACTTTTCAACATTTACTCATTTCTATTTCTTCAAACACACTTTTAGGCTTTTCCCCATTATTCATGTGGAACTTTTTCATTTTCTTATACAAATCCCCATTTATTTCTTCAAGCTCAATTTCACTGAAGTTTCTTTTCTTTCCTTTCTGATTTACTTTATATGTTTTCTTGTGTTTGCGACATTTGCAGCAAATTATTATCCCTAAAATCAGCAGTGCTACTCCCACCATTGGCATCAGTATTTTACCTACAAAACATTTCCCTACGTTAGTGAACCAACTACCTACTGAGGAGAGACCACTAATGAGTCTCTTCCATGCACTGTCAACCTCCAGTGGTTTCAGTTCTTCTCTCAAATTAGTAATATTTCTTGCGTACCTTTTAATTTCCACACTTTCGTCTGGAATGTAAGTGCAACAATGTTGCGTCTTCAACATTCTACAGACTCCGCCCTCTTTTGCCAATAATATGTCAAGAGCAAGTCGATTTTGTAAAACGGCGGCGCGTTCTATTGAGTGGGCGGGGCCGTGACGGAACCATTCCGTCACAGGCACAGCGCCACCGTGGCTCGTGACGGAGTGGTTCCGTCACGAGCATGGCGGCGCCATGCGGCTCCCCCTCCCCCTAGCACCGCCGCTGAATTACCGCCGCGGCCAAGGGGTTAAGGCAGAGTAAGGCAAAGCATCGATTTTCGCCGCATTGCTTTACTCGAGATTTTTGAAGCCATTTAGGACCAGGCAAGGTGGCCTGCCAGACTTCATAAATCTCATTTCTGAGTTGCGGACGCAACGGAGCTCATAAATATGTCCCTGAACATATAGAAACGGATTATTGCGGATGTGCGTTCTCTGAGAGACTTTATTACCACCTTGTTACGTTTTGCCCCCTAATTAATTATGTAAAGAGGCCACTTGGTCACATTAATTAATTAATTAGGGTGGCAACATACTTTGAGTAATGCAATTACACAGGTAAGTAATTAAAGCATTACCGCCCTACGGGGTGACCCGAGAGTAAAACAATAGCTATTTCGTTCAAACTAGGGTGACCAGACGTCCCGGATTTGCCAGGACGGTCCCCGTTTTTCACCAGCTGTCCGGGCAGATTTCGAGAAATGGAGCTCATGTCCTTGTTTTTTTTTAGAGAGAGTCGACTAAGAACGGAGGAGGTGTTTTTTATGTTTTTCAAAGCAGGGATAGTTCGCAGTTGTTCCAAGAAAGCTTCTGGATTTAAACATTGCATCGTATGCATGTTCTTACTGCTTGTTTTGTAATTGTCTGCTGAGGAGCACTGTCATTCCATGCGCTCGATTGGTAAAATTATAGTCCTTCTATTTTTGTGAAATGTCCCGTTTTTTTTGCTTTAAAATTCTGGTCATCCTAGTTCAAACACTTATTCGCGCAACTGATACGCTGGCAGAGCGTTCCATTTTTTTGTATTGCATCGCCATCTAGTGTTGAAGATACAGAACACATCTTAGACAACTGAAGTTAGCTAATTAATACGTAGTTTATTTCAAGCTCAGTTCACAGTGCTCTTAATTGTGTAAACGAATCTATTCTAATAAACTAAAATTATAATTAACAAAAAATATAATTTTATTAGGAATATTGTAATTTATGCCGCATGTTTCAATTTAGGGTGTGTTGTATGTTTTTGCTCACTAGATGCTTGTATGACAGTTTCGTAGCAATCTGCAGCGTATAGCGCACGAGTGAAAATAAAGTGTTTATTTGAATGCATTGCCATAAGATTCGGCGACCAATTTATCAGGATAATCAAATTTAGTAGCCGTGTATGGTATTGCAGCTGTATTCATACAGCTCTTCAGAATCCTAGCAAGGAACTGAAGAATAGTTGCTTATAGGTAGCACGCTAGACCGGGGGTGTGCAAGGGATGCGCGTCCCTTCCACGTTGCCTATATGGGGTAGTGCTTCAATGTGTGCGAGCACTAGAGTTGTGACGTTATAGAAATGCATTGCCGGAACTATGCAGGATTTTACATCAATTACAAGTGACAGAAAGGACGATTAAGCACTAGATTCGAATGTGTGAGAGAGAGAATAGTGTGAGTGGTTTTGTGTTGTATTTGTATTGAAGAGACAGCATAAACCGGGCTGCCGCAAGCATGTAATTGCATCTATACATATGTACAAGAAAAGTGTGAGAAAAGACGTGGTTGTGCAAGCATGCAAGTTTAGGGGCTTACTTACAAGCCCCTTGTGGCATGGTGCAGTGCCGGAGTATCACTTTTGTGACGTTCCGTAAGCACAGTGTGCAGACCCATATCTATAAGGTCACGCAAAGTGACTTTGCATGGCTTTCATGGCCTCATAGATATGGAGTAAGACAGAGGTTCACAAGTCGCTGCCTTGCCTTACTCTGAGTCAAAGAGGCGTTCTATGGGTGTTGCAGTGGTTGTTCCTATGCAATGTCCATGGATTTTGACACATTTTACCAGATTTACCAGATGGTATACATCTGGGAATGTGTAAAAATTGGGTGCCTTCCCAAAACAGGCGTAACAAGGAGAAATATTTTCATTTTTCCTCGTTTTTGCTATTTCTATGTGACTCACCTTATTTTGCACTTCTTTGGTGCTGAAGAAAGCCATGTCATCTCAACGGAGGGCATTATGGCTGAAACATGTCGACCAGTTAGAGACTATGACAGGTTGAATCTTCCTGCCATAGCCCACACTTTTCTTAATCCTGACCCCTGGATGTCTCATTAAAGCTTGTCCTGACATACCAGGGAGTTAGTTTTAACCTCAGCTTCACTTTCTGTTTACACTCCCTCCACGACCGGGTTTTTGAAGGTTTTAGAATACCTCTTGACCATATCATAAAACATCCCTGAGCTCCGCCCTCTCACTCCTTTTTCGCTATTGACGCAGGCGTGCCTTTTTGGGTTGCCATGTTCTGGAAAAATTTCCATTGACGCATGTGATGGGCAAACATTAGAGATGGCATATTTTTTAATTCCATTTGCTCTATTCTACCCTTTGCAAATGCTGGCTAGCCCCATTCTTTTAAGGAGGATTGCAGTAGAACTGTTCAGGATGCCTGAATAGAACCATCTCAGAGCTATTGCGCAGTTCTTATGCATTGCTTGGACAATGGTAATGACGCATACTGTCATCGAGCTTTGTTTTATTATTCTATATTAGTTTGCTTAATTACTCAGTGATTATTCTTATCCAAGATTCTAGTCATGTTTCATTTCATCCCTGATTAAATGTGTTTTACCATATCTTTGACTGTGTGTGTGTGCGTGCGTGTGTGCATCTGTGTGTCTATATAAATTTATTCTTCGTAAGACTATGCTAACATACATTATCTTGAACTGACATCTGAGCAAAAATTATCTTAAAATCGATAACCACTCCTTTTTGCTACCCTTGCGCCAAGTCAGGGTAAGGGGGTACACCCCTAAAACAACCCCAGCTCACCCCCTTGCGAGCTTGGCACGAGCAGGTAGGCTTATCTCAGAGGCAGTGTGTAAAGCATTCATGAACAAATACAGTAATCCAGTGACAACTCTACAGATGGACACCACACCATTTGTAGTATAAAAATAAGTATTTTTATATAGACTTAACACAAGACAACCAACGACAAAAATCCACAATACTGTACTTCAAAAATGGTAGAAATAGCTTAGTTCTCTTTAGATGTAAAATGCGACACTTTGAGTTCAATATACCTTTGGATGCATAACGCTATAAAAAGAAAGTGTTGCAGGGAAGGTGATGTGATTGTTCCTTACACGCAAGAACGGTGATGCGTCGGGTTCCTACTGCTGCGTAGGGGATGCATTGTTCCTTCTCCTTACTGCGCTTCCGTGGCGCTGCGACCAGCAGCGCCATGATGTGATGAAGATCCGGTGTAAAGAAACATATTGGCGTCTTCTTCTGGATGCAACAAAGATGCATGCACGCCCGACGTGTAGTGACTCAATGATTCTTATGAGTTGCGACAGGCCCTGCGACACGCTTCTCCGGTGATTCGATGGCATCTGCTGCGACACTCTTCTCCGGTGATGAGAGGCGCTTCAGGTGATGTGATTGTGACAGCGGCAGCGGTGGTATGCTTCTCCGGTGATGAGATGGCGCCTGCTGCGACAGCGACATCTTCTCCGGTGATGCGCCGACAACGGCTGCAGTGGTGACACTCTTCTTCATCTTGAGTTACCCTTCCAGCTCCCAGCGACACACAGTCTCTCAGAAGGCCCAGCTCAACAGCAGGCACTTCAATTATCAGCAAGGGAAGGCAGGGGAGCTGGTTGGTGAGGTCTGTTGTCCCTGAGACTTCAGCAGGAGGCAAACTCTATCTCAAGCCCTTGGAGTTCCTTTACAAGTTGATTTGAAAGTAGCACAAAGTCCTTTCTCATTTCTTTGGCAGTCAGGCAACCACTGCAGGCCAATCCTCCAAACAGCACTCAGTTTAGGGGTAGTCTCCTCAGCAGTTTCTCAGGTTCCTCTCCTCAGCAAAGATTCCTCTTGTTTTCCCAAAAGAGATCTACATTTCTGGGGTCTGGGTCTCCCTATTTATACTAGCAAATCCTTTGTCCTCTGAAGGCAGAGTGTCCTGTACCCATTCCCAACCAGTTCTGTGCAGTCCTGGAGCACTTTGATGACAAAACTCCTTCTTTCCTTTGACAGAGTGGGCCAGGGACATCAGACGCACCACAGAAGGTGGAGCCAGCATTGTGGAAGGCAGGCACAGCCCTATTCAGGTCCCAGGTGCACTCCTTCCACCCATCTATAACAGATAGCTCTATTCAACCCTGTGCTGTCTCACCCTGTCTCCTGGAATCCCCTAGCCCCTGTCATTCCAACTCCAGACAAGGAATATACAACCTAGGAGAGGCAGGCTTGGATAGTTAGGCAAGAAAATACTTACTTTCTAAAAGTGGTATTTTCAAACACAGAATGATAAAAACCAACTTCACTAAAAGATGTCTTTTATCATTCTGAGTTCAGGCATACTAAACTCGAATTTTTACCTGGTTCCCCGAGTCAGTTAGGATTATAAAATGTTATAATCAAACTGCCCATTCTGGCCTGTGGGGAACAGGTAGCCTTGCAATAGTGAAAAACGAAAATGGCTGTAATTCACTATTAGGACATGCCAAACACACCAGGGCATGTCCTACCTTATACCTACAATCCACCCTGCCTTTGGGCCTATCATAGGGGTGACTAATATGCAGAAAAGGGAAGATGTAGGGACTGGCAAGTGGGTGCACTTGCCCAGTCAACATTGCAGTATCAGACTGCACATAGGCTCTGCAATGGCAGACCTGAGACACATTTTACAGGTTGCTTCTGTGGGTGGCACAACCGGTGCTGCAAGCCCACCAACAGCATTTGATTTACAAGCCCCGGACACACACAGTGCACTGTACTAGGGTCAGACAATTAAACCAAACCAGCCAATCATGGAGTCACTAATCCATACATCAATTTACAATGGGGAGAGTGTTAGACCTGGCATCATTGGCGTGGGTCTCTCCTCCTCTGTTCGCTTCCTATCTTTTATGTTGGCTGGATTTAGATGCTCTGGGTGCTGTGTCACTGCTAATCAGTGCCACAGTGCGAATGCTCCCTGTGTAAAGATGACTGTATGAATTGGGATAACCATAATGCCTAGGTCTGTGTAGCATGTTCTAATAGCGAGTTACCCTCCATTTCACTGTTTACTATTGTGAAGTTATCAATTCTCATGGGCCACAATGGGCAGGCTGAGGATTACCTTCCATAGTCCTATCTGACCCAAGGAACCTGATAAGAAATTAGAATTTGATATGTTTAAGCTCAGGACACTGAGCTACACCTTTTAGTAAGGACCCTTTATATATCCCATGTTCGAAAATGCCTTTTCTGGAAACACAGTATTTTCTGGCCTAATCTTTCCTGTAGGCTTTGCTA
This sequence comes from Lissotriton helveticus, assembly GCF_964261635.1. Classification (NCBI taxonomy): domain Eukaryota; kingdom Metazoa; phylum Chordata; class Amphibia; order Caudata; family Salamandridae; genus Lissotriton; species Lissotriton helveticus. Next base: position 31,324,647 of record NC_136060.1, on the reverse strand, counting down.
GTATGTGTATTGGCCGTCTGGTTTTGGAGCAGCAGGGCCAGCTGGGTCAAACCTGGCTGGAGAAAGAGATCGGCATTCAGCGCCTAAGGAGGGGTGACGTTTTGATCTGAGCAGGGCTGTGCCTGGCAAGGTGAATGATGGCTCCACATACCACTAGGCATCTGATAGCAGACCCCCTCATTCTGAAAGGGCATGATGTCGCCTCATAAACCAAGTGCTCCCGACCCCACCGAGCTGGTTCTGGCTGGACTGAGTGATTTGTCACTTTTTGTGCTCTTCAGGGTCAGGGCCCTTTGTACCTTCAAAATAAAGTTAAAAAACACATCCCAAGCCGCCCCCCGAGGTCCAGCACGCAGCAGCTGCTTCAGGTGCCCCGTATTAGACTCCAGAGATCTGGGGGGTTGGCTTTTTCTTATCTTGCCCCCAAATATTGGAATTGTATCCTTGCGAGAAATATCCTCATATCCGGTTTTCAGAAAACAGCCTAAGGCATTCCTATTCTAAGTTTTTCTCCTTCTGTGCTGCTCATCTTATGGGATTCTCTGAGTAGAGCGCCGAGATGCCCCCCGGTGATTCGAGCGCTATATAAAAGAGCCTAACATATCATAACATAATAACAAAGACTTTTTAGGTATAAAACGCTGCGCTGGAACCTTATTCAAGTGTGTTCCTTCTGGATGTCAAGATGAAACTCTGTCCGAGGGAACAGAGGAAAGGACTTTGAAACTTTCACGAAGCTTGCTGAAGAAACTACCTGAGGGCCTGATTCGAGAGCGCCTCCTGCTGAAGTCTCAGGGCCATTAGACTTCACCCCGTCAGCCATCGGAATCCCTGTGTGAGGAATTCTACTTGCTGGTGAGGCCTCCGTCAAGTAATCCGGAGCCTCTAGTTCTACTGTGAGAAGCGAGGACTGGTAAACCTTGTTCACTGAATCTGTGTGAGCTGCTGCAGCTAAGAGAGAGTTGCCGCCGCTGAGAGCCCACCTTAATTTGAACCTTCACTGAATCTGTGTGGGCCACTGTAGCTAAGAAAGAGTTGCGGCCGCTGAGAGCCCGCCTTAAATTTGAACCTTCAGGACCTTCGCTGAATCTGTGTGGCACGCTGAAGCTAAGAGAGAGCTGCTGCTGCTGAGCGCCCGCACCGTTGCCAACTGTACATCATCGTGAATCATCCTGTGGGCCTCCGCAGCTAAGAGAGAGCTGCTGCTGCTGAATGCCCACAACTTTGCCAACTGTGCATCATCATGAATCATCCTGTGGGCCGCCACAGCCAAGAGAGAGCTGCTGCCGCTGAGTGCCCACAAGTTTGCCAACTGTGCATCAACGTGAATCATCCTGTGGGCCGCCGCAGCTAAGAGAGAGCTGCTGCCGCTGAGTGCACACAATTTTGCCAACTGTGCATCATCGTGAATCGTCCTGTGGGCCGCCACAGCTAAGAGAAAGCTGCTGCCGCTGAGTGCCCGCAACTTTGCCAACTGTGCATCATCGTGAATCGTCCTGTGGGCCGCCGCAGCTATGAGAGAGCTGCTGCCACTGAGTGCCTGCAACTGTGCCAACTGTGCATCATCGTGACTCATCCTGTGGGCCGCCGCAGCTAAGAGAGAGCTGCTGCTGCTGAGTTCCCGCACCTTTGCCAACTTTGCACCATCGTGAGCTGTCCAGTGGGCCGCTGCAGCTAAGAGAGAGCTGCTGCCACTGAGTGCCCGCACCTTTGCCAACTTTGCCTCATCGTAATTTGTCCTGTGTGCCGTCGCAGCTAAGGGAGAGCTGCCGCCGCTGTATGTCCGCATCTTGTTCACCTTTGTTGAGGATTGTCGCCATCATCTTGTGGGGCGCTGCAGCTAAGAGAGAGCTGCTGCTGCTGTGAGTCCCCCACGGAGCTGCACAACAAGAGTCATTGCCATCACCAGCCCGGGCCGCCGCAGCCGCGTGCTGCTGCCACTGAGAGCCAGTATGTCCCATGGTGCCCGAATCATTGTGGGTGCACGCTGCGGACCACGGTAGCCAAGACTTGTGGTCGCTGGGAGTCCGCCTGTCACTGACTCCACTTCTTTCAAGAAGCTGTGTGCTGAGTCCCCTTCCAACGGCAGGTATCTGGTGCGCAACGGGTCGCGTAGATCCCGGCCTTGAACTCATTCAGTGCCACGTTCCGGTGAATTCGTTATTGCCGTTTTAAGTCCCTACTGATTTACGTGCGTTGTAACTTGTTAAAACATTTTCAGAGTCTTGAGTTAAGTTTTAGATAAAGATACTATTTTTCTATACCTGCTTGAGTTGTGTCCTTTTGTGGTTTTGTTACTGCCTTATTGTGCATGGTCATAAATGCTTCACACACTGCCTCTGAGATAGGCCTAACTGCTCGTGCTACGTTACCACAGGGTTGAGCAGGGGTTGTCAAAGAGACCCCCATTTCTAACATTGGCGGTCGGCGGTGAGGATCAGGTCCTGCATTTATGATCCGCGTACGATAACTGATAGACACCACTAGTGAGTGCCAACTAAAGCGCAGCCTTGATTTTTTTTTTGTTGGTGGTTCTAGTATTGAATTGTTGATAGCAGCCATGAGTACTGCTAATATGGGAAGGCCAACGTCCAATGCTTCGGAGGATCTCACCTTTGAGGAGGAAATATTAGATACCTATACTGCCAGACAGCTGAAGTCATGTTGTAAGCAATTCGCATTCCCCGTGATAGGTCTCTCTAGGAAGGAGGAGTACCAGATGGCGCTGAAGGGCTGGTGCGAAGCGAGAGAGTCCACTGGGGATGAGGAGGAGAATGCTGGAGGGCAGCAGGATGAGGCAGTAGAGGGGGAAGATAGAACACCCTCCAATCCAGGTACTAGTGTATCCCAAAGGAGCCTGACCCCAGAAGAGCTGGAGGACAGGGAGAGAGATAGGAGGCATAGTTTGGAGTTGGCTAAATTGGAAGGTTAGAAGGACTTTGAGAGTAAGAAGTTAGACATTGAGAATAATCGATTGTCAATTGAACTTGAGAAAATGAAAATGGAGCATGAGAGAATGTTGAGGGAGACAGAGATCAGGGCGAGGAGTGTCCCGGTCTCCCTCTCTGGTGGCAGCATACCTTTAGTAACTCCTAAGAGTAGAGTTTATATTCCTAAAGATGTAATTAAGGATTTTCACAAGAGTGAGGATATTGGGCAATGGTTTGCCGCATATGAGATAGCAATGGTGTCCTACCGGGTCCCTGAGAAGGACTGGGGAGCGGGGTTGTGGGGATGCTTTGTGAGTGATGGTAGGGATACCCTGTTGGACCTGCCTGAGGAGAGCAGGATGGTGTATTCCCATATGAAAGAAGCTTTGATGACCCATTATGGTTTGACCCCAGAGATATACAGGCAGAGGTTTAAAACCTGTAAGAAGTTAGAGTGTACCACATGGGTTGAATATGTGTCTTATTTCTGCAGAGCAATGGACTGCTGGGTAAAAGGTAGCAAAGTGGAAACTTTTGAGCAATTGTATGATTTGTTTGCAATGGAACATTTTTCGAGTAACTGTTTTCCAGAGCTACGCCAGCACCTGATTGATAGCAAGCTGACCAACCCTAGGAAGCTTGGTGAGGAGGCGGACCGCTGGGTGAGCATCCGGGCCCGCAGAGGTTTTGTGGGAGACTTCACCAGTGGTGGGCAAGGTCCCCTGCAGAGAAGTGGGGGGGGACAAGGGTAAGCCGAGGGAGTTCCAGAAAGGGCACCAAAGTAATTCCCAAGGGATCCAAGCAGTGGTGTCCCAGCCTCTCCCAGAGAAGAAGCCAGTGTCCCCGACAGGTAGGCCTGTTCAGAGGGGGCCACTCACTTGTTTCAAGCATGGTCAAGTGGCCCACCGGTATTATGATCCCCAGTGTCCCCAGAGGGACCCCAATGCATCCCCTCGTTCACCACCCCGTGCACCATCCCGCCAGATTGCCAGTGTAGCCCTGGGGGGTGGTCCAAGGGGTGTGATCTTGTAGAGTTAACCCTTGTCTCGCTAGGAGACTTTGAGAAGGTCCCTAACCCCACACTGCCTAATAAGACTAAGAAGTACCGGCAGTGGGTGACCATCAATGGCCATAGGGTAGAGGCTCTCAGAGATACCGGAGCTAGTGTGACTGCTGTCAGCTCCAGGCTGGTGTCTAAATAGCAGGTTGTCCCCCATGCCTTCTGTCCCGTAGTGTCAGAAGACAACTCAGAGAGCTAGTGTGTGGTAGCTTAGGTTCCCTTTGAGTGGGGGGGGGACCTCAGGAACTCTTCAAGTGGATGTGAGGCCGGCCATGCCTGTAGACTGTCTGTTGGACAATGATCTAGAGAACTCCCCGTGGGCTACGGTGGAGAGGAAGTCTCATTTGGAAATGCTGGGCCTGCCTGAGTGGCCATCTGCGACCACTCGGTTCATGACAGCTCAGAAGGGTGTTCAGGAGGGCCTAGACCCTGAAAGTATGGCCCAGGCCCCTGCTTTAAAGAGAAGGGGTAGGGGGCACGGGAAACCAGCCCCCGCGGTTCTAACGGTCCTGGAGGGAGCAGACCCTGAGGGGGATACCCTGGAACCTACAGGGGAACAAGTGGCTGAACTGGGGAACCTACCAGAGCTGACCCATTGATGTGTGGTGAAGTGTGGCTCACTGCTTAGAGGAGGCAGACCTGGAAGCAGAGGTCAGCCCGGGACCAGGATTCAATTCCCGGCTCGGCGGGGTCTTGAGTCCTAAAATGTCCATGGACTCGACAATTCTCGCTCCGGTGCCTTCGCGATTCACGGGTTCACACTCTGCGACTCTGGGCAATAGCTTTCTTAATCTCCACAACGGCCCCTCGCGGCGGGATGCCTGGCTTTCACCTTACGGATACCCTGCCGGGGTTATCTCACAGGGGAATACCAGGACGGGTTCCCTAAGCAAGCGCTTAGAAACCGCTCGGTGATTTGCGCTATATAAATTCCTGTACATTTACATTTACATTTGATAGCAAGAAGTGGGGACCTCCAGAGAGGAATTTTGCGAGCAACAAAGAACCTGCCCTTCTCTTGAGGGGGTGCGGTGACGGGCTGCCGCCCAGTCAGCAGGTGAACAGACTGGGTCACATTGGATCTATTGGGAGAATGACCTCCTTTACAGCGAGCCTAAGGTTGCTGAGCCTGGGTCAGCCTATATGCTGGTGGTACCCCAGCGCTTCAGGACCTTCCTACTGGAGTTAGCTCATGATGTGCCATTGGCTGGACATCTGGGGCAGACCAAGACCTTTGAGAGGCTGGACACCCACTTCTATTGGCCCCAGATGCGCAGGAGCTCGGATGCTCACTGCAGGATGTGTGAGATTTGCCAGGCAAGTGGGAAGAGTGGGGGGAAGATTAAGGCCTACTACAGCCCTTTCCCATTGTGAATACCCCATTCGAGAGAGTGGGCATTGATATTGTTGGGCCTCTGGATCCCAAGACAGCCATGGGCAACAGGTTCATCCTGGTCTTGGTGGACCATGCCACCAGGTACCCTGAGGCCATACCGCTCAGGATAGTGATGGCCCCCGTGGTGGGATGCGCACTGATGGGGATTTTCCCCCGCGTGGGATTCCCCAGACAGGTGGTGTCCGATAGGGGAACTAATTTCATCTCCAAGTACATGAAGTCTCTGTGGGAGGAGTGTGGGGTAACATATAAGTTCACCACTCCTTACCACCCACAGGGTAATGGTCCGGTTGAGAGATTCAACCGGGCCCTTAAGGGCATGATTATGGCCTAGATGATCCAATGAGGCGTAAGTGGGATGTCCTCTTGCCATGCCTGTGTTTGCTTACTGTGAGGTGCCACAGAAGTCCTTAGGGTTCAGTCCCTTTGAGCTGCTCTATGGTCACCCGGTAAGAGGGCCTCTGAGTCTGGTCAAGGAAAGCTGGGAGCAATCTCCCAGGAAACCTCCCCAGGATTTGTTTAGTTACATGCTGGCCTTCAGAACCAAGACTCTGCGTTTCGGGAAACTTGCCGAGGCAAACCTGGAAGCCAGCCAGGAAGAGATGAAACACTGGCACAATCAGAATGCCACTCTGATCAAGTTTCAGCCTGGACAAAAGGTTTGGGTCATTGCCCCAGTGGAGCCCAGTGCGCTCCAGGATAAGTGGACCGGTCCCTTTGAGGTGGTGGAGCGCAAGAGTCCTGCTACCTATGTGGTGAACTTGCAGCCTCCCTAGAACCCCTTGCGGGTCCTGCATGTTAACCACCTGAAGCCCTACTTTAAGAGGTCTGAAGTGGTCATGCTTCTGGCTACAGATGCTGGGATGGAGGAGGAAAGTGAGCCCCTTGCTGACCTCCTGTGTGCCAGGGAGAGAGATGGGTCGGTGGAGGGGGTGGTCCTCTCCACCACACTGACCCCTGAGCAGCAGAGCAATTGTCACCAACTATTGGGACAATTCAGTGATCTATTCTCTGTGGTGCCTAGTGTCACTGATGGGTGTGTCCATGATATGGACAGGGGGGACAGTCTTCCCATTTAGCACATGGCTTACTGAGTGACTGACCGGGTAAGGGCCTACATTAAGGATGAGGTTACCAAATTTTTGCCCTTGGGGTGATTGAGTCCTCTAGCAGTCCTTGGTTCAGCCCAGTGGTCCTGGTCCCGAAAGCTGCAGCGCCTGGTGCCACCCTAGAACTTCGGTTCTGTGTGGACTATCGGGGCCTCAATTCAGTCACTAAGACTGATGCGCACCCCATCCCCAGAGCTGATGAGCTCGTAGATCGGTTGGAGGCGGCGAAATACCTCAGCACATTTGATTTGACGTCTGAGTATTGGCAGATTGCCTTGACCGAGGGAGCAAAGGAGAGGTCGGCATTCTCTACACCTGATGGACACTACCAGTTCCAGGTGATGACCTTTGGAATGAAGAATGCCCTTGCCACCTTTCAGAGGTTGGTCAACAGGGTGTTGGTTGGGCTAGGTGACTTCAGTGCCACCTACCTGGATGACATTGCGGTGTTTAGCTCCTCTTGGGAGGACCACTTGTGCCACCTCTGGGAGGTATTGATGGCACTGCAGAAAGCAGACCTCACAATCAAAGCCAGTAAGTGCCAGATTGGGCAGGGTTCTGTAGTGTTGTAGTGTATTTGGGACGCCAGGTGGGGAGCAGCCAGGTGGCACCCCTTCAGCCCAAAATTGAAACTATCCTGGCGTGGGAAACCCCCAAGACTCAGATGCAGGTGAGAGCCTTCCTATGACTCACGGGGCACGACGGGAGGTTTGTCAAGGGATATGGCAACATTGTTGCACCCTTGACTGAGTTGACTTCTAAGAAGTAGCCAAAGACTGCCATGTGCACCGCACCCGTGCTTCAGGTGCCTGCCCTTGTCCAGACAGATGCCTCAGAGCATGGTATAGGGGCTGTTCTCTCACAGATCAATTAGGAGGAACTAGACCAATCGGTAGCCTTCCTAAGTAGGAGGTTACTTCCCCGGGAATAGAGGGGGAGTGCCATTGAGCGTGTGGCATTTGCTGTGGTCTGGGCGCTGAAGAAGCTAAGATCATACCAGTTTGGGACTCACTTCCGTGTTCAGACAGACCACAGGCCCCTTAGATGGTTGATGCAGATGAGGGGTGAAAATCCCAAGTTGTTGAGGTGGTCCATTTCCCTACAGGGTATGGATTTCATGGTGGAACACCGCCCTGGTACAGAACAGTCTGTCCAGATTTTTTCACCATAGTGACGAGAACTCCCAAGGGGATGGGTAGTTCTCCCACATTTCAGCTGGAGGGGATGCTTGTTAGACCTGGCATCATTGGCTTGGGTCTCCCCTCCTCTGTTCACTTCCTGTCTTTTATGTTGGCTGGATTTAGATGCCCTGGGCGCTGTGTCAATGCTAATCAGTGCCATAGTGCAAATGCTCCCTGTGTAAAGGAGACTGTATGAATTGGTATACCCATAATGCCTAGGTCTGTGTAGCATGTTCTAACAGCGAGTTACCCTCCATTTGACTGTTTACTATTGCGAAGGTATCCGTTCTCAAAGGCCATAATGGGCAGGCTGAGGATTACCTTCCATAGTAATATCTGACCCCAGGAACCTGATAGGAAATTCAAATTTGATATGTTTAAGCTCAGGACACTGAGCTACACTTTTTAGTAAGGACCCTTTATATATCTGATGTTCAAAAATGCCTCTTCTGGAAATGCAGTATTTTCTGGCCTAAGCTTTCCTGTAGGCTTTGCTAGTGTGTGTATTGGCCATTTGGTTTTGGAGCAGCAGGGCCAGCTGGGTCAAACCTGGCTGGAGAGAGAGATCAGCATTCAGCCGGTGGGGAGGGGTGAGGGGAGGGGTAACTCTTTGATCTGAGCAGGGCCGTGCCTGGCAAGGTGAATGATGGCTCCACATACCACTAGGCATCTGATAGCAGACCCCCTCATTCTGAAAGGGCAGGATGTCGCCTCGTAAACCAAGTGCTCCCTGACCCCACCGAACTGGTTCTGGCTCGACTAAGTGATTTGTGACTTTAGAGAACAAAGACTTTTTAGGTATGAAACACTGCGCTGGAACCTTGTTCAAGTGTGTTACTTCTGGATGTCAAGACGAAACTCTGTCCGAGGGAACAGACGAAAGGACTTTGAAACTTTTACCAAGCTTGCTGAAGAAACTACCCAAGGGCCTAAATCAAGAGCACTTCCTGCTGAAGTAACCCTTGTTCACTGAATCTGTGTGGCCTGCTGCAGCTAAGAGAGAGTTACCGCCGCTGAGAGCCCGCCTTAATTTGAACCTTCGGTACCTTCACTGAATATGTGTGGGCCGCTGCAGTTAAGAGAGAGTTGCCCTCTCTGAGAGCCCGCCATAAATTTGAACCTTTGGAACCTTTGCTGAATCTGTGTGTGCCGCTGCAACTAAGAGAGAGCTGTAGCCGCTGAGTGCTCACCATTGTGCCAGCCTGGTCAAGATCATCCTTTATCCTGTGGGCCGCCGAAGCTAAGAGAGAGCTGCTGCCGCTGAGTACCCGCAACTTTGCCAACTGTGCATCATCGTGAATCGTCCTCTGGACTGCCGCAGCTAAGAGAAAGCTGCTGCCGCTGAGTGCCCACAACTGTGCCAACTGTGCATCATCGTGAATCGTCCTGTGGGCTGCCGCAGCTAAGAGAGAGCTGCTGCCGCTGAGTGCCTGAACCGTTGCCAACTGTGCATCATCGTGAATTGTCCAGTGAGCCATCGCAGCTAAGAGAGAGCTGCTGCCGCTGAGTGCCCGCAACTTTGCCAACTGTGCATCATCGTGAATCATCCTCTGGACTGCCGCAGCTAAGAGAAAGCTGCTGCCGCTGAGTGCCCGCAACTTTGCCAACTGTGCATCATTGTGAACCGCACTGTGGGCCGTCGCAGCTTAGAGAGAGCTGCTGCCGCTGACTGCCCGCACCTTTGCCAACTTTGCACCATTGTGATCTGTCCAGTGGGCTGCTGCAGCTAAGAGAGAGTTACCGCCGCTGAGAGCCCGCCTTAATTTGAACCTTCGGTACCTTCACTGAATATGTGTGGGCCGCTGCAGTTAAGAGAGAGTTGCCCTCTCTGAGAGCCCGCCATAAATTTGAACCTTTGCAACCTTTGCTGAATCTGTGTGGGCCGCTGCAACTAAGAGAGAGCTGTAGCCGCTGAGTGCTCACCATTGTGCCAGCCTGGTCAAGATCATCCTTTGTCCTGTGGGCCGCCGAAGCTAAGAGAGAGCTGCTGCCGCTGAGCGCCTGAACTGTTGCCAACTGTGCATCATCATGAATCGTCCTGTGGGCCGCCGCAGCTAAGAGAGAGCTGCTGCCGCTGAGTACCCGCAACTTTGCCAACTGTGCATCATCGTGAATCGTCCTCTGGACTGCCGCAGCTAAGAGAAAGCTGCTGCCGCTGAGTGCCCACAACTGTGCCAACTGTGCATCATCGTGAATCGTCCTGTGGGCTGCCGCAGCTAAGAGAGAGCTGCTGCCGCTGAGTGCCCGCACCTTTGCCAACTTTGCACCATTGTGATCTGTCCAGTGGGCCGCTGCAGCTAAGAGAGAGCTGCTGCCACTGAGTGCTCGCATCTTGTTCACCTTTGTGTAGGAATGTCACTATCGTCTGGTGGGCCGCTGCAGCTAAGAGAGAAGTGCTGCCACTGTGAGCCCGCCACGGAGCTGCATGATGAGAGTCATTGCCATCACCAGCCCGGGCCACCGCAGCCGCGTGCTGCTGCCGCTGAGAGCCCATATGTCCCAGGGTGCCCGAATCATTGTGGGTGCACGCTGCGGACCACGGCAGCCAGGAATTTTGGTTGCGGGGAGTCCGCCTGTCACTGTCTCCGCTTCTTCGAGAAGCTGTATGCTGAGTCCCCTTCAAACGGCAGGTATCTGGTGCGCAACGGGTCACGTAGGCCCCGGCCTTGAACTCAGTCAGTGTCACGTTCTGGTGAATTCGTTATTGCCTTTTTAAGTCCCTACTGATTTACGTGCGTTGTAACTTGTTAAAACGTTTGGAGAGTCTTGAGTTAAGCTTTAGATAAAGATACTATTTTTCTATACCTCCTTGAGTTGTGTCCTTTTGTGGTGTTGTTACTGCCTTTTTGTGCATGGTCATAAATGCTTCACACACTGCCTCTGAGATAGGCCTAACTCCTCGTGCTACGTTACCACAGGGTTGAGCAGGGTTGTCAAAGGGGGTAGCCCACTTGCCATCACGTAGGAAGAAGAGTCCCTATTTGGACATTGGCGCCAGCCATAGCCAACTAGAGACCCCCATTTCTTTTTTAAGTTTAGAATGCTTTATTAAAGTAATAATCAAAGTAAAACATCAACACAAAATCATGTAGCAAGAGGATAAGCACAAAAAATAAGTATATCATGGAAACAATAACAAGAACAATATCCTCAAAAGATAAAAGCTGCACAAAGAGAAAATGCTTTTTATAAACAAATTGAGAAAAAAAGGGGAAAAGAGAAGGAAAAAAGAAATAAAGAGAAAAGAAAAAAGGAGAAGGAGTAAGAGGGAGAGAAAGAAGAAGAAAGAAAAATAGATAACAAGAAAAGAAGAGTCCAATGAATGAGGCAAACAAAACCAGTTCACAAAAAAACAAAAAAAAACTAATAAAATAAAATCAAAGATAAAAGCACAGTATCAAATGCCAAGCATAATCAATTATGCAATCTAGAAAGAAAAGAAGTTAGTGGCAACCATAACAAATCTTTTTTAATCAACAAAGCAGTGGAGGTAGCATAAGCCCGGCCTAATCTATGATGGTGACACAATAGATTCCACCACGCTTGGAACTACATTTTTGAAGTATCTTTCTAATTTGTGGTAATGACCTGAAATGAGATGGCTAAAAATAAGTCAATGAAGTTGCCAACATTACTGTGAGTGTCCCAAATAGGAGAATAGCTACCCAGAAAAACATGTGTAATGTGAAAGGGAACGTTAGTCAAGCGAATGTCATTCAATTTCAACCAAATATGAGACTAAAAAGATTTAACTAAAGGACAATGGAAAAACATATAGAGAAAATCGCCATTATCATTTGAACATCACCAGCACTTTGGGGAATCTATTAATTTAAATCTATGCAGGTCATTAGGAGTTAAAAACAATCTGTTGTAAAAATAGTATAAAGTCTGCATTGTGCAGGCAGAGCTTGAGGAGGTATGAATTTTGGACCATAGGGAGCCCCAAGTATGCAGGGGAAGATCAAGGTCCAAGTCTTTTTCCCACAGGAGTTCCAAACTGGATTTGGTTCTAACCTTATTAGGGTGGGATAATATCTTGTAAATAGTAGCAGCTTTAAATTGGGTGGAAAAGTCAATAGAGGGATGGGACGGTTGATCAGGTGTAACCAAAGGGCTTTCCTGGAGGTATAAACGAGTAAGAGAATCCTTAAGTAAAGGATAATGAAAGGCATGTAGAGAGGAGATACCATATGAGGTTTGGAGTTCAGAAAAGTGCATTAAGGACCCATCCTTCATCAAATGTTGAGATATGATAATGCCTTTGTCAATCCATTCCTTCCAAAATAAAGCGCGATTATTGATCAATAAATGTTTGTTATACCAAATTGGAATGCCTAGGGACCGATCTACAGGAGGGAGGTAAGAGCTACACAGGGAAGTTGTAAGTGTTTTGGAGTGAATAAAAATAGGAGAGGAGAAACGTTTCGGGGGTTGGGAAATACAGGTGGCTGAAATAAAAGAGAAAGGAGAAAATTGGGCCTGTTCCAAAGGGCTCCATGCTGTCGCTGGTGGAATTGTGGATTCAGGTAAGAAGGTCCAAATCAGTTTCAGGGTAAATGCCAAATGGTATCATCTAAGATTAGGAAAGTTGACACCACCCAGTCCCTTAGAGAGTTGAAGACGAGCCAGCGAAATCCTAGGCTTGCGATTGTTTCAATGAAATTTGGATAGGGAACTGTTAATGGTACTGAAAAAGGTGTTAGGAAGAGAAACAGGAAGCATAGAGAGGTGAAAATAAAAAAGGGAGAATCATTATTTTGATTGTAGCTAATCTACCCCACCAAGAGAGGAAAAGTGGAGAGTTTTTTCAGTATATAGAATGATTAATTTTAATAGTCTCCCTGATGGTATTGGAGTAAAGAATACCAAGACATTTAATATGTTTGGAGTTCCAAGCAAAACCTGAATCAAGAAACATAGAAGGGAAGCAGAATTTGTTTAGGGGCAGGATGTCAGATTTATCTATATTCAATGTATAACCGGAAACACTAGAGTAATCTTGTACAAGGGAAAGGAAGACCGGTAAGGAAACGGATGGATTGGAAATGTATAAGAAAATGTATTCTGCATATGCAGTATATTTGATGTCAAGATTATGAAATTGAAAACCTGTGTAATGTGGTGAGCGTCTAAGTGTTTCTAGGAAGGGTAACAAGGCAAGGATAAATAGGAGGGGGGAAAGAGGGCATCCCTGTCTAGTCCCACTACAGAGAGGGAAATAACGAGATTGGCAGCCATTAACCCAAACAGAAGTAGTGGGAGCAGAATATAAGAGTTGGATATAATTAAGAATAGGAGGACTAAAACCATGCCATCTAAGAGCACCGGATATAAATTCCCAATTAACCCTGTCAAATGCTTTTTCAGCATCCAAGGTAATAGCGGCTAAAGGTGAGTCAAGCTTGGAGGCCAAATGAATGATATTAAGAAAAGTATGTGAATTGTCTGCGATAGAACGTCCTTTGACGAAGCCAGATTGGTATATATAGACTAGATCAGGAATAACTTTGCTAATGCGAAGGGCAAGTAATTTAGAGTAAATTTTACAGTCTATATTTATCAGGGAGATGGGCCTATACTTTTTACACAAAGAGGGATCCTTATCTTTTTTGGGTATTAAGCAGAGCGTTGCCTGAGTAAAAGATCCCTGCGATGCACCAATGGCGAGAAAATGATTGGTCAATGAAAGGAAGTGGGGGACCAAAAGTTGTTTGAAGGACATGAATAATCGAACAGTAAAGCCGTAGGCCCCGGTGCTTTGTCCTTAGGTAAAAGAATAATAGCCTCAATGATTTCTTTGTCTGAAATAGGAACATTCAAAGTTGTGAGGTCAAGGTGACTTTCAGGGGATTTGGGAGTATTTAAAAAAAAAAAGGAATCTATATGATCTGGAGAAGGGAGGATTCGAGAATGTAAAGGGAGGTGTAATAGTCGGTGAAGCAGTCAAGGATCTTGGCATCTGAAAGGTGTAGAGTCCCAGAGTTATCCCTAAAGGAGGTAATTTAGGATTTTTGTTTTTTAATTTTTAGATAGTTTGCTAAGGATCTTCCTGCCTTGAATTTGAGAAGATCATTACAAGTGGAATCCCAAGATTGTTTGTTGTATTGCATTGTGCTTTAATGAGAAGTGAGAATGTGTCAGGACAATTGGTATTGAAGTACTTATGTTCTAAAGTTTTAATTTCCTTTAAAAGCAAATTTGAGTTTGAGAGAGCTTTCTTTTTTTTTCTGGGACACAAAATCTATTATAAAGCCCCTGGCAGATGCCTTGAAAGCATCCCAAAGAAAATGATATTGAGAAACAGAGGAGCAATTGTGATGAAAAAACTCTCAAGCAAATAGGGAGAACTGTTCAATAAATTGAGAGTCCAAAAGAAGGATATTATTAAAGCGCCAATGCCAAGACGTGGGCGTAGAAGAGGGATAATCTATATCTAAAATGACGGGGCATGATCGGAGATAAGAATGGAGCCAATCTCAACGTTGTTCATGAATTGCAGGGTAGGTTGTGTGAGAAAGATGTAGTCAATGCGAGAATGAGGTCTGTGGACAGGTGAGAAAAAAGAAAATTCTAAAACATCTGGGTGGGATGTGATCCATGCGTCAACCAGTCCCCTTGTAGTAATAGCCTTAAAGAATCCTTTTTGCATCTTATTGGGGACGTATTTGGTCTGAGATTTCCGATCAAGGAAAGGGTCCATAAGTTAGTTACAGTCTAAGCCCACAGTCAGATTTTCAGCGGAATGAGAGGAGCGGAGAGTAGAAAAGTAACTCCAAAAAGATAGAACAACACCATTCTGACCATAAACATTGCAAAAAGAGAAATGAGTATTATTAACTTTGACATTTAAAAATTAACATCTACCATATGTATCAGTAAATTAATTTTGTAGGAGAACATTCAAAGATTTATGAAATAAGATTATCAAATCATTCTTATTATTCACAGCTAGAGAGCAAAAAATTTCACCCATCCAATGTTTACGTAGTGAAGGTAGGTCTTGTAACTTAAGGTGTGATTCTTGTAACAGCACTACATGACAATTCAATTTAGCAAGATGAGACAATACCCGTTGTTTCTTAACGGGGTTACGCATACCATTAACATTCCATGAAATTATGCGAAGACCTTTCATGAGTAAAACGTACAGAAAAATAAGCGAAAGGAAAGTGTATTATATTTGAAAAGAACGAGGAGAGAAAGTATATGAAGAACCAACAGGGAGAGGAGTGTACAGTGCAGAAGAGCAAGTGGTAAAATATAGAGGAAAGCAGAAAAATGCCTGTAAAACATGAACGAAAAGCGTAGCAAAGAGGAAAGAGAGTAAGGAGTTTAACTTGATGAAACCATAGTAGTAAGCAAAAGAAAGAACAAAGAAATATATTTAAGGAAAAGTGAAAGAGTCTAAGTATAAGAAGAACAGGAGTGGACCCGAAAGAGAAGGAGATAGAAGAAAGGTAAGAGGAGAAGAAAGAGACAAGAGGGGGGAAGTATAGTCCCCCTAAAAGGGATATCAAAAAGAGCATGACAAAAAGCCAGAAGGTTTTAGTCATAAAGAACAAAACAAGGAAAGACATTAAAGTGGGAGCGGGGGCGACGAAGAACAAGACAACCACACAGAGAAGAGACACCGAGGATAAACAAGTTACCACACAATAACAGATAGAGATATGGCAGCGGAGTCCAAAGGCAAAAAAAAGGTAAACAAATGAGACAAAATGAAGGGAACTTACCAAACAATAGGGAATAATGCAGCGGTGGGAATCGCACATTACTGACACAAGGGCAACACTAGTAAAAAACCTACAGCAGCAAATCTGCAAAGGGGGAGGCCAAAGAAACATGGGAAAGAACAAACAAAGACGCAGTTAGAGTTTGCAAACTACATACTAAAAAAACTCAACATAACAGACCAAATAACCAGTAATAAAACAATTAAGTTTTGCTCAGTTCCATAAGTTCTCTATTTTGAGCATGAATGAACTTCCGGAGATCAGCTGGATCCTCAAAACTCAGAATTCTGTCCTTATAGGTGACCTTGAAGAAACAAGGGTGGATTAGACCGTAGCGGGAATTCATGGATCTCAAAGCAGGTCTGAGGTTGAGGAATTCTTTTCGCCGGTTAGCAGTTGGCTTGGAGACATCTTGACTGAAGAAAACTCTGTGGCCAGACCAGAGCATCTGCTTATTTTGCTTAGCAGTGTTGAGAATTGCCAGGAGGTCTGAGTATAGAAGTAAATAAGCAATTATACCTCTTGGTTTGGATGAAGAAGATGCATTCTGTGGCCCCAATCGATGTGCTCTTTGGATATTAAAATCCAAGGATTTTGGGAGACCAAGGATTTGAAGGACTTGGGTTTTCAAAAAAGTAATCATATCCGACCCTTCGAAACCTTCCAGAATACCATAAACGTGCAAGTTATTTCCCCTGTTGCAATTTTCCAAATCCTGTGTGGTCTTTTTAAGTTGACTAACTTCTTTAGTAAGACTATCAACTTTAGCGACAACATCGTGAGCATCACTAACTTTTTGCTCTACATCTGAAAGTCTCGAATCAAGGCCGGACCATTTCTCCTCTATCCTCTGGAGAGTAGAAGCAGTTTCCGTCATAAAGGGACGAATGAGGCGTAATTTCTCCATGATATCCTCTAACATGAGAGGAAGCGGTGACTTCGAAGGAGAGGGTGGGTCCTTCTTAATGCGTTTACCAGAACCCGTGGTTGATTCTTTACACCCTCCAGAGGAGATCCCCAGAGATTTATTTGAATGTGAAGACTCCATAATGGAGCTGCAAATGAAGTACAACAGGAAAGATGCAGCCCTAAATTATGCAAAAAGCAGGAGGAAGAACAACGCTGGTATAACGTGGAAGAGGTGCCAGAAATTGAGGCCACCAATAGACTGCTGTCAAAAGGGAGTAGCAAATGGCTAACAAGGTCCGGTGATAGAGGATGTTCCACTGCAGGTCAAAAAAGGTGTGCATGTAAAAAATAGTGCATGGAAACGGTACAATCACAACCGTAATCCACAGGACGAACTCCTAGCCACAAGACCAAAACTTCTCTGCTGGCCAAGACTGTTGTCATTAAAAATAAGGAAATTCAGAAAACAAAAATGTAGGTAAATGTTCCCAAAAACATTCCCACCAGTATGGTAAGGGCCACAAAATCAGGCTGCCATGAAGAATGAGAGAGATTACAGTTGAAGTGAAGAGACAAACAGCATTGTGGCCGTATGAATTGCTGCGCTGATAAAATGCTCAAAAATGCCAAAAATGGCGGCCTCAGTGGGGAAAAAACAAACTGTGCGGAAAAGAGTCAAATAGACCGTTTCATGGTCTAAAAACTTGCCACAGCATGCCCAGCCATCTCAGTTGCATGAGGCCGTAGTTGCCGTGCAGCAGCGCTGCAGAAAAGGGGTCCCTTAGTCTACGAGTGTAGCTCGATATCGCGAAGCTCTTCAGGTGGCGGCCATCTTGCGTTGCCGCGCGCTATGGGACCCCCATTTCTAACAGAGAGCATATGCACTTTAGCACTATAAGATGTTATAATCAAACTACCCATTCTGGCCTATGGAGAACAGGTAGCCTTGCAACAGTGAAAAACAAAAATGGCTGTAATTCACTAGTAGGACATGCCACACACCAGAGCATGTCCTACCTTTTATCTACAATGCACCCTGCCCTTGGGCCACCCATAGGGGTGACTAATATGCAGAAAAGGGAAGGTGTAGGGACTGGCAAGTGGATGCACTTGCCCAGCGAACATGGCAGTACCAGACTGCACACAGGCTCTGCAATGGCAGACCTGAGTCACATTTTACAGGCTGCTTCTGTGGGTGGCACAACTGATGCTGCAAGCCCAACAGCCGGGAGCATACCCGCACGCCGACTCACCCGGTCACCCGAGGCTCCGACGGACACCATTAGCTCCGCGGAACACTACGCCTGATTGTGAGCGTACGCATCCCCCCCCTCATCTGCCGTTATCGATTGGGTTACACCGGCAATTAGAGGCTAATCTTTACTAAGGCTTTCATTGAAATGTCCTGATGATGGTCTCTGTGATTTACTAAAGGGTCCGAAACGCCGTCGACTTACTTAGCACCAAATACTAAAAACGTGATTACTATGTAATGTAATGGTGCTCTGATTCGAAAATTCTGTACAATTGTATTGATGACAGAAAACGTCTTTCTTGCCTTAAAAAGCCCTTCTTTGCTCTCTATACTCACCCTCTGTACCTGTTCTGTTAGTGCTGGGCACAGGCTTGTGTTCCACACTGGTTGAATTGTGGAAGGTACTTGTTGTGTTTCAATTATATGCATATTGAGTAAAATTTGAAGACCACTGTCCGGCTGGACATGTCACTCATAATATAGATTGACTATGCCTATATTCATTTTTATCTTATATTTCTTGAATGCGTGGGACCACTGTTGCATGTACAAAGTATGTTCCCCGAGGTCCCAGCTGACCAATTTGGGGTCCCTTGTTGTTGCTAACGCAAGCCCAACATCAGCATTTTATTTACAAGCCCTGGGCACACGCAGTGCACTGTACTAAGGTCTGGCAAGTAAACCAAACCAGCCAACCACGTAGTCACTTATACATACATCAATTTACAATAGGGAGAGCATATGCACTTTAGCACTGATCAGCAGTGGTAAAGTGCCGAGTTATAAAACCAACAAAAACAGGTCGGACAAAATACAGGAGGAAGGCTAAAGGTTCAGGGATGACCCTGCAAAAAGGGCCAAGTCAAACACAACCCCCTTCCAGCTAAAATGCAGAAGAGACTAATCACTACCCTGATGGGCTTCTCTGCTTTGGGCAATAGAACATGGACCCTGGCCCACAACAGTCGGGCATATTCCAGTTCTATGCCAATCTGAACCTTTTTGGATCCCTCCATCCATACTCTCAGGGCCCACCATGCTAACCCATGGGGAACCCTTCTCCTCACCTGTGGATACGATAAGTGCAACGCCTAACCTTAGCTTGCTCACAGGTGTTTCCCGACAAACAGCAAGCCACAGTGGCCACTGACAGTAGTCAATGATGAGACCCAGGCCGTATGCCTCTCAGGGCTCTCAAACCTCTGTGGCATCAGAGAGCAGGGGGTAGTAGCCCCAGGTGCTTGGTACCCTTTGTCTACTCTCACTCCTGTCAAATCAGGTATGACATCCTGACACTGACCCACCAGCCCCGGACATGTACCCGGTGGCTGGACAAGAGACTTGGGTGGGCTTTCCCACAACCGATCCTCCTCCTCGGGGCTCTGCACTCTCCCATTTGGAGTGGGACCCCCTTCCAGAATTGTCAGGGTGCCTGTAGCAGGTGTCCTGCACAATTCACCCACCTGTTCAGGGGTTCTATCCTGCAACTGGGCTTCCAGGTCAGGGGGGACACCCTGAACCTGGTCTTCCAACCTGGGGTCTAAACCCTCCAGTTGAACTGGGGTCAGAGGTGAGGACTCCCTCCCTCTGCACCCCCTCCCACAGTACTGCACCCTCCCTTCAGGGGTGGTACCCCTGGAAGACCAACCGGTCAGGACACTGTTTACAGTTATCCCACCCTCCAGGTCAGACAACACCTGAACCTGGTTTCCTAACCCAGGGACCAACCCCTGCGGTTGAACACTTGCCCATTGCACCAGAACTTAATTGGGAGCACGTATGCCCCCCCCCCCAGGGTGACATATGTGAAGATCCCCGAGGACAGAAGTGATGTCACCATGATCACTCCTTGGTGACTCAGCCCTTCTGGCTGGCCCCTGACCCACTGGTGCTTCCACTGGGGACTCATTCCCCCTCTCACCCCCCCCCCACTCTGGAATTCCACACTCTCCACTTAGAAGTGGTACTGCCAGACACTAGAACTGATGGAGGCCTGCTTACAGACACTCCCAGTTCACCAGACACTAGGGGATCCCCAACGGGTGGCCCATCCGGACAGACTAGGCTTCCCACCTGGTGTTCCTTTAAAGAACCATCCAGGCCCTGAGACTGAGTTTCGGGCACCTTGGGACATGCAGCCCCACACTCACTCCGTCTCCACCGAGACAGGACGTGAGCCCCTACACCCCTCCCACTACACCAGGACCTAGCTGGGCTACTCTGAGCCACTTCCACCATTCTGGGTTGGAAGATACCTGAGCCACTCCTCTAGGATAACTCCCCAATAGCTCTCCAGACCCTCTGAAATCCACCAAAATGTCTGCCTCCAATGTGAGTACACTGTGGTCAGATAACTTACTCTCCAACAGGTGTTGGCATAGCTCTGGAAAATAGGGACCTACAATATGCTCTCCCACAATTGGGTCACACAGCCTTCTACAAGGGTTACCCAATTTATCCTTCACCTCTCCATCCAGTGTCTGGCACACATACTCCACACCACTTTGGCAAGACAGTATCTGACTGTCTTTGTCACTCAACCCACACTCTTCTGGGCAGTCTCCACACTCACATACCAGGACTTCAACCTTGGGGGAACCCCTCTCCTTGCACCTCTCATCTATAGTCAGTAGAGTGTCCCTCCCACCACTAGGACCTTGAACTCCTGCATCAGTTTTCCCATTTTCCTCAGGGACACCGAGCACTACTGGAGCTACCTCATTGTCCTTGAACCTCCTGGTGTATGTTAACCTCCTCTGTCAAGTCAGGCGCCAAATCTCTGGGTGTGTGTACTACTCCCTCAGCACTAGAGGATTCAATTTTGCTGCCACCATCTGATCTGTATTCCACCACCAACTCAGCAAAGCTCACTTCCTGAGCTACACACATTCCTTTTTTTTGGGCTGAGACACTCATGGCCTCGAGCCTCTCGAGCTTCAAATCAAGCTCCCTCATTCTCAACTCATGGTCAAACTGCATCCTCTTTTCCTCTAGGGCCAATTTCCTAGTTTGCAACTCCAATTCTAACTGCCCACTCAACTTGAGCTTGGTCAGCTCCATCTCATGCATCCTACTCTTCTCCCTGTCCTCCAGCTCTTCTAGGGACAGGCCCTTGGCAGAAACACTGCTAAATGCTGTGGAAGTTGCTCTCCTCCCCCTGGACCCAATAGCCCTTCTAGCTGCTCCTCTGCATTTTCAGCCCCCTTCTCATTCCCAGGGGTATTCCTTGCTTTGACCCAGGCCCTCAGTGCCTTTTGGAACTCCTCCGTCTTGGAGAGACCGGTCATAGCAACTTTAAATCTCTTGCAGAAGTTCTTCAGCTGTTTCGCATTGTAGCATTCTAGTTTCTCTTCTTCCCAATCAAAATCAACAGATGCTATGGATGCTGCTTTATCCATGGTGGTTAAACTTGGCAGTTCATGGCAAAAATAGAAAATCCCAGGAAAAACATTCTACCAACAGTATGTGGTTGCGTTTTGGTCTGCACTCACTAGTAGTGTTCACCAATCACTGTATATGAGTCACAAATGCAAGTTCAGAATCCTCACCACTGACCACAAATGTTAGATTTGGGGGTCTCTAGTTGGCAGAGATAGGTACCTTTGACCAAATAGGGACCCTTGCGTCTAGCCCGGGTAAGAAGGTACACTCCTAAAACAACCCCTGCTCACCCCCTTGGTAGCTTGGCACGAGCAGGCAGGCTTATCTCAGAGGCAGTGTGTAAAGCATTTGTGAACACATATAGTAATCCAGTGACAACACTACAGATGGACACCACACCAGTTGTAGAATAAAAATAAGTATTTTTATATAGACTTAACACAAGACCACCAACAACAAAAATCCACAATACTGTACTTCAAAAATGGTAGAAATAGCTTAGTTCTCTTTAGATTTAAAATGCAACACTTTGAGTTCAATGTACCTTTGGTTGCGTAACCCTATACAACGAAAGTGTTGCAGGGAAGGTGATGCGTTGGTTCCTTACACACAAGAATTGTTATTCCTCGGGTACCTAATGCTGAGTTGGGGATGCGTTGGTTCTTCTCCACATGGGGAGGTGATGCATCAGTGTCTTACTGCGCTTCTGTGGCCATGGGACCAGCAGAGCCGTGATGCGATGAAGATCCGCTGTAATTAAACAAAATGGCCTCTTCTTCTTGATGCAACAACGATGCGTTCACGCCCGATGGCCGTGCGGCAACTCAATGATTCTTCTGAGCCACGATAGGCCCTGCAACACGCTTCTCCGGTGATGCGACGGTGTCTGCTGCGAAGACGACACTCTTCTCCGGTGATGTGAGGTGCTTCGGGTGATGCGATGCCGACAGCGGCAGCGGTGGTACGCTTCTCCGGTGATGCGATGACATCTGCTGCAACGGCAACACTCCTCTCCGGTGATGCAACGACAACTGCTGCGGCGGCAACACACTTCTTCGTCTTGAGTCGAACTTCCAGCTCCCAGCGGCACGCAGTCTCTCATAAAGCCCAGCTCAACAGCAGGCATTTCAATTCCCAGCAAGGGAAGGCAGGGGAGCTGGTTGGTGAAGTCTGTTGTCCCTGAGACTTCAGCAGGAGGCACGCTCTATCTCAAGCCCTTGGAGATCCTTTACAAGTTGATTTGAAAGTAGCTCAAAGTCCTTTCTCCTTTCTTTGGCAGTCAGGCAACCACTGCAGACCAATCCCCCAAACAGCACTCAGCTTGTGTCTCCTCCTCAGTTTCTCTTATTCCTCTCCTCAACAATGGTTCTTTTTGTTTTCCCAAAAGTGATCTACATTTCTGGGGTCTGGTACCCCCCTATTTATACTAGCAAATCCTTTGTCCTCTGAAGGCAGAGGGTCCTGTACCCAGTCCAAAACAGTTCTGTGCAGTCCTGGAGCACTTTATTGACACAACTCCTTCTGTCCTTTGACAGTGTTGGTCAGGGACATCAGAGCCACCACAGGAGGTGGAGCCAGCATTGTGAAAGGCAGGCACAGCCCTAATCAGGTCCCAGGTGCACTCCTCTCACCCATCTACATGCAGATAGCTCCTTTCAGCCCTGTGCTGACTCACCCTGTCTCCTGGAATCCCCCATCCCATGTCACTCAAACTCCAGACAAGGAATACACAACTCAGGAGAGGCAGGCTTGGATAGTTAGGCAAGAAAATACGTGGTATTTTCAAACACAGAATGTTAAAACCAACTTCACTAAAAGATGTATCTTATCATTCTTAGGTCAGGCATACTAAACTCGAAGCGCTGCGAGGCCTCAGGGCAGTTATGCGCTATACAAATGCAATTTTTCATTTCATTTCTACCTGTTTCCCTGAGTCAGTTAGGATTATAAGGTGTATTATCAAACTGCCCATTCTGGCCTATGGAGAACAGGTAGCCTTGCAATAGTGAAAAACAAAAATGGCTGTAATTCACTAGTAGGACATGCCACACACACCAGGGCATGTCCTACCTTTTACCTACAATGCATCCTGCCCTTGGGCCACCCATAGGGGTGACTAATATGCAGAAAAGGGAAGGTGTAGGGACTGGTAAGTGGGTGCACTTGCCCAGTCAACATGGCAGTACCAGACTGCACACAGGCTCTGCAATGGCAGACCTGAGACACATTTTACAGGCTGCTGTGGTATGGATTTGTGTTGCATCATATAGAGTGCATCAACATAAAGTGGACTAGAGTGGCGTAGAGTATATTGGAGGGGCATAGAGTGGAGTGGTTTGGAGTTGCGTAGAGTGGTGTGGCGCAGAGTGGCAAAGTGTGGAGTGGAGTACAGTTTTTTAGAGTAGAGTAGAGTGGCGGTGAGTGGAGGGGCGTAAAGTGGAGTAGATTGTTGTAGAGGGAAGTGGCATAGAGTAGAGTGGTGTGGAATGGAGTGCCGTGGAGTGGAGTGGCTTAGAAAAGAGTGGTATAAAGTATTGTAGAGTGGAGTACCGTAGAATGGAATAGAGTGTCATAGAGTGGAGTACCACAGAATAGAGTGGTATAGAGAGGAATAGTATAGAGTGACCTAGCATGGAGTAGAGTGTCATAGACTGGAATGGAGTACAGTGTAATAGAGTGGAGTAGAGTAGAGTATTGCAGAGTCAACTGTTGTAGAGTGAAGTATTGTATAGTGGCATAGAGTGGAGAGTTGTGGAGTAGAGTAGAGTGGAGTGGTGTAGACTGGAGTGGTGTAGAATGTTGTAAAGTGTCATAGACTGCAGTAGTGGAGCCTATCGTAGAGTGAAGTGGAATAGAGTGGAGTAGAGTGGCGAAGAGTGGAGTGGTATAGAGTGGAATGGCATAGAATGTCATAGAGTGGAGTGGCATAGAGTGGAGTAGAATGTTCTGGGCTGGAATAGATTGTCAGAGTCGAGTGGTGTAGGGTGGTATTGCATTGAGAGTCGTAGCATGGAGGGTTGTAAAGTGGAGTATTATAGAATGGATTATCTTAGAGTGAAGCAGAATGGAGTACAGTTGCGTGGCATAGAGTGGTGAGGAGTGGCATAGAGTGATGTGCCATAGTTTGGAGTGGCATAGAGTGTTGCAGAGTGGAGTGGGGTAGAGTGGTGTAAAGTGGAGGGTCACTGAATGGAATAGATGAGGCAGAGTGCTGTGGCACAGAGTACAGGAGAGTGGTGTGTCGTGGAGTGTCATAGAAAGATGTAGAGTGTCGTAGAGTGAAGTAGAGTGTCATGGAGTGGAGTGTCATAGAGTGGAGTAAAATGGAGTAGCGTTGAGTGGAGTAGTTTGTCATGAAGCGAAATGTCATGAAATGGAGTGCCATAGACTGGAGTAGCATAGAGTGGAGTTGAGTGTCATAGTGTGAAGTGTCATAGAGTGGAGTAAAATGGAGTGGCGCTAATTGGAGTAGAGTGTTGTAGAGTGGAGTCATGTAGAGTGTTGTAGAGTGTAATATAAGGTGGAATAGAGCATCATATAGTGGAGCAATGTGGAGTGAAGGGGAGAAGAGTTGCATAGAGTGGAGTGGCATACAGTGAAGTAGCGTAGAGTGACATAGAGAGGGGTGGTGTAGAGTGGATTAGATTGGCATGGAGTGCCGTAGAGTGTCATGGAGTGGAGTGGTGTAGGGTGGAGAATAGTGTCGTAGGGTGGAGTGGTGTGGTGTAGAGTGGAGTGATGTAGAGTGGATTGGTGCAGAGTTGAGTAAAGTTGAGTGACGGAGAGTAAAGTAGAGTATTGTAGAGTGGAGTGGCGCAAAGTGGAGTAGTGTACAGTGGAGTAGATTGTCGTGGAGTAAAGTTTCGCCGAGTGGCAAAGAGTGGAGTGGCTTTAAGCAGAGTAGAGTGTCATAGAATGGAGTTACATAGAGTAGTCATATACAGTGCTGTAGAGTGGAGTCTCATTGAGTGGAACAGAGTGTCACAGAATGGAATGGCATAAAGTGGAGTAGTGTGGAGTGACGTAGAGTGACGTGGAATGGTGTAGAGTGGCACAGAGGGCCGTGGCATAGAGTGGAGTGGTATAGAGTGAAGTAGGGCATGGCGTAGAGTGGAATGATGTAGAGTTGAGTAAAGTGGCATGGAGTGGCATAGTATGGAACTGAGTGTCATGGAGTGGAATGGAGTACAGTGGAATAGAGTGTCGCAAAGCTTTGTGGAGTGATGTGGCATTGGGTACAGTGGTGTAGAGTGGAGAAGAGTGTGGTACAGTGGGGTGTCATAGAGTGGAGTGTCTCAGAGTGGAGTATTGTAAAGTGGAGTGGCATAGAGTGGAGTAAAGTGTCGAGAGTGGAATAGAGTGGAGTGGCGTAGAGTGAAGTAAACTAGCATGGAGTGGCCTAAAAAAGAGTTACATAGAGTGCAGTGGAGTGCTGTGAAATGAAGTTTCATGGAGGGAAGTGTTGTGGAGTAAACTAAAGTGGCATAGTGCAGTATAGTGTTGTAGAGTGGAGTGGTCGAGAATGGAGTGGAGAGGAATAGAGTAGAGGTGCGTAGAATGAAGTGACAGGGTGGAGTGGCTTAGAGTGGGGGGCATAGAGTGGAGTACACTATCATATAGTTGAGTGACGTACAGTGGAGTAGAGAGGAGTGGCATTAAGTGGAGTAAAGTGTCATTTAGTGGCATAGAGTGGAGTGGAATAGTGTGTTGTAGAGTTGAATGGTATAGAATAGAGTGGATTGGCGTACAGTGGAGTGGCATGTGATAGAGTAGAGTAGCATGTTGTAGAGTGGCATGGCATAGAGTCGAGTGGTGTAGAGTGTTGTAGAATGGAGTATCAGAGTGGAATAGAATGTCATTGAGTGGAGTCTCGTAGAATGGAGTAGCATAGATTGGCGTGGTATAGAGTGGAATGGTATTGTGTGGAGTGTTGTAGACTAGAATGGAGTGGAGTGGCATAGAGTGGAGTAAATTACAGTTACATAGTGTGGGCTGCTGTACAGTGTAGTATCATATAGTGTCATAGAGAGGAGTGTTGTAGTGTGGAGTTGAGTGGTATAGAGTGGAGTGGCATATAGTGGAGTGGTGTACAAGTTGTAGAGTATTTCAGACCAGAGCAGCATAAACTGTCATAGAGTTAAGTGGTATAGAGTGAAGTGGCATAGAGTGGAGTATAGTATAGTGTTGTAGAGTGGAGTGGCGTAGAGTGAAGTAAACTGGCATGGAGTGGCCTAGAGAGGAGTAACATAGAGTGCAATGGAGTGTTGTAGGATGGAGTGTCGTGGAGTGGAGTGTTGTGGAGTGGAGCAGACTGAAGTGGCATTGTGCAGTATAGTGTTGTAGAGTTGAGTGGTCTAGAATGGAGTGGAGAGGTACAGAGGTGTGTAGAGTGAAGTGACAGAGTGGAGTGCAGTAGAGTGGAGGGGCATAGAGTGGGGTACAGTGTCATAGAGTTGAGTGGCATACAGTGGAGCAGAGTGGAATAGAGAGGAGTTGTATTAAGAGAAGTAAAGTGTTTAGAGTGGAGTGTCATAGAGAGGAGCGGAGTAGTGTGGAGTAGAGTGTTGTAGCATGGAATGCTGTAGTTTGGGGTGTTGTAGAGTGGAGTATCATAGAGCATAGCATCAAAGAGTGGAGTAGAGTATTTTAGAGTGGAGTACAGTGGTGTGGAGTGCCATGGAGTGGTATGGCGTAGAGTTGAGTAGAGTGGCATAGGGTGGTGTAGAGTGTTGCAGAGTTGAGTGGCATAGCATATCATAAAGTGGAGGGTCATGAGATGGAATAGAGCGGCATAGAGTGGAGTGTTCTAGAAGGTAGTGCCACAGAGTGGAATAGAGTGGTGTGTCATGTCAAGGAATTGAGTAGAGTGTCATAGAGTCGAGTGTCATAAAGTGGAGTGGAGTGAAGTGGCATAAGGTGGACTGGTGAAGAGTTGGGTAGAGCTTTGTATAGTGGAAAGTCATAGAGTGGAGGACAGTGTAGTATAGTGGAGTGGTGTAGAGGGGCATACAGTAGAGTAGAGAGGAGTGGTGCAGAGTGGAGTAGAGTGTCATTTAGGGGCATAGAGTGGAGTAGAGTGTCAGAGAGTGGCATGGAGTAGTGTATTGTAGAGTGGAGTGGTGTAAAGTGGAGTAGAGTGTCAGAGTGGAGTGGCTAGAGTGGAGTGGTCTAGAGTGGAGTGGCGTGGAGTATAGTGTTGTAGAGTGGAGTTTCGTGGAGTGGGGTAAAGTGGCATAGAGTGGAGTGGGTGGAGTGGAGTGTGGTTGAGTGGAGTGGAGTACAGTGGAATGATGTACTGTATAGTGGAGTTGCATAGAGTGTAGTAGAATATCACAAATTGGAGTAACAAAGAGTGGAATGGAGTGGAGTGGAGTGTAGTTGCGAAGAGTAGAGTACAGTGTTGTAGAGTGAAGTGGGGTAGAGTGGAGAGGAGTGACATAAATATGTGGCGTAGAGCGGAGTAGCATAGAGTGGAGTTGCATATTGGAGTGGCATATAATTGCGTGTCGAAGAGTGGAGAGTGGTAAAGAGCGGAGTAGAATAGAGTGGAGCAGAATGGAGTAGAGTGTGGTAGACTGGAGTGACAGAGTATCATGGAGTAGGATAGAGTGGAGTGGCATAGAGTGGAGTGCAGTGGTGTAGGGTAAAGTGGTATACAATGGAGTGGCTTAGAGTGGAGTGGCGAAGATTGGAGTACAGTGGGATAGAGTAGAGTGTCATAGAGTGGAGTGACATATAGGGACGTGGAATAGAGTGGCATAGAGTGGAGTGGCGTAGAGTGGCATATACATGGCATGGTAGCCTACTGCCATTATAGACAAGGTATTTTTAACTGAAAAAACAAATACAGTGCACAAACGATAATGTGTGGAAATTGACATCATCTAGTGTGTTTATTTGTTTTGATTGTATTACAATATTTGTTTTACCCAAACTTCAGACTTACAAAACTATTTACTTTATTTGACCTTTCCTAATTCTGATATACGCTAAAATATATGTACAATTTATTTACCGGCATTTAAATCGTGTTGTGTGCCAGAAAAAATAACCTCCTGCAACCTTTCCCACTCCCAGCCCCGAGCAAGATTGTCATATAACTCTTCTCAATTTGCAGTCAGAGAAAGAAAAGTAAACACCAACACCAATCTCCCTCAGAAAACAAAGCCTAACATTTGACCTCTGTCTTTGAATGCACAGAAAATGTGGCAGGATAAAAACAAAATTTAAAGGTCTGTTTATTGCTCATTCAATCAATCAATCAATCAGGGAATTGTAAGCGCGCTACTCACCCGTGAGGGTCCCAAGGCGCTGGGAGGGGTGGGGGAGGGGTGGCGCAGATCTGTTTAGCCGAAGAGCCAAGTCTTGAGGGTCTTCCTTAAGGTGTTCATGGAGGGGGCGCGTCTGATGTCTGCCGGTAGCTCGTTCCAGGTCTTTACTGCAATGTGAGAGGAGGATCTACTGTCTGCTCTGGCTCTGTGGATGCTCTGGTTTCGGCCAGTGCGAGGTTGGAAGATTGGAGGTTTCTTTTGGGTACTTGGAAGTTGATTCTGTCGTTGAGGTATATGGGTCCGTTGTTGTGTAGGCATTTGTAGGCGTGAGTGAGGATTTTGAAAGTGACTCTTTTCTACACGGGGAGCCAGTGGAGACTTCGTAGGTGTTGACTGATGTGTACGTATCAAGGGATGCCGGAGACGAGTCTGGCGGCGGTGTTCTGTATTGTCTGGAGTTTGCGGAGTAGGGACTTGTTGATGCCGGCATTGAGTGCATTTCCATAGTCCAATCTGCTGGTGATGAGTGTGTGGGTGACTGTCTTCCTTGACTCAGGGAAATCCACTTGAAGGTCTTGCGGAGGGTGTTGAAGCAGCTGGAGGTGATGGCATTGACCTGTCGGCTCATGGTGAGTGATGAGTTGAGTACGATGCCGAGGCTCTTGGCGTGGTCTGAGGGGGTAGGCGGACTTCTAAGGGCGGTCGGCCACCAGGTGCTGTCCCATGCAGAAGGGGTGGTACCGAGGACAAGGACAACTGTCTTCTAGGCATTGCGCTTCAGGTAGCTGTTGGTCATCCAGACTGTGACGCCTTGCATTCCTTTCTGGAAGTTGAGTTTGGCAGTGGTGGGGTCTTTGGTGAGGTATTGGATGAGCTGGGCGTTATCGGCGTAGGTTATGATGTTGAGGCCGTGTTGTCGGATGATGGCTGCGAGGGGGCCATGTAGATGTTGAAGAGGGTGGGGCTAAGGTATGAACCCTGTGGGACTCCGCAGGTGATTTTCGTGGGGTCGGAGAGGAAGGGTGGGAGTCTGATCCTTTGGCTACTTCCGGTGAGGAATAATCAGATCCAGGCCAGGGCTGTTCCTTGTATGCCTGCGTCGTGTAGTCTGGCAACTAGTGTGTGTTGGGAGACAGTGTCGACGGCTGCTGATAGGTCGAGTAGGATGAGGGCTGAGGAGTGGCCTTGGTCCAGGAGGATGCGGATGTTGTCTGTGGTGGCGAGTAGGGCAGTTTCTGTGATGTGGTTGCTTCGAAATCCTAATTGGGATGGATCGAGGACTGGGTTCTCTTCACTGAATCGTGTCAGTTTCCTGTTGACTGGTTTCTCTGCAACTTTGGCTGCAAAGTGGAGAAGCGGGATGGGCTGATAGTTCTTGAGGTCGGTGGGGTCAACTGTGGGCTTCTTGAGCAGGAGGTATAACTTCTGCGCGCTTCCAGTCGTCTGGGAAGGTGCCTGTTTTGAAGGTGGTAATGATGGTGCGTTGTAGTTTGGGTGCAATGGCGGCCGCGACTCTGTTGTAGATGTGAGGGGGCAGGGGTCTATGGGGGCCCCCAAGTGGAAGTTTTTCATGGTCGAGGCGGTGGCTTTGGCTGTGATCGTGTCCAGTTGGAGATGGTGGGCTGGCTGGTGTTTCTGTGGGGCGGGAGCCATCTGTGGTGCCTGGTGGATGGTCAATGAAGTTGTCGTAGAGGTTTTTGATCTTGAGGTGGAAATAGGTTCCAAACTTGTGGCAGAGGTCTTGGGACGGGGTAATGTCTGTGGCTTTGCTGCGTGGGTTGGTGAATTCTTGAATGACACTGAAAAGTTCCTTGGAGTTGGTGGAGTTGGCCAGGGTTTTGTTGTGGATGAAGTTCCTCTTGGTGGCTCTGATTTGGTTGTGGTAGTCTGTCATGGCGTCCTTGTAGGTGGTGTGGTTTTCGGTTGTCTTGGTGTTTCTCAAGTTCTTCTCTAGGCATCTGCAGGTGCGTCTGGCTTCTTGGAGAGCATTGGTGAACCAGGCGGCTTTCCTAGGGCGTTGTCTGTTGCGGTTGCGTAGTGGGTGAGCTCATCTGCACAGTCAGAGATCCAGTTGTGGAGTTCTCTGGCTGCGTCGGTTGCATCGGGTGCCCAGGTGTGGTTGTCTCGGGTGAGGGTGGAGTTAAGTTCGTGGTGAGCGTGGGGCTGGATTGGGTGCCTTGGGTTTGTTGATGGCGAAGTGTACGCAGTGATGGTCCTTCCATGGCGGCTGCATTGTGTGGCTGAATTGGACACTGTTTCCTGCCGCGAAAATGGGGTCGAGGGTGTGTCCTGCTCTGTGGGTCGGTGTGTTGACGAGTTGTTTAAGTCCGATGCTGGCGAGGTTGTCAAGAAGTATCGTGGAGTTGGGGTCGCTGGTGTTTTTGAGGTGGAAGTTCAGGTCTCCAATGAGTGTAGTTTGTTGAGGTGATGGCATGGGGTGCGATGAAGTCGGTGATGGTGGTGGCGAAGGGTGTTCGGGGGCCGGGGGTCTGTAGACGAGAGTTCCTCAAAGTATGGCTTTGGGGGTGGTCTGGATCTAGAAGTGAAGGTGTTCTGCTGAGGGGAAGGTTTCACTGGAGGTGGTGAGGCGGAGGGTGCTCTTGTGGGCGATGGCGAGTCACCCTCCTGGGTGGTTGGGGTGGTCTTTCCTCTGGATCTTGTATCCGTGTGGGCTGGCAGTGCTGATGTCGGGGGCGGAGGATGCATTGGGCCAGGTCTCTGTGAAGAAGGCAATGTCGGGAGAGAGAAGGTCGAGTAGGTTCCAGATTTCCATGGCGTGTTTGTGTATGGAGCGTACGTTGAAGAGGATGCAACTTAGGGTGTTGCCGGTGCTGGCGTTAGCGGTGTTGGAGGCCGGGGTGGCAGTGAGGGTCTGGCCTCAGTGGAGGCAGGAGAGCTGGCCGTGGGTAGTGTTCGGCAAGGCCTGTTGGCATTCTCTAAGTCTTCCAGGGTTGAGTGTGCGTAGGGTGGTGGTGTTGTAGCGAAGGGTAGTGAGAGATACAGGGTTCCTGGCTCTGGGCACAGTCGGGTCACAGACAAGCGCAGATGCGTTTGGCCCGCTGTTGACGTGGTGGCGGCACCCCTGCTGCGTGACCATGCAGCAGCCGCCATTAAGTAGGTGAGGTGGAAGGAAGGAGAGGCTGGGAGGCGGGAGCGGGGGTATTCCAGGAGGGATTCTGGACGGTAATTTCCAGGGGGAATTCCAGGGGAGAGGGGCCGCAGGGGCAGCAGTAGCGAAAGGCAAAAGGAACACGTAGGCACTAGAAAATAAAAACAGTGGTGGAATTAGAGCAAGACACAGATGGGCACAATAACAGTGGCATAACAGGGAAAAATAAAGGGAAAAAATGGCTGAGAAAGGTTACGGTGGTTGCAGGCAGTCTGGTCCCAGTTGGAGCGGGCAGCAGGCACAGGAGCGGCCAGCAGCCTCGAACCTCCCAAGGAGGAGGTAGGTCGGGGTCTGGAGGCAAGAGACGGCACAGCAGAGCTGCGGGGAGAGAGTGGACATACACCAAGGGTCGGAGGTCTTACTCGCGTTCCCCTGCAGCGGCCACCATTAATAAGGGGAGGTGGGAGGGAGGAAAGGTTGGGAGGCGGGAGCAGGGGAATTCTGGGGGGAGAATTCCGGGTGGGAGGGGCTGCAGAGACAGCAGTGGCGAAAGGAACAGGCAGGCACAAGAAAATAAAAACATTTCTAACCTAAAGCATAGTTATTTTGGGCATGTATCAGCACCCCCCACTCTCCTACTTCCAGTGTCTGTCATTGGTGTGAAGTTGAGGAAAACAATTGTTTACATTATGCTTTTAGAAAAGAGCACTGACCAAACCAAACCCAGCTCATAGAGAGGACATTGTTCTACACAGGCATGCAAGATTAGTGACTCAGATAAGTAGAATCAATCAAGCAGAAAGATAGGTGACAGGAAACCTCTTCCATGAAATACAACACGTTTGGGGCTTCATGAACAAGCTTTCAAAGAAGACAACTGAAAACACACATACTCTTGTGGAGTGTTCACAAAAAAAGGGTAAAAACATAGTTCCCAGAAAGCAAAAACTCGTGGAAGAATACAAGGAGTCAGTCAGAGAGGTGGTAAACAGGCTATGCTCCACAGGCAGGACAAGGACATACTAGAAAGCTTAAAACAAATAAAGCCAGCAAATAGAAAGTAAGCATTTGTTAGGAACAAAACCAATGGTAAGCAATGGGCGGAAAGCATCCCTAGGTAAGCTTACAGCATGTCCCGAATTTGTCTTTGCAACCAGACAGTAGGCTTCGACCAAAAAAGGGCGCAACCATTCAATACAGGCTCCTAGGTAATCTGCAGTACTCCTCTAAAACAATATACATAACAATGTGTCAGACACAATTGGGTATAACCAGGGCCACTGGGATTGTGCGGCAGAGGAGGCCAAATTAAGTGGATGGGTCAAAAAATGTATGCGGCAAGAAAAGACAAATTATGCAATGTAATGTTGCACATTTATTGCTAGTATTACTTTAGTTTGCCATGTTTACACGTGTTTACACTGTCTGGGCCTGGCTTGCACCTCATTTGAACACCCACATATAGCAATAAGCAACCAGTGCATCTTTTCAAACTGCCTTTCACTGCACAGCAACACATTTTGCTGTCTTTTTAGTAACTTTTGAACCGTTAAAGCTAGAAACAACGTTTTGTTTGTTAAAATCTACAGATTATGCAGCAGATGATGGATTATGTGGCAAATGTGACTAATCTATAACTATACAAAAATCAAGGACCGCACAGTCGTATGAATCCAGTAGCCCTGGGTATAACTGACTAAATGCCAGCGTTTCCCAGGCGATGCGGAATAGAAAAAAAGTACACCGACGGTCATCTCAAAATAGGATGGATGGTCTCATGTGCTTAGACCGAAGGCCACCACTAATGTATGACTTTAGCTAAGTAACGTAAGAAACAAATATAAATATATATATATGTGATCAAGCTTTGTGAGGAAGCGAAACGCGTCATGGCAGACGCGCTGGGCACAATAAAACCACTTTAAACTTTGCACCAGCAAATTCCGGGTCTACTCCTCGTCATTTCTGCCCGCCAAGGGCTTGTATGTGATGGTGACGATTCCTTTTTTTTCTGCAATGTGGTCTGCTCACAGGATCGCTCTGCAGCGGGTGCCGGCATTGGGCCAGACCAGTGGCCAGGATCGTTTTTTTAGCACAAAAGACGCCGTACACTCAGCAACTCCAAGTTTCTAGACTTTATTCAGTGCCCAGTCTAACACCAACGCGTTTCAGCCTTACGGCCTTGTTCACGATAGGTGAAACTACTTTACTGCAACTGTTTATACTGTTTTCGATTTCTACTACTCCCATGAATTCTGGGACATGTAGTTTTTCATTATTTACAACAGATCACCTTTGTTAGACATTGTCCTATTTACAAGTGAGGTTACGCTCTTGCACTTTTCAATTTTGCATATTTATAAAACCAATGCATATTGTTTGAAAGATTGATGTGTCTTAGTGTATATTTTGTTACTGATTATTAAATGCACGGAAAAAATTATAATAATTATCAATTGTCGTTTCTGTATACTACATAAAATAGCATTTAGTCCTTAAGTAGGTTTTTCCTCATGAATGTTCCGGGGCAGTTTCGGAATAGTACCCTACCCTTTCACCAATCTTTGTCTGTTTCAATTTTGAGCATTGGTTTCACTTCCTCCTTGAAGTTGTTTTTCTTAGGGGCCCGATGACTAGATTTTATTCTAGGTGCACATAGAGTTCTTCATCGAAGTTCATGCGTCTTGGGCATTTTGTCCGTAGCCTTATTATGTATTTTGATTCTAGTTGTCGGAGTTTCTTTCTTTGGTCTCCCATTCTTTCATGTTGTTCCACTGTGTCAATCACAAAGTAATTCATTTTGCGCCAGTCTCCATTTTGACATGTTAGAAGATGTTTTGCTGTAGCATACGATAGATCTTGATTATTGACCGCCCTGATATGTTCCAATATATGCTTTTTTAGCATGCAGATGGTACTGCCTATGTAAAGCATTCCGCAGTTACATTGAATAGCGTATACCACAAATTTTTTTAAACATGTAATTTTTTTGTTGATTTGGATTAGTCTTCCTTCTGGATTTCTTATATTCCTCTTGTTCACGCCAATTTTACACGCTTTGCAAACGTAACATTTTACAAATCCATTCTGTTGTTTTTCCAGCCAGCCCGGAGTTTTTGTTTTCCAGCTGAAATGGCTCTGGATTAGTGTCTCTTTAATTGATGGCGCTTTCCTGAATGTTATTTGAGGATTTGGAACCATTAATTTTTCCATGTCTGGATCTAGTTTTAGAATGAACCAATATTTTTGTATGCTTTGGCGTACTTTATGAGACTCTTTACTGTACGATAAAATCAGTCTTGGAATCTGTTGATTTTGTTCATCTATTTTTGGCTTTTTTGTTTTTTTGATCAAAATTTCTGTCCGTGATCGATTTTCAATTTTGTTCATACATGCTTTTAGATCTCGTTCTCGGTAGCCTCTTCCTCTCAATCTTTTAGTACTTTCTTCAATTTTCTTTTTCACAATTTTGTCTTCTGAACAGTTCCGTTTCATCCTTACAAATTCCCCGTAGGGGATGCTTCGAATTACTGACTGTGGATGAAAACTTTCAGCATGTAGGATACTGTTGGTCGCTGTTTTCTTCCTGTGCAGGGTAGTTTGTATTTGGCCTTGATCTATGTATACACAGATGTCCAGGAAGTCAATTTTATGGTGACTGATGTTATAAGTAAAGGACAGCCCAATGTTATTTTGGTTTAGTGAGTCGAAATATTTAATGAAATCTTCCTTGTTCCCATTCCAGATCAGGAAAGATCGTCTATGTATCTTATCCATAGTACGATCTTGTCCAAGATGTCACCATGTTCAGGGCCCCATGCTATTTCCTTCTCCCACCAACCCATGGTTAAATTAGCATAGTTGGGGGAGAAGGACATACCCATGGCACAACCGCAAAGTTGGTGGTAAATTTCATGGTTGAAGATTTTTTTTATTGTTGAGGCACATTTGAATCATGGTTAGTAGCATGGCAGAGTGTTCTAATTCGTTGATGTTTCTTTGTTTTAGAAAATAGGCACATGCATTCAAGCCAACCGAGTGTTCAATAGACGTGTACAGAGAGGCTACGTCGATAGTAACCAGTAGATAGGAGGAGTTCCTTGATGTCTTTGAAAGAATGCGAAGGAAGTCTCCTGTGTCTTGAATGTATGAACTGAGATTTGCGACCATGGGAGCTAGGTAATGATCAATGTAGGATGCAATATTTTCGTATGCTGAGTCGCATGAAAACGCAATGGGTCTTCCTGGAGGATTTATCATTGTTTTGTGCACTTTTGGCAAAAAATATATTGTTGGAATGGTTGGATTTTCCTTGAGTAAAAATGTACGTTCCTCCGTGTTTAGTAACTTGTGATCATGCCAGTCATCCAAATTTTTACGAATTTCATAGATCATTTTGTGTATTGGGTTAGATGATAGTTTTTTTATATTTGCTTTGATCAAGAAGTTGACGATAGGCCTCTTTTTTGTAATCTTCTACATTTTGTATCACAAGATTCATGCCCTTATCCGCGGGCTTTATCACGATTTTAATGTTGTTTGCAAGTACCTGGACTGCTTGATTTTCACAGGTGGACAAATTTTTTCTTTTTTTGTTTTGGTTTCTCAGTTTTTCCATTTTTCCCTATTTCATCCATGACTGCGTCTGAAAAGGAGTCTATTTTATTGCCTGGTGAGATTTGGGGGGTAATATTTTGATTTACATCCTCTACTTGTATGTTTTTTTGTGTTGATCTCTAGGTCTTGAAGTACCGTAATTTCTGTGCTTTCGTCTTCTAACAATTCATTCGCTAGGTCATAAAGATTTTTCAGGTGTGGTATTTCTTGTATTGTAAGTGCTGTTTTGTCCATTGCTTGTGTGTTTGAAATATCTTCCGTTTGAGTAGTGGGTACTTGTTTGGCAGCATAGATTTTTTGCGTACATATTTATAAATGTCATATAGTTGAAATGTATAGTTGAAATGTTTCTGGGGACAAAAGGATAGACCTTTGTTTAGTACTCGATGTTCAATTGGTGTCAACAGGTAATTCAATAGATTTATTACTAAATCTTCTGATATTAGTTCCTCTTTGCACGATTTCTCAGTGGATAAAATCTTTTTGTACTTTGATCTTCGGGTTTTCCTGTGGCTTCTGAAGATTTTGAAGCGTCTTTTCCAAACCCTCTGCCTCTGCCCCTGCCTCTGCTCTGTCCCGGGTTGCGTGAGATGTTCTGGTCCAAGTTGACCAGATGCATTTCCTCTAAAAAAGAGAAAGTAGATGTTGCTCCCTTTGTATTCTTGGTTGTGTCATTGTCTACGACACTTACATCTGATTCGCTTCCAGATTCTGTTTGGGGTTGTCCTTTAGTATAGTTTCTTTTCAGAGCGGCAAATCTCCTAGCAAAAGTCAGTATTTGGCCATTTTTGTAATCCGCCTCATCTCTTAAGAATTTTCTTTGTTTGCGCTGTTGAACATCATCCTCATATTTTTCTAAACGGTCCTCCATTTCTTTTCGCAATTTATATATATATACACACACACACACACACACACACACATATATATATATATATATATATATATATATATATATATATATATATATATATATATAGAACACACTGGATTTTGGCTGGCTTAAGCCACTTGCAACGGCGGGCTCTCGGCGGAATCGCCACTTCCTTAGTATTATACCTTTCCCGGGGACACCACCACGATTTTTCGTAAAAAACCAGTACCGAGGCCCAAATGGTGCTTGATGTTGTATTTATTGGCACACAAACAAACCCTACGCGTTTCGAAGTCAAACTTCTTGCTCACGGGTAAATTTGCTTAAGGCGGCCATTCTATTTAAAGTGACATAGTTACAAAGTAACGTGCACGTGATGCAAGGACATAGAAAAAATACTATGTTGCAATGTGTTCATTGTTCCAAAAACATAAAGTTACAAAGAAAACGTGATTTTACAATAAATGAGAAACACATTCTATTTATAAGGATTGTCCTTGCTGGCATTATTCAATAAATTCATGTATTCGAAAGACCCAAGTGGGTGATAACTTCAGCAAAAAGTTCAGTTTGTAATGCCTCACTGTTAGTGAAAAAAGTCAATCAAGATAGTTTCCCATCCGGTTTGAAGATGTTTCTCAAATGAAAATCATTGAATTTACTGTGTGCTGCCCAAGTGGGTGATTTTAACTAAACAATCACGTTTTCACGATTCCATCTGTAAAAAAAAG
The DNA here is from genome assembly GCF_964261635.1 of Lissotriton helveticus. Classification (NCBI taxonomy): domain Eukaryota; kingdom Metazoa; phylum Chordata; class Amphibia; order Caudata; family Salamandridae; genus Lissotriton; species Lissotriton helveticus. The sequence continues at coordinate 31,287,088 of NC_136060.1, read as the reverse complement.
GAAAAACACATGCAATAGTCTATAATTAAAAAGACCTTGAATCAATGTGAGTTTAAAACATTCAAAAACTTCTCAGAATGGAAAATGATTGAGAACATAGGACAGCTATTTATACAGTATTAGGTTTGTAAATGGACAGCCAGTTCTTCCCCCAAATTATGTCCATTAGGGTGTGTGGTGTTATAGCGTATGATGTAACGGGACTCGAGTTTGCGCAATGCCAGCAACCTATTGCCCCCTCTCTCTTTCTTGTCCACACAATCAATCACCGTGAATCTCAGCAAATCTGGATTTTGATTACGAATAGAGGCAAAGTGCCTTGCCACAGGGTATTGTGGATTGACATTTTTGATGGCCCTCATGTGTTCCAATACTCTCAATTTGGCTTTTTTCGTGGTCATCCCTATATAACATTTATTACAGGGACAATGTAACGCATATACTGCGTATTCTGTGTTGCAACCCAGTTGTTTCTTGATTTTGTGTTCCTCTGGGTCTTGTGAGATTTTTAAGCTTTTACATTTGTGGCTGTTTTTGCACGCCTTGCAGTTTCTGCATGGAAAAAATCCCGCAGTCTGCAAGGTTTTCGTTTTTTCCTTTATTAAGGCATTGCTTAAAGTATCTCTAAGAGATTTCGCTTTTCTAAAGGTGACTGCAGGACGATCACTGATCACTTCTTTTATGTCATCATCGAGTTTGAGAACGTCCCAATATTTCTCCAGACTTTTCCTTACTCTCCATGACTGACTGTCAAAACCAGTAATGAATCTGATCTGCTCAGAATTCATACGAACTTTGGGGACCAGTAAATCTTTCCTTTCCATGAGTTCTACTTTGGTTTCTGCTTGCTTAATAGTGTGTTTGCTATATCCTCTTTCACCAAATCTCTTACGCATGACCCTTTTCTCAGCCTCATACGTCTTCTGTACGCTGCAATTTCGTTTGGCCCTGATAAGCTCACCCAAAGGAATGCTGCGTTTTAAATTAGGTGGATGGCAGCTTTCAGCATGCAGTAAGCTGTTGCCAGCTGTTGGCTTACGAAAGAGGGAACTGGTTAACACTCCACCATCTACAGACAAATTAACGTCCAGAAATTCTAAGTGACTCTTGTGCATGTGACTAGTAAATTGTAAATTCAACGAGTTATCATTTAAGATGACTTCGAATTCCTGGGCCTCCTCCAAACTGCCCTTCCACACGCAAAAAATATCATCGATGAAGCGGACCCAGAGGACCACGTGGTCAGCAAAGTGGGAGATGTTGTTCACCACTTGCTCCTCCCACCAGCCCAGGTATAACCCCGCAAAGCTGGGGGCGAAGCAACTGCCCATCGAGGTCCCCCGGGTCTGCCTGTACATCAATTTGTTGAAAATGAAGAAATTATTCAGTATCTGTTTGAAGAATAATTTCTTCATTTTCAACAAATTGATGTACAGGCAGACCCGGGGGACCTCGATGGGCAGTTGCTTCGCCCCCAGCTTTGCGGGGTTATACCTGGGCTGGTGGGAGGAGCAAGTGGTGAACAACATCTCCCACTTTGCTGACCACGTGGTCCTCTGGGTCCGCTTCATCGATGATATTTTTTGCGTGTGGAAGGGCAGTTTGGAGGAGGCCCAGGAATTCGAAGTCATCTTAAATGATAACTCGTTGAATTTACAATTTACTAGTCACATGCACAAGAGTCACTTAGAATTTCTGGACGTTAATTTGTCTGTAGATGGTGGAGTGTTAACCAGTTCCCTCTTTCGTAAGCCAACAGCTGGCAACAGCTTACTGCATGCTGAGAGCTGCCATCCACCTAATTTAAAACGCAGCATTCCTTTGGGTGAGCTTATCAGGGCCAAACGAAATTGCAGCGTACAGAAGACGTATGAGGCTGAGAAAAGGGTCATGTGTAAGAGATTTGGTGAAAGAGGATATAGCAAACACACTATTAAGCAAGCAGAAACCAAAGTAGAACTCATGGAAAGGAAAGATTTACTGGTCCCCAAAGTTCGTATGAATTCTGAGCAGATCAGATTCATTACTGGTTTTGACAGTCAGTCATGGAGAGTAAGGAAAAGTCTGGAGAAATATTGGGACGTTCTCAAACTCGATGATGACATAAAAGAAGTGATCAGTGATCGTCCTGCAGTCACCTTTAGAAAAGCGAAATCTCTTAGAGATACTTTAAGCAATGCCTTAATAAAGGAAAAAACGAAAACCTTGCAGACTGCGGGATTTTTTCCATGCAGAAACTGCAAGGCGTGCAAAAACAGCCACAAATGTAAAAGCTTAAAAATCTCACAAGACCAAGAGGAACACAAAATCAAGAAACAACTGGGTTGCAACACAGAATACGCAGTATATGCGTTACATTGTCCCTGTAATAAATGTTATATAGGGATGACCACGAAAAAAGCCAAATTGAGAGTATTGGAACACATGAGGGCCATCAAAAATGTCAATCCACAATACCCTGTGGCAAGGCACTTTGCCTCTATTCATAATCAAAATCCAGATTTGCTGAGATTCACGGTGATTGATTGTGTGGACAAGAAAGAGAGAGGGGGCAATAGGTTGTTGGCATTGCGCAAACTCGAGTCCCGTTACATCATACGCTATAACACCACACACCCTAATGGACATAATTTGGGGGAAGAACTGGCTGTCCATTTACAAACCTAATACTGTATAAATAGCTGTCCTATGTTCTCAATCATTTTCCATTCTGAGAAGTTTTTGAATGTTTTAAACTCACATTGATTCAAGGTCTTTTTAATTATAGACTATTGCATGTGTTTTTCCTTTTTTTTACAGATGGAATCGTGAAAACGTGATTGTTTTGTTAAAATCACCCACTTGGGCAGCACACAGTAAATTCAATGATTTTCATTTGAGAAACATCTTCAAACCGGATGGGAAACTATCTTGATTGACTTTTTTCACTAACAGTGAGGCATTACAAACTGAACTTTTTGCTGAAGTTATCACCCACTTGGGTCTTTCGAATACATGAATTTATTGAATAATGCCAGCAAGGACAATCCTTATAAATAGAATGTGTTTCTCATTTATTGTAAAATCACGTTTTCTTTGTAACTTTATGTTTTTGGAACAATGAACACATTGCAACATAGTATTTTTTCTATGTCCTTGCATCACGTGCACGTTACTTTGTAACTATGTCACTTTAAATAGAATGGCCGCCTTAAGCAAATTTACCCGTGAGCAAGAAGTTTGATTCCGAAACGCGTAGGGTTTGTTCGTGTGCCAATAAATACAACATCAAGCACCATTTGGGCCTCGGTACTGGTTTTTTACGAAAAATCGTGGTGGTGTACCAGGGAAAGGTATAATATATATATATATATATATATATATTTGCTCCTAATACACTTACTCCACGCACTCTTTCCTTCACGGGTGCTGTTAATGCGGAAAGTGTCGCCGCAAAATATTCTGCTCCTCGCCCTCCTGCCCTTTCAAGAAGACACAGCACTCACGGGGGGGAAGTAAATGGATTTATTTCAGACTTCCAAACGCAAACGGTGCGTTTGCGTTTGGAAGTCTGAAATAAATCCATTGACTTCCCCCCCGTGAGTGCTGTGTCTTCTTGAAAGGGCAGGAGGGCGAGGAGCAGAATATATATATATATATATATATATATATGACTCTGTGGACACCAATTCCGAGACGTTTTGGATCCCGGGGTCCCAATCCCTGAAGACACATACATCGATTAAGGAGAGGGAAGTGCAAGGTCCCCCTCTGTGAGCCGTGTTCGCCCCCCCGGAGATCCCCTCAATTGGAGCCCAATGCATTTGTTATGGGGAAGGGCTCAGCCCCCTCCCTGAACCTTTACTGGCCCTTGGACCTCTCCTCCATGGCCAGCTCACTTATGCTAGCTCACTTACTGTGTCCTATGGAGCCCACCTCCCGGACACTGTAGTTTTCTTTATTGCACTAGCGCAGGCACTAGCGCAGGCAGGGAAACGCGTTGGCACCCGCCTGGAGGGAGAATTTTCAAATCTCCTGTGAAACAGGAGCAAACACTAAGTCAACTCCCAGCAGGCAGGAGCTTTAAAAATGCCCTTTATGGCTGGGAGCAGACTTGAGTTCTGTTTCCCTGCGCACAGTAATGCAAGCAGGTAAACAGAACAATAGATTGCTCCCGTCCGGAGGGAGCAGCACATATAACTACTCCCCCTGGGCGGAAACAATGCCGGCTCCCACATCATGTGGTAGCTGGCTTGGACCGTGAGGACCCTTAGACTCCCCCTGCGGCAACTAACGTTGTGCTTTGTGGGTGCCCTGGGTGGGCACCCACCTAAAAATAAGTAAGGCCCCGGGCATGAGAAAACCGGGGCCTAAATAGCCCTAGGGAAGGGGGCTGTGTACCCACCCTCCCATGTACAAAAAACAGATGCCCACGGAAGATAAGGTCCCAGAGTTTAAAAAAAAGCTCTGTATGGCCTCCCATCCCCTTAATAAATGCACTGGGCCCCAGGCCATGGGTCTCCGAGGTCAAAAACAGCTTGGGGTGGGAGGGCCATGTAGGAGAGTGGGGTCTGCTTCCTAGGGTTACCCCCACTTTTTGCTGTGTTTCACTGGTTTTTCGACTTTAGCCTGGCTGTGGCCCTGCTAATCAGGACCACAGCCTAGCTGTTCTCTCTCTAAATTGATTAAGGTCTGTGCGGCCTATCGGATTATGGGGAAGACTGCCCTACCCATTTTAACCATACGCTACTCGGTACCATACTTAATAATATACTTTTTTATTTTAATTTAAATTTCATAAATGAGATCTGTATACCGAGCATCCCATTTCAGCCTACCTTTAACGGGAGGGGGAGCAACACGATTATTGATTATACTTTAATTTCTGCATCCCATGCCGGGTTAGTGGCTACCTGGGAAATGGGCCAGACCCTCCATTCTGATCATTACCCTATAGTGTTTAGTATTAAAGCTAAAAAAATAGCACGCAGGGTTGAGGTCAATACTCAATATTCCTCAGAGATAAGACTAGCTTCTAAAAACGGCTACACAATTAAATGGGACAAAATAGATCCCTCTGGCTTTTTGGAAAAATTAGCTGCTTCCAATATCAAAGACATAATGATCTGTCTAACCCAAGAAGAGGCACCAAATAGGGTTATGAATTCCTTTTCTAAAATATTATCCACAGTCAAATCCTTATTGACAAGAAAACATCGGAACGGGGCTTCAAAACCCTTCAGGTGGTTTGATAGTGAGTGCACTAAAGCACTAACTAACTCTTCTTAAAAAGGCATTGCAGACAACGCCAAAAAACCCGGTTCTAATCCGTATAGCTAGGAAAACTTATAAAAATACAATAAAAATGACAAAAGCCACCCTAAAGAATAAGGTATGGGCAGCCCTGAAAGAAGCCTCGACTAAAAGAGACAATAGGGCCTTTTGGACGGTGGTCAATGACCCCTTCCTACAAACTATAGAGGCCAATCTCAGTGATCTGGCAATTACAGGTGATCAATGGGTAGCTCATTTTAAACATTTGTATAGTAGATCGCCATCCATTGGAATCCACGTAAATCACTTTCATAGATACGGATAGCAATTCCTTGGTAGGCAAACGGCTCACTCCTTTCCCATCACCGATAACCTTCAGCTATGAGGAAGTTATTAAAGGTATAAAGGATAGTTCGTCGGGCAAGGCACCGGGCCCGGACGGTGTCCCTATAGACACCTACAAGGCCGAGATAGATCTATGGGCCCCAATGATAACTAACGTTTTTAACAAAGCGAATCAACAAGGTTTTATAACCACATGGTCTGACGCCATAGTTATACCTATCTATAACAAGCATTAGAAATGCAATCGGGCTAGGATTTATTTGAGTTTGAGCTAATGGCATTGTAAATGCCAATGTATTGTTGCTACGTGTTATGGAGTGTGTTCATGTGGTGTGTACTGCCAGTGATCTCCTTGTGAGTGTGAGAATATTGCACCGTTACTGCCTGTGATGTCCTTCTTGTGAGTGTGAGAAGCTTGCACCTCTGCTGCCTGTGGTCTCCTTGTGAGTGTAAGAAGCTTGCACTGCTGCTGCCTGTGATGTCGTTCTTGTGAGTGGGAGAAGCTTGCACCTCAGCTGCCTGTGGTCTCCTTGTGAGTGTAAGAAGCTTGCACAGCATGCTGCCTGTGATGTCCTACTCACTACTCTACTCTACTCACTACTCTACTCACTACTCTACTCACTACTCTGCACTCACTACTCACTACTCTACTCACTACTCTACTCACTACTCACTACTCTACTCACTACTCTGCACTCACTACTCACTACTCTACTCACTACTCTACTCACTACTCACTACTCTGCACTCACTACTCACTACTCTACTCACTACTCACTACTCTACTCACTACTCTACTCACTACTCTACTCACTACCCTACTCACTACTTTACTCACTACTCAACTCTACTCACCTCACTACTCTACTCACTACTCACTACTCTACTCACTACTCACTACTCTGCACTCACTACTCACTACTCACCTCACTACTCTACTCACTACTCACTACTCTACTCACTACTCTACTCCCTACTCACTACTTTGCACTCACTACTCACTACTCTACTCACTACTCTACTCACTACTCACTACTCTACTCACTACTCACTACTCACTACTCTACTCACTACTCTGCACTCACTACTCACTACTCTACTCACTACTCACTACTCTGCACTCTCTACTCACTACTCTACTCACTACTCACTACTCTACTCACTACTCTGCACTCACTACTCACTACTCTACTCACTACTCTACTCACTACTCACTACTCTGCACTCACTACTCACTACTCTACTCACTACTCTACTCACTACTAACTACTCTACTCACTACTCTACTCACTACTCTACTCACTACTCACTACTCTGCACTCACTACTCACTACTCTACTCACTACTCTACTCACTACTCTACTCACTACTCACTACTCTACTCACTACTCTACTCACTACTCTACTTACTACTCACTACTCTACTCACTACTCTACTCACTACTCTGCACTCACTACTCTACTCACTACTCACTACTCTGCACTCACATCTCTGCACTCACTACTTTGCACTCACTACTCTGCACTCACTACTCACTACTCTGCACTCACTACTCTGCTCACTACTCACTACTCTACTCACTACTCACTACTCTCCACTCACTACTCTACTCACTACTCACTACTCTACTCACTACTTTATACTCACTACTCTACTCACTACTCACTACTCACCTCACTACTCACTACTCACTACTCTACTCACTACTCTACACTCACTACTTTACTCACTACTCTACTCACCTCACTACTCTACTCACTACTCTACTCACTGCTCTACTCACTACTCACTACTCTGCACTCACTACTCACTACTCACCTGACTACTCTACTCACTACTCTACTCACTACTCTACTCACTACTCTACTCACTACTCACTACTATACTCACTACTCTACTCACTACTCTGCACTCACTACTCACTACTCTACTCACTACTCTACTCACTACTAACTACTCTACTCACTACTCTACTCACTACTCTACTCACTACTCACTACTCACTATTCTGCACTCACTACTCACTACTCTACTCATTTCTCTACTCACTACTCTACTCACTACTCTACTCACTACTCACTACTCTACTCACTACTCTACTCACTACTCACTACTCTGCACTCACTACTCACTACTCTACTCACTACTCTACTCACTACTAACTACTCTACTCACTACTCTACTCACTACTCTACTCACTACTCACTACTCTGCACTCACTACTCACTACTCTACTCACTACTCTACTCACTACTCTACTCACTAATCACTACTCTACTCACTACTCTACTCACTACTCTACTCACTACTCACTACTCTACTCACTACTCTACTCACTACTCTGCACTCACTACTCACTACTCTACTCACTACTCTACTCACTACTCACTACTCTGCACTCACTACTCACTACTCTACTCACTACTCACTACTCTACTCACTACTCTACTCACTACTCTACTCACTACTCTACTCACTACTCACTACTCTACTCACTACTCTACTCACTACTCACTACTCTACTCACTGCTCTACTCACTACTCACTACTCTACTCACTACTCACTACTCTACTCACTACTCTGCACTCACTACTCACTACTCTGCACTCACTACTCACTACTCTGCTCACTACACACTACTCTACTCACTACTCACTACTCACTACTCTACTCACTACTCACTACTCTACTCACTACTCTGCACTCACTACTCACTACTCTGCACTCACTACTCACTACTCTGCTCACTACTCACTACTCTACTCACTACTCACTACTCTCCACTCACTACTCTACTCACTACTCACTACTCTACTCACTACTTTCTACTCACTACTCTACTCACTACTCACTACTCTACTCACTACTCACTACTCACTACTCTACTCACTACTCTGCACTCACTACTTTACTCACTACTCAACTCTACTCACCTCACTACTCTACTCACTACTCTACTCAGTACTCACTACTCTACTCACTACTCTGCACTCACTACTCACTACTCACCTCACTACTCTACTCACTACTCACTACTCTACTCACTACTCTACTCACTACTCACTACTTTGCACTCACTACTCACTACTCTACTCACTACTCTACTCACTACTCACTACTCTACTCACTACTCACTACTCACTACTCTACTCACTACTCTGCACTCACTACTCACTACTCTACTCACTACTCACTACTCTGCACTCTCTACTCACTACTCTACTCACTACTCTACTCACTACTCTACTCACTACTCTACTCACTACTCTGCACTCACTACTCACTACTCTACTCACTACTCTACTCACTACTAACTACTCTACTCACTACTCTACTCACTACTCTACTCACTACTCACTACTCTGCACTCACTACTCACTACTCTACTCACTACTCTACTCACTACTCTACTCACTACTCACTACTCTACTCACTACTCTACTCACTAGCCACTACTCTACTCACTACTCTACTCACTACTCTACTCACTACTCTGCACTCACTACTCTACTCACTACTCACTACTTTGCACTCACATCTCTGCACTCACTACTTTGCACTCACTACTCTGCACTCACTACTCACTACTCTGCACTCACTACTCAATACTCTGCTCACTACTCACTACTCTACTCACTACTCACTACTCTCCACTCACTACTCTACTCACTACTCACTACTCTACTCACTACTTTCTACTCACTACTCTACTCACTACTCACTACTCACTACTCTACTCACTACTCACTACTCACTACTCTGCACTCACTAGTCTGCACTCACTACTTTACTCACTACTCTACTCTACTCACCTCACTACTCTACTCACTACTCTACTCACTACTCTACTCACTACTCTGCACTCACTACTCACTACTCACCTCACTACTCTACTCACTACTCTACTCACTACTCTACTCACTACTCTACTCACTACTCACTACTCTACTCACTACTCTACTCACTACTCACTACTCTGCACTCACTACTCACTACTCTACTCACTACTCTACTCACTACTCTACTCACTACTCACTACTCTACTCACTACTCACTACTCACTACTCTGCACTCACTACTCACTACTCTACTCACTACTCTACTCACTACTCTACTCACTACTCTACTCACTACTCTACTCACTACTCTACTCACTACTCACTACTCTGCACTCACTACTCACTACTCTACTCACTACTCTACTCACTACTAACTACTCTGCTCACTACTCTACTCACTACTCTACTCACTACTCACTACTCTGCACTCACTACTCACTTCTCTACTCACTACTCTACTCACTACTCTACTCACTACTCTACTCACTACTCTACTCAGTACTCACTACTCTACTCACTACTCACTACTCTGCACTCACTACTCACTACTCACCTCACTACTCTACTCACTACTCACTACTCTACTCACTACTCTACTCACTACTCACTACTTTGCACTCACTACTCACTACTCTACTCACTACTCTACTCACTACTCACTACTCTACTCACTACTCACTACTCACTACTCTACTCACTACTCTGCACTCACTACTCACTACTCTACTCACTACTCACTACTCTGCACTCTCTACTCACTACTCTACTCACTACTCTACTCACTACTCTACTCACTACTCTACTCACTACTCTACTCACTACTCTGCACTCACTACTCACTACTCTACTAACTACACTACTCACTACTAACTACTCTACTCACTACTCTACTCACTACTCTACTCACTACTCACTACTCTGCACTCACTACTCACTACTCTACTCACTACTCTACTCACTACTCTACTCACTACTCACTACTCTACTCACTACTCTACTCACTACTCACTACTCTACTCACTACTCTACTCACTACTCTACTCACTACTCTGCACTCACTACTCTACTCACTACTCACTACTTTGCACTCACATCTCTGCACTCACTACTTTGCACTCACTACTCTGCACTCACTACTCACTACTCTGCACTCACTACTCACTATTCTGCTCACTACTCACTACTCTACTCACTACTCTCCACTCACTACTCTACTCACTACTCACTACTCTACTCACTACTTTCTACTCACTACTCTACTCACTACTCACTACTCACTACTCTACTCACTACTCACTACTCACTACTCTGCACTCACTACTCTGCACTCACTACTTTACTCACTACTCTACTCTACTCACCTCACTACTCTACTCACTACTCTACTCACTACTCTACTCACTACTCACTACTCTGCACTCACTACTCACTACTCACCTCACTACTCTACTCACTACTCTACTCACTACTCTACTCACTACTCTACTCACTACTCTACTCACTACTCTACTCACTACTCACTACTCTGCACTCACTACTCACTACTCTACTCACTACTCTACTCACTACTCTACTCACTACTCACTACTCTACTCACTACTCACTACTCTGCACTCACTACTCACTACTCTACTCACTACTCTACTCACTACTCTACTCGCTACTCTACTCACTACTCTACTCACTATTCTACTCACTACTCAATACTCTGCACTCACTACTCACTACTCTACTCACTACTCTACTCACTACTAACTACTCTACTCACTACTCTACTCACTACTCTACTCACTACTCACTACTCTGCACTCACTACTCACTACTCTACTCACTACTCTACTCACTACTCTACTCACTACTCTACTCACTACTATACTCACTACTCTACTCACTACTCACTACTCTACTCACTACTCTACTCACTACTCTACTCACTACTCTGCCCTCACTACTCTACTCACTACTCACTACTCTGCACTCACATCTCTGCACTCACTACTTTGCACTCACTACTCTGCACTCACTACTCTGCACTCACTACTCACTACTCTCCACTCACTACTCTACTCACTACTCACTACTCTACTCACTACTTTCTACTCACTACTCTACTCACTACTCACTACTCACTACTCTACTCACTACTCACTACTCTACTCACTACTCTGCACTCACTACTTTACTCACTACTCTACTCTACTCACCTCACTACTCTACTCACTACTCACTACTCTCCACTCACTACTCTACTCACTACTCACTACTCTACTCACTACTTTCTACTCACTACTCTACTCACTACTCACTACTCTACTCACTACTCACTACTCTACTCACTACTCTGCACTCACTACTTTACTCACTACTCTACTCTACTCACCTCACTACTCTACTCACTACTCTACTCACTACTCTACTCACTACTCACTACTCTGCACTCACTACTCACCTCACTACTCTACTCACTACTCACTACTCTACTCACTACTCTACTCACTACTCACTACTCACTACTCTACTCACTACTCTACTCACTACTCACTACTCTACTCACTACTCACTACTCTACTCACTACTCTGCACTCACTACTCACTACTCTACTCACTACTCACTACTCTGCACTCACTACTCGCTACTCTACTCACTACTCTACTCACTACTCACTACTCTACTCACTACTCTGCACTCACTACTCTACTCACTACTCTGCACTCACTACTCTACTCACTACTCTACTCACTACTCACTACTCTCCACTCACTACTCTACTCACTACTCACTACTCTACTCACTACTTTCTACTCACTACTCTACTCACTACTCACTACTCTACTCACTACTCACTACTCTACTCACTACTCTGCACTCACTACTTTACTCACTACTCTATTCTACTCACCTCACTACTCTACTCACTACTCTACTCACTACTCACTACTCTACTCACTACTCACTACTCTGCACTCACTACTCAGTACTCACCTCACTACTCTACTCACTACTCACTACTCTACTCACTACTCTACTCACTACTCACTACTCTGCACTCACTACTCACTACTCACTACTCTACTCACTACTCTACTCACTACTCACTACTCTACTCACTACTCACTACTCACTACTCTACTCACTACTCTGCACTCACTACTCACTACTCTACTCACTACTCACTACTCTGCACTCTCTACTCACTACTCTACTCACTACTCTACTCACTACTCTACTCACTACTCTAATTACTACTCACTACTCTGCACTCACTACTCACTACTCTACTCACTACTCTACTCACTACTAACTACTCTACTCACTACTCTACTCACTACTCACTACTCTGCACTCACTACTCACTACTCACTACTCTACTCACTACTCTACTCACTACTCTACTCACTACTCACTACTCTACTCACTACTCTACTCACTACTCACTACTCTACTCACTACTCACTACTCTACTCACTACTCTGCACTCACTACTCACTACTCTACTCACTACTCTACTCACTACTCACTACTCTACTCACTACTCTACTCACTACTCTACTCACTACTCAATACTCTACTCACTACTCACTACTCTACTCACTACTCACTACTCACTACTCTACTCACTACTCTGCACTCCCTACTCACTACTCTACTCACTACTCTGCACTCACTACTCACTACTCTACTCACTACTCACTACTCTACTCACTACTCTACTCACTACTCACTACTCTACTCACTACTCACTACTCTGCACTCACTACTCACTACTCTACTCACTACTAACTACTCTACTCACTACTCTACTCACTACTCTACTCACTACTCACTACTCTGCACTCACTACTCACTACTCACTACTCTACTCACTACTCTACTCACTACTCTACTCACTACTCACTACTCACTACTCTACTCACTACTCACTACTCTGCACTCACTACTCTACTCACTACTCACTACTCTGCCCTCACATCTCTGCACTCACTACTTTGCACTCACTACTCTGCACTCACTACTCTGCACTCACTACTCTGCACTCACTACTCACTACTCTGCACTCACTACTCTGCACTCACTACTCTGCACTCACTACTCACTACTCTGCACACTCACTCTGCACTCACTACTCACTACTCTGCACACTCACTCTGCACTCACTACTCACTACTCTGCACTCACTACTCACTACTCTACTCACTACTCTACTCACTACTCTGCACTCACTACTCACTACTCTACTCACTACTCTACTCACTACTCTACTCACTACTCACTACTCTACTCACTACTCACTACTCTGCACTCACTACTCTGCACTCACTACTCACTACTCTGCACACTCACTCTGCACTCACTACTCACTACTCTGCACACTCACTCTGCACTCACTACTCACTACTCTGCACTCACTACTCACTACTCTACTCACTACTCTACTCACTACTCTGCACTCACTACTCACTACTCTACTCACTACTCTACTCACTACTCTACTCACTACTCACTACTCTGCACTCACTACTCACTACTCTGCACTCACTACTCTGCACTCACTACTCACTACTCTGCACACTCACTCTGCACTCACTACTCACTACTCTGCACACTCACTCTGCACTCACTACTCACTACTCTGCACTCACTACTCACTACTCTACTCACTACTCTACTCACTACTCTGCACTCACTACTCACTACTCTACTCACTACTCTACTCACTACTCTACTCACTACTCACTACTCTACTAACTACTCTACTCACTACTCTTCACTCACTACTCTACTCACTACTCTACTCACTACTCACTACTCTGCACTCACTACTCTACTCACTACTCTACTCACTACTCTACTCACTACTCACTACTCTACTCACTACTCACTACTCACTACTCTGCACTCACTACTCACTACTCTACTCACTACTAACTACTCTACTCACTACTCACTACTCTGCACTCACTACTCACTACTCACTACTCTACTCACTACTCTACTCACTACTCACTACTCTACTCACTACTCTACTCACTACTCTACTCACTACTCTACTCACTACTCACTACTCTATTCACTACTCACTACTCTGCACTCACTACTCTATTCACTACTCTGCACTCACTACTCTACTCACTCCTCTACTCACTACTCTACTCACTACTCTACTCACTACTCTACACTCACTACTCTACTCACTACTCACTACTCTGCACTCACTACTCTGCACTCACTACTCTGCACTACTCTACTCACTACTCTACTCACTACTCTACTCACTACTCTACTCACTACTCTACTCACTACTCACTACTCACTACTCACTACTCACTACTCACTACTCTACTCACTACTCACTACTCTGCACTCACTACTCTACTCACTACTCTACTCACTACTCACTACTCACAGTACTGGTAGTACTGGTGGTGGTGGTGGTACTGGTAGTGGTAGTACTGGTGGTGGTGGTGGTACTGGTAGTACTGGTGTTGGTAGCACTGGTGGTGGTGGTACTGGTGGTGGTGGTAGTGGTACTGGTAGTACTGGTAATGGTAGTACTGGTAGTGGTAGTACTGGTGGTGGTGGTACTGGTAGTACTAGTGGTGGTGGTGGTGGTAGTGGTAGTACTGGTGGCTGTAGTAGTGGTAGTACTGGTGGCTGTAGTAGTGGTAGTACTGGTGGTGGTAGTACTGGTAGTACTGATGGTGGTTGTACTGGTAGTAGTGGTGGTGGTTGTGGTACTGCTAGTACTGGTAGTGGTAGTACTGGTAGTGGTAGTACTGGTGGTGGTGGTACTGGTAGTACTGGTGGTGGTGGTAGTACTGGTGGTGGTGGTAGTGGTAGTACTGGTGGCTGTAGTAGTGGTAGTACTGGTGGCTGTAGTAGTGGTAGTACTGGTGGTGGTAGTACTGGTAGTATTGATGGTGGTGGTGGTACTGGTAGTGGTAGTACTGGTGGTGGTGGTAGTGGTAGTACTGGTGGCTGTAGTAGTGGTAGTACTGGTGGCTGTAGTAGTGGTAGTACTGATGGTGGTAGTACTGGTAGTACTGATGGTGGTAGTACTGGTAGTAGTGGTGGTGGTGGTGGTACTGGTAATGGTAGTACTGGTGGTGGTGGTACTGGTAGTGGTAGTACTGGTGGCTGTAGTAGTGGTAGTACTGGTGGTGGTAGTACTGGTAGTACTGATGGTGGTAGTACTGGTAGTAGTGGTGGTTGTGGTACTGGTAGTACTGGTAGTGGTAGTACTGGTGGTGGTGGTACTGGTAGTACTGGTGGTGGTGGTAGTACTGGTGGTGGTGGTAGTGGTAGTACTGGTGGCTGAAGTAGTGGTAGTACTGGTGGCTGTAGTAGTGGTAGTACTGGTGGTGGTGTTACTGGTAGTACTGATGGTGGTAGTACTGGTAGTACTGGTGGTGGTACTGCTAGTACTGGTGGTGGTGGTAGTGGTAGTACTGGTGGTGGTGGTACTGGTAGTACTGGTGGTGGTGGTACTTGTAGTGGTAGTAGTGGTAGTACTGGAGGTGGTGGTACTGGTAGTGGTAGTACTGGTGGTGGTGGTACTGGTGGTGGTAGCACTGGTGGTGTAGACACTATAAGGTTTTCAAGCTGGTTCAGAAGAGGAGACGACTGGCCTCGTATCGTGTTGTTGCATGAGTGGATCATTCCAGATACGTTCTCCTTTATTTCCTTTTTATTAATAACATATTACGCGGCTGAGACATGAAAATCCACACACTAACTGGTTTGACTTTGAAACCGTAGAGGAAAAAGGCTGCCCTTTTTGAAAGGCCTTTCGTGTGCTGCGCCGGAAATCCTGCATTGATGCACAAACCCAAGTTTATACAGAGAAACAGAAACTACAGACAAAAATAGTGCAGCGCAGCGTGCGAGGAAAGGAAGGAAATGCCGGCCTTTGGAAATGAGAGTATTCAGGAAACACAAGAACTACAGTGTGGACGAGCACGTATGAGTCATCTTCTGTGAGCCTCGCCTGCTGCCTCGCCTCTCGTAATTTTACATGGAACGCGCTCACCGCTCAGACCATCTGGATTGCATTACATGGGCACTCTGACAGCTCCTAATTAAAATTAATGGTCTGCCGTGCGCGTAACCGCACACAATATGCCAAAAATGGCCGCTGACCATTACATATACCCTATGGCATCAAGACTACTAAAGAAACAGCACCGCGACGACCAATCACTATTAAGATAATAAAAAAGCGCACTGAAAATGCACAAGCAAAGAAAAATGTATCCAGCATGAACGAAAAAGCCGCTACAATACGGCTCGCAGCTCCTCCCCACTTCTGACGAAGTGGTGACGTCGCCGAGCCCGTAAAAAGGGCAAGAGAGAAGACCCGACCTGCTATCGGCCAATCTCCCTGCTGGACGCATTGGCAAAGGTGGCAGGCCGAATTATCTTAAATAGAATACAAACCTGGGGGGAGGAAAAACACATTTTTACTAATCTACAGTACGGCTTTAGCCCAGGGAGGGGACAACGGAACAATGCTTAAATTTGTCCCTTCTCATTGCAAAACATACTCAGGCCAAGAGCGGGAACCTTTTTATTTCATTTATAGATTTAAGTTCGGCATTTGACTGTGTAGACCATGAATTCCTATGGCTAACACTTAGCAACATGGGGATCGACAGTCATATTTTATCATATATTAAGGAACTTTATAGAGAGGCAGGCGCAAGGGTTAGGTATGGCCCTAGGGGGGAATGCTCAGATAAATTCCCTATAGAAAGGGGTGTCAGGCAGGGGTGCATTTTGGCACCCCTGCTATTCACCTTATACATTAACTCAATTGGACAATATCTTAGGGACTTTCAGCACGACTACCCCACTATTAAAGGAACTCCCATCCCATTATTGCTATACGCCGACGACGCGGCATTAATGTCACAGACCAGACTCGGGCTACAGAGAACTGTAGATAAATTTGACACCTATATGAAGCTCCTTGGCCTGAGAATAAATATTTCTAAAACCTTCATAATGGTCTGTGGGAAGGGTAGAAAAAGGGCACCCTGCCCAATCTTCCTCGACAATAAGAGAATTGCAATTACAGATACTTTCTCCTACCTAGGGGTAAATTTTCACAGAGGAAGCTCTTGGCAAACAGCGGTTAACGCTAGGAAACTAGCATTTCTGCGTTCCATTGGCGCATTGAAAAACTTTTCCACCAAATTGGGGGGGAAACCAGTTAAAGACTTAATTTATATTTATAAAGCTAAGTGTGTTTCTACTGCTATCTATGGCGCTGGTATCTGGGGCATCGAACACGCACAGGGGATACAAAGCTGTGAAAATCAGTTTCTTGCCTATTTATTGGGGGTATCTAAAACCACATCCTCGTACATGTCGCACATAGAAACAGGCCTTTCCCATATAACAAACTCCATAAGGATTTCTCCGATCCTTCTCTGGCACAAGGTCTGGGTCACCCCGGAAACTGCACTAAACCGGGATCTAATAACTGACTGCCTTTCGCTAGATGGTCTGTCTAAAATTAAATGGATATGTTATGTGAAAAATATGTTTAAGGAGTTAGGCCACCCGGAATTTTTTGCAAAACCAAGTACGATGGAGAAGGTATCAAGAATTTTGATTAAAAAGATGGCCTTGGACCACCTTGCTACATCTAGGTGGAACGTAGAAAGAGAAAAACATACCATCATTAGATTCCAGCAAATTACCTCCAATGAAGGGTTACAAAAATATCTAACGCTAGTGAATAGCCCTTACGCTCGCTCGCTCCTTACTCGCTTTAGGCTAGGCTTTTTCTTTCGACTGGTCACATTCCCCCAATGCAATAATTGGTCCATGTCAAAGCTCATATGTCCCTGCGATGATATTTCGCATCAATCTAATATTCATTGTGTCCTTTTTTGTAAATTTTATCAGGCACCACGCAGGGCATACCTATTACCCATTTTAAGGACATGGGGGATTCGAACTTGTAAGTTAGCTCTTCTTAAACTGCAACAGATGGAAGAAGACTATGTTATTCATGCACTGAACCGCTTTCTAATACTTGTAGTAAAGTTCCGTAACTCAATGATTTGATCAAAAATGTTTTAACGTTTATTTCTTTGGGTAGTATTAACTATCTTTATTTGGACATGTCTATCATATGTATTATATCGTGTATTAATTGTTCTTAACTTATGTGCTTTTATGATTTGAATTACTAAATCGAATAAAGCAAGTTTTTTTGTTGTTTTGTTTTTTGCAGAGTTTTATATAGCGCGAACTAGACCCAAACCGAATCAGCTATCAGAGCGCTTTACATAGCACCAGTTACATTACATGAGGGCACACTTTCATTTTTTAGGCACGGGGAGATTAAGTGATTTGCCCAGAATCACAGGAGGTTTTTGACGTCGTTACCGAGACTCGAACCCAAATGCCCAGGTCCGAGGTCGACCGCCTTAGCCGTTTGATACTGATACTGATTCCATGTACATTAGGTACATACCAGATTGGTTACTGAGTTACCTTGTGAGCCCCTAGTATATGGTACCTTAGGTACCAAGGGCATAGGTACCTTAGAGGCCTACCAGGGGCTGAAGCATGTATTATGCCACCCTTGGGAAGCCTTCCAAAATGGCACCACAGGTCTGCATGTGCAGCCTGGGTAAGGTAGTGTAAGCACCCCTTACTGGGATATAGTATACCTATATCCACCATTTAAAACAGACACACATTAACCTGTAAGTCACTCCTATGGCAGGTCTTGACAATCCTGAAGTCAGAGTGCCTGGTTTTGTGTAAGAGGGTGCCCTAGCATGTGCTGAGCCCCTCTGCAGCTTTCGGAATCCCTTCCTTATAGCTGTTCTGTGATATGGCCATTCTATATACTCTTAAGTGCATTATAATCCTCGCGGTTAATGCTAACTTTGGTTTGGCTTTATCAATACATGTTGTGTTTGGTGTCAAAGACTTTGGAATACTACCCCCCCCCCCCGGCAGTTCTGGTGGCCCGGGTAGCATTCCACCCTTCCAGAGGGAGAAGACATGTACACACTGGTATACCCGGTTAAAGTTTTAAAGAGCCTCAGCATCACAAAATGGATGCTGCTGCCACAGACACGAGTATGACCTCCTGCTGCTGGATGAAACTCCGGCAGGGGAGGCCTGGACAATAGGTTTCCTGTCCAGGGAGGTGCCAGCACCTCCCCAGGCAGGCTTTAGTGTATTGAGGCAGGGTGGGTTGCATTCAGAGAATGCTTTTCAGACACTGCCTGGGGCACAACAGGTGCTCCATGCATTTCCCAGTTCAAACCGGTTGCTGGGGCACTCAGCCCCAGCTCTGGTGCGAAACTGGACAAAGGGGAAGGGGTATAACTACCCCCTACCCAGGTCCTCCCATAGGTGGGACACTAGAGTTAGTCCATTCCCTAATCTTAGTATAAGTATAGGAACCCAGTCCCTAGGACTTTAGATTACCCTGGATGAAACTCAAAAGACAAAATCTTGGACCTTCGACATTCCATATCGACTGGAAGACAGACAAAATCTCCCTTGGGGTCAAGGAGTGACCCCCCTGTTCAAACAGGCACCTAAGAGCATCTTGCCGGTCTGCATTTTCGAGACTCCTGCCGGATCCCGAAGAATCTGTGACACAGGACACAGACTTCCAGACATCTCTGAGGCTGACACGAGATCCCAGCAAAGCTGAGACCCGCGGCCATCACGAGAGACGTGGGACCGGAACTCCTGGACATCCTGCAATTTTGCAACTGCACCTACTTCCAGAGGTGTCCCGAAGTTGTGCATTGGGCTATGTGTTGCCCTTGCCCCGATCACCTTTTGCACTGAAGCTGAGATGCCTACACTCCACGAGTGTCCCGTGAGTCCACTTTCTTCAACCGCAGCTTGAGGCTCCTTTGCGATCCCTAGTCCATTGACTATTGGGTCCCTACGAAGGACAATCCTTTATTTCTTGGACTTTCCTGGTTGCTCCAGTGTGCCCTGACTCCCCTCTAAAGGGTGAGTCCCTTAGTCTTTGCTGGTTTGCACCAATGCCAATCTTGTCTTCTTGCATGGGTTGCTGTTGCTAAGGCTTGTTGGGTCCAATCCGGATACCGACGCTGCAGTACTCGACATCCTTTGTTGGAGAGCTCGAATCCAGCTCCTGGTTGTTGTCGACGCCTCCTGGACTTCGTGGCTGAAGAGTCACACTTCTCCTACTTCACTTGAAAGCACCCGACATTGGCTGGCATCTTCCTGCCAGCATCCTGGTCACTGGCTAGTGACCCAGACTCTGTCCCCTCTGCTTTTAGGTTCTTCAGATCTCCGATCCACCCTTGGATCTACCCGGACACTTTTCCTCTGGTCGCCTGCAGCACTTCTTCGCAGCGCTCTATTGGAATCGACGACGAAACCCAACACCAAAAGACACCTATGCACCCGGCTTCCCTGGGTGAGGTAACACGAGTACTCCAGTGCTCCCGTGGGTCTTGACTCTCGAAGTGTCTAAGTCTAAAGGGGTTCCATCAAAGTTCACTCTGAAGTGTCCTTAATCTTTAAAATTGTAACTTGCTTTTCCTCCGTAGAAGTCAATGGTGATTCGCGGCTGTGTTTAGACACTGCACGCATCCCCCGTGGGTCTCCTGTGTCCCTACCTTGGGTGGTTCCTGGTTGCCCCAGTGGTTCTACAGGCCCTAGGCCTCACTTCTATCCCTCACGTAGTTCTTATACCACTATTTTAGTATATGGTTTGTAAGGCCCCTGGAGCAAAACGTATACTGTGCTATTTACTGTGTGCTATTTAAGGTTCTTGTATTGTACTTCTGCCTCTAGCCTCATAAAGAGACTAAAGGGGTTGGGTTTAGAATAAATACATATATTTTATATATAAACCTTGTGTGGTGTACTTTCATTTGAACATTCAAGAGATTATAGACTGGTAAAACAAGCTGCTTTACATTCCTTCAAGACTTGGCCCGAAGGCTGCTCTCCACAGCTACCACTAGGATAGCTTTCTATAAAGGTTGTCTTAAACCTACCATCAATAAGGGTCGTTTGGACTGGTGCAAGGTGCCCACTAGAATAGTGGACATCCTATGCCAGGCCAAATTCTCACAGGCCACACACCCCCTATGCTTTTGAAAAAGGTAAAGTCCTGGGATGGTGTTCCTGGGGCGTATAGAGAATTGTGGAAGGGAAGCCACGCTGTCCCCTTCCCCTTTTATGTGCATTGTGGCCCAGAGACATGGGGACAACTGGCATAATTAGGCTCAGGGAGAGGGGCCCAGAGCACCTCTCTCTTTATCAATTACTCGGTCCTGGGAGAGGGGTCCCTGGTGTCTAATAAGGCTCAGGGAGGGGGACTGCATGCCCTCTCCCTTTTTAATTGGCTTTGGCCTCAAGAGATGGGTTCCCTGGGGCCGGATAAGGCTTGGGGTCGGGGCGTGTAGCCCCCCCCCCCATCCCTTTTAAACAAAGAAGGCCCCGGGAATTGGGGTCCCTTGGGCCTATGAAGCTCAGGGATGGGGGCCGCGCGGCTACCCTCCCTTTTCTTAATGGTTTGGCCACAGACGATAGGGAGGTTCAGGAGGGGGGGAGCACTGTCCACTCCCCTCTGTTTTATTGTATTTGGCCCCGGTGATGGGGTCCCCGTGAACTATTCAGATTCGGGGCGGGGGGTGCATGCCCCACTCCCCTCAATATATATGTTTTAGCCTCAGGATTGAGGTGCCTAGGGACCAAAGGCCAACCCGATGGCACGCACACCAAAGATTGTGCTTGGCGTGGTGTTGGCAGCTTGCTGGGGGTTTAGACACCCTCCACTGTGCAGGGCAAAAGGCTGTGCGCAACGTGGGATTGGCAACCTGCTGGGTGGTTGACCATGAGGGTTGGTGGTAAGACAAGCCCTGTGGCCAACCCAATGCAGCGCACAGGCAAAAGCTGTGTGCAACATAGGGGTTGGCTGCCTGTGGGAGGTTTACCGCAGGGATTGACCTGGGTTGGCTATGCGTATTGTTTTAAAATATTCCTTTATGTTACAAAAACTTGAAAATTTACTGGAAAAAACAAAAGTTATAGTCATGTGAAATGCTCAGTAACAACGTAATGTTTTAAACTAAAAAACAGAGAAATTCACCAGTTATAGTTATCTCAAGTAACTTGCCCACATATTACATCTCTCATGACTTGTTCTAATACATCATTCATAATGTCACTACAAGATTTGCAATTAGATTATTCATGAGAAAACTGCGCATGACGGGGCATGAGTTATATTTACCTAAGTCCATAGCTGATACAGAGGGATTTGAGGAATACATTCACGATGGAAAAAGTAGGTTGTTGATTCTGTGTGCAAGTCATTGTTAGTGAGAACTGGGTGAGAGTACAAGGTTTTCGATGTATGTTTATTTGGAGTTATCTAGGTTTCACGACAGCCCAGTCAGGATTTATTTGCATGACTGAAGATTTTCTGTGTCTTACTTGCACACCATTTCTTAAATGAGTGCTTGTATCCTAGAGTTCATAACTGATATATTCATTGAGGTCGAGGGTTGAAGGCATGAAGTGATGAGAGAGAAAGCGTGCAAGAGATAATGAGATCTTAGTGCAAACTTCACTTAATCATTCAAACTATGGAGTTTGATGCAGAGGTGTGAAGTCATTCTGGACTTGATTTACGAAATCTGGGGGGATATTTGTAAAACGTTTTCTATTAGAAATAGTAGTAGTAGCAATAGTGTGAAGGGCAGGGGGATAGTGATCCAAATGTGAGGAGATGGGTGAATATGGGATGAGTGTGCAACTGTGTAAGAAATCAGAATTAGGGTCAGTGGTTTCCCTTGATCTTGTCTGGATGTTGTGTGTGTATTGATTAAAGCAGGATTTGAGAGTAGCGGGAAGGGCAGTTTAAATCCCAAGTATAATGATAGAAATAGGGGATTTGAATGATTGAAGTAAAGGGCTTTACTGATTCTTTGTTAATGGGAAAATGTGTTTGTACATATGACCGCAAGTTCATCAAAGCAGAACCAACAGCACCAATGGGTGATTGTCACAATGCAAGCCGTAAATAAGGTGATTGTTCAACAAGCACAAGGGAAACCCTACTCACAGAGAACCAGGGTACGTATTATATATCAAGAAACAGTGGTTCTTGTGCAAACATTGGTTGGGTACATGGATGATTTAAAAAAAGGCGCAATGGCAATACGTTTGGGTCAAGTGGATTTCAGGCAAAGAGGTAGCCGAGTACACCATCCTTATTTTTGAAAGTTTATATCAATTATTTGAGAAAAACAATTTCTTAGGTACAAAAAGATAGGTGCATAGTGTCCCTAGTGTGAAATTGGAACAAAGAAAAGAAAAATGTAGTGACATTTGTGACAGTTACAGCGTGGTTTCCATTATTTTTTGACAAACGATCATTAATATTTTCAGCAATTTCTTCCAGCAATGTAAACAATAATTAGTGCTAGTATAATGATTCCATGACTGTACCCGGCAGCATTTACAGGAAGGACGCGGAGCTGCTGCACACGTCGTCTAAAGATTCATTCCAAAGGACATACCCAGCCAGGACGCATCGAGTTCCCGCCCACATAAACTACGTACCTGTTCCTTCGCCTATACTGTGAAGACATTCTTCAGCGAACCACTTCCTGTAGCTCCATCGGCCATCAAGCCTGCCTTCCTCATCTGCTAGTGCCAGCCCCCACCTCGCCCTCCCGCTTTCTCATACTGAGTACCCGGCTGGGTCCAGTATGAGTATCTTTTCCTTTCTTTCACTTGACCGGTGTTCTCATGGAAACCACGTGGCTGTGCACACACATTGTTTTTGCTCCAGATGTCCCTATATCATTAGGTCCTGAAGAGACCCCATATTGTTTTGAAGGGTCGAAACGCCGTCGACACTGTAAAAAACGAATCATTATACTAGCACTAATTATTGTTTACAGTGCTGGAAGAAATTGCTGAAAATATTAATGATCGTTTGTGAAAAAATAATGGAAAACACGCTGTAACTGTCACAAATGTCACTACATTTTTCTTTTCTTGGTTCCAATTTCACACTGGGGACACTATGCACCTATCTCTTTGTACCTAAGAAATTGTTTTTCTCAAATAATTGATCTAAACTTTCAAAAATAAGGACGGTGTGCTCGGCTACCTCTTTGCCTGAAATCCACTTGACCCAAACTTATTGCCATTGTGCCTTTTTTTAAATCATCCATGTACCCAACCAATGTTTCCACAAGAACCACTGTTTCTTGATATGTAAATAAGGTGATAACACATCGAATGTTGAAATCTCCACTGGAGAGAATGGAGTGGCTCAGTGCCAGTAATGGCTTGTACAGACCTTCTACTCCGACATTCTAATGTATGTCTTTATGCTTCTCCATTTTTATTTTGGAACATTCCACCCCCAAATGGTTAAAATGTTCTAATAGTCTTATATTACTTCTGCCCCAGACTATAACGATTGCTAAAAGCCATCACGAAGGAGGATGAAGTAAGGCTATTAGCAATTCTCCCCTTAGCTAATAGCCCTATTGCCATCACATGCGTATCAAGAATGGCTTATAAATTTGTCAGTTGGGTGCGCCTGCTGTACGCAAAACTACAAGCCAGAGTGGTTGTCAATAACTGCAAGTCTAAAGACTTTTCTTTGGGGAGGGGCACCAGGCAGGGATGCTCACTGTCCCCATTGCTCTTTGCACTCGCAATGGAGCCCTTGGCGGCCTGGGTCAGGTGGGACAGATCGATACGGGTCTTGCGGTGGACAATCGACTGGGAAGACAAGATCTCGCTATATGCAGATGACGTGCTGCTTTACCTCACAAACCCCAAGGAATCCTTTCTCAACTTTCTGGATGTGCTTGCCATCTTTGGTAGGTACTCCGGATTGGACATTAATTGGGCAAAATCGGTGCTCTCTGTCCTGGTGGGCGACCCGCCGGCGATTCCAAAGTCTTGCCCCATTTGCATCGAGACGGTAGGATTTAAGTATTTAGGTATATTTATCACACTTATTCCACAGTTACGATATGACAATAACTTGGCTTCCCTGTTAAATAGATGTAAGAAAGATGTGGAGTGCTGGAAAGCTCTTCCATTCTCCTTGCTCGGAAGGGCCACTCTCTTTAAGATGATGGCTTTGCCCCGGTTTCTGTATGCTTTGCAGAATTCAATGGACCGGTGCCGACCGCATACTTCAGGGAGAAAGAAACTCTACAGAGGCCGCTCCTGTGGGATGGTAGGGCCCGTGTTGCATTTAGTAAATTGACTTTCCCATGGTACGACGGCAGGATCGGACTACCGGATTTAAGGAAGTACTATTGGGCCTCACAGCTGACAGCCGTGAACCATATTGTCTACGGAGTCTCCGTGGATCCAGGCTATGCCATGGACCGGGGTCAAGCCCCAGGTGGGATGATAGATAGAGCCCTGTATTCCAGGCCTGGGAGGTTTCCATTGACTGGCCCGACTGCACATGCGACACAAGTGTGGCACGCAGCCAATAAATGTCTTCGTTGGGAAGGCAAATTAACACTAGCCACTCCCTTGTTATATTCTGAGAAGTTGTGTAGTCTGTGGAAAACCAAGGGGTTCGACAGATGGGACCTAATCGGAATTACCCAGATAAAGGATGTGTTGGGGGAAAGACTCGATACACACATTTGAGTCCCTCAAACAACAATACAGTCTGCATGACAACGAGTACTATCGATATCGGCAGGTGTGGCATGCCCTTACCACCCATGTCCCTAAAGGCACGGTGCTCCCGGAGGCGTCTCCTCTCAAGGACCGTGTACTAGATGGGCATATTCCTGAGAAAACTATCTCTCTGATATACAGGAAATTGGTCAACAACATGTAGAACCCGTTGGAGCGGATTAGAACCCAGTGGAGTGAGGATGGGTTAGAATTGGATGATGAGGACTGGACAGAGGCAGTTTCATCCCCGAAAGTAGTCGCTATCCAGATGCGACTCCGATTGGTGCAGTTAAAGGTACTACATCGATCATATATAACTGTGCCTCGTTTGGTACGAATGGGACGAGCTGAGAGCGGAGATTGTAGGAGAGGGTGTGGAGAACTTTGAACCCTAATGCATATTCTCTGGCACTGTGAAGTGATTCGGGTATATTGGATGACGATTCACAAAGAATTGGGGGTGTGCTGGGTGCGGTGATACGAAGATGTTTGTTGAATGTGTGGGAGCCTACAGATCTTAACATGTACCAGAAACAATGGGTGACGCTGGCGTACATGGTGGCTAAGCGAAATATAGCTCAGCTCTGGGAAGCCAGTCAGCCGCCCTGAGTTAGTAAATGGGCAGAAGATCTTGACTGGTGCATGTTTAGAGAGAAAGCAGTATACTTGGCATGGGGTTGCCCAAAGAAGTGGGGGAAGATATGGGCAGCGTGGAACAGCTACCGGGGTGAGATCTGTGAACCACCTGCGCAGCGATTAGACCTGGAAGCACAGGAATCCCCTAGGTCCGAGCACTAAATGTTGTTATAATTGATTCTGTATCTTGCCACAGTGACCCTTGTATTGAAGCTGTACGTGTTCACCTGAGATTTGATTTTCCTTTTTGTTTTTAATAAAAAAGAGTTATAAAAAAAAAAAAGAATGGCTTACAATTATTCTTCTCTCATTATAAACATTTGCCTGGAGCTCTGGACCATGATTCTGGGGGCGGTTAAATAACAGTGTTTTTGCCCAAATGTTTAGGCAATAACAGTTAATAGAATGATATTCAAAAAAGGAAAGTGGAGCTCTAGGTCTTGGAGCACAGACGGCCATGAAAAAAGTATTGAGCAGCAGGGCCTTGCCTACATCTTTACAGTTGTTGGTTGTTGTGCAGAAGAATGTGGCATAGCCGGTGGTGTAGGAGAGTTTTTGGCATCTCACCATTTCTCAGTGATAGTAGCAAAATGTAGTGAAGGGTAGTGAGAATCAAAGTGCTTTGTGATGAATGAAGATTTGCTGAAGGCTTTCCATAAACAAAGTAAGATGGAGAAATCGCTGGAGTTGCAGCCAGTACTTTCCAAGGTTTGTTTTGTCTTCAGTCTATGAGGATATATAGGGTGGTTGGTGGTTGATCTGAGTGGACCACCATGGTTTAAGAAATGAGGTAGAGTTGAATAAAGATGAGGTTGTATCACACACAGTATGTGGCAGGGGTTACGTGAGCGGCCATAGAGGGTTGAAGGTTTCGGAAGTGCATGACAGAGGAGGAAGCATTAGTGTTTTTTCGAGATGACTATAATTATTTTCTGTACTCATAAGCTGATAGTTGGAGAAAAATAACTGCATTTTTTAAATATACTGAAATCTGATCTTTTACAAATATTATTACCTTGGTAAGAGAGACATTGGTGCTGT
Source organism: Lissotriton helveticus (assembly GCF_964261635.1). NCBI lineage: Eukaryota > Metazoa > Chordata > Amphibia > Caudata > Salamandridae > Lissotriton > Lissotriton helveticus. Next base: position 31,259,273 of record NC_136060.1, on the reverse strand, counting down.
GGCTTTTATGTATTGAATAGTACATATATATGGATATATAGAGGCATTCCATTGGCAGAGCTTAATTTGAGCCGGTGGTTGCAGGTGGTGGCCATTGGCACTCGTTTCTGGGGACTGGCACTTATTTTTCCTCATAACACATTTCCCCAGAGCAAGAGAGGAAAAAACGCACAAATGGGAAAGACAGACGAAGAGAAATATAGGAAAACTTTCACCAAAGGAGAAAGCAGGTCCCTGGAAGAGTGAGAAAAATCGACCGAGCATGACTGGCAGTGGATTAAAGAAGCATGAGGTGGATACTGGACTACGCAGCCTTGGTATTTAGTGCATTGACATTAATAGTGCCAGCCGCAGGATTCTGAGCAGTGCGTTGGGCACCTACACTCATTATTTTACAAATTATGCACTGCAATGTTATCAAAGCCTTTTACTGCTGGCGCTCACACCTCATTCACTGATGTGATCGCTGGTAGTAACCGTGCATGTGGTGGCCACTAATGGAATCTTGCCTGATGTTGTCACTATTACAAGACTAATTATATTAGTAGCTCTTGATGAATTTCATTGCAAATAAGTAGCACTTTTTACAGAAACGGTTGGAAACCCCTGGCTTAAAGTACTTTATGGTTGAGCTTACACTGCTGGTTTGTCTGATTTAATGTTGTTAATGCACTGGCAGTCAATAAGTCAGTCAAAAGACATGTTTATTTAGACCTCAAGTCCTCAAACACATAACATATATAAGCATAACAGTTTTTTTTCATACATTCAAATAAATAACCTGCATAAATTAACAAGTTAAAATAATCCATTCAATAAAACCCCTGATTAAAAACGAACTTGTTCTCGCACATGGTAAAGCTCTCGCAATTGTATATTCACTATTTGATACAACTTTTGGGCCCATGGTTGGATACTCTTCCTCACCTAATTACTATGATCAATTCATTGCATTACACAAGACATTTTTTCAGGAGTTAAAAACATGTTTGACAAAAATGCCCCAAAAAAAGCAGCAAAACGTAAGGATTGGGTGTCATGGTAAATTATGGTATGACCAGTCATGTAGGTTGGCCAAGAGGGAGCTTTTGTTTGCAATCAAAAACAAAACGAAAGACGATGTCAAAGTTGCCAGGGAGACATATAAGCATATCCAAAGGATCTCAAAAAAGAAATGGGAGGAGTCAAACTGGGCGGACATGCTGGCTGCCGCCAAATCCAAGGACAATGTTGGGTTTTGGAGGCTGGTCGCTAATGGGTTCCATGCAAGTAGAGCTGTGAAGGACGTCTTTTTAGACGAACTGACTTGGGTGACGCACTTCACAACCCTTTACAAACAATACGATAGTGGTTTTGATGAGACGCCATGGTCGCCACCCCCGATTGAGTGCCTTGATTTCTCAATTGATGAAACCAAAAGGGCAATCGCAGAACTGAAAAGTAGCAAAGCTGCTGGTCCTGATAAGATACCGGGTGACCTGTACAAGCATGAGATTGAAGTTTGGGCTCCATATATAAATCACTTGTTTAATGCACTATCTAGTAATTGTCAGTTTCCAGATAGTTGGCGTGCTGCAGAGGTTGTTCTAATATTTAAAAAGGGTAGCAGGTTTGTTCCATCAAACTACAGACCGATTAGTTTGATGGACATCTTGCAAAAACTCTATGCCAAGCACTTACTATTTCGGATAAATGACTGGCTAGAGGAAAAAGCAATACTCACCAAACTTCAAGCCGGGTTCAGGCGTAAGGTCAGCACCATAGACCAGGTTTTTAGATTTTGTTGTATATATTGGAAATATGTACTCATTAGGAAGGGGCACTTGTATGTCGCCTTCATAGACTTGAGAGCGGCATTTGACCTCGTTCCACGTAACTTGCTCTGGAGGTCCCTTAGTGAGGTTGGGTTGCCAGGGTGCCTCCTGGCTCAAATAGTCGAGCTGCACGCTAGGAATCATGCCAACATTAGGTGGGGTCCTAATGGGGAATTGACGCGCAATATCCCTATAGAGCGTGGCGTCCGCCAAGGATGCGATTTGGCCCCTACCCTATTTTCATTATTTGTCAATGATATTCCTGATCATTTGAACGGTTGTACAAACGACTCACCACAACTTAATGGGGAAAGGGTGCCTGCGTTACTTTTCGCGGATGATACCATCTTGATATCCCAAACTAAGAAAGGTCTCCAGGCACTCTTGAACTCCTTTAGCATGTACTGTGTGAAGAAAGGATTGGAGATAAATGTTAATAAAACTAAGTGTATGGCATTGAATCCCTGTAGGCCAGATAGGGGGACCCTTAGTCTGGACGGCCAAGTGCTAGAAACAAATGATAACTTTTCCTATTTGGGGGTGGTGCTAGACTCAAACCTTACATGGAAGGCCAAAATCGAGAAAAGTAAGGTGTCTTATGCCCAAAACGTTAAGCCAATTATTAGCAAACTCAATGCTAGTACCAGCAAATGTGTGACTCCTGTGCTTGAGCTTTTTAAATTTAAAATTCAATCTGCTGCCCTCTATGGGGCTGAGATATGGGGGCCTTGGGGAAGGGATAGCTTCCATGGTCTGGATCACAAATTTATGAGATCCATTGTAAGGGTTCCTACTAGTACACCTCTGACACCTCTTCAACTGGATTTGAACCTCAAAAGAACTGACAATTATACAATCATTAGACCATTAATGTTCTGGATAAGAATATGGTCTACTCCAGAACTGATTGATTACAGGAAAGGTCTTCAGGAAATATTGGGTTTAGATTCTCTTAATTCTATTTTCTGGCTCAAACACATTAAAAAATGGTTCTCAATCTTGGGCCTGCCACAGTTATGGGAGAGTCCGGAAAGGCAACCGCACTATGCGAAATCTATGGTGAAACGAGCCTTCTGGTCCTTCATAACTAAACAGTTAGTAAATGGAAATAGAAATGGGTCTCTAACTTATAATTTTCTAGGCTTCAAAGATGAACCCTATTTTGAGGTATTTTTAGATGAGATAGAGCCTCCCCTTGCGAAGTCCTTATTTTTAAAGTTCAGGTATGGGAATCGCATGATAAACTCTAACCTGGAACGTTGGTCCAAGAGAAAATTGGAAGGGCCCAACGCTACACAGGGGAAGTGTATCATGTGCTCAGGTTTTCACAAGGAGGATGAGGTCCACATACTGTTCTTTTGTCAAGCATATACTAAAGCAAGAAAAAGGTGGATCAAACCCTTGTGCAACCTTCTAGGAATAAGATCTTGTACCATGGCATATAGAATTATTAAAACTAACACTTCCCAATCTATTGTATTCAGCATTAGTAGATTCCTTTATTCTGTGTATATTGCTCGCAGGAAGATTGGTCAATTACTTTGAGCCGTTAAACTTTTGTTGGTTTATAACGTTATAGTTGCTTTTATATGATGATGGTGTATGATTCTCCCTCCAATTATGGTATATGTCAAGACGTTAGATGTTAACTGCCATGAAGCTCTGTGTTTTTAATGCATTTATGTACGTATTTCTTTTTGAGGACGATTACCATGACTTCTGTAACTAATGGATACGTTTTCAACTGTTTTTAGACTTGTATGTGTAAAACGACATGGCTCTGTGTTTTTATGTATGTATCTTTTATGGCTAAAGCAGCCGAAATAAAGATTTTTGATTTGAAAACTAAAATACCGTAAAACGTACTCCTTTTAGTATCCACACCTTTACCATGCTGTACAAAACCAAACTGTCATCATAAATGGTCTAAACATGTAGACCTTAAAACCTTTTTTTACTGCAAGCATACATTCCCTGATGGCAACTTCTATATCCAGGGAACGCATTTCAAATAAAAATACCACAGCTCGTGCACGGTTTTAAAAAGATTGTGCGTAAAATAATTTTCGATTGAGTAAAAACTTTTAAGCAATTCAACAAAATATGCAAAATATTGCATTTAATACTGAGGCTGCATGCACAAGTCCCCCCGAGTCAATCATTAACATTATTATTAGGGCTGGGCGTAGTTGGCGTAGCGCTTATGGAGCGAGGTAGAGAAGCAAAATGTTGTGTACCCCTTGCAAAGTCACACTTCCATAACCATAATTTGTACTAATGGAATGATATACGTGACTAATCAACTCAGAATAAGAAATGCACCTACACGAATACACATGGGAACTAATTTGTCTTGTGTTGCAATCATAATGCATCAAACGCAGACCATGGTATAAAGTCACTCCTGCCAGTTTTACACAAGTCTGGAAGCAGCCAGTACTTTAAAACTCGGATGACATTGAGACATCCCTCTCCAAATTTAACTCTACACTGATGACACACTGGCTCCTCAGAAAACTATTAAACAGCCAACCATAGCTAAGAGGGATACATGGAACACTGAGGCCCTCAAAGCAGAAAAGCAGGGGTGTAGGAAGTTGGAGAAACGTTGGAGACGGACACGTAAGGGGGAAGACAAGGACCGATATTTGGTAGCTATGACCACTTATTATAAAAACATTAAAAAAGCGAGGAAAACCAGTCTTACCTCCCAAATTACAGAGGCAGGCAATTCTACCCGAGAGCTATTTAAAATCATACAGGCCTTCACTAATCCAGTAATTTGTGAGAGCCCGGCTGTTTTTACCCAAGATCTTTGCAATAAAATTTCCCAGTTTTTCGAAGATAAAATTGAGGGGATATATAAGAAAATCATGAAAGTCTCAGGTCCTTTGGAGACTGAGGCCTCTGAAATTCCCCCAACGGTGACCCTTGGGAATACCCTTCATGTAATTCCAGAAATAACTCTACAAGATTTTACTATACTTATTAGTAAAATGAAGACCGGCTCTCCCACTGATTTGATTCCTGCTAAAATGATCACCCCCCTGACGGAATCTCTAGGCCCCACTATTCAAAAACGAATGAATCTCTCCTTTACCGAAGGACAACTTCCACAACCCTGGAAAGAAGCGGTAGTGAACCCCATACGCAAAAACACCACCCTACCTTAGTCAGAGCTCTCCAACCTCCGCCCTATTTCCCTCTTTCTTTTATTAGCAAACTGGCTGAGAAACACGTTAACACTATCATTTCCAGCTTTATCGAGGCGACAGGGGGCCTGGACCAATCACAATCTGGGTTCAGGCCCAACCACAGCACTGAATCAGCCCTCCTCTCGGTGACTGATAAGATCAAAATGTCACAGGACAGAGGGGGTTCCATGATTCTAGTGCTGTTGGACCTGTCCGCGGCCTTTGATACCGTGTCTCATAACATCCTCCTCAGCCGTTTGCAGGGAATGGGGATTGGAGGCTTAGCATTATCCTGGCTGGAGAGCTTCCTTTCCGGGAGGTCGCAATCTATTAGCCTGGGCCCCTACCGTTCCACCTCGAAGGTGCTCACGAAGGGGGTGCCACAGGGCTCATGCCTTAGCCCTACATTGTTTAATGTATATGTGGCCCCCCTTGCTGAGATTGTGCGGAAGTATGGGTTCACACCGGTTTCCTACGCTGATGACACCCAGCTCCTCTACCATTTCAGCTCCCTTGGTCCTAAAGGAAAACTTTGCTGAGGGTATGAGGGCAGTGTCACATTGGATGGCCGCAAACTGCCTCCAATGTAACGTTGCAAAAACAGAGGTTATGCTCTTCGGCAGAGCAAATCTTCTTTGGTCTCCAGATTGGTGGCCAATGGATCTGGGTCCAGTTCCAACATCAAAGCCACACGTTAAAAATCTAGGGGTAAAAATTGATCAAAAATTGACCCTTAGGGAACACACCAACCACATTGCAGGATTGTGCTTCCACACCATTGGCCTTCTAAGACGAGTCTTCCCGTATCTTCCTGACACCTATAGGAAGACACTTGTACAGGCCCTGGTTACTAGCCGCCTGGACTACTGCAACGGCCTGCTGACGTTAGCAAATGCAGATACAGTAGGCCGTTTGCAGGTAGTCCAGAATACTGCGGCTAGACTGGTCAAGAGTGCACCGGCAAGGACTCCCTCTAAGCCCTTGTTGGACGAGCTCCATTGGCTCCCCATACGGCAGCGCATCAGTTTCAAGATATGCTGTACGGTCCACAAATGCTTATATGGGGATAGTCCTAAATACCTCTCTCAATCACTTGAGCTGTATCAACCCAGCCGGTCACTCCGCTCAAGTAACCAAGCTCTCCTAAAACCCCCTGCAACAAAAAAATCCAGACAGGGAGACCGAGCATTCTCCTCAGTTGGCCCTGCTTTATGGAATAAACTTCCAACAGATGTGAGAATGACCACCAACCATCTGTCCTTTAGAAAGGCATTAAAAACTCTCCTCTTCCAGGAAGCATCTCAGTCCTATTAATATATCTCATTGACTCTGTTAATGTTCTGGCTGGCAAAGCGCGGAGATACCCTTACGGGATTGAGTCCAGCGCGATATAAGAAATTAAAATAAATAAATAAATTAAATAAATAATTAACTAATTATGTGATTTGGTATGTCCTAAACTAATGAGCAGCTTTAAGATAATGGAATGCAGCATAAATGTGCTTTTGTTTATGTATTATATTGGCAAAATCGTGGGATTGGGTGAGTATAATATGCTTAAGTATTGCTTATTTGCTAGGTAACTACTAATAGGGTAAACCTTAGTAAGGGGGAGGTAAACAGAAGGGTTAAAATTCTTAAATTAACATTCGTTTGTGTTTGTTTCTATGATAGTTCCCATTTTGACTCGTGAGGCCTTAAAGAAAATGAAGTCACTCGATTATTGTGGTCACAAAAGAAATACGCATGCACGAGCAGAGTCTGAATGTGAGCTGCTTGTGCCTGAAGTGACTACGGTTCAAGGACACGATGGCCTGGAAGTATAGATGGCTGCCAAAAGGATGAGCACAATGGTTCAGAACGTGGGAATACATGCTAAAGTTGCGAGTAGAGAACAGGACTAGTCCGGACTTGGGCCAAACAAAGGACCCATTAGAAAATTGCAGACGGAAGGAAATGTAATATTATGATGACGAGATGATGCTCATCCACCCCAAAATTGTCCAATCAGAACTCGAATTTAGGCTGAAAGTTACACTTTTAGATAGATAGAGCTAGTGAAAAAGGTATAAAAAGTGCTGATTTTATTGAAGAAAAAACCTCTCTTCGATTTCTACCAGAGATGCTGCTGGAATGCTGATTTGCCTGAGACGTAAGACTGTGAATAATTTTTTTAAATTTCCTTACACAGGGAGATGCCCTTTAGCTGAGAGCTTAGCTAGGGATGTTAGGAGAAATAGTGATTATTTGGGAACTATCTGTCTTTTGCTAATACTTGCTTTATAAAATAAAATGAAATTGTCTAATTTCGAGTTTCCTTAAATAAATCTAGCTATCTTGAATTTAAACTCTTATTCTTTAAATGTCGTCTCTTAAAATAAAGAAATAAATAAAGTGATAAAAATCTTAGACATGCTGAATTTGCTCTTAATAAAAAATAGATAAATGGAGAATTAAGCTGGTCTTGAGTTTTCCTACGCCTAATTTTTTACTAGCAGATCCATTGATCTCAATGGTGGTGTGTCTAAATAAAATATTGTATTTAATTAAAACCATGGTAAACACATCTATACTGCAGGTGTAAATAGTTTAAATATTCAATTTTAGTTTTAGATACTCCACTGTGATACAGCAGCTTTTCCTTTGATTTTTCACCGATCCATGAAGTAGTGTAAGTGTTTTATGAGTGATATGCAGTGTTATGGGCCCCACTGATGAGAATATGTCAGAAGTTATACTTCAAAGAAAGGTGACATGGATTTAGAAACTACTTCCGGAGAAGCGCTGCATCAGTAATTAGCTTGGTATCAGAGCATTGGTTGCTGTCTACTGGAAATACAGAATACTTGTGCGATTGAGAAAATTCTATCACTTTGTTTAGCGAAACAGACGAATGGAGTTGTTTTGTGTAAGTCACTAACCGATTTTGTAATATATCTTGTAAATACGGCTTCTTGAAAAAAATCTTGTAAAGGAGGGGTCAGTCGGCGCTGCAGAAGCCAGAGCGCTGGTGACGTCAAAAGTGTCGCGCTGGGATTGGTCCGCGTGACCAAGACAGGGCAAAAAGCTGATTGGTGCATCATGAAAGGCAGCAAAACTATTGGTTAAACACCAAAGAAACATATCTTGTTCTAATTGGTACGCTAGTGTGAACCGCGCTGTGAAAGGTTGGTGTTACAGAACAGCAACAGGGAAGTACGCGATCTTTTGAAAGACAGGGAATTTACAGAAAAATGGATTACTATTACGGAGAGGAAAAGAAGAAACCTTCATGGTTTAAGAAATTGAAAAATGTGTTTGGGAAGGACAAGGCGATAGTCACAAGAGAGGGAAAATTGCTACCTCCGCCGAAAACACCTGCTTCCTATATGTTGTCAAAATATGGTTACCATACGTGTGTTTGGTTAGAGAATTGGGTGAGATATACCAGGAATGATGGTGTGTTAGCTTTTCCGGAAGGAGGATGTTTTGATGTGGCAGTTTTGAGAAATTTGAGAGAAAAGATGATGAATCTAGACCCGAGACCTAGACTGACTCAGTTTGAAGCTTTAGTTGAATGGGAGGATGAGATGCATGAATTGGAAAGCGAAAGGTTGAAAGGACATATCAGACCAAGAGGTAGATTTCGAAATCTATGGGGAGAGACACATGAGAGTAGAATGCGTAGATGGAGAAATGTTGATATGTGTGATGGCATGTTTCCAGTCAGATTAGTGGATGATTATGAAGGGCGGAAATGCACTGAAAAGAGAAAAAAATTAGAAACAGGGAGAGAAGGTTATGGTGACAGTGAAACAGAGGATGCTGTGCTGGAAAACATATTAAATAGAAGACCGCCACCATACCAACCAGGTTCTTTATGGACTACAACTAATGCTCCACCCATAGAAGAAAGAAAAAAAGAAGCCCCAAGGCAATTTTCTAATTTTAGAGATGTACCCGAAAGAGTAGAATTGAGATATAATCTGAGTACTTCAATACCAGAACCAAGACTTACTGGTACCCCAAAGCAAAATAGTGAGCGAGAGAGCGTAAATAGAGTAGAAAAACGAGTTGAAGAACAAACAAGTACTGATGAATATATACGAACTACAAATGCTTTGACAGAAAAAATACAAGAATTAACGAAAAACATAGAAGCAGTAACAGTCCCAATAACGATAGGACCTGTAATTCCCGTGTTTGAAAACCAAAGAATAAAATAACCAAGTTTGACAATTCCTTTGCAACAGAGTTTGCAAAAAGTGAGAGGAAATATTTATCCAGATTTGTCAGAAATTAGACAAACAAATAATGTAAATCCGCCTGACTTAACTTTCAGTCAGAGTTTACCCTACAAATATTCAACTGGAGCAGAGTCTGATTCTGCTACACCTGAAAAGAGCATAGAGAAAATAGATTTAACGCAAACTCCTGTAGGACCATCCGAGCAAGAATTAAGTGATTGGATTAAATCTTTGAAATTAAAAGAGCATGACCCTAAAGTATTGGATGTACTGAGATTAAAAGTTGACATGGAAGAATTAATTATTGGAACAATTGGAACAGACAGATTAAAAATGTACCAAGATGATGAACTTATGTTCATGTGTAAAAGCATAACATGGAAAGCGAAGTCTGTATATGATCAATTAGAAGGCTTGGCAAATGAATTTGAAATAGAATTTGCAAAGAATAAATCATTGCAGAAATCCTATAGAGTAGACTTTTCAGAAAAAGACATTGAAAACATGAACACTGCAGGAAGGTTAACTCAAATAAAAGAATTAATTATTTTGTCACGAAGATGGGGAGATGTGAATAAATGGAGAGTGAAATGGGCAAAGAAGAAAGAGGAGACTAGTGACAAATCAACATTAGCGTTTCCAGTCAGAGAAAAAGAGACAGTTGCAAATTAATTCCGTATGAGAGAAATACCAGGAGGAGGATATGTACATGTTCCTTGGAGTAGACAGGATATATTATTATTTACAAATGATTGAGACAAAAGCCAGTAGAATGGTATCGACAGGTAGATCAATTTGTGAAAGTTTCAAAAGTGTTATGGGTTGATCTGGATGGATTATTTGATATAGTTGTGCCAGCAGACTTATGGACTGAATGCAAAATATCGGTAGATTGGCAAGGGAGGAATATTCTCCAGACAAAGTTACAGGTGCCCCATCACCAGATGTAATGCGCAAATATGAACAAGTAATTGTATTCTTGAAAAATAAAATTCCACCAAAAGAGACAGATTGGGTTAAAATAGACAGGACTACACAGGAACCAAAATAATCTGTACATGCATTTTATGAAAGATTGTTGTTGGTGTTTAAACAATACAGTGGATACGAAAAGGACATGAGTCACTTTGTATATCGATTTGTGTATGGACTAAGACCAGAAATTGGAGACATGATCCGACACACCTTGATAGGATGGCAGTGGAGCACTGTAGATGAGGTTTTGAGAAAAGCTAAATATTGCAGTGAAGAAATTGATTCAAAACAAAAGAAATTAAAAGAGAAAGCTATGTGGGCACAAGTGAAGGTAGCAGAATAAGTAGCACAATTAGATAGTAAAAATAATGGTAAAACAAAATTAGTAGGAAACATAGAAGCGCTGAAGAAGAAGTTCCCTTGTCATAATTGCGGCAGAATAGGGCATTGGAGAAAAGAGTATAAGTATCCACCAAGAGTTAATATAGAAAATGCATCATTGAATCCACAGGTGCATAATGAGGTAATTCAACAGCAACCGCAACAGCAGCAAATAGTAATCAGCAAAGTCAGGTGCCACAACTGCCACTTCCACACAGTGTAAATCAACAGAGATACAGTGCAGAGACAGGATTCAGCGGAGTTGAGCAGGTAAATAGATCACCTAGAGTGAATGTGAGTCCTCAGTATTGGTTGCAAGAAGAAGGTGGGAGTGAGTCAAATGAAAGTTTCTGATGGTGCCTGAGAGAGGGAGAAGAGTGTGTGCTTGGAGCCACTCTTGAGGTAGATCAGTCTGGTCTATTCGTAAGTGGAAAGGTGAATGATGTTGAAATAACTTTCCTTGTGGACACTGGTGCTACCCGTTCTAATGTTAGATCAGTGGAAGTCCAAAATCTTTCTCTCTCAGGAGACTCCATCCAAGTTGTAGGTGTTGCCAATAGACAGATTAAAACTTCCTTGACACAACCAGTTGAAGTAGAAATTGGAAATTTCAAAGACATGCATCGATTTGTGGTGTGTGATAGTAGCCCTGTAAATTTGTTAGGACGAGATGTTCTGTGTAAGATGAACTGTGCCATATACTGTTCACCAGATGGCATAGAATTGCAAACCCCGGATGAAGATAGTCTGTACAAAATGACCATGCTTATGATTGAAGCAGAACAAAACAAACTGTTTCCTGTGTTTGATCGAGAAAAGATACCGGATGAATTGAAAAAGGTGGTAACAGAAAAGGTGTGGGATTTCACAGGTGAAGATATTGGACTAATGCACGATGTAGATCCTGTAAAAGTCGCTATAAAAGAAGGTGCAAGTTACCCGAATATCCCTCAGTATAAAATGACTGCAGAAATAATTGAAGGAATAACCCCAGCGATAAACAAAATGATTGAATAAGGCATACTAAGAGAGATAGAGAGTAGTCCTTGTAATTCGCTGATAATGGGACTGAAAAAGCCGAATGGAACCTTTAGGATAGTACAGGATTTGAGAAAGGTTAATAAAATAGTTGTCCCATGTTGTCCGATTGTACCAAATCCAGCAGTGATTTTATATCAAATTCCCCATGATGCTGAATGGTACACTGTGATAGATCTGTGTAATGCGTTCTTTACAGTCCCATTGCACCCAGAAAGTCAGCCAATTTTTGCGTTCAGAATCGGAGACCGTATTTTGGCCTGGTGTCGAATTCCTCAGGGGTATACTGAAAGTCCATCTATCTTTAATCAATTGCTAAAGAAGTCGTTAGAGAGTTTGAACATGCCTGGAGAGTCTGTATTGGTTCAATATATCGATGATCTCCTTGTGGCATCAAAAACAAAAGATGCATGTGTAACAGATACCATTGCATTATTGAATCATTTGGCCGAAGAGGGACATAAAGTGTCTCCGTCAAAATTTAAATTTTGTCAAAAGGAAGTGCAGTATCTAGGTCATAAAATTGCCAAAGGAATCAGATAAGTCACTACAGAAAGAATTAAAATGATACAGGAAATGAAGCCACCAAAAACTAAAAGACAAGTGAGAATGTTTCTGGGAATGGTGGGTTATTGTAGACAATGGATTAGTGGATTTTCATTGATTGCAAAGCCACCGCAGAGATTAACGAGAGCAGATATCAGAGACCCTATAGTTCTGACTAAAACTGAAATGAAAGCATTTGAACAACTGAAAATGAGTTTATGTGAAGCACCAGCTTTAGGGATGCCTGACTATGAAAAGGAATTCCAACTATATTGCAGTGAACGAGAAGGATGTGCATTGTCAGTACTGATTCAGAGACATGGAAAACTGAGAAAACCTATTGCATATTTCTCAGCTGTTTTGGACACTGTTGCAAAAGCATTTCCAGGTTGTCTGAAAGCAGTAGCAGCCACAAGTGTTAGTCTGGAACAGAGTGAAGGAATAGTGATGGGATTTGCTGTAAGAGTGTATGTACCACACTCCGTGGAGATTCTCCTCACTAGGACAAAAACACAGTATCTGACCAACAATAGGATGATAAAATACGAAAAGACAATTCTGGGAGCAGAAAATGTGACAATCTCTAGATGTGTAAATGTGAATCCTTCCACATTATTGCCTGACACAATGGAAACAGAAGTGAGAAATGAGGTTGATCACAAATGTTTAGACGTTCTTGAATACTGTACCAAACCAAGAGCAGACATCAGAGATGAGCCATTGCCTGAATCAGATTATGTGATGTTTGTAGATGGTTTGTGTCTGAGAACAGATGAAGGTGTTTTGAGCGCAGCATATGCCGTCTGTGCGGTGGCAGATGTATTGGAAGCTTCTTGCTTGAAAGGAATTCGTTCTGCTCAGATAGCAGAGTTTATTGCCCTGATTCGAGCATGTGAATTGGGAAAATAAATCATAGTGGCCATAGTGACTGATAGTCAGTATGGCTGTGGGGTTGTCCATGACTACGGACAATTGTGGTCCCAAAGAGGTTATTTGACTTCTGCAGGATCCCCCATACGTAATGCAGAATTTGTACAAATGTTACTTGACGCCATCCAACTACCAGACAAATTGGCTGTGGTAAAATGTGCAGCACACAAAAAGGGGGATGATTATATCACCCGAGGTAACAGGTATGCAGACTCAATTGCTAAGTTCTGTGCCAAAAATCTTGCATCCATTAATAAGGAAAGGGAGAAAGAGCATGTTTCAAGTCCTTTAATGCTAACAACTGTAGTTGAAACTTGGCAGGAAGTGAGGCAAATGCAGGAAGAAGCTGATGAGGAAGAGAAAAATGTCTGGCTAAAAGCAGAATGTAGACAAAGAGAGGAAGATGAATTCTGGGTTTACAAAGATGAATGACCAGTAATGCCTGATAGCATGTTCTCAAATATGGCCTGAATGTACCATGGTAAAGCTCATATTGGGAGGGATGCCATGCTTCGCCTATTCAGACAGACGTGGTATAGTTCCAAGTTCAGGATGATAGCTGAGAGCTTGTGTCAGAGATGCCTAGTTTGTCAGCAGTTTAATCCATTGATTCGATTGAATCATTTAAGACCCACTCGAGGAAGATGATATGCTGAAATTAATATCTATCCTCGAGAAAACGAAAGTAGTACATTGAGGCATCGTTTTGATAGCGTTCACTCGATATGGTCTATCGACATAAGTGTTGGTATTGAAATTATCAAGCTAAGAGGACGCGATAGCCATTTAATAGCAAAGGGTGTGAGAGTGAGGTAGCTGCCATTTATTGAATAGGCGATGACCAATTGCCGTTTATCGAATAAAAAGAGTAAGGAAAAAAAGAGGAAAAAACCCCTTCTTTATGAGATAATGATAGTGTGTACGGGTCACTGTGTGGCTGACATCTCGCTATATTTCTCTACACAGAAAAATTGAAGGGGAAAGAAAAGTAACCTACTTTTGCGGTTGCAGTTCTATGAGAACTTTACCCTTGCGGCTGGTACGAGTACTGATGGACGTTTTAGGGTAATTATTTAAAGTTATATGCGTCTGGTGTAAGGTGGTACGCTCTCCCCCCGCAGGTTGATACAAAAGTGTTTTTTATGTTTTTTCAGTTGCGAAGACTGATTTGTCCATATGCAGTGGCCATAATATATATGACGCCCTGAAGAAATTGCCATAAATTCCATTGGCAATGAAACATGTCGGCAAGTAAAGTAGTTTGGTTGGATCGTTAGCAACCACAACTACCTCTTCTTTTAAATCTCCACATCCAACACAAGAGACAGAATAAAAGTAAATATCTGTGTTGTATTGTGGTTTTATATGTTGTTTGACACTGTATTGGTTTTTTGTGTTTTCCTTACACTGCATATTTTCACAAAACTATTCCTTTGTGTTTCTTGGACACATTTTTCCTTCTTTGAGCTCGATGGTGCCAATGATGAGAACAAGGCAACCCTGGTGAGTACCTGCCAGGTTCCCATTGGTGGTGCGCCCGTGAGGTGCCATCTTGCTCACACACACTTTTTCTGTTCTAGTTGTCTATATATCACAGTTTGACACTTAAGGGTGTGTTGTATGTTGTCTCGCAACTGAATTTTAAATCAGTGGGAAACAGGCGATTGTTTAAATGAGGCACATTTCCTGGATATACCAACTACCCCAATAATTAATGGAAGGGGAGAAAATTTCTTTGTAATGGTAATGCAAGAAGGGGTGTATCCGTAAAGGATAAACTCAGAAGTGCCTACAGAGTCTAGGTCTTTTTTGTACTAGTAGCAGTTTAATCCAAACAGAAGAACTATCGTGAGTTTGGGAACCATAGGACGGGAGGGAAGTCCATTTACACGAATGCAGTTGGATTTCATTGAGTTTCAGCCATGTAACAGACTCAGATATCTTTTGGTGATCATTTGTTTGTTCTCCCGATGGGTAGAAGCTTTCCCCACAAGAAGGAATGATGAGCTAACTGTTGCAAAATTACTTTTAAGGGAAATAATACCAAGATTCGGTTTCCCAGTGACAATTGAGACTGATCATGGCCCACATTTCCAAAATAAACTCATGCAAATGGTATGTGAAGCACTGGAAATTCATCAGAGACTGCATTGTGCGTACCGACCTGAGGCTTCAGAAGTGGTAGAACAAGTTAATGTTGCAATTAAAAACAGGATTGCAAAAATGTGCTTAGCGACAGGACTAAAGTGGCCTGATGCCTTGCCACTTGTTTTGATGACCTTAAGAAGCATACCTGACAGGAAAACTGGATTGAGTCCACATGAGATCTTAATGGGAAGGGTGATGAGACAAGCATATGTACCAGTTGATAAATTGTTGACAATTAATGATGACATCATACTGGATTACTGCAAAAACCTGTCTGACGTGGTAACTTCTGTGTTCCATCAGGTGGGCGCTGAATCAAAAACCAAAGAGAAAAGTCCAGCACATGATCTAGTCCCTGGAGACTGGGTGCGAATAAAAGTACACCGCAGAAGAAACTGTTTGGTGCCTCGTTGGCAGAGACCAAAGAGATGGGTACATGCAAGCCACACTATCCATGTACCTGAAAATCTAAACGAATAAAGTGAAAGCACAACTGATTCAGACTCTGAAGGTGAACCAGAGAGAGGTCCAGATACTGAGATTTAAACTGGTTAACAAAGAAAGAAAGCCAGAGGAACAGGTTAACGAAATACCCAGTCAAAGAGAAACATTGGGAAAGAAAATAGAGGTTGTCCAAAGGCGAAAAAGAGTTAGAAGACCAAATCAGAAGTACAAATCACCTGAGTGGACGTACATTGTATTACCTCCAATTGAAGAAGTAAACAGCAGTCAAGAAAATTTGAGTTGCTCAAAGGGATGTATGACGGTACCGTCACAATGCGTGCTTTTACAACGCGTCTTTTACAACGCGAAGTCGTAACCACGACTTGCATTGGGGGCGCGGATTATAAATAATATAATTTACTATTCCAATACCAGTCCCCGTGGATACTAGAGAAGGTGTTGGAATAGCAAATGTATTATTCTTTATCCTCTAGCGCCCTCCAGCACAAGTCGTGGTTACGACTTGCGTTGTAAAGGACGCGTTCTAAAAGTACTGCGGTGTAAAATCCGCGTCGAAAAGGATGTTCCCCGCTCAAAGACAGATGGAAGAAGTGAGTAAAGAACTGAGCCACAAAGAAAAGTGGTAATTGATCAGAAGGACAAGGTGGAAAGTAAATCTGAGATTCAGAAGAAGAAAAAGGAAAGGGGCATTGAAAGTGAAAATAAAATAGGCGACACAAGGTCGAAGAAAACTTGTTCGAAAAATTAAAGCTTGTAGCTGACACAAGGTCAAAGAAAACCTGTTAGCAAACTTTGCTGTGTACAAAAAAAAAATTTGTACTAATAATCATAAGACGAAATGTTCTATTTTTAGAAAATGGTGGAGGACGTGTCTAATTTGCGCTGGATTACTAATGTTGATATGGATCATTTTGGCTATTGTCATTCCTTTTCAGGACAACTTAGTAAAGTCAAAACATAATGTGAGTTCAGGTGAACAAAGTGTGGAATCAAAGTCTAACAAGCAGCATGTATATAGGCCAGAAATACATCAGGATAGTTCTATTAGTGGCCTTACCAAGAATGCATTTTCTAGATTATTAACTGAGTATGTTAGAACAATGGATGCTAGTGATTGCTACGTATGTGTAAAATTACCTGCATCTGTTTCGGAGGGGGTGACCTATCATCATCTCCCACTTACATATGGAGTCACATGTAGTGTGATTACAAGCCTGTTTTATCAAACAGGTAAACTGGAATATAATTATTCTAATTCAGATGAAGTCTTTGCAAAGTTAAAAATTGATAAAGCATTGAATAAGAAAAAGCCTGCTACAGTTATGGGAGAATATTTTTTAGAAGTAGATGAGTTAATTCATGATTATAAGTGTAAAAACAATTTAACATGTAAAATGAGAGTAGAAGAGAAGGCATTTTTAGATATGGTTGAAGAAAGGCGAATTGCCTATAAACGTAAAGAAAAAGTGAAGCATGAAAAATCAAAATATTAGACATTTAATGATGAAAATATTGATGAAAGAAATGTGAATGTAGCAATAAATATAGACACTCCATTGTTAGGGAAATTCTGTATTAGGAGAGAAAACACCATGTATGATAATTATTTTGTGGGAGCAAGTCAATGTAAAGATACTTATTGAATTCAAGGGGGTTGGGGATTTAAAGGGGGAAATGATCCTGTTTTTCTTGGTGTTTACTTTATGTGCGCAAACAAGGCTTATTATGGACTACCTAACCACTTGTATGGGACATGCTATGTGGGTTTGGTCTTTCCTAAAATTTTTCATGTAGATAGAGGTACTAATGGAATTCATCAGATAGGTAAACCATGAAGAGAGAGTGTCATAGAAATAATAGGTGATGTTTTTGGAGCACTGATACCAGCAGTGGGAATATCTTTCAATGCAAATCGAATTTGAAGATTGTCAACGATAGTAGATCGTTTGTCAACAGATACAGCAGGTGGATTCCTAATGGTAAACACCGAAATGATTGCTATGAGAACTATGGTAATGCAAAATCGTCTTGCTCTTGACATAATATTAGCAAAAGAAGGAGGAGTTTGTGGAATTTTGAAAGTACAGCACTGCTGCACCTACATTCCAGATAAAATTCAAAATATTGAAAAGTACATTACAAATATTACGGAAGTGCATAGAGAAATTCAACCACTGGAGGTTGATGGTATTCTTGAAAGACTTGGTAGACGTTTTATGGCAGTTAAGCATTGGTTTCAAGAAATAGGTAGTTCAATTATAGGTATAATACTAATTCCAGTAACAGTAATAGTATTAGTCATTTTAATGATAAGGTTATGTTGCACAGAAAAAGAAGGAATGTTAGAAAGTCATTAAAGAAAATGAACCAAGAGAGACGAGAAAAAGAAAGAGAAAAAGATGATATAGAAATGGAAGAGTTTCAAGAAAGAATTTTTAAGGAGACAAGAGAAAAGGATACTAAAGTATAGATATACTAATCTGAAGAATTTTAAACATGTTTTGAATAAAATTTTTGCCAACATTTTGTGAGGTATTTAGTGATAAATCACCAAAGGGGGGAGTTGATGGAGCGAGGTGGAGAAGCAAACTTTTGTGTACCCCTTGCAAAGTCACACTTCCATAACCATAATTTGTACTAATGGAATGATATACGTGACTAATCAACTTAGAATAAGAAATGCACCTACACGAATACACGTGGGAACTAATTTTGCTTGTGTTGCAATCATAATTAACTAATTATGTGATTTTGTCATGTCCTAAACTAATGAGCAACTTTAAGATAATGGAATGCGGCATAAATGTGCTTTTGTTTATGTATTATAGTGGCAAAATCGTGGGACTAGGTGAGTATAATATGCTTACGAATTGCTTATTTGCTAGATAACTACTAATAGGGTAAACCTTAGTAAAGGGGGGAGGTAAACAGAAGGGTTAAAATTCTTAAATTAACGTTTGTTTGTGTTTGTGTTTGTTTCTGTGATAGTTCCCATTTTGACTCGTGAGGCCTAAAAGAAAATGGAGTCACTTGATTATTGTGGTCACAAAAGAAATACACATGCGGGAGCAAACTCTGAATGCGAGCTGCTTGTGCCTGGAGTGACTACGGTTCAAGGACATGATGGCCTGGAAGTATAGATGGCTGCCAAAAGGATGAGCACAATGGTTCAGAACGTGGGAATACATGCTAAAGTTGCGAGTAGAGAACAGGACTAGGCCGGACTTGGGCCAAACAAACGGCCCATTAGAAAATTGTGGACGGAAGGAAAATGTAATATTATGATGACGAGATGATGCTCATCCACCCCAAAATTGTCCAATCAGAACTCAAATTTAGGCTGAAAGTTACACTTTTAGATAGATAGACATTGCCTTTAAATGCTTTTACCGCCAAATGGCGAGGAGGTCAGGGATTTGCCTGTCCCTTCTGCCCTGGTCAACGGGAAGGTATTGGGCATGTCCTTTTTGCCTGTCCTGAGTACAAGGTTCCCAGGAGATCCTGGTTAAAACCGATCTGTCTCCAGCTAGGACTTAAAACGGGTTCTGAGGCAGTCAGGATCCTGTTTTCTGACAATTCCCAAGTAGTAGTAATAGCAATAGCAAAATTTCTCCATTGGATGTGGATAATTCGGGCCCGCAAAATGAGTTTACAGTAATTTGTTTAAAACAAAAATATGAAACTGTTATACGCACTCAGCGATTAATGATTCTGGTGATGAATTTCCTTTCGTACTTGAAAATTTTTATATAACCAATGATTTTTTTTTTCTTACACTCTTTTATTGTAACTATTTATTGACTGTATTGTATGGATTTTATGACCTTTGGCTGGTCAATGCTAACTATATAAGGATGAACTGTGGATTCTTATAGTCACAAATAATGTATTTCCCCTACTTTTTCTTTTTTAGATTGGTAAATTTTCTTTTTCAAAATGTTTCATGTATGTCTTTTATGATTGAAAAATATCGCAATAAAGACTTTTGAATTTGAATTTGATAGATAGAGCTAGTGAAAAAGGTATAAAAAATGCTGATTTTACTGAAGAAAAAACCTCTCTTCGATTTCTACCAGAGACACGATGGCCTGGAAGTATAGATGGCTGCCAAAAGGATGAGCACAATGGTTCAGAACGTGGGAATACATGCTAAAGTTGTGAGTAGAGAACAGGACTAGTCCGGACTTGGGCCAAACAAAGGACCCATTAGAAAATTGCAGATGGAAGGAAATGTAATATTATGATGACGAGATGATGCTCATCCACCCCAAAATTGTCCAATCAGAACTCGAATTTAGGCTGAAAGTTACACTTTTAGATAGATAGAGCTAGTGAAAAAGGTATAAAAAGTGCTGATTTTATTGAAGAAAAAACCTCTCTTCGATTTCTACCAGAGATGCTGCTGGAATGCTGATTTGCCTGAGACGTAAGACTCTGAATAGTTTTTTTTAATTTCCGTACACAGGGAGATGCCCTTTAGCTGAGAACTTAGCTAGGGATGTTGCTGTTTGTTGTGGAGGGTGGACCAGTGGAGCGAGACACGCCCCCTTTCATGGCTCTCCCAGTCCCACCCACCTCAGGCTTATGGGAGTATAAAAACAGGCATTTGCCAGGAACGCGCAGCGGGCGCGCCGAAGGTGCGCCTAAGGTAAGCCCGTCTGCGCTCGTCCGCCCACTGCCGGGCCCTTGGGCCATGGACTATAGCCATTCGGCCAGCTACTCCTCGGAAATGCTAAAATCATTGAGACCTCCAAGTGAGCTTTGCCCCTCCCTGGCCCCCGCCACCCTTAGCCGTATTATGAAGTATGGTATTTCTGTGGCTACCAGTCACCCCTCCTTAGTAGTGACTGGTACTGCTGGTATTAATCCAACTCCCCTTCACGTTACTTATTGTAACACGCATTCATTAGTAAAACATCAATTGGATATCTTTTTACTTCTTACGTCTGATAAACCCGATGTTCTCCTCCTGACCGAAACCTGGCTCACTCAGGATTCTCTGCCTGACATCTTGGCGGCTCTCCCGTCGGACTATTATATCTTGTCCGCTATACGAACATCGGGAAAGGCAGGGGGAGGAGTTGCGGCAATTATTAATAAAAACTTTAGATTTATTACCCTGACCCCCCCCTTGCACTCCCAGAGGTCGAGAACTTGGTTGTACAACTTAACACAGAGACTGGTCCC
The DNA here is from genome assembly GCF_964261635.1 of Lissotriton helveticus. Lineage (NCBI taxonomy): Eukaryota > Metazoa > Chordata > Amphibia > Caudata > Salamandridae > Lissotriton > Lissotriton helveticus. The sequence goes on along the minus strand of NC_136060.1, from coordinate 31,238,369 downwards.
TGGTATTAGTCCTTAGTTACCGTCCCCCTAAGTCCATGCCCAATTTTCCCTCCACCCTAAGTGAGCAACTGGCTTCGCTGGTGATCAATTATGATAAGGTGATTTTGGTCGGGGACCTTAACTATTGGTTTAACGATATCTCAGGGGGGCCACAGGCCGCTGAGCTATCTGAACTCCTATCCAATTTGAATCTATCTCAACATGTACATAGTCCTACCCACGATAAGGGACACATCCTGGACCACATCTGGTCACATAATGTCCCCCTTTCGATTCCGGTGATTATGCCATGTATTTGGTCAGACCATCATATGATAAACTTTACTGTCCCACTTATCACCCGAGGACAATGCCCTTCTTTAGTAGGGGGCGAAACGAGGAAATGGAACTAGTTAAACAAATCTGACTTCCTCGCAACCTTGGAGAACTCTGCGCTGACCCTTGGTCATGACGTTAACATTATGATGGAAGATATCACAGAATGGCTATCTTTAGCCACTAATATTCATGCCCCCATTGTCAAATTCTCTCGGGCTTGTCACTTTGAGGCGCACAAATGGTTCTCCCCTGATGTCAAACAACAAAAACTTGAATTGCGCAAAGCTGAGAGGAAATGGAGATCAAACTATTCAAACGCTGACAGGTTATCTTTTGTTAACACCCGTAGAGACTATAAGACTGCCATTTCCACCACCAAAACAGCCTACTTCTCCTCTAAACTCCTTAATGCTACAAATAAATCTAAAGAGATTTTTAAGATTGTCAATGAGCTATGTAACGATTCCAGAACCTCCTTGACACAGGACCCTACTGAGGAACTCTGCAATTCTTTAAACCAATTTTTCTTAGACAAAATTTTGTCCATAAAATGCAGTCTCCCCAATACTCTTAATTGGGAACTGTTGGATGACACTGCCATTAATCAAAGGGTTTTAAACTCCTTTCTGCCTATCTGTACAAAAACTTTAATCTCACTTGCGTCCCGCGTCAAATCAGGTTCTCCTATGGACTGCTGCCCTCCGCATGTCTTTAAAGAGATATTTACCACCTTTCCCCAGTGTGTACTCCCTCTCTTAAATGAGTCACTATTACAAGGCACAGTCCCTATGGCGTTCAAACATGCTACAGTAGTTCCTCTCCTAAAGAAGCCGGGGGCTGATCCCACCCAACCCGCGAACTATCGTCCCATCTCCCTCCTCCCCTTTTTCGCAAAAATCTCAGAGGCTCATATAGCCAGCAGCCTGTCTAATTTTATCGAAGACTCTGAGTATCTTGAGCCTAACCAAGCCGGTTTCCGCCCGGGTCACTCCACCGAGGCTGTTATCCTGGCGGTATTGGACACTCTCAGAGTCAATGCTGACAGGGGTGAACATCAAGCCCTGGTACTTCTGGATTTGTCGGCCGCGTTCGACACGGTCGACCACACCATCTTGTCTAACCGTGTAAAACAGGCCGGTCTGAGAGGCCCCGCATTGGAATGGATCAAATCCTTCCTAGCCGGCCGCACTCAGGGGGTCAGGCTAGGAAAGTTCTCTGCCCCCAATCTCCCCATTACCTGCGGGGTGCCGCAAGGCTCTTCGCTCTCCCCTGTGCTCTTCAATTTATATATAAAACCTTTGATTCACTCACTAAAAAACAGAAATGTTACAGTATTTAATTATGCAGACGATCTTCAGATTATTTTTTCCCTCAGTTCCCCCAGTGCTGTGAGTGACCTTCATACCACCATGCTCCACATCCAACGTTGGATGGATGTGAACCATCTGAAGCTCAACCCTGGCAAAACTGAGCTAGTCCTGCCTGGAAATAGCAGGAAGAGCTGGGGCCTGCAATTTTGGCCATCTGAACTCGGTCCTCCTCCTGTCCCGTCCCACTCGGTGAAAAGTCTTGGCATTACCATCAACGCTGACCTTTCACTCAATGGACAGGTCGGCTCTGTGATCTCCTCCAGTGTTCACCAAATGCGAAAAATAAGGAAAATTGCTCATTTGCTAACTCATTCTGCCCTGATCCAGGTGGTGATTGCCCTCGTCCTCTCACGGCTTGATTTCTCCAACTCAATCTATCTCGGACTCCCTTTTGGCTTGCAAAAACGATTGCAGATGATTCAAAACCAGGCTGTTAGACTCATCTTTAAACAGCCTAAATGGTCTTCAGTCAGACCCTACCTGGCCCAACTCCATCGGCTGCCAATAGCTCACCGGATCTCTTTCAAGATAGGCTGTTTAGCTTTCAAAGCCTTTCATGGAAGGAGTCCTAGATTTATTGGTGGCATTCTTACCAAATACTCCCCCTGGCGCAGCTTGCGTTCAGCCCATCATTTTTTGTTTGACACCCCCCCCGACTGAAACGTCAGGGAGGGTGTAGCTTTTCCCGCCTTGCCCCTATATTGTGGAACTCCCTTCCCCTAGCTTTGAGAAGCTGCAACGACCTCCTTGGTTTTAGAAGAGCTTTAAAAACTTTGCTATTTGAGCAGGCGTACGCCTAAGGGCCCGGTTCGCACTTCACTTCAGCTATCAGCGCCATGAAACCCTTGGGTGTACGCGCGCTTAATAAATTCCTATTAACAATAAAAATGTTAGGAGAAATAGTGATTAATTGGGAACTATCTGTCTTTTGCTAATACTTGCTTTATAAAATAAAATGAAATTGTCTAATTTCGAGTTTCCTTAAATAAATCTAGCTATCTTGAATTTAAACTCTTATTCTTTAAATGTCGTCTCTTAAAATAAAGAAATAAATAAAGTGATAAAAATCTTAGACACGCTGAATTTGCTCTTAATAAAAATTAGATAAATGGAGAATTAAGCTAGTCTTGATTTTTCCTACGCCTAATTTTTTACTAGCAGATCTATTGATCTCAATGGTGGTGTGTCTAAATAAAATGTTGTATTTAATGAAAACCATGGTAAACGCATCTATACTGCAGGTGTAAATAGTTTAAATATTCAATTTTAGTTTTAGATACTCCACTATGATACAGCAGCTTTTCCTTTGATTTTTCACTGATCCATGAAGTAGAGTGTAAGTGTTTTATGAGTGATATGCAGTGTTATGGGCCCCACTGATGAGAATATGTCATAAGTTATACTTCAGGGAAAGGTGACATGGATTTAGAAATTATTTCCAGAGAAGCGCTGCATCATCGCCACTACGCACACTACGCAGTTTGGAAAAAATGTGTGGAAAAAGAGCGCACGTCTTCAGGGTCCGTGTGCTTGGGACAGGGGTCCCTTGGGGTCCCTTGTGCCAGGGCAGGTTCCCTGATCTCCCCAGCCTGGCTGGGTTGAGAAGCAGGGACCGGCCCCAGGGCATGGGTGTCGGTCAGGGCCTGGGGTTTGAGAGCCCCCGTCCTGGGGCCTGCCAATTGTCCATCTGCCCGGGACAAGGGTCCCTGGTACAGAGCCCCGGAGATCTGCAAGGCACCATGGGTACCGGGCAGTCCTCCCCCGGGCGGCTGGGCCACAGGAGCGCCTGCGGGCCTCCCCATGCCTGAGGCCCAGCGTGGGGTTTCAGAACCCCCCCAGAGCCCTGCAGGCCCCGAGTCCTGCAGTCCCCGAGCCCTGCAGCCCCGAGCCCTGCAAGGGCAGGCGGGAGCCCTCCTGTGAAGGCTCGGGGTAGGCATATTGGCGTTATGTCGGTCCCGGCCATCTGGTCGCACCAATCCCCTTGGCCATCTGGTCGCACGCAATGCTTTCCAATGGGGCGACCAGAGAGCCGGGCCGGCCTGGAAGTCCCAATGAGGGCTCAGTTGCCTCCCGGATCCCAGCCAGGGCTCCAGGAGGTCGGGCGCTTCCGTGCCTAGGGTCCCCTGAGCCACGCGGTGCACACTGGTTCCTAGAAAGAGGGGTGGCTTTCCTCCGGATTAATGGGGGCAAGGTATGCCTGAACACCCCTCCCGGGCTGGCGATTTTTTGCCGGAGTCAAGATGGGCTATGCCCAGACAACACCTCCCTAGGCGTCCGGGGCTCCCTCCTCTGGCCCACGGTGTGGCAAAGTGCCCGGGACGGGCTCCATGGGTCCCGGGCAGTCCTCCCCTGGGCCTCCGGGCCCGAGAGCTCCGGTGGTCCTCCCCGTGCCTGAGGCCTAGCCGGGGTCATCGAGCCCCTGGGAAGCAGCGTCGCGGAGCCCTGCGTGGGCAGGCGGGAACCCTAACCCGAAGGCTCGTGGTTGGCAGATGGGAGTCTTTTCGGTCCCGGCCATCTGGTCGCACCTCTCCCCTCAGCCATCTGGTCGCACACAATGCTTTCCAATGGAGCGACCAGCTGGCTGGGCTCGATGAGGGCTCATTTGCCTCCCGGATCCCAGCCAGGGCCCCAGGAGGTCAGGCACATTCGCGCCTAGGGTCCCCTGAGCCTCGCGGTGCACACGGGTTCTCAGAAAAAGGGGTAGCCTTCCTCCAGATTACTAGGGACAAGGTACTCTGGGACCCTCTTGGTCCAGCGGTCCTCAGCCGGCAGCTGGATGGGCCAGGATGCCGCCCTAGCCCTAGGTCCGTCCCTGGGCCTGCCGGGTGGCAGGCTGCCCTGGATGGGGTCTGGCTGGACAGGGGAGCCTCGCCCTGATGGGCTGGGTTCAGGGGCCCTGGGGATGGTGGCCTCCCCACCCCAGGCTCCGTCCTCAGTCCTACCGTGTGGCAGGGTGCCTGGGATGGTGTCTGGCAGGCCTGCGGAGGCTTCCCCTGCGCCTCTGGGCCTGGGAGTCCTGGCTGGGTCCAGGGGCCCCACCGGGCCCTGGGTTGGGTGCTCCAGCCCTGGGCCCCGTCCACCAGCTTGCCACACTGCCAAAGGCCCAGGACAGGGTTCTGTTGTGCCCGGGGAGCCTCCCCTTGCTTGGCTGGGTTCAAGAGCTCCAGCTGGGGCCCCTGAGGGCCCCGGGGAGGGCGGCCTTCTCACCCTGGGCTCCATCCTCAGTCCTGCCACAGGGAGCCCCGGCTGGGTCCAAGGGCCCTGTTGGGCCTAATGTCGGGTGCTCCGGCCCTGGGCCCTGGGCCCTGAGCCCCGGCCTGCTGCTCCACCAAGGGCCTAGGACAGGGGTCCGATGGTCCCATGCAGGCCTCCCCTGCTTGTCAGGGTGTCCACGGGCCCCGGGTCGGAGGGCCCGTCGGGTCCCTCTCGCAGCCTCCTTGGCTGGGGCCCAGCTGGGGCCCTGGGCCTCTGGTTCCCCATGCCCCGGCACCCACTCACTCTTTCGTTGGCGCACAGAGTGACCAGATGGCTTCCCTTTCGTGCCCGGCCATCTGATCGCACCTTTCCCTTCAGCCATCTGGTCACACCTATCCCCTCGGCCATCTGGTCGCACCCAATGCTTTCCTATGGGGTGACCAGATGGCCGAGCTTCCCAGGAAGTCCCGAAGAGGGTCTATTTGCCGCCCCGATCCCAGCGAGGGTTCCAGGAGGTCCGGTACTTTCGCGCCTTGCGTCCCTTCTGTCACCTCATGTGCACGGATTACAAGAAGGGGGGTCATTTTACTCTGGATTACTAGGGAGAGGGTCAGTCAGACCTCTGTGAGGTCCGGCGATTCTGAAACAGGGGAAGGCAGAACCCGGGCCTGCCCACTGGGGTCCCTAGGGGCCCGGGTACGCACCTGCCTCTCAGCCCCTTGCCGATGGTCTTTTTTCTCCGAGTTTGCTCAGGCAGACCTCCGTGAGGTCGGGCAATGCTGAGACGGGGAAAGCAGCACCCGGGCCCACCAGCCCGCAGGGGCGGCGAGGGGTCCGGGTATGCGCCTACCTCTCAGCCCCTTGCCGATGGTCCTTTCTCTCCGAGTTTGCTCAGTTAGACCTCCGTGAGGTCTGGCGATGCTGAGACAGGGAAGGCAGCACCCGGGGGGGCCCCCAGGGGCCCAGGTACGCACCTATCTCTCAGCCCCTTCCCGATGGTCCTTTTTCTCCGAGTTTGCTCAGTTAGACCTCCGTGAGGTGCGGCGATCCTGAAACAAGGGAAGGCATACCCGGGCCTGCCAGCTGGGGCCCCCGGGGGCCCGGGTACGCATTTGCCTCACAGTCCCTTGCCGATGGTCCTTTTTCTCCGAGTTTGCTCAGGCAGACCTCCATGAGGTCCGGCGATTCTGAAACAGGGGAAAGCAGAACCTGTGTCCTCCCGCTGGGGCCCCAAGGGGCCCGGGTACGCATTTGCCTCTCAGCCCCTTCCTGATTGTTCTTTTTCGCAGAATTTGCTCAGTTAGACTGCCATGAGGTACGGCAATTCTGAAACAGGGGAAGGCAGAACCCGGGCCCGCCCCCTGGGGCCCGCAGGGGCCCGCAGGGGCCCGGGTATGCATTTGCCTCTCAGCCCCTTCCCGATGGTCCTTTTTCTCTGAGTTTTCTCAGTTAGACCTCCGTGAGGTCTGGCGATGCTGAGATGGGGCAGGCAGCACCCGAGCCCGCCTGCCGGGGCCCCCAGGGGCCCAGGTATGCACCTGCATCTCAGCCCCTTGCCGATGGTCCTTTTTCTCTGAGTTTGCTCAGGCAGGCCTCCCTGATGTCCGGCAATGCTGAGACAGGGAAGGCAGCACCCGGGCCCACCTGCCGGGGCACCCAGGGGCCTGGCTATGCACCTGCCTCTCAGGCCCTTCCAGATGTTCCTTTTCCTCTGAGTTTGCTCAATTAGACCTCTATGTCTGCTTGCCCTGGGCACAGGCAGGGATGCTAAGCCGGCATACCCCC